>NW_026526654.1:85148959-86503959 GCF_024362965.1 Panthera pardus | reverse complement strand
TTCTATTTTGTCTATGTCACAATTTTTGTCACAACTATCCGGACACTTAACTACTTTATCATACACACGTTAGTTAACGTAGCCGTCAGTTATGGGGGGTTCGGAGAATAGAATGGAAGACTTGTTTCCCTCTAAACACGAGTCGTTTCTAAAGACCGGAAAATTAACTAAAACTTAAAAAAAAAAAGTTTTATCACAAAATAAAGATTTCCAAATAATTTAGTCCTACTTTCCAGCATATTTGATCGCTACTCACCCACACCTGGCAGCTGGCTGCTCATTTCAAACTCCTTCGCAAATCAGTTCTCGTCTTCTAGTCAATCCAACATACTAGTCTAATTTAGAAATCATGCCTGGTGTTGTCTCTTGAAATATACTCCCCTCTACTAATCTGCCAGTTTCTTCAGGAAGCAAACAATATCTAATGAACATTAAGTACCAGACATCGTAATAGGCAGCTCACGTGTATAAACAAAGAAGAAACCAGAATTGTTTCTAAAACGAACTGCAATCTTGACTTTCTAAACACATCCTAACCCATCTAAGTACTTATAATCTTTTTTACCTCTATTCTTGTCCTATAAGTTGTTACTATAGATGTTATATTACATGGTCCTACTTAGTTTCTATGGCGCTTAAACAGGTTTTCTTTGCTCTACTCGTTCTCCAGATGCTATATCAAATGCCCCGACATGTAAAAAGATCTAGAACGGTCTAATTACTCTGGTCTCTGCCCTCCAATGTAATCCCAATTACCTTCATTTCACATACAAGGATACGGAGCCCTAGAGATTTATAGGGAGGTCCAAAGCCTCACAGTAGAAGGCCTAAGGTGAACCCTGACAGAGTAACAGAATCTGACCTCTTCTCGACCACACTCCACTGCCTCTCAAAACTGAGCTAGTTCCAGAAATTTCCCACATGAATTTAACCATGCATGATCCCTTGGGGGAAGCAGAGTGATGCTTAGAAAGAGTAAGTCGCTTGACCAAAGTCATAAAGCAAGTTTAAGCACTGGGACAAAAACTCAGGTCCTTCCCGCTGTAAACTGTCATCTTCAACTCTTTATTCATACATATTTAAACACCCTGCCCCCAAATCTCTTTCCACAGCATCCTTGTCTCTTTTTCCTTTTATGTTGCCTTGTACTTGATTTCTGCTATCACATCTTGATGCTGTTTTGCTCAAGTACCCTGCAGGATCTTAAACAGAACGGAAAACATCTTTTGTGTTTATGTCCCTAGTGCAGGGACCAATCGACATTTATTAAACGTACGGATATCACGAAAAGGACAGTAAAAAATCTGTCCTATGTAAGTTGGACGTTTTTTTAGTGTGCTGGGGGAAGGTGCAGCTATTTTCATTTGATGTTATGTAATTTAAGACTTCATTCTATGTTATAACAAACTTTAGTTATCGATTATGTAAATATTATGAAACAGAATATAAATTCATGTAAAGGTTAAAGATCGCAGTGTAACGCTCCAAAGTCAAGTTCGCTTGCAACAGCCCTCTTTAGGTGAAGCCTTCGAACCCTTTGGGGGAATGCCTTCATTCGCGCTGTCGTCACAAGGACGTCACTGAAACCACCAGAGGAGCACTGATGGTGACACTCCTCACCACATTTGAAGACCATAGGAAGCTCTTAGGAAATTCACCCCAGACCTCCTGACATGTCCCAAAAACTCTGCATGAAGTGCTGCCACTTGTGGTGAACTTCATGACATGAGACCCTTTACTCAAACACAAACAAAGGCACGAAAATTAAGTTTCAGTTTTCCCTGTACGGCGGCCATCCAAATCATACGGAACGGGCTTAGTTTTCAGTTATGTTCACAAATGAACACCTCAAATTTACAAATTATCACAGTACCCGAGAATATATCCCCAGTCCTATGGGGAGCACTTTTCATTAATCCAAAACCTCACTTCAGTTAACACACTCAGCCTTCCCCCCCGCCTTACACCTTTCTAGCGAACTCGTTAACAGGTGTCGATATGAACCTACATTAACCAACGGAACTTCTTCCCACGTTCTCCTCACCCGCCTGCCCCCAGGGAAGTGAAACTGGGTTTTATGAGAGTGAAACCAACAAATCAATTACTTGGGAGACAGAGAAAGAGAAACCAAAATTCTAGAAAATCCACCTGATAGCTCATCAGGGCCTGAATGATTAGGAGTTTGCAGTATCACAGTAATACTCTGTTGTTCCAGACCACAAGTGTGCACAAGGGTGTGAAGAAATCAGAACCCCCTTCCGTGGCTGGTGGGGATGTAAATGGTGCAGCTACTTCAGACAACAGTTTGGGAGCTGCGCAAAATATTAAATTTAGGGTTATCAGATGCCCCAGCGATTTCACGCCTAGGTGTATTCCCAAGAGACTAGACAACGTAAGTCCACACAAAACCTTGTAGGTGAATGTTTATAACAACATTAGACCTAACAGTTAACATGTGGAAGCAAACTAAATATCCATCAACTGATGCAGGAAGCAACCGAATAGAACGCATCCAGAGATTCGAATATTATGTGGCCATATAAAGTACGGACACACGCTACACGGGGATGAGCCTCGAAGATACCGTCCTAAGTGAAAGAAGCCAGTCACAACAGGCCACGTACTGTAGGATGCCACATATATGAAATGTCAAGAACAGGCAAATCCACGGAGTCTAGCAGACTGGGGGCTGGGAGAGGCTAGAAGAGGGAGAAAGGGGGAAATGGTTTTAAAAAGCTATATTGTCCGCTTCTTATGAATTCAGTCGTAATTCACCCTTACAAGATGTATCGTTTTACCTCCTGTTCCAATAAACATTTTGCAGCTGTTCTCCAGATAAGAAAACCATTGTGAGCTCCTTGTACCGATGAGATCCCTGATTTATGTCTTGCAGGTGAAGCCAAGATTCCACACACCTTTGAGCAGATAGTCTACAAGTGACTCAGCCACAGTATAAACAATAGTGTTAGAAGAGGAAATCCTTGTAGACCAAATCAGTTCGTGGTAAAACGCTGACTATGTGGTTGAAGGACCATCGTTCTAACACTGTTACAAGTTTAGATGTAAAACAATCGTCCTTTAAAAGGTCACTTGAGGGGGACAGGTTGGATGAAGAGTCAGTAAGTCCATTTCCATGGCCCGTGAATGACTCAAACGTCCGCAGGAATCAACTATAGCAAGTGTCTAGAGCACTGGTCCCGCCTCCCCACCTACACTTCTCATCTCTCATAGGCTTGTTCTACCAGTGGTTCTGCAATGTCCCAACCACGTGTACCCCCTCCTGCAGAGCACCTGGGAGCTCTCCCCTCCGGTTCCTTCTCTGCTCTTGCAGGCCATCGGAAAAAGAAAAGTGCCAAGGTGATCTTAGCTGCATGGACTTGACTTTTCTTCTTTCCCTTCCTTTTTTCTTCTTTCCTTCTTTCCTTCCTTCCTTCCTTCCTCTCTTTCTCTTTCTTTTTTTGAAAAACCGTATGTTTTAGGGCACCTGGGTGGTTCAGTCAGTTGAGCCACCGACTTTGGCTCAGGTCACGATCTCGAGGTTCAGGAGCTTGAGCCCCACATCGGGCTCACTGCTATCAGCCCGCTTCGGATCCTCTGTCCCCCACCCCTCGCTCTCTGCCCCTCCCCCATTCACGCTCTCTCTCAAAAACTAAAACAATAAACCTTAGAGAAAAAAAAAAAAACTGTTTTGAATGGTGCCAAGTTCAGGGCACCCGTAAGCACGATGACGTCACTGCCTGGGTGGGCACCCATCTGGCGCCATCCGCATCTCGGACCCCGCCTTGTACACCCGCAGCGTCACCGTCTCAGAATCTCCGGCCCACGAGGCCCGGCGGTGCGGCCGGCGACGCTGCTGGAGCTGCGTAACCGGAAGGCGGCGACGATCAACGAGGCCCCGTGGGAACCCGGAGCCCCGGACGGGAAGACGCGCCTGGAGCTCGAACAGCCGACAGCGCCCGTGTCCCCTGCCGCCTCCTCTCCAATCTCTGCTCCCCGTGCTTCCGGAGCCCTCCTAGGCCCGCCTCGATGCCTTCCGCTTCTCCGATTGCTTGTCCTCCGGGTCCGACCCGGAAACGGTGAGGGATGAGACCACCTTGACCTTCTTCATCGCTGGGGCCGCATCACCGAGCACGTCCGTGGGCGGGGACAGCCACGTTCCGCGTCAGGCTGCTGCCTCCCTCCGCTCCTGGAACCGCTCTCCTGCTCTCCCCACCCTCCACTCGGGGAGCCCCTTCCCCCGGGGGTCACCTCTCGCGTGCAGATGCAGCCAAGCTCAGCAGCCGCCCGGTGCCAGCAAAACCACCTGCCACCTTCTGTTGGCACGACCTCGGGTCGCCCGGGGCCCCACACCCACCGCCCAGAGCGGGGGGCTGCTCCGTCTCCCTGTCTCCAGCCCCACTAGCCTTTCCTCCCGACGCGTTTCCTCCTGCCTGCTTCCTCCCAGGTCTCCCCCTCGAGCTTTACCGCCTCTCACCAAGGTGGACCTCTCGGCCACCGGCCGCGTCTCTGCTCTCCAATCCCTTCAGGGCCCAGGTGCCAGACGAAGCTTCCTGAAGTGCATCCCCACTCACAGGCCACGTCCCGCTCGACAACTTCCGACGGCTCCCTGGCTTAAATCGTAATCTCCTCCATCCAGCCTTTGGGGCTCCCGTCGTTCCTACCCACTCTGACCTTCACCTAGTTTCAAAAACCCCAAGGAGCTCCTATGACATGGCAAGACACGGTCGGTGGTGTTTTGAGAACAGCAGAAGAGCGAGAACTGCTCCCATCTCGTGCTACTCCCATGTAAATAAAGATGCTCTTGGCCTCGGTCCCCCTGGACCACGTGGCAGTTTCTGGGCTGCCTCGTGTTCCTTGCCTCTGTTTACACCGTTCTGCCACGCAGAAGGTCTCCTTTGCCACGTTAACCTCTCAAAATCCTGCGAGGTCTTCAAAACCTGCCTCACGGGACACCTTCTTCCACAACCTTAATCCTCCCTTGGCTTCGCCACCACCCTAACTCCAATCACACCCTGGGGGACAAGCGCAGACGAGCTCGGTCCCTCGGAGCCCGTGGCAGGTGTGCCATTGCCAGGGGACTCGGTCCCGGGACAGGAGGGGAGCCGTGCATCCACACCCAAGTGCCCGCCACACTGAACACGCACTAACGCCAGAGCTTCGGGTCTTGCCTCAGAAGACACAGGTGTTGACGAGCACGTGGGGTGAGTGGGGACAAGGTCAGAGGTAGGGCCAGAGCTGAGAAGGAAGAGGGGGCTGGAAACCCACATCCTGGAAAACACGTGCGGTTAGCGCAGGAAGGAGCACAGAGACCTACAGGACAGAAGCAGAGCGAGGAGAGCAGGGCAGCGGAGTCAGCAAGCAGAGCTTCGAGAAGGAGGGTCAGGGTGGCCGAGAATCAAGAGGTACCACACAAAGGCCACGGACTTGAAGATGATGAGATCACTGCTTAAGCCGGAAAGTGCTTTCATTACTCGGGGAGAGTACATCAAGCGCAAAGGCTCTAGAAACAAACTCACGGTGAAGAAGAGGGGCAGGCATGTCCCGTGCCCTTGCCAAGCTACCGGAAGAGGAGGGTGGAGGGATACGGGGCGAGGACCGTTGACGGAGCCGGCTGGGGGCCAGAGCCAGCCAGGGCTGCTCAGAAAAGCAGTCACCCGCCAGCTGAGAGCTCTGACTGCTTCACCCGAGTCCAGGAGGGATTCACGCACCACTGAGGCAGGGATGATCCTGCAGCAGACAGGTCTGCTTTTGTCTCTTACTGCCCCCTGTCTTTGGACAGTGAAGGAACTAACGGGCTCTGGAAGCCCAGAGGTGCGTGCCCAGTGACAGCACAGGTGACAGCGCTGGGAAAAGAGGAGGCTCCGGCCGGGGTGTCATAGCACAGAACTCGGTGTTTGCTGGAGCAGCCTCCTACAGGAAAGGGAGGAACAAAAGGCTCCTTGTGGATTCTGCTTCGTTTGTGGAAACCCGCACCTACACATCAGACCCCCGCGAAGGCTCTTCCCACTCAACAGCACACGAAGTATGACTCTGCAGAAATGAAACCGCTTGCTTGATAAATTCGCCAGAGAGAACTTCCTCAGGACATACAAAAGCCATATGCCCCACTATTTCCTATCCTCGCTCTTGGTAATGCTTTCTTTTTCTCCCAGTTCCCACTGGTTCTGGTGCCCGTGTCGGACACGCTGCTTTGTGGAGGACTCCTCTCCAAAACCTGTATTTTCCATGCGGCGCATTAACGTGCCCGCTACGTCGCTCACCTTTCCATCCTCCTTCTGCAACTTCAGGCTGAGAAATCCCAGAAGGTGACATCTCTCCGGCTCTTGGGGCTGGCACCGTGGCATGACTTAGAACCTGATGACAACCTAAAATCATTTCTGCTGGAATCTTCTATCAGAGTGCACTGCTGAAGTTCTACCTGTGTTTTCTGAGACTTTGGGGGAGCCCGTCATTGGTTTGGCAGAGTCGTTGCTACCCCTCCCGCACCTGCTTCTGTTTGAAGACTGTTCCCAGCTCCGGCAACCATATGACATGGAGCTTGGTATGGTAGCCTTGTCATACCTTGAATTTCTATCCTTAATCACACTATTAATTTCTGATTGCTGGTGTGGCATCTAATTTCCCTGTGGTTACTCCCCCACTTTCTAATTTTCCACTCTTAGCTTGTAGTGAATTCTATGTTATGAGAGCAGATGGGCAGAGGAAGAGGTCCTCCTCTCCATGCCCACAGGTAAATTTTTTTCAATGTTTATTTAATTTTGAGAGAGAGAAAGCGCGTGCACGCGCGCAGGGAGAGAGGGAGACACAGAATCCGAAGCGGGCTCCAGGCTCCGAGCTGTCAGCACAGAGTCCGACGCAGGGCTCGAACTCACGAGCTGCGAGATCATGACCTGAGCTGAAGTCAGCCGCTTTAACTGACTGAGCCACCCAGGTGCCCCGCCCACTGGTGAGTTTTAACATCCACATTTCCCCATGTGGTGGTAATGATGGTTAATTTTATGTGTCAACTTGGCTGGGCCATGGTGGCCAATTGTTTGGTCAAGCACGAGTCTAGACGTTGCTGTGAGGTATTTTTTAGATGTAATTAACAGTTAAATCAGTAGACTTTGCATAAAGCAGATTACCCTCCATGAGGCAGGTGGGCCTTATCCAAACAGTAGATGGCCTTAAAAGACCAAGGTCCCTACAAAGGAAGGAATCTGGCCTCACAAATGCCTTGATTCAAGACCACAACGTCAACTCCTGCTGGAATCCCCATGCTGCTGAGCTAACCTACAGATTTTGGACCCACCAGGGCCCACAACTGCATGAACTGATTCCTTAAAACCAATCATTCATTCATTCTTCCATTCCTTTTCTCTCTACACATACATACATACACACATACATATGTACGATTGGTTGTGTTTCTCTAAAGAGCCTCGATAAATCCAGGTTATAAGATAGTTTCAATAAAATTCATCTACGATCTTTTAAATACCATGCCTATTAAGTTAAAACCAATGATCTGCTTAACGTTTCTGAAATGAGAGCATGTTAAAAGACTTGATGTACAGAACTACCAATAATCACGATGCCAAGAAGTATAGAAGTCTGCTAATGGATTTTAAATTATAGGAGCAATTATTTCTAGAGGTACTAAGAAAGTTGTAACTTCATTTCAAGTCTCAGTCTCTTAATCCTCTTACTGAATGGATCTCCAGGTAGCTTCAGAAAAAGTATAGCCTTGCATTAGGAAAATCTAAATCACAGGCCCCTAAAAATCACGCTCACGGCAGAATGTCGCCACTAAATAAAATCCCTCGTGAAAGAAAATCTTTGCTAAAGCAATAGAATTTTACTGGGTGCCCACCACACGCATTGGGAACTATTATAAACAAAAGCATTTATTGTACAGTCTTTTGTAACAGAAACGAACATCCACTCAGTGCCACAAACACATGTCACAGTGAGGTACACTGGTCGCCATTATTAGGAAAGGCTTATATCGAGTTACATAAAGAGGGTAAATGCGCACATTGGTAGTAAGTACAATTATAGAATAGGTCTCCTGGAGAATCAAAACATAATGCTACATGAATGCACTTCTCCGAAGACTGATTCCCACTGTCTGCCCTTAAAGGCATTCGCTATTCCATGAGGTAACAACTAACGTATCGTCTCAAATCCTGTAATAGCAAAGCACTGGCCACTTTCTGTGGATTCCGCGACTTGACCTTAAACTCAGAACCCTAACCAAACAATGGATTCTCCTTTAACTCTGATCTTCGTGAAGATAACTAGAGAATATTTCATTTTAAAAACAACAGACTGGACCCACTGCACCTTTCCAAGTCTGCAAGAGGACACTAAACAGGTCACACCACAGAAGATACGATTTTATTTTAGGCCCCGGTGCTCCGCAGAAGAGCTCAGACGGTGACATTATCAGCGCTTTGAACTCTGTCCCTACACAGAAGGCAAAAACCCACCAGTATGACTTGTAAGTCCGTGCTGTTGCCTGGCATTAAGTTAATATATAACAACAATCACACATCAGAGAGAAAAACAACTCAGCAAGTTAAATATACACTCTAGGAAAACCAAAAGCGGCAACAACAAGAAAGGGACAACCTGTGCAATCCGGTCGGCCCTATTTGTAGGCCTTTTCTCTGCACTTTCCCATATACGGGAGGACTTCTGCTTGTGACCAGGCGGTTCTGACTGCGGACAGCGGGGCTCACCTCTGATCCACCCCACAGGCGGGTTCTGTTGAACTCAGTGGCGGTGATTTCAAGAGAAAAGCTCTCCGGCCACCCAGGTTCGGGTGGAACCGAAGATTCCTCCCGGAGAGAACGTTCTGCGTGGAATTTCAACATCCAGATGACCCGAACGCTAGTTTCTCAAAACGAGTCATTCTCTGAGCCCTGCCACCAGATAGCTACTCAAAATCAGCCATTCAAACATCTGTGTCGGCGCGTATCACAAAGACAGAAATCCACAGAGCTCTAGCCACTCGTCATTTAACACTCAATTCTATGTTACTTCTCACCACAATCCTGCAAAAAAAAAAAAAAAAAAAAAGAGCGCTTCTGGGTGACTTTTAGCAAGTTATCTTATCTCACTCAGCTTCAGGCTTATTTGCACGCTGGGAGGAATGATGCCTGCCTGGTGCGCTGTGTACAAGGTGAACCAATACACAAAAGCCTAGGTAACACCATTTCATGAGAAGCTTGCGTGATTTAAAACACACACACACACACACACACACACACACACACACACACACCCACACACACACAGAGCAAAATCAGGACTAGAATGAACTCTCCACAATTCTGACCCCAGTGTACAAAGGAACACAGGTCACCCCTCTCCCTCTCTCGGCCCAGGTGTGCTGACAGGTAAGGCCACTCTTACTAGCCAGTGGAGAACATTAGAAGGCAATGAGAGCCTTGCCTTGCAGCTCCTTGACAACTTTCCACGCAGAAAGAGTTCCAACGTCTGGAGCTTATGCTTTTTCGTGTCCTAAGTTTAAGGAGTGATGAACCCTGGTCAAGTGTTTCTAATTCTACCATCAATCTGGTTTTGTTCCGATGGCAGGTTTCCATACCCTGAAGGAACTTTATATCCATTATCTTTGACCAACTGATGCTCAGTTTATGTGATTTTATATCTGAAACATTCAGCCCTCTGCTCAAACAACCTCCACAGGCAAATGAAAAAAAAACTAGATGAAAAAATTTAGACTCTGTAAGACAGTACCTGAGAGAGCACTAGAAATAATAGTAATAACTCCAAAAAAGGCTTTATTTATTACCCTTACGCTTTAAAGTCATGCATGCGCGTAGCAATCTTTCTCTACCTTTTCCGGTGAGTTATCACCAGTAAGGAATATACGTATGTCTTTCTTCAGAAGCTTCACACGCTCCGATCCCAAACGTGGCAATAAAAATAACAGTTCCTGCTGTGTGCCTCTAATCCTCTTTAAGTACCAACCCCACCACAGACAACAATACCATGATGGTCACTGCGGTAATTCTTTTGGGTTTCACTGGGTTTGGTTGAATGGACTAGGCTTTGTTTAACGGGCCTGGTTAATGAAGTAGAACAACACAGGGAGTTTTCTAATGCTGATAAAATCTGCACAGCTTAATGTTTAACTCTATTAGAAACACAAAAAATCACCAGACATGAAGGTATAAAAATAAATTCAGAGATAGAGCTACAGTGGGATAAATACGTAACTACAAAGTCACAGCATCACAGCCCTGCTCATCTCATCTTAAAAAAATTTTTTTTAATGTCCATTTATCTTTGAGAGAGAGAAACACAGCGTGAGTGGGGGAGGGGCAGAGAAAGGAAGACAGAATCCCAAGCAGGTTCCGGGCTCTGAGCCGTCAGCACTGAGCCCAACTCGGGGCTTGGACTCACCAACTGCGAGATCGTGATCTAAGCGGAAGTCAGATGCTCAACCGACTGAGCCACCCAGGCGCCCCACTAATCTCATCCTTAAAGTACAGGTGGTGGAAAGGACCCTTCTCAGCTCAGACTCTCTGCCTATCTAGAAATAGATTTGCATCTCACCCAACCAGGCCCCCTTCCCAATGTAAGATTCTTGTTACCAAAAAAAAAAAAAAAACCCCAAAACCCCTAAGAGGAATTTTCCACAGGGGTGTTAATAATTTCAACAAAACTGTCCACCCAAACATTTGCTAAGTGCCAGACATCATACAAGGTGAGGATGATGATAAATACGAAGAAAACAATTACTTAGCATTCGGCACTTAACCAAATGCCAGGTCCTGTGCTGAGAGTTTCTCACTGAGTATCTCTCTGAATCCTCAAAGGGCCCTAAGAAGCAGGTACTCATTCCTGTGTGACCGGGGAGGAAGTGGGAGACTAACATGGCTGGTGAGTGCCTGAACTTGAATCCCTGTCGTCTGACTCCGGAGCCTGTGCTTTTAGGCACTCCCTCAAGCACTTCAGTCAAGGAAAAGTTACGGTCTTTAGCAACAGCTTCCAAAGACATTCCAAAGAAATAACGGAAAAAAAAGAACACTCTTTTGTCAAAGTATTTAGTACGGGAAAAATTTAGCCAATCAGCTATTAAGCAAAATTTAAAGCTTTCAACAAATCATCTATTGTTTTAAATAAATATCAGAACATGATTAATACCAGATAAATATGAAATACAAATATTAAGCTATGGCTCAAACCAGATTCATTCTTTAAAACGAGCTTAAGCCAGTAGTCATAATAGTCATTATGTCCTGAGTGCCTACCAGCCCAAAGTATTGAGCTAACTAATTAATATTTTACTGTAACCCTCACACCAGTTTCCATATTACGTACCAGAGCACAGACTGAGACCCAGGAGTGCTGCCCCCCAAGTTCTCTTTTAACCACACTTAGGTCTGTGTTTGAAATAACGTACATAGTCCTACGAAACTATGTATACCAAAAAAAAATAATAAAATAAGACGTGTATACCAATACGAAGAACACACACACAGAGACACTCATACATACTAGGAAACCTTGAAAAAGATTATTTTCCAGAGCCTTTACCGCCCTCAAAAAGCTCACAATCAGTAGACAAATGGAGGTGTGAAACACTGGAGACTATAACAACCTAGTACATAATTAAGGACACTAATGGGCCTTAAACATTAATGACTGAAGTCCAGGAATGAAACCAGCTTCACAGGCAAGAGGAATCAGAGAGACCATCAGGAAGCAGCTGGGATCCAACCATACAAGCCATGAACGATGAAAAAGAGTGACTGGAAGGAAGGACAATGTGAAGGGGGTCCTTTCTTTTAAGGAATTAAAAAAAAAAGGTAAGGAAAATTACTTCTGCACAAAGTCTCCCCAAAAAACAGAATAGGAGGGAACATTACCAAACTCATTCTATAAGGCCAGCATCACCCTGGCAAGAGAACCAGAAAAAAAATACCACAAGAGTAGAAAAGCACAAACTAATATCTCTTACGAACACAGATTTTAAAAAATCCTGAACATGGGGCGCCTGGGTGGCTCACTCGGTTGAGCGTCCGACTTCGGCTCAGGTCATGATCTCGCGGTCTGTGGGTTCGAGCCCCGCGTCAGGCTCTGTGCTGACAGCTCAGAGCCTGGAGCCTGCTTCCAATTCTGTGTCTCCCTCTCTCTCTCTGCCCCTCTCCCGCTCATGCTCTGTCTCTTTCTGTCTCAAAAATAAATAAAAACATTTTTTTAAAAAATTTTAAAAATAAATAAATAAATAAATCCTGAACAAAATACTAACAAACCAAATCCAGCAACATATAAAAATGATTATAAACCATGACCAAGTAGAATTTCTCCCAGAAATTCAAGGTTGGTTTAGCATTCAAAAATCAGTTAATGTACTACACCATATCAACAGAGGACAAAAAACACATTTTATGTTCTTTTTTTTTTTTTTTTTCAACGTTTTTTATTTATTTTTGGGACAGAGAGAGACAGAGCATGAACGGGGGAGGGGCAGAGAGAGAGGGAGACACAGAATCGGAAACAGGCTCCAGGCTCCGAGCCATCAGCCCAGAGCCTGACGCGGGGCTCGAACTCACGGACCGCGAGATCGTGACCTGGCTGAAGTCGGACGCTTAACCGACTGCGCCACCCAGGCGCCCCAAAAAACACATTTTAAAAAAGTGTTTTAATGTTTATTTTTGAGAGAGAGAAAAAGAGCACGGGTGTGAGAGGGCAGAGAGAGAGAGGGAGACACCGAATTCATAACAGTCCAGGCTCTGAGCTATCAGCACAGAGCCCAACACAGGCTCCAACTCACGAACCATGACTTCATAACCTGAGCCCAAGTTGGACGCTTCACCAACTGAGCCACCCGGGCGCCCCAAAAAACACATGATTATCTCAACCGAAAAAAAACATTTGAAAAATTAAACTTCCCTTCACGATAAAAGCACTCAGCAAACGAGAAGAGAACTTCCCCAACTTGACAAAGCACATCGACTGGAAACCCACAAGCTAATCACCATACTTCATGGTGAAAGGCTGGATGCTTTCCCCGCAAGACCAGGAACCAGGCAGGATGCCTGCTGTCACCACTTGTACTCAACACTGTACTGCAGGTTCTAGCCAGGGCAATCAGACGACAAAGTAAAATAAAAGACATTTAGATTGGCAAGGAAAAAGTAACACTAACTCTATTTGCAAAAAAAACCCAAAAAACAAAAAACCATGATCTTATATGTACAAAGTCCTAAGGATAACACTAAAAAACTATGGGACTAATAAACATTTCAGGAAGGCTGTAGGATAAAAGATAAATATTTTAAAAAAATCAATTGCATTCCTATACATTTGCAATGAATAATCCAAAATGGAAATAAAGAAAGCAATTCTATTTGCAGTAGCATCAAAAAGAATAAAATACTTAGGGATTAATTTAACAAAAAAAGTGTAAAGCTTACCCTCTGAAAACTACAAAACGTTATTAAAGGAAATTAAAGATCTCAATTAGCGGATTTATGGATTGGAAACTTAATATTGTTAAAAGAGCAACGTTCTCCATATTAATCTATAGATTTAATGCAATTCCTGTCAAAACTCAGCTGACTACTTGAATAAATTGGCAAGCAGATCCTAAAATTCATATTAAAATCAAGGGACACAGAATAGCCAATACAATCTTGAAAAAGAACAAAGTGAGCTTACACTTTATAGTTTCAAAACTTACTATAAAGCTATGCTAATCAATGTAGTGTAGTCCTGGCATAAGGACAGACCCATACATCAGTGGAACGGAGATTCCAGAAATAAACTTTCATATTCATGGTCAATTCATTTTCAACAAAGGTGCTGACACTATTGAATGGGGAAGGAATTGTCTTTTCGATACATGGAAAAAAACGTAACTGGATCCTTCTTTCATACGTATATAAACTTAAGTAAAAATGAAGCATAGGTCTAAATTTAATAGCTAAAGCTATAAAACTCTTAAGATGAAGATATACGAATATATTTCATAACCTTGAATTAGGCAGTCTTTTTTTTTCCAGTTTATTCATCTAGTTTTGAGAGAGAGAGAGAGAGGGAGAGAGGGAGAGAGGGAGGGAGCACGTGAGCAGAGGAAGGGCAGAAAATCCCATGTCAACAAGGAGCCCAACACAGGACTCAATCCCACAAACTGTGAGACCATGACCTGAGCTTGACCATGATCAAGAGTTGGACGCTTAACCAACTGAGCCACCCAGGCGCCCCTGACAATCACTTTTTTAGATATAACACTCAAAGCACAAACAAGAGAAAAAAATGGGTAAGTTGGATTTCACCAAAGTTAAAAACTTTGATGCAAAAGACACTACTAAATAAATGAAAACACAACCTACAGATTGGGAGGAGGTATTTGCAAATCATATATCTGATAAAAGTCTAGTATCCAGAATATGAAAAAACCCTTACAACAACAAAACAGCACACGACCCAATTAAAAAAATGGGCAAAGAGCCTGAATATATACTTTTCCAAAGTTACACAAATAGCCAACAACCACATGAAAAGGTGTTTAACATCATTATACATCAGGAAAATGCAAATGAAAACCAAATGAGGAAGAGGATTCTGGGAATATGGTGGAATAGGAACCAGCAGAAATCTGTCTCCCCACAAGCGCGCGGGTGGAATGTGTCTGATACAGCCATTTTGGAATTCTGGACACCACTGAAAGCATGCAACTTCCAGGGCAAGACTTGGATGGTAAATTGCCATGGTGAGTTTTGGTCCGTTTCAGCTGTTAGCACAACAGCAGCCATCCATCCCTACTCCCAGCCATGTAGCAGGCAAGTGTGTTTGGATTCCTTCAGCAGCTTGCACACAGCTTGCAGGAGTCATGATGGGCAAAAAGGACTCTGTCCTCCAAATATCAGGGATCTGTGCTCTGATTGCTGGTTGCCGTTTCTGATCGAGAGGTGCAAAGAGGCAGGCAGCCATTGTGACTGCACCTCACCCACACTGTTGCAAGCCCTTCCCCCTCTGCCGGAAGTGATTTTCAGGAGGTTTAAAAGAACCCGTATTCTGTTCTCCCCTAGCTTCTTTTTTCCTTTTGGGGAGCCAGACATTAAACACTGAGACATTCAAAACAACTGCGTACACAGGGAAAATTAGAAAATAACCATGTGTGCCCACAGAAAGGCTCAGAAAAGACCTAAGAAGTTGTTAAGTTTACACCTCGGGCCTGTCCTCGGCACGATAACCAAAACAATAACCAAAGAAAAGCAAACTCTGAGAAAGGGACAGGATCTGATTTCCAGAGTTACCACATTATTCCATGCAAATGTCCAATGTTCATTAAAAAAACAAACAACAACAACAACAACAAAAACCCAAGGCATACAAAGAAGCAGTAAAGTATGGCCCATTCAAAGGAAAAAAAATAAATCAACAGAAAATGTCCCCTAAAAAGACCTGATGGCAGGTCTATCAGACAAAGACTTTAAAGTAACTGTCTTAAGGATGCTCCAAGTAAAGGGAAGATATGGAAAAAGTAAAGAAAATAATGTGAACAAAATGGAAATATCACTAAGGAGAGACAAAACAAAAAAGACACCAAAAAGAAATTCGGCAGCTGAAAATTAAAAGAACTGAAATGAAAAATTCACTAGAGGGATTTAAAGGCAGAGATACGAGCAAACAGAAGAAGAAACAGCAAACTTAAAGACAGGGCAAGGGAAATTATAGTCTGAGGAAGAGAAAGTGAAAAGACTGAGGAAAAGCAACCAGAACCTGAGAGACTTATGGGACACCATCAAATGGACCAACATATGCCTCATGGGAGTCTCAGAAGAAGAGAAAGATAAAGGGGAAAGAATACTGGGAGAAAAAATGGCTCAAAAGTTCCCTAATTGGATGAATATAAATATCCATGAAGAATAGCAAACTCCAAGTAAGATGAACTCAAAGACTGACACTGAGACACATTATAATCAAAAAGCAAGAGAGAAGCAAATCGTCATACAGAATGGACCCTTCACAAAATCATCAGCAGATTTCTCCACAGAAGCTCTGCAGGCCAGAGGACACTGACCAATATATATCAGTGTGCTAAAAGAAACCTGTCAACCAAGGATCCCATATCCAGCAAACTGGCCCTTCAAAAGTATGGGAGAAAATAAGACATTTCCAGGTGAACATAAACCAAGGGAGTTCGTGACCCCTATCCCTGCCCCGCAAGAAATGCTCAAGGGATCCCAGCAAGATGAAATGGGACACTAGGCAGTGATTCAAAACCACATGGAGAAATGAAGATCTCAATAAAGGTAAATACACAGGCAATTACGGAAGATAGTATTACTACCTATATAACTTTGGTTTGTGACTCCAAATCTTGTCTGTATATAATTTAAGAGGCTAATGCATTTAAAAGAATTATTAGTATATATTTTGGGGTTCGCAGTATATAATGATGTAATTTTGTAGTAACGACCAAAAGGGGTGGGGACAGACCTATAAAGGAGCAGAGATTTTATGTTATTAAGATGGTATAAATTCAAACTAGAGGGTTGCCTGAGTGGCTCAGTCGGTTAAGCGTTTGACTTCAGCTCATGATCTCATGGCTCATGAGTCTGAGCCCCATGTTGGGCTCTGTGCTGACAGCTCAGAGCCTGGAGCCTGCTTCGGATTCTGTGTCTCCCATTCTCTCTGCCCCTCCCCCACTCATGTGCACGCGCGCTCTCTCTCTCTCTCTCAAAAATAAATAAAAACATTTTTAAAAATTTTAAATTCAAATTAGAGTGTTATCACTTCATGATGTTAAATGTAATCCCTATGGTAACCACACACACACACACACAAAATAGCTACAGAATATACACAAAAGGAAATGTGAAAAGCATTTAAACATTTCACTACAAAAATTCACCTATGTTCAAAAGAAGACAATAATCAAGGAAGTGAGGGACAAAAAAATGCTATAAGGCATATAGAAAACAAACAGCTCAATGCTTAGGTCCTTACTTAGTAATTATTTTAAACGTAAATGTGCTAAATTCTCCAATCCAAAGACTGAGATCAGGGGTGCCTGGATGACTCAGTGGGTTAAGCCTCCGACTTTGGCTCAGGTCATGATCTCATGGTTCATGGGTTTGAGCCCCGCATCAGGCTCTCTGCTGTCAGCACAGGGCCCACTTTGGTTCCTCTGTCCCCCTCTCTCTCTGCTCCTCTCCCAGTCACGCGGTCTCACACACTCTCTCTCTCTCAAAAATAAAACATTAAAGAAAAAAGACTGAGATTGGCACAAAAGATAAAAACACATAATCAACTAACTATATGCTATCTATAAGAGACTCACTTTATATCCAAAGACACAGACTGAAAGTGAAAGAATGGGAAAAGATATTCCATGCAAATAGTAACTAAGAGAACAGGGTTGGTTATACTAATGTCAGACATAATAGACTTGAAATATATGAATGTCAGGGGCACCTGGGTGACTCAGTTGGCTAAGCATTCAACTCGATTTCAGCTCAGGTCATGATCTCACAGTTTGTGAGTTTGAGCCCGACATCAGGGTCCACACTGACAATGTGAAGCCTGCCTGAGATTCTCTCTCTCTCTCTCTCTCTCTCTGCCCAACCCCCACTCAGGAACTTGCTCTCACACACACACTCTCTCTCTCTCTTAAAATAAATTGACTCAAAACATATAAATATGTGAAGGTTACAAGAAACAAAGGACATCATATATTAATAAAACATTCAATACAGCAAGAAGATACAACAATTATAAATATTTACACACTTAATGACAGACCATCAAAACGTATGAAGGAAGCAAACATAAACTATTGAGACTTCATCAAAGCAAAACACTTCTGCACAGCAAAGAAAACTATCAAAACTAAAAGACAACTTACTGAACGGGAGAAGATATTTGCAAATGATATATCTGATAGAGTTAGTATCCAAAATATATAAAGAACTTATCCAACTCAACACCAAAAGCACAAATGATCCAATAAAAAAAAAAAAAAAATGGGCAGAAGACAGGAACAGACATTTCTCCAAAGAAGACAGGCAGGTGGCCATCAGACACATAAAAACATGCTCAGTATCACTCATCAGCAGAGAAATGACATCAACAACACAATGACATAACACCTCACACCTGTCAGAATGGCTAAAGTCTAAAACTCAAGACACAGTAAGTGTTGGCAAGGAAGTGGAGGAAAATGAACCCTTGTGCACTGTTGGTGGGAATGCAAACGGGTGCAGCCGCTGTGGAGAACAGTATGGAGGTTCCTGAAAAAATTAAAAATAGAATTACCACATGATCCAGCAATTCCGCTACTGGATATTTACCCAAAGAATACAAAAAATACTAACATAAAAGGTATGTGGACCCCCAGGTTTACTGCAGCACTATTTACAACAGCCAAATGATGGAAGCAGCCCAAGTGTCCGTAGATAGATGAATGGATAAAGAAGAAGGGGTGTGTGTGTATGTATATATATATATATATATATATACATACACACACACACACACACACACACACACACAATGGAATATTATTCAGCAGGAAAAAAAAAAAAAAGAATGAAACCCTGCCATTTGCAACAGCACAGATAGATCTAGAGAGTATAATGCTAAGAGAACTAAGTCAGAGGAAAACAAATTCCATATGATTTCACTCATGGGTAATTTGAGAGACAAAACAAACAAAGAAAAGAGGAAGAGACAAACCAAAAAACCGACTCTTACCTATAGAGAACGAATTGATGATTACCAGAGGGGAGGTGCACGGGGAGGGGGGTGAAATACGTGATGGGGCTTAAGAGCACACTTATCACGATGAGCACCGAGTAATATACAGAGTTGTTGAATCATTATATTGTACACCTGAAACTAATATCACACTATGTTAATCACTCTGGACTGAAAAAAGTAATTTTGGTAATTTGAAATCACAAAACAAACATATACATACACACACACACACACACACACACACACATATATACACCCATATACACATATAATATACATATGAAAGAAAAAGTGACAGAATTGGAGAGAGAGACACAGTTTCACAATAATAGTCGAAGACTTCAATACCCCACTCATTGCAATGCGCAGAACAACCAGAAGCGAGGAAACAGAATTTAAACACCACAGTAAATCAACTAGATATGACAGAGATAAAACACTTCCTCCAACAACAGCACACACATTCTTCTCAAGGGCACACGGGACATTTTCCAGGACAGACTGAATGGTAGGTCATAAAAATTAAGTCTCAACGGATTTAAAAAGATAGCTTTCATACAAAATATCTTCTCTGAACACAACCAGACGAAGTTAGAAATTCTTCAGCAATTCCACTCATACACACGAAAGAATTGAAAGCAAGGTCTCAAAGGGACATTTGTACACCCACGCTCGTAGTGGCATTATTCACAGTAGTCAAAGGTGGACGTAACCCAAATGCCCATCGATAGAAAAATGCATGAAGAAAATGTGGCAGGGGCGCCTGGGTGGCTCGGTTAAGCTTCCGACTTCGGCTTGGGTCGTGATCTCGCAGTTGGTGGTTCGAGCCCCGCGTCGGGTTCTGTGCTGACAGCTCGGAGCCTGGAGCCTGCTTGGGATTCTGGGTCTCCTCCTCTCTCTGCCCCTCCCCTGCTCATTCTCTCTCTCTGTCTCTCTCTCTCCCCTTCTCAAAAATGAATAAACATTTAAAAAATTAAAAAAGAAAATGTGGCCTATACATACAATGGCATAGTAGTCTTAAAAAGGAAGGAAATTCCAGGGGTGCCTGGGTGGCTCAGTCGGTTAAGCGCCCAGCCCCAGCTCAGGTCATGATGTCACGGTGAGGGAGTTCGAGCCCCGCACTGGACTCTGTATTAACGGTGCAGAGCCTGCTTGGGATTCTCTCTCTCCCTCTCTCTCTGCCCCTGCCCTGCTTGTGTTCGCTCTCTGTCAAAATAAGTAATAAAATAAACTAAAAAAAAAAAAAAAAAAGGAAGGAAGGAAGGAAGGAAGGAAATTTTGACAAACGATACAACATGGATGAATTGTGAGGACATTATACGAAGTGAAATAAGCCAGTCACGAAAATATAAACACTGCGGGATTCAACTCACGTGAGGTATTTACAGTAATCCAAATCATAAAGACATTTGGGGATAATACGTAATGGTGGCCAAGGGCTGGAGACAGGAGGTAACAGCGAGGTAGCGTTCCCCGGGTACACAGTTTCAGCTCCGCAAGATGAAAAGGGTTATGGGGATGGAAAAGGGTTACGGCTGGTGATAGCTGCACAACAGTCTGCATGGACTTAATACCACACAACTCTACACTTTAAAATGGCTAAGATGGGGGCGCCCGGGTGGCTCGGTTAAGCGTCCGACTTCGGCTCAGGTCACGATCTCGCGGTCCGTGAGTTCGAGCCCCGCGTCGGGCTCTGTGCTGACGGCTCAGAGCCTGGAGCCTGTTTCGGATTCTGTGTCTCCCTCTCTCTGCCCCTCCCCTGTTCATGCTCTGCCTCTCTGTCTCAAAAATAAATAAACGTTAAAAAATTTAAAAAATAAATAAAAAAATAAAAATAAAACGGCTAAGATGCAACATTTTGATATGTGAACTTCTTCACAACTTTAACAATACACACAGGTGCTGGTGAGGAAGGGGAGAGGCTGGAATCCTCCTACGTTGCTGGGAAGAAATGGTGCCGTCTCCGTGCAACGGTCTGACGGTTCCTCAAGAGGTGGCACGGGGTTGCCACACATCCAAGCAACGTCAGGTGCAGGTGTACACGCACGGGAGAGAAAAACCTAGGTCCACGCAGACACGTGGACACAGGTGTTCAGAGCAGCGCTACCCACAAGAGCCAAGACGTATAGACCACAATCGGGCATAAGCTAGTGAGTAAACGCAACGTGGTCTATACGTGCGACGGAATCTCGTTCGCCACCGAAGAGAAATGAATCAGCTACACGCGAACACGCACAAACCCTGAGATGCGATGCAGGGTGAAAAAAGCTAACACAAAAGGCCACATAGTGTAGGATTCCTTTTATGTGAAGTGTCTAGAAAAGGCAAATCTGCAGCGACAGAGTTTACAGGAGTCACTGCCCAGTCCTGGGAGTCTGGGGGGAAATGGGGTACAGCCTTCCTTTCTGGGGTGATGACAAGATTCTGAAATGGACCGTCTGCAATATCCTGAAATGTGACTCTGTGACTACATTGAAAACAAGTGAATTTTAAACTTTGAACGAACTGCACGGGATGCCAATCATATTTCAATAAAACTGTTTTACATGACTTCGC
The DNA here is from genome assembly GCF_024362965.1 of Panthera pardus. NCBI lineage: Eukaryota > Metazoa > Chordata > Mammalia > Carnivora > Felidae > Panthera > Panthera pardus. Next base: position 86,482,677 of record NW_026526654.1, on the reverse strand, counting down.
TCACCCGAGGACTTTAAGAGACAAAGCAGATGAACATAAGGGAAGGGAAACACAAATAATATCAAAACAGGAAGGGGGACAAAAGAGAAGAGACTCTTAAATATGGAGAACACACAGAGGGTTGCTGGAGGGGCTGTGGGGGGGGGGCGGGGCTAAATGGGGAAGGGGCGCTAAGGAATCTACTCCTGAAATCATTGTGGCACCATATGCTAACTAATTTGGATGTAAATTTTTTTTTTTAAGTTTTGTAGTAAAATAAAATAAAAAAACTTTTTTAAAAGGAGGCTAGTTGCTCCGCTGTGGTGTCACTTCATCCTTCATCTGGACAAAAGGCAGTAACACAGGAATAATACAGTATGAACTGCTGGGTTATCAGCTCAGCTCAGCCATCAGGCAGAACGCATCTGCTTGGGTCATAAGTGAAACTTTCGGGTCCTCCATATGCACATATTATTTATATGGATGATAATGCCTCCCTAGCAATGCCTGGCACACAGTAAGCTCATTTATCATGGCACTTGTTATTAGCAGTACTTTTAATAATTGTGTGATAGTAACATCATAACCGTATAGGAAAAACAGCTCTTACTATAAGAAGACACATGTATGTTTCTCACAAGTATCCAACTGATCTCTAGTTCAGGGCGCCTGGGTGGCTCAGTCGCTTAAGCGCTGGACTTTGGCTCAGGTCATGATCTCACAGTTCGTGGGTTCGAGCCCTGCATTGGGCGGCCAGCTCAGAGCTTGGAGCCTGCTTCAGATTCTGTCTCCTTCTCTCTCTGCCCCTCCCCCGCTTGCGCTCTGTCTCTGTCTCTCTCAAAAATAAACACAAAAAACATTTTTAAAAAAAGATCTCTAGGGGCGCCTGGGTGGCTCACTCTGTTGAGCGTCCTACTTCGGCTCAGGTCATGATCTCGCAGTCCGTGAGTTCGAGCCCCACGTCGGGCCCCGTGCCGACAGCTCGGAGCCTAGAGCCTGCTTCCGATTCTGTGTCTCCCTCTCTCTCTGCCCCTCCCCCGCTCATGCTCTGTCTCTCTCACTCTCAAAAACGAATAAATGTTAAAAAAAAATTTAAAAAAAAGATCTCTATTCGTGGCGCCCATAAAGCAGTTCAATAATTCAATAAACATGATTGTTCACCGCTGTTAATTCAATTTTTTAAGAGCATGTTCGGGTGGCAAAGCACTGGCTTTGGGTTGAATTTTATAGTGCCCGTACCCTGTTTGGCCTACACAGGGAATTTTATAGAACGTGAATTCATTTGCAATATTTAAGAAGAGAGAGGCTTCACTCAAAAATGCAGATTTCTAGATTCTCTCGGGAAAAGGCGGGTTTGCTAACACTGGGCCATGTTCCTTTCTGGACCCTATCATTTGGACCTAGGAGGTCTCCAGCCAAACTGCATAGCTCCTCTGCTACCTGCCTGGCCCAAACGGCATAAGCACTTGCAACATCTGGGCTGTCGCAAACTGGAGACTTGGAGATAAATCAGCCATAGCTGTCAATCTTCCGGAGCTCACAGACTAGCATGTTATGATGAAAACAGCCATAATAAATAGCTGGGGTCACTTAATATCAGCCAGATCCATTTTACAGAAAGGGAAACAATTTTATAGAAAGGGAAACAAGCCTCAAAGAAGTGACATGATTTACCTAAGGCAAACCGTATCAGCCAGACTAATACGTCTAAATTATTATGAAAGTATCTGAACCCTTGTGTAAATATCTCTAAGCATTTAATGTAACAGTTAAGGCCATTATCTTCCTGAAAATGAAGAGGCAAAACCCCTTTAACTTCGGTGGATTGTCTTCAAAAATTAATGTAACAGTTAAAAGTAATGGTGAATCGGGGAAGTTATGTTCATGACCACCATGCTTTGATTAACTAAGAAATAACAAACAAATGGACAAATACCCCATTCAACTTCTTTTTACACAAGGAGGAAAGGAGGCACGTTAATAAAATGATACAAAATGAAGCACGAGTGGGGCGCCTGGGTGGCGCAGTCGGTTGAGCGTCTGACTTCGGCTCGGGTCATGATCTTGCAGTTTGTGAGTTCGAGCCCCGCATCGGGCTCTGTGCCGACAGCTCAGAGCCCGGAGCCTGTTTCAGATTCTGTCTCTCTCTCTCTCTCTCTGTTCCTCCCCCACTCACACTCTGCCTCTCTCTCCTTCAAAAATGAATAAACATTAAAAAACGTTAAAAAAAAAAAACAAAAAAAATGAAGCACGAGCTTGTTATGTTACCAATTAATAGCTTATCAACCAAACACCTATCATTTATTCTGATATATGGAGCTTCTTTAGAAAATTACCAGACTCTATTTTCACAGAAAACACAGTAATTAAAGAGCCCCAAGGTGAGAGAGGGAAGACTGAGGATCATTTCTAGGAATCATGCCAGGTTCCTGTGTGCTTAATCTGTCCTTGGACTGACCTGGCCCCATTAATCAAAGCAACTGGTTTTCTGGGAAAATAACATGTTTTCGTGATCTGAAAAACAGATATTAAAGGGAAACTATGATGTCATGGGGGGAAAAAAAAGCAAAGACGACGAATAAATTTAGCTGTATTTTCTCATTTTCTGTGGCGTTCCATGAAAAGTAAGAGACCAAGGTCTCTGTTGCCTTCTGTAATCGTACCTGGTTAAACAGGTTGAACTAATAGGTGTTTACAAAACGACATGAAGTCACTTCAGTACTGACACCGATACTAGATGTTTGCATTTAAGTTCAACACGACTTACACAGATATTCTTCATAAAGTTGAGTTATTAAAAAAAAAAGATGTAAATAAATTTTTTCCATTATACATGGAAGCTTCTATTTTTTTTAAGTTTATTCATTTATTTGGCGGGGCGGGGGGGGGGCAAGAAGGGGCAGAGAGAGGAAGAGAGAGTGAATCCCACGCAGGCTCTGCACGGCCTGACGTGGGGCTCGAGCCCACAAACCTGGAGATCATGACCTGAGCCAAAGTCAAGAGTTGGAAGGTCAACCAACTGAGCCACCCCGGGGCCCCTGGAAGCTTCTATTTCTTAAGAAATAAAGCACAAAGATAAATACGAAGTTCAAGAAATTTATATCTGGCCTCTATCTTTACATCAGGCTTAAGAGAAAAGTACACCAGGAGCTAGGCAAACCCTGCCCCCTTGCACCCACCTCAGTGCCTGGCACACTGGTAACATGCAAGAAATACCAGGTTTTCAATTAAAGTGACTATGTGACCATGTACTAAAACATACTTTTCCTGCAAAGCATTTTTAATATTATTTTTCAAGTTTAGGTTGTAGCATGTGAAACCAAAATAATCAAGGCTGAATTTACTCTCACATTCCCTAGAAATCAGTCTTAGCCATTGGGACTTCTGGGTTTTCCTTCTGTGGGAGAATAAAGGATATTTAAGTCCATGCTTCTCTAATTTATTTTTATATCCTCAGGGACTAGCACCAGCTCCGGAATAGAGGAATTACTCAGCAAATATCTTAGAATAAATTAGTAATCTAGCTTTTTATAGCAACGATCCTTTCTCTGCTCTGGATCTAATGAAAGTAGTGATTAAGTAAGCACTCTAAACAATAAGTTAGTTAACTCATAAATACTCCTCAACAAGAAGCAATCCAAGCAAACTTGAAATAAACCCTTTTCTTTCAGTCCTGGGTGACAGCTTTAGCTGCCTTACCTCCGATTTTCAGATCAAGCTTGGTTTTCGTTAAGACTTTCTAATTCTAAACAATGGTTGGATGAAATGGCCCTCTGGTAACTTACATTTGCAATAGCGAAGAGAAACCCTCCTCTCTCCTTGAATGGTTGTCAGAGTTACCTTAAATTGGCAGCATAGACTCTGTCTCCTTATTTTTGCCCGACCACATGACTTCAAATCCTCTGCTGTCTAGTTCTCATTCCCCTTCCGTTACCAGGGAAAAAAAGAAAGAAGGAAAGAAAACAGTAACAAAAAAACCCACTACCAATGCCACCACAACACTTCATTTCAGGAGTAACAGCATCAAATCAACAGGATGAGACATTCAGAGCATCCTCCACCTACAACAGCAGAATATATATTCTGTCCAAGACTACGTGGAACGTATATGAAGACGGGCAATATTCTGGGCTGTAAAGCAATCCCCAAAACAACTGTAAAAACTAAAATCATATAGAATGTAGCCTCCAAACAAAACGGAATGAAGTACGAATCACTAACAGAAAGATGCCAGGAACATCTCCAACCATTTGTAAAGTAAACAAGATGCAGGTAAATAATCCACGGGTCAAGGAGGAAGTCAAAGGAAAATTTTAAAAAATACATTTAACTGAATGAAAATGAAAATGAAACATATCATTGTAGGACACACCTAAAGCAGTGCTCTGAGGGAAATCTGTAGCATGAAATGAACACATTAAAAAAAGAAGAAACTTCTCAAGTCAGTAATGTAAACTCCCATCTCAAGTTAAGCCCAATAAAAGCAGAAGAAAGAAAATAACGAAGGTAAGACAGGTAAAAAGAAATTGAAAACAGAAAAACGGAGAAAATCAATTAAACCAAGAGCTCGTTCTTTTTAGAATATTAATAAAATTTACAAATCTCTAACAAGACTGACAAAACAAAAAAAAAATGGTGACACAATATACCAACATTAGTAATGAAACAAGATATGACTATAGACCCACCCCCAGACATCAAAAGGACAATAATGGAATATTATAAACAACTCTGTACACATAAGCTTGGCAATTTAGACAAAATGGACCATTTGTTCAAAAAATACAAACCAAAATTCACACAATATGAAATAAGTAACTTCAATAGCCCTTACCCATTAAGGAAACTGAATTTGCAATTTCAAAATTACCAAAAAAGAAATCTCCAGGCTCAGACAGTCTCACTGACTCTACCAAATGTTTAAGAAAGAATTAACCCCAATTCTACACAATTTCTTCCAGGAAATAGAAGAGGAGGAAATACTTCTCTACTCTACAGGAAATCAAGAGGAGGAAATACTGTTTCATGAAGTTATTATTAACCTGAAACCAAAACCAGATAAAGACAGTACCCCTCCCCACAAAAAAACACAACTACAGACCAATATCCCTCATGAATACGGACATAAGAATGATTAACAAAATAGAACTCAGCAATATATAAAAATAATTATGCACACGAACAAGCGGGGCTTATATGCATTTGGGTTTATTCCAGGAATCCAGGAGTTTTTCAATATTTGCAAATTAAGCAATATACTTCATCATATCAGCGAGCTAAAAAAAAAAATCACATGATTACATCAACTGACACAGAAAAAGCATATGGTAAAATTCAACACCCATTATCATTTAAAAAATCCCAAAACACAGGAATAGAGGGAAACTTCTTCAAGTTGATAAAGAGCATCAAACAGAAACCTACAGCTAACGGTGAAAGACAGAATGCTTTTCTCCTGGGATCAGAAACAAGAGGCTAGGGCTCTGACCACTCTTGTTCAACACAGCGCGAGAAGTTCTACCCGGCGCAGTAAGGCAAGAAAAGGAAATAAATGGCATGTACGTAGACTGGAAAAGCAGATATTAAACCATTTGTTTGCAGATGACACAACTGTCTTCATAGACATATTCCCAACAGTTCCTTGGGATCCCAAGGAATCTACCAAAAAATTCCTAGAACTAATGGATGAGCTCTGTAAGGTTGCAGGATACCATCCACCAGAGGTTGCAGGATAAATATACCAACACACCAAACCTATATACTAGCAATGAACACATGGACATGGAAAGAAAAAATACAACACCATTATGGACCTTGAAGGTATTAGGCTAGGTGAAATAAGTCAGAGAGAGGCAAACACCATATGATTTCCCTCCCACGTGAAGTCTAACAACAACAAAATGAACAAACAAAACAAAAACAAACACATAGAAACGCAGGACAGTTTGGTGGTTACCACAAGGGAAGGGGGTTGGGGGGTGCGCAAAATGGGTGAAGGAGGTCAAATGTATGGTGATGGATGGTACTAGACTTTTAGCAGCGATCACTTGGTAGTACATACAGATGTCCAAGTATAATGTACACTTGAAAGTTCTGGAATATTATACACTAATTTTATCTCAATAAAAAACACGATACTATTTACAATCACTCAAAAAGCGAAATACTTAGGTATAACTCTAAATCATGAATAGGAATTACATGCTGAAGACTACCTATGATGATGAAATTAATGGGAAGACACACTGTGATTACTGATTGAAAGACTCAACACTAAAGATGCTGATTCTCCCAAAATTGCAGCAAGATTTTTTGTAGATATGAGATTATTCTAAAATTTATATAGAAAGGAAAAGGAGTTAGGATAGCTAAGATAATTTTGAAAAAGAATACAGCGAGAGGAATCAGACCATCCAATTTCAAAACTCGTACCTATATGAATCAAGACTGATACCAGCTGAGGTATAGACAATGGCTCAGTGCGACGGAAAAGAGAACTCAGAGAAGGACCTACACAAATATGCCCCGTGATTTTTGACAAAGGTGCAAAGCAACTGAATGGAAGAGAGGGAGTCTTTTCAACAAAAAAGTGCTGGACCAATTAGACATCCACAGACAGGGGGAAAGAAACAGAAAAGGAACAAACAAAAAAACACCAAAATCATGACGTAAATCTCATACCCTACCCAAAAACTCAAAAGAAGCATAAACTTAAATTTAAAATGTAAAATCATAAAACTAAAAAAAAAAAAAAAAAAAAAAAAAAAAGAAGAAGAAGAAGAAAATCTTTAGGATCTAGGGCCAGGCAAAGAGTTGTTATTCTTAGGCTTGACAGGAAAAGCATGACCCGTAAAAGGGAAAACAAATCAAGAAATTAGACCTCATCAAAATAAAAACTTTTGTTCTACAAAGGACCTGGTCAAAAGCTAAAAGGGCAAACAAGTCAGAGAACATATTTGCAAGCCACACGTCTAAAGAAGGACTGGTATCTTCAGAGAATTATGCTGAGTGAGAAAAGCAAACCCAAACATACTATGTTCCAATTTTATAATATTTTTTTTTAATTTTTTTTTAACGTTTATTTATTTTTGAGACAGAGAGAGACAGAGCATGAGCAGGGGAGGGGCAGAGAGAGAGGGAGACACAGAATCGGAAGCAGGCTCCAGGCTCCGAGCCATCAGCCCAGAGCCCGACGCGGGGCTCGAACTCATGGACCGCGAGATGGTGACCTGAGCTGAAGTCGGACGCTTAACCGACTGAGCCACCCAGGCACCCCTATAATATTTTTTAAATGACAGAATTATATGGGGGATAAATTAGTGGTTGCTGGAGGTAATGGAAGGAGTGGGGACACGAGGGAAATGGGTGTGGCCATAGAAGGACTTGAGGGATCCTGGTGGCGTAGGGAAAGGTCTCTAGCTTGACTGTACCAATGTCAATATCCTAGTTGTGATGTTGTACGATAATATGTAAATATCACTGCACTACACCACGCATGTGAATCTACAATTATCTCAGGATGGAAAGTGCAATTTAAAAAGTTAATAAACAAGAATTTGAAACTTCACGAACACAATTACACGTTGCCTTAGCTCTCAAATCCCCACTCTTCTTCAGCAAACTCCCGCCTCTGCTGTGTCGATGTTCACTTTGAGGAACCTTACTCCAGCTAATGACGATCATCTATGCGCCTCTGTCTTCCACACAACAGATCACCAGGATTTCGGTCTGCCTTTTTCTTGAATATTCCCAAGTGGATGTTCAGCAGGCGAGTCTAGGACCAATACCACAGGTGTGTGCGAATTCCGGGACAGACCACCCAGTCATGCACCGGCAAGCAGGTGTGGCGGCCACTTGCCTGTTAGGCCATCGGTAATCACCAGCCTTCTCTACATCACTTCCTTTGAAACCATTCACCTAACCCTTGTAACATTTCCACTCTTACCTGCATCACGCTGTGGAAGAAGTAAGAGGCACCGAGGTCACGGGACCACACATCAGACACCTCAGTGAGAGGGCCTTCCTGGCACCGATCCTTCTTGCTCTGTCCTCCGCGTGGACGCGGCAGATGCCGTCAGATGGCCCTGAGGGTCCTGACATGGGGGTCGGTAACTACTTCACCACCTTCCTTCCAGCTCTCGCCAAACGGCAGCACTGAATACACGAGGCGGCCAACAGGCAAGGTTTCCCAAGCGCCTTTGCACTCAGGTAGCACAAGCGTCTCCTTTTTGGGAATCTGGAACCGTCCAGATCTCCTAGTGAGCAGTTAGTGAGTGGGTGGTCCCAACACAAATCTGAATTTCTCGCTCCTCTGAGGAGATAGCTATAGGATTCTCCCAATGAGGAAACAGCTTCCCAACTAAAAATCCATGCGAAGTGTGTTCCACAACTAATTCTTTCTGAATCCTGCAGGGATGAGGTTAGACAAGGAAGAGAAAGATTCATAGCCAGGCACGTGTAATAACTGGTCACTGCGTGATCCAGCTCTGTTTTCTTTTTTTAAAGTTAATTTATTTTGAGAGAGAGAGCATGTGCATGCATCCCCCACCCCAACGCGGGGGAGGGGCAGAGGGAGGGAGAGAGAGAATCCCAAGCAGGCGCTGCGCTTAGTGGGGAACCTGACGACATGAGGGGACATCTACAGTCCCACGCTGACCTGACTGAGCCCCCCAGGCACCCCGGTCCAGGTCTCTTTAAACAATCGCATAAAAAAACACCCTTCTGTTTGGAGAAAACAGTAATAAAGACACATGCTTTCAAGAGTCTTGTGGGTTTCGGGGCGCCTGAGTGGCTCAGTCGGTTAAGTGTCCGACTTCGGCTCAGGTCATGATCTCACGGTTCGTGAGTTCGAGCCCCGCGTCAGGCTCTGGGCTGACAGCTCAGGGCCTGGAGCCCCCCTCGGGTTCTGTGTCTCCCTCTGTCTGCCCCTCCGCTGTTTGCACTCTGTCTCTCACGTTGTCTCAAAAATAAATAAACATTAAAAAATTTTTTTTTTTTTTAAAAAAGAGTCTTGTGGGTTTTTTAAATCTTCTCTCACTACCAACTGAAGGGCTCACCGGGTCTTTCCAGGTGACCTGTAAGTACACACAGAAGGTGGCTGTCCCAGTTCAGTCTGACAAGGGGCCGGGAACCGTCCTGCTGAACCAGGTCCCCTTTCACAAGGATCTTCATCCCGGACCGATCTGCACAGATACCCACTATCTTCGTCTCAGAGGAAAAGTGTTACAAGTGACACAAGGTGTTCTTAAAAATCCGCAGCCTGCACTGTGTACAGGGTAAGACCTGGCCTCTACAGAGACAACTTTCCAGGAAAGCCTAGAAAACAGTACCGTCCCACCGACAGTAGGCCACTTCCGTCTTCCCGTACAGATTCTTCATCCCAGCAGGAAAGAAAAACTAAGAGATTGCTAGTATCTGCCCATGAAAATGAAAAAAGGGTATTAAACTCCTATAACCCGAAAACCACAATCATCTCCTTGAACAATTCCAATTCAGGAGTCCAGCATGCACCGAAATTTAATAAACCGCCCTGCCTTAGAATAATTGTCACATGGGGTTTGATTTAATTAATCTCAGCAGGCTTGAAAACAGCCCCCAGGAAGTCAATGGGATAAACTCCCTTCAGACGTGCTAGAATGAAAATGTGAATTAGCTAAGCTACCAAGTCAATATTTTAGGTAGTGGTGGGGATTTTAGTTATATGCTTTGACCTACCCACCTGACTGTAAGCGCTGACCTTGTAAAGCTAGATCGTTCTTGCTTCTGGGTACCCCTTGACGGCTTCTGGGTCAGCACCCATTCAGGGTGAGCACCACGGAGGAGGGGTCAGATTAGAAACAAAGATTAGGAGAGGTGCCTGGGCAGCTCAGTCCGTTGAGCATCCAAGTCTTGATCTGGGCTCAGGTCACGATCGCACGGTTCGCGGGTTTGAGCCCCACGTTGGGCTCTGTGCTAAGCCTGCTTGGGATTCTCTCTCCGCCTCTCTCTCAAAATAAACAAACTTAAAAATAAATAAAGATTAGGAAGAGCAGAAAGAGTTCTTGCTTCCTCCTGTGAGATTCTGCTATGTTAGAAGGAAGGCAGACAGCATTCTCTGAGCCCTGGGTATTTTTCCTCCTTTCGAGTGGAGTTAAGAGAAGCATGGATGATGTTCCTCGCGGAAACCCAGAGAGCGGAAGCAAGCACGCATACCCTCTCGCTCCTCCTGAGCCCCACTGCCCTGGAAGAAGATTCTAGCTCAGAAAGGAAAGCCTGGAGGAAGGTGACCTTCATCATTCTCCCATCCAAGAGTGAGGTCTACTGAGAAAAGGAGAGACTGGCAGGGGGAGGGAGGGGTGAGCCCCGCCCATGCTACAATTAACACTTGACAGACGCTGTGAGCCTGCGCTTGGCCCCAGTGCCTCACCCTGGCCTCCGCTGCCATCTGCATGTATGAGTGAATGGTCCCTATGTCTCAAGGAGCAGGACACCGTCATTATCCGTGAGCCACGCAGAAGCACAAGACGCTCTGCCCGGCGCACGGCATTTCCAAAGCCGGGTCTGGAGCCGGTGTCGGCCTCCACCCGGCTCAACGTTGGACAGGGCTGTTTCTACCCACGCCGGGGGGTAAGGACAGCAGGTGACAGTATGAAGCTAACCCAGTCAGCCTGATTCCCCAAGCTGCAAGTTTATAAATCACTCCTCACCCACACCTTGCCATGACTTGTGACTTGTCATGAAAAAAAACTAAACGAAGCTGCCGCTCTTCCTTGTTCAGAATGCCACTGTTTCATTTGCTTGGTGAGGCCGGGCGTCGAAGATTGGAACTTGACGTGATTAGAAGCTCGCTCCGGGTCATACTGGTACGAGACAGCACAGCACCGTGGTTCCATCACACACAGCGCTCTACGCGCACACAAACACACACGTACGTAACACACTTGCACACCACACATGGCGATCAGGGACCGATGGAGCAGGCACATACGGTCAAGTCGCCGATCCTTTTCTAGGAAGCAGAGGACACGACAGTTCTGGAAAAGCGGCCTAAGGACACAGAGAGAGAGACGCTCTGATGCCAGAGCTGAACTGGATTTGGTGAAACGAGTAGGCTTTGGTAAGATGAGCCAAGCAATCACTGGGGAGTTTAAAAGGTTTGTGTTAGAAAAGTCAAAGGTAGCAAAAGCAGAGAAAACAGGTCTCGCGGATTTTAAGAACATACCATGTTGAAGAACATTCTGCGTACCCTTCCTGGTGTTTCTTGGATCGTTAGCCTCAAACGTCTGAAACCTAAATGTACTTCTCACCGTCCTCGTTTTAAACTATATAATTCTGTTGAATATAACTAAAGCTGCAGATATTAATATATTCCCGCCTGCTTTGCGGTTTTCGATGAGGGTTCGGGGGATGTTATTTCAGAAGGATCCATGGAACGTTTAAGCAAGGGCAAGTCTTTTGAAGGCCTGCATTTCTAAAGCCTATTCAGTCCGCGGGTAACTGGAGTGATAATGGGAAGACCACACAATGGAGCCTAGTCTTTACCATAATACTGAGCTGCTTGTGTGCTCGCTACACAAAAGTTTCCCCAGTGGTAGATTTTCACTCGGTAATCGGGCAGCAGAACAAATATAGCGAATCAATTATTTCCATTTGAAACACACACTTAAATGTCCCGGGGCCGACCTAACAGTAAACACCAATTACTTGCATATCCTGCTCCGAAAACAATACCAAACACATAATCTAACTTTTCCACAGAAAGAGAACAAATATCTACACTCGAGATTAGGAATTCACCTACTTCTCCTTTCCTTATTTAGTTTGGCCATCCTCCTAGGACTGACTCTGGACTAAAAGATACTACAAACCCACAGAGTTCAAGCCGCATCGCAGATTTCATTCGGAGGGCACTACCTGTGGACCACTCACTCAAGCCTCCTGGTCCCGGGCAAACTACATTTAAAAAAAATTTTTTTTAATGTTTATTTTATTTTTGAGAGAGACAGAGACAGAATATGAGTGGGTTAGGGGCAGAGAGAGAGAGAGACACAGAATCCGAAGCAGGCTCCAGGCTCTGAGCTGTCAGCACAGAGCCTGATGCGGGGCTCGAACTTATGAACTGCAAGATCATGACCTGAGCCGAAGTCGGACGCTTAACTAACTGACTGAGCCACCCAGGCCCCCTGCGGGTGAACTACGTTTTAATAACTTGTCAGGATATATTAGAATAATTGTTGCATGGGGTTTGGTTTAATTAATCTCAGCAGGGTTCAAGGAAGGCCCATGAAGTCAACATGAAAAATGTCCTTCAGATGTTCTATTATTGAAAGTTGGGGAGCTACGTCACCAAAAAAGACAGTGACAGGGAAGGCTGCAGATATAAATCAAAACCCAAATACTTTACACGTGCTGATAGAGAGATGTTTGTCCCACCACGGTAGGAAAAGAAGGGACAGACAGACTTGCTAGGTTGGGGGGTGTGGTGCAAAGCAGATGTTCATCAATAGCTGTAGAATTACTAAAACAACCAATGAAGGTTGAATGAACATGCGTGACGAGACAGGGAATGCAAAAGACTCTACATCCTTTCAAGCGATGGTTGGAAATACATAATTTATAACATAATGGCATTTAGATCCTACAAAACAGATTGGGTGCCAAAAAGAGACCGAGTCTGAAGATTTATTCCAGGTCTGAAAACGCATTTAGGTACAAATGATATATTCGAGTGGATACAGAATAAACTGGATTCAGATCCCAACCCAGCGGCTTGCCACCTGCATTAACCTCGGGAAGGCATTACCCTGTGTGTTTCAGCTGCCATATTTGAAACACGTAGACAGTAATGGTCCCCAACTCTTAAGTCATTCCCGTCCATGTTGCAAAGCATTGCTATTTCATGACCATAGAGTCTGGATAGATTCCAAAAACTCATGTTTTTCCAGACAGAGATGGGAAAACGGTGCCAGGTGCCGGGAAGGCTGGGGTGGGGAGGGCATGCTGTGTTTACAGCGTGACCCTTATATCCTTACAAAGAGGGGGCTTAGAGAATCAGATGTGGAGATCCACAGCATTGGGCTATGGCGCCTCTCAACTCTGAGAACAAAAGACAGGACGGCCAGGAGATCTCCCAACCAATATGCATTCAACAATCAACGAGTGTTCGTCATCGAACAACTGAAACGACTGCCTTTCTCCTCCTGCCATAGAACCATCAGTGCCCGTGCCAGCAGATGTATACCAAGCACTTACCACACGCCAGGCCCTCTGCTAAGCAAGAATGGACTCATTTTACCCTCACAACAGCCGGTCACAGTGGTTCCCACACTCCGCTGTGCATGGGAAGCTTCTAAGAATTCCCATACCTAGGTCACACCCAAAACCAATCACGATATTTGGGAGTGGGAGTAGGCATCAGCTTTTTTAAAAGACCCCTGGGTAATTCCAACGTGCAGCAAAGTTTGAAATGCCTACCTAAGGGCTGGGTACTGCTATTGCCTACATTTTTCAGATAAGGCAACTGAGGCACAGACAGGTGTTACAGAAATAATACGAATTACTGGCACGCAATGCAATGACGCAGGGGGGCCGAAGAAATCGTGAGGATGTACATACGCTGGGCGAAGAAACGCAGGACATGACGGCGGCTGTCGACCTGACAAAAATCCTACGCAATCCAACCAGGCAGACACAGAGCTACCTTTTGTTGAAACAGTGATCACGGAACCATGAAGGCTAACTGTTTAGGACCGTCTAGAAGGCACGTGTTCTAGAATAATCGTTCTCAAACTCTGGCCTTCTGAAACTCTCAGCACGTCTGACTGAGAGCCCTAGAATTTGCTCTTCTAACAGATCCCCGAGTGAGGGAGAACCCCTGTTCTAGACACACCATAACAGGCATAAATGAGACGCTGGGAGCCACAACCAAGCAGAAGTGTTTGAGAGTTCCTAGGGGCACCGAGCTGCAGTCTGTTTCCCCGCCTCTGCTTATTCAATCTGGCCGAGTCTGTCTTTATGCCTCCCTCTGCCAGCTCCTTCCCTAAGCTGTTCACCCCATTCAGCCCAGGCTGTAGTTAACTCTTAAAACAGAGGCTTCCTCCAGGAAGCCTTCCTGGATCCTAGGCCTCTCGTGTGCTCCCCAAAAACCCTGCCCCTAAACTGATCGCTACACCTGCTATACGTTTCAAGACTCTCCTTTCACACATCTACCCTCTCCCGCTGGACAGGAAGGTGAGCCTCCTCGAGGACAGGACCTGTTTCCGAGAACTCTTTCCACCTGCGGCAGCCAGCACGAGGCCCGGCACATAAAAGGTGCCAAGTGTGTGCCTGCGGGCCCACCATCCCGCCAGGAAGGCTGGAAACGGAGCAAAGTTGTGAAGCAGAAGCTGGTTTTCTTATAGCTACAGACGGTCCCAATGTATACACTGGATGTGTTTCAAAGTCCACGTGTAAGTTGTCTTTAGGACTCAGGGCTCATTCACTTCTCCAGCATATGCGGTGGTTAAACACTAGAGCCTGACCTCAGAAATCTGTTTAACGTGACCGAACCGTAAGTTTAACACTCAAGTACAAGACTGCTCACTGTTTAGATTATATAGAATGATAATCTCTATGAAAGACTGTGATCAAAGTTCCGGTACCAGGAACACATCTCATTCCTGGCCTCCTGCCCCTCTGTTTTAGGACAATAAAATCTTGGACTCCCTCCCCTTGCACCTGTCCTACGGGATAAGGAAAGTTCCCAGTGTCCCACTTGCCTGCAGGCTGCCTCCCTCCTCCAACAGTTTCCAGTCTGATCATCTCAGCCCTATATTCTCCTCTTCTCCAAGGACAGCTTGCCAACCTTAGAAGCAAACTCCGTCATGATGGGATGTTAACGGGGGCTGGGGGGAAAGGCTGGCTGCCCCCTTCTTCCAGATTAGCCATGCAGAGTCCTCTCGGGACTCCCCAGTCTGGCTGATTCCAGACAGCGAGGACAGGAGGCAGGGGAACGTTCCAGTCCGGAGCTGGCAGGCGAGCGTGGAAGATATTTTCAGTCAGGCACATGGTCCCTGAAATTACAACGCTGAGTTCTCATTTCTTCCACAATGACACAGAGTGGTCCTACTGCAGGGAAACGGTGGAGGCTGTATCTGACCAAGAAATCAGGTCCTTTGAGGTCCTGATTAGATGAGGTAACAGTCCTACGTCTGGGCCATTTGAACATGAAGACCACAGGATGGGGCATCGCCTGTGTCCACAACTGTGGACATCCGACCACGGCAAACTGCCACCGCCCTGTATTAGAAACATACACAATTGTCTTTTCTTTTTTTTTTTTAATTTTTTTTTTTTAACGTTTATTTATTTTTGAGACAGAGAGAGAGAGAGCATGAACAGGGGAGGGGCAGAGAGAGAGGGAGACACAGAATCTGAAACAGGCTCCAGGCTCCGAGCTGTCAGCACAGAGCCCGACGCGGGGCTCGAACCCACGGACCGTGAGATCATGACCTGAGCCGAAGTCGGACGCTTCACCGACTGAGCCACCCAGGCGCCCCACACGATTGTCTTTTCATCCCGGACACTGCCACAGCTCCCCGGTGCCCTCTCAGGCGGTGAGAAAGCACTGCGTGCTTCACCCGACGTGAAGCAGAGAAGTTCCGGAAGGCCCTGGAACTTCTGTGAGCCCCGGCCCCCCACCCTCGAGCCGCACCTGCAGCTCAGCAAGCAGGAACCATCACTTTGTAGAAGCCTCTGGGAAACAGTGCTGCCTGAGGGAGTCACAGGCCACAGGGCAGACAGACACAGGGCAGCGGACGCCCGGATTTCCTGGGCCAGGCAGCCCTGTGCTCTGGTCTCACTCTGGTCACTTACTATGGGGCTCTGGCCATGACAACGTCCCTGACCTCCATCCTCTCAACTGTGAAAGGGGACCAGGAAAACCTCACTTGCTGTTCAGCTGTGACGATCCCCACCTGAACCACAGAACACAGACAACAATTTGAGTGACCATTCCCTCGATTCTCCCAAGGAGGGACCTAACCACCCTTCTCATTCTAGAAGCCTCAGAGGGAAGCTAATTACATACAACGTATACCTTAGGGCATTAGGGTTTAATTCTGTCAAGAGGGACGGATACAGAATGAGCTGAGTTGAGCATTATGGGTAAAGAATACCCTCCAGGTTTCCTGAGGGTTCCTGGGGGAAGGGATTAAAAGGACAGGAAGGACCCGGGAATCAGGAGGGCATGGGTGTAAGTCCCGGTCCAAGAGAAGCGGGGGTGGGCTTGTCAGAGGCAATACAAAAACAGAAACTAACCCGACAGGCTCTCCCCCTTCGCTTCTGTTTCATTTGAGACGCAGGATGGAGGAAATCATGTGAGCACTTTGTGCCTAATGCATTTCTCTCTGCAAATGGAAAATACAATTAAACATTACAGTTACTGATCTTTAAACTGCCGTGTATAATATGACTCGCCTCTAGGAAGCAGTGTACGTTTGGTGCTCGCTCTTGGTGTTTTGAAAATAACAAAATTACTTCTAAGACATCTGAATTGATAACTTCCGTTGATTTTATGATCCCACGTATGCCATCACGTATCTCAAAAGCAAACATTTTTAAGGGCTTAGCTTTCAGACAAAACACACACACACACACAGAGAGAGAGAGAAAGAGAGAGAAAGAGAGAGAGAGAGAGAGAGAGAGAGAGAGAGAGAAAACCCCTGACAATTTCCATTCTAAATGAATCTTTCCAAAGCCTCTTAGCTCAGGAAAGGAAGAGGAAAGACGGTTCATTGTTTTCAGCAGCAAGCAGAGAGGTCAACCCACCAAGCCGCAGGGCCAGGCACGGAGAGCCTTAGACCCGAAGTCAACTGATCTGGGATCTAAAGCCAGTTCTACTGTCTTGCTGCTTTCCCTTGGACGCGTCACTTTTTCTCTGGGTCCCAGTTTCCTCACCTGTGGAATGTCAGATCCCTTCCTGCCATCAGAGGATAAAACTTTGCCTACAACTCTGCTTCAGTATCACCAAAAAAATATTTGCCTCCAACTTTCAGGAAGGTGAAGACCAACAAGACAGTATTTGAACAAGGCTTTAAGGTTATATAATGAACTAGAAATAAACAAGACTCATAAAATCACAGGGTTATCAGGGACTCTGAGGTCTGGCCAGCTAGCTGAAAATGGAATTGAACCCTCAATGCACAGGAGACAGTTGGCAATGGTCTTTTCTTTCTCCTCGAGTTCCTGTAGCTAAGGGGCCCAGGGTGTTCTCTTGAGGAAGCAGGCTGAAAGTGAGCTTGAAATGACAGTCAGCCTGGTCAGTGTCCCCAGTCTTGCTGAAGGGCATTAGGCATCAGGTTTTCCCCATATATTGTTCTACAGGTAGAGATAGTTTGCCCTCAACTGTTATCAATTGCAGACTAAATAAAGCATGCAAATGATGACCTGGTTTCCAAAGCCAAATTCCAGCCCATGTCTGAGTTCAAAAGTTCCCACCGCACGGAAGCTCAGCGCCTGGTGAGGAGGGGTCCACCACTATGTAGCCATGAGAAACTGGGCCTGTTACTTCTCTCAGCCTCTCTGGTCTCATCTGTAAAATGGGGACAGTAATAATATCTATATTCCAAGGAGGAGAGGAGGATTTGTGAGCTTTATTGCATGTAAATCCCTCAAAAGGGTGCCTGGCCCATGTTAAGTGTTTTGGTAAGTGCTACCTAACATTCATATTGATATCAATGGTAACATAATTCCAGAACTATGTATATGATACTAGAGCAGACAGGAAGATCCTGAAATCCACAGCACTCCTGGGGAGATGCAGCTGTCCCCTACCTCCACCTCCTGACCCCTTCAGGGGTCTGAAATAAAGAAGTCTGCAAGGTAACGGACAACTGATTGGAAAAGAGGAAAAGGAACCGACGGATGGTGATGGCATAGAAGAATCACAACCAAAGACAGTGAAACGAGGGGTGCTGTGAGGGCAACAGCAGGCTGTGCTGGCAAAAAGCACCTGTCAAGGAGAAAGAAGTAGGTAAAAAGCAAGAAAGCACCATGTGGGAGAAACTCACGATACAGAATCAGGATGCCCACGCCTGTGTAGCACAAATGAAAAAGTGGATAATCAAACTGGGTGGACAGATGATAGCAAATGTGGGGGCCGAAGGAGGTAGATGAAAATTACAGTATGTATAAGAAACAGTCACATAAAACTCTAAGGGATGTGGGGGCAGAGAACAAGGTTCAGCAGCGGGAGGAGTGCATAATTAACAGACACCAGGAGAACAATGGAGTGAGGAGGTTTGCAAATTGGGGGACGTGAAGAAAAAAGGTGCATTTGTTAAGAAAGGTGGAAATACAAAACCGGAGTGAGATTTCTGTGCCTGTTGGCAAAGGAGAGCAAAGAACTGGGACTCCTGAAGGGGGGTTATGGGGAAGAAAACATCAGGCAACACAGAAAACGAGGTGGGGTGCAGAGAAAACCAGGGGGGAGGGGTTGATTTTGATTTTGGATAGCCCTGGTCATAAATGCTAAGTAAATTCAAATTACTGTTCTAACATTATCATCCAACGCTGGGAAGCACCTAACCCGGAGAGTTCTTGTTTGCTTTGGTTTGGTTTGCTTTTTCGCACTTGGAGGGAGGGGAGATTTGCTCAGGCTCTGTAACTTTGCACAGTCAGATGGGTGGCCCGCCAGCACAGGTCACCTGAGTTCCCCCTGACGCGGGCAGCAGTGGCGGCTCCTACCTTCCCGGGGCTGGTATGCAAATTCCCTCACCACGTCAACCACGAACGGAACCAAACCGACGCCAGCAACTCCCTCCGATCCACAGACGACAGACGCCGGGTCCCACCGCTCTTTCTCGTGAAATGAGCCCCAGCTGGGACCCAGGGAGAAACTCGCTTCCAAAACCAAGGTCTCCGACCGCCTCCCTTCCAGGGCCGCCGGCCGCATTAGCCCCGGGCGGGCGCTCGCCGCACCGGTCACGCTGCCGGAGGGAGCCGAGCCGGGGAGGGAACACCGGCCGCACCAGGCTCCCCGAACCTTTGTCCGCGCGCCCCGCGCAACCTCGCAGGCCAGGCCCGGCGAGTCGGGAGCGCGAGGTAGTTTCAGGGTAATCCCCGAAAGGGTCGTGCAGGAGCCGGCCTCTCCCACGAGCACCGCCGGCACACGCTTCCCCCGGGCCACGCCGCTGGCGAGCCCGGGGAGCGCCGAGCAACCGCCGCAGGGCACCAACAGGTGGGCAGCGCGGGCGGCCCGACGAGCGGCCAGGAGGACTGAGCGGGGCGTCCCCGGACTACGAAAGCCATCGCCTGGGGCTAATTCCTCTCCCGGGGCTCCCAGCTAACAGCCCTGGACGCCGGCCCCGCGCCCACCCCGCAGAGCCGCACGTCCGGGTGCAGCCTCACCTCGCGTGGGCCCCGCTCGGCGGAGCCTCCAAAGCCAGCGGATCCAACACGTCCCTGCGAACACGGGGCCGGTCCCGGTCCCGCCGAGCTCCGAGCACGCCGGGCTCCCCGGGAGCCTCTGCACCCGCGCGCTGACTCCGGGCTGGCGGCGGGCGGGGCTGCCCCGGGAGAAAGCGCGCTGCTCAATCCCGCCCGCGCCGCAGCCACCCGGCTCCCCGGGCCACGCCCCCAGCCCGCCCGGCCACGCCCCCAGCCCAGCTCTCCCTCGACGCCCGCGGACGGGCCAGCCCTCCAACCCAAGCCACGCCCCCGGCCGGCCCTGACCACGCCCCCAGCGCGGGTCTCTGTCCACTCAGGCCACGCCCCCGCCCAGGCTCTCCCTCCGCCACCCTCTCAGGCCACGCCCCCCGCCCAGCGACCCCCCCCCCCCCCCCCGCTAAGGCTGCCTTTGCCTACAGCCCGGCTGTCCCCACCATCCTCCCGGCCATTCCCAACCCCCCACAGCATCCCCCATCCCCCATCAGGATCACCCCCCCACCCCCCCACCCCCCCGGCCCTCCTACACTGCTCCCCCACCCCAGCTTTTCTTCCTCTCAGCTACACCCCCAGCCCGGCTCCTTTCCTACCACCCCCAGCGACACCCCCATATCACTACCGCAGCCCACCCAGCCTCGCCTAGGGCGGGAGGAGCCGCCGCGTTGCCGGGGCAACCGCCCCCCCCCCCCCCCCCCCCCGTCCACTCGCCCCACCTCTGCCTGGGCGTGGAGCGAAGGCACCGTGGCTGCGCGCATTTCCGAGCAAGGGAAACACTAGGTGAGGGTTTTTAAACCTACCCTTTTCCCCAGGAACTAGGGCAAGTCTTATGTGTGCCGTTCAGTGAACCCACTCAAAGCACTGCCACCTTTTTCTGTGTGGCTCACGGGCTAATCATTAATTCGCATGAAAACCACAGAGGCGAAGCAAACCCTCCTGTGCTAGGATGAGGACCCCAAATAGTCTGTGAATGTTTACATGCAACTGATGAAACTTAAAAGTAAACATACCCTTTCGAAAGCTGCCAGTTTTTAGGTGATTCATTTGAATGGTTACTATGCGCCAGCACTACTGTAAACATGGATTACTTCTGTCATCAAGGAACAATAACAACTATTTTTAAACTAAGGACATAAAATGGGGGCACCCGGGTGGCTCAGTCCGCCTTGGGCTCAGATCATGATCTCAGAGCTCCTGATTCGAGCCCCGCCTAGGGCTCTGTGCTGATGGCTCGGAGCCTGGAGCCCGCTTCGGATTCTGTGTCTCCCCCTCTCTCTGCCCCTAACCCGCTCACATTCTGTCTCTGTCTCTCTCAAGGATAAATAAACATTAATTAAAAAAAAAAAAGAACATAAAATGATGAAACTACCGAATGAAGAGTCAAAATTAACTTTGTACTCTTTTAAATAGTGAAAACGATTGTAATATCAAATGGTGGATACATGTCAGATACATTTGTCAAAACCCACAGCAAGCGTGAACTCAAATGGAAACTCGTTCCTCATAATGGATAAATATTGACTCATCAGTTGTAAGAGATGTACCACGCTGATGTAAGACGTCCATGGTAGGAGAAGTTGGGGGGGAGTATAGGGGAACTTTCCACTCAGACCGCTCTAAAAAAGTCTACTAATTAAAGCACACACACCAAAATATTAATGGCAATTAACTCTGGGTGGTGGAAATGTGGACAAATTTTAAATTTTTTGTTTGAACCTTTATTGAAATCCCCAAATTTTCAGCAATGAGCACATATTTTTAAGGCAGAAAAAAATATTACATAAATAAACTGTGGAAAATTTTAGAGACAGCATGAGAGGCTAATATCAACTATCCCACTTATCTCTATTTTGCATAACTTTAAAAAATCTGCCTGAAGCCCTTACGAGTGTTAAAAATTAAATCTATTTTAGTATTGTTAAAAAAAAAAAAGAATCTCAAGGGTGAACTTTTTTTAATGATCTCTTGAGAATTAGCACAAACCTGGGGAGAACATTTTTATTTTTCTTTATAAAAAATCTGGGTCTCAAACAATCACTTCTGCCTGCTTGGAAATCACTATTAATATTTACACGCAACACTTTTTCTAGTGAAGAAAAACATTATACTCGAAACCACGTTCTTGGGCGAGATAGTCCCTGGCCTCCGGATACTTGGATCTCTGCAGAGTTCGAGGTATCTGCTGTCCTGATACCTGGGATCATAGGCAAGCCTTTTGCCTGAGTTTCAGTTTCCTTCTCAGGGAAAAGGGAAACCTCGCTCTCTGGATTGGTTGGAAAATACCCAACTTTAGCCCATAGAAGAATCCTGGTATCTTAGCACGTACAGGTGCTTGATAATTATGAGTTCCTGTCTTTTAAAAAATACATTTTTTAGTGTTTTAATGAGAGTCTTGAGCTCCTGATGTAATAACCTATTGGAGCAAGGCAGGATGTTTCAAGAGAAACCTCATCCATGTGACATGGAGGGGGGATTGGGCCCTTGACCATCACTAGCTAGAAGCATTAAGCGGATAAATCACCAAACTTCTCTGCATCTCATTTTTCTAACTGGTTAAATGAGAGATTTGGACCAGCGATCTCTCAGCTTCCATCACTGCATGGGGAATGTCAGTGTGGCTTCTGAGTAAAAAGGTTTAAATCTCCTCCAGTGACCTTTCTCTCGGCCTGCAGGACCAGCCATCACTCACCACCCTGCAAACAAAGCTGACATCTGCCTTCTACCCTCCCCACAAAAGACCGAGTCCCAAGGTTTCTTTGAATTGTTTTCCTCTCTGTGATCTCCTTGGACCAGACTAGCCGCTTAAATTCTAACAGTAGCCAATCCATAGCTTTGACCAAAGATTCATGGTAACATCACTGGTGCTTTCTGCAGGATAATGTCCAGGGACAGAAAGTACCATTTTCCACCAAGTTTACGGTGCACTTTTTTCCCCCCACATAATTACGTCTCCAAAAGTATAATGTGTGTTTCCGTTCATATTTATTGAGCACTTAATATGCTGTGTCGTTTACATTCAATATCTCCTTAACGCCTCAAAACAGCCCCCAAGGTGCTATTATCATTCTTGTTTTATAGATGGGAAAACAAAGTTCAGAGAAGGGGAATGCATTGCTTATGGTAGGTCCCCCAGCCAGTAAAAAATGATGGCTCCAGGTTTGATTTCATGCT
Organism: Panthera pardus; assembly: GCF_024362965.1. NCBI lineage: Eukaryota > Metazoa > Chordata > Mammalia > Carnivora > Felidae > Panthera > Panthera pardus. The sequence goes on along the minus strand of NW_026526654.1, from coordinate 86,460,129 downwards.
GCTGCTTTTAAACTCTGTGAAGGCGGCTGGATTGAGGCTTCGTCCAGGGTTCTGAAGAAGAATTACTGTCTTCGGTCCCCTGACAGTCCCCACTCCTCAGGGGTTTTTCAGGAGAAGGGATAAGGGAGGAGAGTGTTCCAGACTGAATGTTTATCCCCTGTCCATCTCCCCCACGCCTCCCCCTGTAGTCTCACATGTTGGAGCCCCCATTCCCAGTAAGATGGGTTTAGGAGGCAGGACCTTTGGCAGGAGAGAGGGTTTCGATGAAGTTATGAAGGAGGGGCCCCATGATGGGGTTAGTGCCTTAATAAGAAGAGAATTCTGGGTCTTACCTTCTCCTTCTGCCTCTCCCTTGGGAGGACACAGCAAGAAGGTGGCCAGCTGCAAGCCAGGAATCTGGTGGCTTATCTTGGACCTCCCAGCCTCCAGAAATGTAAAACATAAATTCCTGTTGTTTAAGCCGCCCAGTGTGCTCTTTTGTCATGGCGGCCAAGCTGACTAATACAGAAAGGAAACTCCTTTCTCCTTGTTTTAGATACTTTTTCTTTAAGGATCTTCCAAAAAGTAACCCTTCTGGCCTCGGGCCCCACCCTCTACTGCCCAAGAAGTGGGAGAAATCCATTGGTCCACCTAATTTATTAATAATTTATTAAAAGCACAGGATTCACTCTTTTCGAACCTCTCCACCCAGACAACTCCAGAGCCAGACTGTCACCTGGACAGGATACCTGATGGTTGTCATCTGACTTGAAGGGGGCGGGGGCCGGGGGGGGGGGGGAGGGGGCAGGAAGAACATGCAGATTATATTAGTAAGAACGCTTCGCACAGACCCAAAGTCACACTCTCTACCAGACTTTATCAGGAACATCACTGACATTTTTGTCCTCATCTGTCAGTCTCCTGCATCTTGTTTCTTAACTGGTTGTGAAGGCAGAAAGGGAAGGAAAGAGGGCTCGGCTGGCCCACAGTTGTCCCTGGGGTGGAAGATAAAGCCTGAAAGAGCATTGGCCTCTTCTACCCCAGCGCTGCAGCTTTGAGAAAATTGTCGAACCTCTCTGTGACCTTCTCCTTCTCTGTGACACACTCTGGTAAAGATCAAGTGTGATAATATATGTAAAGTCCCAGCTTACTTTCTGGCACATGGTAAAATGCAAATAAGATGGTGGCTGTCATCATTGATCAGAATGGATAAGAAAGATTTGCTGTCGTTAATTTTACAGTTTATCAGAGCAGACGTCTCTCTAATTTAAGCTTTCTAGGATGACAGAATAATCTTTGGTAGGGGCGCCTGGGTGGCTTAGTTAAGCGTCTGACTTCGGCTCGGGTCATGATCTCGTGGCTCGTGAGTTCGAGCCCCATGTCGGGCTCTGTGCTGACAGCTCAGAGCCTGGAACCTGTTTTGGATTCTGTGTCTCCCTCTCTCTCTCTGCCCCTTCTCCACTCATGCTCTGTCTCTCTCTCTTTCTCTCTCTCTCTCAAAAAAAAAAAACCTTAATAAAAAATTAAAGAAAAAAAGAATGATGTTTGGTATTTGTCACATTATTTGGGCACATAAGTACCTATTTGGGGGAGGGTAAGGAGTGCCCAACTGATTCGGACAGAGAAAGAAAGGCATTTTCCCTATTCTTTGCCCAGGGGCCGGCTCCAGCATCGGTCTAGGGTGCCCTCCCTGTGTGCTCAGCCAAAAGGATGCTGGAGGAAATCCGAAGGATTTGGAGAAAATGTGATGGGCCAGGTGGCCATAAGGAAGAGAGGAGAATGGGCAGTAAAACCATGTCCCCAGCTTCCTTACTGGCCAACCAGAATCTGCACAAAGCCATTAGCGTGAGGGGTGAGTGGCTGTCTGCAACAGCCCGATTCCCACGTGGTTCTGAAAGCTCTTCAAGACCCCTCTGCCCCTCTCCCAACCGGGAATCTGGGTTTCCAGGGTGTATGTTGACTCGACTGAGGAGGACAGTTTCCGAGAGCAGTTCTCCACAAACACGGTCTCTCTCTCCGCCTCAGTCAAACAACTCCTGAAATCCTGTCTTATCACATCGCCATGATTGAGCCCCTCCTCTGTCAATGTTTGCTTCATCGCTCTGGCCCCTTCACTGTGTCACAGCGTGCCCTTGCTCCTCCACGCGATGCGATCTCTACCTTGGTGATGGGGCCCTGGCTGCGGAGGCAGGCAGCTGCCATTGCGCCCCCTTTCACCTTTCACCAGCTGGCCTTGGGTAAGCTCTCCTGAACCTCAGTTTCTTCATCCGTAATGTAGAAATAATAATGCGTGCCCTGTCGTGGTAGGGATCACATGAGACGATCTCTGCGAAGACTTTAGAACCGCCAGACCTACAGAGAGTATGTAATATGAACGGCTGCTAAGAGTACACACACAGGCAAACCCAGACCTGCCTGGTGACCTCCAGAGTCTTGCTCAAGGCTCACCTCAAGTTCGCGTCTTTGAAGTCTTCCCTGACTTCCCTAGGTGGGGTTTGTTACTTTCCATTCTGTGGGACCCTAAGACCTTAGACACACTTCTGTTTCAGTGCTAACCAAAGACACTATGAGCGCCCTGAGGCAGTGTGTGTGTGTGTATTTATATATACAATTTTTTAATTAATAGTCTTTTTTAGAGCAGGTTTTGGTGTATAGAAAAATTAAACAGAAAGTTCAGAGAGTCCCCACATACCTCCTTATTCTTACCGGGAACGGTTTCTCTCCTTGTTAATAAACATGTGGTATCAGTGTGCTACGTTTCTTCCAACTGATGAGCCCATATTGACACATTGTTATTAACTGAAGTCCATCGTTAATGGCAGGGTTCACTCTTCCCATTCAACACTTCTGTGGGTTTTAAGAAGGCAGAATGTCATGTCTCTACCACCACAGTTTCACCCAGAATAGTTTCACTGCCCTAAACATCTCCTGTGTTCCACGTGTTCATTCCTCCCTTCTAACTGCTCTCTCTACCATGTCCACAGTCTCGCCTCTTCTAAAATGTCATATAGTTGGAGTCATACAGTATTTAGCCTTGGCGAACATTAATGACCCTAAGACTTCAGACACAAATGTGTTTCAGCACTGATCAAAGACATTATGACCTCCTTAAGGGCAGACATTTGTTTCTTTTACTTTATTTATTTCCTTTGGGATCTCCCACATTACTAGGTACATGGTAAGTACTCGGTCTTCAACAGTATAATAATAATAATAATAATAATAATAATAATAATACACTTTAGATGTTAGTACATGCTTTAAAGCATATTAGAAACATAAAGAATGAAAATTTTTTTTAAAAACCAGTTTCTAAATTCAGGGTTCTGACAGTCTAGGCAGGCATCCAATTCTTTTTGGCTCATTTTTATAAGTCCTATTAAAACAATAATTCTTTTCAACTCCAAAATTCTAAGCAAACTCCTAATAACCACTATAGCCCACAACTATAATTTTGAGATGAATCACGTGACCAGTTTTGAATTTCAGCTCTGACCAAACACTTTCGGCTTAAAACCCAAGTTAATTCTTTTTTCTTCCCCCCCACCAACTTCAAAAGTAAAGGAGAACAAATGAGAGAGAACAAGATGATTCACTGTTCACTTAGAAGTAGACTTTGAATAATGAGGAGCAACTTAAGGAGACAGTTATAGTAAATGTTAACAGAGGGCTACTTCCCAGACCAGAATATTAACTGAGGAATATTCACAGTAAGTCTCTAGATCTGGGTAGCGAGGGAAAATGAATAAATGGACGTGCCAGGGAAAGGAACTATGATAAGAGAATCATACTCATAGAGGTTTAAGAAAACGGCAGTAAAGGCATCCACTGACCAAAGTCAATTAGACTCCAGGGTTCCGGCACCTGCTTGGACTTACTGCAATGCTGGAGACATACAAACTGCCCCCTGAACACTTTGCAGAATTAAACTAGAAATGTTTACAAGTAATAAAATGGAAATGTCTCACCATCACTGAGAGAGCCGCCGGTCCCTGCATCAGAGTAGACTTCGATCTCTACCTATATCTTTTCATTCAGTCTTCAGGGTGAGAGCACAGGTTTGGTAGAAGACAACTGAATTTGGACCCCACCCCTGCCACTTAGTAACTAAGTGACTTAGAGCAAGTTACTTTATATCTCTTAGCCTTAAATATTTAAAAAATTGAGGTATAACTTAGATATGGTACAGTACATAAATCTTACATGTATAGCTGGGTGAGTGAGTGTGTGTGTGTGTGTGTGTGTGTGTGTGTGTGTGTGTTGGACAGACCCCAAGATGACCCACCATGATGCCTGCCTCTTGATGTTTCTGTCTTTATGTAAGTCACTCTACCGCTACAGACAGAATCTGCGATTTCCACCCAACCAATGGAATATGGCACGAGTGATAGGATATTTTATTATATAAAGACCCCATTCTAACAGACACTCATTGTTGGCTCGGTGAAGCAAAGTGGCCCCGTTGGAGAGGCCCATGTGGCAAGGAACTGTGAGCAACCTCTAGGACCTGGGTGGGGGGCAGGCATTCTCCAGCCGATCGCCATACAAAAGCTGGGGCTGTCCACCATACTGTTGCACGGAAGTAAGTTCTGCCAACAACTTGAACGAGCTTGGGAGCAAGTTCTTCCCCACTCAAGCTTCTAGGTCACAACACAGCCCAGCCACACCTTGATTGCAACTCAGAGCCAAGGACCTATCTGAGCTGTGCCCAGACTTTTGATCCATGGAAACTGAGAGGAAATACCTATGTGTTGTTTTAACCCACTTAAGTTGGTGGTGATTTGTTTTCATATCACAGAAAACGACTGCGTATCAGTGTAACCACAAGGCTGATCAAAAGATAGTATATCTCTAGCACCTCATGTGCCCTCCCCGTTAGCAATGCCCACTACCCCAAGGACAGAGATGATTCTAACCACCATCACCGTAAGTTACTTCTGTTTTTGAACGTCATATAAATGGGATCATGCAGTGTGTATTCTTTTGTGTCTGATTTCTTTTCTTAACACTGTGCCTGTGAGCTTCATCCACGGTCCATGTAACAGTAGTTCATTCTTTTCTATTGCTGTGTAGTATCCCACTGTTTGAACATACGAAGTCCTGTTCATGGTGAACAATTAGGTTGTTGCTATTGTCGGTTAGTACACTTCCAGGAACATTGTTGAATGTGCCTGTACTAGAAAAAAAAAATTATACCCAGGAGTGGAATTGCTAGGTCACAGAGTTTGCATGTGTTTACCTTGTTTCATACTGCCAAATATTTTTAAAGGTTTACGTATTTCTTTTCTTTAATGTTTTTATTTTATTTTTGAGAGAGAGAGACAGAGCACGAGTGGGGGAGGTGCAGAGAGAGAGAGGGAGACACAGAATGGGAAGCAGGCTCCAGGCTCCGAGCTGTCAGCACAGAGCCCGACATGGGGCTCGAACTCACAGACAGTGAGATCATGACCTGAGCTGAAGTCGGACACCCAACCGACGGAGCCACCCAGGTGCCCCAGGTTTATTTACTTTTGAGAGAGCGTGAACAGGGGAGGGACAGACAGAGAGAAGGGGAGGGTATCCAAGATTGGCTCCATGCTGGCAGCAGTGAGCTCAATGTGGGGGTGGAACTCATGAACCGTGAGATCGTGACCTGAGCTGAAGCGGGACGCTCAACTGACCCAACCACCCAGGTGCCCCCAAACATTTTTTCAAAGTGGTTGTATCAGTTTACATTCCCACGAGTGACATAACAGACTTCTGGGTGCTCCGCCGCCCTCATCAATACTTGGTATCGTGTTAGCCTCAGAAGAATAGGGATAACAAGAGGACCCACCACCTAGCGCTGTGAACATCAAGTGAGAACATATGCAAATGTCCTCATAAAGTTGAGCTTGCTTGATTAATAGCAGACATTTATTTCCTTATTGGCTTCCAGCTCACACAGGTAGAAGTGGCTGGGCCGGGATTCAAACCCCAAGGGAGAAATTCCAAACGCCACCCTCTTTCCACCACACCTTCTTCCACTAGGCCACTTCCCAGACATTTTTAGTGGGCATCAATCCCCACAAATAGTTCAAAATGATCTCTTTTTCTTAGACCCCATTCTCCTCCACAGATCCCCAGGAAGTGTGTGTTCTTTCTACGTGACATAAAACACGAATAGAATTGCAGGCCCACAATGTGGAGGGTGTCTGCGATTTCTTTTACAGAAAATTCCCACGCTCTTTATTGCCATTTTCTGTGGCGCGTTCCCTCCACCAAATACCTTCTTTTTGTAAATTTTTTTTTTTAATGTTTATTTATTTTTGAGACAGAGAGAGACAAAGCATGAACGGGGGAGGGTCAGAGAGAGGGAAACACAGAATCTGAAACAGGCTCCGGGCTCTGAGCTGTCAGCACAGAGCCCGACGTGGGGCTCGAACTCACGGACCGCGAGATCATGACCTGAGCCGAAGTCGGCCGCTTAACCGACTGAGCCACCCAGGCGCCCCAGCCACCAAATACCTTCAGTTGAAAGTGGTCTTGGCTGCCTTTGTGGATTTCTTCGTCTAAAGAGCTTACTTTACGGTTGGTCCTAAATTGTCAGCTTCTTCACTTTCCTGCCCCACACTAACAGGCTACTTGCTCTATTATTTCCTCCTTGCCTACACGACAAGAACAAGTTGCATCCATAAATGAAGGCAATGAAATGGAAGGTGAGATTGTGCGGGTGGCAGCGAGGGAGAAGCTGGTGAGGTGGGCCATGCAGCCCAAAGACAGGACAGTAGGTGGACGGTGTGGCTCCCACATCGGAGGCTCCAGGACCACACAAGAGCCTGTCTGGAAATCCACACGGCTGGTCTAGCATCCAGGCTCATTGGCCAAAGGGCTGACGTGTCTGTAACGCACTGGAATGTTTCCTCTAATGTGGATTTCATGTTTGTGGAGGAAAACTGCAGATGGAATCAAATCAGATCGAGGACAATGTCTAGGGAGGATGCCCCAGTCGCAACTCAGAGAACACGATTAGACATGAGAACAGATGTAATACAGATTTTTCTTCTCAGACACATATTCAGGATGGTTCTCTGATTTGCACGTCGCCTTTATCACATTCAACTGCACCGTGTGTGGAAATTCGGAAAAGTCAGCAATGAAAAGAGTATTACGATTTAAGATGCAAAAGTGAGAAGGAACGCAGAGAACCGACACTAGGCCCTGAACGCGGGGGAAGAGACAAAACTGTTTCAAGACCTGCAACTTTCTCTGGGACAGGGGCAGGGAAAGGCTCAGAGGCAGCAGAGTCCTAACCACATCCTCCGCAGAGTCCCACAGCGTCACCTGCGCCTTTGGATGGCAGGCTCTGCTCTCCGCCTGTGCTGGCTGTTTCTGACAGGTTCGCCAACCTTTCAAAACTAGGTCTTCCCCGAGAGCTGAATCATGACTCTCCAGCAACACACGCTTCTCTTCTCTCTGCTGCCCTCACGCCGGGCCACGTATAGCAACTGAGTTAGTCAAGCATCGCATACGTAATGCTCAGTACTATTAAAAACTATAAGGGTAGAAAAAACAGTGACGTCTGGTAATGTCCATTTAATACTTACTATGTGCCAGGTTCTGTTTTAAGCATTTTACATGTTTTTACTCCTTTGATTCTCGGCATAAACCCTATGGGGTGGGAACTGCTGATGTTCCCACTTTACAGATGAGGAAACCAAGGCCTCACCAGGGAGTCTGGAGACTTACCCAGGAAGACACATAGCTGGAATGTGAAATCAGACAGTTGACCTCCAGACCCCACCCTCTTACAGCAATGTGCCTCAGTAATGGACATTAACTTCTAGGAAGTTAAACAGAACAAAACACCACAGAATCAGAGACTAAATATGAAAAAACCATCAAAGGAAATTAGATGTTCAGCAGACTACCAGAACACAAAGGTTTGGTGCTCACTAAGGAAGCACCTACTAAAGAATAAATAAGTAGAGGGGCACCTGGGTGGCTCAGTCGGTTAAGTGTCGACTCTTGATTTCAGCCCAGGTCATAATCTCCTGGTTGTGGGATCGAGGCTGCCTCGGGCTCAGTGCTGGCAACACGGAGCCTGCTTGGGATTCTCTTTCTCCCTCTCTTTCTGCCCCTCCCCTGCTAGTGTCCACGCATGCGGGCTCTCTCTCTCAAAAAAAAAAAAAATAAATAAACAACTAGAAACGTATATGGGAATAAGTGAAGGCGTATTAGGAATGGTAAGATAAATAATAAACAGACACGTGATGTCATTTATTAAAATTATGGAATAATCTGGGATGCACTGTATATGCATGCACAATTTGAAACATTTTTTATGCAAAGGAAAAGATAAAACAAGCTTTGTTTATACATAACATGATCTCTTATTTAGAGAATCTGGTGTATTCTACAAAACTAAAGACTACTAGAACTAATCAGTAAGTTTAGGAAGGTTGAGTACCCTGGATCAATATACAATTAACAGTTTCATTTCCATACACTATCAACAAATCAGATTAAAATTAAAATTTAAAACATCTATATCATTTCTTTTTTTTTTAAATTCCAGGGTAGTTAACACACAGCGTTATATTAGTTTCAGGTGTACAATACACGGATTCAACAATTCTATACATTACTCAGTGCTCATCATCATAAGTGTGCTCTTATCATGTATTTCCCATGAATACATGCCCATCACGTATTTCACCCCCCCTCCCCCCGCACCTCCCCTCTGGCAACCATTAATTTGTTCTCTATAGTTAAAAGTCTGTTTTTTGGTTTCTCTTTTTTTTCCCCCTTGTTCATTTGTTTTGCTTCGTAAATTCCACATGAATGAAATCAAGTGATATTTGTCTTTCTCTAACTTGTTTCGCTCAGCACTCTGCTCTAGATCCATCCATGTTGTTGCAAATGGCAAGATTTCATTCTTTTTTATGGCTAAGTAATATTCCTTTTATATACATCACATCTTCTTTATCCATTCATCTATCAATGGGCACTTGGGCTGCTTCCAAAATTTGGCTATTGTAAATAATGCTGCAATAAGCATAGGGGTGTATATATCCTTCCAAATTAATGTTTTTGTATTCCATGGGTAAATATCCAGTAGTGTGATTACTGGATCATATGGGAGTTCTATTTTCAATTTTTTGAGGAACCTCGTAGTGTTTTCCACAGTGGCTGCACCAGTTTGCATTCCCACCAACAATGCACAAGCATTCCTTTTCCTCCACATCCTCACAAATACTTGTTTCTTATGTTTTTTATTTTAGCCATTCTGACAGGTGTGAGGTGATATCTCATTGTGGTTTCGATTTGCATTTCTCTGATGATGAGTCATAATGAGCGTCTTTTCATGTATCTGTTGGCCATCTGTCTGTCTTCTTTGGAGAAATGTCTGTTCCTGTTCTCTCCCCATTTTTCTTTCTTTCTTTCTTTCTTTCTTTCTTTCTTTCTTTCTTTCTTTCTTTCTTTCTTTCTTTCTTAAGGGAGCCTGTTTTATTGTTTCATAAACTGATGTGTGACAAAATTCTTTGGTCATTAATTTATTCAGCAATTGTTAAGTGAGCATTTACTCTGTAGTAAGTACTGAAATCTACTCTCTAATTTGATTGTTTTTTTCCCCACATAAATTTATTTTATTTTTTGTGTGTTTTACTTATTTTTTTGTTTTATTTTTTATTTTTTAAAATTTACATCCAACTTAGTTAGCATATAGTGCAACAATGATTTCAGGAGTAGATTCCTTAGTGCCCCTTACCCATTTAGCCCACCCCCCCACACACACAACCCCTCCAGTAACCCTCAGTTTGTTCTCCAGATTTATGAGTCTCTTCTGTTTTGTCCCCCTCCCTGTTTTTATATTATTTTTGTTTCCCTTCCATTATGTTCATCTGTTTTGTCTCTTAAAGTGCTCATGAGTGAAGTCATATGATTTTTGTCTTTTTCTAATTTCACTTAGCATAATACCCTCCAGTTCCATCCACGTAGTTGCAAATGGCAAGATTTCATTCTTCTTGATTGCCGAGTAAAACTCCATTGTGTATGTGTGTGTGGGTATACACACACCACATTTTCTTTATCCATTCACCCATCAATGGACATTTGGGCTCTTACCATACTCTGGCTATTGTTGATAGTGCTGCTATAAACATGGGGGTGCAAGTGTCCCTTCGAAACAGCACGCCTGGATCCCTTGGATAAATGCCTAGTAGTGCAATCACTGGGTCATAGGGTAGTTCTATTTTTGAGGAACCTCCATACTGTTTTCCAGAGTGGCTGCACCAGCTTGCATTCCCATCCCCATTTCTAATTGCATTGTTTGGGGTTTTTCTGGTGTTGAAATGTATGAGTTCTTTACATATTTTGGATACTAATACTTTATTAGATATGTCATCTTCTGTCGTTCAGTAGGTTATCTTTTACTTTTGTTGATAGTTTCCTTTGTTGTGCAGAAGCTTTTTATTTTGATGTAGTCCCAATAATTTATTTTTGACTTTGTTTCCCTTCCCTCAGGAGACATATTTAAAAAGATGTCATTATGGCTGATATCAGAGAAATTACTGCCTGTGTTCTCTTCTAGGATTTTTATGGTTTCAGTTCTCCCATTTAGATCCTGAATCCATTTTGAGTTTATTCTTGTGTGTTTCTTACAGAAAGTCATCCGGTTTCATTCTTTTGCATGTAGCGGTCCAGTTTTCCCAACACCATTTATTGTTGAAGAGACTGTCTTTTCCCATTCCATATTCTTGCCTCCCTTGTGGAAGATTAATTGACCACATAATTGTGAGTTTATTTCTGGGCATTTTATGCTGCTCCATTGATTTATGTGTTTATTTTTTGTGCCAGTACCATTTTATTTTGATTACTACATTTTGTAATATAACTTGAAATCTAGAATTGTGATACCTCTGACTTTTCTTTTTCAAAATTATTTTGGCTATTCAGGGTCTTTTGTGGTTCCATACAAATTTTAGGATTGTTTGTTCTAGTTCTGTGACAAACACTATTTGTATTTTGATAGGGATTGCATTAAACGTATACATTGCTTTGGGTAGTATGGACATTTTTTACAATATCCATTCTCCCCATCCATGAGCATGGAATATCTTTCCATTTGTTCGTGTCATCTTGAATTTCTTTCACCCGCATTTTATAGTTTTCAGAGTACAGGTCTTTCATCTCCTTGGTTAAGTTTATTCCTGGGTATTTTATTCTTTTTTGGTGCAATTGTAAATGGGATTGTTTTAATTTCTCCTGCTGCTTAAAATTATTAGTGTATAGGAATGAAGTGGATTTCCGTACAGTGATTTTTGTATCCTGCAAACTTACTAAATTCATTTATCAGTTCTAGTAGTTTCTTGGTGGAGTCCAGAGTTTTCTATATATAGTATCATGATACTATATATCTGCAAACAGTGAAGGTTTTACTTCTTCCTTACCAGCTTGAATGCCTTTTGTTCATTTTCCTTTTCTGATTGCTGTGGCTGGGACTTCTAGTATGGTATTAAATAAAAGTAGTGAGAGTGGACATCCTTGTCTCCTTCCTTACCTTAAGGGAAAAGCTCTCGGTTTTTCACCACTGAGTATGATGTTAGCTGTAGATTTTTCATATATGGCCTTTATTATGTTGAGAAACGTTCCCTCTAAACCTACTTTGTTGAAGGTTTTTTACCATGCATGGATGTTGTACTTTGTCAAATACTTTTTTCTAAATCTATTGAAATGGTCATCTATTTTTTATCCTTTCTCTTAATGATGTGATGTATCATGTTGAGTGATTTGCAAATACTGAACCATCCTTGCATAAATCCCACTTGATCATGGTGGATGATTTTTTTAATGTATTGTTAGATTTAGTTTGGTAATATTAGGTTGACGACTTATGCATCTATGTTCATCAGAGATACTGGCCTGTAGTTTTCTTTTTTTGTAGTGTCTTTATCTGGTTTCGGTATCAGGATAATGTAGGCCTCATAGAATAAATTTGGAAACTTACCATCCTCTTCTCTTTCTTGGAATAGTTTGAGAAGAATAGGTATTAACTCTTTAAATGGGAGAATTCAACCATCTGGTCCTAGAGTTTTGTTTGTCGGGAACTTTTTTTTATTATTACTGAGTCAATTTCATTGTTGGTAATTGGTTTGTTTCTCCATCCCCTCGCTTTCAACCTGCATGTGTCTTTAAGTCTGAAATGAGTCTCCGGTATGCAGCATGTAGATGGGTCTTGGGTTTTTTTATCCATTTCCATCACCCTATGTGTTTTCATTGGAGAGTTTAGTCCATTTACATTCAATGTAATTATCGATAGGTATGTATTTGTTGCTATAGTTACTTGTTTTACGGTGGTTTTTGTAGTTCTTCTCTATTCTTTTCTTTCTTTGAGCTCTTCTCACAATAAGTTGGCTTTCCTTAATGATATATTTTGATTCTTTTCTCTTTATTTTTTGCAGATCTATTACTGGTTTTTGATTTGTTGTTATCATTAGGTTTATGTGTAATACTTTCTGCTTATAGTAGTCTATATTAAGTTGATAGTGGCTTACGTTTGAACCCGTTCTTTATTCCTCTCCCCACCATGATTTAGGTATATGGTATCATACTGCATGTCCTTTTATCTTGTGAGTCTCTTGATTGATTTCTACAGATATGTATATTTTTACAGGTTTTGTGCTTCTTACTTTTCTTACTCTTACTTAGGTCTTTCCTTTCCACTCAAAGAGTCCCCTTTAACATTTCTTGTAGGGCTGGTTTTGTGGCCATCAATTCTTTTTTTTTGTTTGTCTGAGAAGCTCTTTAGCTCTCTTTCAATTCTGAGTAATACCCTTGCTGGATAGAGTATTCTTGGCTGCAGATTTTTTCCTTTCATCATTTTGAATATATCATGCTACTCCCTCTGTCCTGCAAAGTTTCGCTGAAAAATCAGCTAATAGCCTTATGGGGTTTCCCTTGTATGTAACTGTTTTCTTTCTCTTGCTGCTTTTAAAATTCTTTCTTTATCACTACTTTTTGGCATTTTAATTACTATGTGTCTTGGTATGGACCTCCGTGGGTTAATTTTGTTGGGGGATCTCCGTGCCTCCTAGATAGACCTGAATTTGTTTCCTTCCCCAGATTCAGGAAATTTTCAGCCATTATTTCTTCAAATGAAGTTTTGCCCCCTGTTCTCTCTCTTCTCCTTTTGGGATCCCTATAATGGGAATGTAATTATGCTTGGTGGTGTTGCTGAGTTCCCTAAGTCTATTCTCATTTTGCATAATGTTTTTCTCTCTCAGCTGCTCAGCTTGATTACTTTCCACTACTCTGTCCACCAGGTTGCTGATTTGTTCTTCTGCTTCCTCTAGTCTGCTATTTATTCCATCAGGTGTATTTTCAATTTCATTTAATGTGTGTTTTTGTCTACTTATTAAGGGTCTCCCTGATGTTCTCCACTCTTTTTTCAAGTCCAGTATCTTTCTGATCATTACTTTAAATTCTCCATCAGGCATATTACTTATCTCTGTTTTGCTTAGGTCTCTTGCTATGATTTTGTCCCATTCTTTTATTTGGGACATATCCCTCTGTCTCCTCATTTTGTCTAACTCTCTGTGTCTGTCTCTGTGCGTTAGGAAAGTCAGCTACATCTGCTCTGGAAAGTAATGGCCTTATGAAGAGGTCCTGTAGTGCCCTGCATGCAGTATCCCCTGTTTACCAGAACCTGGCACTTCAGCGATGTCTCCTATGCATGTTGCTTCTGTGCACTCTGGTACTGTGGCTGCTTTTTCCTTTAGTCCAGCATCTGAAGTGGCTTTCTTTCCCTGTTCTGGACAGTGTTTGGTCCCTGTGGTGTAGTGGACCAGTCTGGGGTCATCTTGAGCTTGAGTTAAGTCAAACCAGGCATTTGTCAGAGATGCAGTAGCACCAAACTGTAGGGCGCTTTCCCTCTGTTGGTGGGTGGGTCTGGTAATCAGACCTGCCCCCAGCCCACTGCTGGGCCTCCATCTGACTCTGGTGTCTGGTAATCTTCTCCTCTCCCTGAGGCAGGAGTCACTTTGGAGTGGTCCTGGCCCCTATCAGGGCTGCTTGCAAACTGCCAGGCTTGTGGCCCTGGTTTTGATGGGCTCCAGCCAAGAGCATATTGGAGGCAGCAGATTCACAACATGTGCAGGGGCAGGACAAGCAGTTTTAGCAGGACAGGGACTGAGGCCAGCCTGGCTGGAGGGAGCAAATCCAGGAAGTGCAGTGTTGGTTTCAGCAGGTGGCTATAGTGTGTTTTGCTGGACAGTTGGGGAGGGAAATGGTGCCTGCCAGCTCTTTTGCTCCTGGAGAAGTCCCCGAGCTACTCTGAGATTAGTAAATAACTCTTCCTCCTGTGAGCTGTAGGTGTTTTTCTAACTGCTGCTTCTACGCTGTATCTCTGGGGGCTGTTTCTTGTGCAGTCTCTGTAACGGTGGGAACTCAGTTTCCTCTTGCCCTCCCAGGTCTCCCAGAGCCTGGCCCTGTGAGTTTTAAAATTCCGGGTTTTAAGTCCCATTCATTCTAAGAACTCACAAAATTTGGCCCGTCTGGTTTTCAAAGCCAAATGCTAAGGGGATTCGTCTTCCCTCTGCAGGCTGCCCAGTGTGAGGGTCTATTTCTTTCCCCTCTCTGTGCCCACTGCTCCGTCCCTCCTATGGATGGTCCCGCAAGTCTGTTTTGTGCCCACTGTGTCTCTGCCCTTCCTACCCTCTTCGATGTGACCTTTTCTTTACCTTTAGTTACGGAGCCTGTTCCGCCAGGCTTCAGGTCCTTTCTGGGTTATTTACATCTGTGTGCGTGTCTAGTTTATATGTGAGCTCACCGTCTTCCTTTTCCACCAGCTTCCCACAACTCAAAATGTTTTTTATGAAACCCTGGCAGACACAGAACTTTCAGGTATACAAATGAATATTTACATTCTCTCCAAATATATCAGTTGTGAATGATTAAATGTTATTCCTGCCGTTATTGTTGTCCGCTGCCTGATCACTTCATGCCAGGCACTGTGCTGTGTACGTCATCATTAAAACCACACTAGGTAAACTTTACTATTATCTCCATTTTATGAATGGGCAAAGTTAAGGCACAGAGAGGCCCCCCCCCCACCCCCCAGGTCCTCAGCTGCATGTGTTTGGCAGAGCCAGGGTTCAAGTCAAGGTGCTTCACTTTCAGAGCCCCAGCATACCCAGTACGGACATCCTGCAGCTCCCCTCTGCCGAAGGACCCCTCACCACATCCACAGCGTAGTCACTGCCTACCGCAGCAGGAGGCACTCAGAATCTGGGGCCGTGACCTGGCTTCCGTTTCCAGAACTTTGGGACTTGAGGTGAGTCTCTTAACCTGTGTAAACTGCAATGTCAACATCTGTGAACAGTGAGAATCCTCTCTCTTCCCAGGATTACTGACAGAACAGATTAACATATGTGAAAGCCCAGACAAGAGCTTGTCAGCTCCTTAGTGTGCACATGGGAGTGGGGAGGGGGTGGGGTCAACATGGTTCATTTCATGTGTCAGTTTGGCTGGGCCATGGTGTCCAGCTACTTGGTTAGACACCAGTCTCCACATGGCCTTGATTCTTTTTAAGATTAAATCAGGAGACTCTGAATAAAGTGGATTATTCTCCATAATGTGGGTGGGCCTCATCCAATCAAAAGTATTAAGGGCGAAGATTGAAGTTTCTGGAGGAAGAAGGAATTGAGTCTCAAGACTGCAACATAGAAGCCTTGCCTTAGTTCCCAGCCTGCCGGCCTGCCCCACACACTTTGGACCGGCCAGTCGCCATTACCACGTGAGCGGTTCCTTCTCACCGTCTCTGTCTGCCTGTCTCTATTTCTATTTCTATATCTTATTCTGTTTCTCTGGAGAATCCCAATGAACACAGGGGTGGAAGGCAAGTCTGGAAAGTCTTCAAAAAAGGAAATCCTGCCTGAACCGAGTCCCACGGAAGAGTAAAAATGTACCAGTCAGAGACACCGGATAGGATTTGAATGCTCCGGATGCTAAATGAAGACAGCTAAAATGTAACCAAGGCAATAATCTGCTCTCTAGCTGACGGGCAGGAAGTGAGTTCTGTAGCATACCAACCAAGGGATGTGCGGGAGCCAGGGGGTGTGCCTGGGGCTGGGGCTGGGGCTGGAGAGGGGAGGGAATGTGGGCTGTTCAGGGAGGCTGAAGCTGTGGTAGAAGAGAGAGGAGGAGATGGAAAGCCTTGTAGAGCTGAGGCAGCTCAGCAAAGGAAGGGCCTGGAACTTCTCAAAGCCTATGCTTCTATTCACTGGCCATTTTCTGACATGACCTCCTGACCATTCGTCTAACCTGAAATCTCAGCCTTACCTGGGGCCATACTCCACTTCAGGAGTGCTCCCCACGCCTGTGACCTACTTCTGGCGGTCCCTCTGCCTGGAAAGCCAGCTCTGCAGTTCTCCACGCGGCAATTTAAAGCTAGTCTTTCTTCATGGCTCAGTTCACACGCTACATCCCACCCTTCCACATACTTAATTCCTACAGGACTAAGTATCCCTTCATCTCTCTCCCACGGTTATTTTATTTTTTAGTTTTTAAAGTTTTTATTTATTTAGTTTGAGAGAGAGAGGGAGAGAGCACACGTGCAAGTGCATGTGCATGAGTGGGGGAGAGAGAGGAGAGGGAGAATCCCAAGCAGGCTCCACGACCAGCAAGGAGCCCGACCTGGGGCTCGATCCCATGACCGTAAGATCGCAAAACCAAGTGTCGGAGGCTTAACCAACTGAGCCACCCAGGCGCCCCTCCATAGTTCTTTTAGAATTGTGTGTTTATCTTCATCATCAGCCTGCAAGCTCCTTCAGTTCCTGGTGCCTAGTATCATGGTCTGTATTCAGCAGGTATTCAGTAAGCATCCATTGAATTAAAGATTGCCTTGGATTGGGGAGCTTTTGAAGCAACAATATCTATCTTCACATGGCTGATAAATGGCTGAATTGAGATTCAAATCCAAGTTTTTAGCTTTATTTCAGGAGGCTTCCTTATACCACAGCTGACAGACGTACCGGCAGTGTGGGGCACCCATGGGACAATCCCCGATCCCCGTGTAGTGACAGCGGTAGAACATTCACAACCATCTGAGACAAACAGGGACCATCTATTTCAAGTGCAACAGTAGCCACATTTAGACCCCAAACTTTCACTGACTGAGAAAGAAGGTCCAGGAGCAGAAGACAGGCAAAATGTCAGAATGTTTCTCAAACTCCTCCCACAACCCAGAGCGAGAAAAGTACTTTACATTATAATCCAGTAAACACCTTCAGGAACACAGACACCCGGAGAAGACATTTACAAACAATGCTGACCCTTAGCTCATGCAACGCACTCTGGTATTCTTTAATTGTCTGCTGTTGTCTTCTTGGGTTCTGGTAGACTCGCTAAGGGGTGACTCCTCTAGTCGGATACACTCTAGCGATCTGATCCGATCCGATCCGATCCGATCTGTAATGTGAAAACCACAACAGGGCAAGGATGTGACATCCCGTCCCTCTGGTGCTTTTCCTCCTTCTCCCTTTTCAGCCCACTCTCTTGCTCCTTGGTGCAGAGACGGTCGGTTTCGGCCAGCGGTCCTCTTCGTCTGCCTTCCTAACAATTAGGTATTGTTCCCCTTTCTCTGGCAAGTTCTACTTGTAACTTTAAGTTACGGGACATATTATTTATATGATAACACTGACATTATATGTTCTATGTCAGATAATTAAAAAACCAAAAAGGAGGCTCTTTTTCTCTTCTGTTTTAATATTTCCATAAAGCAGAAAGCCCAAGAACTCAATTTTGGTGATTGTTCAGGCCTAACTGTGCAGAGGACTGGACTGATAGCTTTCTTGGGCCCTCGGGATTGTGAGCTTTAACCGAAATCCTGGACTCCTTTGTGGGTCTCTGAGCCCCTTACTTCCTGAGTCACAAATGATTTTACCAAGCGGTCAAATACGGCATTCAAGCGTTCATCCTCCTTCGTCTTTGTAGACGGAGTTTACATTCCCGCAAGACTAGTCAGCACCACTGAATCACACAGTCCTCTGCGGTGCACTGAGAGCCTTTATGGTAGAGACACTCCTGGAAACCATGAATACTAAACCAGCAGCTCTACCCAAATTGACAGCAACCGCTGTGATCCTCCTTCCTGCCATCCACCCCTCCCTGGCCTCCACGAACTTTCCAGATCTCTCTGTAGGCACACTCACGTTAGAACAGAGCATCACGTTCTCGTTTTTTACTTATCTAATTTGTTCGATCGGTCGAGCCCTCGTACGAAGTAGACAGGCGTGGGCACAGGAGAAGGGCTGAGCCAACCGCCTACAGAGCTCAACTCTGCAACCACGTTCCCTCTCTGGTTTGTAGCCTCTGCTGGGTCCTGTGACAGATGATGGCGTTTTGAACCCCTGTGAGGTAAGGACCAGGTGCTTGGATTCGGTGGCTCATGTCAGCGACTCCTCCAGGAGCCCCGGCAGCCGGTGTTACGGAGGAGAAAGCCGGGCTTGGTTACATTTCTAAGGTTGCCAGGTAGTTAATAAGCGGCATAGCACACAGCTGCACCCCAGCTTATTTCCTTTCGCCTCTATAAGCCTTTCCGCTCTGGCGTGACACAGACGTGCATTTCTGAACGAACACCTCCCTTGCTCTCTTCAACTGTGCACAAAAGATGGCAGGGTTCGAAGGAGAAGCAGGGCTGAGGCAGACCACTCAGACCCTTGCAACTTTCTCACCAGAGCCCTAAGGAAATAGTAACGACCCTAGTAAAAGGACTGATACGGTGAAAACGGCAAGGTAGGTTCCTAGTAAAGAAAACAGAGGACTTCATCTTTACACATGGGGGAGAATGAAAGCATATCTTACCCCCAGGTTCACAGCAGCGTCATTCACAGTAGCCAAGAGGTGGAGGCAACCCAAGTGTCCCCTGTGATATATTCATACAATGGAGTATCCTTCAACCTTAAAATGTAAGAACATGCTGACACGGGCTACGACACGGAGGGGCGTTGAGGACATCTTGCTAAGTGAAACAGATGGTCACAGAAGGTCAAATACTGTATTATTCCCACTTACATGAGCTACAGTAGTCAAAATCATTTTTTTATTATTAAAAAAAAATTTTTATGTTTATTTATTTTTGAGAGAGAGAGAGACAGTGCGAGCAGGGGAGGGGCGGAGAGAGAGGGAGACACAGAATCCGAAGCAGGCTCCAGGCTCTGAGCTGCCAGCACAGAGCCCGACGCGGGGCTCGAACCCACAAACCGCGAGATCATGACCTGAGCCGAAGTCAGACGCTCAACCGATTGAGCCCCCCAGGCGCCCCCTACACTAGTCAAAACCATAGAGACACAAAGGAGAATGGTATTTTCCAGGGACTGGACACAGGAGCAAAGGGGAATTATTGTCTAATGAATATGGGGTTTTGGTTTTGCAGGATGAAAGAGTTCTGGTGAGGTGGGTGGGGGTGAGGGCTGGACAACAATGTGAATGTACTTGAAGCCACTGAACTGGTCGCTTGAAAATGATCAAGATGGTAAACTTTATCTTCCGGGTATTTTACTCCGATTTAAAGAGTAAGAAATGAGTAGCTCCACGGAAGGAACGGAAAAGTCGACACCGATGAGTTATGGGGACAAGGGCAAAAGGCACACAGATTGAAAGAACCGAGCACAGAAGAAGTCGACGAAGGAGGCTGTGGAGCAGGCATGTGGCCCTGGCGGGGCTGCTGCTCTCGGAGGCACCAGACCCTAGCCTTCTGGAATCTCCATGAACTGGGACAACTTCTGCGTCACATTAACATTCTTTCCCTGTTTGCTGGTCGCACTGAGCTACACCACTTTACAGAAACACAGCACCTTCCAGAGCAGACCATACTACGCCGTCATGACCAAGTTGCTCAATCAAGCCATGGTTCCACCTCCGTCGGGCTGCCTCGGGCTTGGTCTAAATTACTAAAAATGCCACACGTCAAGGCATCGACCCCCATGCCCATTAAGCAGACTAGTCTTCCTGAAGCACACTTTTTACTTTACGTGGGAAAACATTACACTCTTCGTGGTAAAAACATCATCTTACGCATCAGGAACCACCGACCCCCAAAATGTGCGGTATTACAGCCTCTAGAAAATAACACACTCACCCAGAGGCCTCTAGGGAAAAGAGTCTATTGAGAGCGATCAAGAACCACCAAAGTTTCCCTCCCTTTATTTCCATGTGGAACACATAGTTTTTCTAGGAAGAAAGCATTTTATGTCCGAACAAGGTCTCTTAAAGGAGGAACTAGCACAGGGGCGCCTGGGTGGCTCAGTCGGTTGAGCATCCGACTTCAGCTCAGGTCATGATCTCGTGGTTCGTGCGTTCAAGCCCTGCGACGGGCTCTGTGCTGACAGCTCAGAGCCTGGAACCTGCTTCAGATTCTGTGTCTCCCTCTCTCTCTGCCCCTCCCCTACTCTTGCTGGGTCTCTCTCAAAAATAAATAAATGTAAAAAAAAATAATAAAAAAGGGAGGAAATAGCACAAACAGTCAAAATTAGGGGGAATGTTAAACAAATACCAGCCCATTGGTGGGATGGCTACGCTACGGTGTTGTAGAGGGCACGGGGACCGTTAGCACATTGCCAACCACAGTGGAAAAGGCTCTAGATACAAGGGGATATGCTAACTGAATGTATAACATAACCATGGCGTTTTAAAAATGCCCAGGGGCATTTAAAGAAAATTACTGGCAACTGAAAGAAAATTCTTGGCAATTTAAAAAATGTCTGTACTTTCTATAATGACATCTAAGAGAACATTTTTTATAGCCTACATTCCTCTATGTCCACTCACACCAGTTTCCATGTTATTTCTTCTCTTATTAAGGCTATAGAGATAAAACTACGGACTACTTGGTTACGTATCTCCTTAGCAATTTTAGTTATCAGTGCTCATCTTTAAATGAAAAGCGACACTAACGAGCACAGGGATGAGTGGTTGGCGTGAAGACAAGGGGCGTTGGTGGATTCGGATGATTCACTGTGTGGGGTTTAAAGGGCCTGATGCTTCTGCCCACAATAGGAACGGCCTTGCTGCTGGGGCTGGAATGCTCATACTTAATTGGCTGGAATCCCTAGCCGTCATTTCTGAATTAGGACAGGCTTTGTCAGTGGGATCCGGGTAACCGAAGTCTGCTGCCTGAGGTTCCCCCTATCCTGAACCTCGTGTGGATAGTTACTGCCTAAAATACCATTAACCCACATGCTGCTCTCCTGCCCAATCTGCCAAGACTTCCAAATCCACTTTTCCCCCCTCGCCTCCAAGGCTCTCCAGAAAGCGACCCCTCACCACCCGTTCAGTCTCCTTCCTCCCATCCGCAATAGCCTCTTCCTCAGCTCTGCCAGCATAAGACCTTCTCTCCTCCAGGACCACACAGCGTTCTCTCTCTTCCGTGAGGCCTTGGCCAATGCCGTCCACGAGGATTTTCCCTTCTTAGTCCTCCTCACACCTTCCTGGCCAGTGCCACCAAGTTGACATCTAGTGGCTCTCTAGTTTTTGTTCACGCACACTTTTCTCCACCTGTGAGTGGAGCATCTTCCAGAAATATGGATTGAGTCATCTTAGATACATTAAGTATCTACTCTCACTGAGTTAAGCATTTTCCTTTTTGTATTCTTGACTACATCACATAACAGGCAAAGCCACATTCTATTGGTCTTTAAAAACACACAGTACTCTGGGGTTCCCGGGGTGGCTCAGGCAGTTAGGCGTCCGACTTCGGCTCATCACGTGATCTCAGTTTGTGAGTTTGAGCCCCACGTCAGGCTCTGTGCTGACAGCTCAGAGCCTGGAGCCTGCTTCGGATTCTGTGTCTCCTTCTCTCTCTGCCCCTCCCCCACTTGTGGTCTGTCTCTGTCTCTCAAAAGTAAATGTTAAAAAAAAAAAAAAATTAAAGCACACAGTACTCTAACACCCTTTTCTTCAGCACGCACTGGCTTTCTTTTCACTTTCACTAGGCAACTCCTCCCCAGAGTGTAACAAATCCCATCGAGGCTATTAATACCTTTCTTCTGCGACCTGTAAATTAAGGATTATAGGAAGTATCTATCTCCCAGTCTTTCTCTGTTCCTAGCACAAATCTAGCTATACAAATGCTGTTTTTCAGGTGTTGGCCTCTACCCTCTGACTCTTCTTCCTGGGCCCTGGCATTGCTTTCTCTACATCTCTTAACATTTCACTGGGCTTATGTCCTCTGTGTACTCAAATTAACCAAGAACACCTAAGAGGAATGCTATAGTCAGCTTCTTGGGACTACATTAGTCTTTGCCTCTGAAGGGACATGCTCTAAACATTGTCCAAAGACTGCAAAGTCCGTGTTGGGCTGGAATCCTCAAGCTATTTTACAATGCCATGGCTGTTACAGAGACAGCCCTACCTAGTACCATTAAGAGAAGAAAAGAAACCTGATCACCACCTACTGTCCAGTTAGTTGGGATTTTGTGGCCATCGTAACAGATCAAATTCCTCCAAGGCAGTAGGATTTATACATTTTAATCAAGTAACCTGTCCATGCCTTTCTACACTCTCTCTTCACGGCCATCACCAATACCCAAACTGGAGTCATGTCAGCATTGCCGCGAGCTGAGAAGGTGATTGGCACAGGTCTCCTTTGACTTGCCTGGTTTTGAATAGTGGCCCATTGTGGCGAATAGCTGCCCACTTAACGCTGCCTATGTTTACACTGCCCCTTTCCTCTCCACTTTCTGCCACCTCATCCCAACCCAAAGGACACCCATTTCCTCATCTCCCGTGAGGTCACAGCTCTGTTAAAATGTCAGTCTAAAAGTGGGCAGGAATGAAGGCTCTCAGGAGAGGGGTCAGCACCTTAAGTCTGAAAGCGAGCTCCGGCCAGGAACTGGGAGACAAGGGCAGGGAGGCCAAGAGCCAGAAATCAGCTTGTCATCCATGGTCCAAACACTGCCACACCAAAGGAGCCTGGAAGCGCGGTCTCTGTGCCCACACCCAGGGCCGGCCTGGGAACGGGGAACAGGATCTCAGCGGCAGCTGCAGCCGACCGGCGAGCCACATGCAGGTGCCAATGAGGGGCAGGACCACAGCCACCTGTAGGGACCGGGGGACCTCCACCAGCGACTCAGCCATGCCGGAACGAAGCCTTCCTGGGCCGGCCCGGCACAGCTGGTGCCGTAAAGCAGCCGAACAGGATGGTCATCCTGCTGTGCCCAACCCTTGTCAAACAAGATGCCTTCCATGCAGCACCCAGCAGCGTACCTGGGGCTCGGTGCTGAGTCACATGGTTCACGTTCTGTGCCCTTGTCCTTTTGGCTTAGGAGGTAGAGCTTACAGGCATTCTTTATTTGTCCATCTCGATGCGGGAAGAGGTTGGAGGAAGGTGGGTATCTGCTATCTTCACCTTGGTATGATGTTCCCAAAGGATGGGAAACACGTGGCAAAATGGATCACGGAATCAGACCAATGTGGGTTCAGATCCTAACTCGCCCACGGACAGTCATATGACCAGAAGCAGGAGGCTCAATGTCTCTGGGAACCGAGTTTCTACTCTGCAAAGTAAGGATAATAATAATGGCCTCACAAGGTTAGGATTAGGGTCTCCTGGGATAGAGCACTCACGGCTCATGGATGACACAAGTCTGAGATTCAGTGAGAAGCTGCCTCCCCACCCCCACCCACCGTGTGCTAAGAGCCTTTTCTGGCCGAGCCTGGACCAGACATGACCTTATCTAATTTCAGGGCCACCACACGAAATAGGTATGATTGGGATGCCTGGTGGCTCAGTCGGTTGAGCGCCCAACTCTTGATCTCAGGTTCATGAGATTGAGCCCCACATCAGGCTCTGTGCAGAGCCTGCTTGGGTTCTCTCTCCCTCTCTCTCTGCCCCTCCCCGCCTCAATAAATTAATAAACGTTAAAAAAAAAAAAAGAAATGGGTATGATTATTCCCATCTTACGGGTGAGGAAATCAGATAAACAACTTACTTCAAGACATCTGGCCAGAGAGCAAAGCATTGAAGCTCCATGTTTCCGACCCCCATTTTAAGCCCTTCCTCCACTTTTGGGGGCCATTTCAGAACTTCTGGGACTATCCCACTGCGAGATGTGGCATCGAGTTGCCAGAACATTTCTGAAAAGAGTAACCCCCCCGTGTTGGGTGTTCTATGCTTTCATCTGGTGGGGTGTTTTGAGCAAAGTGTGGGTGCCACTGGGACATCCCCACACTCAGGCATCTCTCTTTATAATTGGCCTCACTGTTCGAAAGCCTGGGAAGAAAGACCACAACTTGGAAAACAACAGCTTTTTAAGTTTAGAAAACACGTTTTTTGTGTTTTTTTTTCTGCCTTGGGTCATTCGTCTTTTAAAAATAGAACCCAGCACCAACTGATTCATAAGTGTAAGAGTATATTAATGACAGCACTGCCGGGTGCTGAGGACTGTTACCTACACAACACTTCCGTTCTGATGCCCTCCCCTCCTCTCCTCATTCCATCTACCACGTATTTGTTTTTTTGTCTTATTTTGCTTTTTAAATACTAGAGAACATGCGGAGAGGAAAAACAGCAAGCAAGAAGGGGAAGGCAGAAAGGGCACCGTAGTATCCCTCCCAGATCTTCAGACACTTGCAACTGCCTTAAACATGAAGGACTTTCTAGACATTCTACTGCAGGTCCCAGGGACTCTCTACCCGGGGGTGTTCTCGGGTTTGGAATGGGCCAGAACACCAGAAAAAAAGTGCCCTGGGAGCAGCCCTCGTGCAATGACAGCTAGGGGCTGCAGATTAAACGCCCCAGTCTTCTTCCCTCTCTTGCTGCCCTGCCACCAGGTAAGTGACCCAGACTCAAATCGTGGTCTCAGCGGCTTCTGGATGAGCCCAACCGAAGAAGCAGTTTGTAATCAGTCGAAGCCTGGGAACGGACCGCCAGCGGTCTCAGCAGCAAAAGGCCCCTGGTTGACGACGAATCTACTAACAGGGTAAAGAGAAAGCATGTCTGCTCCATCTTCTCCCCAGTGTCCCCAGAGGCAGGGAAACGCACGCTCTTCGAAGGGGATCTTTCCATAGATCATGATTCCAAACTAAGTCGTTAAGGGATATATATGCCAAATCCCTAAGAAATACAGAGGGGGGGGGGGAATATATATATATATACATATACATACACATATACATATACATGTATATATATACATTTAGGGAGTAATTATCTTTTAAGGAGCAAATTCCCACACTCACACAAAACGTGAATGTGAAATTTTTTTACAGATACTGAGAAGGGCGCAGTACCTTCTGTGGCATTTCTGCCCAAAATGCATACCCTCCGCCTAACGTGAGGAAACATCAGAGAAATCCAAATTGAGGGGATAACTGGCTGGTGCCCTTTGAAAGTGTCAAGGTCATGAAAGACACAGAAAGACTGAAGAAGGGGAATGGTTTGGAGCAAACACTTTAGTTTGACAACTGAATGTAATGCGGGGTGTTGGATTGGATCCTCGACCAGAAAGAGGACATGAGTGGGAAAAATGGTAAATTCTGAATAAAGCCTGCAGGTTAGTAAAAATAGTGTTGAATCAATGTCAATATCCCGGTTTGGGTCATCGTGCTGTGGTTGTGTTAGACGTTAACATTAGGGAAGCTGCTGAAGGATACACAGGAACTCTGTACTATTTTTACCACGTCTTTGTCAGTGTAAAATTAGTTTAACATAAAGGTTAAAAAAAGCATCCCCTACAAATGATTAACACTGTCAAAATTGCTCTAAGACCAGGACTGTGAGTCATAACTGGAAAAAACTTGCTGGATTTTTTTTGGTAAAAAGCGAAAAAAAAAGAGGGGGGGGGATTGGGAAACACTGCCTGGTCTACCTTTTATAATCACACACAAGCTGGAACATCCAGAGTAGAACTTCTAAGTCATAGTTAGCTCACCCTTGCAAACAGTTTTTTAAGGGGTTGTTTCTACCAAGTTCATCTGAGATGCTTGAGCCAGGTGGGTAAGTAGCTACGTGAAGACCTAACACCCCATGTGCCAACGCAAGTTAGAGGGCAGTTTTGAAGACAAGAAAATACCAGACTTCCCCAAAGTGGTGGTTAGTTGGGTCTGACAGAACACATTATTGTCCCTGAAGCGACACAGGAATTAGAAAAAAAAAAAAAAAAAAAAAAAATCGACGGTGTTCACTTTTTTCTTCTCCAAATGAGGCTCCACAGTTGGTGAGATAAAACTTTTATAGGTTGCCCTAGTTGTAACCTGCTTAACGAACATCCATTAAATACCACCTGTATACAAGGGACTAAGGCTGCAAAAATAAAAAGAACTCAAACCATTTCCTCATGAAGTATTCATGTTTTGTTTTTTTTTCAAGCAATCTCTATACCCAACATGGGGCTCAAACTCACAACCCCAAGATCAAGAGTCACAGGCTCTACCGACTGAGCCGGCCAGGCACCTCTGAAGTATTCATGTTCTAACAGAGGCTACCGTCATTATGTTATATAAACTCTTTAATAGCTTACCAGTAAAAAACTTAGAAAATTAGCCCAGATTTTGTGGGCCCACTGCCTCATTATATCATCATTTTTGGCTTTTTCACTTCAGTGAACCGCAGAGATCCACAAACAATACCTAGCTTAATTTTAGTCGTTTCACAAGGACCTACACACAAACAGAAATACACATAAAACCAAACTTTTCAACAAGCACATTTGACCTCAGCAGAGAGAGGCTGACTCTGGATCTTTCTACATCTGACCCTATTTGTATTGGGTTCCGGAATCTCTCACCCCAGGTCCCACCAACTCTCTTGTTTAGAAAGTGCTTTGAAGATGAAATTCTATAGTTGAATCACTAGTTTCACTTCCAACATCAATGAGTCCTTTATATTTGGAAAATATCCTCTCTTCCTGTGGAAAGAACAAAGTGTGGATTGATTATCTGAGCATCTCAGCATCTGACAGAGTTCTAGACCTTCCCCAAATCCAACACAGTATTCAAGGATAACAACGCTTTAAATATAAACTAACTTTAACCTAAACTACCAGGCTTGTGTTTAGTAACCATAAAGCTGGAGAGCCATTTACCCCTACAAACATAGACGTGAAAACAGAAGCAAATGGATTTAACTTATTATGGCCTTTGCAATCATAGGTTATTAGTCTCAGATTAGAATTAAAAGCCCTAGGGGCACCTGGGTGGCTCGGTCGGTTAAGTGTCTGACTTCATCTCAGGTTATGATCTCACAGTTTCTGAGTTCGAGCCCTTTATCAGGCTCGATGTCAGCGACTTCGGAACAAGAATAGATGATGTCAATTCAGCAAATGATTCCAAGTCACATAGCTAAGCAGCCCAGAACCAGGAAACCACCCAAGCGCTTGACTCTATGTAGCTATGTGCTTTCTACTTTACTAGACTGGCAGAGTTGATGTTTATAATTCCAGCGGTTAGTAAGCACTGAAATCTTGAGACCTACTTTATATGTTTTTCAAATTCAAATAGTTTAAAATTTCAAACACGTAACTTTCTCCGTTACCTTGATGTAACAGATGGTAATAAACCTACACAGATTGTCCTCAGATTCTGTCACTCACCTGCCAGTTTTCTGCTCTTTCCCCATCAGAAGAGCCTTCCGCCCATATTTTCTTTTCCAGTATTGTTGTGAGCTGAAAGGTACCACCCCTCGAAAGAAAATAGGTTTCCGTCCTAATAATGCCTTAGACCTTATTTAAAAATAGGGTCCTTACACTATCATGCTGAGTGAAATAAGTCAGTCACAGAAAGACAAATAACATGCGATTTCACTAATGTGTGGAATTTGAGAATCTCAACAGATGAACACAGGGGAAGGGAAGCAAAAAGAGGATGAAAACAGAGAAGGAGGCAAACCATAAGAGACTCTTAAATAAGAACAAACAGAGGGTTGCTAGAGGGGTGGTGGGTGGGGGGAGGGGCTGAGTGGATGGCGGGCATTGAGGAGGGCACTTTTTTGGCATGAGCACTGGGTGTCACATGTAAGAGATGAGTCACGGGATTCTCCTGCTGAAGCCAAGACTACACTGTGTGTTAACTACCTTGAATTTAAATTAAAAAAAAAAAAAATAGGAAAGAAAATAGGGTCCTTACAAATGCAGTAAAATTAAGATGACGTCATACTGGATTAGGGTGGGTCCTAACATGGCCGGTGTCCTTCTAAGAGAGGAATTTGTCCACAGACACCAGGGAGAAGGCTGTGTCAAGATGGAAGCAGGGGTGGGAGCGATGTGTCTACAAGTCAAGGGGCAGCAAAGATTGCTAGCAACAAGCAGAAGCTGGGAGAGGCAGGTTAGGAAAGTCCACCAGGGCCCTCACAGACAGCGTGGCTCTGCCGATACCTTGATTCAGCCTTGCAGCCTCTGGAACTGGGAGAGAACAAATTGTTCTTGCGTTCAGGCACCCAGTTCGTGGCAATTTATTATGACACCCCTAGGAAAGTAATCCAAGCATGTTATTAAATAAGATGCTGAAAGCCATTAACACCCCAATAGATAGAGAATAGAAAAAGATATCTTAGGACCAAAACAAACAACTGGTAAGCAACCATTGAAAAAAATATATTCAATGTACTGAAGCAAATGCCCATTAAAAGACCAGTGTGGTAGGTCTTTTATTCAAGTAGCAAAATTCAGCCTAATGTCAATAGTCAATGCCGGTCCAGTTGTGGGGAAATTAACAAGCTACAACTGTCTTAGAGGAAGTGCAGAATTGGTACGACCCTCCCGAGAAACAGTTTGTTTCAGGGATACTGTCACTAGCACCTCTGGGCATCTGATGATCGGGTCCAAAAGGAAGGAGTAAAATTTCAAGAACACACAGTAACAAGAGGTGGTTGGACACATCGCCAAGTATCAGACTTCATAAAATAGAATAGTTCAGCTGCCTGCCTCCAAGCCCTTTCTGGGTCTGATGACCCACTCTGTGATGAGGCACATAAGATGCTCAAATGAAAGTCTGAGAGTACAGGCACTTCTTGATAGTGAGCAATATGGCCTCTTGAGAATATTATTCTCACTTACTATCCCTTCCTGATAACACTTAAGCTGAATTTTGGGGCACCTGGGTGGCTCAGTCAGTTGAGCATCCGACTTCGGCTCGGGTCGTGATCTCATAGTTCGTGGGTTCGAGCCCCGCGTCGGGCTCTGTGCTGACAGCTCGGAGCCTGGAGCCTGCTTCGGATTCTGTGTCTCCCTCTCTCTCTGCCCCTCCCCCACTCATGCTCTGTCTCTCTCTCTCAAAAATACACATTCCAAAAAAAAAAAAAAATTTACTTAAGCTGAATTTAAGGAGGCCTTATTCCAAAATCCCACTCGAGTCTTAAAACTGGTAATACAGATCCCATTCTACAAGCCTTCAGAGTAAAAGATATTTCCTCTGTTACAGATGTGATTTCTCACAGAAGTCCTCCCCACTTTACCGAAGAGGAAACTGAGGCACCAAAACATTTTGCAGATCGAAGGGGGCCCCTGGGCTCACTCACTGGTGGCAAAGCCGGGACTAGAACCCATGTCTTGTCATTTCGGTCTGTAGTGGTCTTGCGCTCCACCGTGACACGAGGGAAGTCTTTGCCATGACCTTTTCGAGGTTCAAAGAGACTCAGAAGCTAAGTTACTCTGAGGAAACTGAAGCCCACGGAGGCTACATAACTTTGCCAGGTTCGCACGCCAATGCCAAGGTGTTGCATCTGACATCTGTGCTGCGTGACCGTATCTCTCAAAGGTAACGGAACGTACTTCATCCAATTTCCATCAGCTCACATGGCACCTAAATCCATCCAGCGTTTCTGGACCTACCGGGTGCCAGCCTTGCGCTGGAGGCTACTGTCTAAGCCCAGTGGGCCCAGAGGTCAACAGCACTGGGGGACACTGTGGTCCCCAAAGCCGAGCCCGTCAATTTCGCTTTGGGAGGTCTAGAATTAGAATTTATCTAGTGAATTTTCTGAATATTCTAGTTATTTCTGCCCATGATGATCATTTAAAAATAAGGAATTTTTGTGGCCTGGCGGTGAAAGACCATTTGGAACCTCAGACAAATAATTTCCTGTTAATAATCTGCTTAGGAAAACTTCTCTCCCACACACGGGCTCAGCTGAGCTTAACGCTCCCTGAACAGCTTCTGAGGCCCACTGCTGTTTAAAGGCAACCAAGAACTTCTTAATTTGGCTCAGGAAAGTGAACGCATTGTTTTCCGGAGATCAAAAGACTGATCTAAAAAGAAGTATCCCTGTCCCCATTGTCTTTCAGATTGTGCTAGGTTTGCAAACTTTTGTGAGAGAAATAGGCTTGTCTCCGTCAGGCAAATGAATCATGCCAGAGGCTCCTAAGCTTGCCAGTGTTTACCCTCAGTAAATACCATTAGCATTTCATTATGTTCCCCTTTATCCTGCAGTAATTCTCGGGATCAAGCAAAAATCTCCCGGGTGGGGAAAATGAGTTCTAACTTTACTGGGAAGGTGGGAAGTGAAGCATCTTGAGTGATGGTCTTTTGTAAAAGGAACTAACTCCTAACTTAGGAGATGATTTTAACCTTGGACAAATACGATTTCATAGGACACGCAGAATTTCAACCTCCAGTAAAAATACATATTTGTCTAAGTTTGATGTGCTGCTTCCTGGCCAATTGTTGCAAATCTGAGGGAAAGAAAGGAGAGAAAGGAAAGGAACTGGTTTTGGTTTTCATTTTGGGGTTTTTCTTTTTTGTTATTTTTTTGGGGTGGTTTTTTTTTGGTAGTAGTTTGCTAAGGCTGCCATAACAAAGCACCACAAACGGAGTGGCTAAAATTTTGAGCAGAATTTTGTTTTCTCACCGTCTGGAGGCCAGAAGTCTAAGATCAGGGTGTTGGCAGGGTCCCTTCTGTGGGCCACGAATGGAGCATCTGTGCCCGGCCTCTGTCCTCGGCTCACAGATGGCCATCTTCTCCTTGTGTCTGTGTGCATCATCTTCCCTCTATATGTGTCCGTCTCTTTGTCCGGGTTTTCCCTTTCTATAAGGACACCAGTCATACTGGACCTAGGCCCACCCTACTGACCTCATCTAAACTATATCTGCAAGGACCCTATTTCCAAATAAGGTCACATTTTGAGGTACTGGAGGTTTCAGAGGACACAATTCAATCCAGAACAATGAGTGAAGCAATCCTGAGGCTCATAAACCCAGTGAACCGAGGCTTTGTGTTTTATAGGCCCAGGAGGCAAGGCTGGTGCTACAAATGGCCAGGACGGTGAGTTTCAATTAGGAAACTGCAGGTTTTTCCTCCAGGCTCTCGGGGAAACAAGGGGGGTCTGAGGGCAACACTGCTGGGCTCAGAAGGGCCAAGTCTCGTCCTTGTGGGCCACAAGCTGGCAGGTGACTTGGTGACATAATTTACATTTCCCACAGAACATCATCTTTTGCCAAGAGTTCCGCTGTCGTCTGTATCATCTCAGTGAAACCTTACCAGGACCCCGTACATCAGAGAGTAGCCCCCTCTCGTGGATGAGAAAGTTGAGACCCAGAGAGGTGGAGTGACCAGCTCAGGTCTTAGTTGAACAAGTACCAGGGCCAAGACTGTGACCCACAGCTTCAGACGCCCAAGGCCACGTCCAGGGTTTACTTCTCCAGATCAAAGACCCAAGTTTCCCACAGATGGCAAAGGTCGCTTTCAGCTCTAAATATGTCATATCTAACCTCTCATGAATCTCAGGTGAAATTTTGAGCTACTTTGCTGCCCCTTCTTATTCTATCTGCAATGGCTGAAAAGTTTGGACTCAGTAGCTGTCTTGCTGAAGAACAATGTCTCTTGGGGAGGGAAGATCCTTCAAAGAATGTTCCCGACTCCACTGAAATTCATGCATACGAGCAAGTGTGCTTGCTCTTCTGGGAAAAGGTCTTTAGTGTTTCATCAGTTTCTAGAGGTCAGTGGTCCTTAAACCAGTTAGAACCTCGGTCTACCACAGTGACACATCCAGGGTCTCCACTGGTGTTCCCTGCTCTTCTCCCCCTAGCCACTGTCTTGTCTCCTCTCTCCTGGAAGCACTTCCCAAGGGGATCCCTTTGCAGATCTACGCCTGGCCTAAACCGCCACTCTGGCAATTGGTTCAACCTCCAATTAGCAGGTGTTTCCCCACCCGCCCCTTTGATAAACCACAGGCAGAAGTTAGTCCCAGGGCTTATCTGTCCCTGAGCTGCACACCAGATCCCCCGGGGATCCCAGGGCAAGACTACTCACTGGGAAGACGGCTGGGCACTTGGGTATTCACGACTTGGACAGGCCCCTGAGACCAACATAACAACTCCAGCAGGTACTGTCTACCTGCTCACTCCTTGGAAAAAGGCCCAGACATCCTAAGGTGTGTGGGGGGAATTCATCGGGCCTGAAGCCACAACCAATCACACGGCTTCCGAAGTTCCCTTCGCTTAGTTTGCCAGGCAGGGTCTCACCCAGGCACCACTCTACCTCTGTCTTCACTTTGGACCATTTGATACCTGTCCCTACCCACTCTCGACTTTCTGCCAGCAACCACAAATCCCACATGGCCCTGGAAAGTCTGTGCAGTCAGCCTTACACCAGGATCTGGAGCCAGCTGTCTCCCGGACCAGGAAAACTAAGAAGCTCTAGTGAAACTCCCAGGCGATGTGCTGTCTGTCTGGTCCAACACTGGGTTGCATCCTCTTCTGGAAGCCACATCCGCACCAGATGTAGTTCCAGTGCTTATGTCCCTGGCTTGATAACTTGTCCTGTTCCCTTGCCCCTTCGGACCAAAACTCTGCTTTCTTTTGCCATTTTCCTTTGTGTGGCCCTGAACTATTGCCTGCCCTCTGCCCCGGTTCTGTGGGTGGGGCCAGTGCCCCAGTCCCCACCATCTGCTACAGTCTCTGGAGCTCTCTGCTCAGCCTCTCCACCTGCCCACCTGTTAGGGAACCCTAGGACACCTTTTGGTCCACCCACCACCTGTTGCTTATCCCTGGCTTATCCCCTGCTTATCCCATGACCTGCTTTTCTTCCCTGACCATCAGGTGTATCTAGCACCTGCCCCCCCTCAGTAGGAGGTTCCATTTCTAACTCTGTCAGTCTTCCCTGTGCCCACTGAAATGAGCCCTTCTGAAGCTGTGGGTGCTGGTGTTGCAATTTACATACAATGTTGCAGACATACAGAAATGTAACTTTGTTTCCTAAAATTGATCTCAAATGTCCTGAGAGCACAATCTCCACTGAGGGGAAAAAAAGCATAGCACAGTTATTGTGGCTGTAATTGGCTCTACCACACTGACTCGGTCTCTCTGGGGTGAATCCTCAGTGTTTCAAGTTTCTCTTTCCCATTCCCTGTGCACCATCTGGGCATAGGGCAGGTTTCGGGGGGCAGGAGGGGAGAGTGGCTGACCTCTGTGTTACCACCTGGTCCACACAGGCCTCACAGTCTCATCCCCTTGGTCTCTGGGCACCCGTGTCTCTTGGCTGCACCTGCTGCTGGACCACCCATCCACTGGGATGTGCGGGAGTCCATCAGGGATGCTGGCTTCCCTCCCTCCCCTCAGCGGTAACACCCATGTGTGCTGTGTCCTCTTGTCAAACACCAAGTCTTTCACGGGCCCACCAGCTCTCTCTGCTTATCTACATACCGAGATGTAGCAACTTCTGGATCCCCCACCTCCATTTCCAAGCCATGGGAACCTAGATGTGGCAAGAGGGAAGCCATCACCTACCATCTCTGCCCCAAGACAGCCACACGAATGAGACCTGGGACCAGAGCCCTCTCTGCGTTTTAGATCCCCTTCCAACCTCCTTGGAGCTTCTAAATGTCTGCTCCTCACACTGAGGGTGAAATAGTCGCCCTAACAGTGCTTGGGCAGATGGACAACACACACAGACCCTGCGATGGGGCCTCTGGAGCTGAAAGCATTCTTAGATTCAGACGGGCAGCCAGGCAGTGAACCTCGGGGAACTTGGCCGGGCTAGCAGGGCACCTACCACCGGACTGGGGATCAGAGGCAAGGTTTCTGACTCCAGCGTTTGACGAATTAGCAAACGAGAGACCCAGGCACAGGGATTGTTTGAGAAAACTGGGGTCTAGAGGAAATCCTACACCTCGAGATGAAGACAGAGACCTGCTCCTAGAACTCAGGCCCAAGAATAGGGCCAGAAGAGGGGCGCCTGGGTGGCTCAGTCTGTTGAGCGTCCCACTTTAGCTCAGGTCATGATCTCAGGGTTCCTGAGTTCGAGCCCTGCGTCGGGCTCTGTGCTGACAGCTCGGGGCCTGGAGCCTGCTTCCCATTCTGTGTCTCCCTCTCTTTCCGCCCCCGCCCCCCCACTCATGCTGTCTTTCTCTCTAGAAAATGAACAAACATTTAAAAAAAAAAAAGAAAAAAAAAAAAAAAGAATAGGGCCAGAAGAACACAGAGCACGATGTGGGTCCATCCGTGATTTTTCTCTAGCTCTCAGCATCAAAACCAACCTACCATATGTCCAACCATAAGCTTTTTTTTTTTTTCCCGTGTACTAGTTTCCCGTTCATCTAACACAGTTTTGTAAGCTCTGAATCCACAGGCAAATGCTAACTCCATTGTCTACCTTCCGTCTTCTCCCCCCTTCTCTGCTGTCTCTAGGAACCAGTCACCCTTTGCCAGATCGCAGTGCTAGGACATCGTTTCCTTTACGTCCCTTTTCCTGCTCAAGAACCTGCGGGGGTTCGGGTTCGGTGGTCAGTCCGCAGCCCTCGGCCCGCGAGGGGAGGAGGCTTTTAGCAACTTCTTCCGCTGCCTCCCGCCTCCCGGCCTTCCCTTCCCTTCCCTTCCCTTCCCTTCCCGGGACTTCCTGCCCCGCAGCTTCAGTTCCCTCGGGCGCGTCCTAGGTTTGTCCTGCTTTCAAGTACCGACTTCCGCCTCGCTTCCAGATGAAACCGAATTATCAGGGCCTACTTTGTGAGGCTGGCACATCCAGCCTCACAGACACGACAGTCACGACAGAGGGAATGAAAATGAAAGAATCTGGCCCCGACTTCTAAGAAGTTTCCTTTTATGGGAACCCCTTGAAGTCGCCTTTCCGAGACTTCGAATTCCAAATACCGCACCTTCCTAATGTTTTCTCCTAAGCCCGTTCCCGTCATATTAACCCCTTTTCGTGCCTTAGTAGGAAAGGGATTAATACTTTATATATAACACTATGCTTCTGAAATGTGTTCAACTAACTTTTGGACTTTAAAACGGCCCGTGGGGGTGTCAGGACGGCGATTTCTCCTCCCCCCCCAGTTTCGCATTCGGGTACACGACGGACCGAGGTCGCACACTCACAGGAAGGCCCGGAAGCAGGGCTGGGACTCGGGCTCTGGGTCCTTTCTGTCCAGCCCCGCGCACGTCAGGACTGCGTTCGGCCAGCCCTGCGGACCTTCCGAAGCCTGCGTGGGGTGGCTGAGCCCAACAGCGGTCCATTCCTCTCCCGTTACATCCAGGGCCGACATGGCAGCTCCATGCCGTCCGCGGGTTCCAGGCTCTTTCTGTTTCTGCTCAGTCACACTTCGCACGTCGTCTTCCTCCTTGCGGTGGCAAAATGACTGCCACCGCCGAGGCACTAGCTCCGTGTTCCACGAAGAAGGGCAGGCGGCGAAAGCCAACATGGCGGCTATCAGTTACTTCTCCTTTCCGAAGCGTTCCTGGAGGCCCCGCCCAGCGACCCCTCTCGCACCTCATTGGCTGAAGCGTGTCAGCTGGTCAAGCCTAACCGCGAGGGCGTCTGGGAGGCCGGAGGTACTAGGCTGGGCACGTTGGCACCCAGCCGCAAACCTGAGCTGTCGTGAACCGGGGATGGTCGGCCGTGTTTGCTGCGACGGCTTTCCTCTCTCCTCCACCTTCGCTTATTGTGGGTGGCCGCGTCGTCTCCCGGCCTCCTCATCGCCTTGTCCTCTCTCACCCCGGTTCCCCACCCCCAAAACGGTTACAATATCCCGGGAGAGCCAGGTTCTCCGATTGTTGCCCGTTTCTCAGCAAAACTATTTCAAGGAAGTGTTAGAGGGCCGACACTCCACGAAAGTAATTAATACGACTCCGTGAAAGCTGTATCCACCCTGGATTTTGTTATAGTTCCCGTTTCAAGTAGGTGGTCCTCCGTAAACCAAAATACACGTTCTCACGAGCAATTGGAATGGCCTGTAAAAACCCCAACCTTTGCGCCTCCAGACTTGACCTCCTGGGTATCCGGAAGTAGCACAAAAGGCCTTTGTCGGACATGCCTTGATCTTGGGGTCTTTCCGGGAAACGGGGATGCCGAGGTGAATGAGACAAGACCCCATGGCTTCCAAGTGCTCTCTGGGTGGGGAGACAGTCCAGTGTCCTGGTCGGGTAAGTTGGGATGGTTCTGTGGATTGAGTCCATGCCTCATGGGGCCCAGAGAGGAGGGACACTGGTGTGTGCACGAAGGAACAAGCACGAGGACTATTTGATGGGACACGGGCAAGGTTTGCCCAGAGCATGGTATGAATTCTCCTCTTTTTTGCTGTAAACAAATGCACAAAAACTTAAAAGCTCAAGCAAACGTTGGTTTTTCTCAAAGTGGCCACTAAGTGGACGTTACAACGCAGCCTTTGTTCCAAGCGTTCCTTTCCAAATGCAGTATGTTCAAGTGCAGTTCCTTTCCTGGATTACTTTCAAGTGTTTGGGAAAATCTTTTGAATTTGCTCACTGAAAAATCCTTGTCCTTGGGGCGCCCGGGCGGGTCAGTCGATTAAGCATCTGACTTTTGATTTCAGCCCAGGTCATGATCCCAGGGTCATGGGATTGAGCCTCTCATCAGGCTCTCCACGGGGCATGAAGCCTGCTTAAGAGTCTTCCTCTCTCCCTCTGCCCCTCCCTCACACACACATTGGCTCGCTCTCTTTCTTAAAAAAAAAAAAAAAAAAAAAAAAAAATCATTGTCCTTTAGGATTTCTTTGTGAGCATACAGGGACGTCTATGAAGATACACAGGTGAATCAGGATGATACAGGATTGCTGCAGAGCTCCCCACAGCTTTCTTTCCAGCAAGTTCACCTGCTGAGAGTCCCAGCTCCTTAGTTACATAAGTAAAGCCTATAGAGAAAAAAGTAAAGAATTTTAAAAGCCGTCAACATCTGAACAGACCTTTATTTATGTCCAGGACGACAGTGTGTTTACAGATTCTGTTGGTTTCTGTCCCCTCAGTTACGCGATAAGTGGTCACTTCTTCACATGTGGTCGGTTTTATCCTGAAAAACAGTTAAACCTTCAGCGTGCTATCAGCACAAAGAACTATCTACTTATCTGCTTAGGGAACGTGGATTTGGGACGATTAATCCTACAAAGCTGGCCACCTTTAAGCGTCTCGTCTTGTCTGAGAAACACCTTGCTCTCATGACACTCAAAGATGAGGTGAAACGTAGCCAATAAATCAGAAAAGTTACTCTTCCTTCCATGTGCTTCTAGAATTCTCAGCTTTACTTTTGCCTTATTTCTGACCTTTTCTCATTTTCTCTCTTCTCTGTTCATGCTTTCTCTTCTCCTGGCTGGACCCTGGGACAGTGGCTCGACTCATGTTTGCTAAGCAGTCTCCTTTTCAATCCAGTTATAGGTCGGTGTCCATATTGGCTCATACTGAGTACTGGCAGGATTTTTCCTTCTGACCGCGAAGGTCTGGGCTCTGTTCACTGAGTCACCAGAACCATTAGCCTCTTTGTGCAAAGCCACTCTCTATTGCATCAGCCGGTGGCTCTCCGGTGTGGACTCCTGGGCACTTATGGGCACTTATTTCCCTGGCACGGTTCGCTCACACAAGCCGCTGGGCACACATAGAGCTCGGTGCAAACATGCCTCCAGCAATGACAGGCCCTGAAACTGGGGATGAGGTCAGCCTGAGGGTTCACTGCCAGCACTGGGCAGAAAGAAAACATCCTGAAGGAAAGGGTGGGGTGGGGCAGCCTCCAGGCCACCTCACCCACCTCTTTGAACTTTCCCCAAATGCTGGGGAGCGGGAGGTGATTTTCTGCTTCAGGAAAAGACAACAGATCATCAGGAAGCAGCACAGGGCTAGGACTCTGGGGCCCTCTCGGGCCCTGACCTCTTGGCCAGGTTCACGGGATTTTTAATCCACCACTTTGGTCCCAGAGCCATTGATGGGCTTTGGTCCCCAGGACGGGGGAATGATCGGTATCACTCCCCAGACAGGAGCTGGGTGCGACTGGCTCCGTTCTTAGGAGGAAGCATGCCTGACAAAAATTTGCTGTAAGTCCTGAATGATAAATAAATGATACGTAAATTGGGCACACTGAGTATATAGGCAGAAATAGCCAGAAATCCTTGCAGGGATCAGAAGCTACTGGCTCTTCCTTCTGCCCCAGACACAGAGCACCATCCATCTCATCCAACGTCAGCGTCAGCAGGTACCATCAGGGGAATCAGACAGGTGACTGTTGAGCAGAACAAACCAACACTTTCTAATTAAAGTTTCTAATTTGCTTAGGCCTCCAGCGAGTGTCTGGTCTTTAGTGCTAGCTCTGAGGGCTGCAAAGAACCTTGGGCTCTTCTGACAGCCTTAAACATCTCTCCAGACATTCTGACACAGCCTTAACGTCTCTCCAGACAGGCCCCAATGTGTGTGTGTGTGTGTGTGTGTGTGTGTGTGTGTGTGTGTGTGTGTTAACTTTAAATCCTGAAACACAAAAGTTAACTTTAAAAGGATAGACCGTGGGAATTTAAGGATTAAAGTTCAGGCTGGATTCTTGCTCCCTCCCTCCCACGCAGGACAGATTTCCCACTAAATTCTTTGATCATTGGATGTTCTTCTGACCCTCAATATTTTAGCGTGGGCTGTGCAAAGTGGACATTGCCACCAAAGTTCAGACGGTCTCTCTTTTCAGTAGATACCACCAGGACTTTGGATGTAAGGCCTGCCTTGCAGAAGTCACCTTTTAAAGTAACATAAACGGTCATTAGAGGGTCTCAGTAGATTGATGGCCGGGAGCCTCAGGGTGACACAAAAGAGGGTTGGTCCCCTGGTGTTGAGTTAGCCCAGCGTCTGCTGTGGTCACATTAGATCGTTGCTCTCCTGAAACTTTAGTGTAACCATTTATTTATCATCCTAAATAAAGAACATAATTTAATTTTGAATGGCAGAAAAAATAAAAAGGTTTTTAGATCACTTGTTTTCTTACCAGGTTTAAAGATCCATGTGTAGTAAAAATGTCATTGTATTGGAAAGGTAAGCACAAAATTAATCATTCCAGAAATAAGATACACTAAAGGCTGACCTTTACGTCATATTTTTAGTGGAAAGTAAGCACTTTCTTATAAGGTAGGACATTTTGATGCTAAAATCCTCCTTGAATATATTTTTTGCTTCTCTCACTCCAAGGAATCCGGTTTCCAACAAACAAGGCTGTATGTCCATATCAATGGGGAGCTTTAAAAATGCAGATTCATGGGCCGGGGACCAGCTAGGTTGTAAAACTG
Organism: Panthera pardus; assembly: GCF_024362965.1. NCBI lineage: Eukaryota > Metazoa > Chordata > Mammalia > Carnivora > Felidae > Panthera > Panthera pardus. The sequence continues at coordinate 86,420,731 of NW_026526654.1, read as the reverse complement.
TAATTTAGGACAAGGAAGGACAGGCTAATTGCTAGTAAGCTACATGAGGCCTGGGCAGCATCCAACGGACCCTCCTGCTTGCTCTGCCCTGCTACTCAGTTACCTCTCAGCTTTATCCCGCTCTTCAAACAGCTAACCAGAAGCCAGAAAAATCTGACCGAGCATTGGGCTTAGAATAAATTTAAGTTGGTGCTTTAAAATGTTTTGAAATCTTTACAGAGCAGGTTAGGTAAGTTCCCAACAGAACCGGCAGAGGCAGAGGTCAGAACAGGCCCTGGATGTCATTTCCTCTCCAGGGCTTGACAAGTGCACATAGGCAGACGGCCCCACAGAGCGTGGGAAGATGCCTGATTGGCCATCGAGGAGTCCAGGTTATGGGCAAGGGTACCTACTGGTCTGGACTGCTGGAATGGACCCCTACCGTGTTGCCTGTTGGAGGGCGCTTTATTCTCCCGACACCGCCGGACCCTAGGGTTTACAACTGATATGTTAGAGGTTCCTTCCATCCAGAGTCTCCCCCTCCAACTTCAAAGGGACTCGCAGACACCAGAGACAGTGTGAGGCAGGGGTTGGCCCTCTGATTACAAAGCAATTTACAGTCATTTATCTGTGAGTGCTGTTAGTTAATTACACTGTCATTTTGCCAACAGAGGAAGAAGTGCTTGGATGCAAACTCAACTCAGAGCGAAAAGCAAGGAATGAATAAAGCCATAACAGACTTGATGCTTTTTTTCCCATCTGTGATGTGCAATTTAAATGTATATCATCATACTTTAACGTTACATTCAATGCAAATGTTATGCTTGCTCACAAGTCAATATTTTATGCCCCTTCCGGAACCTCATTACTGTTCAGCAAACACTGGCACATCCTATATGCGCAGGGATGGACTAACGCTTTGTGGGAAAACAGGTTTAGAGGGATCTAAACTGAACTTGAAGTGACTTGTCACAATGTTCATTTCTTGAACGCTTCCTGTGCTGGATATCTTCTGTTTCCTTCCTAGGGTTACCCTTCTCCAGCCTGCTGTGTCCCCAGTGGCTGCCTTTGTGCCCTCAGGCTTCTGGTTGGGTTTGCACGATGGGGAGCCCAGCCCAGCCTGGAAGGAAGGAGGGAGGGAGGAAGGGAGGGAGGGATGAGGTCAGGCTGGAGGCACTGTGGGCTGGCTGTCCTTGACTAAAGGTCACAGCACCTACAAGGCAGCTGTCTCTGCCTCCGGGTTTCTGGCAATGACCTCTCAGGTTCCTCCTCTAGCCTGGAGGTGGTGTCCCTACACCTTTGTAAATAATTCCTTTATGAAACATTCTTCAAGTGTCCCCCTTTCCTGCCATGACTGACTGGCATTTCTGCTGCCACTTTTGGTATTATTTAATTAAATCCTCAAACAACACGATGAGGTGAACATTAGTAACTTTACAGACCCTGGAACCGAGTCTCAGGTGAGTTGGGGATTTCCCCAAGGCCACAGGTAAGATCATGGAAGTGCTGGCATTCCAACCCATTTCTGTTTGGCTTCATAACCTCTGGTCCTCCTATTACAATCGAGAGAGAGAGAGAGAGACAGAGAGAGAGAAAGAGAGAGGGAGGGAGGGGGAGGGAGAGAGAAGCTTCGTGGTACAGATTAGCAAAGAGCTGCCAAGTTAATAATGAAAGTAATGTGCCTATTTTTGCCCTCTTTCCCCTGTTCCTGTCTAGGGAAACTCCAGAAGGAACACTGACTGTCACCAGCTTTAGAAAATGACTCAAGTCCAACATTTACTGAGGAGTCATCTGTTAGTAACTCCAGCTGGTTAGAGCCTGGCGGTAATGAGACCAAGATCTGACCTCAGGCCCCTCTGTCTCTAGTTAATTGGATGCCGTGACAAAGTGTTCCGGAGGCCCCGGGCCACATCCACCTCCAGATGCCTCTCCCGGACTCACAACACAGCAGAGAAGCCTCCAGACAGCCCTGCCTCCACCCCTCAAGGCCGCCTCTGCAGCGCAAGAGGGCCGAGAAGGGAACAGAATTGCAGCAGGATCTTACAACAGACCTGGAGGTGGGGGGAGGAAGCCTCCAGTCATGTCTAGGCTGGGTCAGCGGGGAGGGTGCAAGACTCCCACCTGCCTCCCCTGCTCTATCCCCATCCCTCCAGGAACCACGGGGGGGGGGGGCGGGGGGGGGCCTGAAGCTGAACCAGACACTTGCTCCCAGCTGCAGGGACAGTCGTCTCTGGGAAAAGGGAGGATCTGAAATCCACATTCCAGAGTGGGCTCCCTTTCACCTCTTTTCATCCTTTTATTGACTTGCCAACTAATTGACCAGATGTTTATGGAGCATCTATTATTTTTCGAGAAGAGTGCTGGGCTTCCTGTGTCCTTTTCTCCTGCCTTCTGGCACCTTTCCCTTGGGTTGCCCAAAGCACTTCTGCCTTCTTCCTTGTTCCTCACCTCCAAAATGACCTCTCTCCTCCTTCCTACTCCCAGCAAGAGAAACTTCCATCCCTTGAATCATGAAGATCCTAGCCACATATGAAGAAGAAATTCCCTGGTTATTCAGCTGGGAGGACTGACAACTCTCCCTAACCCTCCCCGGGTCCTTAAACCTACTGGATCTCTAACTGGTAACTATTACAGAGTGTGGAGGAAAGCCAGCTGCTCCATGGACTGCTCCATGGGCTCCCCGCAAGGGGTCATTTGCATTTTCTATCTGTGCTGAAGGAGAAACTCAAAGTACACCCCCTCTCCCCCTTTCCTAACCTGATCACTCACCAGCTTCTGTTAAAGAGGCAAACACTCTTCCTCTCACCCTTGTCTCCCCTCTGCCCCTTCCCCGCACCCTCAGGCTCCAAACGTCCCTTCCAATTTTCTTTTCCCAGTGCAATTAGGAGACTCTCGTTAGGAACGAACGAGAGGATGCTTCAAGGGTCCTCTCCCCCCACTTCTGTTAGAAGCAGCAGCTCCCTCACGGGGAGCCCACAGACTGCATTCTTGAAGAATGCAGAAGAGGTGGGTTCTGACCATCACACGCCAGCCCCAGAGTCAGTGCCTCTGTGGCCACCTCTACGTGCTGTGCAGGCTTAAGTTATGGGGGAGCAGGAAATGGGAGCCTTACAGCGGACACTGGAAGGGAGGAGGGGGGAGGAGACAATGGAGCCACTTGGGGGCAGAGGAGAGAGATCCCGCTTTGCCACTACCTTCTCTACCACCTCTCCCTTTGCCTCTACCCTTTATTCCCCTGTGAATTTCATCCCTTTTCGGATCCTTGACCCCAATGAGGGACTTGCTCTTACAAATTTGGCTCGGATGAGAAAGGAAAAAAAAAAAAAAGCTGATAACATTCTAGTAACATCTGGTCCCACTGCAGACATTTGGACAAGTCTGTACAGAACATTAGAAATTAACAAAATGGATCAACCAGTGATTATATAAAGATGCATATAAAGAAGGCAAAAATTGGAGTACAGCCCTCTTGTTTGTTTCAGGGGACAAAAGTAGGATCTATACAATATAAAACATGCAAATGAAACTGGCAAAGTTTAGTCACATGGCTCATTTAGCTTTTCAGGAGGTTGAGTGCCCGAAACTCAGACTTGTTTAATGACCTTTGAATAAATCCACTCCCAGGATTACCATTTTCACCAACGTCTATAAAAGAGCACAGCCGTCTGAGCGGATACCTTTGTTTGAGAAGATGGGATATTCTGCTGCACTGGAAAAGCAAGACCAACATCCCCCACCCACCGCATCTCTTTGTTATTTCAGAACTAAATAGGGGCTGTGGGTCTAGACTGGGTCTACCCTCAGAGGGCTCTCCACAGCCTCCCTCCTGGTAATCTGTAACAGGGAAAAAGAGGGGTCGGTCATGGTTCTTCTAAGCTTCTAGACAGAAAATGAGATTGTGCCATAGTGTAGATAAAATACGCAAAACAAATAAAACAAAAACTTAACCTCCCCCGCCAATTTCTTAAAAACGAAAGACCAGTTCATCATTGACTATTTCCTAAGAACTGAGATAACTGCTTTCTTTGGCAAATTTACGTGTGACGTGATGCTTAGAAGACTCTGCCTCAACCGGGTGTGCTTGGCAAAGGAGGCGGGTCGTAGTCGGTTATAATCTGGACGAATGCCAGGGCTCCGTGCTGGCACACTGGTGTGGACCCACCCGCCCACCCAGAGCCCCGGCAGGCCGCCGGGGGAGGTAGCTCAGCCGGACAGGCATTCGAGCCTTCCTTTCCCATAACCAGTTTGCCCCGGTGATCTCAAAAACCTGAAACAGGACATTTGTTGAGGAATTAACAATGGTCATCCCTGGGTGGGGGACTCTTAAGTGACTAATCTTCTGTTTTAAACAGTCCCCAGGGTGCTCTCACTGCTTTCGTGATTTTTTAAAAATAAAAAACAAAATAAATATAAAAGGCAGAGCAGTGGGGGACAACTCCCACTTCCTCTTCTTCATTTGTTATCTTGCAGTTTTCTGCCCTGGGAAGGTTCCCACAGTCAGTGTCATTTCCTTCACGGCCGTGCAGTACCTAATTCCCATCCATAAGTGGAACTCAGTGAACTCTTCTCTCAGTCCACGTTTGGTCCTGTCTCTCCTGTTCGTTCGTTCGTTCATTCATTCATTCATTCATTCATTCATTCAGAGAGTGCAAGTGGGGGAGGAGCAGAGAGAGAGAGAAAGACAGAATCCCAAGAGAATCCCAAGCAGCCTCTGCATTGCCAGCACGGAGTCTGACATGGGGCTCAAACCCAAGAAACCGTGAGATCAGGACCTGAGCCAAAACCAAGAATCAGATGCTTACCCGACTGCGCCCCCAAGGACTCCCCACCCCCCACCCCCTGCCCGCCCCGTCTCTCCTATTAACCTCCAAGTGCCTGATGGGCAAGGATTCCAAAACACTGGGCAGTCCCTTCAGCTCCTAAACACACACACAGTTTTTCTTTCTGGCTGATACTTTGACTTTGCTTTTAAGCATTTATAGTACTAATGACAACAAGCACTTACGGAGTATTTATGCCAGAATCTGTCTAAGCACTTCACAAGCATTAACACTTAATTCTCATGAAACCCTAGGAACTGGGTACTACCACCGTCCTCACTTTAGAGGTGAGAAAACCGAGGCAGAGGACGATAGAGTAACCAATGAGTGGCAGAGCCAGAGTCTGAATCCAATCTGACTGTGCTCTGCTTGTAGAAAACGTACAGAAACTTCATTTCCTTTCCTTGAGGCTCCCGTTGCTGCTAGGCATGGTAGGGACAAAGGCAAGGGAAGACCACTTACACCATAAATCTTCCTAGAGTCTAACCACAGGACCAAAGGGAGTAACCTAGGAGACTCACCCAGAGAGTCTCACTTGCAAAGGCAAAAAGCCTTTTGCATTCTGCAACATTTCCTTGCAGTCACACGCCAGTTTCTTGACAATCATTAACTAGGAAATTAAACAGTGGAAGCAGAATCCTGACTTTTACAAAGGAGGAACAGACAGAATCCCAGGAGTTTGCGGGCTGGGAGGAACAGACGGAGGCTGGCATCTAGGATTGCCTTAGTGCCAGATACAGATCACAGCAGGGTGGGATCTGATCAGTTTCCCACTAAAGACAGCTGGAATAAACAAATCAACAGAACAAGGACCATTTGGTGATTGTTTCTCCTCGCTGTTTGGGGGAGGGAAGGGGAGGGGAGTAAGTAAGAGACTACAAGCTGTTTGAAGAGAACTTCGGCATTTGATTCTCACTGTAATGCTAATGGCCACCCTGTCTAAAACACCACGGTAGTTCCCAGCAGGACATCTTCTCAAACCGTTCTTCTGGTGACACAGAGAGGGCATTTATCTGCCCGGCAAGCCTCTCCAGTTGTCTTGTTCTTCTAAGGTCGCCATCCCCAGCTTTGACCAGTCGGTTGCTGGTTCAGCTCTCAGGAGGACTGTTTATAATGAAGACAGGAGATAAGACTCCGCACAGCGACAAGTTCAGACTTTTGGCCGATTTAGAAGGCACAGACTGGGAAAACCTTGCAAAGGGGTTCTGTTTTTCTGAGTGACTCATCGGCCGCTTTTGAGGACCTTTTTTCCTAGTGACAGCTGCTCACACCAAGCAAAGGTTATCATGATGTTCACCTCAGTTGGAGCAAAAGGAGTCTTTACAAGAGGTTCTGATAAATGCCCCACGTCTGATTTCCTAGACGTCTGGGTCCATGGGAAAATGTCTAGCAACTGCAAAGAAAAAAAAGTAGTATTTGCAAAGGCAAGTTCGGTCAATATTTTTTTTTCTCTCTCAATATCGGTTTCAAAGTTTTTCTGTTGAATTTGTGTAGAATTTTCTCCTTTTAAAATAGTTCTGGGTTTATCCTTGGCAAGGATTGGGTAAGAACTTGAAAATGATCACACACAAAAAAAGAGAACGTTGTCCAAGGATCTTAGTGTTTCGGTTCAACCCCCAAAACATCTTTCCTGGCCCCACTACATACTGGCCATGTGACTGTGGGTTAGTTAGCCTCTCCCAGGCTCCATAGTTCTCTGTGTACAATGGGGACATAGGTTGGTATCTCCCCGATAGAGATGTGAGAATTCGAGGAGAATCTTCGCAATGTTCTTAACACGGGGACTAGCACACAGTAAGTCCCAAATAAGTTCTTTGTACTCTTGCTCTTGTCAGCTATTGAGAGGTAAGTATGTGCTGGGCACTAGGAGGGTGGGGAGTGAGGGGTGGCGGGGTGGGGGGTGGGGGTGGCCAGAGATGGTTCTTCCTCTCAAGAGACAGGCAAATGCACTGCTTCTCAAGCTCTGGTCCTCGAGGCGGCTGCAGCATCGACAGAGACTTGCTGAAAATGCAAATCCCCACCCCAGACCCGCTGACTTTGAACCCCTGGGGGCCGGGCCCAGCAATCTGCCATTTACAAGTCCCCAGGTGACCCTGGTGCCTGCTGAAGGCTGAGAGGCACGGCAGAACCAATGGGACACATCTGATGCATCTTTGGTGAGGATTCTAAATTTCAGGGAATTTAGTCTGCTGTCCCGACTGCCATGATCGCTACTATGAGAGGTACTGCAGAGACCCAACTAATATTTGAAATCAAGCTGATTGCTCCAGGGAACTCTCCTCATGAGGAAAACACCCAAGTGTCTTTTAAAAATGTATTTGTTGATGTTGACCATATCAAAAGTGCAGACCAAGAGAACCTTTCGTGATCCTTTCCTTTCCGTGGCCCCGCATGGCACAATTCCTTGTCTTCTCTGCTGATGGACTGTCTCTGGAAACTTCTCAGTCGGTCTCCAGAACCCAGTCTGGGCTGGGTTCAAAAGCAAACCAAGAAAGTCTGACTGATCTTGAGCTGCTCCCCCAAAAGCAAAAATGGGAGAAATTGTGTGAATCTGAGAAATAAAAATGCGGCTGATGGAGCGGTGTTCTTGAAGGGATGTCGCAGCAAGTCCAGAGCCTGCTGAACCAGGAGAGGGGCACTGGAGGGAGGCCCCGGCCCCCAGCGTGCACTGTTCTTTCTTTTCTGTTCACTAAATGGTCTCCTGAGGTAAAAGCGCTCTCTTCTTTTACTTGAGGTAAAGCACCGACTTCCTACACGCGTGCACACACACACACACACACACACACACACACACACTCTGAGTTGCCTTCCATATCCTCAAGTATTGGTTTCTAGTCAATTCCAACACTCAGGGAGCAACGAGGAAAATCCACAAGCAGATATGACAGACCAGCAGAGAGAGGAACAACAATCATCCTTTTGTAGTCTTTCGAGAAACTGACTAGCAAGCAGTTCAAAAGCTATTCCAGGCCCAAAGCTATTTCTGGAGAGCCATGGTAAGTCCTACAGCACATCTGAATCCGGAAACCTAACCAAAGCCTACATCTGCTGCATACGAACCGTGCACTTCTCAAGGAAGCACTATGAGAAGTTAAGTTATTCTTCCACATTCGGACTTGTAGAAAACATTTTCATGACTCAAGCAACCTGCATGCAGGTCAAACCCATAACCGCAGAGAGTGCTTTGCAAACTTAACAACACGTTCTCCATCCTTGAGCTGGTGTTTATACAACTCGCTTTATTTTCTGGTTTTATTGAAAAAGGTAACAGAGTCACTTTACAGAAGTAACTTATTAGACACCCATTCAAAAAAAAAAAAAGAGAGAGTTGACGTCACCATTAACAATGGTTTGAACCAAAATAACTTGCCTAAGATATTAAATAACTGAGGGAAAATGTTTTGGTGTATGCACACATTGGCTTGCAGAACGAACGCTTCAGATGGCTGTTGTCCAGATGACCTCCGCAGTAGCGTTCCAGGAACACGTTAGGGAAGAGAAGCAGGAAGGACCTCAGCGACGGCATCTGTCCTGCTTCATGGGGGATGCTGTCCTGGGCACCCAGGCCTCCAGGAAGTCAGACTTCCTTGTCCATATGTCATCACAGTAGGTAGCCCATCCTGTTAAGTGGCATCTCTCAGAATGAACTCTACAAGAGCAGAAGTCTAGAAAGCATCCAAGAATATAGCGACAGAGCAACCCAACCAGGAACAGCATAAGAGAGTAAATGCATGGGTGAGAAGCTTCAGCAAGAGCAGGGAATTTGAAACACCGCAGCCAGACACTGAAGAACTTGGGGAGAGAGACTGAGCCCCCAGCCCAATGAGACAGGAAACAGGGAGAGACTGCGGATCAAGAGTGAGAAAACAGAGGGGCGCCTGGGTGGCTCAGTTGGTTAAGCGTCTGACTGCAGCTCAGGTCATGATCTCACGATCAAGTACTCAAGCCTCGCGTCGGGCTCTGTGCTGACAGCTCACAGCCTGGAGCCTACTTCGAGTTCTGTCTCTGTCTCTCTCTGCCCCTCCCATGCTCATGCTCTGCCTCTCTCTCTCTCTCTCTCTGTCTCTCTCTCACCCTCAAAAATGAGTAAAACATTAAAAAAAAAAAAAGAGTGGGAAAACAGAGTGTAGGACTGAGGTTATAATAAAGCCACAGTGATTAAAACAGTATGGGAACAAAAATAGAGACAATCAGACCAACGGGATAAATAAGGAATCCAAAATGGACCCTTGTTTATGTGATAAACTAGGACATGGCAAGGTGCAGTGTTAGAAACTGGTAGGACAACAGACCACATGTTGGATCTGTAATGAGCTGTTTGTGTTTAACTGATCAGAACATTTAGTTCATTTATTCAACACACATTGGCTGTCTTTTATTTTTGGTGCCTGGCACTACACCGGGCGTGGAGATTGCAAAGGTGGTGGATAAGGCACCAGAGGAGAGGCCGGCCTGTCCTCACTGGTGTCCCGCCATGGAGGTGGCCACAGGTCTATAGGAAAGCACAGTGGGAGGGAATGCAGAAAGGTAGGCATGCTGCTGTCTTAAATGAGAGCGTCCTGGAGGCCAAGGAGAGAAGTATAACCCACCATATGAACTGCTGCTTCCAAGGAATGTTAGAGGAGACCCAAGAACTACCACTTACCAAGCCTTCAAGGACCAGAAATAATTCAAAACGATCTAGAGAATGGAAAAAGCGACAATGCTCCTTGACTAACTGGATATAAATCTCGTAAAACCTTAATAACAATTTCAAACAAGGACAGCATAAATGATAAAATCATGAGTCAGTCTGGATTAGGAACATGGAGGCAAAATAGCTGAAATAAGATATTAGCAAATAAATCTCAAACATGTATTTTGAAAGCTATCATTATTGTGATAACGTTGTATGGTGACAGATGGGAACTACGTTTGTGGTGAAGGTGGCTTAATGCATAAGCTCGTAGAACCATGATGCTGTGAATGTGAAATTAACATAACTGTGTCTCAACAGTGATTTGGAAAAAAAAATAATGATAATAATAACAACAATCTATGACCAAGTAGGAGTTGTAATAATAGCTGCAAATTATAAAACATAAATGCAATTCACCTCATTAAAAGATAAAGGGCAGGGGCGCCTGGGTGGCTCAGTCGGTTGAGCGTCCGACTTGGGCTCAGGTCATGATCTCGCGGTCTGTGGGTTCGAGCCCCGTGTCGGGCTCTGTGCTGACAGCTTGGAGCCTGGAGTCTGCTTTGGATTCTGTGTCTCCCTCTCTCTCTCTGCCCCTCCCCACTCATGCTCCGCATCTCTCTCCTTCAGATATAAATAAACATGAAAAACATTAAAAAAAAAAAAAAAAAGATAAAGGGGGAAAAAACGTTTTGTTCATTAAATGCAGCCAAAGTTTTGGAACATTGATTTCACCGTAAAAACTGTTAGCAAACTAGGAACACAAACACTGTTTAATATATATACATATGTATTAAATATTAATATATTTATGTATTACGTTAATATATATTAATATATTTTTTAAAGATAAAATATTAGGGAATACCTGGGTGACTCAGCTGGTTGAGCATCCAACTCTTGATTTTGGCTCAGGTCATGATCTCACAGATCATGAGATCGAGCCCTGCCTCAGGGTCCATGCTGGGTATGGAGCCTGCCTGGGATTTTCTCTCTCTCCCTCTGCTCCTCCCCTGCTCACTCTTGCCCTCTTTCTCCCTCAAAAATTACATTAAATTAAATTAAATTAAATTAAATTAAATTAAATTAAATTAAATTAAATGATAAAATTCTAGGAATTTTCCCTTTAAAGAAAATAGAGAACAAAGATACCTTATTGCCACTTGTTTTCAAAATTATACAAGTGATCTAGCCAGCAGAATAAGACAAGAAGAGGAAAAAAGAGACAATAAAACTTGAAAAGGAAGAGAAAGCTGCCATTACAGAAAATGATCGTCTAAACTAAAAATACCAATAAAACAGTGAGATTTACAATGTTCCTGGATAGCAAGACTTGATATCACACAGAGGGCAATTTTCTCCCAAATAATCTAAAATTCAGCACAATTTCAATCAAAAGGCCAACAGGACATTTTGAGGAAGTCTCTAGGCTCTGAAAATGTATGTAGAAAGTAAAGGACAGAAGACAATTTTGAAAAACCGGTGAGTATGACTTGGCTTATTTGAAATGAAGGCTTAGAATAAAGCCATGGTAATAAAACAGCATGGAATAGAAACAGAGACAACTAGACTGATGGAATACATAGACAATCCAAACGGACCCATGCTTATTAAATTAGTACCTGGCAAGGTGGCAGTAGGACTTTGTAGAAATGACGGACCATCCAATAGCCAATGCTGAGACACTTAGCTGTCATACGGGGCAAACGGTATCCATATTTCATACCATAAACAAAAACCATTCTAGCCAAATGACACGACTAAATGTTCAAAACTGAAACTTTTGGATTTTGAATAAGACAAAGAAAGAAAGCACAAACAATAAAGGAAAAAAATGATAAATTTGAGCACATAAAAAATAAAGCAGCAATAAAGTCCCCAGGTAAGGACGGATTCCCGGGGTCAAGATCCATGTTGGAGAGAGAAAATAATGAGTACCTGAATTAAGATACTAGCAATCAAGGTGGAAAGGATAAAAGATATTATAGTTGATTTTGTTAGAATTAGAAATGTTTTTTTCCCTTGTCTCTTTTCCTATTTTTAATAATAAATAAGGAGTCGAGAATGTGTTGGGGCACCTCAGTGGCTCAGTTGGTGAAGCGTCCTAAACTTGATCTCGGCTCAGGTCATGATCTCTGGGTTTGTGAGACGGAGCCTCATGTCAGGCTCTTCGCTGACAGCATGGAGCCAGCTTGGGATTCTCTCCCTCCCTCTCTCTCTGCCCCCCACCCCACTCGTGCACACACTCTCTCTCAAAATAAATAAATAAACTAAAAAAAAAAAAAAAAAAAAAGAATAGGCTACAATCACAGATAATACAAACATATTCCAGTCTTTAGCAGAGGTCCAAAAGTCTTGGTGTTAACCTTACTCGATTCTTCATACCCTTATCTGAAGTTGCTTATTGACTGGAAAGATCTGCCTTCCTTTGTGTAATCTGCTTTATGGGCTATAAATTATCACTGATTTATCATACATTAAATATTTATTCCTCAAATAGTGTTTAAGCTCTTCACCAGCAAGGACATCTTATTTCATTTCTATGTCCTCAGGATCTAGCAAAGTGCTTGGCACAGGGTAGGAGCTCAGTAAAGCCTTGATAAGTGAATAATAAACAGTCATTTATCCCCAAGCCCTACTTCTCCCCCACCATCCTCTAGGTCTAAGCAAAGTTTAGGCCCAGATCAGGGGGTACCAAATCCTCAGGGCTGATGCATTTCAAGAGAAGCAATTAGTCTCTACAGAAGCTCAGGAAAGTCAAGGAGTGTGGAGCTGACCCACAGACTTATTTCAATATTAAGTGAATTTGGATCTAGTTCCATCAATCCTGGTCCTAACATGCAGTTCACTCCTCGGGTTTGGTCTCACTTTTCCCTTATTCCTATAGATACCACGGGATAAAGGGGAATGAAGTCTGATCTAGAACCAGCTTCCTCCTTTCCTTTCCCTCTCCTTGATCAATGCTCTCCAGCCTGGCCCAACTGAGAAGGTTCTGGGAGAGGTAGGCTTAGCCAGCAGAAGAACATGGCTGTGTTGATTGTACATGCTCCCTACCTTTGACTACTCCCTACTTCTGCTGTGGGAACCCAGTACAGGCCAAGAAACCAGTGCCATTGTTCTCCTATAGCTGGAATGACAGAGTTGACAATAAAGTCAGCAAACGATTAAAATAAGAAGGCATCTTTGCCTAGCAAATTAGCAAGTTTAAAAGTACAGTAACATCCAGAGTTGGAAGAAAATTTGAACTAGCATCAAACGGGAGTGATATTTGATCCACATTTTCTGTAAAGCAATTCGGCAAGGTGTAGCAAAAGCCTTACAAATGTGCAACCCTTTGACTCGGTGATTTCACTTCCAGACGTGCATTTCCAAGGAAATGGCCAGTGATGTTCACAAATGATTCTAACAAAGACATTCACTGCAGATTAATTTACTGGAATGAAATTTACAAACAACATGAATGCCCAGTGATGGGGTGCTGATGAAGTAAATTACAGTCTATCCATATAATGGAATACTATGCAGACATTTAAAAACACAATAACGATGTAGGAAGTACTTCAAAACACGTGGGGAAGTGGGGGGAAAGAGGCTCTAAAAGGGCATGGATAGTGTGAGCTCTCGTTTTGTAAGTTTCCATAGCTCCCAGCTCCGATCCAGTATGGTCGACTGAGGACAGTGCCTCAAGTATGCGAACGAAAGTGGGGGCTCTCATCGGCAGGGGAGGGATTTTAAACATTTCTGGACGGCAAAGCAAATGCAAGCGTGTTGCTGGTTAAAACTGAGTGGAGTCCACTGCAGCCCAGAATACTCACAGGAGGGAGCGAGGGAGTGGAGGAGGAGCCATTCTTTCTGGCAAAAGCCCAGGGCAGCTCTGGGCCTGGGGCCAACAGACTTACAGAGTAAGGACAAGGAAAGGTGCTGAAACCAGGAACAGACCGGAAGTCGGCCTGCAGAGCCACAGCATGTCTCCCCCAGCCCTGAGTGCTACTGGAAAGTAGCCAGTATTTACTCCCCGGCTCCAACAGGAGGGTTCTTCTAAAGAGAAATTAGTGAACCATCGAGGGAGACTTCCTGATCTAAGAGTGCGTGTCTGCACAAACCCACCAGAAAGCGAGTCCCTAGATTCACCAGGCCTGACCCCAAAGGCAGGCTCCCTGTTGAGGGCTGTGCCTAACAGAGAGGCAGCGCCCCACACCCCAAGCATCTAGAATGATTAACTGAGGCCTTCAGGCTACATCTTACTGAAGGGTCAAGTCCAATGTCGAAGGAACAAGAAATAGAGGCTTCGGTCAGGGGACAAAGGTGTGAAGGTAACCAATGGAAGGACTGAACACAGAAATGGTTAACATTGTGAGAAGAGCTAAGGAGAATGCAAATGAATGTCTTTCATACCAAAACTCAAAATATATCACTTGAATCGATATATTAATGGATCAGTAAATCAACGACAGCAAGAAGCATCTTGTGTAGAGTTATGAGGGTTATCCCCGAAAGTGCTAACACAGAAATGATTACAAGAGTTTCCTCTTCTCTACTCATGGATATATCTATTTTTTTTTTTTTACCATGGACATATACAGCTTCAATAAAATTTTTAAAATAGATGGAAGAAAGCGTATATAGAGATTATCACTGTGCTTTTGTATTTCTCATGTGAAATTCAGAGACTGGTCAATCTAAAAATGTCAGAGTCCACATCGAGGTACCTTGGGTGAGAGGGTGATTTCTCTCTATGAATTTCCATAAAGACAGCATTGACACCAGTTGTTTTTAGTATTTTCCGAGAAAGCCGGCTTATTTAAATCAAAGGCTAGGGGTGCCTGGGTGGCTCAGCCAGTTAAGCATCCCACTTCGGCTCAGGTCATGATCTCACGGTTTGTGAGTTCGAGCCCCGCGTCGGGCTCTGTGCTGACGGCTCGGAGCCTGGAGCCCGCTTCGGATTCTGTGTCTCCCTTTCTCTGCCCCTCTTCTGCTCACACCCTGTCTCTCTCTCAAAAATAAATAAAAAATTTAAAAAAATCAAAAGCTAGTGCATTCACCTTTGCTTTGTTTCCTTACTAGGGCCTTAGGTTAGTTGGCTAGTTTTTTTCACTTTGGCAAACCACTCTCTTGGGACTACACAGTCACGGTTTTGACTGTGAACGTTCCTCTCTCTGCCTACAGCTTTCACTGTCGCTACGCATATAGGACATTTTCACCGGCATTACCCAGGTAAGTGGGGCTGAACAGACAGCCAGGGCCTTACAATGTTTCGTTGTGAAAGGGACGCTTCAAAGGAGCATCTGAGCGCCAGGTCATTTTGTAATCTCATATTTCATTCTCCTCCTTTACTTAATATATCTGCTTTAATTTCTAGTATTTCCTTCCCCTGATATAGCTGTAAAAGCTTTACTTATTCTCCCCACCACTCTGGCAAGTGTAAATTTCCCTCCTTCCCCCCTTTTTTTCTGCTTTTATCTTCCCTTCGCGTTTGTGCCTAATCTGAAGGTTCCCAGAAATATAGTTTTCAGAGAGGAAGTGCAACTAAAATCCTATCAGTCAATTCCTCAAGTGTTCAGGAGGGTCCACGGACATTAGCACGTGGTTACCTTTTGAATTCATGATCCGCTTTATCTGGCATCTGTAATGAATTTAGGAACAAGATTTTTCTTTTGTTGTCTCTTTCTCGACAAGATTACCTATCGTCCCCATTTCTTTTAGCAGGTTTTGGGTTTGATACCTGAAATGTGGTAGTTCTGTAAGGTGGACATGGCCCTCACCTTGAACTTGTTTTCTAAGTCTGCTCTGGAGTGACAGCCAACTCTGTGGGCCCCAGCACCAGGGGACTCCATGTTGGAAACAAACAATTATTGAATTGTTGGTACTTAGACCCGGTGAAACACAATGCGGGTGTTGTTCTGTGAATGCCACTGGCCGACCGGCTGCGAAATGATCCCCGAACAGGGCTAGTCTCTGCCGTACGAGTGCTCGACTGAAGTGAGAGAAAGCACAGGAAACCAAAAAAGTCTGTCACGATTCCCACCAACTTCAATGGTGCGACAGTCCACGTTTTCATATACGAAGAAAAGTTGAGCGTCAGGAAAAAATAACTCTTGGTTTCTAGCAGATGAAAGACACAAGGCAGGAAAGATTTCTATTAGTTGGTATTGACCACAGCCTGGGTGGCTTAAACAACAGAAACCTATTTTCTCACAGTTCTGGAGGCTAGAAGTTCACGATCAAGGGGTCAGCAGGGTTGGTTTCTCCTGAGGTCTCTGTCCTTGGGCCACCTTCTCTTTATGCCTGAAGATCATGTGCCTTCCTTCCGTGTGTGCCTGTGTCCTAATCTCCTCTTATAAGGACACCAGCCATATTGGATTAGGGCCCGTCCTAATGACCTCACCTTAATTTAATTACCTCTTTACAGACCTTATTCCAAATGCGGTCACATTCTGAGGTACTGGGGATTAGGACTTCAACATATGAATTGGGGGGGGGGGCCCTAATCCAGCCTGTAACAGAGAGCTTTCACGTTCTTTCCATTTCTACCTTTCCATTTCTATTCTCCTAAAACACATTCTCTATCGGCTTATTTTCAGCTCTGATTTCATATGCCACCTGTTGCTTTTTCCATTCCTCAACATATAGAGTTTCTACCACGTTCCTTTACCCGGTGCTTGGGGCTGGAGATCCTGCCACTGGGAGAAACCTGACATGTAAAAAAATTGTAACAGGCCAATAAATACCATCATGGAGGTTTAAATGACATCTTGTGGGGATGCCTGGGTGGCACAGTCGGTTAAGCCTCCGACTCTTGATTTTGGCTCAGGTCATGATCTCATGGTTTGTGAGTTCAAGGCCCGCATCCAGCTGAGGGTGCAGCGCCTGCTTGGGATTCTGTCTCTCCTTCTCCCTGCCCCTCCCCTGCTTGTACATTCGGTCCCGCGCTCTCTCTCAAAATAAATAAATATTTTTAAAAATTAAAAAAAAATAAATAAATGACATCTTGTGGGCGTTCAGACCAGTGGTTTCCACCTGGGGGCAAGCAAGTTTGAGCAGAGAAGAAGACAATTAAGAAGCTCTTAAAATAATGAATACGAGTTCATCGGGAAGAAAAAATGGAGATAACATTGTTCTAGAAGAGAGGACCAGAGAGTACAGAGTATAGAGCATGGGAAGTATGGCACAATCTCGGGTCGTGAGCTGGGGGGTTGAGGATAGGGGGTAAAAAGAAATGAAGCCGGAGAGCCAGGCTAAGAAATGAGGACTTCAGGCAAAGAAAACCAACTAATATTTGAAAACATTAATTAATAAATTAATATTAAAATACAGGTTTCTGAACACCCATGTGCAAAGGACTGTTTTTATGTTACCTAGACATGTGCTCAACTGGTGTTGCCCTGCCAGCTGGACTTTCAGCTCATCAATGACAGGACCTTTACCTAAGACTTTGTCTGTATTCCATATGCCCCTATCGTCATCACTATGAGTGAATGAATGAGTGAAACAAAAAAAGGAATCCTTTCCCTTCTCAGAAACCATTGTCCCTATGCCCAATATCTGTCCATAAAGATCAAGATACTTGCATATGTATGCATCCATGAAACACTTTCCCTTGCCTGTATATTTGAGGAAGAGTTTTGTAAGAACAGGTAGATTTTTTTTTTAATTGTTTTTTTTAACGTTTATTTATTTTTGAGACAGAGAGAGACAGAGCATGAACAGGGGAGGGGCAGAGAGAGAGGGAGACACAGAATTGGAAGCAGGCTCCAGGCTCCGAGCCATCAGCCCAGAGCCCGACGCGGGGCCCGAACTCACGGACCATGAGATCGTGACCCGAGCTGAAGTCAGATGCCCAACCGACTGAGCCACCCAGGCTCCCCAAGAACAGGTAGATTTATGCCTGCTTTAAGAATTTTCATCGAAACCTACTTAAAAATCTGGTAGACTAAATCATGTCTTCATCGTACAGACGGAGGGAATGAGGATCTCTTTAAATTAACAGCAAGTGAAATCAACTGCTCATTTTTGCCTCACGTGAAACACTCTCCCTACAAAGGTTCCATTCGGTCTTCACACCACACAACAAAACAAAGCCATCCACCCTCCAGGGGCCTTACCCTCCTGGAATTTTCTCAGCATTTACAGGGACCGTGGACACTCTCTAACAGTTTCACATAAGTAATTTCCTTTACAAAATCATTAAAAGTACATGTGTATCCCCCCTTGTCACCCACAGGGCCTGGCATACAGAAAATAATGATGGCAAACAACAGTATATATGGTGTCAAATATTTTATGGATAATTGACTCATTTAATTCTTATAATAATCTGTGAGGTATGTACCATTATTTTCATTTTTTTTAAAGATATAAAAACTGAGGGGCACCTGGGTGGCTCAGCTGGTTAAGCATCTGGCTCTTGATCTCAGCTCAGGTCGTGATCTCACGGGTTTGTGAGTTCGAGCCCCATGTCAGGCTACATACTGCCAGTGCAGAGCCGTCTTGGGATTCTCTCTCTCCCTCTCTCTTTGTCCCTCCTCTGCTCATGCTCTCTCTCTCTTTCCCAGAATAAATAAACCTTAAAAAAAAAAAAGATGTAAAAACTAAGGCACAGAAATGTCAAGGAACTTGCCCCAAGAGCTATGATGCGTGAGAGGCAGGTGGAATTTGAGCTGGGTCCGTCTGTGGAGTCTGAGTCTTGGTTACTGTTATACTAGTCAAGAAGCTCTCATAAAATTGGTTTATTAATCAATACGTCATCTGAGCCCCTGGATTATTGATTGGACTGATTCCTCACTCAACTTATTCGGCTGCTGGATAAGAAGGCAGCAAAGTGCAGGCCTCGTAAGACAGTGCCTGCCAATGCATTCCACTGCCTTGCGCCCCAGGGCTCTGTCTCTCCGGCCCAGCTGGACAAGGTCAATAGACCTGTGTGTGTCGCTTGGGGAGGGAAGGGAAGAGACAATGTCCTGCTTTCTTCTCCTTACGCAGCAGCAGACACATGGCCAAAGAGCTTTTGTTTTTATAAACATGGCTCAAAGAGAATATAAATTGAGCATGGTGGTTATGATCATGTTTTAATTTTTTTCTAAAACTGTGAAGGATCAATATAGTTCCTAATAATAGCTGCCATTAAATGAAACCCTAAGGCAGGTACTGGGCCAAGTGCTATGTTGCATGGTCTCATTTTTTTATATGTTTATTCACTTATTTTGGAAGAGAGAGAGCGCCCACGTGTGTGGCACATAGGGGAGGGGGAGAGAGAGAGGGAGAGTCACAAGCAGGGTCCTGCTCAGCACGGAGTCCCCACATGGGGCTTGATCCCACTACCAGGAGATCACGACCTGAGCCAATATCAAGAGTCAGATGCTCAACTCACTGAACCACCCAGGTGCCCCTTCGTGTTCTCAGTGAGTCTCCCAGGCAACCCTAAGCAGTAGGAACTCATCTCCCACTTAGCCAGGAAAGCAAGACTCAGAGGTCAAGGCCGACCAGCTGCACACGGCAGAGTTCTCCTCTTCCCCATCCCCCTCTTCCTCTTCCCTCCCATTCCCTTTCTGTCCCCTCCTCTCCCACCCTCTTACTTCAGCCCATGTATCTGGTTTTCTCTCTTTCCTTATGAATTGAAGTATAAGTGACACAGAGTAAAGACATTTTTTTCCATTCTTAATTTTTTTCTAAAATAAAAATTGTCTTTTAAACCTCTATTTCTTTTTTTTTTTTAATGTTTTTATTTATTTTTGAGACAGAGAGAGACAGAGCATGAGCGGGGAAGGGGCAGAGAGAGAGGGAGACACAGAATCGGAAGCAGGCTCCAGGCTCTGAGCTGTCAGCACAGAGCCCGACGCGGGGCTCGAACTCACAGACTGTGAGATCGTGACCTGAGCCGAAGTCGGACGCTTAACCGACTGAGCCACCCAGGTGCCCCTAAACCTCTATTTCTTAGAGCTGGACAATAAACTGTTCACCGTGAAATAAAAAGATGGCAGCCTTAAAATATTCCAGCAAAAATAAATTAAAAATGTTAAATGAGAGTACAGATAAAACAAAACCAGACAAAAAAGGGACACACTTTCATAGTTCATGTCTGTGCCCAGATCTAGATGGGGACACTTCCAGCACCTGAAGGAGTCCAGCTCTTTGTGTCTACATTTACTGTCTCATGGAAAGGCCATTAAAGTCTCGGCGACATTCACATCAAAACAAGGGCTTCTAGGGGTAAAGATTCTTCTGGAGCATTATTAGAGTTTATCAGCAACGCTTTCTGTGACCGAGATGCAACTGAAATCAGAAAAGTGGTTGACCCGGCCAGGTCGTATTTAATTTGGACCTCAGCGGCTAATTTAAATTTAAACTCAATTCACCAAAAGCGATTTGCATGAAATCCTTCACAGGAGAACATGGGTTCATAAAGGAAGTTGCCAGTGAAGGCCCACTCAATCCGTGCTTGATGGGACCTGTGACACAAGACAGGAGCCCTTTCTCCAGTCCCTGCTTATGCCTATGTGTGGAGGTGACCTAGGGAGGTCACATGGATGGTGACAGTCACATGGTCACTACTATCCGCGGTGCGCTTCATGTGCTGTAACCACAAAGGCGTACCCAAAACCTGGGGCGCCCTTTGCAGTCTTTTTAATGTCCTAAAGCTTCCTGAAGGTGCTGGGTAGAACATTAGATCTGCTTAAAACTGTATGGATGCCCTTTTTGGGGGGTGGGGTGGGGGTTGAACGTTTAAATTCCATCCGAGTCGTTAAATTCATCGAATTTGATTCTATCACCTCTTGCACTCTCGAATAAAGGGTTTTTTTAAGTGATTGGCTGGGACGTAGGTAAGGAAGGTGGCATGTTGATGCTGCAGAATAAAAATATCAATGGCAAGCAGTGGACATGCTGATGCAGGATTTAGCTGAGAAGGAGTTTCGCTTCCAGTGTGTTCTTTTTTAATATAGCAGGATTACTTAAGGTCACTAAGATTAGAAAGGCTGCAAGAAACAGACCGAGTAATCACTGAAAAGTGCTGAAAACAGCCCTACTGAGAGTAACTCCTACTCACTTAATAATCAGAAGTGACAAAACAGACATGCCGAAGAAGGGTATAACCTTTGTTATTTTTTCTCTACAAAAAGAATGAAATGGCACTTCTGGATGTGACAACTATGAACAAGGATGAAAATTCTCCGTAATGGAATAGATACGCTTAAGTGTGGGCTCTTCTACGGGGGGATCTTGTCTCATTCCTCCTCTTATCCTTCCTCCCTTCCCCCTACATACAACACTCAAATCTCACCGGAGAACAGATGAACCCATTTCTCTGAGATGGTCACTACAGAGTGTCTCTGCAGAATACATGATCTCATACATAGAAAGCCCTAAAGACTCCACCAAAAGACTGTTAGAACTGATACACAAATTCAGTAAAGGAGCAGGGTACAAAATCAACATATATAAATTGTGTTTTTATATACTAATAGCAAACTGTCTAAAAATAAAGAAAATAATCCCCATTCACAACAGCATCGAAAACAATAAAACGCATAGGAATCCATTTAACCAAAGAGGTGAAAGACGTGTGGCCTGAAAACTGTAAAACATTGATAAAAGAAATTGAAGATGACACAAATGGATGGAAAGATACCCCATGTTTGTGGATCATTAGAGTTAATATTGTTAAAACGTCCACAGTACCCAAGCCAATGCAATGCGATCCCTATCGAATTCTGACATATTTTACAGAACCAGAAAAAACAATCCTAAAATTAGTATGGAGCCATACAAGATGTAACCTGATTTCCAACAAACTTATGATAATCAAAACAGAATGGTACTGGCATAAAAACACACCAGTAGAACAGAATCAAGAGCCCAGAAATAAACCCATGCATATACAGTCAACGTTCGACAAGGGAGCCAAGAATACTCCATGGGGAAGAGGTAATCTTCGATAAATACTGTTGGGAACACGGGCTATCCGTGGGCAAAAGAATGAAACTGGACCCCTATCGTATCTCACTCACAGAAACTAAATTGTAATTGGTGAAAGACTCAACTGTAAGATCTGCACCATAAAATTCCTGGAAGAAAACAGAGGGAAAAAGCTCCTTGCCATTGGTCTTCACGAGGATTTTCCAGATGGAACAGCTGTAGTGCAAGCGACAAAAGCAAAAATCCACAGGCGGTCCTGGATCAAACTCAAAGGCCTCTGCACAGTGTAAGGAACAGTCAACGAGACCGAGAGGCTGCCTATGGGATGGGGAAAATATTTGCAAACCCTATATCTGATAAGGGGTTAATATCCAAAACATATAATAGAAAAAACCACAAATAATCTGATAACAAAATGAGCAAGGGGCAACAATAGACATTTTCCCAAAGATATACGAATGGCCGACAGTCTCATGAAAAGGGGCCCAACAGCCCTTTTTGAAACCACAAGGAGATACTATCTCACACCTATTTGGATGGCTATTCCAAAAAACATGAGAGATTACAAATGCTGGTGAGGATGTGGAGAAGACGAAAGCCTTGTGTGCCGTAAGTGACGACGTGAACTGGTGTAGCCACTATGGAAAACAGTACGGACATCCTTCAAAAAATTAGAAATAGAACCACCGTATGACCTTCTAATACCACTTGGGTATATCTCCGAAGGAAAAGAAGTCACTGTTTCAGAGAGATATCTGCAGCCCCAGGTTCACAGCAGCATTATTTACAATAGCCAAGGCATAGAAATAACCCGTGTCCATTAACAGATAAACAGATAAACGGACACACAAACTGTGGATTATTCATTTTTTTTTTTTGATAGTGGCCACACTAACAGGTGTGAGGTGATACCTCACTGTGGTTTTGATTTGCATTTCCCTGATGATTAGTGATGGTGAACCAAAGAGAAAGAAGCCACAAAAAGAAGAAAAACCTGCCATTTGTGACAACACAGATGGACCTTGAGGACATCACGTTAATTGAACGAAGTCAGACAGAGAAAGACAAATACTGTATGCTCTCACTTACAGGTGGATAAAAACAACTCATGGAAGCGGAGAACAGATTGGTGGTTGCCAGTGGCAGGGAAGGGGGTGGGGGAATGGACAAACATGTCAGAGTACAAACTCCTAGTTATAAGCTGAATAAGGTCTGAAGATCTAAAGTACAGCATGGTGACCGTAGGTAATAATTCTGTATTGTATACTTGAAGATTACTATGACGGCAGATTTTAAAAGTTCTCAGCACACAAAAATGGTAACTATATGGTGAGGAATACGTCCACTAACCATACTGCAGTAATTGTTTTTGCAATACCTACCTGTATCAAGCCACCACATTGTGCATCGTAAACTTGCACAAAATTGGATGTCAGTTTTATCTCAGTAAAGCTGGGGGTGGGGAGGAAATTTCTGTGCAGCAACGGAAACAATATATAGAGAGAAAAAGGGTTAATGTCCAGAATATATATGGGACTCCTACAACTCAATGCTAAAAACCAAATAGCCCAACTAAAATATGGGCAGAGGACTCGAATAGATCTTTCTCTAAAGAAGACCAACGAATGGCCAACAAACATATGAAAAGATGTTCAACATCACTAATCATCAGGGAAATGGAAAACAAAACCACAGTGAGATAGCACCTCACACCTGTTAGTATGGCCACTATATAAAAAAATAATAATAAAACTCTGAAAATAACAAGTGCTAGGAAGTTGTGAAGAACCCGGAACCCTTGTACGCTCCCGGTGGGAATGCAAAATGGCACAGCCACCATGGAAAACAAGGGATTCCTCAACATATTAAAAATAGAATGGCCATATGATGTAGAATTCCCATTTCTGGGTATATATCTGCAAGAGCCAAACAGGATCTCCACTCAAGTGTGCACTGTGGCATTATTCACAACAGCCAAGAGGTGGAAGCAGCCTGAATGCCCATCAATAGATGAACAGATCGATAAAATGTGTGCACACGTACAACGGAATACGGGTCAGCCGTAAAAAAAAAAAACCGCAGGAAATACTGTTTATGCTACAACATGGATATTATCTTGGGGACATTATACTAAATGGAGTAAGTTAGTTGCAAAAAGACAAATAGAGGATGAGTCCACTTCACTGAGTTATCTAAAGTAGTCAGTTACAGAAACAAAATGGATGGAATGTGGTTACCAGGAGCTAAGGGTACAATGAAGGGAAATGCAGGTTGTTCAATGGATATAGTGTTTCAGTTTTACGAGACCAAAAAAATCCGAGGGGCGCCCGGGTGGCTCAGTCAGTTAAGCGACCGACTTCGGCTCAGGTCCTGATCTCACGGTTCGTAGGTTCCAGCTCCCCATCGGGCTCTGTGCTGACAGCTTGGAGCCTGGAGCCTGCTTCGGATGCTGCGTCTCCCTCTCTCTCTGCCCCTCTCCCATGTGCACCCTGTCTCTCTCTGGCTCTCAAAAATGAATAATTGTTAAAAAAAATTTTTTTTTAAAGCAAGACAAAAAATTCTAGAGATCTGTTGCAAGGCACTGTGGGTATAGCTAACACTACTGTGCTGTGCACTTGAAAATGGTTAAGGTGGTAAATTTCATATCGCATGTCTTCTACCACACACACACAAACAGATTACCTGAACACATAGCAGTATTAAACGAGATTAAACAAATAAACAAAAACCCAAGTTCAGCAAACCCCGGGTTAGCATTAAAACATGAAAAAGTCAAGTATAGCAATGGTCACAGTGCTCTCAAATTGAGAATAAACTACCTATCCAAGTGCACAGAATGTTCCAGGCACATCTGTATTAAGAAATGATATGCGTAAGTTAGACCCCAATTCCTTCCCTACGCTCTACTACTATTGTAGGTATGTCTTCCCTTTGGCTACCAGATGCCAGGGCGTTTTCCTCCACACTGACCAATTCTCCAACACCAGCGGGGTGTCTAATGATTCGATCCTATCCCGAAGACTATCTACCTGGAGTTAGCACAGACCCTACAGATTAAGGGCTCTGTGCTAAGACTGACTACCACAAGCCTGCCCACCCCCACCCTGACTTCAAATGCCATGGCCAGGCCAGGCTGTCACCTGCACTTCTGACCAGCTGTGTAGAAATGGGAGGTTCCTACAGCTTCTTTCTCAGGTTTGATAATCTGCCAGAATGACTCACAGAACTCAGGAAAAGTTCACTTACGGCACAACCAGTTTGTTTATAAAAAAACAAAACAAAACAAAAAAGAACTCAGAAAGAGCCAAATGGAAGAGTGGGGAAGGAGCAGAGTTTCCAAGGCTTCTCTGGGTGTGCCACCCTCCAGCACCCCCACCAACTTGGATGTTCTCCAACCCCCATGCTCTCAGAGATTTTTTTATGGAGGCTTTATTATTCAGGCATGGTTGATACAATCAACAGCCATTGGTGATGAGCTCGATCTCTATTCCTTCTCTCCTCCCAGTTGTGGGGCTGAAAGTTCCAACCGTCTCATCACAGGGTTGATTCCCCTGGCTACCAGCCTCTATCTCAAGGTGAGGTCGTTGAGGAGACCAGTCTCCAGTCATATCTCATTAGCATGCAAAAAGACAGTTAACCTTTGGGAAATTTCAAGGGTTTTAGGAGCTGTGTAATGGGAAAGGAGGGTGGGTCGAGACTAAACACATATTTATCATGTCAGAGTATTAAACTCAAGAGCATTTTTGAAAATTATATTCGAGTGTGTGTGTGTGTGTGTGTGTGTGTGTGTGTGTGTGTGTGTGTGGAGAGAGAGAGAGGAGGGGAGAAAAGGGGAATAGGTGACAAAAGGAAAAAAAGCAGAATGGAGTCAAGACTGGAAGGAAAGCAATGGTAAGCGTCAATAAGCAAAATCGTGTTGGATATTAATCGTGGGTCTTGACATTTTTCAAGACTTTATAATAGGGAAGTAATTTGACAGCCAAAAAAACCAAGGCGTTTTAAATTAAGAATTACACCGGATGAAACCTTCAGGGAATAGAAGGAAGCACTGGGAGGGGAAGTCCCTGTCACCGTCGGGCACCGGCCCACGGGCACAGCAACTGCACAGTGTGGGCACAGGAGCTCAGGACCCCAATCTGAGGAAGAGGAGCCAAAGGGGCCAAGGCCACCGAAAGGACTGGAGGTGCCGAAAGTTACACTTAACCTGTTGCACAGTTTCACCTGGGTCCCCATATGTATGTGAATTTCCCTTCAAGAGTATTCGGCAAGTTTTTACTGCACATGCCTTCTCATGATGGTCATATTTCCCATTAATGATGCTGTAATACTGTCGGTCACATAACTAGCCGTCTTCTCCTTCTCAACGCTGTAAAATCCAATGAAAACTGATGTCAAAAGAATGCATGAATGCATCACTGAAATTACTATCAAAACACTTGCTCAAAGAGGGAGGGAGGCTGGGATGAAAGCGTGTGGTAGACGTGAATCTTAACAACGAAGCTGGAAATTATGGGCAGCCCGGTAGGGAGGACCTCAGGTGAAAAGAAAATCTGCCCTAATCTTGATACAGGTTTTTTTTTTTTGAAGAGAAACAGAACCGGGGGACTAGAAAAATCAAAGATCTGGCCCCAACCTTGCTCCACATTAGTTCTGCGACTTTTGGCAAATAGTTTCGTCCCAGTTCTCAAACGTGAGTATTAAGGAGGGTTGACTGGGATCAGTCATCTTAATGCGTCTTCAGCAGAACATTCTATCATTACGAGACAGAGAAATGTACAAAGCTCCCTTGGAAATAGTCGGGAGAGAGGGTTGAGAACAAGGTCTCGGCGAGCACATTTCAAGACGCGTGAGCTATACAGAAGTAAATTAGTCTGAAAACTAAATGCACAAGCTGACAGCAGGAGAAAATGGAAAGTAATTTTTTTTTTCTCCTTTCTAGAGCTCCTTGGTACCTCGGAGCGAACATAGCGTAATCTTCTTAACTGTTAATGCAGTGGGGAATACGGGTGTCACTTAGTGAAGAGGTTCAGTAAGGAAATTTAAAGATCATAAATCATAAGGAATTATCTTGTCAGAGGCATAGTGCTCCGATCACACACTCCTAGCTTCCTTTTTTTAAAGAAAACTTTTAAATTCTAAAATAAAACAGTGATAGAGAAAAGCATTACAAAATATGGCTTTATGAAGTGTTATAAGGTGAACACTTGTGATCAGCACCCAGCTCAACAAACAGAACTTTGCTGGCCTGCTGGCCACACCAGAAACCCCTCACTGGGTCCTGTGCCTGTCACCCTCGGTTACCCTACTAGGCGCCCCTCTAGTATGTTAAAATTACTTTAACCTCCTGGTTTAATTGTTTTAAACTCCTGGTCTCTCAGGAGGCTGTGATGTCTGCTTCCCAATCTGACGCTAGCCGAGGTCGACGCTGAATGTCTACAGTGCTGTCTAACAAAACTTACAACGAAGGAAATGTTCCCAGTGATCCACTGTCCACAACAGAAGCCAGGAGCACCTGTGGCTGTTGAACACCTGAAACGTGGCTAGTGTGACCGAGGAGCTAAAATTTTAATTTTACTTAATTTTACTTAATTAAAATTTAGATTTAGGGGCGCCTGGGTGGCTCGGTCGGTTAAGCGTCCGACTTCGGCTCAGGTCATGATCTCACGGTCCGTGAGTTCGAGCCCCGCGTCGGGCTCTGTGCTGACAGCTCAGAGCCTGGAGCCTGTTTCCGATTCTGTGTCTCCCTCTCTCTCTGCCCCACCCCTGTTCACGCTCTGTCTCTCTCTGTCTCAAAAATAAATAAACGTTAAAAAAAAAAATTTTTAAAAATTTAGATTTAAACAGCCACAGGTGGTTAGTAACTACCCTATTGGACGGCACAGGATACTGAAATTTCACTGGAATTTGTACAACGGTGACTGGCTTATCTTCATTTATTATACGAAGTGGTACAGTGTGTAGAGATCAAAGCAAGATAAATGCTTGTTTTTCTCCACTCTTCACAGATTTTTCAGGATAATGAATTGGTTCCCCATTCTCCTCTATCGGTGACCATTTGGGTTTTTTTTTAAGTATCATTGTGAGTTCACGGATGTAAATATGAGTTTCAACCAACTGCAATTAACATTCATTGTACAATTCAAATTGTCCCATCTTTGTTCAGTGGGAACGTCCTCAAGCTGGCTCCAGAGTCCTTTTGACATTGCCCTGGTAATCTGGGACAGCTTCGGGGCCACCCGAAATGAGAAGCTGTTCGGGGTCATCTTTTTACATTTCTTAACTCACCCCTGGAGCAACCGTTCTTCCCAGAAGCTCCCATTTCTTTAAGAGGGAAAAGATATTTCAAGACCTCGGTGTGGATCCTAAGGATACTCTGTAACGGGCTTGGCCACTATTTCTAGGCCACATCAGTGAACAGAATTAGGAACTGTTTTATCTTTAAAAGATGAGGTATCGGGGCGCCTGGGTGGCTCAGTCGGTTAAGCGTCTGACTTCAGTTCAGGTCACGATCTCACGGTTCGTGGGTTTGAGCCCCGGGTCGGGCTCTGTGCTGATGGCTCGGAGCCCGGAGCCTGCTTCGGATTCTGTGTCTCCCTCTCTCTCTGCTCCTCCCCTGCTCATGCTCTGTCTCTCTCTGTCTCAAAAATAAATAAAACGTTAAAAAAATTTTCTTTTTTAAAGATGAGGTATCTCGTGAGTTTGTACTAGTATTTCCAATTCAAATTTAGGACCACATGGTTTTTGTTTTGTTTTTCAAACGAATACTCGTAGTCTCATAGATTTATGGTCAGTTAATTTTCAACAACAATGACAAGTCTATCTAATCAGGAAAGAATAGTCTTTTCAACAGATGGTGCTGGGAAAACTGGATAACCACCTGCAAAGGAATGAAGTTGCATACCTATCTCATACTATCTACAAAAATTATCTCAAATCGTAGACCTAAACATACAAGCCTAAGCTATAAAACTCCTAGAAGAAAACGTAGGTGTAAATCTTTGTAACCTTGGATTCATTAGGCAATGGTTTCTTAGATATGGCACCTAAAGTACAATCAACAAAAGACAAACATAGATAAATTGGACTTCATCAGAATTAAAAACTCTTGTGCTTCAAATAACACATCAAGAAAGTAAAAACAGAGCCCATGGAATGGGAGAAAATACTTGCAAATTATATGTATTGGATAAGAGACTAGTAATCAGAATACACAAAGAAGATCTACAACTCAATCATAAAAAGGCAAATAACCCAGTTAAAAAATCGGCCAAGTTTTTGAATAGGTATTTGTCCAAAGAAGATATACAAATGGCCAATAAGCTTGTGAAAAGTCACTCAGTGGCATTACTCACTAGGGAACTGCAAATCAAGACCACAGCCAGATGTCACTTCACACCTGCTAGCATGACTATAATCAAAATGATGACAGAGCAAGTGTCTGCAAGGATGCTAAGAAGTTGGAATCCTCATGCATTGCTAGTAGGAATGGAAAAGGGTACAACTGACTTGGGAAACAGTTTGACAGCTCCTCAAAAAGTTACACAGGGAGTTAACATACCATCCAGCAATTCCACTCCTAGGTATATACCCAATAGAACTGAAAATGTATGCCTACCAAAAACTTGCAAACAAATGTTCGTAGCATCATTACTAATAATTGCCCCAAAGTAGAAATAACCCAGATGTCCACTAACAGATGCATGGATAAGCACAGTGTGATATACAATACAATAATATTATTTGGCCATAAAAAGGAATAAAGTGATATGGGTGAACCCTGAAAATATTATTCTAAGTGAAAGACGCTAGTCACAAAAGGCCACATGTTGTAGGAGTCCATCTATATAAAATTCCCAGGATAGGCAAATCCAGAGAGACAAAACACATTAATGATTGCCAGGGCCTGGGCTGAGAAGGAGTGCGGAGTTACCGATGACAGGTCTGGGTTTCCATTTGGGGTGATGAAATGTCATGGGGTCAGACCTTGCGAATCTGCTAAAACCACTGAATTGTACACTTAAAAAAGGATAGGACGGGAAGTAACCCAAACAGCTTCTCAGGCATAGTTATCACGTTATATTTCTTCTGGAATAAAGAGCTCTGGCTTGAGCCCTGATATCGAGGCCCTTGTCTCGAGAGCATGGTTGATAAAGAGGGTCTGGAGACATACAGTGTTGTGGGTCTGGTACCACCAGACAAGACCCATTTCAAAGATAGGAATGAGAACTTCGACACCGAACTGATCAGAAGCACTTCTCTAGGAAGGGAAGACTCATTTGGGAATGAGAACATATGGGAACATAACCGGGAATGTTAACCTTGGGAGCCAAATTTTTATGTAGAGAAAGGAGGATATGTTCCCAGTCCATTGTTTTGAGCTGTGTATCCCCAGAGGAGAAGAGTTTGTGGATTCATCCAATACCCAGGATAATTGTGTTGATTATCTAAGGTGGGCTTAAAATTTTGTTTAATGATTAATTGTGATGAAATACACATAACGTTTACCATCTTAAACACGTTTAAGCATACGGTTCTCAGTTGTGATACGTACATTCACATTGTCGTGCAAGCAATCTCCAGAACTCCTTTCATCTTGCAAAAATGAAACTCACTAAGCAATAATTCCCCACTCCCCCTCACCCCAGGCCTTGGCAACCGCCATTCTACCTTCTGTCTCTAGGAGTTTGATTACTGTAGCTACTTTATAGGTAAGTGGAATCACGCAGTATTTCTTCCTTTGTGACTGGCTTAGTTCTCGTTTCTTCCTATTGTAGCATGTGACAGGACTTCTTTCCCCTTTGGGCTGAAGAATATGCCGCTGTATGTTTGGTCCGTTCATCCACTGACGGACACTTAGCTTGCTTCCATATTTTAGCTATGGTGAATAATGCTACTATTAACATGAGTGTATAGGTATTTTTTCAAGACCCCGCTTTCAAATTCTTTTGGGTAAATACCCAGAAGTAGAATCGCTGGATCATATGGTAATCCTGTTTTTAATTTTTTGAGGAACCTCCGTACCATCTTCCATAGCAACCGCGCCATTTTACTTTCCCACCGGCAGTGCACAAGGGCTCCGATTTCTCCACATCTTCGCTGACCCTTGTTATTTCTCCACATCTTCGCTGACCCTTGTTATTTTCCGTGTTTTGGTCATTCGAACGTATATGGGGTGGTAAGGTGGCTGCATGATGAGTCTGAAAAGGCTCTCCCAAATGCGAACCTTATTTACTTCTTCTGGATATTCGAAGCATACGGAAAGAACAGGGACCATAGTAGCAAACATCTGTGCACCCTCCTTTTAACTTTGTCACATCACCTTACTTTGCCGTATCCTATTCTACCCTTCCCCCCCCACCCCCACCCCCGTTTTGAGATATCGCGTGCTGGGAGAGTTTTCTTTTTTTCTTTTTTTTTTTTTATAATGTTTTTTATTTATTTTTGAGACAGAGAGAGACAGAGCATGAATGGGGGAGGGGCAGAGAGAGAGGGAGACACAGAATCGGAAGCAGGCTCCAGGCTCTGAGCCATCAGCCCAGAGCCCGACGCGGGGCTCCAACTCATGGACCGCGAGATCGTGACCTGAGCCAAAGCCGGACGCCCAACCAACTGAGCCACCCAGGCGCCCCGCTGGGAGAGTTTTCAAGTTACCCAGTTCTCTCCAAAAATGTTCATGTGCTTTTCACGACTATTTGAGCAAGCAGAACTACGCAGGCAGAATCATTAAATGTACCCAAACCTGCATTTTCTGTGCTAACTTCAGGTTCCCACTAGTAGACGCCACGCACTCGCAAAGTCCTCATGATCACGCTACCTAGAAATACACAGACGTTTCTATGACTGAAGTCACAGAACACAATAGATACGATGCAATAGTGTTTGTGTTATTCTCCGAAATCCTATGTCCTAGGTCTATTCCAGAATGTTCCTGGAACGTAGGAGTCTGGCCTATGCTGACATCCACTATTCAATCGGCACCTCCGAAGAGTGAACCT
Source organism: Panthera pardus (assembly GCF_024362965.1). NCBI lineage: Eukaryota > Metazoa > Chordata > Mammalia > Carnivora > Felidae > Panthera > Panthera pardus. The sequence continues at coordinate 86,389,355 of NW_026526654.1, read as the reverse complement.
GTACCACTAGAGCAACATCCGGGATGCAGAGAGGCCATCTGAGTGCGACTGGGGCCATATGCCTCCCCTAAGGCCTGCGTATATAACTCATCAAGAATGGGGCCCCCAAATGCTGGGAATGCCAGACAGACACGCACACTCCAGAGGGCAGCATCCCTGGGCCCAGGAGAGCATGGTGCGGAAGAGGTCTAATACCTCCAGAGGATGCCAGATTCTCTCAGGGACCCCAGGTGTATGGGTGAGCGATTGGCTAAGAGAAGAAAACAACACAGCTCCTCATATTTTATCTTTCAAGAAAATAGCTACAACTACTTATTTTTTATATTTCTATTAAAATCTCGGGGTGCCTGGGTGGCTCAGTCGGTTAAGCATCCGACTTCAGCTCAGGTCACGATCTCGCGGTCCGTGAGTTTGAGCCCCGTGTCGGGCTCTGTGCTGACAGCTCAGGGTCTGGAGCCTGCTTTGGATTCTGTGTCTCCCTCTCTCTCTGACCCTCCCCCGTTCATCCTCTGTCTCTCTCTGTCTCAAAAATAAATAAACGTTAAAAAAAAAATTTTTAATCTCAATGCAGACAAGAAATCTTCCCAATTTTTTTTTTTTTTTTTTTTGGCATTTTACTTAAAGCCAATGTTTCTTTAGCCTTCACTGATTGACAAAAAATGCTTTTGCAATATCAATGATTATGCATTCTGGCCCGTTTCTTACAACCATTAGAAACATTTACTGAGAAGCCCTATGCTTGAATTCAGAGTTGTTACTAATATCTTTAAGTTTTACATCTAGAACTATAAAATGCCAAAGTGCACCTGAGGGTATCACGGATGTGAGTGTGTCTGGGGGTGGGGAATGGGAGATTATAAGGGGTAGAGGGGAGAAGTACTTGTGTCGAAAATCCCCCTCAAAAAAAAAAGTAAGCACACATTTTTATTAAGGTTCCAATAAATTCATATTGTCAAGTACATCTTTCTTTGTCACACATATAAATCAACATTATACAAGCTTCATTGATTGCCACTTAAACTCACTCGAACTGTGATTCTCAAGTCAGATTTGTCCTGAGAGCGTCACGCGTTGTGATTCACGGGGGCCTGAGTGTGCCTCCCAGGCCTGTTCTCAGATGGCTGTTAGGTGTATGAAGTAGGTTCTCTTTACTCCACCGCAATTTTCCCCAGTGCGAAATTTGGTAGGAACTGCAAAGCTACCCTTGAATATAGGAGTTAAATTTCTCTATGAAAGTTTGCCCAAAGGTTGGCTCTAGATTCTAGAGTCACCTAGGGTGGGAAGTGTGCTTGAAAAAGACAGATACCTGGCTCCCATTCCACATTCAGCGATCAGAAGTTGGGCAGTTGGAGCCCAGGAATGTCTCTTTTGATCCTATGCCTGTGGATGTTTGCGATCGGGTGACCTGTGGTCTACTCTTCACTCAACATGGCTGCCATGAGGTGAAAGATGTCACAGTTTAGATGCAGTGACTCAGCTCAGCTCCTATGTGGGTAATTGAGAGACGCGGGGACCCGTACTTAGTCACTTGTCCTTTTAATATTAGCATAGACAGAAATGTTCCCAGCTCTAGTTCTAGGTGATTCTAGAACTGCCCTTAACTTTTGCCACGCGGCAAGCACAGCAAGAATAAAAAGGTTGGTTTTTTTGAGTTTGAGAAGACAAATGAACACCAAGAAAGTGCTAAAAAATTATGGAAAAGTGAACATCTTTATAAAGAAGACCAACCAAGTTAGGAAGATAGTTTAGAAGAGCCCAAGTGAGAGCTGCATAAAGAAAAAATCCAGGTTATAATAGTTAAGAAAGGAGAGAAGTACTTAGTATTTAGTTTGTGCTAGAAGCTGGCTTTATTTTATTTTATTTTTATTTTTAAAGTTTATTTATTTTGAGACAGGGAGAGAGAGAGACAGAGAGAGAGAGAGAGACAGAAGGGGAGAGAGAGTCCCAAGCAGGCTCTGCACTGTCAGTGCCTGATGTGGGGCTCAAACTCACAAACCGTGAGATCATGACCTGAGCCAAAATCAAGATGCTTACCCGACTGAGCCACCCAGGCTCCCTAAGCTAGTTTTATTTTTAACTCTTGGGTTAACTGGAATATTAAAGTGCTTATAAGCAGAAAATAGGACTTCTTCGTGGTTCTCAAACTTTAGACTGTATAAAATTCCGACTTAAAATTCAAATCCCAAGTCCTAGAGTTCCCTAAAATTTATGAGGGCAGGAAAAGACCCAGGAAGCTGTGTTTTTAACAAGCATCCTGGCTGATTCATACAGTTCTGTGACCCACGCGCCTTGAGAAAGTGTTCGAAGTATGATTGGCACAGCCTGGCTCTTTCCTTATGCATTTGTCCTTCATTTTAATGTTAGAATCTTGATTCTCTGCTCTGAAAGCAGCCAGGCTTTTCTTAAAATTGTAACATTACAAAACATTCAAAGTGCTTAAAACAAACCTGCTTAGCAGTTTTCTCAAAGCCAAACATTTCACTTCTTCTGTGTGGTTCTGTCTTTTCCCACAACTGCTCCGTTTAGCAGAAAAGAGACAAGTCAGTGAGACGTCAGAGGAGCGTCTGGGCCAGACCTTCTGGCTGTTCTTTGGGATATATCTGAAATGTGCCTGAACTTTGCATTTTTGTCAGAGCCACTTAGTAGACTGTTGTATCCTAGGGTCCGTCTCAACTTTCAGGTAGTCATTTACCTCCAGAAAATCTGGATCACTAACTATGGGGTCTCTTCTAAAAGCTGGCAAATTGCTGAAGAGTATTGGCATTCCTAATGGCACAGAACAGTGAGACGCTGGTGAGTGGAAAGTGAATTTCCTCATTTCCTGACTTTTTATTCAATTCAGGAAGAATGACCAGCTTGAGTGAACCCAAAGATGATTGTTTTCACCCTTTATATAATAGATTTGAAAAAAATCAGGCTCAGTCACAAAGAGAAACAGCAGATTCCATTGGTGTTTCTCAGTGAGGCTGACCTTTTAACCCCATGAAATATAGGGGGTTTTTTGCTGGTTTTGGGTTTTTAGGGTCTGGTGGGAAGATGGATGGATTGTTTATTGCTTTGGAGAGTAATGCAAGTAAAATGTGACCTTGCTAAAAAAATGTGATCACTTACTGTTTTAGCAGGATGCTCTAGAAAAATAAGATAAATTATCCGAATCTGCTATTGTGCTCTCAGAGTCTATCTGAAAGGAAATGGTCATCTTTATTGTTAGTGAGCCGATACCACACGTTTAAAAATTCAACTTAATGTCAGCACTCCAAGCTTACTCAAGCAGTCTTTTCATTCTTTTTTAAATTTTATTTTTTTTAATATTTATTAATTTTTAAGAGAGAGACAGAGTACGAGCAGGGGAGGGACAGAGAGGGAGATACAGAATCTGAAGCAGGCCCCAGGCGCTGAGCTGTCAGCACAGAGCCCGATGTGGGGCTCGAACCCACAAACCGGAGATCATGACCTGAGCCGAAGTCAGATGCTCAACCAACTGAGCCACCCGGGCGCCCCTGAAGCAATCATTTTGTTCTTACTAGCTTTTTCAGTAAGCCCACATAGGAGAGTCTACGGAGTATAAAAACTCCACATAAAAGCACCTCAATATGGTTACTAAAAATGGCTGCTTCTTTATAAACTACAACTAAAACGTGTAGACCCATTAGGCTTCCAAACATGTGGCATTTCGAAGGGGAATAACTAGTATATTAATAGAACAATATGTATTCAAGAGTCAGAGGTCAACAGAACATTCTCTGGTGTAGAGTTTTTCTACATTTTGCCTACATTTAGCCTATTTCTACATTTCTACATTTAGCCTACTTCTAACAGATTCTATGGTTGGGCTCTGTAATTAATTATCTTTGAATAACCTTAATACTTAAGTTATTCTTGGGGATGCCTGGGTGGCTCAGTCGGTTAGGCGTCCAACTCTTGGTTTCGGCTCAGGTCATGATCTCATGGTGCGTAGGTTCGAGCCCCACGTTGGGCTCTGCACTAGCTGTGTTGAGCCTTCTGGGGATTTTCCGTCTCTTCCTCTCTCTCTCTGCCCCTTCCCCACTTGCGTGCTCTCTCTCTCTCTCAAAAATAAATAAACATTTTTTAAAAATAAAAATAAAAATAAATTACTCTCATAAATTCTATCACTCTTAATAGCTTCCCATTGTACTTCATTATCACGACTGTTTTCAAAACTCTGCCTCTTACTGACACCTATTTGGAAATGTAAACCATTATCTTTTCTTCTTATTCAGGTAATACCAATTATAACCGTTTAGTGACTATACGCAGCAGCAAGGAAGAAATAAAAGCCTACTGGGGGTGTGAAAAATAAGTACAATAAATATCTAATGCTTTTTTCTTTAATGCTATCGTTTCATTTTGTTTTGAATGCTATTATTTATTTATTTAAGTAAGCTCTGCACCCAACGTGGGGCTTTTGAACTCATGACCCTGAGATCAAGAGTCACCTGCTCTACCAACTGAGCCAGGCAGGCACCCAAGTATCTAATGCTTTTAACTGATCCCAGAAGCACTAAGCATCCCCTTCCTAAAATTGCTGTCTTCAGAGAACTGTCAGGATGCCTGAAAATATCATATGGCTATGATTCCTTCTGGGAGTGAAGGTACGATCTCTAAAAAGCCCCTTAAAAAGGTCAGTATTGGATGGGGCTCCTCGGTGGCTCAGTCGGTTGAGCGTCCGACTTCGGCTCAGGTCATGATTTTGCAGTCCGTGAGTTCAAGCCCCGCATCGGGCTCTGTGCTGACAGCTCAGGGTCTGGAGCCTGCTTCGGACTCTGTGTCTCCCTCTCTCTCCGTCCCTCCCCTGCTCCCGCTCTGTCCCTCTCTCTCAAAAATAAATAAACATTAAAAAAAAAAGAAGAGATTGAAAAGAGTAAGGGGGGGGGGGCGCCTGGGTGGCTCAGTCAGTTAAGCCTCTGACTTCAGCTCAAGTCATGATCTCACTGTTTGTGGGTTTGAGCCCCATGTTGGGCTCTGTGCTGACAGCTCGGAGCCTGGAATCTGCTTTGGATTCTGTGTCTCCCTCTCTCTCTGCCCCTCCCCTGCTTGTGCTTGCTCATTTGCTCTCTCTCTCAAAAATAAAGAATAAAAGAAATAGAAAGAAGAAAGAAAGAAAGAAAGAAAGAAAGAAAGAAAGAAAGAAAGAAAGAAAGAAAGAAAGATCAGTATTGGAGAAGCACTTCCAGAATGGTGGAGTAAAGGCCTTCCAAAAACCTCCACAAAGAAAATGAGAAATTGGCAAAATTTGTGAAAAACAAGTTTTTCAGAACTCTATAAACTAATCAAAGCATTGCAATGGTTCGTGCAGTATTTCCTCAAGGACTATGACCGAGTCTCAGTGACAACAGTGAGCTTTGTGACATTTCAACTCGCTCTGTTCCTATTCACTGCTCTTCCCAGCGCCACAGTAGCCTTGGAAAACAACAGCTTTATACATTGATACATGTGAAAAACAACAACCTAGCAGCCACAAGAAGGGGCAGAATGAGTTTGAAGCCCCCCTGAAGCCACCCTCAAGACAACTGTCATTTTTAAGGCTGTCTGGAATCTCTCAGAAAACCTGCATTCTCAAGATCTGTCTCTATTCGACCTGATTTAGAGTAAGTTCTGTGCAAAGAGCTGTATCCCTAGGGCATCTGTAAACACAGTCAGTGGCAACTGTTTGCCATTACGGCTGCGCGTGGTAGTGATACCAGTTACGACTAACAAGATGCTGAACAAAAAAACGTAAAAGGAGATGCTGGGGAAGGAGATGTCTTCAGGGGCCTTTGTAAAGCTGTGACCTATTACTGAGAATCCAGAAGGCCACATGCACGTGCAGGGTGGTGGGTACGTCTAGGCAAGAGCTTAGAAGGCTTAATCGCTCACCTCTGGCTGACATTGAGACGACATACGAGCAGGGAGAGAAAGCGAAGGCAGAGATGGAAACGGAATATGGCAGGTGTGGCTCAACACACACAGAGGGCCTTACGAAAGCCTGGGGGACTTAGTATTTCACTGCGTTTGAGGACGTATCTCTCCAACCATTTGGCAACCGCTAGCTAACTGAGCAGAGGCTTCCGTAGGTGCAAGTGACAACGCATAGTTTGTGGAATTAATTCGGGAAAGTCACGAAACAAGCACACAGCAAGAACAGCAACAATAACGAATCCCAAGGAGAAGAAAATCTGGATACTTCGTATTTATTTATTTATTTTTCTGGATACTTAATATTTAAAACATCTAGTTTCCATAAAAAAATTTGTGAGACAATTATATATATATATATATATATATATATATATATATATATATATATATATATATTATTATTATTATTATTATTCCATGCACCGGAAAAAAGTAACTAATATAGAACCATCCTAAAGGAAGTCCAGATGTTGGATTTACTAAACAAGGACTTTAAATCATCTTTTAAAAATATGTTCAAATCACTAAAGGAAACCATACCTAAAGAATTAAAACAAAGTGGGGTGCCTGGGTGGCTCAGGTCATTAAATGTCTGACTCTTGACTTCAGCTCAGGTCGTGATATCACAGTTGTGAGACTAAGCCCCACGTCAGGCTCAGGACGGGCACAGAGTGCAGAGCCTGCTTGAGATTCTCTCTCTCTCTCTCTCTCTCTCTCTCTGCCCTTCCCCCACTCATGTTCTCTCTCTCTCTCTCTCTCTCTCTCTCAAATAAATAAACTTAAAAATGTTTAAAAGAAACTAAGAAAATGATGTCTCATCAGGTACAGAATATCAATAATGAGACAGAAACTATTAAAAAGAACCAAATATAAATTTGGGTTGAAAAGTGTATACTGAAATGAAAAATTAACTAGAGGGGCTCCATAGCAGATTTGAACTGGCAGAAGAAAGAGGGAATTTGGATACTGGTCAATCAATTGGGATTATCCAGCCTGGTGAACAGAAAGGGAAAAGCATGAAGAGAAATAAACAAAGCTTTAGAAACCTGGGTGTCACCATTAGGGGTAGCAACATACACATCATGGTAGTCCCAGAAGGAAGGCAGAGTCAGTGAAAGGGCCAGGAAGAATATTTGAAGAAATAATGACCAAAAACTTCCCAAACTTTTGAAAACACTATTTTACATATACATGCTCAATGAACTCTCAGTAGGATAAACTCAAAGATATCTATATCTATGTATATGTATATGTATACGTATATGTATATGTATATGTATATGTATATGTATATGTATATGTATATGTATCTCTATCTCTATCTCTATCTCTCAACAAATCAGTGGATGACATATTCAGACTGTTGAAAGAAAAAGATTACCAATCAAGAACTTTACAGCCACTGCCACTGTCGTTAAAAACAAAAACAAAAACAAAAAACAAAGACAAACTGAAGATAATCACAGATTAACCAAAAAAATGAGAGAACTAATCGCTAGCATACCTACCCTACCAGAAAAACTAAACGCAGTCACTCAGATTAAACTGAGAGGAAAGTAGACAGTAACTGAGTTCCATCAGAGAAATAAAGAGCCCTGGTGAAAGATAACTATGGAGGTAAATGTGAAAGGTACTATGAATATATTTTTGCTCGTAACTATTTTATTTTGCTATCTGATTTAAAAGACAACTGCATAAGGCAAGAATTATAAAACTATGTTGATGAGTTCAGAAAGTCGAAAGATGTAAGTTGTATGACATTAATAGAAGGAAGGAGGTGAACAGAGCTAAAATGGAGCAAAGTTTTTGTATACTATTATAATTAAGGTCGTATTAATTCAAGTCAGATTGTGTTAAGATGTTAATTATAATTACTAGGGAAAATACTATGAAAATAACTTTTTTAAAAGTACAGTAAAATAAATAACAAGGAATTTAAGTGGTATTAGAGAATATCTATTTGACACACACACAAAAGGTAGTAATGAAGAAACAGAAGAATAAATAAGACATAAGACACATAGAAAAGAAATATCAAAGTGGCAGATGTAAATCCTACCTAAGTAATGATTACATTAACTATAAATGCACTTCAGTCAAAAGGTAGAGATTGGCAATATGGATTTCCAAAAAAGAAAACACATGATCCAACTACCGTGAAAACACATGATGCATAATGCCATCTCCAAGAGACACGTTTTAGATTCAAAGATCCAAAATAAATTGAAAACTGAAGGACGGAAAGAGATACCCTATGCAAAGAGTATCCAAAAGAGAGCTGGAGGAGGTAAAGTAATATTAGGTGAAATAATCTTGAAGATAAAAATTGTTACTAGAGATTAAAAATTGTAAAGGGTCGCACCATCAGAGAACATAATAATTATAAATATATGCACCTAATGATAAACTCTTTTTTTTTTAATTTTTTTTTAATTTTTTTTTTTTTAACGTTTATTTATTTTTGAGACAGAGAGAGACAGAGCATGAATGGGGGAGGGTCACAGAGAGAGGGAGACACAGAATCCGAAACAGGCACCAGGCTCTGAGCTGTCAGCACAGAGCCGGACGCGGGGCCCGAACCCACGGACCGTGAGATCATGACCTGAGCCGAAGTCGGACGCTTAACCGACCGAGCCACCCAGGCGCCCCAATGATAAACTCTTAAATTACATGAAGGGAAAACTCAGAGAAGTGAAGGGAGAAGTAGACAATTAAACTCTAACAGTTGGAAACTTCATTATCCTGTTATCAATAATGGATAGAATAACTAGACAGAAGATCCACAAGGAAATGGAAGATTTAAATGACGTTATAAGCCAATTAGACCTAACAGACACCCATAAAACACTCAACAGTAGCAGGATGTACATTTTCTCAATGTCCATGAAATATTCTTCAGGATAGACCATATGCCAGGCCATAAAACAATCAAAAAGTTAAAAAGGAGTACAATCATACAAAATGACTGACTACAGTGAAATGAAATTAGAAATCAGTAACAAAAAAAAAAAATTGGGGAAATTTACAAAGATGTGGAAATTTTAATAATACCTTCCTGAATAACCAATGATCAAAGAAGAAACCACAAGAAAAAGTAGAAAGCACTTTGAGATAAACCAAATGAAGACAAAAAAGATTAAAAAGACTAAAAAAGATGCAAGTCCATATAGGGATATAGAAATATACACAACTGATGTCATAAGAATTAGAGTGGCCAGGTTTAGGAAAAAAATAAAGGATATCAAGTTAAATTTGAGATAAAAAAACAAATACTTTTGGGGGCCCCAGGAGGTTCAGTTGGTTAAGCGTCCAACTCTTGATTTCGGCTCAGGTCACAATCTCATGGTAGTGAGAGCCCTGTGTCGAACTCTGTCCTGGGCACTGGGTGTGGAGCCTGCTTGACATTCTCTTGCTCTCCGTCTTCCCAACTTGAGCTCTGTTGCTCTCAACACACACACACACACACACACACACACACACACACACACACACACACACACTTTTTAAAGTATTAAGCAGGTCTCAAATATTGCATGGGCCCTACTTACGCTAAAAATTATTTGGATCTCTGATGATTTGTGGTTATTTCATGAAAGGTACATTCATGTGATACAAATTAGACAAGACTAAAATTATCACCCTAGCCATAAGGGGTTTTATAATGATGGTTATTTTGTGGAAAGCCCCCCAGACTTTGAACCTGGAGACCTGTCTTTGAGTATGAACTCTTTGACTTCCTAAGTATATGACAATAAGAAACTCCTTTGCTTCTCTAGCCCTTCATGTCCATAACAATGAAAATGGAAATACCTCCACCCGCTTTTCTTATCACACCAAGCTGCTGTGAGAATCAAGTCTAAGTAAAATATGCGGACATCCTATGCAAATGTGAAAACCATCTAAGCAAATAGGAATGATTGTTACTACCCATTTAATGAGCTGTTACTGTAAAAACAGCAAAGGGTTTTGGGGAAGTCAGTGTTATTTAATAGATATTGAGCCAGGATATCCAAAAGTAACAAGAAATATAAAGTAAGAGAAACATGATAGGTGTTAGAACCCCCTTAGATGTGTACTTTAGTTATCTTTCCTTGTGAGGTGTTTACAAGTTAGTTAAAACGTTGTGCCCCTTTGGGGCGCCTGGGTGGCTCAGTCAGTTAAGCGTCCGACTTCAGCTCAGGTCATGATCTCGTGGTTCATGAGTTCAAGCCCTGAGTCAGGCTCTGTGCTGACAGCTCAGAGCCTGGAACCTGCTGTGGATTCTGTGTCTCCTTCTCTCTCTGCCCCTCCCCCACTCTCACTCTGTCTCTCTCTCTCTCTCTCTCTCTCCCAAAAATAAATAAACATTAAAAAAAAGAGTGGTGTCCCGTTGACTCATGGTCGGCCTCACCCATAAAAAGGATCAGCGTCTTGAGACGGCTCCTAAAATGATCCGTATTTCCCACTCTCATCAGTATTTGTTTAGGTTTCTATTTGCCAAAAACCCAGTAAGTGGTCCATGACCACATCTTGTCTTAGGATATGTACTCTTCATCCTTTTTCACTCATCTTTGTAGACATCGAGGAACTCAGGACAATTGCTAGTATTTCGCCTGTTGCCACCTTCGTCACATGCTCCTTGGCCGGCACAGCAAGAAGCCCGGGGAGAACTGCAGAGAGACGGGGGCGGGGGGTGGGGGGACCTGGAAACACAGCACTAAGTGAGAAGCAGACCACACAGGCCATTCCATCTCTAGAACAGATCATCCGGAAGTAAGAGATTTAAAGCTTTGATTTTTCATTCCCTTTTGGAAAGGAAAAAATTGATATTAAGAAAGAAGATTTATTGTATTATTTTAGAAATACAACTTAGTGCAGGCAAAAATTCACAGAGATACAATGTAGAGGGGTGGTTTCCAGAGGCTGGGGTTGGGGTGGGGGAAAGTGCAGGTTGTTTCACGGGGACAGAGTTTCAGTTTCCTAAGAGGAAGAGTTCTGGAGGCTGGTTGCACAACCATGTGAACACGCTCAACACTCCTGAACACTTAAATGGGTAACATGGTACAGCTTAGGTCAATATGCCACAATTAAAAAATAAACTTTAAAAAACTCAACAATAAGAAAATGGACTTGATTAAAAAATGGGGAAAAATATCTGCCCAAACCCCTTACCAAAGCCGAGGTACAGATGGCCAACCAGCATATGAAGAGATGCTCACCATCACGTGTCTTCGAGGAAGTGCAAATTAAAACAAGATATCACTACGCACCTATGGGAAGGGCCCAAATCTAAGACACTGACAACACGAAATGCTGGGTGAGGGTGGGGAGTAACAGGAACTCTCATTCATCGCTGGCGGGAATGAACAATGGGGCAGCCCCTTGGGAAGAGAGTTCAGCGGTTTCTTACAAAACTGAACATATGATCCAGCCAGTGCAAACCTTGGTATTTACCCAAAGGAGCTGAAAACACGTGTACACAAAAACCTACCCATGGAAATTTATAGCGGCTTTATTCATAACGGTCGAAGCTTGGAGGCCACCAAGATGTCCTTCACTAGGTGATGGATCAACTGTTCCCTCCAGACAATGGAATATTATTCGGTGCCAAAAAGGAATGAGCTATCAGGCCATGAAAAGACATGCAGGAACCCCAACTGCTTATTAATAAGTGAAAGAAGCCAATCGGAAAAGGCTACATACTGTATGAGTCCAACTATGTGACGTTCTAGAAAAGGCAAAACTATGGAGACGGTAAAACGATCTGTGGTTGCCAAGGGTTAGGGGGAGAGAGGGATGAATAGGCAGGTCACAGAAGAATGTTAGGGCAGTCAAACTACAAATGACCCTCAAGCAACACGAGGTTCAACTGGGTGGGAGGGTCCATTTATATGTGAATTTTTCGCAGTAAATACAGTACAGTAAAGTAAATGCACTTCCTCCTTATGATTTTCTTAAAAACATTTTCTTTTCTATAGCTTACTTTACTGTAGGAATACAGCATATAACACAGATAATGTACAAAATATGGGTTAATTGACTATGTTATTGGTAAGACTTCTCGTCAACGGTAGGTTATTAGTTAAGTTTTCGTGGAGTCAAGAGTTGCATGCTGATCTTCCACTGCACGGGGGTTGGCACCCCTAACCCCCACCTTGTTCAAGTATCAACTGTACTCTTAGGACACCACAATGATGGACACATGTCACACGTTTTCCCAAACCCATCGAATATACGCCACGAAGAGTGAGCCCTAATGCAAACCATGGACCCTGGATGATTATAATGTGTACACGTGTACCAGTCTGATGGGGGACGTTGGTAATGGGGGAGGCTACGCATGTGTGGGGGCAGGGGAGTATGTGGGGAATCTCTTTACTTCCCATTCAATTTTTCTGTGGACCGAGGACTGCTCTAAAAATTAAAGCCTATTAAAAAAATAAGTAAGTGCAGTTGCTATCTGCTGAGAAGGTACTAAAATTTTGTCTTCCGGGCTGTTGATCGAGCGATCGGTATTTGTTACCGCATGTATCAGACAGAAGAGGAAACAGTAAACACACAGAGCTGCACGCTCGGTTTCATACACATTTTTATCCCCAGGGGAAGAAGAACGAGACCGGAGCTCCATGCTGCAGCACAGAGTATAAACAGAGTTCCGAATCCCAAGTCAGCTGGTTTTAGGCTCTTATCCCAATTTAGACAGTAGTTATGTGGCCTTGGGTACATTCGGGAGGCTCTCAGCCTCAGGTCTGTAAAATGAAAACAAAACCTACCTGAAAAATTGGGGGCCTAGTGTCACCCCAAGCAGCACTTAGCACACGCTAATTCTCAGTCTCCTGGGACCATGGTTCGGCATAAGCCTTCAGGTGACAATCTGCCCTCGCCCAGTTAAAATCGCAAAACCAGAAACGTGTGATCCCAGGTCGCTTCATTCACAAATTCGAGGGTCAAACCCAGCTCTGGGGACATTAGAGAGTTACACTAAATGCGGTTCAGTAAAGGGGACCCAGGCGGCCTCCCGGAGTGCCAGGCTCAGTGACAGGTCCAGCAAGGGGATCAAAGCGGTTTCCAGGGTGACCTAGAGCAGCGTGTGGGGGAGGGTGGAAGGCGACAGGCAGGGGTATTTCAACCAGGCCTCGCCTCACGCGAGAGTGCCTCCCTGTGCCCTGCCTGCTGTGCGTGGACGTTCGCTTAAAAGATTTAGCATTCAGTCGGAATGTCTAAAACTCAAAAGATTTTCACCTGAACAGGAGCCGGAAACCTTTAGAATCTCATTAAGATTCCAACAAATTGACCTACTCTCAGTACCCGGATGTCATCCGCGGCTAAGGGTCACGGTCACGTTGCTCCCGGTGTCCCTGACCGAGGGACAACCAGAGCGTGTGATTCGTCGAGTGTGCGTCCAAGTCCTGTCCCTTGGGGTGGGGCGGGGGCGCAATGACCTGGTCACCACTTGGCTGTGACTGAGACACGTGGCAGAGGTGCTGGGGGCAGGACGCCGGCCACTGAGCCAGCCGCTCTGGCGCAGGATTCGTGCCAGGCCTGCGAGGACCCCAGGCCTCCCGGCCGCACCCCTTCACTCCAGATCCGGGCTGACACGCGTGGGAGCCGGTGGTATTGTCAGCTTTTGTCTGTGATCCTTGGAGCATCGGCATGATGCTCGGAGGGAAGTCTTCCTGGGCCTTTGGAGATTTGAGAGCACATCCCTCAACTGTGTTCATAGGAGGGGGCCTGTTGCAGCAACTATGGCTCTTTGTGTTTGCTCTCCGCCTTCATTGAAAATGAAAGCAAATGAAAAAACGGATTAAGCCACAGGGAAATGGAACTCACTTGCCGGCCCAGAGTAGAGACTCGATCAGGCAGTGGACTTTGCTTTCTTCACCCCACCCCCCACCCCAGGCCACTACTCCCCTCACTTTTCTCCCTCCCGTGAAAGGCTCATCTGCCGTTTCACCTGCTTCGGCTGCTGCCACTATCCACAGACTTGCAAAAAACAGGTCCTACCCACTCTCCCGTCCGGAATTCGCTTGTGCGTCTCCGGCTTCCTGAAGCTTCCGTTTGGTGCCTACCATGAGAAGCTCTCCGGGAGGACTCAGAATTCCGCCTTCTTTCCTCTATGTCGTTCTTTCTCTGAACGGTTTCTTCCATGATTCATCCCAGCTGGTCCTCAACCTCGAACCCACCCTTGTCACCTCCACCCTCCCCTGCCTCCTTCCCTGAACTGCGTCCGGCCAGTCACCAAGTCCTACTGACCGCGCCATGCAGTGACCTCCTGAATCCACCCTTCGCTTTCATATAGGGAACCCGGGACACTTTCAAGCATTTTCCAAGTAACGGCCTGTGCTGCTGCGATTTCTACTCACGTGCACTGTCGTGCGTATTTTTAGCTTCGTCCACGGCCGTGGTTCCGCACGCACACACATAGCACACGTCTCCGAAAACCCTGTAATCTCCTAAGCGATAAGAGCAATGGGAGAATTTTTGTTTCCGGATCTGGTCTTTTGTCCCGAGCTCCTGAAAGAACTCCCGAGCAAGGAGGTGAAAGGAGTGTCTTGTTCATGACGAGCCCTTCCGATCTGAGTTTCTGCTAATCAGGCGGTTCTTGGAAAGCTTCTAGATAACCACCCGGCCCTTTGCCCATACCTTGTCCTGGGCGTCTCTGCCATCTGGCTCTTTCTGAGTTGTATCCTTTTATCACAAACCAGTACTCTAGTAGGCAAGCTATTTTCCTGAGTTCTGAAAACTGTTGTAGCAAATTAATGAACTGAGGCGGGGGGGGGCGGGGGGTTGTAGGAACTTCTGATTTATGGCTGGTAGCTCAGATACACGGGTAACCCGGACTTGACAGTGACATCTGGGGGGGAGGGGCAGTCTCGTGGCATCTGAACCCTCAACCTGTGGGAGCTGATGCTGTCCAGGTGGATAACGTCAGAACTGGGTTGAATTACAGGACGCTCATCTGGTGTCGCACAATTGCTTGGTGTGGGAAACTGCCCCCAACATCTGGTATCAGACGTGAACTACTGAGGGGAGCCTGGGTGGCTCAGTCGGCTGAGCGTCTCACTCTTGATTTCGGCTCGGGTCATGATCTCATGGTCCATGGATTCGAGCCCCGTATCAGGCAGGCTCTGTGCTGACAGGGTGGGGCCTGCTTGGGACTCTCTCCCTCTCTCTGCCCCTCCCCTACTCGCACGCGCGCGCTCTCTCTCTCTCTCTCCCTCAAAGGAAATCAATAAAAAACTTTAAAAAAGAAAGGGGAGTGAAGCATTGAGCGTAGAGGAGGAGTCTGGTTTTTCCCTTCCCTAACCCCGATTCTGCGTCTTCCTCCTCTAATTCAGCTGCTAAACAGCAACCAGACGACTCCTTCCAAACTTGACACAGAGGACTCCCTTGTTAGAAAACGTCAGTGACTTCCCCTTGCGTGAGTTGCCAGAGAAAAGTACGGGGTGCCCAGTTCCGTCTGAATTTCAAAGAAACAACAAATACGTTTTTTGAATATGACTATACCCCATGGGATATTTAGGACATAGTTACACCGAAAGTGGTTATCTACCTGAAATTCAAATATAACCGGGCATCGTGTTTTATTTGCCAAATCTGACAACCCTCCCACTTGCCTACAAGACAGAAGCCAAACCGTGCACGTGGCATTTAAGGCTTTCCACCATTTGAACTTTCCCCATGGGTCTTCCCCCACTACCCTTATAGTCAGACTTGTCCACTCCCCACTTGGCACTAATATTTCTCCAGCCCAGGGCTTCCCCCTCCTTCTCTTTGCTTGAGAGAGAGCAATTTATTTTGAGAGAGCGAGTGGGGGAGGGGCAGAGAGAGAGGGAGAGAGAGAGAATGCCAAGCAGGCCCTGCACTGAAAGTGCATCTCGATGTGTGGCTCGAACCCACAAACCATGAGATCACGACCTGAGCGGAAACCAAGAGTCCAATGCTTAACTGACTGAGCCACCCAGGTGCCCCAAATGTGACCCTCTTTTTAAGTCCCTTTCTTCCATGAAACCTTCCCTGGGTTCTGAGAACTGGCACTCTGAGCCTGTAGACTTTATTGACCGTATGGCTCTGATCTGGTTAAGATGCCTTGGAATATTGGACCGCCTGGGTGGCACAGTCGGCTAAGCGTCTGACTCTCGGATTCTGCTCAGGTCATGATCTCGTGGTTCATGGATTCAAGTCCCATATCAGGCTCTGCCCTGACAGTGCAGAGCCTGCTTGGGATTCTCTCTCTCTCTCTCTCTCTCTCTCTCTCTCTCTCTGCCCCTCCCTCATTTGGGCTGTCTCTTTATCTTTCAAAATAAATGAATAAACTTAAAAAAAAGAAAAGATGCTTTGGCATATTGACAGTGCCCTGGGACTCGGTAACACCAGAGCTAGCCAACGCAATGGGCGTTTTGCTCGTCGCCTGGGCAGAAGCAAGAAGGCTCCAACCCCACAGACAGGCCAGCTCCAGCCGTGCCAAGCAGCTCACTGGTAACTGCCTGGCACAGACCTGCAGGGTGTAGGAGGAAAGCTCTCCCTGCAAAGAAAGCCGGTCCACGCAGAAGTGAAGGAATAGCCAGGTAGGGGCAAATTCAACATCTACCAAAGGCACCTTGCTACGGACGAGGGAACCTCCCTCTCGGATCTAGGGTCCCTCGGGCTTCCTGTTTGGGACCAAACACCCCCAATTCCTCGAGCCCACATAACAGGGCTTCCCACACCCAGCACTCTTTCCTTGGACATTCTCAAGTCAATGTTGCTCGTTGAAAAGCAGACCCAGAGCCGGATCGCACACTCTGCATTTGAGGCTCCATGACCAACGGTAACGAGAAAAAAACACAACAGTCTCCCGTCCACCCCTTGCTTCTGAGCAGACACATGATGTTGAGCTAGGTGTTTATCACCCCTGTCGCTCTCAGGTTTTACGCCTCGTTCCTAAGTCGGCAATATGGCCAAATCCTCTTCTCATACACTATGATCGAGCTAGGCTTCCTCTGACCTACACGTGAATTTTCGGATGAATTGCTCAGTGCACTGGAACCACTTGTTCCCCGGCCCACGACCGCACACCGTTAGAAGGAAACAGCGAGGACGCGGATGTCCTTCCCTGGGCATTGTAGCAATCTTCAAGTAGCAATGCGAGCAACTTCTCCGCCTCTCGTGGGCTCAGCTCCTCCTCCCTCCCCTGTTCCTCTATAAAGAAGCTGAACTGAACGCTCACACCCTTTCCCCACCTAGCAAATGCCGCCTTATACTGTACCCGGAGCCCCGGGGTGCCCGATTTCCCTACTTACACCCACATCTTACCAATGAATTTAAATCACTCTGCTCCTTTCTCCGCTCACCCAGGATGTTGCTAAGTTACGGAAGATAATTAGGAACAGGTTTGAGAGCTCATTATAATTCCAGTCACGGTGCTCTCTCTCTCTCTCTCTCTCTCTGCCCCCCCCCCCCCTTTTGAAGGAGCAGGAGGCATGGGAGGAAAATGCTCGTTAAGCCCACATCAAGAAAAACCTTCATTTTTAGAGCGGGTAGCACCGGGCTCTTGCAAACTGCACAAATGAGTCCTCGTGGCGGAAATCCATGAAACACTTAATCGGACCCCCGCCTGCTTCAAGGAAAACGTCAGGAAAGCACCTGGCCTCTAGTTGGGGATTGTTTGCGCCCGCTGACAATGGATGGGGCTGCCAGGCAATGAGCAGTTAAAACTTTATAAATTCTCAAGTAGCAGGTGGAATCAGTCTAATCGCCATCTGGCCGAACGTGGTGTTTCAGACCAGTAAGTGCCGCCTCCGTGTCTGAAAAGTGACTCCCTTTGATTCCCCAAGCGACCCTCGCAGAAGAGGTCTGAAGAGAGCGGAGTTTTATTTTTTTTTTTAATTTTTTTTTTAACATTTATTTATTTTTGAGACAGGGAGAGACAGAGCATGAACGGGGAAGGGTCAGAGACAGAGGAAGACACAGAATCCGAAGCAGGCTCCAGGCTCTGAGCCCTCAGCCCAGAGCCCGACGCGGGCTCGAACCCACGGACCGCGAGATGGTGACCTGAGCCGAAGTCGGCTGCTTAACCGACTGAGCCACCCAGGCGCCCCGAGAGCAGAGTTTTAACCCACTGTGATTCATGTTACAAAACGAGTTCGCCTAGAAATATTGTTCCGTGTGCCAATGGCGGGGGAGGGCAGGTCAGAAATTTGGGGAGCCTTCAAAACTCCAACCACCTGCAAGCAGAGAGATACCACCGTTCTCTCTCCGAGGCTGGAGTCCCTGGTCACTCCCCGATGACCTGGCGCCCTCTGGCCCAAGCCAGCCCCATCCTCCTTTGACCCCGCCGGCTTGTTCGCAATCTATGGTCCTCGTTTTCTCACACTCCCTGAGAAGGCAGAGCTGAAGCTGACACGGGGGCAAGGCACCGTCTGTTAGATGGCAGGAGCCAAACCCCCCTGCATTTGCCACTGGGCACCTGTCTCTATTCCATTTTCCTGGGACACCTCCATTTGCCGGTGGAGAACCGACGTGGCCCCCGAATTATTCTCTGATGCTTTTCTCTCCTTAGGGTTGTAAGCACCTGGAGGCCGTAGAGTGCCTCGCTCCTCTCTGCACCCAGAAAAGCTTTTTATTAAACAAACGAGTTTTCCTTAAGTGGAAGCTTTCCAGTCTGCCTTAGAAAGCATGGGCTATTCCCGGGGCGCCTGGGGGGCTCAGTCAGTTAGGCGTCCAACTTCAGCCCAGGTCACGATCTCACCGTTTGCAGGTTCGAGCCCCGCATCGAGCTCTGTGCTCACGGCTCAGAGCCTGGAGCCTGCTTCAGAATCTGTGTCCCCCTCTCTATCTGCCCCTCTGCCCATCGTGGTCTGTCTGTCTCTCTTTCTCAAAAATAAATAAATATTTAAAAAAAAATTTTTTTTAAATGCTTGGGCCATTCCAACCATTAACCATTTAGATGTATGCCTGAAGCACGGAGAAAAAACTGTACAAAAATACTCTTCTAATACATTAAGAGGTCTCCAGAAGAGAGAGCCCTTCCATACTGACACTACTCAGCCGTTTTCGTTTTTGTTGTCATCGTACTGATGTGGGAATAGTGTGAGGACCTCGTTTTTATTGCAGCTCTGGTCGCAGACAAGAATTTCTGTGGCTCTCTGAGCACTGCACTCTGATGGGGAAAACACTGCACAGGGCCACACCCCCAACCCCGGGTGAACTCCCGACCAACGTCACCCTCCCCCGTCGCAGCTAGTTACGTGATTTTATTTTTTTTTTTTAAACTTTTTTTTTTCAACGTTTTTTATTTATTTTTGGGACAGAGAGAGACAGAGCATGAACGGGGGAGGGGCAGAGAGAGAGGGAGACACAGAATCGGAAACAGGCTCCAGGCTCTGAGCTGTCAGCCCAGAGCCTGACGCGGGGCTCGAACTCACGGACCGCGAGATCGTGACCTGGCTGAAGTCGGACGCTTAACCGACTGCGCCACCCAGGCGCCCCTAGTTACGTGATTTTAATCCAACGAACCAAGCACGTTTGTGGGCACGTATTTTTCAAGGCATAGCAGTGACTGACGTCGGCTCAAACCCTGCCTCCGTCCCAAGAGAGCTGTGTGCCCCTGGGTGAGGAACTTACTTTCCTCAACCTCGGGACCCTCACCTGTCAACAAGATACTGACTGACACCTCGCAAAGACGTAAGCGTTTCGCACTCTGCACATGAGGCAACCAGCATGGCACTCGGCAGGTGGCAGATATTTAATAAATGGCAGCGGACCTTATCATCGTTATTCTTCTAGGTACCAAGCTGGTAAGATAAGGACAGTGAGTGGCCATGGGAGTGGACATGGTGCAGCCATCTGAGGGAATGTGGCAGTCAAACTGTGAAAGCAGGTGAGGACATGACCTATGACCTGTACGTCCCGCTTTCAGGAGATTCCCGGGGAGCACAGCACCGGGGAACAGGTGCGGGTGGCGGACTGCAGTATTCTGGGAAAGTGGGGGGCAGCCTGGGGCCAACCCGTGTGCAAATGGATAAGAAACACAGCGGCTACCCCTGAGAGAAGACTGAAGCAGACAGAGGCATAAGCCAGAGGTACCGTCAGAAACATCCATTGGTTTTTACGTATTTGTTTCAGAAAGGTTTCTATTTTCTTAAGTGATCTCTACACCCAACACGGGGCTCAAACACACAACCCCGAGGTCAACAGTAGCACGCTCCCGTGACTGAGCCAGCCAGGCGCCCCCACCTCCTGGTGTTTAAAACACAGTTTGCCATTGGTTCAACATTAGGAAACGTGCGTCCTAAAGCACAATACCATTCTGTAAATTTAAAAAACTTAACACTCGAGGGCATCAAGTGGCTCAGTCGGTTGAGCGCCCGACTTCGGCTCAGGTCATGACCTTGCAGTTTGTGAGTTCAAGCCCCGCGTCGGGCTCTGTGCCGACGGCTCGGAGCCTGGAGCCTGCTTCGGATTCTGCGTCTCCCTCTCTCTCTGTCCCTCCCCTGCTCGCTCTCTCTTCTTCTCTCAGAAATAAATAAACACTAAAAAAATAAAATAAAGTGCTTATATTCACGTAACCACGCTCTGTACTGTTCAGAGATCTGTACACATCCAGGGACACATGCCAAACTTACCACAGCAGGTGCTTGTAGGCCCGGGGGAGAAGGGTTAATGAGAGTGGGGCGTGGGGATGAAGTGGGAAAAAAAGAATAAAATAAAACGAGAGGGGCAACCAACTCTTGATTTCGCCTCCGGTCATGATCTCACGGTTCCAGGGTTCGAGCCCCGCATCAGGCTCCATGCTGACAGTGTGGAGTCTGCTTGGGATTCTCTCTCTGTCTGTGCCCCTCCCCTGCCTGCACTCTCTGTGTCTCTTTGAAAATAAACTAAAAGAAAAAAACAAAACAAAACGCGAACAACAACAAAACACACACAGAAAAAACGAAAGCAGGCCTTTCCAGACTATCGGTGAATTTAAATGCTAAACACATCCCTTGGCTTTATGTTAAGAAAAAAAAGAAAAAAAGCATGTTGGTCTCTACTGTGTGACTTGGCCGGCTTTACTTGAAACGAAATGACAAGGACAAAATGGAGTCCTGGGGGACTCCTGTTTATATCCACAGTACTTAGCACAGCACCTAGAAGGTAACGGGCAGAAAACAAACGCTTGAATGAATGGACAAAACAACACATACTTAACACTCACTTAGAACTCTGCCTCCTTAATGTCCGGAGGCTGACAGAACCCTTGGAATGGCGGAAGCTATTCCTGAGAGCTCGCTGGAGGTGCGGATGCCTCTAAGAGATGAGGAGGAAGGAAAAGAGGCCCTTTGGAGCTGGGTTTCCAACCCTCAAGGAGGTGGGTTTAACCTCTGGAGGGAGATTAAGGAGGAAACAGGAACAGGAAGAATAACCCACCAGAGCACGTGGTGAAGCGCAAAATTAGCAAGCGTGTTGACCTCTACAGAACCCGAAGGAAGGTGACTCTGCTCTGTTACGGGGTACGGCACACAGGATGCCAAGCGGTAGGACCGGTTCTCCGTGACATCCGGGTGGAGGGTCGAATCCCAGACCTAACTGCAGATTCCAGGGGACGTTGCCTTCTGAACTGCCGTATGGCAAGCCAAGGCCAACGATCCCAGGGTCTGACAGGGCTCAAATTGCCAACTGCAAATACGCACAATGACTCCGATCTTCCCTCCCTACCCCATTCTGTATTTATGGGGGGGGGGGGAGAACGTGCCTTTTGAGCGTTTTATTCATCTTGAAGCGATGAGGCATGTGATGGTACTAAGTGACCGGGATCAAGCAGCGTGTCCAATTCCTGGGTTTAATTTCTGACAGTCCTTGGTACCTAATTCATCTCTTCACAGCCCATTCATTCCATAGCAGGAGACCTGCCCGTTTGCTGCGTTGTCCCCAGTCGTCTGTGTACAGCAGTAACACTTCTGAGAAATGTTTTAAGAATCTTACTCCAGGCATCTCTATTCTGACAGGCAGAGAGCCGAAGGAGAAAACTGCCATCGGCGAAGATGAACGTTGGGGTTAGAAGGGTTCGAGATCTAGACTGGCCTGTGTTAGGGAAGGAACCCAAGAAGTCAGATTTTTCAGAATTCTCAGTGTCCTCCTTCGGTTTTAGCGTGAAATTGCTTCTCATTTCTGGTGTCATTTCTTTTCTGAGACGTTGGTGTTTACGAGTCAAGCAAGAAACACGGTCAGACCTTAATCTGAAAGTCGTAGCATCTTTAGACAGGCGCCGGCCAGGTTTCCAGACTGACTTTGTGACTTGGTGAAGGAATACGCCCAAGAATCACCATCACCACCTGACACTCAGAAGTAGGAACTAGGAAAGTATTGGGTACCACACCTGCTAGGAAGGGCCTTCCCCTCAAACCCTCAGGACTTCCCCAGGAGCAGAATCATTAGACATCTGCACATTTTTGTTCAGGTCAGGATTCCCAGCTAGACCTTCTAGAAAGACTCCCTGGGAGCAATGAGCAACCAGGTCAGCAAAGAAAGTTCAACCAGAGTCTTTCAAGTGGAAAAGTCCAGATCAGAACCCTCTACTCTTCTCCTTCTCTGGCTTCTCTCCAATTCGTTCTGCATCATGAAGCCAGAGCGATCTTTCCCAAGAGTATCTTGGATCATGCCATCCCGGCCCCAACCTTAACTGTGTTTAAACAGTACCTCAGTATAAAGGGAAAACCCCACTGTGGCTTCCAAGGCCTTGGATGGTCTGGCCCCTATTTATATCTCCAGACTCACTTAATGCCGTACAATTTCTGCTGTGGCCACACTGGCCTTCTACACATTGTGCTCCCTTATGTTGCAGGGCCTTTGCACATGCTCTGCTCACTGACGGGGATATTCTCTCTCTCTCATCTTCCACTGCCTCCTACTCATTCTTCAGTTCTCAAGGCAATATCACTTCCCCCAAGAAACCCTCCCTGAGTCTCTGGTTAGACCCGACGCGATGATAGGCTTAGAGCACTCTACGCCCGCCTCTTGCCAGTTGTAATGTTAGATTCATCGGGTGATGCTTTGACGGGGGTTTTCCTACTAAATCATAAATACCGAGAGGAGAGGACAAGAGGCCATGTCCCCTTTGCAAACTGTTGTGTTTACGGCATCCAGGCAGTACTTTCTTCAATAACCGCCTAAATGGGTCAAGGGATGGATGAACCAACCAGGACTGAAACCCACTCACACAGTGGGGACCGCAGAGACGGGGCAGAGGTGGGAAGGCTGTGCGTACAGACCACAGGACTATGGAGTAAGCAACGTGACCTTAAATCGGGGCAACGAGTATTTCCCGAGCGTGCCTGCTGGGACATGGAGACGTGGACAGGCAGGAACAGCGAGTGGCAGCGGCTGTGACCCCTGAGGCCCCTGCCTGCTGGACACTGGGCTGGGCTTCACGTGGGGCCGCCAGAGGCTGAGGGTGCAGGTCCGAAGTCATGCTGGGGTACAGTCTTGGCTCCCTCCCTTACCAAAGAGTTTCTGTAGGCAAAGCACTCGAGTGCTGGAGGCCCCCCTTTCCTCGTTTGTAAAATGGGACAAGAGCATTTGCTTCAGACCGTTATTGTGAGGCTTAAATGAACTAACACACGCAAGGCCCTTCCAGTAGTATTTGGCACACGGTAAACACTGCAGGGATCGCACCGAGCCTCCAGGCTGAAGGTCTTTGGTGCCTGCAAATAAGCTAGACCAGGTCAGCTGTGGGGACAGAGCAGTCAACAAGCAGAGGAACGGGGTGGGGGGGGCAGGCAGCCAGCTGTACAGAGTTCTGGCCACAGGTGCCCAGACAGAGTCAAAGTTTCCGGGACTGGAGTAGAGCAAGGACCAAATGATGGGACCAGGAAGCTCCACCAAAATTCACAGTGGCTGGGACCAGTTTGCAATGTCGGCGTGGGATGGACGAGATAGTTGGTGATGCTAGGCCGGGCCTTGGAAGTCCGTGAATCAAGATTGGAATTATTCCCAAAGCTTGGGATGGCGCTAGGCCTGCAGGAGGGAGGAATGAGGGACCAGCCGTGGGGACAGAGTTGTGGGGCCAGCCAGGCATCACAGCAGTGGTGGGGCCTCTTCCTGAGGCTTCAAGCCAGGGGCGCGGGGCGTGGGGGTTCAGACCACAGCAGGAGGCGTGTGAGCCTGATGCCCCACATTGAAGCCGGAAACGCATTTTCCTGTAGATGGATAGTTATGCATGGTGTTGGGGTCGACAGGGGTCTGCTAAGGATAGCAGCATTTGAAGCACGACAGTGTAGTGCTCCCTGGATCTCCCAGTACAAACCCAATTTCAATACTCTGTCCTGTTCTTTTGTTGTGGTGAGAACATACATACTTGCCAAATCATGGATCTCAATTTGGGGTCCAGAAAATATGGCCCCTATAACTATACTTCAGCTCTATTGTGAATTAAACCAGCTCTTGTGGACTGGATCTGGGACTCTAATTCCTATTTCTATTTCCTGTGGGAAAACCCAGCCCAAGTTCCAAAGAACTTTTGGAACGGAACCCACTCATAGGTTGGGCACTGCCTACCCAGTGGAAAAATCCATTTGCTTATTATTAAGTTCAACGATAATGACATCGTGCTCCTCCTCGACGTTATTCCACATTCTCTTCATCCACAAGAGATGGTATTTTAACAAAAACCAGAAATACTGAAAACTGTGGCTTGACAAAGAACCCAGGGTCCCTTCAACAACATGTGAATTAAAGGGAGAGAGTTTGCCATTTTCTGACTGAAAGCTAGCTGTTCTTGAAAACACAGCAAGGTTAATGGGGGTCATCCTCTGTAGGGATGTGTCAGCCCACCAGGCCACTTAATGCACGAGGACCAGAGGAATCTCGCCTGCACTTTGGGAGGACCTCACTTGAACTCTGCTTTCTCAGCCTGCCTTCTTTTCTGGGGGGGAAAGCAGCTTCCTTTTGATTAAGCATGACAAGCTGGACTTTTTCGTTTCCTGTGAACGAAATCCTTCCCTCTCTCTCCGTCTCCCCTTCCATCTCACCGTATTAACCAGGGCCTTAGTTCCTGCGTCTACCAAAGCATGGATGACCGGAGCCACAAGAACCTATACGGCCTTGAGTTTGAATGTCCCAGATTCTGCTGGTTTGTTGATAGTCATTCTTCCCCATGAACAAAGAGCTCTGTTTCATTTTTTTTGCACAAATGATATCAAAACAAGAATACAGAAACAAAACAACAACCACAACCATCCGTAAATCTTACCATCCCTCGGAACATCTATTTCCTCAGTCCGTGCCCAATGGCAGGCCTGCTGACCCACTTAGTTTACCACTGTCCCACTTAGTTTCTCAACTGCCACTCAGTGATGGAGTCACCAGACACAAGGCACATGAAGATGAGTCAGGTTGATCCCATAAGGAAGTCAACCTGCAAAGTTTAGGATCAGTATGGACACTATTTCATTCAACTTTAATGAGGAAGATTGAATAGATTACTTCCCAATGGAACATACTTCTTGTCCATGAAGTAGGCAAGTGGATAGTCGTCGTATTTTGTGCCAGTTCCTGAAGGACACTGAAGAGAATATTTCAATTCTAGAAGGGATATAAAACAGATTTCTTTTTTTTTAACGTTTATTTCTTTTGGGGAGAGGGCAAGTGGTGTAGGGGCAGAGGAAGGGGGGCAGAGGACCCAAAGTGGGCTCTGTGCTGATAGGCTGTCAGCGGTGAGCCCAATGGGGGGCTCAAACTCACAAACCGAGAGATCATGACCTGAGCCGAAGTCGGATGCTCAACCGACTGAGCCACCCCAGCTCCCGGACATAAAACAGATTTCAGCTAAATATCTCCCACCTGGATTCCCGGCCCTGAGTTACAAAAGTAAAATCCTCATTTCTAATATGATGGGACCCGACCTTTCCCCCTCCCTGTATGAGTTGCCATGCCAGAGTTTAGTCACAGTATAGACTGCATAAAGAGCAGGTCTACAATGGCTAATACACATAAAATGCTATGTTTCTGGTTTTTGTTTTTGCTTTTTTTTTCCTTGAGGATTTCTGAGAACCTTCCAGTCAACAATGTACATCAATGGTGTTTATTACATTTTTCTTAAGTTTACTCTGAGGGAGAAAGAGAGAGAGCACAAGCAAACGCAAGAGCACAAGCAGGGGAGGGGCAGACAGAGAGGGAGAGACAGAGAATCCTAAGCAGGCTCCGAGCGGTCAGCACAGAGCTCGACTTGGGGCTCGAACTCACGAACTGTGAGATGGTGACCTGAGCCAAAGTCAATCACTCAACCGACTGAGCCACCCAGGCGCCCCAATGGTGTTTACTACCTTAATGAAATCCAAAGTAAACTCTTTATTTTACAGGTGGAAAAACATATTTACAGGAGAGAGAGAAAAAGATTGTCAGCTTAGTATGGGCAGCACATTCCAAAGATATTGATGGGAACAGAAGGCCTTATGGAAAACTGAAAATTTTCTGCCATGTGATTTCTTTGTTTTAGGTATTTTTTTTTTCTCTTCTAGACTATTTTTGTTCCTAATTCTGCTATAGAAAATTTTCCTTCTATGGGCATTTCTCTTCCACAGGGAGAAAAATATCAATGAAGGGAGAGAAAGAAAAGAGGCAGGTGATCCTTAGAACTTTGCTTTCCATCCAGAAGGGTCTCTGAGACATAGATGACCCTGTGACTAGCCTCAGAGTGACAAGGGCTTCCTGTCCAGGTATCTTTTGCTCTCTTGATTTGGAGGGCAAGATGAAAAACTTTCACTCACTTTAACTTCGGCTGAAATTACAGACAATCTTCAAGTTTCTTGGAACTAAATACTTAACCTTCACTAAGCTGGATAAGCAACTTTGTCATAACTTTTCCAATTCCATAAAGTAGAAACAATGCCAGCATTATAGCTAATCTAATCAGCAAGCACAGCTAGAAGGTATCAGAATAGCGTGTGGTCCTTAGAAATAAGAGAACATTTTAGCAATTCTGCTTAACTCTCGAGTTTATTTGAACCCTTGGCTCCATGGAGAGAATTTCCCTATATCGACATCTGCTTTATTTTGAATTTTATTAATGTAAGATTCTAAATTGGCCGGGCTTATTCCTTTACCCATTCATTTGCTGTTTCAGCCAACAACTATTGGTCGAGCACCTAGGTTTGCTACTCAGGATATAACAGGGTAAAGTCAACTCAGGCCTGTGTTTTCATGGAGCTTACACTTTAGTGGGAGACTGGCAGTGAACAAAAAGTGAATGAATATTAAGATGTTAGAGAGTAATAAGGGCTTTGCACTGATTTGAAACAGGCACCATCATGAAGACAAACTAAACTCGGTAGTCAAAAAAGATCTTTCTGGGGCATCCGGGTGGTTCAGTCGGTTAAGTATCCGACTTCAGCTCAGGCCATGATCTCATGGTTCATGAGTTCGAGCCCCGCGTCAGGCTCGCTGCGGTCACTGAGGCAGCACAGTGGAACACCTACACTCGAGAGCTAGACTCGGGCATCTGAACACCAGTTCTACCGCCAGGATTCGAGCATCCAGGAGCAAGTTCCCTAACTCTTATGAAGGTTTTGTAACCCTTTGTTTCCTTGTTGGTAAAATATGGATAATGATGGT
Organism: Panthera pardus; assembly: GCF_024362965.1. NCBI lineage: Eukaryota > Metazoa > Chordata > Mammalia > Carnivora > Felidae > Panthera > Panthera pardus. The sequence goes on along the minus strand of NW_026526654.1, from coordinate 86,361,887 downwards.
TTCCCACTCACAGAGATGTTGCAAAGCTTAAAGGGATTCATGTATGTTAGAATAATGCATGTATGTTACATAATAAGTGTGATAATAAGGGATGGTCACTATTATTAGTATCAAAAGTGCTAAGTATATATAATTACGTTCATACCTGCATTATTCCCAATAGCTAAAATGTGTAAGCAGACCAGATGTTTACTGATGGAAAAATAGATACACAAAATATGGTCTATACATACAATGGAATGTCACTCAACCTTAAAAAGGAAGGACATTCTGACACAAGCTACCACATGGATGAACCATGAGGACATTATGCTATATGAAGCAATCCAGTCACAAAAAGACAAATACTGTATGATTTCACCTAAGATGGGGTCATGAGATTCATAAATCTGGAAATTCTACAAAATAGGAAAGGTGAACGGTCCAGGGCAGCCATAATCTTCATAAATGTCCACTACAGTCCACCCCTAGCCTTCCGGGATCAACATACACTCTTCCTCCACAGTGAAACTTAACAACCATACATGGCCTAGAAAACGGACCAAAAAGCTCCCATCATTGTCTTGGATGGAAACACCTGATGTCATCAAAATATCAATGATCCTTAAATCAATCTGCAAAACTTAAGGAGATAAGAACCAACGGGGGTCAATGTTGGGCAGGTTCAGTTGGAAAAGCTAAAGTGAAGGTCAAATCTAGAATCCAGGAGATGGTCTGGCTTGGACACATGAAGGGAGGAATCATTTGTGCATTCGGCTTAGTGTTGGACACCATGGCCAAGGATGAAAGCTTGGGCAACACTTAATGGAGGTGGGAGAAGAAAAGCAGCCAACAGAAGATGCTGAGGAGGCGATTAGGAGAACAGCCAGGAGGGATGAGATGCTAACAGAGCCTCTGGGAGCAACCCAGGCACAGGGGGGGTGCAGAGACTGGGAAAGAGAAGAATCTCTAGTCTTCAGACTAGCTTCCCAAACCATGAGTGCCAGCCAGAACTCGGTGGAATGAGTGGTGCGTGAGTAGGAGGCACCGAGGGGAGGCAACCAAGGCCACACAACCCTGTTATGAAGTTCGACTCCAAAGGGAAGGGGAGGGATGTGGCAGAAACCTTTACATAATGGAATGGCTATGTTCAGCCCCCACATGAGCACACACTGTGGAGATCAACCGTCTAGGGCTCAGCGTGAACATTAGTCATCTGCGGGCACAGTTCGTACACATGCTTGGTTTTTCCTTTATGTCTCTGCAAAGGCCCCATTAGTTTATTCAGGCGCAAAGATTCTAGAGACTTTCCATTTAGAATAGTTCTGCAAACGGGCACTTAAATAGAGACAATGGCTTTGGCAGTGATTTGGGGGCTTTAAAAAATAAATTTGCACCAGTAACTCTAGCTGGTTTTATTTTGTTTTTCTAGGGTGAGTTACAAGCCATTTCTAAGAAAACATTTATCCTGTGACAGAGAATAACTTTTTTCCTCCCATACTTGTGTGTTCGATTTTGTAGTTTCACCGGTTCGCTCTTACTTAATACCCTTGGTTGGATACGTACCCTTCTCTATTTTCTATAAAAATTGGGCAAAGGACATATGAATTCAATTATTAATATAGCAAGCACATGTCACGTAGTGATGCCAACAGAACCAGCAATGGCATGCGGTCACCAGCTGCAGAGCCTGATTTCTGTAAGTCCCCCAGCTACCGGAGCACCCAGGGACAGCGGCCGTAAAGTGCACGTGGAGAGAAGCCCTTTACTCAAACACTCTTTCAAGTCTCGCAACGTTAAAACTTTTGCCAACATAAAAACAGAGCTGGCGGGCTTCCAGAAAGACAGCGAAGTAGGTGACAATGCCAACAGCCTCCTCCGCACTGAATGCTACGACATATGGAACAACACAAAGTTTCAGCAGCGAAATGCCGGCAGCGAACATTCAATCCGACTCGACCCAGGGCAGGGTAGGCGTGTTTCAATTCGCAGCGCAGGGGCGCCTGGGTGGCTCAGTCAGAGCACCCCACTTTCGATTTGGGCTCAGGTCAGGATCCCAGGGTGGTGAGGTCAAGCCCCGTGTCGGGCTCCATGCTGAGCGTGGAGTCGGCTTGGCTCGCCCTCCGCCCCTCTCCCCTGCCCGCATGCTCTCTCTCTCTCTCAACTAAAATTTAAACATTTAAAATGAGTTAATGAATGAATGAATTCGCACTGCAGAGTTGACAAGACCAAGGTCCAGATCACAGAGCGCTGAATCAATCCAAAGGCACGTCTCTGAGGGCCTGTGTTCCCCGGTTCCGCCTCAGAGACACAAGGGTAAGGTACTTAATTCCCTCGCCTCTGCCTCCTCATCTGTAAATTATGGGTAATCAGACCCACTTCCCAGGTTTCTCATGAGGACTGAATATGTCAACACAGACAGAGGCTCACTTATGTGCCTTGCACCAATAATGGTAATGGCATCATTATTATTTTTTCTTAATTTTTATTTAAAAAAAAAATTTTTTTTTAATGTTTATTTATTTTTGAGACAGAGAGAGACAGAGCATGAACAGGGGAGGGTCAGAGAGAGAGGGAGACACAGAATCCGAAACAGGTTCCAGGCTCTGAGCTGTCAGCACAGAGCCCGATGCGGGGCTCGAACTCACAGACTGCGAGATCATGACCTGAGCTGAAGTCAGACACTTAACCGACCGAGCCACCCAGGCGCCCCTTAATTTTTATTTTTGAGAGAGAGGGAGAGAGAGAGAGAGAGGGAGGGAGAGGGAGATGGCACACACGGGGAGGGGCCGAGATGGGGGACAGGACAGAGGATCTGAAGCGGGCCCTGTGGTGACAGCAGCCAGCCTGAGGCGGGCCTCGAACTCACAAACCACTAGATCATGACCGGAGCCAAAGTGGGACGCTCAACCGACTGAGCCACCCAGGCGCCCCGGCAGTGGCATCATTATTATTCCATGTTAGTTACATCCACTGAGGTTCACTGATGCAGGCTGAGCTCCAACTTGCTTCTGTGCCAGTTCTGACAGTATCTGGCTTCCTGCCCTCTTGCTGCTCTCCATTCCAATGCGTCTAGAATGAGTTCTAGGCTCCTCTGAGTCTCCTGGGATGTAGACTTGCCTTCTATACAGGAATGACACTGCCATGTTCAATCAGTTTATAACTGAGCTAAGGCATTCGTTTTCTCAGCACCTAGTTTCCCTGATTAACCTAAAGCCTTTCCCTGAGCCACAAGTGTATCGGTCAGGCCCCTCGGAGAAACAGGACCAACAGGCTGTATAGATAGATATAAATGTAAAGAAAATGTATACAGGAAAGGGCTCATGTGACTACAGAGGCTGGCAAGTCCCAAGGTCTGCAGGGTGAGTCGGCAAGCTGGGGACCCAGGCGAGCCGACAGGTTAGTTCCAGTCCAAGTCCAAAGGTCTGAGAACCAGGAGAGGTAATGATGTAGTTCTAGTTTGAAGGCTGGTGAGTTTGACACCCAGGAAGAGCCAATGTTTCAGTGTGAGTTCAAAGACAGAAAAAAAAAGCTGGTGTCCCAATTCAAAGGCTGTTATGCAGGAGGAATTCTCTTACTCTGGGAATGTCTGTCTTTTTATTCTGCTCAGGCCTTCACCTGGTTAGTTGAGGCCCACCCACCTGAGGAAGGACAATCTGCCTTGCTCTGTCTACCAACTGAAATATTCATCTCTTTCAGAAAAACGTTCACAGACACGCCCAGAATAACGTTTGAGCAAATATCTAAGCACCCTGTGGCCCAGTCAAATGGACGTATACAATTTACCATCATGATAAGTATACAGTCTCATAGCTCAGACTGAAACTAACCAGTAAGATTCCACTGGCTAAAGGTAGGCACACAACAAACCTCTAGTGAAGCAGACCAGATAAGTCATACACTATGGAGGGGCGCCTGGGTGGCTCAGTCCGTTAAGCATCTGACTTCAGCTGAGGTCATGATCTCATGGTCTGTGAGTTTGAGCCCCACACTGGGCTCTGTGCTGACAGCTCAGAGCCAAGAGCCTCCTTCAGATTCTGTGTCTCCCTCTCTTTCTGACCCTACCCCACTCACTCTATCTCTCTCTGTCTCTCACAAATGAATAAATGTTAAAAAAAATTTTTTTTTAAAGAAGTCATATACTGTGGACTTCTAGGAAAGAATATCCTCTCTTCTCTTCCTTTCAATGGGATACCTAGAGCTGGTGTAGGAGTTCACCATCCTCAGGGAAGTCAATGTAAGGAGCACAGAGCAGACCAGGAGACTCCCAGAGGAATGCTGTGGCTCTGATGAAGCCACATATAAAGTCTGATTATGTCGGGACATTTGCATTACCCAAGCAGATATATCCTCTATCGTGTGACCCAATTTGGTTGGATTTCCTGGAACTTGCAACAGGAAGTCTAAATGGTCTATTTACTCCAACACTAGGACCATTCTTGTCATCGCTCTGGCCCCCACTTCTGAGCTCTGTCCCTATATAAGCAGTCAGTATCTGCGACACTGTCCAAGCTAGATTAAAATATACTGGATCTGGAAAGTCTCCCTCAAACATCACCTCTGCCTAACAGAATGACCCCTCTACCCTTCCCCCCAAAATCTCAAGCAGATATGAATGTTGTCCCAGAGCAACCCCATTTGGAACATTTCTTTGACCCCTGAGATTGAACTGTGGGTCACCTTTTGGGGGGGGGGGCAGTCCCTCCACCCCACCCATACCCAACATTCTCCCTTTCACAACAGCCAGTGCCATCTGGTCATGGATCATGATCAAATGTCAGAAAGAATTACTGCATTAGTAATATGACAAGAAAAACAAAATAAATGATTAAATAGAGAACATATTTGTTGCTGGCAAGTATATTTGTTGAAGCAAAAACAGTATTTGATCAAATCAGCAGCTTTTTCTATCCCCAAATTCTTTCCCTGAAAAAAGAAACAAGTGGTTGCCTTCCCTGATGCTAATTTCAAAAGAAAAATTAGCCTTAACCTCTCATACTGGTGAATTTTTAATTTTATATTTATTACAGATGTTACCTGTGAATTTATTTATGTAACCTTCCCCAATCTACTTATATTTGTGACCTACACAAAGATTCAGGCTTAATATGGGGTAGGTGTTTCTTTAGATCTTTTTTATGGAGCCACCTAGTTTGGACGCTCTTGAAGTTTGATGAATAAAGCCTTATTCACCCTAATCATAACCCCTCTCAATTTACAGACAGTATTTATAACTCAAAAATAATAAGCATGAAGCAAGAGTGAGAGATCCAGGATCGGTGGGATTTCCAAGTGTTTGCTGCCTGGATTCTGGTGTTTAGTCATGAATGTCATGATGGAGTTATATTCCGACCAGAGATGAGAAAAGCATTAAGACTTCAGAGGTTTGGTCCGGGAAGGACAGCAGTGTCTGGGAGGGGCGGGGGGGGGGGGGGGGCGGAGAAAGAAGTTCAACCAATCCCATCTGCTTCCAATGTAGCCCTGGAAGGCTAGCATGGGAGAGACCCACTGAGCACCAGGTTTGGGAGGTGAATGGGGGCCGCTTTACCTAGGATCTTGAAAATGGCAACCCCAGGCCTCTTCCTGGTTGGGTCTGTTCCTCCCCAGGCCACGGTTCCACGGCTGCTGACCAGGTCTGGCCTGAGTTTCTGACTCTGGCTGCTGCGGAGGTAGGGTACAACCCTTCTTCCTGACCCTAGGGTACAGAGGATGTGGGGGGAGGAGGCACCCCTACTTGAGTGGGCTTCAGGGAAGCTGTGTTCTTGACTGACAGCCAGGGTTCCGTTCAGGCAAGGAGGCAGAGGAACATGTAGCGATGAGGTAGGGGAGCGTGTTTTCCCACAAGGAGATTTCCAGAGGGTAGGGCACAAATGTTTGAGCTGTAGTCCGCTGAGGCCCTTGGCGCAGGGGAGGGGAAGCCCAGATCAGCTTGGGGTTAAAAGGAGGGGCTGACGGTTGGCCCGAGGGCCTCATAACGTGGGCACGGGTCAAGAATTACAATAACTCGCTCACCCATCCGATGTATTTATTCAGCGTGCTCTCTGTGCCAGATGGTGGCTTGGCAATGACAATACAGACGTGAATGCCACACAGTCCCTGCCGTGTGGAGCGCACCTTCGAGGGGCCTCGACATAGGGCGGTGGGGACGTGCTGTGAGAAGAATCGGGCAGGTGAGGGAATTGAGAGGGGGCAGGGGCCGCTCTCTTAGGTCAGGTGGTCAGGAGAGGCCGGTGTGAAGGATGGCACCGGGCAGACAGCTGAAGGGGGCAGGGGGGTGCCGGGATGAGGAGGCTTCCTGCAGAGGCCATGACAGCCACGCGGCGTGTGGAGGGAGGCCTCCAGGACAGAGGGGCCAGAGGACAGCGGGAGGGGAGGGAAGGGGGAGGCAGGGGGGAAGGCCGGCGCGGGCAGGCCCTGAGAGGTCCCGGCCTGGTCTTTGCACCTGATTCCGAGTGCAACACCAGGCCAGGGGCACCCTGAGTGTGCAGAAGTGCCACCATCTGATGTGACACGACAGACCCGCGGTGCGATGTGCGTGGATGGCCGCGGGCTGCCTGGAACGTCAGTTCCAACAGCAGCCACGAAGACAAGTGTGGCCCCGACCTCTCGGCAGCAGCTGTATGCGGGACAGGGTTGTTTTTGGTTTTTTGCCTTAAAAGTGAATCGGCAGACGCCAAAGTCGGTCTTTGGATTCCGAGACTTCCAAAACAGAAGACACAAAAGCTACTGCTGGCGAGGGGACTGCGGTCTCTGGAAACGGGCAGCTGGACAGGTCTGGCCCCTCTGGAAGAAGCACGCACAGCCTGCTGAACTGCTCACAGTGGCTACAAAGACCTACTGGTTCAAGGCTGCTGGCGTGGAGCCCCCAGGCGGGGGCCGGAGGGGTCGCCTGGCCTGCGGGGCTCGGGGGGCGCAGCTAACGAAGCGGGAGGGCCCTGGGCCGTCAGACGGCAGGGCCATGCCTGGGGTCAGAAGGGCGCCAACACCTACCGCGCAGTGCGCAACAGCCTCCATTGTAACATGCATCCAGAATCAAAGTGTAGACGCTCTGATTCTGCCTTTACATCATCCTGACCAGGGACTCTGGGACGGAAGGCGGGACAGCAACGACACATGCGCACACCCTCCCGTAAGGTGCACGTCCCGTCCCGGTTCCGCCCTGGATCCCCTTACTGCACTCGGGCCTAACATCTAGAGGGAGGTGGAAACTTCCGAGTTGGAGCTCTTTAGCCACCTGCCCCGATGCCCTCCGACTGGCAGATCAGAAAGGAGGCCTCCAGAAAGTGAGGTGACCTGACCAGGACGTGGGCCTCTGGGAGGGGAGGGTGGAGGCGGCGGGAAGGCAGAGCCCCTCTGCCCACCGCAGCCCCGCACCCCTACCCTTACTGTCCAGGTGAAGGTCACCCCGTCAGAGGGAGAATTCCATCGTGATCGCCTGCTCCAAGTGTCCCCACCCTGATCAACCCCTCCCTTGCCCTGCCCTGTCCTTCAGCCTTCTCGCAGAAGATGGCAATCTCGCCCAGACCCACAACCACCGGGGTAGCGGTCAGTACCCAGAACTTTGGGGCCACAGGAAGTGGGCGTGGGGCTAGAAGTCCTGACAGCTGTTCCTAGAAGAACATCAGCACGAAGCAATCACTTGCCGAGAGTCACAAGAAACCGTCTGAGATGTAACCGGACCGGTTAGCGTCTGCACGGAAACAAGTGTGCTGTCCTTCCCGGCATTCCCGTTGGTTATGTGTCTCTTCACTGATGTCTCTACTGCTTATAACATCTCCCGACCTCCTCCTCAAGGCCGCAACGGCGGTGCAAAGTAGGCTTCCGAGTCAAAGCCACCCAAGTTAAATCTTGGTTCTAAAGCATAACCAGCTGAGCTGTGTGCCTTCGGGTGAGTTACTTCATCTCTCTGAACCTCAAGCTCCTCCAATTATAAAAGAGCCATAAAACGTCACAAAACTGATGAGAAGATTAAATGAGACGACAGAAAGGAACGTACCTGTGCTCCGCATGTAATAGAGTCTCAGAAACAGTTTCTTTCTTCCTCCTTTGGGAATTAGCCCTCAGAGAGTGAAGCGTGAGTTTAAGTCACTTAGCAGCGCTAAATCCTTATCTTCTGAAGGTGAATTCTACCTTTGGAAAGGGCCAAAAGCTATTAGGATCCAAGTGTGATGAAGAAGGCCAGCAATCAAGCAAACAAGGCACGGTACAGCCTCTGTGTTGGTGGACAGAATGGTTTTCTGGACGGATCAAAGACAGACTTCTCTTGACGCCCATGTTCCCAGCGAGCGCGGTGCTGGGGGGTGTGTCTACAACAGCAAACAGATCGGAGTCCTTGTCCTGAAGAGCTCCCGGGTCTCTATGAGCTGCAGTGGCATGGCTAGTGGAGGTCTCGAAAATAATGCACAAGGGGTTGGAGATATCGTAGGCACTTTGTTTAAAAGGAAGCTTTGCTGCCTCATACCTTAACCAAAAACACCTATAAAGCCTCTACATAAATCATTAGAGAAGGAACAATTCGACCCTTTCCCCGAATAATTAGCTATTTTTCACTGATCTGGCTTCGTTTGATCCAACGAAAATAAGGAACAAATAAATTATTTGAGTTTCACAACTGGGTAGGCATTTTCCAGGCCTGGGGTTTCAAAGCAAGAAAGTTACTCGATCATTTTCTTTTCTAGAGTCTCTACTCGGGTCATTAATTATTACTTTAAACAACTCGTAGCCCTTATGACACGGAGGCAGATCTGCAGCTTGTGAACTGGTTTTTCATACCGTATACAACAAAAGCCACCTAGGTGGGAAGTTCCACGCCCTTCTCTTGTGCCTTGTTTCCCTCAACCTCAACATGGAGACGTTAGAACTGCCTACCCATTACACTGTGGGGAGGGTTAAATGGGCTCCTACGATTTAAAAGGTTTCAACAGTGCCAGGAGCCCAGTGAGTTTGCTATTGCTGGTGTTATCTGATATTGAAACGATAATAGCAAGTAGTGGGCAATAGACCGTTTTCTACACTTGGATTCCTGCCTTCCCCTTAAGATGAAAAGATATCATCCAAAGCGAGCTTTGTGGGTTTTGTTTCGTGGCCGGCAAAAACTCAACTTATGTGGCATCACGATTATGCAAAGAGAAACAAATATAAAGATTCCACCCTCTGATGTGGCATGGGGTGTGGAGGCCACTGAGTGTGGTGAAACGGGAGCGCGTCCAGGATCGGGCATAGGAGGCACACACATTGCTATGTGGGTAGCAGCTCGCCAAGTTTGAATCTGACCTTGAACATTCCTTCCTGCATTCTACGGCCCTCGGCCACAGCACCCACAGAATGAAGATACGACAAGGTGGGGTTTGGCAGTCACCCCAGGGGCTGAGATCACAGGAAAACAGAGGAAGGCGATCTGGGGCAGCAAAACTCAGTCTGACTTCCTCTCGGTCCTCTCGGACCCCCAAGGCTGGGGATGCGGGGCGGGCTGTGAACCTTCTCTCCCACCCCAACTGCAGCCTCGGTTTAGGGTCACTGCACGGGGAGAAGGGAAAAGAAAGCAGTGACACGTGTGGCATGGAGAATCCAAAAGGCTGCGACTGTCCAGCTCTGGGACTCTGTGTCTCTAGTGCCCCGAGGGGTGGAGGTTGGGGAGAAGGTGGTGGGGATGGGGTCGACCGCGAGAACGAAGAAATAGAGTTTATGGCCCATTATGGCCATTCCTTGCCCCGAAGCACAGTCAGACCTGTGACCCGAGCGGGTTGGACATCGTGTCACAAACGCAGAGCAGCTTGCTCATTCACGTCTTCACTCCTCTCCCGAAGCAGAGCCCCCAGGGCACCCAGAACCTGGGACCGGGCTTCCGGGTAGGCACAGGGCAGAGACGAGGCTGCTGAAATTCACACGCTAGCCTTTCCGTTCCCTGGGGACACAAACACGGACGCGTGTTCTCCTCTTGTGCGCTGGACACTGGGCTGGGCGCTGAGAGCACAGCAGCAACGAGCCCTGGGATAGCACCTCAGCATCCACGGAGCGGAAATTCTGGAGGGAGACACCGCATCGAGCTGCAAGTTAAGGGTGCCATTTCGGCTGAAGAGCGCGGTACCACGGGAGTGCGGAGGAGGGTTCCAGTCGCCCCGCGTCTTGTACGGAAAACGAATAACGGATCTAGGGTTATGTTTATTCTGCCACTACTCTGCAAGTCCAAACACGAGTCTACCGGGTTCACCAGATGCTTAAGCTTTGCCTGCCTGCCCCGCTCCGGAACTCCCAAAGCATCTCTCCATGGATCCTAGACACGGAATCGGAAGCAGGCTCCAGGCTCCGAGCCGTCAGCACAGAGCCCGACGCGGGGCTCGAACCCGTGAGGTCATGACCTGAGCCGAAGTCGGACGCTCAACCCACTGAGCCCCCCAGGCGCCCCTAGTCCTTCATCACTCCTGGGTTTCACTTGCTCTGTTTACTCGTTTGGTTAAAAAGTGACTGATTTCCTCTATTCGGCTGCTTCAGCATCCATGAAATGTTGAGGCGCTCTCCTTATCCCATCATCCCCTGCAGAGACTCGCTAAGGTGCCCGAGGGTGCTTCTCTTTGGCAACCACTGTCGGTTCCTGACACCAGTGCAACCTGTTGTTAATATGCTCCCTAAACTGTCCAAACCACAGATGTTACTGTGTGATATCTTTGTATCTCCCTTCGTTCCAAGCATCAAAATAACCCCACTTTCCATAATAAGATATGATGCCGCCAAGGTCATTCCTCTCACACCTCGCAGTCGCTGTGTTCTGGATCCGTGGGTGCGGACAGACGAACCTCCTCCGCCAACTGAAATGAATTTCCACACAAGCCTACTTGGCTCAGTGTTAGAACATCCAAGAATATGGAGAGTTGGAAAGTAATTTTGAGACGACTGACTTTCTTACTTGACCAGAGAGAAATCCGAGGCCCCACGAGGTCGAGTGACTTAGCCAGAGCCGCCTGGCTAGTAAGGGTTGGTGGCACCTGAGGACAGGTGTGGGGGCCCTTGTTCTCAGGCATCCTTCCTACCACTACCACTGGCTCCCCGCTGCTCAGCACGGCGCCTGAGATATCACGCCATAAAGACATTTTAGACGGACAGACGGTGATTGCCTGGGAGCTCAGTCAGTTAAGCGTCTGACCTCGGTGCAGGTCACGGTTTTGAGTTTGAGTCCCGCGTCGGGCTCTCTGCCGTCAGCACCGAGTCTGTTTCGGACCCTCTGTGTACCCCCCTCTCTCTCCCCCTCCCCTGCTGGTTCTTGCTTTCTCTCCAAATTGCCTACCATAATAGAAAAGGTCAGAGCCCGGTTTTGAACCCAGGCCCTCGGACTGAGTCTGTGGTCTTGAAGACGATGCTGTACCAACAATGAAGGGAAGGCTACATCACAACACGTGTAACCCTGAAGGAGGAGGAGAGGGCTGGGGGCGGGGGGGAGCGTTTAAGAACCACGAAACCGAAATTGACTATCATACAAATGTACAGAATTATCACGAATACATATGCTTCATACTATATACACGTAAACCACAGTCTGATACCCTTTCAGACTGCTAGACACTGTGGGGTCGCTGATCTGAACCTCAAAGACTATGTAAAGTAAGACAGGGCACAATATTCGCTTTCTCGCCATATAGATTTTGAATTACAGCAACTGGTGCTATGTTGTTCATAAAAAAAGACTGAATAATAAATGTAAAACATTAGTCATAATAGCCGCCTTCTTAAACCTAGCTAAACCCACTTTTTTTTTTTTTTTTTTAATGCCAGAGAACAGGAGTGCCTGGGTGGCTCCGTTGGGTAGGCGTCTGACTCTTGATTTCAGCTCAGGTCGGGATCTCACGGGTTTGTGACTTCAAGGCCCATGTTGGGCTCTGCACTCACAGTGTGGGGCCTGCTTGGGATTCTCTCTCCCCCCTCCTCTTTGCCCCTCCCCTGCTCTCTCTCGCTGTCTCTCTCAAAATAAATTTAAAAAATAAATAAAATAAAAAAATAAATGCCCGAGAACGTATTACCGCAAGAAGTTGATGCCATTATTGGGTGATTTATCAGTACTCAGATCCTCATGTTATCATGCAGTTTCCCCCAACACTAAATTGGAACATGACTTCTGGGTGGGCTGATCTTCCTAAGGCCATACCATCGACATTTCCACTTGGTGGTTACTTCTTAGAACGCCCCCTACTTAAAAACGTACTTGAATGGAGCTCATTTTGCCAAACTGGACATTGACCTATGCAAGATTACTGCAAAGGGATTTGAAGTTCTCTTGAAACTCCCCTGAATGATTTCCCTCCTTTCCTGGCTAAATGAACCAGTGGTCTACCCCACGGGGGCTGCTGTGACAAGCTGTGGTGGGGACCACGGACTTTCCCACACTGAAAGTGGCGTAGGAGGGACCTGCTGTGTTGTCCTTGAAGTCATTATTCTTTGTGGGCGTCTTCACATCCTCCTCCATGTCCCATCCCCCCGCCCCCCGCTTCTACCTCCCCTTTGCAAGGTTGCCCACCGGCACAGGGCACCGATTATCCAGAGTGACCCAGCACAGGCAAAGATACGCAGGAGCCCCAGGCAGATGCTGGACACAGAGGGTAAGCCTGTGACTGCTCTGCCATTTTTAAAGATGTCTACACCTCGAGCATATAAATAATCCAGAATACGTTTTCCTCTGTTGATTCATTTATGTTTGGAAAATCCTTATAAATTCCTATTCCACGGCACACACAATAATCCATTCCTGGAAGTGTTTCAGTTTCCAGTCAGGATTCAAACAGACATCGGGAAAACTCAGGGATTGTTCTGGTGTCTCTTAAAATCCTCATCGAGTGTCAATGGCTGAGTCACCAGCCCCTAAATCTTACAAACATGAAACCAAAGCATCACGGTGCTCCCATCAGCAGGATTCAGGAGCTCCGAGGGACACCCCGGGTCTCTCAGAAACATCGACATCTAGTGGCCATAGACAGAAGTACCATCCTGAATTCGCCACCCCCACTCCAGACAGGTCTAGAAGGGTGCTCAGGTTGCAAGCTAGTTCACCCTCCTGATTTCCAGGTAAGAAAGTTGAAGCCTGGGGTTAGAACGGCTCACCCATTTCACACCTCTGATCGGTGGTGTTAGTACTTAATTCCCACAGGTCATTGCTACCTGAATATTAATATGCAGGAAGGAACTCGGGACAAATCACCCATGCAACGGTGAGTGGGTAAGAGGAGCTTCAGTGGTTTATGGCTCACTAGGTATCTGCATCTAAATGCGGTGATTTTCCAAACGCTATCATTCATCCTTTATCAATCACGGCACTGCGTTATGAAAGGGAAAAAGAAGTTAAAATTCACATCCCAGTCTAAGTGAAAACCAGGTCAAAGCAAGCTCAGAGGAAGTACATCAGGCAGCACTCTGGTTCTGAAACTCTACGCAAACTTAGCTCACACAAGCCATTTTCTGCAGTTCATGATCATAAAATGCGAGCAAACAAAATACCCTTGCTTCTTGAACACTGGATACTTTATATCTAAACTTTAAAAAAATCACAGAGGTAAATAACTTTGCGCAGTAGGTACACATAGGTCCTATAAACCTAAAACGGGATGCCAAAGGAGACTTCTTTTCATAGACGAATAAACAGCAGGGGAGAGAGAAAATTCGAGAGTTAGGAATCAGAGCTGTTACGCAAGGTAGAGGGGAAAAAAGAAAAAAAACGAAGTCAAGGTTCTTAGTCCCAAAATATCCCTGCAGGAAGCTCAGGGGAACGATTTTCCATGGAAAACAGGAGACACGTGTCATCAATGACAGGCTGGGCAGGGCGGTGAGCAATACAGGAACCTATGGCGGAAGGAGGGCAAAGCTTCCGGAACAGACACTGGCCGGCCCTCCCGAAGGAAGGCTGTGGGCTCCAAGGCCAGGACCCTGAAGGTTTATACTCTTCGTATAAAATGTGTCTTTTATGGAGAAATTCCATCACACGCTACTGTGTCCAAGGAGCTCCTCAGAGCAAAATCCTTTTACACTTCCCGTCTCCCCTTGTCATCAGGCCAGCGGACACAGAAACCGGTCTTCATCTGGAGAGTCGGGCAGAGATGCTGTCTGTGGTTGGAGGCTCCCAGTAATCTGCCTGGAACATTTATTTACTTCTCCTCTAACAGATTGGAAATAAAAGTAGGGGCGCCTGGGTGGCTCGGTCAGTTGAGCGTCTGACTCCGGCTCAGGTCATGATCTCACGGTTTCGTGGGTTCAAGCCCCATGTTGGGCTTTGCGCTGACAATGCAGAGCCTGCTTGGGATTTTCTCTCTCGCTCTCTCTCTGTCCCTCCCCCACTTTTTTCTTCCTCTCTTTCTCAAAAATAAACGTTAAAAAAAATTTTTTTTAATAAAAGTAACAACAAAACCAAGACCCAAGACAACTGTGTGTGTGTGTGTGTGTGTGTGTGTGTGTGTATTATGTATATTATATATCAAGTCTGTATGCCCGAATGTAGACAAACCCGAATGAACCTGGTCCGTTCTGAATTTAAATTTAAGATCAATTCTTCATGACGATCAAGAAACAAACACTTCAAGATCAAACTATGCCACTGAGACCCCCAGATCCTTTACAGCCAGGCTTTCCCCTCCCGTTCTTCCATGTGTAATTGCATGAAGAACAGAGACCCGAGGGGCCCTGAGGGCCCAGAATGAGAGACTCCTGTGAAAACGCCAAGCCATACTTTCTCCCCAGCAACGAGGAAGGTTTTAGTTCTTCCACGAGAAACGACACAACTGATGATGAGCAGGGATGGCATGAAAAAGCTGGAGACAGGCGATCTGGACACAGCAGAGACCCACACGGGCGGCCACTGCAGGGATGGAGGGGAAGTGACCCCTGCAGGTGACTGCTGCAGGGGTGGACTAACTGGGGGGTGAGGGGCAGCGAGGGCACCTGTGCACAGAAGGTCAGGGGAACTCCTGGGGCCCCGTGCCTCTGCTGCCTTGTCTGTCCACTGCAGCACTCCCCCCGTGCCCTTCTTTCTGGTCCTAGCCTACCCAACTATGGGCAGGCTCTTTCCCCCATGATCTTTTTTATTATTATCATTCCTATTGTTTTAAGTTTATTTATTTTGAGAGAGACAGAGAGAAAGAGCACAAGTCGGGGAGGGGCAGAGAGAGGGGGGAGGACAGAGGATCAGGAAGCAGGTTCCATGTGGACGGCAGAGAGCCCTATGTGGGGCTCGAACTCACGAACCCCAAGATCACGACCCGAGCCGACACGGCCCGCTTCTCTTAGGATTCACCTCAGAATGTTTCCTCTATGGAGTCTCTTCCTTGCTTCCCTTGTCCCAGAAGCACCTCCAAAAGGGACCATTCTCTCCCTTGGGCTCCACTGGACTCAACCAATGGACACACAGCATTTATTCATCCGCTTCCCTCTACCGACCATCCCACCTTCTATGTTGCACACGTGTGTGCCCCCGATGCCTCCCCCAGAATCCCATGCCCGGCATCCCCCAAGAGCCCCTGGGCAGGAGGGGAGGGGCCTGCGAGCCTGAGGCACCACTCGGTCAGTTGCACCTGATGGAGCTGGGCGGAACCTGCACAGGAAGGTCGCCAGGGTACGGCTGGAATGTGACAGGCCCGGAAACCCTGAGGGAGTCCGTATGGGGTGTCTCGTGTGGTCCGTGGGGGAGGGGGGCCGTGACAGGTGTCAGCGAGGCCACTGGACAGGGCTAGGGCGGGGGTAGGGGACTGGGCAGGAACAGGACAGAAAATATCCGGCTTCTGAGGAAGCTCTACCTCCAGCCCCAGGCGTAATGTCGTTCACCTAAAATGTCAAGACAAAGACGGGCGACTCAGATGACCACAGGCACAATCCGTCCACAGGGATTGAAATCACTTGCTGCCATTCACATCTTCATGGCAGATCACAAGGACCCTGCAACAAGGCAGGTGCTGTGTGGAGAGACAGGACGGCGAGCTGAAGTCTCCGAGAATCTAAGGAAGTTAGCACCGGGAGGGCTCACTTAGAGGTCGCATACTCTATCCCTTCCACGTATGTTCAGGGTACCCAGAGAAGAGAAGAGAAGAGAAGAGAAGAGAAGAGAAGAGAAGAGAAGAAGAGAAGAGAAAGAAGAGAAGAGAAGAGAAGAGAAGAGAAGAGAAGAGGAGAAAGAAGAGAAGAGAGAAGAGAAGAAGAGAAGAGAGAGAGGAGAAGAGAAGAGAGAGAGGAGAAGAGAAGAGAAGAGAAGAGAAGAGAAGAGAAGAGAAGAGAAGAGAAGAGAAGAGAGGAAGAGGAGAGGAGAGGAGAGGAGAGGAGAGGAGAGGAGAGGAGAGGAGAGGAGAGGAGAGGGAAGAGAAGAGAAGAGAAGAGAAGAGAAGAGAAGAGAAGAGAAGAGAAGAGAAGAGAAGAGGCCTCCCACAGCTTCCCACCTAACCAATGGCAGATCCGGGTCTAGAACACAGCTTAACTCAGAGCACACATGCCCGTAAGAAGGTGACGGACAAAACCCTCAAGTAACACAACTTAGATGTTTTAGGACAACAGTATAAACGGCACGTTTCTGAGAAGTGGGTAGACCTCCCAGGACATCACGGCAGCACCAGTTCAGGCTTCCCCTTTGATTTCGTTTCTGAGTGTTGTGCAAACTAACACAGATGTGGGCAATACATGTGTCCGTCCATGTGTCCGTAGAGCCCCGCTGTGCAGCCCGGTACTCTACAGACGGTGGTCGTCAACATTGCAAGGAGTCCTAACTTTGAAGCAGGAGGACAGAGGCGAGTTTCACGTAACATTAGAAAAACACATCACCGTCTCAGCCAGTCTTCTGGCAGAGACACAGCACAAAAAACGATTTCACCTCGTGTGGACTATTGCCCGAGGCTGAGACCCAGCCCGGGGGCCCTTCTGTGGCCCGGGAGCTGCTCTGGCTGGACGCCACCACCGGCTCCCCTTTCCCCTTGGCTGGCTGTCGCCAGACTTGGGGAAAGTGGCCCCTGAGCGACGGTACATGGTGTGAGCCAGCCTCAGATCCTGGGAAAAATAAGGCACATCAACTATTCTGTGTGTGTTTTGTTCTATGTGTGTGTGTGTTGTTTGTTTGTTTGTTTGTTTGTTTGAGCATTCCTTTCTTGTAACAAGCATGTTTGGTTTCCTGGGAGGACCAGTCAAGCAGGTTAATTTGGCTCTGGGAAACTGACCGGTCAGCGTTATCAGATTTCATGGAGCTAGGAGTACAGGGAAGATTGAAATCTTCTCCTACTCGCTAAGATCAACTTTCTACCTGTCTTCTAGTATCTTCTATACACAAGTAACGTTATAACAATTTCTCACAAACCCATGGTTAATATCAGTCTATGACGTATACAGGTGGCTCAAAGAATCTGAAACCATCCGCAAATGAAAATAATCAGACTTGTCTTTTCTTGGCTTGCAGAGGGCTGTGGTGGCCCCACGGTAAAGGTACGTTAGGCACTTTCTTCAGAGTATTTAACACGTGGCACAAAGGCCTCCTTGGACTTCGGCTCTCCCTGCGACATCAGTTTTGAGCCTTTGGTATACGGAAGTTAGCACCATACCAGATATGTGGAGGAAATCTATACTGCCTAAATCGCACTGTGACAATATGACATTTTTAATACCTACTATGACCATTTACGCTGCCTTAGGAATTATTATTATCACTGGTGCTATTATTATGTTATAGTGAAGGAAACTAAGTAACCAGAGAAGTGATAGGTTTGTTTTTAGCCCCTCATCTGGTCCAGGTTAGAATTCAGACATTTCTGACCCCTAATACTGAATTCACGTAGCCAAAGATTTAATAGTCCTCGGGTCTACACATTACTCTCAACTTATTATTATTATTATTATTATTATTATTATTATTAATTAGCTTGATTTCCTTTTGCTAGGTCCCTTGAGGATTTTTGGGTTATTTTTTCTTCCAGTTTCTTAAGATGAATTCTAACCTGTGTGTTAGAAATTCCTTCTCTAGGGGCACCTGGGTGGCTCGGCCGGTTGAGCATCTGACTTCGGCTCAGGTCATGATCTCATGGCTCACGAGTCCAAGCCCCGCATCGGGCTCACTGCTGTCAGCTCAGAGCCCGCTTCAGAGCTTCTGTCCCCCTCTCTCTCTGCCCCTGCCCGGCTTATGCTCTCTCTCTCTCTCAAAAATAAATAATCCTTTAAAAAAATAAAAGTTAAAAAATTCCTTCTCTAGAGAAAAGGTATTAAAGACTATTTCCTCTAAATACAACAATTCCTGGACCCCACAGGCTTGGCATAAGGTCTCCTTTTTTTTTTTTTTAAGTTTAAGTAGTCTCTACACCCAATGGGGGGCTCAAACTCACAACCCTGAGATCGAGAGCTGCATGTTCTTCTGACTGAATCAACCAGGCGCCCCTAAGACCTCCTGGTTTTAAACTTGCTAGATAACTTGAAATTGATGGTAAAATCTCTACTTTCTTGAATCACTTGAAATGCCCTTCTTCCTCAAGTACCAAACTGAATTTTGTAAGTGTTAAAGGACAAAGAGGAAGGAAAAACTATATGTTCTCTACTTGTAGGATGCGACTTTCGTCATGGACAGGAGATTAAGAATGCATACAGATCCTACTTCTCCCTGGGTATTTCAAGTGTACTTGATCTGCTGAACTGTGAAATAAAAATATTTAAAATCAGAGGCCCCTGGGTGGCTCAGTCTGTTGAGCGTCCGACCTTGGTTCAGGTCATAATCTCACGGTTGGTGAGTCTGAGCCCCAGGAAGAGCTCTTTGCTGTCAGGGGGAGCCCCGCTTTGGATCCTCTGTCCCCCCTCGCTCTGCCCCTCCCCTGCTCGCTCTCTCGCTCAAAAACAAATAAGCATTTAAAAAAAATAGTTAAAAGCATTTATTATATTTGTACTTACCAAGTCGTTTATAGCTCTAATGGCTTTTGCTTTATGTTTCGATCCACGTTATTTCTCGTATCAGTATCTTATCTCAAAACTAGAAGGTATTGTTAACAAGGCAACGGAAGCATGAGTCACCTGGGAACTACAAAGGCAGAGCAGAATGAGCTATTACTACGCTGCCCATGTAAGTGGGAGCACCAACTGTCTGCTGTGCTGTCAGAACCAGGAGGCCAAGGCAGGGCTCGAACTCACGAACCGTGACATCATGCCCTGAGCCAAAATCCAGAGTTAGACGCTTAACTGACTGAGCCACCCGGATGCCTCCAAAATAAAATCTTTTTTTAAAAAGAGTGTCATTTGAGGAGGGAAATTTTTACAAACAAAACAGCCCCGGATTCTATTTTTTGAGAACAAGTTCCAAGAAAAAAAAAAAAAGAAAGAAAACAGAAAGAAAGAGAGATTCTGGTGGTTTTTTTTTTTTTTAACTTTTATTTATTTTAGAGAGAGAGGCAGAGTGCCAGTGGGGGAGGGGCAGAGAGGAGACACAGAATCCGAAGCGGGCTCCAGGCTCCGAGCTGTCGGCACAGACCCCAACGTGGGGCTCGAACCCATGAACCGTGAGATCATGACCTGAGCCAAAGTCGGACGCTTAACCGACTGAGCCACCCAGGCGCCCCGAGATTTTGGCTTGTAAAAGGCAGCAGAGACCCACTAGGCTGGCCAGGCGGTGCCTCTGGGACAGCGGGTCAGCCCAGGATCCCCCAACAGTCACAAGGCCAGGCCTGCCCTCCACTGTCAGTGCCTTAGTTTTGCTACAAGACAAAACATAGAAATAGCAATACTCACCCTGCCTACCTCACACCGAAGCACTCTGTGCAACGTAAAATGCTCTACCAGCATAAACCTATATTCGCCATCAAAATGGAGGGGAAAACCGCCACGTTTTCAAGGATGAGAAATTTGTCATTCTCATAACCTTTGTCTTGAGGGTGATTTCATCTGTTCCACTTACTGTCCTTTCCATTTTTGTCAGGAAGGGCATTTATTAGAAGATCTCAATGTGTGATGAATCAGCACAGAATTACAAAAATGTGACCTTTCGCTATGAGTTGTTCTTGCCCAGTGTTCTGTCCTTTCCCTCTGGCAGAAGTCTATAAACAAAAAAATTCCCCCACTTAAAGTTACAAGAGACATAATTCGCAGAGGGCTTTATCCTCCAGGGAAGCGTGCTCTTTTTCTCCAAGCTAACAACCATGGATTCCAGTCTGGAAATTGCCAGTGAACCCGACACTCTTGTGTGCACACGCGTGGTGTGAACTCAGGTAAACGTGTGTTCATGTACACGGATGTATTTTTGTAGCCATCGCACAACCAAGGCCCAGAATCTGGGAGCTGGAGCGTTCTTTTCTCCCTGAGTAGAGAAGTGATTGCCCAAATCTCTCAAACCTCAAGGGCCCCTCCTCCTGAAATGGGAGAAGTTGTCGTAGTGTTTGATTTCTTAAAAAAAAAAAACATTATTTGACAGCTGCTAACATAGTGGATCTTAAAAGTTCTGATTACAAGAAAAAAATTGTAATTAGGTGTTAATGAGAAGTTAATTCAACTGGTAGTCATTATTTCATAAGTTACCAAGTCATTATGTGGTCTGCCTTAAACATGCAAAATGTTCTACGTCAATTACATCTCGGTAAAACTGGGAAGGGGGGAAAGGGTAAAGCGTCATCACGTAAGCACCCGCTCTCTTGTGCCCCACACGTGTCGTTGCCAAAGCAAATGTCCATGGTGAGGCAGCTCAGGTCGAGCAGAGGAATACCATGCCACTGAGCAAAAGGGCACGTGGAAAAAGTTCAGCTAGGCTCTTGGCATCTATCTACGAACGTAAAGCTGAAGAAGAGAAAGGACGTTGCCAACCCCCAAAATAGGTACATGGGATCTAATGAGTTTGTTTGTTCCATTCAGCTGAACCATGATTGGCATGATTAACCCAGGCACACAACGCAAAAGGTCTTCACTACGAACTCACCCGAGTTGAAGACATATTTATGTGTATCTTTTAATAACCACATTTGCATCACCCTACCCAACCGTCAAACTGTTGTTAAAGCTCTGAACTTGTGATCTAAACAAACAGTAGATGGGGCGCCTGGGTGGCTCAGTGCGGACAGCCTGCGACTCTTGACCTTGGGATCATGAGTTCAAGCCCTACAATGGCTGTAGAGATTACTTAAATAAAAACTTGAAACAATTTTTTTTATAGACGTTTATTTATTTTTGAGCGAGCGAGAGACAGAGCATGAGCAGGGGAGGGGCAGAGAAAGAGGGAGACACAGAATCGGAAGCAGGCTCCAGGCTCACAGCACAGAGCCCGACGCAGGGCTCAAACCGTGAGATCACGACCTGAGCAGGAGTGGGACACTTAGCCAACTGAGCCACCTAGGCGCCTCTAATGTATTTTTTTTAAATAAACAAACAGTAGACCTCTGAAGAACTATTATTTTACTGTACATTCCCAGACTCCAAGTGGGGTTCTCCGAGCGCTTGGGTCAGAAGCGATGGGGAAGGCTTGGTAAAATGCGGATTCCTGGGCTCCACCGCTGGCTCTTGGGGCAGCCGCTCTGGGGTTGATGCTGGAGAAGTCCCACGTCGCTCAAGCTGCCCGGATTATATCCAGGCACAAGACATCTTGAGAAGGTTCATCCGAGAGTGAATGCAGGAAGGCTGACCCAACGGCCAGCACACAAACGACGACTCACGAGCCGCTTTTGTGAAAGAAGTTCGAGCACGTGTGCGGATGTGCCCTCGCACCTCGCAGCTACGTGACTCGCGGGGAGAGTGGCCAGTGGTCTCATGTGGCAGCCTCACGTGCTCCGAAAACCGCGGTGCTAGAAACATGCGACATTTAAGAATATGCGGCCCCGCGCTTACTCATTACCCCGCCCCCCACGTGTGCTTTTCAGTTTTAGGTTATTTTCCGCTTCTTCTTCCGTTCAGTTAGAGTGTGACATTCCCACGGAGACCAGCGTTGCCGCTCCATGACCCTCAGGGTGAGTGACCGCGTCCCTACAACTAAGGAGTAACAAGAGAAGTCACAGAACTGCCTTCTCTCTCACCGTCTACACGAGCCACCTACAGCCTCGGCTCAGGCAGCCAACGTCCCCGAGGGAAGATTTGCACCATTCCCAAGGATGGGCCACAGACCTCAAAACCGGAGACACAGGCTGGCTCCGCCGTGTCCCGCACCTGACCCCAGAGCAAGGAATTACCGCTACATTTCTAATAAAACGAAGAGGTGAAGGCCGTGTATCAACGTGTTAACGTTGACCTTGACGACCCACTGCGATTCCAGCTAGGCTTTGCAGCACTGCCGTTGGTTGCCAAGTCCCCTCTGCCCTGTTCTCAGCGGACGGCAGCCTTCCTTTACCTACTTCCCTCTGTCCCTCCTTCCTTTTAGGCACAGGGTGTGTGTGACCACCTCTCGGATGCATGAGACTGAGCCGGCATCCCGGATCCACCAGCTATGCTAATGCCGGCCCTCCCCCAGGCCCCCCTGCACTTCGCAGTTTTCTACTGTCTGATAGGCATTTCCCCCCAAGTCTGGATGCGTGCAAATATGAGTCGGGTGCAAAAGACTAAAGAGAAAGCGTTTCCTTAACACCACCATGGTCCCTAACCCAACTCCAGGCCTGTTTGTGTGTCTACTGTCTTTAAAGCTTCAACCTATGAGCTATTTGACAAAAACGATACTGACTTTTTTGTCTGGTTTCACAGAACATATAACATCGTTTGTACCAGAGCTATTTACATGTGAGATTCTGATTCTGAGACATTTAACTTTGACATAAGCATCACGGACTATGCTAATCTGAACCTGGTCAAAAATTTCCAGTTAGGCAAATGAGTGTTGTTTTTTTTTTTACTTTTTAAAATGTTTATTTATTCTTGAGAGACAGAGAGAGACAGAGCACAAGCAAGGGAGGGGTGGAGAGAGAGGGAGACACAGAATCCGGAAGCAAGCTCCAGGCTCTGAGCTGTCAGCACAGAACCTGATGCAGGGCTGGAACCCAGGAACCTCAAGATCATGACCTGAGCCGAAGTCAGACGTGTAACCGACTGAACCACCCAGGCACCCCAGCAAATGAGGTTTTTGGTTTTTTTGTTTTTTGTTTTTAATTAAGTCATTAATTTATTTTTTTTTAATTTACATCCAAGTTAGTTAGCATACAGTGCAACAATGATTTCAGGAGTAGATTCCTTAGTGCCCCTTACCCCCTTAGCCCATCCCCCCTCCCACAACCCCTCCAGCAACCCTCTGTCGGTTCTCCATATTTAAGAGTCTCTTCTGTTTTGTCCCCTCCCTGTTTTTATATTATTTTTGCTTCCCTTCCCTTATGCTTATCTGTTCTGTGTCTTAAAGTCCTCATATGAGTGAAGTCCTATGATATCTGTCTTTCTCTGACTAATTTCACTTAGCATAATACCCTCTAGTTTCATCCATGTAGTTGCAAACGGCAAGATGTCATTCTTTTTGATTGCTGAGTAATACTCCATTGTGTGTGTGTGTGTGTGTGTGTATACCACATCTTCTTTACCCATTCATCCACCGATGGACATTTGGGCTCTTTACATACTTTGGCTATCGTCGATAGTGCTGCTATAAACATTGGGGTGCATGTGCCCCTTCGAAAACGTATACCTGTATCCCTCGGATAGATACCTAGTAGTGCAATTGCTGGGTCATAGGGTGGTTCTCTTTTTAATTTTTTGAGGACCCTCCATACTGTTTTCCAGAGTGGCTGCACCAGTTTGCATTCCCACCAGCAGTGCAAGAGAGAGCCTCTTTCTCCGCATCCTCGCCAACATCTGCTGTTGCCTGAGTTGTTAATGTTAGTCATTCTGACTGGTGTGAGGTGATATCTCATCGTGGTTTTGATTTGAATTTCCCTGATGATGAGTGATGTTGAGCATTTTTTTCATGTGTCTGTTAGCCATCTGGATGTCTTCTTTGGAGAAGTGTCTATTCCTGTCTTTTGCCCATTTTTTCACTGGATTATTTGGTTTTTGAGTGTTGAGTTTGATAAGTTCTTTATAGATTTTGGATACTAACCCTTTATCTGATATGTCACTTGCAAATATCTTCTCCCATTCCATCAGTTGCCTTTTAGTTTTTCTGACTGTTTCCTTTGCTGTGCAGAAGCTTTTTATCTTGATGAGGTCCCAATAGTTCAATTTTGCTTTTGTTTCCCTTGCCTCCGGAGACGTGTTGAGGAAGAAGTTTCTGTGGCCGAGGTCAAAGAGGTTTTTACCTGCTTTCTCCTCTAGGATTTTGTTGGCTTCCTGTCTTATGTTTAGGTCTATTATCCATTTTGAGTTTATTTTGCGTATGGTGTAAGAAAGTGGTCCAGGTTCATTCTTCTGCCCGTCGCTGTCCAGTTTTCCCAGCACCACTTGCTGAAGAGACTGTCTTTATTCCATTGGATATTCTTTCCTGCTTTGTCAAAGATTAGTTGGCCATACGTTTGTGGGTCCATTTCTGGGTTCTCTATTCTGTTCCACTGATCTGAGTGTCTGCTTTTGTGCCAATACCATACTGTCTTGATGATTACAGCTTTGTAATACAGCTTGAAGTCCAAGATTGTGATGCTTCCAGGTTTGGTTTTCTTTTCAAAATCGCTTTGGCTAATCAGGGTCTTTTCTAGTTCCATGCAAATTTTAGGATTGTTTGTTCTAGCTCTGTGAAGAATGCTGGTGTTATTTTGATAGGGATGGCACTGAATATGTAGATTGCTTTGGGTAGTATCGGCATTTTAACAATGTTCGTTCTTCCTATCCGGGAGCATGGAATCTTTTTCCATTTTTTTGTGTCTTCTTCAATTTCTTTCATAAGCTTTCTATAGTTTTCAGTGTATAGATTTTTCACATCTTTGGTTAGGTTTATTCCTAGATATTTTATGGATTTTGGTGTAGTTGTAAATGGGATCGATTCCTTGATTTCCCTTTCTGTGGCTTCATTGTCGGTGTATAGGAATGCAACCATTTTCTGTGCATTGATTTTATATCCTGCGACTTTGCTGAATTCATGGATCAGTTCTAGCAGTTTTTTGGTGGAATCTTTAGGGTTTTCCATATAGAGTATCATGTCATCTGCAAAGAGTGAAAGTTTGACCCCCTCCTGGACGATTTGGATGCTTTTTATTTCTTTGTGTTGTCTGACTGCAGAGGCTAAGACTTCCAATACTATGTTGAATAAGAGTGGCCAGAGTGGACATCCCTGTCTTGTTCCTGACCTTAGGGGGAAAGCTCTCAGTTTTTCCCCACCGAAGTGTGGGGAAGTATTCATGTTGGTTCTTTCATAGATGGCTTTTATGATCTTGAGGTATGATCCTTCTAGCCCTACTTTCTTGAGGGTTTTTATCAAGAAAAGATGCTATATTTTGTCAAATGCTTTCTCTGCATCTATTGAGAGGATCATGTGGTTCTTGTCCTTTCTTTTATTGATGTGATGAATCACGTTAATTGTTTCGTGGATATTGAACCAGCCCTGCATCCCAGGTATAAATCCCACTTGGTCGTGGTAAATAATTTTTTAATATTGTTGGATCTAGTTGGCTAATATCTTGTTGAGGATTTTTGCATCCATGTTCATCAGGGAAATCAGTCTATAGTTCTCCTTTTTAGTTGGGTCTCTGTCTGCTTTTGGAATCAAGGTAATGCTGGCTTCATAGAATGAGTCTGGAAGTTTTCCTTCCATTTTTATTTTTTGGAACAGCTTCAAAAGAATAGGTGTTAACTCTTCTTTATATGTTTGGTAGAATTCCCCTGGAAAGCCATCTGGCCCTGGACTCTTGTGTTTTGGGAGATTTTTTATTACTAATTTGATTTCTTTGCTGGTTATGGGTCTGTTCAAATTTTCTATTTCTTCCTGTTTCAGTTTTGGTAGTGTATATGTTTCTAGGAATTTGTTTATTTTTTCCAGATTGCCCATTTTATTGGTGTATAATTACTCATAATATTCTCTTATTATTGTTTGTATTTCTGCTGTGTTGGTTGTGATCTCTCCTCTTTCATTCTTGATTTTATTTATTTGGGTCTTTTTTTTCTTTTTCTTTTTTTTTTTTTTTTTTTGATCAAACTGGCTAGGAGTTTATCAATTTTGTTAATTCTTTCAAAGAACCAGTTCCTAGTTTCATTGATCTGTTGTACTGGTTTTTGTTTGTTTGTTTGTTTTGTTTTATTTTGCTTTTGGTTTCAATAGCATTGATTTCTGCTCTAATCTTTATTATTCCCTGTCTTCTGCTGGTTTGGGGTGTTATCTGCTGTTCTTTTTCCAGCTCTTTAAGGTGTAAGGTTAGATGGTGTATCTGAAACCTTTCTTCCTTCTTTAGGAAGGCCTGGATTGCTATATACTTCCCTCTTATGACTGCCTTTGCTACGTCCCAGAGGTTTTGGGCTGTGATGTTATCATTTTCATTGGATTCAATGTACTTTTTAATTTCCTCTTTAACGTCTTGGTTAGCCCATTCATTCTTTAGTAGGATGTTCTTTAGTCTCCAAGTATTTGTTGTCCTTCTGTGGTTGATTTTGAGTTTCATAGCGTTGTGGTCTGAAAATATGCACGGTATGATCTCAATCTTTTTGTACTGGCTGAGGGCTGATTTGTGTCCCAGTATGTGATCTGTTCTGGAGAATGTTCCATGTGCAAATGAGGGTTTTTTTTTTAATGAGGGTTTAATTTATTTTGAGAGAGAGATAGAAAGTGAGCAGGGGAGGGGCAGAGGGGGAGAGAGAGAGAGAGAGAGAGAGAGAGAGAGAGAGAGAGAGAGAATCCCAAGTAGGCTCCACATTGTCAGTGCAGAGCCTGATGGAGGGCTTGAACTCACAAACCATGAGATCATGACCTAAGCTGAAACCAAGAGTCAGACACTTAACTGACTGAGACACCTGGCAGCCCTAATTAGGCAAATGAGCCTTAAAAGAATATTTTTAGGGGCTCCTGGGTGGCTCAATTGGTTGAGCGTCTGACTCTTCATTTCAGCTCAGGTCATGATCCCAGGGTCATGGCATTGAGCCTTGCATCGGGCTCTGTGCTCAGCCTGGAGCCTGCTTGGGATTCTCTCTCTCTCCCTCTGCTCTCCTCCCTTTCTCACTCTCTCTCTCTCCCTAAAATTAAAACCAATTTTTTGAAAGATTATTTTTATCAGAAAGAAGGAGGGGGGGGGGAGAGAGAGAGGAAGGAAGGAAGGAAAGGAAGAAACCAAAAAGCAAAAAAAACTTTATATCCAAAATTCAGGTTGAAAACCCATGATTTTAAAACTCCAAGTAACATATATAACACCGAAACTACCAGGTGATTCTACAAAGAGAAGATGTCACTTTTATTACAAGAAAACAAGCTTTCCAACATTTCCTGTGTGTTTTGAGCACACTGTCGGTTGAATCAAGCCAAGTGGCAGATGTGGACTATTTCAGCTTCATCCAAGCCCCACCCCACAGCGTTGCCATAGATAAAAGCACGGGTTGGTATTTATATTTTCTTCTCTTTGCTGTTTCATAATAAAATCGCTTTCGCCGCTCACGTCTGAATGCGGCTTCAACTGTACGATGTACCAGCATGGACCCGAGCCCCCTGCTCTCTGCTCGCTCCCACCACGAGGCTGGGGTCCCCTGGTGGACCACAACTACAGTATTTTCCTTCACACTGTGATCTGATCTGATCAGATCAGCGAAACTTGCCGCAAAAGTTATTGTATTGGCCAAGCACGGTCTCTGATCTCAGAAAACCGGGAAGAGCTTTATAAAAGGAAATATAATAAACAATTAGCGAGGGCCAGAGAGAAGAGATTCAAACTATTAAAGGGTTTCAAACTGAAGTGCCTTGAAGCCCTTGCCCCCCTTTCAGTTGGAAAGATCTGCAGCCATAATGGAGAAATCCTACTTGGAATTTCTCCTCATTAAAACCGAGTTTACACACTTGGTCTTTGTTTCGCCATCCCTGGGGCCCCATGGCCACAAGTGTCCTGGTCCCCCGGTGTCAGTGTGCCATAGCCGTCTCCCTCTCCAATCCATTTTACCTTAGAAGTCACAAGTAGAGTCCGGCCTGGCTTCTCTTCTAGGTGGTTCTATCAGTTTCCGCCCCATTCTCTAATTACCATTTGGTAAAAAAACAAAAACACAAAACTATTTGTTGAAAAGAACATGGACAGCCAGCCTCCGATAGACTTTGTTTCAAATCTTGGCTCAGTCACTTCCCACCTGCAAGGCCTTGAAATGTCACTGCTCAAAGGTCTGTGGTGCTTTAAGTAAGACGCGTGCCTTGTTCTCGTCTGACACACGGTGAGCACCCAGTAAAGATTAGTTCCTTCCTCTCTGCTGGGCCCAGAGTCCCAGCTCACACCGTCCATCCAGCTTAGCTGGAGTAGTGGGCCCTTGCCATTTCGTTTGGCCACCCGGCATCTCGACCCCGTCTGTGTCTGGGGAATTTCTGCTGACTGGGTTTTGGTGGCAATTCCATGGAATTGCTACTGAGGGTGCTAATCTAATGAAAGGTGCTGGTGGGTGGCTGCACGTCGTCTGGTCTTCAGTCTTCCTTGCTTCTGGGCAGTGGCATGCAGCCTGGGCTCCACGATCACAAAGGCTCTCACCGTACTATGACACAACATGACACAACATGATGGCAACACAAAAGAGACGGGTCAGGGTTCCGCCTCTCCTGGGTGAGGACAGCACCACAGGAGGCTGGAAGGGGGCCCTCTTGGGGCAAATGTGGCATCGACGCTGACAGCATTAACAGTCGCCAGAAACCCACGTCTGGTAGAAAAGACACAAGACCAGAGCCAGCCACAGAATTCCCGCACTCCCAATCCACGCGCGATCGGGAGCACGCATGGCGACTTACTAAAGACAAAAAAAAATAAATAAGTGTATATCACTCATCGATCCCTCTCGCTGAAAGAGCAGCAAAAGACAAAGGACTAAGAACCAAAGCAAAACCCTGATTGCCTTTGCGATCCAACGCTCCCTACTGAGAGTAAAAAAGCGCCCTTTTATGAAACCTGATAATAGAAAGGAATCTAAATAAGTGTAAGCATTTGACAGGTTTTTAAATTCTGATTTGCAAGTTGAACCGTTTAAACCTCTTCGGTGTTTTCAGATCCGCGAGCTTATAAGAAGCTGTGAATCAGCTTCCACTATTTGTGCTCTCTTAGGAATGACACTATCGAGTTTCCGCCTACAATTTCTGTTCCCAGCAGGCTCTCCTCCCGCCGGGCAAGGCTGTGATGGGGAAGCTGGCAGAGCCAGTTGGGTAAATGAGCAGTAGCTGGTAGAGAAATGACTAGCAGCTGCAGCCACAGCCGGGTGCAAATGCAGAACTTCACACGGAACAATCAAGAGATTGTTTTTAGAACTCGGCTGACATCATACGCCGGGAGCCTTTTATTCATCATCTGCACGGAACAGAGAAAGAAAGGGGCACTAATTACAGAGAGGCTGCTCAGGGAGCAATCCGGATTTTACAGCAGGAGCCTGCCCTCTCCTTGTTTGTGATGGTGTGAACAATAACCTTGCTTCTCGTCTCTGATAAAGGGTGCATGAGAACTGGAATGGTGATGACAATATCACCCCTATTTCCTTACCTATGTCACCGGGCTGCCTGTCTGGACCATCACCTGGGATGCGCTCGTTCCTTTGGATTTGTACGCTCATTTTTAAGCCAAGATTAGAATTACACACTAGTGGTGAAACGGAGAGTTTTGAAAGGCGTGCCTAATTATTCAGTGTTGTGCCTTCTGGCACTAACTGGGATTTCCTAGGTCCCGGTGAGCCCTGGATTAGATGGAGGCTGGCAAACTCTGGCCCATGGGCCGAAAGTAGCCACTGCCTGATTTTGTAAATAGAGCTGTACTCAGACCCAGCCACGCCCATCGTTTGGCTACCTTCGTGACTATCTTCTATGGCTGTGTTCATGCAACGGTAGTAGAGCTGAGAAGTTGCAACGGAGACCATCTGACCTGCAAAGCCTAAAATATTTACTCTTTACCCTTGACTGAAAAAGCTTGCTGACCCCTGAGACAGATGCTTGTCTCGTTTCTCAGCACTACAGAGTTGCTATGCTAACTAATGCAGTCATATGAACTGTTTCCTCAGTTCTAACCACATGTTTGCCTGGGACAAGACAGAATCAAGAGGGCAAATCAAAGGTTCTCTTCCAAACATGGACTTCCTTGGAATTTCAAATGTGACCAAATGATTGGAATTCTTTTTTTTTTTTTAATTTTTAACATTTTTAAATTTATTTTTGAGAGACAGAGCATGAGCGGGGAAGGGGCAGAAAGACAGGGAGACACAGAATCCGAAGGAGGCTCCGGGCTCTGAGCTGTCCACACAGAGCCCAATGTAGGGCTCAAACCCACAAACCGTGAGATCATGACCTGAGCTGAAGTCAGACGCTTCACCAACTGAGCCACCCAGATGCCCCGATGATTGGAATTCTAATGTAAACACACAACAGAGAGAACTAAAATAAAAGCCCACTGGCCTAATCCAGGAAGGATTTGCTTTTATAGTTGAGGGTCTGAAGGATGAGACTGTGTGACCTTTCCTGACCACATAATAGATCTTTGGTTTAAAATCCCCTAAAAAACCAAGGTGCCTGGCTGGCTCAGTCAGTAGAACATGTGACTCTTGATCTCAGGGTTGTGAGTTCAAGCCACACATTGAGGGTAGAGTGTACTCAAAAAAAAAAAAAAAGAAAAGAAAAAAAAAGAAAGAAAGAAAATCCTCTAATGAACCAGTTAGAATATACCTGTTGAGAATCTAGCTTAGTTGTTATTAACCCTTTTGAAGGGTGGGGGCAGGGGGTTAATACTTCTGAAAAAATGACATATACGCAGACATCCACAATTTCATTTATAATTTCTGTGGGTTCTTGGGCTCCCAAGAAGATAATCCATGAGCCCCAGATTAAGAAACTGTGATCATTTTTTTTTTTTTTTTGCTAGTTGTGGGAAAACAAGTTTTACAAAGCACTAGTCAAAGGAACCTGTTTTCTTTTTTTTTTTTTTTAATTTTTTTTTTAACGTTTATTTATTTTTTTGAGACAGAGAGAGACAGAGCATGAACAGGGGAGGGTCAGAGAGAGGGAGACACAGAATCTGAAACAGGCTCCAGGCTCTGAGCTGTCAGCACAGAGCCCGACGTGGGGCTCTAACTCACAGACCGCGAGATCATTACCTGAGCCGAAGTCGGCCGCTTAACCGACTGAGCCACCCAGGCGCCCCAAGGAACCTGTTTTCAATTAACTTAATTAGCAATTAGCAAGTACATACTTGGCAATTAATTTAAAATTAGCAGCATCTACTAAACGCCCAATAAGTGGGTACATACAATAACACTGACATTGAAAGAAGAAAGAGATGATTGTTGTTTAATAAGGTGAGAGAAGGCTTCATGGAAGAAATGTGATTTACCCTAAGCTCTGAAAGAATATCGAAGTGTGAGATGTGCACAAGGGAGCAGGAGGGGCTGGCCCAAAACTGTCTTCAAGGTTCAGAGAATTCTCAGTCTTGGGTTTCTTCCCTGTTGGCCCCAGGCAGAGGAGCATCTAAAACGTCCCTAAAGGAACCTCCAGATTCTGAGGCTTCAGAAGAAATCTCTACACTTTGTCTATTCGCGCCATCGTGACTTGCATTCGGGGCAACACTGGATCCCGGCCCAAGTGGGTTTCGTGGGTGCTTGGCCTAACGCTCTCTTTTGCCTTCTTCAAATGTGTCATAATTTAACAAATAGGCAGTGGTATTTTCATTTTGAACTGAGCCCCCCAAATTTTGTAGCCAGTCCTGATCCCGGGGGAAGAATGGATCCAACAGTAACATGATCAAACATGGGTAAGAAGGCAGCGAACCGTGTGGCTTCCTCCCCCAAGCTGGGACACCAGTCTAAAGGGTGAGGGAGCTCCAGTTCTCATGTGCCATATAGACGGCTTGTCACCAGTTCTTATGGGTCAACTTAAACTCCTTCAAATGATCAGATGAAGCTAATTATAATCTTCTAATTTCGCTCATAGCAAGGGATGCCCCACATTTCACTTGGGCAATTAAAACCTGCTTTCCTACATTTTAGGTTTTCTATCACACTTTTTAAAAGAAGAAAACCAATCCATAAACGCTAGGACTAAATGGAGGGAGAAAGATTGTAAGATTTATTTATTTTTTAAAATATTTATTTTGGGGGGAGGGCATCAGCAGTGTAGCAGCAGAGAGAGGGGGACAGAGGATCCAAAGCAGGCTCTGCACTGACAGGACAGAGCCCGATGTGGCGCTCGAACTCTCGAATGCGAGATCATGACCTGAGCCGAAGTCACACGCTCGACTGAGTGAGCCACCCAGGTGCCCCAAGATTTATTTTCAATTTCATTATTTATGTCTTTTATTTTAAAGCTCACTCTGTATTCTCATTTCTCCAAGTTGCTGTAACAATTCAGGTTGGTCTCTTTTACCTACCCTGAGTCTTTGGTTCAGGAGGCTCCAATCCTCTGACCTGCGATGAAGGACCAGCCTCTCCCCCTCTTTAAGCTTTACGATGTTCCTTGCACAGTTAATTCAAAGCCATTTCCCTCAGGACTTTGGTTGCCATTAGAGATTTGGCTTTTCTTCTGAGAATGGAGAACTCTACGTTTGAACAGAGTGAAAGAAAGCTTGCTACTTACTGCTGGAACAGCCAAGGTTCTAACTTGGTTTAGAGAACTCAGTATTGGGGCACCTGGCTGGCTGTTGGTAGAGCGTGTAACTCTTGATCTTGGGGCCATTGAGTTTGAGCCCATGTATGGCTTTTTACTTAAAAAAAAAAAAAAAAAAAAGGAATGCAGAACTTAGTATTTATCTGACAGATGACCACAGCAATTCCATTACTTTGAGAACAAATTTGAACTCTTCCTCGGGGCATAAATGCAAAATGTAAAACAAATGAGGCAGAAGGAAAATGACATTAATGGACCACATGCTTTCATAACGCTTCATTCAGGAGAGCCAACCACTTTCTATAAAAAGAATAATATCTGAACGTGATGATTAAGAAACCAGAGCTTGGCTAAGCTAAACACAGGACGTTCTACAGTCAAATTCAGGGTACTTTGATGGGAATGATCAGCCATGTAATTTAAGTCTTTTGTGACTAGACAGAAGAGGGAAGTTTGTGTGGTTCTAAAAGACCAAGAAGGGAGATGCCTTTAATCAGTGGTATTCAAGTGGGGTCTCTAGGTCCTAGAGGAGTCGCAGAGATCCAAATTATTTCTGTAATAAAATATGAAGGTGTCATTTGTTTTTTACCGTGTTGACATTTGTACCAATGCTGCTAAAGCAACGGTAGGTAGAGGTACAGGGTCCTTGGCCTGAGTCAAGGCCCTCAACTATACTAGGGGTCCCATTAAATCTGTCACGGCCCTATGCTTGTAGTTACAAAAAACGAACGAACAGGGGCGCCTGGGTGGCTCAGTCGGTTAAGCGTCCGACTTCAGCTCAGGTCACGATCTCGCGGTCTGTGGGTTCGAGCCCTGCATCAGGCTCTGGGCTGATGGCTCAGAGCCTGGAGCCTGCTTCCGATTCTGTGTCTCCCTCTCTCTCTGCCCCTCCCCCGTTCATTCTCTGTCTCTCTCTGTCTCAAAAATAAATAAACGTTAAAAAAAAAATTAAAAAAAAAAAAAAAAAAACGAAGGAACAAACACACGTCAGTTTCACTGAAGAATGCCCATGATGATGTAGTAAAAATTTAAATCTCAACCTTTTTAATAGTCTTAAAAAATGAAACTTTTCATGTCAACCCTTGTAACAGTCCGCATAACAAGATGGAAAGTACTCGTGGAGCACTCCTGTTGCACATGGAAGTACAGTAAATGTCTCGAGAAGTCCTTAAGCAATAGTTTGAGTCGCAAGCCTTTGGTTTCCACGGTGCACTATTTGTACTTGAAAGAATGACTGACGGACTGTGGTCGCTCAGACTCGAGTTTGTTGGACACGTTCTCAAAAATCCTGTCACTGAAAGGAAAACAACAGAAGGTATTTGTTGCCAATAGTAAAATTCAGGTTTCGAGCAGAAACGAGGTTATTGAAAACCTGTCAGTCACCATGGACTTGACAGCTTTCCAATATCCCAAGAATTTTCTGACAAGATTGGTGTTGATATGAACAGGAATGCTTTTTTGATACGTATAGCAACATTTGGAAGACCTGCAGAATTCAGACAACCAATATTTTTCAAGAGATCAATGCATGCCGTGACCAAACCATGCATGGGTAAAGCACCCACTGAGAGCGCGAACGAGAACAATAGAGTTTAACGTAACAGCATGAATCTGAAACTACACTGTGACTCACCTTTAAGAAATGACGCTGGTTGAGAAACTCAAACCCACCATTATTTTTTTTTAATTTTTTTTTTTACATTTATTTTTGAGAAACAGAGTGAGACAAAGCGTGAACAGGGGAGGGGCAGAGAGAGTAGGAGACACGGAATCTGAAGCAGGCTCCAGGCTCTGAGCAAGCGGTCAGCACAGAGCCTGATGCGGGGCTCGAACCGACGAACTGTGAGATCGTGACCTGAGCCGAAGTCGGACGCTCAACCGACCGAGCCACCCAGGCGCCCCAAACCCACCATTATTTGAAAGGGCTGTTGAAATACTTCTTCTTCCACAGAAATATCTGAGTGAGGCCAGATTTCCTTATACACTTCGACTAAGAAAACATATTGGGACAGATTCAAATGAAATGCCAAACCAGAGAGAGGACTCCTGTCTTCTATTAAGCTAGACATTAAGGAGATTTGCAAAACTCCCAGACAGCACCACTCTTCTTACTTTTGTTTGGTTGGCTTTGGAAAATACTGACTTTCATAAGAAAGTGTTATTTACGTGATGGGGTTATTACTGTGCTTTTACATAAATCAGTAAGTATTTTTACAATTTCTCAATCTTATTTTTTAATATCAGTAATGTAGCCCGTTGTAAACAAAAGCTCTCGAGGCTCGTCAGCTTTTCTAACTAGGCTCCCAACGTGGGGCTTGAACTCATGACCTTGATATCGAGAGTCACACGCTTCACCAACTGAGCCGGCCCGGCGTCCCAGGCTCTTCAATGTTTAAGAGCCTAAAGGGGTCCTGAGGCCAACAAGTTTGAGAACCCTTGCCTTATATGAACTAAATACGATTGGAGGACACACAACCAACAATGAGTGCTACAGATTCTAAAGGAAGCCTCCAGCATGAGATGACTGAATCCAACCAATTTCATGGCGAATTTGGCCTCTTGCCATTATATTTGATCCAGAACAGAAAGGATATTAACCTTTTATTTTTTTTTTCTCATTAAATTCCGCCACTTGGCAGTAACTATGTTAAGAGGAGCAGATTAGTAGATTATGTAAGGAAGGTTCCCCTGGGTTTGGATTTAGATTGTTATACTACTTGATTTTCCCACTCTTGAGTTCCCCTCTTGCCCGAGACCATAAATGCAACAATTTCCCAGCATCATTCCAGGAGTCTAAACAGTCTTTGGAACAGCTGCAGAATGTTGACGGTCTCAGGATTCCTTAAAGGAATCTTTAAGGAATTTTTCTGTGGGTAGGGGAAGCCACCGCCCGTGACTCTTAATTAAATGTTGAAAGCCCGCGCCCGCCCGCAACAATGAAAGAAACTGTGGATTCCTCAGAATCTCAGTGCAGATAAACTGTCCCCTCTTCCGTAAATAAGGACTTGTTCCAGAGAACTCTCTATCGCCTTCTTCCTTTCTGTTTAGTGAAAAGGCTATGCTTGATAAATGGGAAAAGCAAACGGGTGGCTTCCGTGACTGCATTCACTTGAACGCATTCCTCCTGGCACTGACTTCCTTCCTAAGGCTCACAGCTGGTCGAACTGTAGGGCCTACCTGCCATGGGAGGGACGGAAATGCAGCCAGGGCCAAGGCGATTTTCTCCAGGGACACGCTGAGCAATATCCCAAACATAGATTCACTTTACTGGGGACGAGACCAGAGGGTACACACAGCACCCACAGCTCCTCAGCACTGCACTGGGTCCCGGTGCAGGAAGGGACGGGGACCCAGAGCATAACGGGCCCCATGAAACTGAAGCCGGAAACATCTGGCCCGTGGGTGGCCGGTTTCCCCTTAGTTCCTTCTTCTGTGTCAGGGTTCATTACAATTGTCAATTTACCCTTCTGAGTTGAAACCAGTAAGTTAGCAGAACATTTGGGGATGGGGAAGATCCCAGAAAGATTTCTACATGCAGATCAAATGAGCATACTCACGAATGGTAATGAGTTTATACCTCTGATACTGGGAGGATCTGGACATCAGTAATGAAAGGGAAACCTCAGGCACCCTTCTGCCCCCGACAAATCACAAAGCTGCTTCTTACATGCCTCTCAATTTGACTGTTTTTGACTTTCATTTTTATCAGATTTTTGAAGTTCTGTTTTCTTTTTAATTTTTTAAAAAATATTTATTTTTACAGAGAGAGGGGCGCCTGGGTGGCTCAGTCGGTTAAGCGGCCGACTTCGGCTCAGGTCATGATCTCGCGGTCCGTGAGTTCAAGCCCCGCGTCGGGCTCTGTGCTGACAGCCCAGAGCCTGGAGCCTGTTTCCGATTCTGTGTCTCCCTCTCTCTGACCCTCCCCCATTCATGCTCTGTCTCTTTCTGTCTCAAAAATAAAATAAATGTTAAAAAAAAAATTAAAAATAAATAAATAAAAAAATAAAAAATATTTATTTTTACAGAGAGAGAGAGAGAGAGAGACAGAGCATGAGTGGGGGAGGGGCAGAGAGAGAGGGAGACACAGAATCGGAAGCAGGCTCCAGGCTCTGAGTTGTCAGCACAGAGCCCGACACGGGGCTTGAACTCACAGACCGCGCAATCATGACCTGAGCTGAAGACGGATGTTCAACCGACTGAGCCACCCAGGCGCCCCAAGTTTTTAAAAAATGTTATTTATTTTTGAGAGAGTGCGGGCGGGGGAGGCATAGAGAGAGGGGGGCACAGAGGATCCAAAGGGGGCTCTGTGTTGACAGCAGCCAATGGTAGGGCTTGAACCTATGAATCACGAGATCATGACCCAAACCGAAGTCAGACGCTCAACCAACTGAGCCACCCAGGTGCCCCTTGAAGTTCTATTTTCTGAGAAGTTTTGTAAAATTTGGTGGCTTCACACACTGTATGGATGTTAGGTGAGTGGTCTCAGTCGGGTCCTGCAGGCCCAGGGTAATTTCATCAGTCATCTAACACGAGAGGCCTCGCTACAGGTCCCTAATAGTTAAATACCTTTAAAAAGTTAAACTGATATTTATCTAGATAAAATGTGTATCTCTTCTTTCTCCCCATTAAGTCGATTGTATTAAGGTAACCTTTCCAATCTGCCCCAAACCGAATCAAACAAATAAATGAGTCAAACAACACTCTCCAGCCAAGACTATATCAAAGGCCCCAGTATTTCCAGTTTTAGTGACTCAGGAAACAAAGACTAAGTCTCAGGCCTACTGACTCAACTAAATTGAATTATAAGGATGAAAACCAGACTCTGAACTATGGCAACCCTCTAGGGCAAGGCCGCCCTGAGCCGTGAAGGCATTTAGGTTCACTCCTTTTTAAAAGTGTGGTTACATTTGGGGGCAAACTTCACTCTCAGTGTAAAGTTAATTTCAAGTTCTTCTGCTCAGGAACTAGATTTTCCCATGTTCCCAAATCGGTAATGTCTTCTTTGCAACCCAAAGCCTCCATACTCTCTGTTACTACAGAAAAGAAATAAGCAGACAGCCTTTCCACACAGTCAGCCACCCCAGTGAACAAACACAAAGGAAACTCAAGATATTTGTCATCACTCCCTGGGAAGCCTCTAGCAGAAGCATAGGTGGGTTGATTCCAACGGCATTCACTTCCTGCTCTTGCCATATGAGTAAATGTTAGGAAACAACAGTGCCCTGAGTACTCAGCCCACAGAGGACAACTGTGGGTGAAGAATTACCCAAAGATGGAGAAGAGGGACCCAGAGAAGCAACTTGCCTAAAGAGGTAACTTGTAAATACACTACCGAGGACACCTTGGAGACCCAGATCTCTAACGAGGTATCTGAAGTCCACTTCCTCAGGTCTGGAATGAACCGAAGAACGTTGCATGCAGCTATAAAAAAGAGAATTCTCCGGTGTTGATCGAGCATTATTTAAGGGAGAGAGAAGATATGGGGCACCTGGCTGGCTGAGTTGGTACAGCATGGAACTCTTGATCTCGGAGTTGTGAGTTTGAGCCCCATGCTGGGTGTAGAGACTACTTAAAAATAAAATCTTTAAAAACGGAAAGGGAGAAGGAGAAGGATATGAGATTATAAGATCCTCAAGGGTAGGTTACTATCACTGATCTTTGCATCCACAGTGCCTGGCATGGTAACCAATATGTGGTAAATACTCACTACATGCTCATTGATCTGTTTTATGGTAGAAATCTTGGCTATTAGAAACATTTTACCAGACATCCTGGATAAGCCTGAGGCCATTTAATTTTCTTAGGTCATCTAATTTTCCGTGTCCTAATTCAAAGTTTGCCAAGCACACCGCTGGTCACAGATGTGTTTTCCCCTCTGTCCTGCTATCCGGAACATCCCTGGAGAGTGGGTACAAGTATTCTGGTCGCTGAAAAGGACTTTCTCCCACTATAAATTGATAAACTGGAATCCTGGCCCATGAAACGTGAGCATGGGTCAGTATACTAGAGTCTGACTCGCTCCAGGTAAACTGATAATAACCGAGTTGCCAAACCGGTAACTCTCAGGACGAGACTTCCGCCTGCGCTAAGCCCTAAAGAGAGGGCCACAGATGCGAGGTCCTGCCTACGCTGTAGGCCACCAGTCCTGACACCAGTATGAAGCCTACCCACCACCGGCAGCAGTCTAATAGTGGCATAAATAAATAAGATGCAACTACGTAAATAAATAAACATAAGCTTTAACACTTTTGCTGCTTTGGATGGTAAAAGGTAATGAGAAATGGAAGAGAGCGGAGCAAACTAGGTGAACATACAGGTTTTGGAGGTTAGGAAAGCTAGGATTGCATTGGGTGGTTACTTTGTGAATTTAAGCAAATTATTTAACCTTCCTCAATCTCTCCATTTTCTTTGTGAAACTGAGACAATAATCATATCCATTTCATTAGGTTGGGAGGAATGAGAGAATCTACAAAAAGATTTAAAATTTTCCATTGCTAGCAAAATAGCGGACTAGAGAAAATCCTCCCACTACAGAATACTTAAGGATGCTGAGTTCAAAATTATTTTTTTTTTAATCTTTAAAAATGTATGGACTAGGTCTCAAGAGAGTAAAACATTCCTCTGAAATCAGGAATGAAGCTGTAGGATCAATCCAAGGAAATGAGACACTATCGGACATTCAGCTAGCCTGGAGGCACCTTCCGGTCCCAGATGGTCCAAGCTTTCATCTTAATGGAAACATGGGTGGGCAAGGGATTAGGAGGAAGGAGAACCAAAGACCACTACAGAAAGACAAGGCACATAAAAGGCTATGCCTTTAGAGAAATGTTAAATAAGGGAAAAACATGAACACCCCACCCAAGCAGTAGACAAGGAAAGTCATCTGTCTCAGTCTTGACTTTTAGTGGAAGAAGAAAAAGTCTTCCCGAGTCAGGTTGTCAGATTTAGAAATAAAAATACAGAGTGCCAGGGTTTTCTAGAGCAGGGAAACTCTTCTACACTTGTCCAAATCAATAGAATGTACACCACCAACAAACCCTAATGTAAACTATGGACTTTGGGGGTTAAATCTGTGTCAATGTTGGTTCGTTGATTGTAATGAACATACCATTCTGGTGGGAGATGTTGATGGAAGGGAGGCTGTGTGGGTGTGGGGAGGAGGGGTATGTGAGAACCTAGAACTAAATGGTCAGTTTTGCTGTGAACCCAAAGCTACTCTAAAAAATAAAATCTATTTATTTTATATAAATAACATGCTTATACTAAAAATGTATTCATTGTCGATTTGAAATTCCAATTTAACAAGGCACCCTGTATTTTTTATGGCAACACTGCCCTTCATAATCCATGGCTATTAGCCAGACCTAATATGGATTTGGGTCATGAATTCACATTACCTGTCTAAAAACTGTAAACTAAAATATTTATATTAAATAGATCACAGTTTGTATTGTCCCTAGGTGCCTGGTAAAAGCAAACAAAAAACTTCTTCCTATAAAAAAAATGCATCTTTACCCCAGGCCTCAAAATATTCCCGCAGTAGGGGTGCCTGGGTGGCTTAGTCAGTTAAGTGCGATTCTGGCTCAAGTCGTGATCTCATTGATCTCACTGTGCTGATGGCATGCAGCCTGCTTGGGATTCTCTCTCTCCGTCTCTCTCTGCCCGTCCCCTGCTCTCTCTCTTTCTCTCTCTCGAAATAAATCAATAAACATTAAAAAAAAAATTCCCACAAATAGATTTCAAACAAATGTAACATTACAATAGAAAAATACAAGGAAACAAAAGGACCACAGAAAAAAATACATGGACCAGACTCACCAGGACATTAGATATTGGACTAATCACATATAGAAAATAAACCATTTAAATAAATAAATCAGAAATTGAAACCATAAGCAAGAAGAATTTTTATATGACCAGAAACATTAAAAAACTAACCTCTAGAATAGATACATATAATTATTGAAATGAAAAACTCAAAGAAACCATTAAAAAGCAGATTATACATGACTGAGTAAAAAATCAATGATCTAGAAGCCAGAATCCAGCACCAGGAAAAAGAAAGAAAAATATGAAGGGAAAGTCGAATACGAAAGCTTGAGTAAGAAGAACTAAAAAACATTCAATGAAATTCCAAAAGGAGAGGAAATTAGAATTTTCCAAAACCGATAGTAGTTTTGAGGACTGATAAACCCTCAGAATTAAGAAGCGTAAAGAATACCAAGAAAGATCACTTTATTATTCATCAGTGGATGAATCGATACAGAATATGTGGTTCACGCATACACAATGGAATACTACTCAGCCATAAAAAAAAACCCACAAAATTTTGCCATTTGCAACAACATGGATGGATCTAGAAGGCAGAATGCTAAGTGAAACAATTCAGAGAAAGACAACTACCATGTGATCTCACTCACGCGGACTTTAAGAAACAAAACAAACACAGAAGAGACAAATGTAAAAACAGACTCAAATATAAAGAACAAATCGATGGTTATCAGAGGTGAGGTGAATGGGGAGACGAGTGAAATAGGTGAAGGGGATTAAGAGGACGCTTATCCCGGCTAAGTGCAGAGTAACGTACAGAAGTGTTGAATCGCTATGTTGTGCGTTATGTGTACAGTAATATAACACTGTACGTTAATTATGCTAGAATTAAAAAAAATAAGGAATGAATAAAATTTTTAAAAAACCAAAATTCGGAATTCTGACTACCTTTTGAGAGAAAACAGCGTGCACAATCCTGGACTAACATGCAGGGAACTCCAGATATTTATAATGTTCTATTTCTTTTCTTCTTTAATGTTTATTTTTGAGAGACAGAGAGACAGAGCATGAGTAAGGGAGGGGCAGAGAGAGAGGGAGACACAGAATCAAAAGCAGGCTCCAGGTTCCACACTGTCAGCGCAGAGCCCGACGTGGGGCTCGAACTCGCAAGCCATGAGATGATGGCCTGAGCCCAAGTTGGATGCTTAACCACTGAGTCCCCCAGGCGCCCCTATAATGTTCTATTTCTTTTTTTTTTTTAATTTTTTCTTAACGTTTATTTATTTTTGAGACAGAGAGAGACAGAGCATGAACGGGGGAGGGGCAGAGAGAGAGGGAGACACAGAATCGGAAGCAAGCTCCAGGCTCTGAGCCATCAGCCCAGAGCCCGACGCGGGACTCGAACTCGCGGACCGCGAGATCGTGACCTGAGCTGAAGTCGGACGCCCAACCGACTGAGCCACCCAGGCGCCCCTATAATGTTCTGTTCCTTAAGATGTATGGTGATGGGGGGGGGGGCCAGAGGTTCACTTTATTATTATGCATCCTAATACACATGCACATCAAAATTCCTTTTCATTACCAAATATTTATAAAAACATGAAAAATGTTTAAAAAGACCTTACTGTGTAGTGCACAGAGCATTCAGTATCTAACGATAACACAACAGCTGCTGTGCAGTCACCAGAAGATCTCTAGTGGCATGGGCCTCAGGGGCACTGGGTTGCTAACACTTTCCAGCTAGGACCCCCTATTCATGCATGTGGCTGGTCTTGTCATGGCGACAACTCAGGACAATGAAGTGGTCCTTCTTCTTTAGCCAGCAGCCTGATTCACCTTTACCCCTTCATCCTCCTCATCCATCCATCCATCCATCCATCCATCCATCCAATAAATACTTAAGTACCTCCCAAGGTCTGGGAACCTCCAGACTTCAGCTTTTATCCAAAGTCCTATAGTTTGAAGAATCTTAGGGCAACAATCGGTCAGCAAGTTATAGATACATGACTGGAGTCTAGTCCAAGGTGTATCTGATCCCTCTCCCTTGACCACCCCTCTACCAGTGTGTTTTGAAATGGGTTGTTGTGATTCATAAACTTGCATAATACATGATTCACAAGCTTCTCCCACACATTCGTGATTTTCATCCCCTCAATTCTGGTAACTGAAGCTCCCGGCTCACATGCACCGACGTGAAATGCCTTCATGACAGGTAACCAGGAGATTTTATCATGAACTGACTGCGATATTACAGAGGATCTGTGTGTAGGTTTCCTATTGCTGCTGTGCCAAACTATCACAAACTTGAAATGAGATTTGTCACCTACAGCTCTGTAGGTGAAACGCCCAACAGGGGTCTTACCCTGGCTAAATGAAGGGCTCAGCAGGGCTGCGTTCTTTCCTGGAGAATCTTTTTCATTGCCTTTCGCAGCCCCTGGATGTAGCCCATGTTCCTGGGCCGCTGGCCCCTCCTCCGCCTTCAAAACCAGCAATGTCAGATCCAGTCCGCACACAGAACTCCCCACACCCGCTCTTCTGCCTCCCCTCTCCCCACTTTTAAGGACCCTTGTGATTTCACTGGGTCCACCAGATGATCCAGGATCATTCTCTAGTCTGGGCATCAGCCGATGAGCACCCCTAATGCCTCTTTGCCATATAAAGGAATATGTTTAGGTTCCGGGGATTAGGACGTGGACATCTTTGCAGGTAGGGGTGGAACTACTCCACCGCTCGTACTATGAGACATCACTCATTATTCCCGAATTTTCTCTCTAAATTAGATGATCAAAAAGTAAGCTATCAGGATCATGGTATCTCTACCTTCCAGAGAAATGATTTACTTAAGCCATGCCTTAACGTCTACCTTTATAGAAGACCCAAGTGTGACCGAACAACCTCTGTGTTTTTCAGAAACGATTGAAGTTACTGTTCAGCACGTTATTCAACGTTCTTTTAATGTAAGAGCCTACCTTATAATTTTTTGCTAGAGTTTAATACCAGGAAAACTCCTGATTCAGCGGATGGATTCGCCAAATGAAAACAACGTGGACCACAGTCTTGTCTACCTTGCGCTGGTGGCTAGAAAATTTCAGAATGAAATTCACCCCACTTCCTGTAGTTTCTGTTTTGTTTTAGCTCTAAAAAAATTTTCTCATTTTGGGTTTTTAAAGTTACTGCAAGTACTCTAAAAAGTAGTCACTTCAGGGACGCCTGGGTGGCTCAGTCAGTTGAGCGTCTGACTCTTGATTTCGGCTCAGGTCACAATCCCAGGGTCGTGGGATTGAGCCCCCACATTGGGCTCCACACTGAGCGTGGAGCCTGCTTAAGATTCTCTCTCTCTCCCTCTACCCCTCTCCCCCACTCATGTTCTCTCTCTAAAA
The DNA here is from genome assembly GCF_024362965.1 of Panthera pardus. Lineage (NCBI taxonomy): Eukaryota > Metazoa > Chordata > Mammalia > Carnivora > Felidae > Panthera > Panthera pardus. The sequence goes on along the minus strand of NW_026526654.1, from coordinate 86,318,168 downwards.
TTTAAAAAAAAAAAATCTTCTAAAAAAAAGTAGTCATTTCTGTCTTAATAAATATAATGAAAACATCTATTAACCTTTTTTAAAAAAAGAGATCACTTTCACCTACTTTTGAAAAACTTACAAATGCTTTAGCAGGTTCAGAATACTGTAATTAAGAAATATTAAGATTTTCTAAGAATTTATGCCTAGTATGTACTCAAAAGAGATTTGGTGAATAATGCCTAATCACCAGTGAGCACGATAGCATTTTATTAAATCTAGCTCCACGGACCTAAACGCTGCTAGGATATTCTACGGTTTCAAGGCCCCGAACCACCACAGTTAATAGGGGAAAGCATAGATAGCAGGGGATGTGCCTCCCACTCTCACCTCTATAAGTGGCAGCTACAGGTTCCTTTGGCCACACTTTCACATGCAGAGCAATTAGGTACAAATAAGCCCCCCAGCATTTATGTGGGACCACAGTGCAGCCTGACCTGCCTTTTCTGCTTGGTATTCCTTTAGTCACCTTTACGCAACCTGTGCCTCCAGCAAATGGGACCCTTCGGGGTTCCCCAAAATTCCGTAACTTACGCCGTGCTCTGTACTTAAGCGTATGGCCCCATCTTCTCACACTCCGGGAGTCCTCCCATGTGCATCCTTTTTAAAAATAATAATTTCCTAAGTTTATTTATTTACTATCGAGAGCGAGGGCAAGCTGGGGAGGGCAGGGAGAGAGAGGGAGACACAGAATCCGTAGCAGGCTCCAGGCTCTGAGCCGTCAGCACAGAGACCGTGAGATCATGACCTGAGCAGAAGTTGGATGCTCAACCCACTGGGCCACCCGGGCGCCCCTCCCCCATGTGCATCCTTAAAGGCCACCTTCTCCATCCTGCCTCCTGCCATGCAGCCTCTCTCTTGTGAAACCCCACGGTACTTTGTTTCTTATGGTTCTTACATTTTATGTTCTACTTTGTAACGCAACTGTACGTGCACAGATACACACACATGCTTGCGAACCATTTGCATTACTTATCTTTATAATCCCTTTTAGAAGAAAGTGCCTTGTAAATGACATGTGCTCAAAAGTATCCATTGAATTTAACTGCATATAAATTCCCACATATAATTTAATTATATGCATAACTTTTGTGCTAACAGGAATAAAAACCATGCTACCACTTATCACACTGCATTACATTTTGCGGACCAGTTTATCTGGATAGTTCGCCCAAAGGTTTGTTGAAATTCGAATATATTTAATTTAAGATTCAACAGCTCCCTCTAGTGGCCTCTGTGGGCAACTGAGCTTGCTGGACTCCAGAGTTAAAACAATTTCATTTTATCTTTGGTACTTAAATTTGAAGTGGTTCTCAATAATTTCAGTTTTACTGTTAAAAACTGATTGCCACTGAATGGTAAATTTCATTTGGCATAAAAGTGTCATTTTTATGCCAAGAATAAATATAGGCAGTTATTGATCAATGGTTTCCATCTCAAATGACTATAAACCTGTTGTTAAAAATATGAATATATTTTAATTTAAATGTTAATAAATATTTGATTAAGGTTACAAAGCAAGTTTTCAGAAGGTCACGTATACTTTACCAGTACATGAGAATGACTATATCTTGGAACTCAGTGACAATACACAACACTCTATTTTTGCTTTTTCCAAATTCTGGAACAGTATCAGTTACAAATAACTTAAAAGCTCAAGCATTTTAACTATACAATCAAATGTTCAAGTTGAAATGGAACAACGTAAAACAAGGAACCAAGTAAAACTGCAAAACGTTAAACCCCAAAGTATAGCTCTTAATGAGGCCCAAATCTCTTAAGACACCATGCCCATGGCCTGGGGGTTTCCGCCGTGAAGGGAAAAGCTAAGGAGGTCAAGGTCTGGCTGTTGGTGGGTCTCCACACTCCGTGGCGGGCTTCCCAAGGAAGCAGCCCAAGCCACAGCATCACACAGTGAGAGGCTAAGCTCCAATAAAGCTAACTGTCTGAATTCTGGAAGAGCACAAAATGCTGCAGCTGGCCACAGGCTCTCCAAAGAACTCCAGGGAGAAACTGGTGGGGATCCCAACCTCCCCCGTCTTCACTGGCTCCAGAGAGGACAAGAAGAAACAGAAGGGCAACACTGAAATCTACAGCTATCATTGCTCATGTGACCTCCTTTGAGAAAATAAAACATCTATTTAATAGAAGCTTTTCTTGTATCCAGAATGTCTCTTTCCCTTTGGATTCCCACTGTTGCCTAGGATTCCAACAATTATTTACAAGCATTATAATTTTTGTGAATACTTTGATAGTTTCCCCTCTGGAGTTGTGTTTTTATATAAAATCTGACTTCAGAGAAGCGTTTTCATTAATGATATTTATTCTAATTGGGAAGGATGCACAAGAGGAAAAAGAAAGAGAACACACACACACACACACACACTGTAAGTTAGATAATCGTTTAGTGTGCGACATAAAAAAAATGTTTTAAAATACACAAAAATTATTGCTGGAGATTTTTTTTCATCCTAAGTTTACCAAAAAGCAAAACAGAACAAAAAATATATAGAAATTGGAACTAATTCTACTGCTATTAAATTGGTAGTTATTCTATAGTATGTTATAAAAATGCATAGTGTTTTTCGCTTTCATTGATAAAAATCATATAAACTTGGGGCTCCTTCTTCTTTAGAAACACATTCACTTTCCCTGAGTATCACCCAAATTATAATAATATGCCCACTGAAATCCACCCAGTCAGGGATGTTTCACCACTCTCCTTCATACTAAATATTAAAAACAGGCTGAGTAAATTTTTAAGAGTTTATCATAATTTCTTTTCACCAAATGATTCTGAAGTAAGATATAACGGACTATGATAATCCACTTACCCAACATACCAAAATTTGGAACCCAAATGCCATCACGTAATTTGTCCACAAACAAATACAAATAGTTAAAAATTGAAAAAAAATGCATCAAGGAAGCAAAATATTTTTCACTTCAGGTCAACGGTAAATGGCAAATGAATGGCGACATCAGGTAAGGTTGATGGTTCACACGAAATCAGTGAACTTCAACAAAGCCATCCGATCACCTAGCAAGGAACCTGCACCTTCTTGTCATCAATGGCTTCTAATGAATAGACACCTCTGAGTTTCTGACATGTAATCTCAGATTAGATTTTCCAAATTTCTCATTGCTAACTCAGTCAAAGCTTCCCATACACCGTTACCCACTTTAGTTGGAGAATAAGGAATACAAAGATGTTTCATTCAATACTTAAATGGACTTCCTTAGACTCTTTACTTGTCTGTCTTTAGCCCCAATGTGGAAATCACGTCTGTAAATAATGCTGAGACAAACATGATCTTTTGCAACACTTCTATCTATCCATCAAAAAAGATACTTTGGCCTCACAACCATGAAGTGATTATTAATATAACTTAATTTATAAGAGACCTAAATACGTGATACACATGTATATGCATACTAAAATGTGTTAAACCCTAAAGTTATATCCATCCAATAAAAAGCAAAAGGCCCCAGAACACTCCCAGGTTTTTATCACAACAAAATATCTCAAGAATGTAACAGCCTCATGTTTGATTTTCCATTGGGGCGAGGTGACTAATTTGCATTCGTTTACAAAATAAAATCATCCCCAAGTTCGCCCACCAGTGGATTGGCCGAAACATCAGAATAGTTGGTGGCAGTACTGAACATTAACAAAGTTCGTTTATGACCCAGAATTATAGTAAGAGGAGGCCTTAACTTCAAAAAGGAAGACATCACCCAAAGGGCCTGACGGGGGGGGGGGGGGGGGGGGGGGGGTATATGTTGAAAGTCAAGAAAAACGTGAAGCCGTCAGTCTGAGGCTCCAGAAGAAACAGAAGAGACAGTGGGGGAGGGGATGGAGGTCTGGAGGCCATTCTTACCAGGTTCGGAGCACTGGCGACTCTTAAGGACAAGTCCTGGAAAGGAAGGAAAAGATGTGCTGTTAGTACGCAGACGTGTGAGAGATCATTGGAAGTTAAATTAGAATGTCAGTTCTCGATTTGATCTGAAAAAAATATATGGAGAAAAAATAAATTGTGTGCACACACACACGCGCGCGTAAATGCATGCGTATAGATTTACACACCCTTGATAGATTTTAAGAGCACTGAGAAAATGATGCATTCTACCTAACATATCTGGATCACACCGCAACCCCACGGTTCTGGCTGTGTTATTCCGTAACGATGAGCCCTGGGTTTCAAATTCACTGATCTCTGGTTAAGTGCACAGGCTCTGAAGCCAGACTGCATAGGGTCAAATCCCAGACCGCGGTTTCTTGCTGCGTGACCCAGGGCAGTGATTTCATTTCTCTGCCAGGCTAACGGCAGAGAATGGAGTGAGGACTAAGTGAATTAATATCCACAAAGGGCTTGGAGCACTGCCTGGCACATTGTAAGCACATGCAAATGCACGTTGCCATCTTGGGGATTTGCTCTCTGTGGCGAAAAACTGGGCAGCTTCTCGGGAATCCTTGCTCCTTTGCAGACATTTATTAGCTCCCTCCACTGGCCCCCCACTTGGTCCCCCACGTGTAGAGAACTTCTGCTCCCCAGTCCCTACAGCCTCATCCCATCCTTCCGGAGCCCATCACCAGCCCTTGCCTTCCAGAAGCACCCTTCGTGGAAGCTGCCTGCCCCTTCCTACTTAGGATCATGCTAATTTATGCTCATCATACCATCTGGATGGGCAGCTACCTATTCACTCTTTTATTCACCAACCCAACACGCGTTTATTGAATGCTGGCAGTGGGCCTGGGTGGGAACGACGGAGGCCCGCCGTCTCTGCACCCATGTGATTTATCGTGTCTTTAATCCCATGGGGGGGGGGGGGCAGGCCAGGCAGGGACAGAACTGTCACCCTATTGCTGGAACTGTGTGCCATACCACACATCCTGGAGTGTCCTGTGGGGCTTGTCTCTAAACGAGGACACAATAAAACTTCTGGGAGAGAAAACGCTAGAGACACAATAGCTCATGAGGGTAACGGCAAGGGAGGAGGGGATCGGATGCAGGGTGCTCAGGCTCTGGGGCTCTGCGCGGGTCCCTGGGGCGCGGAGCCCGCCTGGGTGGAGTCAGTAATGTCAAGTGCAGCCCAATGACCTTGCTGGGTTGTGGGCACAGAGAGGCAATTTTAAGCCAATGTTATGGGTGTAGTTTGTATCACTTTCCCACCCAGCTGCTGAGGAAGGATGCTCCAAGTGCTTTCGGCGAGACCTCAAGGAAGTTGGAAGTCAGCGAAATAACATTAGTGCAACGGCCAGGGTGCTGTCAGAAATGGGAAGAATTCCCCTTTGGACACCGCTGAGGGTATAACTCTGCTGGGAAATGGCCATCCCGGCTACAGGCGGGGCAGCCGCTGCCCATCAGAGTGACCACGTCATAGGAGGAGCGCCACCGTGTGACAGAACGGTCACGCTGGTCTCAGCCCGCCTGCCCAACCAGGAGGAATGGCCCAGAAGCAGGGCAGAAGGACAAAGCCACACACCGAGACCAAGGGCTGACGGACCGTAAGAACATCTGAGGAAAAGGCACAGAGCGTCCCGAATCCTGCCAGGGGACGGAGGGGCTGGGGTGGGGGTTCCTGCCATTTTACTGTGGGGCTCGGAACCCGGACACTTGTCACCGTGGCTACCACCCCCCGGCACACACTGCCCGTGCCGTCCACATCGCGGTAGGGCTGGGGTGCAGGTCACAGCAGAAAACAGAGCAACATTCACTTCATGTCCACGCAGGAAGCGTGAGGCCAGCACTCAGGGGGGTTCGGGAACACGAAACTTGCTTCGGGGTTATGGTGAAGTCTCACTAAGTGAAGAAAGTATCCAGGTCATCTAGAAATGACAGGCCTTGGGGCGCCTGGGTGGCGCAGTCGGTTGGGCGTCCGACTTCAGCCAGGTCACGATCTCGCGGTCCGTGAGTTCGAGCCCCGCGTCGGGCTCTGGGCTGACGGCTCGGAGCCTGGAGCCTGTTTCCGATTCTGTGTGTCTCCCTCTCTCTCTGCCCCTCCCCCGTTCATGCTCTGTCTCTCTCTGTCCCAAAAATAAATAAAAAACGTTGAAAAAAAAAAAAAAAAAAGAAATGACAGGCCTTGGGGGCGCCTGGGTGGCTCAGTCAGTTAAGCGTCCAGCTTCGGCTCAGGTCATGATCTCACGGTCCACGAGTTCAAGCCACACAGAGGGCTCTGTACTGACAGCTCGGAGCCTGGAGCCTGCTTCAGATTCTCTCTCTCTCTCTCTCTCTCTCTCTCTCTCTGTCTCTCTGCCCCTCCCCTGCTCATGCTCTGTCTTTCTCTCTCTCAAAAATAAAATAAACATTAAAAAAATATATATTAAAAAAAAAGGAAATGACAGGCCTTGCTCTGTTGAGAAATTACTGCTGTTACCATAAAGATCTAGAAAGTGCCACAAAAGCAACCAGAAAGGGAGGATGCCATGAGGCTGACACAGTGTGTGTGGATTACAATGTCAGCAATTAGGGCAATTCCTTTCCTCCGTCCCACGCTAAACCAAGCAATCTTTTTCTCTCTTTAATGTTTATTTATTTTTGAGAGAGACAGAGACAGAGACAGAGTGTGAGAGGGGGAGGGGCAGAGAGAGAGAGGGAGACACCAGATCCGAAGCGGGTTCCAGGCTCCGAGCTGTCAGCACAGAGATGCGGGGCTCAAAGTCCCAAAGGCCAGATCATGAGGACGCGTCACCAAGGGAACCAGCCGGGCGCCCCAAGCAATCTCTCCCTTCAAAGGAGCCCAGTAAGTAACAACGACCAACGTGGGCAGAAGACGTGCCCGACTTTGTTACAAACTAAGAAACGGAGGAAACAGGTGAATCGACTGTTTAACACGGTTTGACTATAAAATAACTGAGAAGACACGGCAGCCAAAAGAACATCTGAGAGAAAATTATTTTTTTATACTTTACATGATTGTATTTTTAAACTTTATTTTTTTAGTAAAAATTGTCAAGTAGCCTCAAAAACGGAGCTGAAAAGACCTCTATGAATCCATTGCCTAGATTCAACAGCCATCATTTCACTCCGCTCATGCCATGAATTTTCATTTTGCTGGGTTTTTAAACAGCAAATCCCAGTCTTCATGGTACTTCACCCCTCGATCATTCAATATCCTCTTTAAAAGGGGACATTTTCTCACATAAGCATAATGCTTTCATCACACGAAACAAAATTATCATTCCGTAGTTAAGTCAGCCCTCTAGTTCCATGGTCGTTTTGCTATAACCCCTGAGTTTACAAATAGGTGTTTTTCCAGAAGTTTGGCTCTAAGTCGGTTTCGATTTCAGAAAATGTTTCCCACAACAGCATCTTTAACCCATATATCACCTGAAATAGAACAATTGTCCAGCTAAAAATGGTAGAAAGTCGTGCTTACCGTGTAAAAATGTTCTATTTCTACGGAATCACCCGGAATAAACATCTTCGTATACATTGTCTTTGTCCGTGTTTAAAATTATTTCTATCCTAAGTGAAATTCAAGAATTAGGATCATCCTAAGAATCCTGTTTCATGCTGCCACACTTCTTTCCAGAAAGTGCTATAGACAAGTGCTTCTCACACCTTAATGTGCATTGGAATCACCTGGGCACCTTGTTAAAATGTAAATTCTCCTTCCGGACATCTGGGGAGGGGTTCTGCGGTGACATCATGCTATCTGCTCATGGTTTGAATGGTATCCCCTGCCCTCAAATCCATACGTTGAAGGGGCGCCTGGGTGGCTCAGTCGGTTAAGCGTCCGACTTCAGCTCAGGTCACAATCTCGTGGTCCGTGAGTTCGAGCCCCGCGTCGGGCTCTGGGCTGATGGCTCAGAGCCTGGAGCCTGCTTCCGATTCTGTGCCTCCCTCTCTCTGCCCCTCCCCCGTTCATGCTCTGTCTCTCTCTGTCTCAAAAAAAAAAAAAAAAAAAAAAAAAAGTTAAAAAAAAAAAATCCATACGTTGAAGTCCTCAGTACCTCAGAATGTGACTTTATTTGGAAAGAGGGTTGATACAGATATAATTAGCTTAAAAAAAATCTTTTAATGTTTACTTATTTTTGAGAGAGAGAGAGACAGAGACAGAGTGTGAGTGGGGGAGGGGCAGAGAGAGAGAGGGAGACGCAGAGTCCCAAGCAGGCTCCAGGCTCCGAGCTGTCAGCACGGAGCCTGACGCGGGGTTTGAACTCACAGACCGTGAGACCCGAGCGGAAGTCGGCGCTTCACCAACTGAGCCACCCAGACACCCCCAGATATAATTAGTTTAGACGAGGTCATCAGGGTGGGCCTTCGCCCACTCTGACCAATGTCCTCATTAAAAGGGGAATCTGGACACAGACACGCACACACAGAAAATGCCACGTGAAGACTGGAGCCACGACGCCGGAAGCCAGGAGAGAGAAGCCTGGAACAGATCTTCCCCTGGAGGCTTCAGAGGGAGCACAGCCCTCCCAACACCTCAGTTCGGCCTCCCAGCCTCCAGAACTGTGAAACGCTCAGTGTCTGTTGGTTAGGCCCTCAGTTTGGGGTCCTTTTTTCAACAGCCCTAGCAAACTAATGCACAACCCTTTGCACAGCCCGGGTTAGGAGGATTCCTACTTGGACACACCCCGGCCCTGTGTTTGGGGTTAGGATAATGACTACAAGCTTAGACTCTGCAGTCAGACGGGCCTGTGTTCCATAACCTGTCCTGGGTAACTTCGTAAATTACTGAAGCAGGCTGAGCTTTGATTTCGTCACTTGTGACACGGCCATGCAGACCTGTCTTGTTAGGGTTTTGCAAGAGTTACATTACAAACACATGCGATATTCCAACTCTGCTGACCTTCAAGAGAGTACTTTTTAGGGCAAAAAAAAAAAAAAAAGTGGAGAAAAACTCAAAAATTTGTAGGCGATCAGGGAACAGGTGGGTGGTAAGGAATGGAAGCACAGGTGTGGCTTACTCTTTCAAAGCTTTTTTTTCTTTTCTTTTTTTGAAAAAGGGAAGTTAAAGAGAAATGGGACTTTGAAGGACTCACAAGGTCAAGGAAAATGTAATTTTTAGGATGAGCAGGACTTAGTATTTTTTTTTTATTATTTTTAAGGAATTTTTTAAATGCTCGTTTATTTTTTGAGAGAGAGAGACAGATCATGAGTGGGGGAGAGGCAGAGAGAGGGAGACACAGAATCTGAAACAGGCTCCGGCCTCTGAGCTGTCAGCACAGAGCCCGATGCGGGACTCGAACTCACGAACTGCAAGATCATGACCTGAGCTGAAGGTGAATGCTTAACCGACTGAGCCACCCAGGCGCCCCTAGATATCTTTTTTTTTTTTTTAATATTTTTGTGTTTCTTTTTTTTAAGTTTATTTATTTATTTTGAGAGAGCGAGCGAGCGTGTGAGCGGGGGAGGGGCAGAGAGAGGGAGGGAGAAAGAAAATCCCAAGTAGGCTCCACACTGTCAGTGCAGAGTGAGACATGGGCTCGAACTCATGAACCGTGAGATCATGACCTGAGCCAAAATCGAGAGTAGGACACTTAACCGACTGAGCCCCCCGGGCGCCCCCTTGATTGTCGATACCTTGTCCTCATCCTCGCCACAGGTAGAACCCAGGGCACTGTCCCCAAACCCTGCCCCAGGTGCTGGGGAAGGGGCAGGGGGCGGTGTGGCTGCCTGGGTCCTCCACAGCCTGGAGCTGAGAGGCCGAGAGACAACTGGAGGCACAACTTGAGCAACGGTCGGCGTGAAGGGGTCAGAGGGGGAAGGTCGGGTAGAAGGAAGGGGATGCTATGAAACCCCGGGAACTCAAGGAAAAGCGAGAGTCCCACTCGACGAGTGGGCAGTGGGGCGCTGAGGGGAGAGCCCAGGGTAGGCGCAGCGTGCACGGGGAGGGAGTACTAAGTGCTCTGAGTGCTGCTCGGAAAACCCAGGCTCAGCCCACCGAGCAGGTGATCGGGGGGAAGTTCCTCCGGGTGTGCCGACGTTTCCCACGTGACCTTGTGCCATCCTCCCACGCTGGCTCTGGGCTCAGACGTGTGGGCAGTGCCCGGTGGGGCATTCACAAACGGGACACAGCAGAGGCTTGGGAAGCCCCATTTGGGCCTGCTCGCGGTTCCCCTCTGCCACCACACGAAGAACATGTCCGGGCGAGCCTGCCGCGTGACGGGAGACCCCCGGCTGAGTAGCTCCATCACCCCAGCTGGGTGCCAGCTAGGTGAGGGGGCCCCGTCAAGCCCAGGTACATCCCCAATCTGTAAACCCACGAACTACACGAATGCTCGGTGTCGTGAGCCACTAGGCTTCGGAGTGGCTCATTACGTGGCGTAACGATGGGAACAGACGATGGGTACGGTGCCCGCGGTTGCTCAGCAGCCACGGCAATGACTCCTCTGGAAGACGAGAGCCCCTACCACACACCCCAGTTGTGGGGCCAGTAATGAGAGACAGGTGGGCACAGACGCCAGGAGCTCATCCTGGCAGAGAAAGAGGGACCACGGGAGCCACTGAAATTGGAGGGTCATGACCTCGATCATCTCGGCCAACTTGAAGGGTCCTAACGTGAAGTCCAAGTGGGCAGCCTGTCAGTCAGTATTTCCCGTAAGGGTGTCTCTCTCGCCGCTCAGACCCAGTAGGTAAAATCTTTGTGCCCATCCTGTTTACACCGGAAGGCGCCCTCAAGCTATTAGGGGGCCAGCGGCTTGGCCAGATACTGACCGGCAGGGGGCATCCGAGGCCGACGGAGCAAGCTTGGGCAAGACGGATGAGAGTTTTGTCCACAAGCTGCCCTGCACCCCCCTCCCGGCCCCCGGAGTCTAAAAGTGTTTTGGTCTGAAAGTGCAGCACAGTTGCCCGCTCTGGGGTGGTTCACAGAATCCCTGTGTCCGTGACGGAGGGTCTGGCTGAGATGCAGGGTGGAGGCAGCAAGACTCCCGGGCAGGTCTGAAATCTGCCCTGACCTGGCATCATCGACCACTTACCTGCTTGGCTTCTTGGCAGTGGTTTTCCAGTGACCGAGTCCCTCGCATTCCTGCCGGGCCCCACGGTCAGAGGCAGGGGCCACAGGCAATCCCTGCAGGACACCCAACGCCTCTACCCTCTCTGAGTCTGGCACTGAGTTTGATTTATAGATACAACGGTACGCAAGACTAGGTCCTGGCCCTGAGTCTCACAGTCACAGGGGTAGGAGGAGGTGAACAGGACGGCCGCCATGACAAGTGTATGAAGAAAAGGCAGAGAAGCCCGGGGATGTTACCCGGTCTGTGAGTTCTGGGTCTGTTAGTTCAAGAGAACGTCAGGGCTTCACAAGCCCTGGCCAGTTCATCCCTCGTGACCTCTCCGGGGCCTGTCCAGACCTGCTTTTGCCGGAAGGGTCTGCAGGCGGCATCACTGGCCGCCTCTTGCCTCTAAGATCAGGACCACCACGTGCCCGGATACACAGGTCTTGGCCAGAGGCGGCGGCCACGGTCTCAGTACGTCCTCTGCCAGGCGCAACATCAGAGCCTGGGATTCCGCTCCCCCAGTAAAGTTAGAGCCCGGTGTTTTCAGCCACACGTGGAGAAGAAAACAAGCCAGGGTCAGTCCCTTGTTGGCCAATCTAAGGGTCCTGGTGCCACTGGGTGTGCTGCCCAGCCCGAGCACCGAGAGCAGTGGTAGGGTTCCAGAACTCTCCTGTGGCTCAGGGCTCCATCCTCATCAGCAGCGACACTCTCAGGCTCTGAGGGCCTGGTCACCGTGGTCCCCAGGGGTGGGGCTGGAAGGCCAAGTTGCCTCCCAGGACTGTACTGGGGCCCAGACCAACTGTGGAATGTGGTGACTAAGCAGCATCGCCAAGGTGGCATTGCCTTGGGAATGGGGAGAAGGAAAATTCCTAGAACCAGGCGCTCAGGAGTCATGCCCACTTCTGGGTGCTGATTGAAGTGGGGGGCAGAAACCCCAAAGTGCGGGCCCAGCCTCCAGCCTCAGGCGAAAGCTGGCCTCTCCCGTCTGCGGAGCACGGCCTTGCAGGGAAGGAGCATAGCTGATGGGTCAGGTCCAGGGGAAGAAGCCAGAGTCAACGTGTCACGGCGGTCAGCCAGCTGGAGGGTCCAGACACATCACAGCAGGATGGAAACAGGGAAAAAGGCAAGAGGAGGTCAAGGTGGAGACTGCCTCCCAGGCTCAGGGAATTTCCACGGGAAAAGCCAGGGTGCTGTCCCTTGAGAAGGCAGGCAGGTGCAGGGCAAAGCACCCAGGCACCTGGCAGAGGAGACATTACGTCGGCCACGGTGAGGAAGAGTGGGTTTGATTCAGGCCGGAAGTAGAACAGGCAGAGGCAGAGGACAGGGACCAGGGGCAGCGGGGAAGAAGGTGGCCCCGCAGGGCCTGCGAGGGCGCGGAGAAGAAAGAGACCGGCAGGAAGCTCTTGCCTCCTTGTCGGTAGTGGGTAGGGTCGTGATACACAGCACTGCATTTGTCAGCTCCTGAGGGAACCAGAAGCAGAGTCTGGGGGGTGGAGCAAGCTGACTCAGCCGGCCCTCCCCCACCTCCTCCTCCGGCAGGGCCTGGAAGGGTCCAGGGACCTGCAGCAAAGACAAAGCCCCGGGCGCGTTCCCGCTCTGCGTGCTCACTTGGGGGCATGTCCTAGCTGCCTGTTATGGTCCCTGTGCTCCCAGACGGCATATGACCACTGCGCTCTGTTTCTTGAGTAGCCTCCACCTGCTTGGGCCCATCACAGTATTTCTGCCACCTCGTGCCTCCTCAGCCAACTGGGTTCCTGGAGCCTCTAAGTCACTCTATCCGTTGGAGGCAGAAGTCTTCTTCACAGACAGGCTGATAAAACTAGTTCTCTGGGATGTGCAAGGAGAGGGAAGGGGAGGAGGAAGGAGCACAAGGAAGAGGTAGGGAGGGAGCATGAGGAAGGAATGGGGAGGGAGCACCCAGAGAGGGAGAGGGGAGGAGGCATGAGGAAGAGGTGAGGAGGGAGCTCTGTGGGGGGGGGAAGGGGAGGGGGCAGCCAGGGAAGGGGCGGGGAGAGGGAAGGATGGGGAAGGGGTGGGGAGAGAGCACAGGGCCAAACTTTCTCGCATTCAGCGGACTGGGAAACTGAAAAGGAAAGAAGCCGGGAGCACTGGTCTCTCCTTGAACCTACCCATCTTAAGAGTCGGGATTTAAGAGTCGGGAACACACAGCCTGTACCGCAGCTCCCCGAGTGTGACCCCACCTGTAATCGCCCACCCTACTTGGCAGCACAGGCCCCCCCAGCAGCCCTTGTGCTGCCACCATTCTCCCCAGGACCTTCCCGGTTAAGCTTCATGGCCTAACATACAAGGAAAATGTGCACCTTCTGGGGTGGCTTGTGCACAGACAGTAACGACAATAAATGAGGTTTATTAAGTCTTACTGTGCGTCAAGCACATATGAAGTTTCATTCGATCCTCATGAGGACACTTGGGGTAATAGTACACTACTCCTACTTGAAAATGGAGACAGGGGCGCCGGGGGGGGGGGAGGGGGGCTCAGTCGGTTGAGCGTCCGACTTCGGCTCAGGTCATGATCTGGCGGTCTGTGAGTTCGAGCCCCACATCGGGCTCCGTGCTGACAGCTCGGGGCCTGGAGCCTACTTCGCATTCTGTGTCTCCCTCTCTCTCTGCCCCAACCCACTCTCATTCTGTCTCTGTCTCTCTCAAAAATAAATAAACAATAAAAAAAAAATTTTTTTTTAAATAAAAAAAAAGATAACGGAGACAAACGCGAGCCTCCGTAACTTCCCCAGATTGCACAGCTAGTCATTGAAGGAGCAGGGTTTCGAACCCACGGCCCCAGCTACTGACCACAGATATGATGCCACACGCAGAGTGGGCTCCGTCCCAGCAGGCCAGCCCCACCTGCCCCCAGGCAGACCTGAGAGGGTCGCCTGGCGGGTCCTAACCCTTCCCAGAGGCTCCTCAACAGAATTCAGCTCAGCACTGCACAGGTACTGTGCTCAGAGCTTCCGGGGACACTTGGGTGGCCGGGCACTGGCCCTGAGATGCTTTCCAGTCGGGCCAGCTGCCGCCAGAAGGACTGGAAGGTAGGAAATGAGCCTCTTGGGGGCACGGCTGGGGGCCAGGGCAGGACGGGTTCTCTGGACCGAGGGGAGCCCGGAAGGCTCTGTGAAGGGGCTGGCATTTCCACGGGATCTGCGAGGCAGGGTGGGCTGGGGACAAGTAAGGGTACAGAAGGACGGGGCCAGGGACGCAAGGAGAGGCTGGTCCAAAATGATGGAACAGTAAGAGCGGCGGTGACCCTGCGCATCATCCTTTTAACAGGCCGCTTTACGTGTGTCGCAGGCGAGCGCATCCTTTCCCGGCCACCGTCCACATGGCTTCCCTCTGCGCTGTCGCTAGGAGCCTGTAACTCATGATGAGTAAGTGGGCGGGGCTGGGGGCACGTGTCTGGTGCTGTCCTGCCCCCACCTGTCTCAAGCCCACTGTCTGAGCTGGAGGCCTCCCTGACACTCAGTCCCGCAGCTCTAACCTGGGATCGTGACTGTCCATCATCACGGGATTATCGTCACGATTCAATACTGGTGCACGTTGAGTGCTCAGATTGGCGCCACGTGTAGTAAGTGCTCAATAAAGCAGGGCTGCCCTGAGTACTAGCAGTAGGAGTAGCAGTAGTTACTACACGGACCTGCCTGGCCCGGCTCTGCCAGCCTTTCTGCACCACGTTGTGCCCCAACTCCCCTCCGTGGCTGGGCTCCACTCTGGCCTTCCTTCCGAAGGTTCCTTCGTGTATCACAGAACTCACAACGAGAACACAACGGGAACGATTTTCTCATGTATCTGTCTAAACCTGTTGCTCACTAATACTATTTACAGATTTTTTTTTTTTCGATCACATTCTCAATGCACGGAAGGCTGTTGTGGTGCAATGCTCAAGGATGCTGTGCCGGCCTGTGTATTTACCTGCTAATGAATTAGTAGATCTCCTTGACTCGGGGTGACGGCCCATAGATACCCTCGGAATAAGAAAATTTTTATACAAGGCAATAACTCCTAATGGATGCTAATATTTAAACTTAGCCTCTATGAATACTATGTCCATTATTAACCTCTCACTTAATCGTAAAATCGTGGATGGTTACAAGACGGCTGTATTTTCTCTGTGGTTCACCCCAAATACCAAAGGAATGTGGCAGGAACCTACGGCTGCTTCCAGCTCAACAGGTCTGAAGACCTTCTATCCAGAAGTGAGAGTCGTAAGCGTGGCAATTGTGGAGTGGAACAGGTGATGATTATGCAAGAAATGGTGTACTGTATTTTAGAAGGTCAATTCTGAAGGGCAAGGGAGTGAAAGTCTTTATTAAGGAGGGGAAAAAATGTCAGTTATGCTGCTGTGTGCACAGAAAGGAATCTACTCCTCCATTGACAAAAATGCCTCGGCTGCTTTCTTGCGCCTCATCTTAGGGTTTGTTGACAAATCTAAAAGAATGTGACGGGCATTCCTTGGGAAATGCCCTTTTATTTTTAAGTTTATTTATTTATTTTGAGAGAATGAAAGCATGAGCAGTGGGGAGGAGCAGAGAGAGAATCCCGAGCAGGCTCCCTGCTCTCAGCCCTGCCAAGGGCTCAAACTCCTGAACCATGAGATCATGACCTAAGCAGAAATCAAGAGTCAAATGCTCAACCAACTGGGCCACCCGGGTGCCCCTGAGAAACGCCCTTTTAAATTTTGTGTGTCCTCAGACCCTTTTACATGACATTTATCACGTCTTCTTCATAGCGATTATTTGAATGACAGTTTCATGAGCTACAATCTTTCCCATTTTCCTCTCGTCCCTACACCAAGAGGGGTCAAAACACATGAATTCATTCCTTCACCAAACAAGAAAGCACCTTTTCACCCATGAGACCATATTCCCCAAGCATCCACAAAAATATTATTTTATATCTGCATATACAGTTGACCCTTGATCAACATAGGTTTGAACCACATGGGTCCACTTACATGCAGATTTTTTCAATAAATGTATCGGAAAATATTTTGAAGATCTGCGACAATGTGAAAAAACTCACAAACCGTTCAGTCTAGAAATATTGAAAATTAAGAAAAGGTCAGGTATGTCATGAATGCATAAAGTATATGTAGATAGTCTATTTTATCATTTACTGCCATTAAATATGCATGAATCTATCACAAAGTTAAAATTTATCAAAACGTGTGCACACGCAGACTGCACGTGGTCCCGTTCCCAGTCAAGAAAAATATAAACAAATGCAAAGATGCAATATTAGATCATAACGGCACACAATTAACTACAGTGAATACTATAGCCCCCTTGCTGGAATTGCAGTGAGCTCAAAGTAACTACTTAAAACCCCTGTGATGCTAATCATTTTCCAGTGAGCAGTTCACGTCTCCAGTAAATTGTATTTTGCAATTAAAAAGTGATCTCTGGCAGTTCTCACTATTAGTAAATTTGGGGGGCGTCAACATTTATACACAGATTTTAAAGCATGTGTGGGGTTGGCACCCCTAACCCCCATGTTGTTCAAGGGTTAACTGTCCTTTATCTTTCATACTTAAATCTGAACTCCTGCCCCTGGACCTCCCCTGCTAAGCCCCCAGGTAGCACCCTATTTGTGAGTTAATTCCATGATCTAAGAGACGAGGCAATTCTCCAATCCATCCAAGGTGGTCTTTGATTACTGCCACTAAACACACACACAGTATCTTTTAAGAACAGGGTTTCATATATCCACCCAGATTTATTCAACTTTATCAAAATGCAAACATTTAAAACAATGTTAAAATATGAGCACTATACACAGGTTGTCAAAGAACAGGATTTCTTTACAATTAAATGCCAACGTCATCTAGCATTTAACTCCTCCCCTATCAAGGCAGAAAAAGCAGAGTTGTCTTTTGTTTATTTGTTTGTTTGTTTTGAAAGAGGGTGGGGTAGGGGGGTGGAGAAAGAATGAGCG
This sequence comes from Panthera pardus, assembly GCF_024362965.1. Classification (NCBI taxonomy): domain Eukaryota; kingdom Metazoa; phylum Chordata; class Mammalia; order Carnivora; family Felidae; genus Panthera; species Panthera pardus. The sequence goes on along the minus strand of NW_026526654.1, from coordinate 86,301,223 downwards.
GGGGAGGGGCAGAGGGAGAGAAAAAGCAGAGCTGTTTTAAAATCAGGACCCTCAATATATTATTTACTTTGAGAAACTCTTAGACCTACTGAAGTGGAAAGCAAGTTGGCAAAGATAATTTATATGTTAGTAAAAGGTACTAGTATAAAAGGGAATGCGGTGCATTTTCAAATGCCTATCAATTCCTTCCTTTGATTTATTCTCACCTAGGTTATAATAATAATAGAGAAGCAAAGTCAGGAGAAGAGCTAAGCTTTTGCTGGGAATCTGATGGTGGGAAGGGATTTATAGTCTGATTTGGAGGACTCTAGGCGGGAACATTTTGTTTTCTGTGTGCTCATTTTCGTTTTACCATTGGCTTTAGCTCACTGTCGAAGCTCTGGTAATTTACGTTGGATAATGTGACTGAACATCACTTGGGATGATAAATCGTATGGAGAGTGAATTTTCAGCCTTGTGTAAGGGAATAATCTTAGAACAGAATTAACTGATGCAGTGTTCTGACCCATTCCAGAGTCTTCCCGGGGAATGTCTGTCTACATTGCCTACAACCAGTTCCAGGAAGATGCCTGAAGAAACATATTCATGATGGGTAAGTCCCTTCTTCACTGACTGTTCCTCTTCTTTCCCCAAAGGGGAGAATGGATGGCCAACGAGTTAAGAAAACCAAAACCTGGAGAACTAGATAGGCTGAAAGTAAATGATCCGTAGCACAGGCTTCCATATCGTGAATCTCAAATATACAAATATCAATCCAACCTAGATAAAATCAGTTCGGTAAGGAAGAAGTAAGCACATGGGCCGCATTAAAAACTTTGAGCACGGATATAAATGGCATCCATTCAAAATGCACATAGAGCCTGTCAGCATCAGGAGTCACGATTTCGCTCCTAATTATCAGGGATATTTTATGTTTTTTATTTCATTTTTATAATAGTTGTTCCTTCTTTTTGTAATTTACAAATAGCGGTTCGTGATACTTTGGAGATTTTAAAAAACAATCCTTTACCGGGGTGCCTGGCTGGCTCAGTTGGTAGAGCACACAACTCTTGATCTCAGGGTCATGATTCCAAGCCCCAAGCTTGGCACAGCGTGTACTTAAAAAAAACCCAAAAAAACAAAAACAGAAAAAGTAAAAAGCAGCAATCCTTTAAGGACAGAGAGGCCGTGCCCTGGAGGGGACAATGCCATAGTGCACCTAGGAGGAACCTAGGTCCTTGAATGACCTTAAGAGGTAGACCAGAATTCCAGACTGCTCACCAGAAACTGTGAAAGGGAACCAGAGTAAATTTCTACATTAAAAAAAAAAAAACAATAGTAATACAGATTGTGTGTATATGTATATATGCAGTAAATGTACAAAACACTTTCTGGAGAGAATGGCCAGACAGGAGAGTGTAAATGGAAGGGGTTTCTACTCTATCCATTCTTCTTATGGTTACTGTGTACACAGATTTGTACTGTGTTTTCATTCATATATTTTAAAATGTCTCTAACATTGCATTATATTTATAAATTAAAAATAGAACCAAAAACAAGCTATCTTAAGATATCATTAATATAGTGAATAAAGGCTGATGTACAGTGGAAAATAAATTGTTTTGCAAATATTTTCCATTTGTAAAAAACAAACCCCACAGACGTTCTATGTCCTTATTATTAATAATTTATTTTTTGCTTTAATCCAAAGCTTTTTGAAATGTATTATATGCAATTAAATCTGCGTTAGGGTACTACCAATACAGCACATAAAGAAAGAGCTGATTATATAATGAAGATTCTAATCTTAACTCTATTATTTTTCTTAATTCTAGGTTTTCTCAAAAGCTACTTGTTATCATCAAAGTCCCTTCACGTCTCTCAAGACGACATTAGTCGATATTTAGCACTGCAGCCTATTAATGCAGGTTTTTCAAAAGACACACACAACACTGTCTTTTCTGTGTGTGTCCCATTCATCATTTGAGCTGTCAATCTTTTTTAAAGTCTAATTTACCAAACCTTCTCCTGTAAACTTGCCATTATCTCAAGGCCCAGTAATGAAATTGTCACTGGTGTCCGAGAAGCGATGCTTAGTTTGAGATGTCTGTTACTGAAACACAAAAATGAATTCATCCAACCTTTTCCCTGAGTTATTTGACACAGGTATTCCCCCTCCTTATCTACATATGTATGCCTACACACACACACACACACACACACACACACACACACAGGGTGGGGGGGCGGGGAGGGGGAATGGTATAAATAGAATGATGTAGAACCAGACAAACAGGATTTTGCGTTTCTGCAAATGCTGCACTTCTTAAGACTGAGTGACTGGCCTCAGGGAGCCAGACCTACCCACACACCCAGGCCTGAGTGCACAGGGGAATCAACAAGAAGAAATGAAGAGATATTCTCTGTTCACCCCTCCCCTTCCCTCCTCCATGGTCTTCTCTTAAGTTTCTCAAGATCCACATATGAGTGAAAACATATGATATCTGTCTTTTTCTAACTGACTTATTTCACTCAACATAATACCCTCCAGTTCCATCCACGTTGCTGCAAATGGCCAGATTTCGTTCTTTCTCATTGCCAAGTAGTATTCCATTGTATATATAAACCACATCTTCTTTATCCATTCACCAGTTGATGGACATTTGGGCTCTTTCCATAATGTGGCTATTGGTGAGAGTGCTGCTATAAACATTGGGGTACGTGTGCCCTTATGAATCAGCACTCCTGCATTCCTTGGGTAAATTCCCAGCGGCGCTATTGCTGGGTCATAGGGTAGGTCTATTTTTAATTTTTTGAAGAACCTCCACACTGTTTTCCAGAGCGGCTGCCCCAGTTTGCATTCCCACCGACAGTGCAAGAGGGTTCCCGTTTCTCCACATCCTCGCCAGCATCTGTTGTTTCCTGAGTTGTTCATTTTAGCCACTCTGGCTGACGTGACCACCCGTCTTTGACAAAACTTCTCTTCCTTTGAATTCTGGGATGCCGTGCTCTATTAGTTTTCCTCCCTGACAACGCCCCTCCCTCGCCTTTGCAGTTTCCTCTCCCCTACCTGGACATTACCTAATTGTGGTTCTTCAAGGCTTGGTCCTTGACCCTCTTCTGTTGTCACTTGACACTCTCTCCCTAGGTGAGTTCGCCCATGCTCACAGCTGCATTACTGTCTGCTGCAGGTTGAACTGCGTCCCCCACAAAAATGTGGGGTTCTAACCCCCAGCACCTGTGAATGTGGCCTCAGTTGGAAACAGAATCTTTCAGATGATGAAGGTAAAATGATGTCACTAGGCTGGGCCTTAATCCAGTACGTCCTTCTAAAAAGGGGAAATTGGACAGAGAGACAGACGCATACAAGAAGGGTGCCCGGGTGGCAAAGTCGGTTAAGCGTCTGACTGTTGATTTCGACTCATGGTTCGCGAGATCATGACATTGAGCCCCGTGTGGGGCTCTGCACTGAGAGCACGGAGCCTGCTTGGGATTCTCTCTCCCTCGCTCTCTGCCCCTCCCCCAACCTGCTCACTCTCCTTCTCTCTCTCTCAAAATAGGTAAACATTGAAAAAGAAAAGGGAGATGGTATGAAGACACAGGCAGAAGACGGCCACTGACAAGCGAAGGAGACAGGCCTGGAACAGACCTCTCCCTCACATCCCCCAGGAGAACAGCCCTCGCCAACACCTGGACCTCAGACTACCAGGCTCCGGGACCGTGAGATCGTGAGTTTCTGTTGTTTCCTAAAGCCACTCCGGCTTTGTACTCGGTTACAGCGGCCACAGGAAGCTGACACGCCATCTATTCCCACAGTCCTCTCTCCGATCTACACGTTTCTCACAAGCTGGGTCCGTTATCTTCACTGGCTGCTTACTGACACCTTTGGGGGGATGTCCAAAAGACACTGCAAATCTAACATCTCCGAAACAGAACTCTGTTCTTTTACATCCTGTGCCACCAAATTTGACAAAACAAAATTTAAAAAGAAAGCAAGAAACCCAAGGCGCCCTGTCTCAGTAGGTCTCGCCCCCGTGAAAGGCGGGGGTAATTCTCAAAACCTCTGACCCCGTTCCCCACCGCCTCACTTCCAACCAGGTCCGGGTGCTTGGGAATCCCTCTCGGGCATGCACGATACCCGATCTGTCCTGACCCCCCTGTGGCCAAAGAAGTCACCATTTCCTGGCTGGAAGAGAGGGCTCGAGATCACGCGGAGAAAACCACTCAGGGATCACTCTGCTTTGAGCCTGTCTCTCTCGTCTCATCCGGCTTCACTGTCCGTTGGCACCACTGTCCAAGGCCTTTGATCTCCTTAAACACAGCCAGATCTTTCTCCCGCCCAGGGATGTGTCTTACACTCGCCTAGAATCCTCCTCCAGGGCCCCTCCCCCGCTGCGGTCCCACGGCTCCACGTGGCAGGTCCTCTGTATGATTTACCTCTCAGCTTACATGGCCCGTTCCAGAAAGGCGCCCCCGGCCTGTGCTATCTGGAGTCGCTTCTCCTCAAGCAGCTCTCCATCTCAGCCCCATTTATTTCCTTCACAGATCTGATCACGTTGGCGGACTTCACACTTGGCTTGTGCTCCGTCTCCCCGCAAGAATTTGTTTCGAGAAGGCAGGGGTCATCGTCACGCGCACGGGGTCTAGGGCTGTGCACACACACTCAAAGCCGGCCTGGCTGTGCAGCCTCGTCGCCCACCACATGGTCCCTCGTTGGGTTCCACACACCCAGCACGCTCTCCTCCAGGGCAAGGCTCCTGTTTTCCATCCGTATTTGTCCAGCTGAACTCCTACTCATACCTCAGATGCCCCAACACCGGCCACTTCCTCAGGGAAGGCTTCTCAACTCCCAGACAAGATCAGACTCCCTGTTGTACCTTCTGGCACGTTGTCCTCCTCCTTCATGGCACTACCAGGGCTGAAATTTTCTATTAGATCAGTGTCTAACTCTCCCATAAGACCATATGCCCATCGAGGCAAGAATCACAACCAGTTTTGGTCACCATTGTATTCTAGTATTCAGCACAACACTGGCACATAACTGCTTTAAAAAATTATTTGTTTGGGGCGCCCGGGTGGCTCAGTCGGTTGAGCGTCCGACTTCGGCTCGGGTCATGATCTCACGGTCTGTGGGTTTGAGCCCTGCGTCGGGCTCTGTGCTGACAGCTCGGGGGCCTGAAGCCTGCTTCGGATTCTGTGTCTCCCTCGCGCTCTGCCCCTCCTCCGCTCATGCTCTGTCTCTCCTTCTCTCTCAAAAATAAATAAATTTACATTAAAAAAAATTTGTAATTATTTGCTTGATAAACAAGAGAAGCAATTTACCCAGAGTTACATAGCTTATTAGAGACCAACCCGGGACTAGAACCCACATTTCCTAACTCACTGTCTTGTGGGTGTATGCATGCAAAATACACCGTATGTTAAAAATGTGTAAAATACATACGCAAAATTTAAAGAAAAAAGATAGACTGCTTATGTCTGCTCAGGTTCAACAATAAAATATCTCCGTGACCCTAGAAGTTTCTTGTATGCCTCTCCCCAGTAACATCCCCTTAGTATTCCCAGGGGTGAATGCCACCCAAAATATCATTAACTGTGCTCTTGCTTTCGTTATAAAGATGTGTCTCGAAATAATATATAAACTAAAAATATGTTAACATATAAATTTATATAAATTATATTAACATATAATTTATATACACTTAATATAATTTATATACACATATAAATTATATTAACATATAATTTATATACACATATAAATGATAAATAATATATTTAACAGAGCCCGTATACATCCTTCTGTGCATTTCATTTCTGAGATTCTTTCATATTAATGTGTGTAGTTGGAGGTTATTTTCACTGTTGCACGCTTACTCCATTTCATGACTATACCACAATTTCTCTATTCTCTTGACTGTTTACTGACTTTCAGGGTGAGTCTGACTTGTGACCGTTACGAGCAATCCCCACGCTGTCGTGAACATCCCTGCACTTAGCTCGCGGGGCGCGCTGGTCCCTCTGGAATCGGTACCTAGGGCACCACTGCCTGTGGTAGGCGCGTGCCCACCTGTGCTGGTGTGCCAGCCAGCAGACCTGTGGACGCTTCGGATCCTCTCAGCCTCACCCGTCTCCAGGACCACACACTGTGCCCTGCCCGTCCCTGCAGCAATCAACTTGGCGAGTTTTGCTCAGCCACCGGCAGAGACAACTTTGTGCAGTTTCTGCCTCCACTGCTAGCATCTAACTTCCTCCCGGCCTCAGACTCAGACAAAGCACCATGATGCTGGCCGTGGACTCTCTCTTTCCAGCTGTTGGCTGGGCCAGATGCAACCTGAAAGTACAGGGGAGTCAGCTCCCACCGGGGAAGCTGGGATCCATGAAGGGCTGGAGGAGGGAACCAGCAGGGCAGTTCACTCCCCTACCCATTCTAGAACAACTCAGAGGCCATTCAGATGCAACTGCCTTCACTTCCCCTTCCTCCTCCTTCCTTTCTGCTCCTGGGACCGTGCTCCCCAGTAACATGTGAGCAGGGCTTTGCCCCACACTCCCTTTCCTACAGAATCTAGGCTAAGGCTCTACATACTGCGAAGTCCTTTCTCACTGTGGTTGTACCTTTTTCTTACTGCCGCCAGCAGTTAATGAAAGTTCAGTGTTCTGCTTCGTCTTCAACACTCGGTATTACCCAGCTTTCAAACTGTCTGCCAATCTGGGGAATGCGAAATGCCATCTTCCTGCGAGTTTACTTTGCATTTTGGTGCTTACCCATAAGGCCATGCATATTTTTTTATGTTTATAGACTGCTCGCTGTTGAATATATTCCACTACACTCTCTTCCGGGCTTGGCAAATGAACCACTTAGTACTGTTACAGGCCAACTATTCAGCCTAGGAAACTTCACAAGAGAGTGGCTTTGGATTCATTTTCCCTAAATATCTAAGCAGAAGAAAGTCTGATACGAAAAATTAAAAGATTTCTGATTCTGAAAAAAAAAATGGAGTATTAAGAGCCAGATTTACCGTCTCACCTAAAACAACAAAAAATCAAAAAACTTGAATATATAAAACAACAGTTTTCAAACATTAGAAATCAGGCAACATGGGAGAGTGATCCCAGAGAGATAGGAAATGAATTAGGTGAACCCTTTGGGGCACCTGGCTGGCTCAGCATTCTACTCTTGATCTTGGGGTAAGTTCAAGCCCCACGCTGGGCATAGAGCTCACTTAAAAAAAAAAATCAGGTGAGGGGTACCTGGGTGGCTCAGGTTGAGCTTCTGACTCTTGGCTTTGGCTCAGGTCGTGATCTCACGGTTTCATGAGTTCGAGCCCCACCACGGGCTCTGTGCTGTCAGCAAGGAGCCTGCTTGGGATCCTCTCTCTCTCCCTCTCTCTCTGTCCCTCACCCACTCATGCTATCTCTGTCTCTCTCAACATAAATAAGTAAACTTAAAAAAAAAAAAAAAATCAGGTGAGCCTTTGATTGCCCCAATGCATGACTGGAGAGAGCTTCTAAGCCATGAGACAAGGAGGAAGGATCCAGACTCAGTCTGGAGATCTCCCTGAGTTAGGAAGGAGTTGTGCTTTGGGAAGAACACGGTCTGCATACTTAAAACCACAAAATGCTAAAAAAAAATTTGTTAAATAAAACTATAAAATGCTGCTGGGACAAAATGAGATTCAATATTGTTAGCACACCAGAGCTTCCCAAATTGATCTAAATATTCTAAACAATTCTAATCAAAATCCTGACAGTCTTTTTTTTTTTTTTTTTAGAAATTGAGAAGCTGTTTCTAAATTACGTGGAAATACAAAGTAACCAGAATAGCCAAGACAACCTTGAAAGAAAAAGATGGAGGGACTGCAGTACCTAAAAAATTGAGAGAGTACAGACTGACACATACCTGGCCAACTGATTTTTTTTTTAATTATTTGTCAATATTTATGCCTTTTTGAGAAAGAGACAGAGCATGAGTAGAGGGGGGCAGAGAGAGAGACAGAATCCGAAGCAGGCTCCAGGCCCTAAGCTGTCAGCACAGAGCCTGACGCGGGGCTCGAACTCAAGGACCTCAAGATCATGATCTGAGCCAAAGTTGGATTCTTAACCAACTGAGCCACCCAGCCACCCACGGTCAACCGATTTTGACAAAAGATGCAGACAATTCAATAATATATCTATATCGATATCGATATCTATATCGATAGATGTAGATATCTCCCTTTCAACAAATGGTGCTGAAACAAATAGAAATACATATGTTAAAAAAAACCTGGATTCATATCTCACATCATATATAAAAATTAATTCAAATTGGATCATAGGCCTAAATGTAAAATCTAGATAGATAAACCTTCTGTAAGAACACATAGGAGAAATCATTGTGATCTCGAGTAGGCAAAGGTTTCGTCATAAACACTGGAAAAGCACAAGCCAGAAAAGAAAAAAAGTTGATAAACTGGGCTTCGTGAAAATTAAGAACTTCCGCTCTTTGAAAGACACTATGGAGCTACAGGCTGGGAGAGGACGTTTGCAAATCAGGTATCTGAGAAAGGACTTTTCCCCCAGAATATCTGAAGAATTCTCAAACGCAGTAATTTGAAAACAATCCAGTTTTTTTTTTTTAACGGGCAAAAGATTTGGAAAGACATTTCACAAAAGATAAATAGATGATAAGTTAGCACGTGAAAGAAAAAGCTCAGGGGCGCCTGGCTGGCTCAGTCGGTAGAGCACCCAACTCTTGATCTCACGGTTGTGGGTTTGAGCCCCATGCTGGGTGTAGAGAGTAGTTAAAAAAATAGATAAAATTTTTAAAATGCTCAGCACCATTAGTCATGAAGGAAACGCAAATGGAAACCTCTCTAGATACCAGGATGCACCGATTAGAATGCTGGAATTTACAAACTCATCATACCTAGCATTGTTGAGAACGTCCAGTAACTGCAACTCTCATTCACTGCTGGTGGGAATGTAAAATGGTGCAATGACTTTAGAAGAGTTTGTCAGTTAGGGGCACCTGAGCGGCTCAGTCGGCTGAGCGTCCGACTTCGGCTCAGGTCACGGCTCAGGTCATGATCTCGCGGTTTGTGGGTTCGAGCCCCGCGTCGGGCTCTGTGCTGACAGCTCGGAGCCTGGAGCCTGCTTCGGATTCTCTGTCTCCCTGTCTCTCTGCCCCTCCCCTGCTCACCCTCGGTCTTTCCCTCTCTCTCAAAAATAAATAAACATTAAAAAAAAATTTAGAAAAAGAAAAGTTTGTCAGTTTCTTAAACATTTAAATATATCTTCTAGATGGCCCAGTCATTCCATTAGCAAGTATTCCACAGGGCAGAAGAAAGCATCTGTCCACGCAAAGACTTGTATATGATGCTTACAGCAGCTTTACTGGTAATAACCAAAAACTAAAAACAACACAAATAAACAACACAAAACAACAACTAAAAACAACACTCATAGGTGACTAGATAAACAACAGAATACTACGAAGCAACATTTGATCTTCTAAAGGGGAAATTATTTTGGGGTCCCCGCCTGGCTCAGTCAGTGGAGCATGTGACTCTTGATCTCAGGGGTGTGGGTTCGAGCCCCACATTGGGTGTAGAGATTACATAAAAAAATAAAATCTTTAAAAAGGTGTTGGGGGAGTGCCTAGGTGGGTCAGTCCAACCTCAGCTCAGGTCATGATCTCACAGTTCGTGAGTGTGAGCCCCACATCGGGCTCTCTGCTTGCTGTCAGCATAAAGCCTGCTTCAGGTCCTCTGTCTCCCTCTTTCTCTGCCCCTCCCCCCCTCAAAAATAAACACAAAAATAAATAAAATTTAAAAGGGGGAATCACTTTATAAACAATAAATCTGACTCTGATACACACACACACACAAAATACTACTAAACAAAAAAAGGCATGACCAAGTGATATACTCAACACGGATGAATCTCAAAATAATGTTGAGTGAAAGAAGGAGTCAGACAAAAAAAAGAGTTCATGCTGTTTAATCCCTTATATATATAATTATAAAAAATAGAGACTAATCTATAGTGACAGGAAGCAGATCAATGTTTGTCTGGGAATGGGGGTATGGAGGTGGGATAGATTACCAAGGGGCATGAGGATACTTTTGGCAGTAATGGATATGGTCATTATTTTTATTGTGGCCATGTCATGGGTGTGTACATAAGTCAAAACTTACCAGACTGTACACTTTATATGTGTGCGACTTATGTTGTATGTCCATTATACCTCAATGTTAAAAAAAAAAAAAAAAAAAAGCAGAGGTAAAACAAAAATGGTGACAATCTCCATTCACAATATTTCCAGTTTACACTTAATGGATGTTTAAATAGACAAAAAAGAATTATTTCTAAGAGGTCAGATTTTTCTCTTAACCACAAATGGTCTTTACAAGAGTAATTAGAAACCCAGAATTAATATGACTTAGTCCATTATTTACTGTCCTTAAAAGAAATAGCAAGGACTCTAGGCTGCATTCTCCCACCCATAAAATGGGAATAAGGACACCTACCTACGGGGTTATCTGGATGGGCCCAATGTAACCACAAGGATCTGTATAAGGGGAAGAGAGGGGCAGGAGAGCCAGAGGAGACATGACTATAGAAGCAGAGGTCGGAGTGACGTGATCACTCCCTGTGGGGGAAGGGGTCATGAGCCAAAGCATGCAGACCGCCTCCAGAGTGTGGAAGAGGCAAGGATATGGATTCTCACCTAGGGCCTCCAGAAGGAAAGCAATTCCGCTGATACCCTGAATTTAGCTTGGTGAAATCTCCCCCCAGAACTGTAAGATAATAAATCTGTGTTGTTTTAAGCCATCAAGTATGTGTTTTGTTACAGCAGCTAGAAGAAACTAATACATAACCTATCCATAAGCCTTCATTTCCTCAAAGACCACCATCAAGGGTCTGTTCCCTTCTAGAATGAAGATCCCAATTCCCATGCATCTCACAGGTACCTCATCAACCTGTTCAGGTATCCTTGAAGCTCTGCACTTAACCTGCTCTCCAAACACTGCACATCCCTCTTTAAAAATGACGCTCGGATATGGGCAGAACACATGTTATACAGTACATCCCAATCAGTACTGGGAATAATGGATCACTAATTCCCATCCAATTCAAGTCAGCCTCACTCTTCAGGAATTCTCATTGCCCGAGGGATGAACACGTCCATTCCTTCCCTCTCAGGAAGGCTGCCAATTTGAATTTGTGTCCTCTGTACCTTCCTATATTCTTTTCAAAGACTTAACTCCTTTGTTCTCGGCTGCAAATTCACACACTAATTAAGACCACCTTCTTCATTTCCCAGCCTTTCACCATTATGTTGCTTTTTCAGCAGATTTTGGTATGAAGAACCAGGACTATCTAGATCTCAGAATGTAGTTATTATAAATACGATATCAGGGGCGCCTGGGTGGCTCAGTCGGTTAAGCGTCCGACTTCGGCTCAGGTCACGATCTCGCGGTCCGTGAGTTCGAGCCCCGTGTCGGGCTCTGTGCTGACAGCTCAGAGCCTGGAGCCTGTTTCAGATTCTGTGTCTCCCTCTCTCTGACCCTCCCCTGTTCATTCTCTGTCTTTCTCTGTCTCAAAAATAAATAAAAACGTTAAAAAAATTTTTTTTAAATAAATAAATAAATAAATACGATATCAGATAAAGACGGACATAGCGTCACATACTTATTACAAAAGGAAGACCCCAGTCAGCCTCAGGATTGCATTTGTTTTGGGCTGAAACTGTCCTCTTCTTTTAAGGCCACCTGCCAAAGCTGAGTGATTTCTGTGGCTCTGCATCTGGGCAGGATTCATTTCGAGTTATCAGTATAATCAATGTTCTAAAAATAAGACAGAAATAATAACAAGTCTAAAACCCAAGACCCAGTGGTGTTGATATTGATGTTAAACTGAGTTAAACAGAATTCATCAAAGGACAACACTGAACCCTACTTGGATCTGATCAAAGCAAACTGGAAAAGCAAAATCATCTTTGACTTCTTCGTGTTCAAAGATCATATCTTTCTTTGTCTTTCTAGGGACCAGAAGATCGGTCATGCACGATAAACCATTTCAACACATGATTTTTTTGTAGTTTTCCAAAACGAATTCACTAAACTAATTCACCTGCATAGTAATGATTAAAGCAAATACTTTGTAGATTAAAGCAGATACTTTGTAACCTTCTCCCCATGCAAATTTAACTTCTAGTCTGCCTTACAGGCCTAACATGTAGGGCTTGGTTACAAGCTATTTTCTCCAGATAGGGGAGAAGCTATAGGAGAAAATCTATTGCCTATTGCCTAATACAAGTCTACTTTTCTGTCTCCAAAAATTAGTACTATTTTCTTCCTTCACACTCAGAGACACCAGTTTTGCAAAGCCAATCGATCAACCGATAACAAAAATATCAATTTTGTTAAAGTCACTCTACATTCACTTCTTCCGTCGTTATGCACCGAAGAAAAGGAAATGCCAACATTTTCCACCTGAAGCCATGAAAGACAGGCTCCCAATTCCCTGTGGGTGGGACCTTCCCACCACTGAAAAGGAGTCACGGAAGAGTCACTGCTAAAAGATGCCTTCAGAATAACACCGGCCAATCTTACACGTAAATCTCCTCGACCACATCTCTGTTTTTATTCTGATAGAATCACCCTCTAGCTTTCACTGAGTCTACTCTCTGGAGCCATGACAGGATCTGCCAAGGTCCTCCACTACAGGTAGCTCTTAGAGAGTTATTGTCCATTCATTACGAATGGACAGTAAGATACGTTTCAAATTCTTTTTTATGTTAAATATAATTTACTGTCAAACTGGTTTCCATACAACACCCAGTGCCCATCCCAACAGGTGCCCTCCTCAATGCCCATCACCCACTTTCATGTTTCAAATTCTTAACAACCGTAGGACATAAGCCTGTACAGGACCTTTAAAAATATATTTTTTTAACATTTATTCACTTTTGAGAGACAGAGTGAGCAGGGGAGAGGCAGAGAGAGAGGGAGACACAGAATCGGAAGCAGGCTCCAGGCCCTGAGCTGTCAGCACAGAGCCCGACGCGGGGCTCGAACTCACGGACTGTGCAAGATCATGACCTGAGCCGAAGTCGGACGCTCAGCCAGCTGAGCCACCCAGGCGCCCCTAGGACCTTTCAAATTATAGTTTTGCCAAAAGTTTGGTCAAAGGTGATTTTGTGAATCAGTATTATGGTATGAAGCCCCTAATACCTTTCATAGCAGTGAAATTAGAGAATATTGCCGTTAGAAAAATTTTCCCAGTTGGAATTTAGAATGCCAGGAATACATCTCCTTTACCCCTAAACTGCAGCAGCCTGCCCCAAATCTGTAAGAATGGGCTCTGACACCAAAACTTGGCAATCACTTCGTAATTGAGAAGAAGGATGTTTCATTGCAACTGCTTGTTACTTGTCCAAAAAAAAAAAAAAAGATTGAAGAAGTGTGTAACACCCGGCTCCCACACTTCAGAGAAGCATCACCCACCTTCCAAATGGACAGTGCCTTGAGCACAATAAGTGGGTTTCATTTCCTAAATCTGTTGTTCAAATGTTCAGCGCCACTGACTGCTGTGAGTAGCAGGATGGGGGGGTAATCTCTGGGGAAGCACCCAGAGGCCCCGTCAGGAAGTAATCCCAGCTGGTTCCTCTCCACCTTGCCAGAAGATGGGTTCTTCTAGGTAAGTTCCTTCTCTATCTTAGCATTTGTGGGTTTGAATCTATGGCTCAAGAACGCAGTCCCGGGGGTGTGTGGGGCAGGGTGGGGGTGGGCACGATAAAGGCACATCTACCAGCTCCCTGGCTGAGAACGTATTAGAGAGGGAGAGGGAGAGGGAGAGAGAGACAACGCCGGGGAGGGTCAGAGAGAGACAGGGAGAGAGAGCATCCCAAGCAGGCTCCATGCTGTCCATGCAGAGCCTGATGCGGGGCTCGATCCCAGGAACCGAGAGATCATGACCTGAGCCAGGACGAAGAGTCGGACGCTTAACTGACTGAGCCACCCAGGCACCCCAAGACATTTTTCATGTGTTAACTCAGTTTTCTCAACAATTCTAGAAGGTAGGTTCTGTCATTAATCGTCTCAGTTCTGAAGATGAGCAACCCGAGGCACAGATGGACTAAAGGAAGGTACGTGACGAGGTGACAAAGCCAAGATGCCAGAACTCCTACCCGCTACGCCATCCAGCCTCCTAGCCCCTTGCTCCTGTCTACACAGTCACGAGGCGATCTTCCAAGCGTGGAACCGGGTTCCAATCCTCACTTCGGTCGGCCGTCGGGTGGGACTGTGGGCTGCCTTCGAGTCCAGTCCTCTTGGTGACTGTCCCTCAGATGGCAGTCGGCCCTCCAGAACTCTGGGGTCTTCCTCAGCCCTGTGCTTAGCTAATGGGAGGCCACACCTGCAACTGGGAGTCGCCTTTCTGGTGTTGACCAGTCATGTTTCTGACACACCTACAATGTTCCAATTTGTCCCGGTTCTCGGCCCCAACCACGGGGGGACCTTTAGAAATGCCTGGGGAGCTTTTAGAAAAATACCAATTATATCAGAATCTCTGACCGAGGGACCCACGGACCGGTATTGTTTTTAAAGCTCCCTACGTGGTTCAACAGGGAGCCAGACCGAGAACAACCCTGTCTAAGTCTCAGATGACTTTGTCCAGGGGCTTATCAGGGGCCTGAGCATCTGTACTCATCAGGGTTCTCCACAGAAGCAGAAACAATAGATTTTAGATAGACAGATACATAGATGGATCAATCGATCGATCTCTGGGTCCATATCGATCTATCCAGAGAAAAACTGTGTATTATAAGGAACTGGCCCACTTGATCATGGAGGCTGACGAGTCCCGAGATCTGCCAGGTGAGTCAACACACCGGGAAGCTGACGGTGCAAGTCCCGGTCGGAGTTCAAAGGGGAGAGAAGACCGATGTCCCAGCTCCAAGACAAGCCGAGAGGGCAAAGTTCCCCGTGCTCCAAGTTTTCGTCTATCCGAGCCTTCGGTGGATGAAACGAGGACCACCACGTGGAAAGACCATCCGTTATGCTCTGCCCACCAGCTCCGATGTTCATTTCTTCCAGAAACGCCCCCACAGCACACCCAGGATACTTTCACCAAGTATCCGGGCACCCCGTGGCCTAGGCAAGTTGACACATGACGTTGACCATCACACCCTGTCTCAGAGTGTTCTTCTTGTGCAAGGTCTGTCCTGTACCCACTAGGCGTCTGCGCACTGAACCCCAAGTGGTTATGTTGTCATTTCACCCTGTAGGGCATCGGCTGTCGAGATAAATGGTTTCCACACCTTTCCAATTACACATCCCTACAAGGAAATTTTTTTACATTCTGTATGTCCCTAAACACATTTTTAATTCATTTGTAAACTACATTATTTCTACTGGACGTAGATACACGTATATTCTGATATGCCTACATATACACGTACCTACGTATACACGTGTATGTGCATGTATGTTGATGTATATGCGTGTGTGTATACACACGTCCTGATGCCTCTGTCCACCCCAAAAGGAGTACCACCCACCACTTTGGAGATTACAGGTATAGACACTACATTTGTCTCTCTGGTGACAGTGTTTTGTACTATTCATTCTCTCTCTCTTTTATGTTTATTTATTTATTTGAGAGAGAGAGAAAGGCAGGGGGAGAGAGAGAGAGAGAGAGAGAGAGAGAGAGAGAGAGAGAGGGAATCCCAAGGAGGCTCCACACCGTCAGTGCAGAGCCCAACTCGGGGCTCAAACTCACGAACCATGAGATCACGACCTCAGTCGCTTAACCGACCGAGCCACCCAGGTGCCCCTGGACACCTCAGCTTTTTGTGGGGCCAGCGGCAACAGTGCCTGGAACATACTGGCAGAAACGGTAACGACCAGCAGCCCCAGCGTGGGGCACACTTATGCAGCATCATGAACGAGTGGCTGACACTATTACTGAGCTTCTGCCATGTGCTAGAAGCACTTTTCACACACGTAGCCGAGACTTCTAGCAGTCACCTCACACGGACACACGAGACGTGTTTCCCAGCACTCTGCAGCCCGAGGGTCTAGCCAATGAAGTGTGACCTACCGAGGTTTGTGTGCCGTGAAACCATCTTGTGAGGGGCTGTCATAATCTGCTCACAGGCCGCTTTTTCTTTTTCTTCAGTTTATTTATTTCGAGAGAGAGACAGGGAAGGGCAGAGAGAGCAAGAGTGAGAATACCAAGTAGGCTCCATGCTGTCAGCACAGAGCCCAATGCAGGGTTGGATCCCGTGAACCGTGAGATCGTGACCCGAGCCGAAATCGAGAGTTGGATGCTTAACCCACTGGGCCACCCAGGAGCCCCGACTTTTTATTTTTCTTAAAGAACTTCCCCCGAATGGCGTTCTTTCCGGGCCTCACCATACCTGCAGCCACCCCTACCAACACCCTTCCCTGGCCTGTGGGTGGGGCATCAAGGCCTCAGGGTCCCTGGAAATCACCTGTTGAAGGTGCCGGAAGCTCCAGGAGCCCAGATCCCTGCAGACTTTGTAGAAAGGAGCCGCCCACCGCTGACCGGTAACATTTGCCTTTGGCCGTTAACAAAGCAATAAGCTTTTCCTGTGTCAAGACGCTGAAATATCGGGGGGCACCTGGGTGGCTCAGTCGGTTAAGTGTCCGACTTCAGCTCAGCTCATGATCTCACAGTTCGTGGGTTCGAGCCCCATGTCAGGCTCTGTGCTACCCTAAGTGGGGGGAGCAGAGCTGACTCACACCCGGGCCGTGGCTCCTGGACACTGGTGGGGGCCGTGGATCGCCTGGGGTCAGGAGCACATAGGGGAGCACCAGCTCTCTGCTTAATACCAAGTACCCAGACCCGGGAACGTCAGGGAGGGAGCGCTCTGAGCCTCAGTCATCAGTCCACAAGGGACCCGATTATTTTACCGACTTTGTATCTTACTGTGAACGCTTATAACTCAAATAACCCGTGTAAAACATTCAGCAGAGCGTTGGCTTCTGAATGTAAGCCGCTATGGTTACAATAACCCTGTGGTCCTCATGATCCTTTCCTCCTCCCGTTTGGGGTAACTTTATATATTTACATATTTCACTATACTAAAATCTTCGTTCTGGATGAGGACTCACTCTCTTCATGTAAGAGCTTTCTTCTCCGAATCAAACAAAAACAACACTCCTCCCACCCCCACCACTGAGTGCAAAGTCTCCCTAATCTGATCTTCTATAAACCGAGGTCACAGTAGCTTGAATATTCAGTTCTCTTGGTATTATGGAACGAGAAGAATATTTACCTCTTAAACAACTGTTCTCAAAGAATGCTGCCTTTGCTCCCAGAGGCAACAGGAGTCACGTCGTTGTAACCCTCGCTCTTTTTCCTCGTTGGCCTTGCCATGAAAACTAGTCCGATCGGCTTATAGAGGGAGAGAATAAAGGAACAGCACCAACACAGCGGGCCACTGGGAGGCTGGGACTCCCTAACTTCGCAGGTGAATCCCCCACAGAGAAGTTTCTTACTGACAGTAAATTTCCAAGCAGACAAGGTGAGCAGGAGGGAAGTCATTTGAGAGTGTCTTAAGCTCACGACTGGCTTGCTTATTTTATTTTATTTTAATTTTTTTAACGTTTTATTTATTTTTGAGACAGAGAGAGACAGAGCATGAACGGGGGAGGGGCAGAGAGAGAGGGAGACACAGAATCGGAAGCAGGCTCCAGGCTCCGAGCCATCAGCCCAGAGCCCGACGCGGGGCTCGAACTCACGGACCGCGAGATCGTGACCTGAGCTGAAGTCGGACGCTTAACCGACTGAGCCACCCAGGCGCCCCTGGCTCGCTTATTTTAGACAGAGTCCACTGATGTATGACCTTTCCTATTTTTTACTGTTCCGCACGCTGGTCAGACCCAAAGTCCCAAATCAATGACTCTGTTTTGCAAACACAGGCTTCCTTGTCCGGAATCAGCCCCAAACCACACTTACATGTCAAAGAGAGGATGTGACTGTATTAAAAAGATGGGACTTTTGTCCTCTAACTAACAATTTGTGTGATGGTGTACTCAAAACCAATCCCCTCCTCAGCTGACCACCGCTGGGATCTCTGCCCCAGGCCTGTCGGCCGCAACCGCCCCATACAGCTCGCTCCCTGTCTGGGACCCTGCCCAGAGTATTGGCAGGTGGCCTCTGTTTCCCTGCTACCCAGTCTCGACCTTGAGCGACCCTCATCCTCGTGTCATGCTCATGACACCAGCAGGACATTAAGCAGACAAGAGCGCAGCTAACCTCACCCTCTTTTCTTGCCACACGGATGTCAGAATTTGCCGGGAAGCCATTCAGCGTTTCACTACGTAACATTATCACAACCCACTCACACGTAGCAGCACCCCGTGCCCAGAAGACCCTCTCCTTCCGCTCTCCAGGCATCTTCCACAACCACTCATCCGCGGATTTGACGGGCAATGCATGTGTTTAGTTGTTGAGGCCAAGGTGGGAAACAAAGGAGGCCTGGTCCTCCTCCTTGGGCACTTACGGCCTGGTGAGGAGTACCTGTTTGTACAAGGAACAGGCCCTTACGGTACAGGGGGATCGTGTCAGATGAGGGACATTCAGGGACCCAGGAGAAGCCATTGACTCAGACTGAAAGAGTGTCAGGCAAGACTTGCCGGATGGGAGAAGCGTGAGTAGAAGTTTTCCAGGTGAAGGAGGTAGAGGGAATGGAACAGGGGAGCACATTCCAGAAAAGTCAATGCGCACCGAGTTTGAGGAACTGAAAGATTGCGAAGGGAAGTGGGAAGTGTGGAAAAGGGGATGTGGCGAAGGAGGGAACTGAGAGGTAAGTGGGACAGGCCAGGGCGCTGCGTTAAGGTCTGAGTTTTATCCTAAGGGCAACAGGGGACCATCAAAGGGTTTTAAACAGAGATGTGCCGCTCTGATTTGCATTTCGTAAACCTTACCCTCGGCTCCAGATAGGAGAACTACGGAACTGGGACGAGTCTGCAGGCAAAGGATCAGCCGCAGGTTGCTGCAGCAACCCAGAAGAGCTCAGATGCTGAGGTCTGGACAGGGCAGCGGACACAGAGTCACAGGGTGGTGGACACATGGGAGGGATGTCGGTGATAAGCTGGCTGGATATGAAGGCGAGCGCCCATCTGTCTTAGAAAATCCAGCCAGGAAATACAGGAACTTTGTGGATCAAAGGAGCGAGTCCAGAGCGGGCCCTGTTGAGCTGGAGGTATCCAGTATGGACTTAGCTACATCGGGTTCGCAAAATGAAATTTAACAACATGCTATCTTAGGTCGTTGTTTTTTTCAATACATACCAAGTTGTTTATACACCCACCTTTCGAAAGACGAGTAAATCCTAAACAACGTTGAAACACATCGTAGGGGCACCTGGGTGGCTCGGTCAGTTAAGCATCTGACTCTCGATGTCGGCTCAGGTCACGATCTCACGGTGTGTGAGTTCGAGCTCCGTATCAGGCTCTGCGCTGACAGGGCGAAGCCTGCTTGGAATCCTTTCTTCCTCTCTCTCTCTGCCCCTACCCCATTCGTGCTCTCTCTCACTCTCTCTCTCGAAATAAATAAATAAACTTAAAAAAAAATTTTAAACACATTGTGAGAAGTATTTATAATGTTCTCACAGAGATATACTTTCTTCTGAATATGACCACTTCAATAAAGCCTCCTACAACATCAGATGGTCTCTCCCCTTAATAATATTTATTGTCACGGAGCCAGGATTTGGTCACTGGTGTTGAAAAGCAGGTTTCGCTATTCTTAGACAAAGCTCCTGTTTCATAGCACAGCTCCAAACGTCTCCCACAAGCTACATTAAGCATGCCAAACAAAAGCAAATTTTTCAACAACAGCCAATATAAAGCGGAGGGAAGAAAAAAACTCAATAGCCTAATTGAGAAATGAACAAAGGAAATGGAGACAGTCCCAGTAAAAAAATAAATAAATACGATGGCCCTAAATCTCGGAATTCACTCGGGACAAGAGAAATGCAAATTGCAACTATTCTGAGACGCGATTTTCCACCATAAGATGAACAAAAATGAAGGAGTTTGGTAGTGCTCTGTGTTGGGACAGAGGTAGGGAAACAGTCTCTAAAGAGTATGTAAATTGGTATAATTTCCATAGAGGGCAACTGAGTAATGGCCCCCGATTTAATAAGCCTATAACATTCTTTTGGTCCACACATACAATTATTCAACCATTAAAAGGCAACGAAATTCTGATACACACGACCACATGGATGAACCTTTGGCACGTTATGCTGAGTGAAATAAGCTGGACACAAAAGAATAATTACGCAGGATTCTATTGTATGAGGTAGCTAGAAGAGTCAAAGCTAGACGAGTCCAATTCATAGACACAAGAAGTAGAACGGTGGTCACCGGGGACTTGGGGGGGACGAGCAGTTGTTCAACGAGGACAGAGTTTCAGCTGGAGATGGATGGTGGTGACATTCACACACCAGTGTGAATGGACTCAATGCCACCGAACCGCACACTTTCAAACAGTAAGTTTCGCGGGTCGCCTGGGTGGCTCAGTTGGTTGAGCGACCGACCGACTTTGGCTCAGGTCATAATTGCACAGCTCGTGAGTTCGAGCCCCACGTCGGGCTCTGTGCTGACAGCTCAGACCTTGGAGCCTGCTTCAGATTCTGTGTCTCCCTCTCTCTCTTCCCCTCCCCCACTCATGCTATCTCTCGCAAAATAAATAAACTTTTTTTTTTTTTAATTGTAAATTGCAGGGGCGCCTGGGTGGCTCAGTCGGTTGAGCGACCGACCGACTTTGGCTCAGGTCATGATCTCACAGTTTGTGAGATCAAGCCCCACGTCAGGGTCTGCACTGAGTGTGGAGCCTGCTTAAGATTCTCTCTCTCCCTCTCTGCCCCTCTCCCCCACTCTCTCTCTCTAAAAAAAAAAAAAAAAAAAAAAAATATATATATATATATATACATATATATATATAGAAAGTCTTATCACTGGTCAACGTTCTTTGAAAATTCTTTCATTTTTCTTACATTTAACAGAAAGAGTGTTTAGTCAGTTTCTAAAGGAATTTTCCCTTCTTTTTCTTTTCTCTCTCTCTTTAAAAAAAAAAAACAAAAAACAGGTTCTCCCTGCTAGGGGCATTTTAATTTTTATTATTACCCTCAATACCTTAGTGTATGGCTTAGAGTGTGGCTTTGAAGACTGGCCAATTTGAAATTAAATTTTTTACATCTGTTATTTATTGTGGGGGGGAAAGCTATTTATACTTTGGATCATCAAAATACCAAGCCTTTCAAATCCAGGGCGTTTCCCTCCTAATTGGTCAACATTTAATTGCATAACCAAATTCTTACTGGCCAAATCATGTCCTTTGGGGGGGGGGGGTAAGTGCCCAAGTTGGTTAAAGGCAAACATTGCTGGGCAAATGATTTGTTTGGGCAGATTGCCAGAGCTGACGGTGATTAATACAGTTAACTTTGAAAATGCGTATGCTTTTCTCCAGAGAATATATTCCCACAATCAGAGGAATTGTTGATTTTCACATTATTCCAATTTTCTTTCCTCCCACTAAAAACGTGGGTACCTTATAAGTCGTGTGGCTCCTAGCTTCCAAATCACATATTTAAGAGCTAGACAGGAAAAAACACTTTCTTTCTTTTTCCCCCTGAGGTTCGGTTAGTTCATTTAAAATATAAATCTAAAATACCAACATTTAGGGGCGCCTGCGTGGCTCAATCGGTTGAGCGCCCGACTTCGGCTCAGGTCATGATCTCACCATCTGTGAGTTCGAGCCCCGCGTCGGGCTCTGTGCTGACAGCTCAGAGCCTGGAGCCTGCTTCCGATTCTGTGTCTCCCTCTCTCTCTCTGCCCTTCCCCTGCTCATGCTCTGTCTCTCTCTGTCTCAAAAATAAAAACATTAAATTAATTATTAAATAAAATACCAACACTTAAAACTTTTCAAATTTCATGTTATGTTTTCTATTTTACACTACTCATAAATGTGTAAATACTTACACGTATTTACACGAGTACAGGCTCTACCCTCAATGATCATTGCACTTCACTTTGTATGGCTTCAGTTCACTGCACGGGGAGATCCTTCTATGTTCTCAATCAAAGGAAATTAATTACAAGAATCTGGGTTGAGGATGCATCCTGAGATGTCCTACTGGAGATGTACTCTAATGACAACCAAAATAGCCCACGACCTTGACATTTGTACAGCACTATGACTGCTGTTTGCCCTCAGGGCTTCTCAAAGCTGAGGTCTCCAGCCAAGACAGAAGCCAGGGGCATCTGAAGACAATTACGTATTTACAAAGCCATGAACTGAAAGAATCCCTTAAGAAAAGCTGCTAACTTTCACCTCTAAAGTTTTTGCTGTAAAGACTTTCCCAACGTTGTGTTTGAAAACAGATTGGTAACATTACCATCGACCAGTAGAGTCCCATAAGGTCACTGGAAAACTCATGTATAGAAGGCAAAAGGACCGATCGTTGGCAAGCATGTGGTATTCTTCGAGAAGGCACATTCCATCTGAGGCTGTCTTTTAGAAAGAGCAGAAGAATTCCAGAACGGTAAGGAGCCTTAGATATTATCTAATCAAGTCCCTCCTCCCACAGGTAACAAATGGTAACCTCTGGAAATTTGGCTCACTGAACATTTTTTAATTGGTATTAGACACAAGACTTACATGCACATCTCCCAACCCTCCAGTAATGCTCTTTGCTCTTACACCTTGGCCGTCCAAATAAAATTCTCGTCGCACCAATCTTCATGCCACAAACACTTTGTGCAATAACAATACATTTCACTTGTTTGGAATTTGGCACACAGTTTCCTTAGCAATAGATACACAAAGACATCCCCGAGCCAGCCCCAAATACCGAACGTATGCACACGAAGCAGTGGGATGCATAAAAACCAAACAAAACCACCTGCAAATCTAACACCCTAGAGCTGAAATTACTGTGCCACCTTGAAATGCGAGGAGCAGTGATGGCATCTACTCTCCCTGCTGGGGACTCCTCCAATTCCAAATTCCTGCCCATCATCAGGAAGGGAGGAGCTGGCTTCCGGTGGGTGAGGAGTGCAGAGCCTGGGGCTTCTGGAGGATAACCCCAGGGGGCACTTCCGTATCAGGAGCCGGCTTCCCAGTCGCCATGTTTATTTTCTTCCCAGTCTTCAGATGACGGCCAGTTGCTGCCGCCCCACATTCTGTCTAGGGTTCTGGACCAGTGTTTTTCTCCTCTCTGCCCTGCTGTTGCTTTCAACACAGTCTCACAGTCATATGTTGCCTACATATCCTTCTGTCCTTAAAATGCATACTCAGGCAGTCTTTTTATGGCTTCCCAAGGGTTTATGACTCCTAGCAATGAGGAAAGAGATTGGAAATGGTTCTCTTTTCTGCTCCTTCAACCCAGCCCCTTCTTTCATTTCCTTCAAATGGTGAAGAGTTTCCTCCAGGAGTAAGAAGGCTTAAAATCCTAAGACCAGATTCACCCTGGTTTAAACACATTCAAAAATAGTATTTCTTGAGCACCCTTACTGGATTGAAGCAAGACTCTGAAAAGCAGGAAAGGGCCTGGACTTAGAGGGTGGGGGAGGCGAGAACTTGAAGGAGATAGGCATCTGCAAAGCCGCAAAGAGGAAGAAAGATCTAGTTCTCTGGCCACTGAGCCCCACCTGAAGCAGTCGCTCCCGGGGCTGCTGTATGTCCAGGAGAGCCCCCGGCAGAGTCTTCAATTGTGCTTTCGCATTTTCACGTCTGTTGACCCAGAACTCGAGGGTCGGCTACTTGAGGAGAAAGATGACCTATCTTCTCATGCCCTCTCAGCACTGAGGACACAAGTGATTGATGCATATTTGTTGACTGCCTGGGAACTTCCAAGTCACTTCAAGGTCATGATTTTCTTCAGTAACGCAGGGGAATGAAACGTACTTCCCTGTACCAACATCCGGGGAAGTTGTGAGCAGCCATGGACAGCAGTGTTCCCTCACTCTTTACACATGTGTGTTTGGCTCTTTTCTCCTCACTCGAGGCAGCGCCTCGGGGGCCACCTTTTCACGAAAAGGTGTTCCAAAAGTAGCTGTGGAGCAGGCCAAGTCACCTCCCGGACCTGTGTCAGCTGACTGGCACAACTGACCAGTTAGACCAATGTCTGGCTCGAGTCAGAGGAGAGAGAGGTTTTGCCCTTCAAAGCTGACTTTTCAAATTCCAGGTACTGGCATCGATCCCTTTACTAATTAAGTATGCACTGCTCTGGGAAACAGGCACTCTTTTGGGGTCTGGGTAACAATCGCTACTCCACACAAGAACCTGTTTCTGAAACCGCCCATCATGGAAAGCTACTGGATCACACCCAAAGAGTACGTTTCGAAAACTTCTGGTATTTCTTGCAAAAACTCCACTGAGTTTTTGGATGCATATTCTTCGGTAGGGATATTTCAGAAGACGGTCCAGGGTCTCATACTTAGACATGACTAGGATGGTCCCCAAAGGGGAACAACTCAGGGAGATGCCATGAAGGCACAAATAACAGCCCCACGATTCTAGATGGTGAGGGGTAGCTCTTGTGAGACCAACAGAAACAGATTCCTAAAACAGTGGACAGAGCCTCAGTTCAACCTACAAAAATGGGCCAAGAAGTGATCCTATTAAAATTCTTGTAGGGGCGCCTGGGTGGCTCAGTCGGTTAAGTGTCCAACTCCAGCTCAGGTCATGCTCTCATGGTTCATGGTTCATGGTTCATGGGTTTGAGCCCCGCGGCGGGCTCCGGGCTGACAGCTCGGAGCCTGGAGCCTGCTTCAGAGTCTGTGTCTCCCTCTCTCTCTGCCCCTCGTGCTCTCTCTCTCTCTCTCTCAAAAATAAATAAACATTAAAAGAACTCTTTTAGCAACTCACAAAAGAGTACATGAAGAAAAGCAGACAGGTATGTTTCACCTTTTCTGAAGGCAGAACATGAAGTAATGAAGGAAGTCAAGGAAACACAAGTACTTTGAGATTCTGAGGATTGGTGAGATACAGAAACTCTTACAGAGGCAGAAGCCTCTGGAATTTTCTTTGGCCAGCTTGAAACACAGCACTGGCTCCCACCTTTGCAAAGCAGTTTCTGTGCTTTGGGCAAGGCACTGGCCGCAAGCCTTGCAGGCTTCCCACCCGTCCCTGCTCTTCTATGACCACGGCGTTTGAATAATTTGAGTCTCTGCAACACATTCCAATTATAACCTTGTTAGCCGCTCAGTGCCTCAGGGAAAACTTTCCAATTCTTCTGGCTACCTTCCAGAGTCTGAAGTACAATGCTGAACATATCTTGCTGGAAATAAGCGTGGAAAATGCCATTCGGAGAGAAGGTCGACCTAGCTTACCTCCATAGCTGTGAGGGTTGTGAAATCTATACTTCACGGTCCTTCCAGTATTGTGAGTCCATTCTTATGGGATTCAGCATGCCATACAGGCAGTGCATAGGACTCAAATCATAGGCACTCCACAGCTCAAAAAAGGCGGAGAGATCAGACCTAGCTGGCAATGGGATCATCATCAGTTTCGTCCGCCCTTGTCAAAACCTGACAAGGCTTGAGGCTGGCCCTCCAGAGGTGAGAGTGAAAATCAAGTAAGAAGCAAGCTAAATATAGAAGAATTCACTTCTGAATCTCTCGTTGTTACTTTATACATCCAGTGGAGTATGCTGATGTAGACGTATTTGCCGCGACTTGCTCAAACATTTTATTTGTGCCAGGAGAGAACACTGCCAGGAATAAAGCAGCTGAAAGAGGTCTTGTCTTCAGAGTTGTAGACCAAGTTCACTCTTCAAAACTAATAGGTTGAAGTTCTAGCCCTCCAGGGCCTCAGAATGTGACTGTATATGGAGACACAGTCTTCAAAAGGCAGTTCAAGGTAAGAGGCAGTTAAGGTAAAATGAGGTCACATGGGTGGGCCCTCATCCAAAATGACAGGTGTCAGAAGAAGAGATTGGGACACAGACATGCACACACACAGAGGAAGACCGTGTGAGGATACAGCAAAACGACAGTCACATGCAAGCTAAGAAGACTGGTACCGGAAAAAAAACAACCCCGTGGACACCACCGACCTTGGACTTACAGCCTCCGGAGCTGCGAGACAATAAACATCTGTTGTTTCAATCAGCCAGTCTGTGGTCCTTTGCGATCACAAGCCTGGCTAATACACGTGGCTCTCCTAACCACCAATTCTGCACACCGGTTCCTTCTTTCATTGACTTCATTTCACTTCCTTTTGGTCCACTGAGCCCCTCTCCGTGTCTCCTTTTCTTCTGCCCTGCCTCTGTCTGTATTTGTCTTTTTTTTTTTTTTTTGAAATTCATTTATATATTTTGAGAGAGAGAGAGAGAGCATGAGCAGGGGAGGGGCAGAGAGGGGGAGAGAGGGAGAATCACAAGCAGGCTCCGCACCATCAACAGAGTCCCATGTGGGGCTCGAACTCGTGAACCACGAGATCATGACCTGAGCTGAAACCAAGCATAGGACGCTTAACTGACTGAGCCACCCAGGTGCCCCTGTATTTGTCTTTTAAAGGAGGGTCTCTCCCCTTCTTCCCAGACAGACGTGGAGCTCTGGAAGGCGAGAGGGAGAGAAGGCATCTTGTACTCTGAGAGGCTCAGGCCCCGAGAGCTCAGAGGTGCATCTGGTGGGCGAGGGTGTAGTGCAAAATCATTTGATTTGCATTGTAGTGCAAAATCAGCCTCTCTGGCTGACTCTGACCAAGTCTCAACTTCTCTGAGTTTCTACGTTTCCATATATTAAAAAAATCAGTGATGGGAATTACTGCACGGTGGCTGTGAGTTTCAATTAAGATAAAACATTGGAAAATATTTTATATACCAATCACTGTAGCTCAGTTTTTCTATTTGTAGAATACATACTACCTAGAAGTTAGTATCATATAATATAGTATCATTTTAAAAAATCAACAAATATTTAGAACTTCTGTGACTATAAATATTATATATTTTAAAGGATTACTTCTACTCTATATTTCATCGGCCTAATAAAGTTTCCTTTTGCTTCTCTTGCTACTTAATATTGAGAAAGGATGTTGTACTTGGTATTAAAAGATGAGTTCTAAAGACAGAAAAGACCTGGCTCTTGCCTTCACGGATCCTGTAAACCTATTTAGAAAAGTCATTTTTACAGTAAAAAACACTTATAAAATCAGTTCACAGTGGTTCTCGGGGCTCTGATCAGGTCAAATCAAGTACCTACCTGAACTTTCTCAGACAACATCCCAGAGAGCCATTTCCACCTATCGCCTACTAAATGGCCTGCCAGCAGAAGTTAACAAATCTGATGTAAAAGATTTAAAATTAAGAAAGGTAATAAAAACCCGAATGCTAAGTAGTGCATTTTGTTTGAAAAAAATTTAATTCCATACTCATTTGTAAAGAACACCTTAATACACAAGTATCTCTAATATTCTTTTTTTTTTCTAAGTTTATTTACTCTGAGACAGAGAGAGAGAGTGCGAGAGAGCCAGGGAGAGGCAGAGAGAAAGGGAGACAGAATCCCTCGGCACGAGGCTCGAACCCACGAACCATGAGATCATGACCCGGGCCAAACCAAGAGTCAGACACTTAACCAACTGAGCCACCCAGGTGCCCCAAGTATCTCTAATATTCTTAAAACTAGATTCAAATAATCAAATTCTTAGGTTTTCATTAGCTTCTCAGGAACCCCTGGAAAAAGATGATTGACAATGGCAACACTCCAGTGGGAAAAATGTATATTCTTCAGAAATGTAATTGTTATTTAACTTTAGGAATATCTGACTGTGGGAGCGCCTGGGTGGCTAAGTCGGTTAAGCGTCGGACTCCTGATTCCAGCTGAGGCCATGATTCCAGGGTCGTGCCCCCAGCTGAGGCCATGATTCCAGGGTCGTGCCCCGCATGGGGCTCCACACTCATTGTGGACATTCTCTCTCTCTCCCTCTGCCCTTCTCTCCAGCTCATGCTTTCTCAAAAAAAAAAACAAAAAAAAATCTGACTCAAAACATCTCAACCAACAAGAAAACCATGTATTTTTTGTTTTAGAAATTGACACTATTAAGAATAATCAAAATATGGTAAGTTGGGTGTGTAGGAACATAGGGATAAAAGGGTTTAATGCTTCAGAAACATGGCGTAGCAGTCAGATTTGGATTTCGATCCCGACTTTACCACTTAACGAACTGTAAGACCCGAGGCAAATTCCGTACTTTTCTAGTCTCACCGTCCTCATGTCTTGAATTAGTGCATTATTAT
This sequence comes from Panthera pardus, assembly GCF_024362965.1. Taxonomy (NCBI): domain Eukaryota; kingdom Metazoa; phylum Chordata; class Mammalia; order Carnivora; family Felidae; genus Panthera; species Panthera pardus. Next base: position 86,272,974 of record NW_026526654.1, on the reverse strand, counting down.
GTCTGCCTTGGATGAGCAGAGCTGTGATCAGTGCCCCCCTCCTGGCCAGCAGAAGGGGATGTCTTGGGTGGAATTGCTAAACGAGAATGTGTCACAGTTGATTATAATTGCTTCCTAGCCTTCTCCTCTTCCTAAAATGTAAACTTTTCTTTATTACTATTATGTTTTTTTTTTTTTGTTTTTTTGTTTTTTTTTTTATTTTTGGGACAGAGAGAAACAGAGCATGAACGGGGGAGGGGCAGAGAGAGAGGGAGACACAGAATCGGAAGCAGGCTCCAGGCTCTGAGCCATCAGCCCAGAGCCCGACGCGGGGCTCGAACTCACGGACCGTGAGATCGTGACCTGGCTGAAGTCGGACGCTTAACCGACTGCGCCACCCAGGCGCCCCACTATTATGTTTTTTAACGTTTATTCATTTTTGAGAGAGTGCACGCACATGCCCACATGAGGGGCGAGGCAGAGAGAGAGGGACACAGAGGATCCGGAGCGGGCTCTGTGCGGAGGGCACAGAGCCTGACTGGGGGCTCAAACTCCCGAACCCCAAAATCATAACCCCTGAGCCCAAGTCGGACGCTTAACCAACTGAGCCACCCAGAGGGCCCTGGAAACTCTAAACTGTTTTAATTCAACTTTGTATGTCTCTCTCACCACTTAATCCTTCTCCTCCCAAGTCTGGTTCTGTATACGGCACGTAGCAAAGCCTAATAAACATGTGACGAAATAAATACATGAATAAATAAATAACACACAGACCATTTTAAATTGGGGGCAGAGAAAGAAATAAACCAGTGTGTGAAACACAGCTTAAGGACTGTTAACGGGTCAGTGTCTTCGGCAAACAATTAAAATCTGAGAAACAAACTAAAAACACCAAAAGTTACCCTTAGCTATGATAGGATAAATGGGCAAAGGGGTGAGGGAGTAAAAAGTATTACTGTAACTGCCAATCACGGCTCTAGAAAAGATCATTCAAATTCCTTTCCAATATTTTTTTTTCCTGTATGTATGGCTACAACAAATAATCTTTGAGATAACGAGCCAAAATTCTCGGGCACATTTATATGTAAGAAAATACCCAGTGAACTATTCTCTCCCCTGCTTTGCGAAATTCGTCTTTGTAAAACATTTTAAGATACAACTGTCTGAATATCTCACACTGTGCCTGCTACCTACTGCGTATGCTTTCACTCTGCAAAGATTTTGGTTAATATGTTGGAAGGGTGAAGGTCAATTCATTTTCACGGGTCCAAACCAGGTTCTGTATTTTTTTATGATGATAATTAAGGAATACTGAACAGCAGACGCTGTTCGGAAAACGAGGAAAGAGAATACTTTTCATGGCTATTGATTTGTTAAGGTGTATCTTGTAACTTTTTCACGTCGACCATCAGTCCACAATCCAGTATTTTCGAAAACGGAGTATTAGGGCATTAAGCAGACGATAGAGCCTAGAGGCCTGATTCCCTTGCCCAAGGGCGAGTGGTGGCCAATAAATACACTTGTCTTGAGGACCCGGCGGCGAGACAAGCGTTGGCTCCTCTCGGAGAGATGCTCGCGAACATTCTGCGTACCCCCCCGCCCCCCAGCGCCCCTCCGTCGCCCGGCAACTCAGGCACGCCGCGGCTCGGCCCCGCCCCCGCTGCCAAGGCAACGCGGCCGCGCCGGCGCGCGGGCTTTGTGCCCCGGGCGCCCCGGCGCAGCAACGCGCGCTTGCCCCCCGCACCTGCTTGCTGGGTCGCGGCAACTTTTCAAACCTTAACCTCTTCAACCGCTCTGCCGGGTCTCTCACCCGGAGCCGCCGACCCCCGCCCTCTCCCACCTTTGTTTCCGAAAAACTGTTCCACGGGCACAGGATTCCAGCCACCTGCTGCGTGGCGGTCCCTCCTCCAAACGTGAGGGAGAGGTGACAACCGGCGAGGAAAACCCACTTACCTTCCTCAGCATTCCTCCGCGTCGGCAGGGGGGTGGGGGGGTGTCCCTGGAGGGATCGGACCGAGCCGCGCCGAGCTCAAAGTGTGACGGGAGTGTCGGAGACGCGGCCGGCGAACTTGGTCCCGGGCGAGCGCCGCCCCCGCGGCCCCCGCGCGCTCCTCATTTGCACCACAAAGGGCGGGGACCTTCTGGCCCCGCGGTCCGGAGACGGCTAATCCCGCCGGCGGTTGCCCTCCCGGCCGGGGTTCAGACGGGCTCCGAGGGGCTGCTCAGATGCCACAGCGCCCCGGCGAGGACCAAGTCCCCCAGTCCCCTCCCCGGGCGGCGGGTCGGACTCCCCAGGCCGGCGGCCGTGCTATTGTGCGCGGGGCCCCGGAGGCCGGGCGCGGGGCGGGGGCGGCCCAGGTTGAATTTCCCAAGAGCCGGGCTCTCCTAGCGCGCGCCCTCCCCGCCGCCCCTCGCTGTTGCATATTCATGAGAGGGCGGGGTCGCTCGCCTTCTCGCGCTCCTCCGGGCTGAAGGCGGCGGGAAGAGTTGATGCGAGAGGAAACGCCGAGAGGAGAAGAGCGTGGGGAAAAAGTGGCAACGTAAACAAACGGAAGATTCCTGTTTCACCAGTCGCCTGCGCTATACACACACACTCACACACACACACCATTTCCCAAAGCCTGAGCTGAGCAAAGAAAATTTCAAGACGGTCCTGTCTAAATGTCTTGGTCCTAATGATAGTATTAGAACAATTGGGATGTGTGTGTGTGTGTGTGTGTGTGTGTGTGTGCGCGCGCGCCAAGGATTTTTAACGATGATTTTAACTGTGTGCTTCTCAGAGAGAGCCATTGAAAATGTATACATGCAGACCTCACTGATTGCATTGATTCTATTGAATTGCATCGTAATTGATCGTCTGCTTTTAACAGAGCCCTCCACCATTCCCTCAAACCCAGCTTTTCTGATTTATAAAGTCAATTTGCTAATGGAAACCCATTTTCAGGAAATAAAAATAGGGTGGGAAAAATGAGGCCTGAGGACCCTCCCTTAGGGATCGGGGGCGGTCTGAGAAGCTGCAAAAGCCATTGGCGCTGAGCTGTTACCCCCACCCCCCGCACCCCCCCACCTCACCACCCTCCCCCCCCCCCCCCCCCACCTAACAAGCAGCCCTCCCGAAGGGTTTCTCTTTCCTTCCTGAAATATCCACCATGAGAATCATCACTAAAGCACATCCTGGAATTCAGAACCAGTCTACCACTTGAGGTACAAGCGGCTGCAAAGGTGATCTGAACAGACCCAAAGGTTCTTCTGGCCCCAAACAGATGCTTTCACCACCAGATTTCCCCTCCGTGTTAAAGTGCTACAGAAAAATCCCCGTTAAGATACAAACTCGTTAGCAGGAACAGGTGACCTGTCAGCATTACCCCTCAGCAATGGCAGGTGATTAGACTTAGGGACTTCAGAAATCCACTCATCCCACAAATCCTCACTGGTGCCTGTCTACTGGTGGATGGTGAGTGCTGGGGAGACCACCGACAAAGAAACAGCCCAGGCCCCTGCCCTGGGAGCCTAACTTTGACTACAGAACAGACTATAAACAAACGAATAAGAGTCAGGCAGTTATTCTTGCTATAGAGAAAAATAAAGCCGTTTAGAAAGGCAAGTGTTGGAATCTCAGAGAGTATGGAAGTGCCATGAATTCTCTGCTGGAACCGGCTGACACTACGTCCAGTTTTTCTGACGGGCTTTTAGGTCTAATCGGGTATATGGGTCTGAGGGTGCCTTTCTGAGTTTGTTGCCTCATCAAGCAACAAACTTGTTTTCAGCAGTTTTTACAGTGGGCAGAGGAAGTTGTACTGCTTTCGTGCACACAGAGGTTCGGAGGGTCCAACAGTGTTGACGGATCGTCAGCCAGCAGATACTGATGTGAGACTGGGCTCCAAATGCATTAATCAGCTGGGCAAGACGTTCCATCTCTGATTCTGGTTTCTCCGGTTGTCAATATGGGGAATAGTACCCACCTCAGGGGTCGCTGAGAATATTAAATGAGACAATGTATAAACATCAGAGGGCTAGCTAGCTGTTCCAGTAACTTCTCACTGAAGCCACTGGCCTTTAGGAGAATAGCCCTGGGGCATAGCCTTTGAAAGCTGAGGTTGCTTGATTGTAGGATTAATTTTCCTTTCCAATTCTTGCCACTCATTGGTAATTGATTCTTTCCCTACAAAAAGAAGTCGGCCGTGAGCGGGGGAAGCCTAATTTACTGAGGCACCCTGCTAGCCCTCTACCCACATGATCTCTTTGTCATAGCTACCACTAACCATTGTACAGATTCAAGAGAGGATCCAAGAGGTCAGTCTCCTCGCCAGCAGCACACAGCACATTACGTGGCGGAGGGAGGATTGCGATCCTTCACCCTCAAAGCCCCGATGTTGCCCACGGCCGTGGCCTCCTTCAGGGCACGTGCTACTTTAGGCAGCAACAAACCACTGTGAAGCGAAAGGAAGAGGTTCTCATCGTTGGCCATTCTTTAATAATAGAATAGCTGTACCGTTGGTGGAATGCACCTGGTGTAGCCATTCTGGAAAACAGTATGGAGGCCCCTCGAAGTTAAAAGAACTGCCCTGGGGCGCCTGGGTGGCTCAGTCAGGGAAGTGTCTGACTCTTGGGTTGGCTCAAGTCCGCGATCTCACGGTTTGTGAGTTCCAGCTGTGCTGACAGCATGGAACCCGCTTGGGATTCTCTCTCCCCCTCTCTCTGTTCCCCCCCTCAAAATAAATGAGTAAACTTAAAACAAATAGAACTGCCCTATGATCCAGCAATTGCACTACTAGGTATTTACCTCCAAGAATACAAAAACACTAATTCAAAGGGATACCCTCACCCCGGTGTTTACAGCAGCATTATCTACAATAGCCAAATTATGGAAACAGCCCAAGTGTCTACTGACTGATGAATGGATAAAGAAGAGGTGATACACACACACACACACACACACACACACGCGCGCGCAGTGGAATACTATTGGCAATAAAAAAGAAGAAAGTCTTGCCACTTGCAAAGACATGCATGGAGCTGGAGAATATTATGCTAAGCGAAATAAGTCAGTCAGAGAGACAAATACCATACGATTTTGCTCATATGTGGTGACTAGAGGGCAAGTGGAGGAGGGTGGGGAAAATAGGGATGGGGATTAAGGATGCACTTGTAGAGACCACCGGGTGTTAAGTGAAAGTGTTGAATCATTCCATTGAACACCTGAAACTAATATTACAGTGTATGTTCCCTAACTGGAATTCAAATAAAAACTTGAAACAAATAATAGCAATAGTATGTGGTTATTTTCTTGTACAAAAATAAAAGGGAGATACGACTTCTAGCTCCTGGGGCCAGACAAATGTATCTCCGGGGTCAGAGCAGCGAATTAGAGAGAAGAGCTGTACCCAAGCTGCCTGTCCCCCCTCCCCCCACCCCCAACCCTGACAGGTGCCATGGAGAGCCCGGATCGCCCTCTGGACATCAGGGGGTAGAACAGGGGACACCCTACCCTCGGTCCTCCCTGGCAAACCGCTTCCCAGAGGGGCCTGGGCAGTGCTTCCGTGGGGTGTCCATTGAAGGCTGCTTCCCACAAAGCAACTCCACTCATCACCCACTTCCCAAACGTAATAATGTGGAAGACACCCAGATGGCTTTACACCAGACATTGTCAGAGTCCGATGCCTAGAAATAGGTCTTTTGAATAGACCCAGAAGAAGAAACCATGGGAATCTTCCAAGGTTCCAAAGCAGTTTTTAGAGCAATCCCTCCATATGGGGTGAGACTTTAAAATGCGTGACAATAGCTGGGCATTAGATGCATCTGAGAAACAGGAGAAATGAAATTGTAGGTCGATGAAAAGAAAAGAGTTTGGGGGATAAAGTTGCCCAAAGGAAGGGTTCTATTTAAATTAATGTGTGCAGATCTAAGAATAAGCTTCTTGAATGTTCCACTTAGACTGAGAGAGAATTTAACTTGCTTCCTTCTCTTCTAGGTTCAAAGCTGCATCTGTGGTTCACTTCTCTAAGCATTCATACTTAGTTTTGTGGGGCGATGTTATTTAAAGTAATATTTTCTGCTATATGTGTTGGAATCCATTTTTACTTTAAACTTTTGGAAACTCTAATGTTAGTTGTCAACAAGGCCTGAATAAATCTGTTTATTGTTTTATTAAAATCACACTTTGGTCCGGAAAGAATTTTAGGTGGCATATATAAATACATCCAATCCAAGAGAACAAGAAAGAGAATTAAAAACAGGCAGATGAGGAAAACATAACTCAAGGGAAATGAGAACAGAAAAGATGAACAGGCATTCATATATTTATATCTATGTAAATGCATACATTTATATCTGTTTTCATCAAAACTCTTTTAGCACTAACTCTGAAAGCAATGTAAGCAAACCGTGCAAAAATGAATCTTTAGCCTATTTAAAATAAGTAGAAAGTCATGATGTATTTCATGAAAACTCTATTATATTTGGAGGAAGAATGGAACTGTGATAAGGCGAGAGATCTAGAAGCTTCCAGAGTGCAAACCATTACAATTATTTCTTTACATTGTACATATTTGTAAAATGTACAATTTATAAAATTTTAAAATTTTTTAAATGTTTATTTATTTTTGAGAGGGAAAGAGTACAAACGGGAGGGGCAGAGAGAGAGGGAGACACAGAATCCGAAGCAGGCTCCGGTCTCTGAGCGGTCAGCACAGAGCCCGATGTGGGGATTGAACCCGCGAACCGCGAGATCATGACCTGAGCAGAAGTCGGACACTTAACCGAGGGAGCCACCCAGGCGCCCCTGTGCACTTTTGGAACATTTACTACCTTTTGTTTCATGATGATAGGAGAAAAATGTAAAATAGCTATACTGTGTGAGCGGTGTGTATATGTGTAACTGTTTTTCCGCTAGCACTAAAGTCACTTCCTAGAGCAAATAAAATCACTTTAGAGACCCAAGGATGCACAAGTAAAGTGTCTCCATTTCCTCTGGTTCTAGTCTACTAGGTAAGTCCTGTGAGCACTAAGTACTTGTTAACTAACTTGCTGATTGGCCTTTCTTCTTCTTTTATTCCTGTGAATGACTTTAATGTTTTCTGGGTGGATGTTTCCCCCATGTCTGTTGTGGGCCTACTGTGAGAGCTCACTGAGAGGAACATTTCTGGCGTCAGCCACGAATTTGTCTGTGAAAGCATTTAGATAGTGCTTCTGGATCGGAGATTGACCTTCGCCCAGAGAATTAGGAAAAAAAAGCCTGAAGGGGGAGAAAAAGAGGCAGGAGCAGGGGAGGCCCCGCGGGGATGAATGGCAGCCCAGGAAAGATAACGGGTAATAATTCAGCCACACCTGGGGGTGCTGACTAGCTCTCAAGTAAGCAGCTCACAAATGGTGGCCGGACACTAATGATACCCCCTACCAGCAGGCACTAGATGCAATGAAATATTTGTTCACTTGTCTGGAGATCTTGCATCTTGTGATGGACACGCTCCTCTGTTAGATGTTATCATTTATAAAATTTAGTTAATGGTTACTCTTGTTAATTCTTTTCTCAGCTTCTGTGATCGTATATGGCTAAGTCATTAGGATAAGGATTTCTTCTGCATTTGAAATACTCAGAAATGCATCGTGTGCCCTTCCTGGATTCCCAATACACAAATAACGGCAGGCTAATTATGGAGGGAGTTCTTTATTCTAGGCTGCATACAGACACAAATACAGGCTTTAGAATCTCTCCGAATTTCCAAAGGTAATACTACTCCTATGAATTGCTCTAGTGCGTTATTGGGACTTGAATTAAATGAAAGGAAATCAAGGGGGGGTGGTTAATAAAGACTCACTCATGTCTACTGTCCTAAATTCTTCTAGGCGTCGAACAAGCATTTTATCTTGGGATCCTAATTAAAGTCACTTTTCATCATTTTCATTGTGTACCCCCGAGAAATAGGCTCATAAATAAAACTGACAAGACCTGACAGTGTTATTAACCACCGATGTCAAACCTGATCATCATAGCACAGAATCCCCCCATGATAGGCTGCTACGTACAACCACCTCCCGGCCCTCGGTCTGCCAGGTGGATACGGAGGAAGGAGAAACCAGATGAATAGAAGTTTCTTTGCAAAACGCAGCCCTTTACAAAAAGCCCTTATCAATCGCCGGTCAGATTTTCCCCAAGAGCATTAATTGTGACCAACCGTGACCAGGGTGCTGTTGCTGTTAACAAATCGAGCTTCCTCACTTTGACTTTGGCTCCTTCCTGAACTTGACAACTGTTTACTGGGTGATTCTGTTTGAAGAAAGATACCAGGCACACGGGGATTTTTCCTCACGGCCATTGTCCATTAGGACATGAAAATATAATGAGAAGATAACAAACATGTGTAAATCTACTTCCTGTGAATTAAATTGTCATTTGAGTGTGACTTTAAGAGAACAATGCGAAGCATTCTGTGAAAAATTCCTTTATGAAGCAAAGATTCCAATTGTGTGGCAAATAACAGTCAATTTGCAAACTGGAATTTGGGTATAAAGACCCACATTTGTAAGATTGAGAGGTTGCAGGTTTCTTTGTGAAAGTTTCTCTAGGTACTAGGTGGTGAGGAAGGCCTTGGAGACAGTGTGGGACCTGTACAAGGACACTGGATGGGGGTGGGGTGGGGAGAAGGCCACAGAGTGGAACATGGGACCCCAAAGAGCGTGAGACCCCATGGCACCAGTTTAGAAGGGTCCTCCGATCTAAGGCAGAGGGGTTTAGATTCAATGACCATTGTCACCCTCAAGGAGCCGGGGGTTGGCATAAAGGGTCTTTAGTCAAGACTATCGTCTTGACAGGCATGCGGCTGAAAGCAGCGGACAATGCTGGTGGTCCGGGAAGTGACACCATGGGGCGGGGGGGGGGGGTCAGGGCAGGGGGGAGACTCAGATTCAAGGAACCCGGGAGAAAGGAGTCGGGCTCAGGGACGCAGATGCGGAGGAAACGGAGAGGCGGCTGAGCCACAGCTCTCTGCTGGCCGCTCCGTGCCACACGCTGTCTGGATTCCACTCGTTCTCCAAGTACCGCAGAGGCAGGCAGGTGCCTCACTAAACATGCAGAGGAACCAGGGCCTCTGAGAGCAGCCTTTCCGGAGAAGCATCTTTACATCACTGGAAACAGCCTCCAATCGACCCGGGACTGTTTGCCCTGGAACCATGAGGGAAGGTGACCAGGCTCTTACTGCACAACTTGGGGTTACCTGGCGCCGTCGCCTTTGTTCGGCTCTCTCCATACGCGCGACTTTGCGACACAATTTGATCTCTTCCTTTCCTAGCTTCCTTCAAATAATCCACGTGGAACCCTCAGCCATGAGCTTATCGAAACCCTTTCTGGACCGGTTCAATTTTTAGCCTGCGCGCATTCTTGGCAATAATGAGTTGTATCTTCTTCGCAATCATCGTAAAATGTGCAATCCCCGCCCCCCTTGTCTTGAGAGGGCATTAGCGCGTCACCCTCATTCAGCCCTCTGCTTACTGCCCTTCATTCATTCATTCATTTGCTCGATAAGCATTGATCCAGTGCACACCACGGGCGGGATTCTGCGCCATGCACGGGAGGAACAAAGCAACGTGCTTCCAGCTCTCGAGGAACTCAGAGAGCACTGGGAAGACAGACACTGTCAAGGGAAATCTGACACTGTAGCTGGAAAGCGAGCAGGAGCGTCTGAGCAAGGTGTCACAGACGCAGCGAGGAGAAGTGCCTTCCCAACTAGTGCGCGATGCTTCACGACCCTGCCTGCCTCTTCCACCCTAGATGTTTTAGATCTTGATGGTCTGGTACTTCCTTTTTTGTTTTTCAGTGTAAATAATCTGTATCTTTTTATCCAGCCCCTTATGAAAGCTTCTTTAGACTCGACTTTTCAAATGTCCGACGGGTCATATCCGTCTTGCCACTTGACTTGAAATGGAAGCATCTTTCAAGTGCGGACACAACGCTAGAAAAAGTTAAGAGGTGGTGCCCTCCGGCTATTTCGCTCTTAGGCATCAACCTAATGGATAATTTTGCCACATGCCCTGTAGATCTGATCTTGGTTTCTTTGGAAATCCTCTTGAATTGTAACTGTTGAGAACCTAGCACTCCAGAAAAGTTCTTTTCTTCCCAAGAACTGATTGTGTGTGTGTGTGTGTGTGTGTGCGCGCGCGTGCCTGCACGTATATTTCTGTCTGTCTTCTCGGTGTGCCGAGGCTGAAGTTGGCTAGATTCTTTCACAAATACTAAATAAACCCCCTGCCCAGAATGCGTAACTTAAGAATGGCGTCCGTGACAGCTGACGTTCTTAAGAGGATATGTGTTTCCTTGTAAGAGAGTTGAGTGGATGTAAAAGATACCGGTGACGGGCCCGCGGGAAAAATCCCGGGGTCACCTGGGACACCAAGCAGTATAGTGTCGGCGACTGGCTGACTTCGACTTTTCCACTCTGACTCTGACGTTTGTGATTTCATTCCATGGACACTGAAAGCTCTCTGGCTGCCCCGACAGGAGAAAGCTCCCGAAAGCATTCGACGGAGTGCTGTTACAATCCCTTTGAGTCCCTTGCTCCAAGGCGTCGGGAGCCACAGACCGTCTTCCCGCTGCACCTGTGGACGCGCCACAGACCTCCTTTTGGAAATGAAGAAATCACACCTTAGGAATCTTCTCCCACGTCTTTGTCTTTCAGGAGCACAGAAGGCTCCATATTCAGTCAAGACGTGTTTATGGCCTGAACAAAGACAAAGCAGCGAAAATATAAAATTAGACACATTGATTCATGCCATTTAACTAGCTATCTTCATGCTTTCGGTCCGTTTACCTACACCGACATGTTCATATTTATCTTTTCCATCCCACTTAAGATCACTGGACGTATTATACGCTTATCTTTTTGTGCATTGCCCCTCCCCTCCCCCACCAGGAAGACCAGTGTCTTTTGTCTATTTTGTTCTGTTATACTTTGGCTCCTAGAATACTTGATAACTGCTCAAAAAATATTTAGTGAATGAATTCTGAATTTCAAAATGTAGGGCTTGCTCCTCAATCCTCGTGAACGTATAAGGAGAAAGAAACTCGGTGTCTGTGACGATTCCCGATGAATTTAGAGGACGCTCAGAAACAAAGATGATGAGTAGTTAGTGGACATACGCTTTTGTTTTCTAGCTACGGTCCCTACTTAAGGAAACATACCAACAATGCAGACATCCTCAGAACAGAGGATCCACTGAGGATTCTCTATATCTGAGTACAGGACTGAAAATCCGTATGGCTTAACGCCAGATCCTGATCCCTGCGTTAAGTCATCTAAGATGACGTCTCTTAAAAGGCAGCTGCATCTGATAATGGATTCGGGAGCAATAAATGTCGTAGACAGAAGACGAGGGTGTTAAACGGAGCAAATCTCAACAGCTTGGAAGGTTGTGAATCGCAGATCAAGTTCTGTCAGACTTGACAGTGTTCTGGCACGAGTGGGCACGCAGCTGTACACCTACCGCCAGGGCCCCGCCTCCCTGCGGCCCTGAGGTCCCCTGAGCTCCAGGAGCCGGAGGAGGAGGGGCACAGCCTCACCGTTCTCAGCCCCCCAGCCCAAACACAGAGCAACAAGGCTGAGGGAGGAGAGAGGCCGAGGTGAGGCTGCGAAGGAGTCGCTGTCTGCTATTTCGTGCAAAGAGCGGCCCCCCCATGCAGACGGCCTCAAAGCCACACCTGAGTCCCAACGTGGGGGAGGAAATGGACTCAGATGAAGAAGGCCCCGAGTCCAGCTGGTGGACCAAAGTGGCTACCGGGCGAAAGTGCACCCCAGGCATGCCTTCCTCGCCCCCCAACCGAAACCTCCATCGGCCTGGCCCTGCCCTTCTTCCGCAGCAGCGAGCCCCCTCCCTGTCGGGTTCTCGGCCAAGAGGAGGAAGAGGTGACCTTGACCTCCTGCTCTTGGGAGATCTTCACCCTGAGGAAGGTTTCAGTGAGACTAAGTGGGCCATGGTGTGACTAAAACCCCAGCCAGCCCATCAGAATTTTCTATGAATACGCAGCTTAGGGTCTCACTCTGAACTTCCAACGTGCTGAGCTCACTGCCTCACTCTCTTCGTGGGGCACCGCAAACCCTGTGTCAAGAAAACCCTCTAGCCCTCCTGACCCACTGGCTTGGCTGAGCTTAGGACCCCTGCCCTCCCAGCCCGGGGCGTCCTGCTCGGTCGAGCATCTCCAGCACGGCTCCCGCACAGCACTGATTTCACTGTTTAATGACCCGTCGGTGCACCTCTCCACCTCCCTGCTCCCCCTGCTCCTCCGACCGAACTACTTACTAGAGGGCAGGAGTCACCCAGAGGTCACCGATCTGAAATGCAAAGGCGCCTAGCACACCGCATTGGATGGTTGCGGAAAAAGAGAAAGAGATGTGTGTGCGTAAGTGTTAAGAAAATTCAGAAAAACCCCTTCCACCAAAGTTTCTCAGGGTGGATGCATTTGCACTATGCCTTGGAAGATGAGACTGGCTGTGGGCAGGTGGAAATTGGGGAGAGGGAGGGGGCTCTGAGAGCAGAGAGTGTAACAAGAAAGCCTGTATAGGGTAGCACCCCTTGGCTCCTGCCTCTTGCCCGCTGAGGTGGTCTCGAGCAAGTTACTTAGTCCCTGTGTGTGTTAGTTTCCTCCTCTGTGAGACGAGAATGATGTTGGATCTGTTTCACCATGTTCTGAGGATCAAATGAGCTAACATTTGTTTAGGCTTAGAACAAAGCTTGGCAAACGGTAAGCATTTATGTAAATATCAGCCATTAGCAAAACTATTATCATCATAAGTCCAAATAAGAAATGTGGCAGGAACTCAGAGACAGAAGAATGGAAACAGTCTGGAACAGACCTGGCTGAGGCTGTCACTGCTGCTTTATTTTTTCCTTTCCTTTTCTTTTCTTTCTTTCTTTCTTTTTTTTTTTTATAGCCTAACATTCTAGATTTTTCTGCGTGTCACTTTCAAAGAGAGTATTCCAATGTTTCCAATCCATCCCAAGATTTCGTTGAGAACAAGAGGGTCATTGTGTCCTCATGAAGAAGTCATTGGATCTTTTTATTTACGTTTCTAAAATAATCTGTATTTTGACACCAGGCAACGTTCCTCCCAATTTCATCCTTGATTGGAAAAAAGGCAGAGAACAAATCAATTATATAACACACACACACACACACACACACGTTAGGGCAATAAAAGAAGGCAAATCATATTTCTCTGAAGATCATGGTTACATGAGATGTATAAACTGGCTAAACTAAATTGTTGCAAATCCCGTTTGTCTGTAATTTTTTTTCTTTAAATGTCCCGGTTGACGTAAACCCCATTTGCATTTACATGATCATAAAAAATCACGAGAAAAATATACTAATGCAGATCGACGTAAATATACAAGATAACAATAATAGACAATAGTGTATCTATGTTTTCCTTAATACCTTCAGCTAAGCCCACATTAGCCTAATTGCTTCGGTTTTTTGTCACTCATTTGTCAATGTCTGGCCCCTTTCTTCAGTTGTTTTCTTTTAGAAAATAAAAGCAAGTTACATAACAGTGTTGGTTGCACCCCAGAGACCATAATGATGAACCCAGAGGCCGGCAAAATGAGAGGAAAAGCCAGTGCTGTGGGCTGACCCCCAGCTCAAGGCTTAAGTTGTGCTCAGTTCTGGACCTGACTTTGTCTAAGTCTGAGAATTGAAACTGATCTACTGTGATCTTGTTTGCCAAGTCTCCCTAGAGCTCCCAGAGCCAGGTAGCTGATCCAGGCACCTGCCCCAAATGCCCGGGTTCCCCTCTCGCCCTCAGGCTGCCGGGCAGGGGGCTGTCAGTCTCTACCCTTCCTGGACGGAGATGCCGTCCATTCTCCCCTCGCCCACTCTGCGTGACGCTGCAGAAAGGGGGTTGCTTAGGTCAGCAAAAGGGTGGGCTTTGAAGTCCAGCCGGCACTTACCAGTTTGAGACTTGAGGCCATTCCTTTGGCCTTTGAGCCTTAGTTTCTCTTTCCTAAAATAGATCCATATGGTAAGTATCTTACGAATGTCTTCACTCAAGTGAGGAAGTAACCTGGAAAAGAGGAAAGAATCGAGACCCCAGACAGGGGATCCAAGGAGAAGAGCAGCAAAGGGGCCTTCCGGGGAGGGCTGGTGCAAGATGACAAAGCATCCCTGGGTGCAGAGGGCAGTCCAGCCTGGGGCAGTGGCCAGCCTCAAAGATGGAGCCTAGGGCCCTTGGCTCGGTGCCCGCCTCCGGGCCTACTTTCATTTATTTATTTATTTATAAATGTTTATTATTTTTCAGAGAGAGAGACAGACAGAGCGTGAGCGGGAAACGAACAGAGAGAGAGGGAGACAGGATCCGAAGCAGGTTCCAGGCTACGAGCTGTCAAGACAGAGCCCAACATGGGGCTCGAACTCATGGTGCCGAGATCACGACCTGGGCCGAGGTCGGTAGCCACCCAGGTGCCCCTGTGCCTACTTTCAATGAGTGAACTACTGGAAGATGAGCCCCTGCCCAACAAGGGACTACAGCAAGACAGAAGGAGACATGAGATCTAGGGAGCAGCAAATGCACAGGGAAGGGCAGAAAAAGTCAGACGTCAGCAATAGCAGCCTGGCCATCATCACCCCAAATGATGGATGGAGACCCTGAGGAAGGTCATGGCCAAGGAACCCTGGAACTCCCTGGTCTTGGCAGAGGCTATTGGAGAATATGAGGAAAATCAGTAATCCGTTGATAAGCCAGGGAATTATTGACTTGCAGAAAACAAAAAGGAAGGAAGGAAATTATCAGAGCACACTAAATATTTAACCGTGGGTAATAGTTGCAAATGCAAGGGCACCTGGGGGGCTCAAGGTGGTTGGACACCTGACTCTTGATTTCAGCTCAGGTCATGGTCCAGGGTTGGGCCATCTAGCCCCACGTCAGGCTCTGCACTGAGCCTGGCGTCTGCTTAGGATTCTCTCTCTCTCTTTCTCTCTCTCTCTCTTTCTGCCCACTTCCCCCACTTGCTCTCTAAAATAAAATAAAATAAAATAAAATAAAAATAAAATAAAATAAGGGCATCTGGGTGGCTCAATCAGTTAAGCATCCAACCTCGGCTCTGGTCATGATCTCACAGTTTGCGAGTTCAAGCCCCACATCGGGCTCTGTGTTGACAGTTCAGAGCCCGGAACCTGCTTCAGATTCTGTGTCTCCCTCTCTCTCTTTGCCTCTTCCCCCAGTTGTGGGCTCTCTCTCTCTCTCAAAATAAATGAATTAATGAATTAAAAATAAAATAAAATAAACTTTAAAAATAGTTACATAAGCAGATAAAGGTGAACAGTGAACACAGATTTAATTTAAAATTATAATTATTTTGAGGGGTGCTGAGCTGGCTCAGTCGGTAGCGTATGTGACCCTTGATCTCAGTGTTATAAGTCGAGCCCCTGTTGGGTGTAGAGTTTACTTAAAAATAAAATCTTGGGGCGCCTGGGTGGCTCAGTCGGTTAAGCATCCGACTTTGGCTCAGGTCACGATCTCACGGTCTGTGAGTTCGAGCCCCGCGTCGGGCTCTGTGCTGACAGCTCAGAGCCTGGAGCACGTTTCGGATTCTGTGTCTCCCTCTCTCTCTGCCCCTCCCCTGCTCGTGCTCTGTCTCTCTCTGTCTCAAAAATAAATAAAAACATTTTAAAAAAATAAATAAATAAAATAAAGTCTTAAAAAATAAATAAAAATAAAATTATAACTATTTTGAACAAAAGGAGAAGAAAAAGCAGAGAATATGATGGTGGATCAGAAGTACAGAAAGTCAGTAAGTCATGTTGAAATTGATTTTAAAAACCAATATACATACACTCTTTAGAACTGTGGTCATGTTTAAGTTGTCAGAACAAACATCTCAAAGAGTTAAAACTGGTTGAAAAGAAAAAGGTGAACAGTGAGCACAGATTTAATGGGGAAAAGTGAAAGCAGGGAATGGTTTTATTTTCTTCTGGGCCTTCCACGTTTGAATTTTTAACCTATGTGCGTACATTACCCTGATAAAAATAAAGGCTAATTTAAAATCCTCACTTTAGGGGGGCGCCTCGGTGGCTCAGTCGGTTAAGCGTCCGACTGCAGCTCAGGTCACAGTCTCACAGTTTGTAGGTTCGAGCCCCATGTCGAGACCACGTCGGGCTCTCTGCAGACCCCTCAGAGCCTGGAGCCTGCTTCGGGTTCTGTGTCTCCCCCTCTCTCTGCCCCTCCCCGGCTCATGCTCTGCCTCTCTTTGTCTCTCAAAGATAAATAAATGTTTAAAAAAATTTAAATCCCCACTTTACCAGATTGTTACACGGGTTACTGACGATATTTACAAAGTGCTTAGCACAGGGACTGGCACAGAAGGACAGGCTCTCATGGGGACAGTGGTCGTCATTACTGTTGCTGGTAACAGCTCATGAGTTGGTCCAAATAAATATGCAACTGGTTACTTACCCCGTGCCAGTGCACTACTCTGAGTTCTGTCCGTGTATGCGAAGGACATTTGCAGAGTGCTTTTATTTCTGTTACAAAATGTTTGTGTTTGAATGCTAATGTTTTTTATTGAGGTAAAGTTTGCGAAGTCGGGTTTTATAATTATATTCCTTGGTAGGATTTAGATCACTCTTTTTCTCTTTAATTTTTTTTAATGTTTATTTATTTTAGAGAGAGACGGGGCACAAGCGGGGGAGGGGCAGAGAGCGAGGGAGACACAGAATCCGAAGCAGGCTCCAGGTTCCGAGCTGTCAGCATGGCGACCCATGCGGGACTCAAACCCAGGAACCTGAGCAGAAGTCGGCTGCCTAACTGACTGAGCCGCCCAGGCACCCCACCTTCTTTTTTTTTTTCGAGAAAGAGAGTGAAAGAAATGTGTGCAGGGGAGGGGCAGAGAGAGAATCTTAAACAGGCTCCACATCCAGCTCGGAGCCCAACATGAGGCTCGATCTCACGAGTGCGAGATCATAATCCGAGGTGAAACAGAGTTGGACATTTAATTGACTGAGCCACCCAGACAACCCTTAGATCACTCTTGAGTAGGGAATTTTACCACCGGATCTTTGTTGTTAGTGAATGAACTTTAATTTTGTAACCTCTTAGAGTTGTAAGCAAAATTTTTGAGAACGTGTGTCAAAAGTAAAGAATCTATACTTTTCGTGAGATTTTACGAGGTTATGAGACCTAAGAGGGCCCATAAAATGTCTCTGGAGAATACAATATGTTGATATGACTTTTAATAAGTTTTGACTGCTGCAGTACAAAACCTTTTTTAAACCCAAACTTTACATTTCAAAAGAGACTAAAAAACAATTCCATTTGAGGCTTGATGGACCTAATAATTCCGTGACTCTCGTTTTTCTGGTGTCACATCAACCGAGGGAAGTTAATAAAGAGAAGTGGTCTTCAGACCAAGCATCATAAGTGACCAATGGCAGAGTGTTGGTCACCTACAAGACAGGGGCTTTGGCTACCTGTGAAGAAAACAAAGGTACGAAAAGTAGTAGGTTTGTTTGCCCATGAGCATGCACGTGTAAAGGCGGGAGTCGAGAGGGGAAAGAAATTAAGAAAGAGAGAAATTGAGAAAGAAAGAGTCTAAAATGTGGAAATTTCCTTAAACCTAATTCTACCTCTTTTTAAAAAAAATTTTCTTAACATTTTTATTTATTGTTGACAGAGCATGAGCGGGGGAGGGGCAGAGAGAGAGGGAGACACAGAATCCGAAGCGGGCTCCCGGCTCTGAGCTATGAGCCCAGAGCCCGATGTGAGGCTCTAACTCACCATCCGTGAGATCATGACCCGAGCCGAAGCCGGATGCTTCACCGACTGAGCCACCCAGGGGCCCCTAATTCTACCTCTCTTGTCTCTGAATTAATCTATTTCTTGGACAGGTAGATGTTCACTTACTTTTAAAAAATCTTCCGGGGTGCCTGGGTGACTTAGTCGGTTGAGTGTCCGACTGTTAATTTCGGCTGGGGTGGTGATCCCCGGGTTGTGGGATCAACGCCCGTGTCAGGCTCTGTGCTGGGTGTGGAGCCTGCCTGAGATTCTCTCGCTCCCTCTGCCCCTCTGCCCCTCTCCCCAGCTCAGGTGCTCTCTCTAAAATAAAGATACATAAATCTTTTATCTGCCTTCAAATCCTCGTGTGATCTCTTCTACAAATGAGCATCAGAATCCTCACAAAAAGGTGCTTGGCCTCTTTCACACCCCAAACCTTGTGGCGCGAAGTCTGCAGGAGCCGTTGCTCAGCGAGCAGGTCATAAGCGGGTGCACGGGCTCTGCCCGGCCTGGGGCTGGCCACTCCGAATAGATGTGGTTTCTGTCTTCTCGGAGCTCGCGACCTGTTGGAAAAGTTCGTCACACCAACAGCTGTGAAACCACACTGGCCGGAAGTGCTGAGAGGGAGGGGACATGGTGTGTGGAGAAACCCAGCGGGTGCTTTGAGGCAGAGCAGGGACTCAGGAAAGGCTTCCCTGGGTGAGTGGTGCTCCAGCAAAGAACCACAGGACGCTGCAAGGAGGAGGCAGGAGTGCTCATGACAGGATGCGCGGCTTCTGCCAAGTCTCGAAGGAACTGGGGGCCTTAACTGTGTCACACTGGGGAGGTGGCTACGATGAGGCCAGACTGCAAAGCAAGAGACCAGAAAGAGTTTTCACTGGTGATCAGACCCCAGGTTCCCCGTGTTCTGGGCACCCCAGGCAGGGTCACTCAGGGGGAAGCACAGGCAGGTGGGGAAAGCCAACTGTGGGCGGGGGGGTTTTCTTGTGGTTTCCGTGGGAAGGAGCGGGCAAGGCGGGATAAGCGGGTTGAGGATTGGTTTGCTGTGTCTGCAGGTAGAGCCCTCATGAAATTCGTGGTCACTGCACCTATTAAAACACGCGGTTGGGGGCTTTCTAAAGTCTCCAGATGGTTGGCGGTGGGTCAGGGCTTACCTGGGACCAGCTAGCGGCCATTTCTGTAGACGTTACAACATTGAATTACAGAAATGACGAGTGTGGTTTTATTGTTGAGGGCGAGGTGACCCAGGAGAGGTGGGCAGGCTCAGAGCACCAAGCAGACAATGTTACAGTTACCTTCTTAACCACGAACACTTTGAAGATGACTGGGGAGGTGGGGGGAGGTATTCTGAAGGAACAGGC
Organism: Panthera pardus; assembly: GCF_024362965.1. Lineage (NCBI taxonomy): Eukaryota > Metazoa > Chordata > Mammalia > Carnivora > Felidae > Panthera > Panthera pardus. Next base: position 86,253,878 of record NW_026526654.1, on the reverse strand, counting down.
CCGCGCAGTGTGGAGACGGGTCATGGAAATTGTGAGTGACCACTGAGGCCTTTAAAATAGTTCGGGAGAGACGAGCCACGGACAGCACAGAGCCTACTGGGAATCTCTGTCTCTGCCCCTACCCCCTCGTGTGCACACGTTCTCTCTGTCTCTCAAAGTCAATAAATACACTTAAAAAAAACCCAAAACACTCTGGGGGTTATATTAAGTTGGCCAAATTCACATGGCTGGTTGAAACTGGTTTACCTCCAAGCTTACACATTCTTCACGACTTTTCCCTGTGTTAGTCGAGAGAACATACATGAAGCAAAAAATTCTCCCTGAAGACAAGCTTGCTCTGATGAAAGCATTTCCTAGTAAATAGAAATTCCCTGATAAAGCCTGAAGAGAACTGAGCTAACACAGGAATCATTCTTTTTTTAATTAAGGCATAGTGCCTACAATAAGCCACACAAATCTTACATGTGGTTTGATAAGCTTTGACAAACGTGCACACCTATGTAACTGCCACCTACACGTTAATTACACGTTAACTACACGTTAATAAACGTGTAGAGCATTTCTCTGACTTTAGAAAGTTCCCTCCCCACCCAGAAGTGGCCACTATTTTGTTTCCTAGCCCCATAGATTAGTCAGCCTGTCTTCCATTGTGCCGGCCTTATTTTGCTGAGCATCATGTTTCTGAGTTTCATCTACGATGTGTATCAGGAATTTGCTCCACTTTACTGCTGAGTTGTAATCATCTGTAAATGGATGCTTAATGGATTTTAGCAGGCTTTTGCATATCATTATTAATAGCTTCTCAACTGAAGGAACCTCATATTTTAAATTTCTCATGTTTGCTGGGATCCTGTTCCTTTTATACAACACAGACCGTAGAATTAAGATATGAATTTCTCTTCTTCCTCCTAGTCACTCATCAATATACTGACAATATCCCTAGGCCAGAATTGCGGGCACTAATTGATGGGTTCAGCTCCCCATTGTTGATAATTAAGGCCATCTGCTTGGAACTGGGATCTGTAGGGAGACTAAATCTCCATCACAAGGTAAAGCTTCTATAAGCTTCGCTGATGTTAACAGATTGTGAGAGTGGGAAGTAAGCGTTTCTGTGGGTGAATTGCAAATGAAGGCAGCTCTACAATGAGGAAAACTGTAACATTTTGCCCTAAAAAAATTAAGAATGTGTTTTTTGGAAATAAATATATATGCCGTTATTTAAAAGGGCATTATGACCCCTGAAAATGAAGCCACCCACACAAACACTGACCACCACACACGTGCTAAATAAAGATAAGGTCTAAGAAGATTGTGTCATCAGAAAGAGGGCACAAAATCTCCAGAATATCACCAGGAATAAAAGATCAATATATCATAGTCATCTTATATCTATATATTAATAGCAAATGATTGAAAATGACACTTAAGAAGCAAATATTGTCATCTTAGAGCAACCACTAAAAACTAATGAAATTAGCTTAAAGGCAATAAAGGAACTGCACAGTCTGCTAAAAAAAAAACACACAAAAAGCAGGGTAAAAAAATCAGGAGTAGAGTAATTTAAAAAAGAGCGAGAGAGAGGTGACGAATAGAAAACTGGCAGACTTAAAATAATTCACATCAAGAATTAAATGTAAGTGGATTAAACTCTCCAATCAAAAGACAGAGATCGGCAGATGGGAATATAAAAACAAAACCAACCTATATGCGGTCTACAAAAGATGCTCTTTAAATGCAAATATGCAAATGAGTTTAAAGTAAAAGAACAGGAAAAGACATAGCATGGAAACAGTCAGCATGAGAAAGCCCAAGTAGCTATACTGTAGGAAGGACTTTTACTGGAGACAAAGAATTTCAAAATGATTCCAAGATCAAAAAGCAGGAATATAGAACATTTACAAATGTGTATGAACCTGATAACAGAGTTCCAAAACATTAAACATTGACGAAAAGGAAAGAAGAAATAGACATATCCATGATTTTTGCTGGAGATGAAACCATACTCTTCTGGTTAAGGACAGAACGTGTAGACAGAAAAGCAGTATAGTGAAAATTTGACCAACATTGATAGAGTAAGCAGGCAGAAAATCAGTAATGATAGATAAAGCCTAAACAACATCATCGGCCAATGACCTAATTGGCATTCACAGAACACTTGCCACATGGCAATACATTCTTTTCAAGTGCATATGGAATACTCACCAATATAGAATATCTTAGCCATAAAAACAAATCTCAATAAACATAAATGTAATGGGATTGCTTAGAGTATCTTCTCAGACCACAACAGAATTTACCAGAAGCCAGTAACAAAAACTCCCTGGAAAATCCTCAAATATTTGGAAACTAAACATGATTCTAAATAATCTCTGAGGAAAAGAAGACATCAGAATTAGAAAATATTTTGAGTTGAACAAAAATGTAAGCACACAGTGAAAATGCTTACAGGAAACTTTATAGCATTAAAAAGCTTATATTAGAGAAGAAGAAATGAATAAATCCAGTGATACAAACTTTTTTCTTAAGCAAATAATTAAAGAGCAAATTAAACCCAAAGCAGGTAAAGAAATAATAGAGGTAACAGTAGAAATCAATTAAACAGAAAATAGACAAACTAAAGAGAAAACCAATGAAATTGGAATCTGGTTCCTAGCAAATCTCAATGGAACATAAACTTTTAGGTAAACTGGTCAATTACAAATGCACAAATTGCCAATGAAATGAAAAAAAATGACAGAGGATTCTCACTATAGTTCTACACTCACTAAAGATTGGACAATAAAGGAATGTTATGAACATGCCAAAAAATTCAGTGCCAGGCGCACCTGGATGGCTCAGTCAGTTAAGCCTCTGACTCTTGATTTCGGCTCAGGTCATGATCCCAGGGTAGTGGGATCAATCCCCAAGTCAGTCTCCGTGTTAAGCTTAGATTCTCTCTCTCCCTCTTTCTCTGTCCCTCCCATATTCGTGCTGTCTCAAAAAAAAAAAAAAACAAAAAAAAACAATGCCATATGAAATATACAAATGCCTAAAAAGACACAAATTACAAAAACAGACTTGGAAAACAGGAGACATAACAAAATGTTTAAATTTCCATCTGCTTTCATGGTAATTCTATCAAACATTTAAGGAATAACTGATACCCATCTCTCACAAATTACAGCAGAAAAAAGAGGAGGAAATACTTTACTGCATTACTCTTTAATACCTAACAAAGACATAACAAGAAAAAAACCTATATACCAATATCCATCGTGGACATAAATGTAAAAACCCTTAAGGAAATATTAGGAAAAAAACTGAACCCAGAAATATATTAAAAGCATCATGAATCATAAACAAATAGGGTTTGTCTAAGAAATGTAGTATTGGGGGAGCCTGGGTGGCTTAGTCGGTTAAGCATCCGACTTTGGCTCAGGTCACGATCTCGCGGTTTGTGAGTTCGAGCCCCGCGTCGGGCTCTGTGCTGACAGCTCACAGCCTGGAGCCTGCTTGGGATTCTGTCTCCCTCTCTCTCTCTCCCTCTCTCTCTGCCTCTCCCCTGCTCACGCTGTGTCTCTCCCTGTCTCAAAAATAAATAAACATTAAAAAAAAATTTAAAAATAAAGAAATGTAGTATTGGTTTAATATATGAGAATCAATTCATGTAATTCATCATATTAATAGAATAAAGGACAAAAACTATATGATCATCTCAACAGATGCAGAGAAAGTATTTGACAAAGTTCAACACCCATTCCTTTTTATTTTAATTTAATTTTTTACATATTTTTATTTATTTTGAGAGAGAGAGAGAGAGAGCAAAGGAGGGGCAGAGAGAGAGAGGGAGAGAGAGAATCCCAAGCAGGCTCCACGTTGTCAGTGCAGAGCCCAACGCAGGGCTCAAACTCATGAACCACGAGATCATGACCTGAGACTTACCCAACTGAGGTACCCAGGCGCCCCTCAACACCCATTCCTGATAAAAACTCTCAGCAACCTCAGAGTAGAGTGAAATATCTCCAACCTTGAAAAAGAGCATCAATGAAAAACTTAGCATGAGCATCATACCGAATGTTGACAAAGTAAATGCTTTTATCCTAGAACATGAACAAGACAAAGATATATACCCTTGCAACTTGTATTTAGCATTATTATTCAGCTGGAGGTCCTAACCAAGTGAATAAGCAAGAAAACATATAATAGAGCATAGAGTTTTTAAAGAAGTAAAACCAAATTTACAGTCAACATGATCACATATGTAAAAACTCCTGAGGTGGGGGTGTATGGTTGCCTTATTTGGTTGAGCATTTGACTCTTGATTTTGGCTCAGGTCGGGATACCAGGGTTGGGGATCAAGCCCTGAGGGGGACACTGCACTGAGCACAGAGTCTACTTAAGATTCTCTCTCTCTCTACCTCTCTTCCTCCTCCACTTCTCTAAAATAAAAAAAAATAAAAATAATCCTGAGGGAATATACAAAATCTACTAGAAATAATAAATGAGTTTAGCAAGACCTCAAGATAAAAGATCAATATGCAATAATGATTTTATTTCTATGCATTAACAGCAAACAATTAAAAATGACATTTAAAAAACCAATACATTTACAACAGCATAAAAAAAAATCTTTAGAAATAAATTTAATGAAAGTTGTAGAAGATTTTTACAACGTTGAGAGAAATTAAAGAAGACCTAAATAAATGGAGAGATATGCCATGTTTAAGAATTAGAAGATTCAATATTAAGATATCAATTCTTCCCTAATCAATAGATTCAATGTAATCTTTCTTTCTTTCTTTTTTGAGCGCGACACCCATCGTGGGGCTTGAACTCACAACCCTGAGGTTAAGAGTCCCATGCTCTACCAACTAAGCCAGCCAGGTGCCCCAGATTCAATGCAATCTTAATCAAAAGCACAGCAGGCATTTTCTTTTGGAAACTGACAAGTGGATTCTAAAATTGACATGGAAATGCAAAGGGCCAAAAATAGTCAAACAATTTTAAAAAGAAGAAAAAAGTTGGAAGAGTTAAACCACCTGGTGTCAAAACTACCACGATCCAGAGTGTAATATAGGCCCACCAATCAGTGGAGTAAAGTCCAAGAATAGATCCAAACATATATAGTCAATTGGTTTTTCACTCAGGTGTCCAAATAATTAAATGATTTAAATTATGGAAAGGATAGTCTTTTCAACAAATGGCTTTGGAACTGTGCCGTACTGTCCATATTGGGGGGGGGGGGCAAAAAGTCTTGACTCTTTTACCATATGCCAAAATTAACTCAACATGGATCATAGACCTAAGTTTAAAAGCTTAAGTCTTTTTTTTTTAATCTTTATTTATTTTTGAGAGAGACACAGAGTGTGAGCGTGGGAGGAACAGAGAGAGAGGGAGACACAGAATCTGAAACAGGCTCCAGGCTCCGAGCTATCAGCACAGAGCCCAACACGGGGCTCGAACTTGCAAACAGTGAGATCATGACCTGAGCTGAAGTCGGCCGCTCAACCAACCGAGCCACCCAGGTGCCCCTAAAAGCTTGAGTCTTAAAACCTTTAGGCAGAAAACATGGGAGAAAATATTTGTGATATAAAATCAGGCAATAATTTATTAAGACATAAAGGCACGAAACAAAAGAAAATATTGATAAATTGGATTTCATAAAAATGAACATCTTTTCCCCTTCAAAAGACTCTCTTCAGAAAATGGGGAAAAAATTTGCAAAGCATCCAACAAAGGGCTTGTGTCCTGAACATAGAACTGTTACAACTTACCAATAAGGAGACACACAGTTCAGTCGAAAAATGGACAGAAGATTGAAACAGACACTTCATAAAAGAATATATATAAAAGGCCAATAAGGAACGAAAAGATGTTCAATGTCACTAGTTAGCAAAGAAATGCAAATTAAAACCACAAAGAGATACTGCTATATACTTCCTAGATTGGCGGAAATTTAAAAAGCCTGACAATATGAGGTATCTGCATGGGGATGAAGCTATTGGAATTTTCGAATATTGCTAGTGGTTATACTATAACAATACTATACTATACTATACTATACTATACTATACTATATCCCCTTGAAAAACAAGTTGGTGCTTTCTTAAAAGGTTAAACACACACTCAATATTCATCCCAGCAATTCCACTCCTAGCTATATAACCAAGAATGAATACATATATCTACACACAAAGATACTGTAGACAAATGTTCATAACAACATTATGCTCCATTGCCCCAAACTGGAAACGATCAATATATTCATTAAGTAGTAAATCGGTGAACAAGTTGTTGTATATCCGGACAACACAACACTGCTTGGTAAGACCATGGAATGAACTACTGATACATGCAAAAAAACATGGATGAAACTCAAAAATATGCAAAGTGAAGCAAACCAGACACAAAAGCCAACAAATTATTCCATTTGTATGAAATTCTAGAGAAGACAAAATCATAGGGACGAAAAGCAGATCAGTGGTTGCCTTGGGCCAGAGCTGGAAGAAGAGATTGACTGTTGAGAGAACGTGAAATTCTTCTGATTTTGGTGGGGTTTGCGTGATTGTATACATTTCCCAAACTCATAGAACCATACTCTTAAACTCTGTGAATTTTATTGAATGACAATGTATCTCAAAAGTTGCCAAAAAAAAAAAAAAAATCTATATGCAAAAAATCAGTATCTTTTCTTTCTTTCTTTTTTTAATCAGCCAGTAGAAGACCCAGTGGAAAAAAGGACAATATGTTGGATATCCTGTCTTGCCCCCCAGATTCATTCTCCACCTGACTCCACCCTGTTCCCCACCCAGATAGGCTTAATTATATTGCCTGTTGACTGTATCAATGGGCTCTCTTATCCTTTTGCCTCTGGTTGGGTTTGGCCAATGGAAAGCTCCAGCAGGAGATCTGAAGGAAAGGATTAGGGGAGGTAACATTTTTTTTTTTTTAATGGTTATTTATTTATTTTGAGAAGGGTGGGAGGGGCAGAGAGAGAGGGAGAGAGAGGATCCCAAGCAGTCTCCACACTGTCAGCGCAGAGCCCGATGCAGGGCTCGATCTCACGATCTCACAAATCAAGTGAGGTTGTGACCTGAGCCAAAATCAAGAGTCGGATGCTTAACCCACTCAGTCACCCAGGTGCCCCGAGATAGCGTGCTTATTTCTTCCTCTACCACTGTCCTCTCTGCTGGAACCACAGTGGGCCAGTGGTGCCCCTGGAGGAAGAGTATGACTCCTATCTGTAATAAGGCTGTGCATGTGGGTTACAGCAACTCCTTGCCCTCTGCCATCCATGCCCAGGTGTGAAGATGACGAAGGACCGTACAACTGCTGCTACTTTCCCGAAGGTACTACTCTGTGCTCTTTGTTCTTCTATACCTTGTTCACATATTTGCCAATACAACTCTTCTCTTATCTCCCCAAGCCATCCAACTGAAATGGGACCATTTGTTTTCTTAAGAGAACCCTTACTGGTACAGAGTTCGCTCACAGCAGCACCAAAAAAATAAAAATCCCACTGGAATTCACAAACTAGAAATTGCAGAAGTCATGTAAAAACACTTCAAAATCAACAGCAACAAAAGACTTCAACAAATGGAAAGATCTCTGTGTACTGGAACAAAAAGACTCAACACTGTAAAGATGTCAATTCTTCCATAGTTAATTTATTATTTTTTTAAAGATTTTTATTTTTTGTCTCTATACCCAACGTGGGGCTCAACTTTACAACCCCAAGAACAAGAGCCTCATGCTCTACTGACTGAGTCAGCGAGGTGCCCTATTCCACAGTTAACTTATAAATCAAATGCCAACAGGTATTCTTACTGTTTTGTTGCTACTGCTGTTATTGTTTCATTTTTTAATTGAATGTGCCAGTTTTAATATTTATGTTGAAAAATAAACAAATAAGGATAGCTAGAAAACTCTGAAAAAGAAAAGCAAATGTTAAAACATAAAATTATCATTAATGTCTTAAAAACCTATGGTACTGGCATGTGAATAGGAGACACCAATGTCATTGAACAAAAAGCCCAGAAAATATACATGAATACTTATGAGACATTACAATAAAACTTGCATCTGGCTCGCTTGCTTGGTGCACCATGCACCTTTTGATCTCAGGGTGGCGAGTTCAAGCCCCACATTGGGTGTACAGACTAGTTTAAAAAAAAAATGCATCTAGGGGCACCTGGGTGGCTCAGTCAGTTAAGCTTCCAACTTTGACTCAGGTCATGATCTCACAGTTCGGGAGTTTGAGCCCCCTGTCCGGCTCTGTGCTGACAGCTCAGAGTCTGGAGCCTGCTTCAGATTCTGTGTCTCCCTCTTTCTCTGCCCCTCCCCTACTGGCACTCTGTCTCTCTCTCAGAAATAAACATTAAAAAACATTTTTTTTAATTGCATCTCAAATCAGTGGGGAAAAGGACTATTTAATAAATGGTTTGGAGACAACAGGGAGCATTCTGGGGAAAAAAATACAGTTGAATCCATGCAGTTCAACATACATGAGGACAAATTCCCAATGAATCAAAGATTTAAGTGTAAATGTGGAGTTGGAAAATATTAAAGGTAATTATGAGAGCATTTGTTATAATTATGGAGTGGTAAAAGACTTTCTAATTATAATTTAAAACCCAGAAGTAATAAAAAATTTTTAAATCTTGTATTACCAAACACCACTGGAAGTAATAATGTTGAAAGGTAAAGTGGGAATCAAACAACATACTCCTGAGATCTATAAGAAAAAAAAAAAAAAGACCAAAAAAAAAAAAAAAGAAGAAGAAGAAAAGTACAGAAAAGAAAGGCCAACAATTCAATAGGAAAATGACCAGAACAATTAACAGAAAAAGAAATGCAAACGAGTTTTAAACAGAGAAAAGATACTCGCAGTGCCTGGGTGGCTCAGTCAGTTAGGGGTCCGACTTTGGCTCAGGTTATGATCTCACGGTTCATGGGTTTGAGCCCCACGTCATGCTCTGTGCTGACAGCTAGGAGCCTGGAGCCTGTTTCAGATTCTGTGTCTCCCTCTCTCTCTGCCCCTCCCCCACTTGTGCTCTGTCTCTCTCTCTCTCTCTCTCTTTCTCTCTCTCAAAAATAAAAATATGTAAACAAAAAAAAAAAAAAACAGAAAAGATAACTCAACTTTTCTCATAATAAGAGAACTGCAAATTGCAACAACACTGAGAAATCGCTGTCCACTTATCAGGTAGGAAAGCTCAAAACCATGGTAAAGTATTCCTGGTGAGGCTGTGGCCAACCGGGTTCTACCACGCACACTGCTCTTAGGAGTGCAAATTGGTACCAGCTCTCTGCAGGGCTCTTGGTGCTATTAGAATTCCAAATGTATTCACTCTTTGTTCTAGCTATCTTCTTCCTGTAAATTTACTCTGTAGATATATTTGCACAAGTGAGAAATTATGTCTACGTAAACTTTCCACTTCAGTATTATTTTTAATAGCAAAACCCCCAAACAAACTATCTGACAATGGAGAACCGGCTGAATACATTATGATGTATGCATACTTTGCAGCCTAAACCAACCTGGAAAATGTGCTCTGTGTGCTCATTGGCATGGAGTTAATTGGAAATGCTAATTGAAAAAAGCAAGGTTCTGAAGGATTGTAGTGTGTAAACAAGAAAGGTAAGTAAGAATATATATCTCTGAAGTTGCTTGTATATAAACACAACGCTCTGAAAGGATAGGCAAGAAACTAGTCACGGTGGTTGCCTGAGGGACAAAGGTGAGGGGTGGTGACAGCTGGGTGGATAAGCGACAGAGGTGGGAAGGAGGCTCGTCATCATATACTTTCTTATATTTCCAAAGGTGCCGAGCCCTGGAACTATATCCCCTATCCACAATTTTCAAAATGTAAAGACACATTATTCTTAACAGCGAAACCCCGGACTGACAGATATTAGTATGTTACTTCAGAAAGACTCCTTAACTTAACAATGGGTTCATCACATTCACTGTCCCCCATGTGGTACAATGAATGTTTTCTGTCCTCATGTAGCAAAAAACAGACAAGAGCAGGTGTTGTAGCCTTTGCTTCCCAGCTTGGTTAATGAGATGTGATTAGATACATTTATTCTTGGGCTCCTAACCCCTCACAGGACTCTGACCCACGAGAATTGCCCTAGGTATGATTCTCTCTCTGCTCATTGGCTTTGAGTCTCTGCATACACTGATTTTCATAGCCTCAAAAGTGTGCGTTTCTGTACTTCCTTATTCGGACAAGTACAAAGGTGTGATTTTGTACTTCTGTAATTTGGACAAGTTAATATACACGGTTGCAACATTGGCAACCCCACCGAACAACTCAACACCATTGACGGTAATAATACGCCATTAGTTAATCTTGACAGCCCGTGTTTGATGCTTTTCATTTTTCTTCTTCTTCCTCTTCTCCTTCTCATACTCCTTCTCCTTCTCCTCCTCCTCCTCCTTCTTCCTCTTCTTTTTCTGCTTCTTTTTTACAGAAGAACCGACTTCACTCTGCCTTATTTGTGCATAAGACAACCTTAAATTTTATCTGCAAAAGCATCTAAGACTAGATGGTTCTCTACAGATCATTGGTTGTCTAGCAGATGAGCATTCAAACCTGTAATTGGTGAAAATCATGAAATGAAAGAAAAGCTCCAAAATAGGGAAGAGAGAAAAGGGTAGGATTTAGGCAAGTGAATTTATTTTCCCTCTTATTTGGGAAACCATGGTGACCCAAGAGATTTGATTAAACCACATAATATGCCAACCAACATAAATCGGAACCATCTTGGAAGAAATATATCCTTTTGACCTATTCAGTTCCTTTTCCTACCAGGCAAAATTTTCCCACAGAAATCAATCTGTTTGCCAGTCACAATCAAAATTTTCTATAAACCATAATACAATGGACAGATTGGCTGTCCAGTGGAAATGACCTTTTAATGCATGGTCTAGCCTTGTTTCAAATGCCTTAGTGTCACTGGGCATGGGGTTACAATCCTCAGAACTTCTGGGAAAATTTGAAAGTGAGGTTATAAATTAAATCATGGGTCTCCAGCCCAGAATTTTGGTGATTCCATCCCAGTTCAACTCCACCCAAGTGGATAGCCTATGAGCAGCATTTTTAGGAAATAAAAGCTAGTCTATATTCACATTTTTGTGATCTGCTTTCCCATCCATTTACACACTGAAATGGTTTTATTGTGCTGCCTTCTTTGAAAGAAAAGAGCATTTTGCATTCGTTAATGAGGCAGAAAATTCACCACACATTTGTAAATAATCACACCCTTCCTGGGCTTGCTTTTTTTCACGACTGCATTCTTAACATGATGACTGTGTTCCTGAAAAGCTGTGTATTGATTTAATTTTTAAACCTCTGATGAATCTTGTGTTAGTGAAGACGAGGATTTGAAGATCTGTTCTGAATTCTTTGTAATATGAACAGACCTTCCCAATTGATCTTCCTTGTAGGGCTGGACCTTTTTAGAAGGGTTTTCTTAAACAGAATGATTTCAGATTGTCAATTACTTACATATGTAACGGCATTAGGTCCTAAGATTAAGGCTGTGTACCTTTGAGTATAAACTTCATACTTAACGTGAATTTCCAGCTGACCTCAAGAGAATATAAAGATGTATTATTAACATTATGTATTGATTATATATTTCACATAGTTATTTTATAGTTATATATTTATATAATATATAAAAAGATATCATTATGTACATTATATAATAATAAAATAGCTATTATAAATTCAGCAACACTTTAAAAATTATAACATAATTAATTTTAAATTCTATGTTTAAAAAAATTTTTTTTCATTTTCTTTTGAGAGACAGAGAGAGAGAGAGAGAGACAGAGCATGAGCAGAAACAGAAAAAATTCTGTTTTTTTAAAGATAACTAATCAAAGATACAAACACATGTAATTTAAAAAGTTTAATTGAATAGGTGGCTATGTCTGCTCCTGATCACAATATTCACTTTCAACCATTTGCTTTTTTTCTTTTTTTTGTAACGTTTATTTATTTTTGAGACAGAGAGAGACACAGCACGAACGGGGGAGGGGCAGAGAGAAAGGGAGACACAGAATCGGAAGCAGGCTCCAGGCTCTGAGCCTTCAGCCCAGAGCCCGATGCCGGGCTCGAACTCGCGGACTGCGAGATCGTGACCTGAGCTGAAGTCGGACGCTTAACCAACTGAGCCACCCAGGCGCCCCCCATTTGCTTTTTAAAAACCACTTAATTGAGGTATGATGGCCAGGCAAAACCTGCATATATTTAATGTATACAATGTGATGAGTTTAGGGCTAACTATATACCCCTAAAACTATCCACAATGGAGGCCATAATTGATTCATCACCTCCAAAAGTTTCCTTCTGCTTCTTTATTTTATTTTATTTTATTTTTTCCTTTTGTGGTAAAGGCTACTTAACATAAAATCTACTCCTTACCAAATATTTAAGAATATAGGACAGTATTGTTAACTACAGGCTCCCTGTTGTACAAAAAATCTCCAGTTTATTCATCTCGCATAACTGAAACTTTGTACCCTTTCACCAACACCTCCCCATTTCCTCCTCCCCCCAGCCCCTGGCAAACTCCACTCTACTTTCTGGTTTCGTGAGTTTGGCTATTTTGGATTCCTCATAAACGTGGGATCACGCAGTCTTTGTCCTTTCCTGCTCGGTTTGTTTCACTTAGCGTTCCTCCAGGTCCAGCCATGTTGTCTCAAGTAGCAGGATTTCCTGATTTTTTTAAGGTGCAATAATATCCAATTCTGTGTATATGCCATATTTTCTTTATCCATTCATCCTTCAACGGACGTTTAATTTGTTTCCATCTCTTGGATATTATAAATAATGTTGCGATGAATACAAGAGCACAGATATCTCTTTGAGATCCTGACTTCAATTTCTTTGGATATATACACATTAGTCGGATTATGGATCAAATAATAACTTTATTTGTAATTTTGTTGAGGAACCTCCCTACTGTCTTCCACAGTGGCTGCACCAATTTGCATTCCCACCAACAGTGCATTTTCTTCTCATTGTCACCAACACTTGTTTTGTTTTGTGTGAGAATAGCCATTCTAACAGTTGTGAGGTGACATCTTGTGGTTTTGATTTACATTTCCCTGATAATTAGAGCATCTTTTCATATACATGTTGGCCATGTATGTCTTTTTTGGTGAAATGTCTATTCCGGTCTTTTACCCATTTTTTAAATAGGGTTATTTGGTTTTTTGCATTGATTCGTAGGAGTTCTTTGTATATGTTGGCTATTAACTTTTTATCGGATATTTAGCCGTTTGTTTTTAGTGTTCTAGTAGTTGGTTTTCATTAATCATAATCATACAGTTATTTCTTGGTTTATGAATCTTGCAGTGTAACTATTGACTTTTTTGCTATGATAGATGAGCATATTATTTATCTATCTATCTATCTATCTATCCCCTCCTCACCTATTCCTCCCCTTTCTTCCAGTTATAAGTATCACTATTTTTCGTTCTTTAACTGGTAATAGAAGTTAATATAAACATTCATATTATACTGTCATTATACTCAGTAATGTTACATCTGGTGAAATGTATAAAAGGATAGCCCACTTAAGCCTTTTCCTTTGAGATTAGCAGAGGCCATGACATTGCACCACAGAGAGAGAAGTATAATCATATGACTTAGCAATATGCTATATAGACAGACTCACTATATATATAATGGGTGTGCATATACATACAAACATTTGCACATAGTGTATATGTATATAACCAAAATAGCATAAATGCTATTTATTGATTTTAACTTTTGGATTCAATCTAGAGGTAAATTACAGAGAACCTCATCATGGTTGTATAAATTCTGTATATATGGTATAATTATACCTAAATGATTTTTAAAGCCCATAAAATCAGAATGTTTATATTTGAAAAAATATAACAAAAGATTTGAATTTTATTATTTATTCACTGACGGATAATGTTTGATGTATATATTGTATATATAACAGCACTGCAACCCTCAGATGTCACTGGTTTCCGAGTTGTTAAATACCAGTTTACTGATGGGCTTGTTAGCAGTACCTCAAGAATTTAAGTATTTTCTTCTGTCTTTTTAAAAGGGCTTATGTCTGACATCCTTATTAGATTATAAGCATCTTAAATTCAGGAAGTGGGTTTCGTATAGCAGGTAATTAAGAAATGCTTATTGGTAGGCCAATATCGTACTTCCTGAGGAATTTTATATACTTAACATTCAAGCGATTAAATTCCGATAACATTTCTCAGAATAGCTGAGGGAACACTGTGTACAGAGATATTCTAGGTGATGTGGGAGGTATAGAAAGAAAGAACTTCCAGTCCACAGTCCTGAGGTTCACCCTGTATGGTTGGAGAGGCGGCCAGGGAAACAAATCATGTCTTGTATCATAATAGAGGCATGAGCCAAGTATGTGGGAGAAGGACAATTAATTCCAACAATGAGATCTTGGAGGACTTTGTGAATGAGATGGCATTTAAGCTGAGCTTTTAAAGATGAGTAGGATTTTGATAGACAGACAGGAAGAGAATAGGTGTTATAAAGTCCAGGGAATTCAACCAAAGGCAGATGACTGCTCACCAGCTTTTACAATCCCTTTCCTTCCATGGAATGCAGTTGTCCCTGGAAAGGGGCTACCCTTCCAAAGTCTGTATTTCCCAGCTCCTTGTTGCATCTAGATATGGCAGGTCACTGGGGGCACCGCTGCCGGGTGGCTCAGTTGGTTAAGTGCCCAACTCTAGATTTCAGCTCGGGTCATGATCTCACAGTTCATGGGATCGAGCCCCGAGCTGAGCTCTGTGCTGACAGTGCAAAGCCCGCTTGGGATTCTCTGTCTCCCTCTCTCTCTGCCCCTCCCTCTCTTGCTCACATATGCACTTGCTCGCTCGCTCTCTCTCTCTCTCAAAATAAATGAATAAACTTAAAAAAACATGGATATGGCATGTCATTAGTTCTCACCCAGAGAGTGTTAGTGGAAGGGATATGTGTCAATTGAAGCAAGGCTTAAGAAACAGGTGTATTTTCCACCCTCCCTTTCTCCATCTCCTGGAGAAAAAGGAACCAGAGATGGATGAATCCTGGGCCCCCAAGTCACCCCAGGAACAAAGCTGCTGACCAACTAGAAACACTTGCCTTGAACTGTCCCAATGAACAAATTATACACTCGACCTCTACATTTGGACATTTCCACATAGTAGGTCGGTCTAAAGGTGGATGGAGTCATATTCCCTGGAATAAAGCTGGAGCTGAATCTTGCACCCAGGACCTGGAGGGAGAAGAAAGCACGAAGTGAGATAAACAGGCTGCAGTCCCATCATTACAACACACAACATTTGTGACACAAAGGGGGGGACACATCAAGAGACCCTTAAGACAGTAAGTTTCTAATCAACTGAAATGTTGAAAGAAAAAAAATATACTTATCTCCTTCGCTGCACATTTCCCTGAAAGGATATTATCCACTGGGGTAGGGGAGGCAAAACAGCCATGGCCTAGAGGTTGAGAGCAAGAGGAGAAAAATGTGCCCCTAAAAGGATGAGCCTCCACCCAAGGCCCCGGTCTGCAGCTGAGAACCCTTAGTTCTTAGTTTCCCTGGGGCAATCAATGGCTGCCCGTAACACTGAGAAAGACTGGATAATTAAATGCTGCGTAAAACTCTCCTCATTTCTAAGAGCTCACTGGGAAACCCCTACCCAGAGTGTCACTCTTAACAGACAGTACTAACAGTGTAAGTAACAGCCACTGGGGCTTTCTGGGCAATTCGATTGATGGGCGATGGGAAGTAATTGGACTCCCTCAAGGAGACCAAAGTCCATGTAGGTGACAGGCCCACCTTCTGGAAGATTGGCCCGAAATTCAATCAGAAAATAAATGTCAACTCTGATCATATCACTGGATGAAAGTTGACACTGACCAGTTAACATTTAACCATTGGCCTTTAGGATAAGTCGAGAAGAAGCTTTTAAATAAATAGTGACTATTCCACTCTCAAATCAAATGTCTGTTAAGACTTGTACATACAACTGCACACAAATCTACATAATTACCCACGATCCTGAAGCCTACACCAATAATGTATGTTGACACAAAGCACCCAGGGCTGTACGAGCATCCAGACACAATTGGGATCTACCACCTGGGTTTGAGAACCACTAGAGTAAATAGATAGCGTTTATTGTAATGATTTATGGAGAGCCACATTGGTAAGCACTTTGGAAAGAAGAGTAACCGACTATCTGTCCCATCCCTCGGCTTTTACTTCCCTTCTGAGGAAAACGGTGAACCATACTAGCCAACGGTCAGCCTAGAGGAGACAGGCACGGAGAAATAAACCCAGGATCTACTTTGCCAAGGGCACGTTTCTGCCCAAACCACGACTTGCCATGAGATGGAGTATTTTCATGAATCGCTGGCTTTACCTTTTTAAAAATACCTGTCATTTTAAGGAAAAGGCTGCAAAGATTTTGAGACTAGCATTCTCTAATAAAGGACAAGGAACTCTGTGTATCTGGATGAGGTTTGTGTATCTGTTGAGTGACGAGCTTTCGCGGTAGCTGGAAATCCGGGGCCTGGATCAAGGGCAATTGTGACTTCCTAAGCCCAAATAGGCAGAGCATGTTTACATTAACGCATTTAGACCACAGTGAAATGAGGTACTTTAACAGCATCGATACAGGCATCGTGGGCTTTCTACGTCAGACTGCTGTCAACAGTATTCGAGGAAGGGACACAACTGTGCCGTTAAGGGGCGGGAAGTCAGTGGGCAGGGAAACCATGAAGCAGCCTCGAGGGGGACTTATGAGAAAGAGAAGACAAGTACCAAGATTGGGCACGGCACATACTTTGAAATATGCTTTGATGTTTCTAACACAATGCCAGGATACGCACGTGAACTAGAACCAGGAGTCTGACTGCCATCATCAGGCGGATGGATCTAAGCAAGCAGCTGGGGAGAGAAACATCAATTGCCCAAGGATATGTCTATCGCGGCATTTTAAAAAGAGCTATTTTCTTCTGATGCATTTTATAAAATAGTTCACGTAACAAACTTCAGAAATCAGCAGGCCACCAGATGTCCACCCAGCCCGCCAAAGTGACACTGGCCCATCTGATATTTATGGATTTGCCGTCAAGAGAACAGAGGCCTACCTATGTCTAAGCACTAAAAGTTATAAATCAACTTAAGAAACAGTCAAATAAAATGTATCTATTACCTTAAAATATAGCTTCATAACAGAGGAATAGGAAAATAAGTGTCTCAGAGCTATGATTTATATATGAGTCAAGTCCGAAAATCACTATTTAGGTTTTTAGCATTAAGACATTAACACAGGAGTGCCTGATTGGCTCAGAAGGAAGAACATGGGATTCTTGACCTCAGGGTTGTGAGTTCGAGCCCCAACTTGAGTGTAGAGATTACTTTAAAAAAAGACATTAACATAATTTCTATTGTTTGGCAATAATAATCTAAGGGATCAAAAATAAAATTTAAAAGCATCAAAAGTATTAAAAGTGTGAAAACTTTCAATATATTATTAAAGTGTAGAGTAAATGAAAAAATTAAAGTATTAGTTTTTTTTGAGAGAGAGGGAGAGAGTGAGAGACTGTGAATGGGGGAGGGGCAGGGAGAGAGGGACAGAGAGAACCCCAAGCAGGCTCCGTGCTAAGGGGGGGCAGGGTGGATGGGGGGGAGAGGGTGTGCCGGCTGGGAAGGTGAATCTGTCTGCCACGGTCGCTGTGCTCCTTCCTGCGTGCGTCTGAGCAACTCGTGAGCACATTCAGAGCTGCTGCGGAGAGAAGGAGGACAGTGGGTGAGCCGCACTGCTGGAAGATGATGGTTCATTACCCAAAACTGACTGCAGTGTGCTGAGAGGGAACCTTCGACGCGTTAGTGAATTTGCCTTTTATCAGAATGCTTCCTCTCCCTTCTCCCACCGCCCCCGATTCTCCCCGGGATCTGGAGCCATCCCCATCCCCAAAGTCAGCCACGGCACCCCCCAAACCTTCGTGGCATTAAGATGTAAGACGCGGATTCTCTGGGGCCTGAACACCACCGGCCACGAGAGCAGATACGTCGGCTTATGGTCGTGCTGTGTCCGTGCCGAGCGCCCCGACTCAGAAGCGCCCGTGTGTTCCTTAACACATTCATCTGTGGGCGAGCGTCGCACCCAGGCCAGCCCAATCCCCGTCAAGTCTACGCAGGCACCGTCTACACCAGCACTATGGCAGAGAACTAGAATACAAGCCGCATGTCTCCTTTTGAGTTTTCTTTTTTTTTTTTTAAATTTTTTTTTAACGTTTATTTATTTTTGAGACAGAGAGAGACAGAGCATGAACGAGGGAGGGTCAGAGAGAGGGAGACACAGAATCCGAAACAGGCTCCAGGCTCTGAGCTGTCAGCACAGAGCCCGACGCGGGGCTCGAACTCACGGACTGCGAGATCGTGACCTGAGCCGAAGTCGGCCGCTTAACCGACTGAGCCACCCAGGCGCCCCTCCTTTTGAGTTTTCTAGAAGCCGTGGTGAAAACTAAAAAGAGGTAAAATGAATTTCAGCACTTTGTTTCTTTAAGCCAAAACATCCACATATCATTATTTTAACACGTAATCAATATAAAGACTATTAACGAGGTATTTTACATTCTTTAAAAAAAAAATCAAACTCAGATTTTATAATCGGGGGGTAATTTCACGCTTACTTCACATCTCAATTCAGACCGGCCACCTTTCCAGCACTCAGTCGTCACATGTGGCTGGTGTGACATGTTAGACAGCACAGGCCCGGACATCCACTCCCGGAACCCATTTTCTGGAATGAATGTGAACACCTTACAGCGGATAGTAATGGCTACCGTTTATTAAGCATTTATTTTACCAGACACCATAACAAGCGTGCTGTGCTAATTTTCTCATTTTGTTCACCCCCAGGTAATATTTCTTGGCCTATTTCAGAGCTCAGAAAACAGGCCCGACAGTAGTAGTTACTGGAGCAAGGCAAAAAGAGATCTTAAGCCCAAGAATCCTCACTCCACAGCCGGGGATGCCATGCCTTTGGCACGCCCTCAGAGTTCTCTGCTGTGCTCAGATTCCCCAGACACACTGCACAAAAAAAGGGAATCCGGAGACAAGAAGTTTATTTTCACGGCTTTGCCCTCTACTGACTCATTTTCGTGAGCTCCATTGTGGATTTCCCCTCGTCGGCTCTCCCACCAAATACAAATGTCCCTCCACCCCTCTGCCCCTCCCACCCCCCAGTGCAAGAGCCAGCTGAAATTCTGCATGAGGATTAATTTATTCCTAGTGAAGGCAGCCAGGCATGTTGAGAAATTACATCCTGTTCTGATGCATGAATAATGAACTTGGAATAAGGACACAGTTACTTGTTAGTCTTGGTCGTAACCAGACAATTTGGATATGCAGCAGAAGTTTCATCAGATCTGTGGATCATGCCAATGTAAAAAAAAAAAAAAAAATGGGCAAACTTTGCAGGTTAGATCATTGTTCTAATAGCACCCACCAATGTGGACTCTTGATAGATCGTGCAGATCGATAAGGTACACAAAAAAGAAAGATTTCAACTCTCCTGCTCACCTGGAGACTAGAAGACACAGGGAATGCAGATATCTATTAATAGCATCGAATAAAAAAAAATCCAGGGGCGCCTGGGTGGCTCAGTCGGTTGAGCGTCCAACTTCGACTCGGGTCACGATCTCACGGTTTGTGAGTTCGAGCCCCGCGTCAGGCTCTGGGCTGATGGCTCAGAGCCTGGAGCCTGCTTCCGATTCTGTGTCTCCCTCTCTCTCTGTCCCTCCCCCGTTCATGCTCTGTCTCTCTCTGTCTCAAAAATAAATAAATGTTAAAAAAAAAAATTAAAAAAAATCCATGGGGTCAGGTTTCTTTTGTGTAAAGAAAGCATTTACAGATGAATGATTTTTTTCTGCTGTGATTAAAAATAAAGAATTATGATTTTGAAAAGAGCCCTCTATCTCTTAGAGGTACATGCTGAAGTCGTTACAAATGAAAGTATATGATGTCTGGGTTTGCTTTAGAATAATCTGTCTAAGTGAGGGGGCCACATATATCTGAGACAAGACTGACAACACGTTGACAATGGTTGAAGCTGGTACATGGGGTATATTATATTCTTCTCTGTATTTTGTATATGTTTAAAATTTTTCCATGATAAAAAAGTGTTTTTTAAATTTTTTTAATGTTTTTTCATTTTTGTGAGAGAGAGAGACAGAGCGTGAATGAGGGAGGGGCAGAGAGAGAGGGAGACGCAGGATCCGAAGCAGGCTCCAGGGTCCGAGCTGTCAGCACAGAGCCCAATTCGGGGCTCAAACCCACGAACCACGAGATCACGACCTGAGCCAAAGTCGGTGTGGTGTGTAACCGACTGAGCCATCCAGGCGCCCTCATGATAAAAAAGTTTCAACAAACCGATCAAAGAAGAAAAGATATCCTCAAAAACAGCCCTTCACTGGTTTACCATTAGAAATGGTAAATGGTACCCCTTGGTTTTCTACCTGTTTGTGTGATCATTGTCACTTTAGGACAGGATTCCTCGGCCTCGCCACTTTCGGGCCTGGATAATTGCTGTGGGGCCTGTCCTGCTCGAGCTGGGACATTAGCAGCAGCCCTGCCCTCTCTCCACCAGATGCCAGGAGCTAGCGAGGGAGCATCTCCCACCTCTCCCCCCAGTCCTGTGACAACCAAGATCAAAACAGCTGCAGACATTGCCAAAAGTCCCCGGGGGGAGCGGGAACGTGCAAACCCACCCCAGATGTGCACCATCGCGTTAGACTGTGAACAATTTGAGGAGCGTTTTCGACTTCGGGTTCCTGGTGACTCCAGCAAAACTGGTACATAGTATCTGATAAACGCTCCAGCCATTCGCCTGGAGACCGTACCAGGAGCTGTGGGTAAAGCAAAGTAAAAAAGAAAACAAACGTACAGAAGGCAGTGCTGGGTGATGGTCAAGTGGTGACAAGGGCATATAAGCTATTCTTGAGAGTAGGGCTTTTAAAAAGATCTTTCTAGGGGCGCCTGGGTGGCTCAGCAACCGACTTCGGCTCAGGTCATGATCTCGCGGTTTGGAGGTTCGAGCCCCGCGCCGGGCTCTGTGCTGACAGCTCAGAGCCTGGAACCTGCTTCCCAATCTGTGTCTCCCCCTCTCTCTGCCCCTCCCCTGCTCATGCTCTGTCTCTCAACAATAAATAAATGTTAAAAAAAAAAATTAAAAAAAAATCTTTCTAACTGATCTGGTTTGTTATTATAAGTAAGTAGAACTTATTAACTGAATTTATAAGCTACAATTTTTAAATTATGTTGTATACAAGAAGTTGATTTTATATCTTATATGAAATTTTTATATTTTCTATAAAATGTGTGCATGACTGGTATTTGACTTCACTATTATTGCTCTCAGTTATTCAAATTTGAATTAAGTCAATTCTGCTTGGTCTGTGATATATTCAAATATCATAATAGTCACTTCTTCAGCGATCTCAATTATTTAAAACAGAATTGAATAACAGAGTGTTATAAGAACAAGGCCTCAAGCAGTCCATATAAGTAATACAAAGACCCTGAATTCATTTCTCCAGGAACAATGGATATACCCTCACTCAGAACTGAGTTACTCTTACTTTGCATATCGTTCTAACAAGGTTGGTGAGCTATTTCTTTCTCATTAAAAACCAAGTTAAGGCAGGGAGCCGGGCGGAGAATGCCGGAAACGAATACACTAAAAGAAGCAAGAAGTAATACTTGGTAGTCAAATACTTGGTAGTCAAGAAAGAGGTAAAAAGCAACATAAACACTCGACAGAAATAACACCAGCAGCAACAATAAAAACCAAACCTAGGGGCGCCTGGGTGGCTCAGTCGGTTGAGCGTCCGACTTCGGCTCAGGTCACGATCTCACCGTCCGTGAGTTCAAGCCTTGCGTCGCGCTCTGTGCTGACTGCTCAGAGCCTGGAGCCTGTTTCAGATTCTGTGTCTCCCTCTCTCTGACCCTCCCGTTCATGCTCTGTCTCTCCCTGTCTCAAAAATAAATAAAACGTTAAAATAAATTAATAAATAAGTAAATAAATAAATACCAAAACTAGTGTGTGATGTCGTTATTAAATGCACTTCATATCCTTTAAATATTACAGCACATTCTAACCAACGGTCATTAATTCATTAACCAGAACAGAGAATAAAAGGCACATAGCAAATATTTGTGGAATAAATGTCCGTGACAATATGTCTCCGCCATTAGGAAAAAATGTAGTTGTGTTCATTATATTATGATTATAGGGGCATAAAAGCCAGCAAAACAATTTAAAAATATTCTCACTGCACCCAAAAAAAGGATTAGAGGAAAGTTTTGTTCTTAGGGTGATAATAAACCTTATTTATATGGAAACCTCTTTTTTCTAGGACTGTTGTTAACACGAAAGATTATTGGGGCTTATTCTAGAAATAAGAAGTTGGTTTAACATTTGAAAATCAATGTAATTCATTATATTAACAGAAATAAATGAGAAAAGTCATATATCCATATATGCTAAAAAAGCATTTCATAAAATTTGAGACCCAGTCATAAAAAACACTCAGGGGGGTCTCCTGGGTGGTTCAGTTGGTTAAATATCTGACTCTTGGTTTCAACTCGGGTCATGATCTCACGGTCGTTGTGAGATTAAGCCTCTCGTCAGGGCTCCACGCTTGAAGCTGAGCTGCTTAAGATATTCTCTCTCTGACTCTCTGTCTCTCTGTCTCTCTCTCTCTCAGAGCCTAGGTGGCTCAGTCAGTTAAGCCTCCGACTTCAGCTCAAGTCATGATCTCACAGTTCGTGAGTTTGAGCCCCGCGTCAGGCTCTGTGCTGACAGCTCAGAGCCTGGAGCCTGCTTCAGCTGCTGCGTCTCCCTCTCTCTCCCCGTCCCCTGCTTGTGCTCTGTCTCTCTTTCTCTGAAATATAAATAAAAACATTTTTTAAAAAAATTAAAAAATTCTCGCTCCCTCTCTATCCCTCTGTCCTCCTCTCCCTCTTCCTCTGCCCCTCCCCCATTGGTGCGTGCGCAGGCTCTCTCTCTCTCCCTCCCCCCTCGCCCCCAAAACACTCAGGAAACTAGAAATAAAATATATTTAACAAAAAACCTAGGATATCGCACTTAATGATGAAATATTAAATGCTTTCCTTATCAATTAAACAAGAAAAAGATATCCATTTTTATTCACATTGGTACCCCACATTGGGTGTAGAGATTACTTAAAAATAAAATACTAAAACAAAAAAATGCCCACTACTAATCAGTCACTTTTCTTAATAAAAATCAGGAAACTGGCCTCAAAAGAATTCCACCCCATGTTCCACCTATTAGGATTATAGGAACATTCATTGGGGGGAGGATAGACCAAGTATATTTAGTGGAATCTCAGGATACTTAGGGATCTAGAAAGAGTGACATTTGAACTACACCCAGGGAATTGTAAACATTTTTAAGTGCTTCAAGGTATTTTTATATCTCTTTCTAAACAATATTCTAAAAACATAAGCTTTTCTTTAAAGATTTTATTTTTAAGTAATTCCACACACAAAGTGGGGCTCAAACTCACAACCCCGAGATCAAGAGTCACACGCTCCACTGGCTGAGCCAGCCGGGTGCCCCAAAAGATAAGCTTTTAAAGCAGAATATCATATATAATCTATCCACGACCAAAGAGTTCTACAGCCAGGCTAGAGGTCACAGTCACTTAAATTGCATTTGATATATTTAGAACTAGCTATAAAATTATTTATTCAATAAGCATGTTGAACACTTACCATGTTCAAGGAACAACAACAGACACTGTGAGTGTAAGAGGTTTTGTAAGCCTTTGTCTTCTACTCCAATGTCTTATAATCTATTTGGGGTGATGGCACACACAGGTAGACAGCGATAACAGTAATGAAAATAATAAGTAGCTGGCATTTCTCTAGCACTTCTTATATGAGGGACATTTTCTATATGTTATTTCACTTAACCTAGTCCTCAGACAACTCTAAGAGGTGGGTGCTCTTGTTTAACAGACGTAGAAACAAAACTCAAGGAGACCACACTGTACCCCTAAAGTCACTCTGCCAGAGAAACCAGGACGGGAGGTGTTCTGTGTATTGCAAAAGCCTGACTTTTCAACCAGCAAGTAGGCCGTGGTGAAAAAAGAGCCAGGAGTCTGGCATCAGTTGGAAATGATTTGGATTTTAGGGGAAAACGTGATCAGGTGGCCCAATAAAGAAAGGCTTTGGGCTGGAAACCCAGCAATGTTGAACGTATTCTCAGAAGGCAGAAATAAGTACACGGAGAAAGAATATCAACAATGCATGAAGGCAGAAAATTCCAAGGCTGGTTCAGGAGATAGAGTATCAGCAAATCACGGATTCATGCTAAGAGGGTGGGACGGGGTCAGGTTATGGGGTAGCAGAAGTTAAAGCACGAGTTTGGAAATTATCACGAAGGTGCTAATGAATTGAAGCTTTTCAGTGGGTATATATGAAGCAAGACTCCTTTACAGTCATAATCCAATATGCAAAATGGATTAAAGATGGGGAGAAACTGGTTAGCTGCTGGTCCTCAGTCCTAGCTGCATATTAGAAACACCTAAGCAGTTTTGTTTTTTTTTTTTCTTTTTTAATGCCAATACTGGGGCCTCAGCCAGGTCCAGAATCTCTGAGGTTGGGACCAGACATAGAATGTTTTTAAAGCTCTTCTAGGTGATTCCAATGTGGTATCAGAGCTGAGAATCACTGAGATTATTGCAGTCATGCAGTGTATGTTTTTGAGCTAGGGTGATAGCAGGAGAAATGATCGAATGCCACAGACATGATGGAGGCAGAGGAGGAAATAATATTTGGGGAGAAATTATTTTTTAATTCAACTTATTTAAACTAAAACAAAAACAGGGGCGCTTGGGTGGCTCAGTCGGTTGAGCATCTGACTTCGGCTCAGGTCATGATCTCACGGTTTGTGGGTTCGAATCCCACATCGGGCTCTGTGCTGACAGCTCGGAGCCTGGAGCCTGCTTCGGATTCTGCGTCTCCCTCTCTCTCTGACCCTCCCCTGCTTGCGGTCTGTCTCTCTCTCAAAAATAAATAAGCAGTAAGAAAATTTTTAAAAAATAAAAGCAAAAACAAAAACAGTTCACCCATTTCTCTCACCCTCAGTCCCCTGTCTCTGGTAACAACTAATCTGTTCTCTGTATCTGTGGGTTTGGTTTGGTTGATTGGGTGATTGATTGATTGATTGATTATTCCACATATAAGAGAGATCATACAGTATTTGTTTTTTTTCTTCCTGACTTATTTCACGTAACATAATGTCCTCAGGTCCATTCATGTAGCCTGTCGTGAATAGCAGTATTTCCTTCTTTTTTATGGCTGAGTAATTTTCCACTGTATATATGTACCGCATTTTCTTTATGTATTCATCTATTGTTGGACACTTAGGTTGTTTGCGTATCTTGTCTATCGTAAATAATGCTGTAGTGAACCTGAGGGTGCAG
Organism: Panthera pardus; assembly: GCF_024362965.1. NCBI lineage: Eukaryota > Metazoa > Chordata > Mammalia > Carnivora > Felidae > Panthera > Panthera pardus. Next base: position 86,228,352 of record NW_026526654.1, on the reverse strand, counting down.
ATATCTTTTCGAGTTAGTGTTTTGTTGTATCTGGATTAACTCCCAGAAGTGGAATTGCTGGATCGTATGGTAGTTCCAGTTTTAATCTTTTGAAGAACCTCCATACTCTTTTCCATAGTGGCTGTACCAGTCTCCATTCCCACCAACAGTGCCCAAGGGCTCCCTTTTCTCTACAGCCTTGCCAACCCTGGTTATGTTTTGTTTTTTTGACAATAACCATTCTAACAGTTATGATGGGATCTCATTATGGTTTTGATTTGCAGTTTCCTGATGATTAGTGATGTTGAGTATCTTCCTATGTACCTGTCGGCCACACGTATGTCTTCTTTGGAAGAATATCTATTTTTTCCCATTCCTTAGGTTGCCTTTTCATTTTGTTGATGGCTTCCTTGGCTATGCACTTCATTATGATTTTGATTACATTTCCTTCATCATCGGTGATGTTGAACATCTTTTCATGTGCTTACTGGCCATTTGCACACCTTCTTTGGAAAAATGTCTATTCAACTCTTCATTTTGACTTGTGTCTTTTATGTAACAAGTCCCTTTTAAGATACGTATATTTTCTCCCATTCTATGGGTTACCTTTTTTTCCCCTTCTTTTTTGGTGGCATCCTTTGAAGTACAAAAGTTTTTTCTTTTGATGAAGTTCAATTTTCTATTTTGTTTTTGTTTTTGTTTTTGTTGCTTGTGCTCCTGGTGTCATGGCTAAGAAACCATGACCTAATTCAAGTTAATGAAGCTTACTCTGGAGTTTTCTTTCTTACATTTAGGACGATGATACATTTTGAGTTAAGTTTGCATGTGGAGTGAGTAGAAGTCAAACTATTTTATTTTAATGCAAATATTCAGTTGTCCTGACACCATTTGTTGAAAAGACTGTTCTTTCCCTGTTAAATGGTCTTGGCACTATTTTCAAGAATTAATTGACCGTAAATGGAAGGGCGTGTCTCTGGGCTCTGAATTTAATTCCATTAACCTCTATGTCTATCTTATGTCAGTCTCATACTATCTTGATTACTGGAACTTTAAAGTAAGTTTTGAAATTGGGAGGTGTGAGTTCTCCAACTTTATTCTTTTTCAAGATTGTTTTGGCTATTCTGAGTTCCTTGCATTTCCATATGAATGTTAGCACCAGTGTGTTAATTTCTGGCCAAAAAAAAAAAAAAAAAGGTAGCTGGGATTTTGATAAAACTGTTAAATGTTAAATCTATGGATCCCTTTGTGGTATATTGCCATTTTGACAATATGAAGCCATTTGATCTATTAACATGGGATGTCTTCCCTCTTAGTCTTCTTCAAATTTTTTCAACAATGTATCATCATTTTTTTAGGGCACAAGTCTCACACTATTTTGTAAAGTGATCTTATGTATTTTATTCTTGTCTTATGCGACTGTAATGGAATTAGGCTTTTTAAATGTTTACATTTTTATTTTGAGAGAGAGAGAGAGAGAGAGAGAGCGAGCGCACACAAGCAGGGAAGGGGCAGGGGAAATCCCAAGCAGGCTCTGCACTGTCAGCACAAAGCCTGACGTGGGGCTCGATCTCATGAACTGTGAGATCATGACCTGAGCTGAAGTCAAGAGTCAGATGCTTGAGCCACCCAGATGCCCCTGAAATTGTTTTCTTAATTTTATTTGCAGATTTTTAACTGCTAGTATACTGAAATACAACTGATTTCTGTGTATTCATTTTGCAACCCATACAGGTATATACGCTTGTTGAGTCATTGAATCTTACGTGTAAGATACAATGCATTTGCCTGCATAAAGCTTACCTCGGTAAAAAAAATTATAAGGTTTTAAAGAAAATAAACAGGACTGGTTATTTTTAGCATGAGATTGTTCTACTAACTGGAAATACTGAAGGTTTATATAATTGGACCGATTAAGGAGGGCTCGTCCGATGGAGAGAAGGAGGTTGTGGTATTCTATAGAGCACAGCTAATGGCTGTTAATGGAAAAATAAAGTCATTCCATATTGATACTTCAGAGAGTTAAGACAACTCCGTAAATCAGTAACCATGGTGATAGAAGAACGCGTAGGCTGTGACTCTCATTACCCTGGCACGTTCCTTGTCAGAGCAATCTCGCAAACGAAAAAGGCTTTTGTTTTCTCTGGTCATAATTGATGAGCACCCAAGTCCCAGAATCTCCGGGCCCCGTGTTCTCTCCCGTCTTTTTGCATCTTGAGGCACCTTGAGAATGAACAGAGCATCTCCACTGTCTCTTTAACCACATCGTGAACACTGAGACTCAGCTGTTTGGTAATCACCGAGAGAAGTTTCAGCTATCAGTCAAGAGATAAGGCTCTTTTGGTGCAGATCTTGTGAAAATATAACACCTATTAGCAAGTGTGCTTACCTACTGGGGCGGGCAGATCCGTCTTGTGTAGTCGTAAATTTTATTTCCTCTCCAGAGTTCGTGCCCTGAGAAACCCTAGCGAACGCTTGGTACCTAGGCCACGTTGCCCATGTTTCTAGAGTTTACAAGGAAAACTTCAAGACCAAAACCTCCTGGAGACATTGATCTTCGAGCCCTTATATTTGAAATTAGAGGAATGAGGACCACAGGGGGTAAACTAGGCCTCAGGGGCCACATGTGTTTTGAATATTTCATCGTAGATATTTCAGGATAATTCATCTTCAAGGTTCTTAGGCCTCATCAGACTTAGGTCTTACACTAAGGTCTAAGAAAATACTGTGTGAAACTAGCCAACGTTCATTGAAGACTATCTATTTCTCTTCAGTCTCCTAATGTGAGCTGCTGTCACGTAAATAATCTAGATATTCCTGAGATGATTACAAATAATCACCCTTCAAGTACACTCTATAAAAAATGGTATTAACATTTGTTGAGTGACTGTGTTCCATGCATTGTTCTGGTGCTTTTAAACCTGGTCCCAAGTTTAATGAAATTTGACAATAATGCAAACAAATTTAGTTTACCCGCCAGACTTATTCAATAAATTTGTGTTCATTAAGAAGACAAGCGAAACATCATTGATATATACATATTCCAATATTTTCTTTCTTAACATTGTTTTCAGCTTCCCCCACGTTACCACGAAGACATCAAAACCCTACTATCGCAGTTCTGTCCTTCTGATTTTCCCACTGAAGGACAAGAGAAGAAAATTCCATATCTGTCATCTAAAATCTATTAGTAACTGCTTTGGCTAAGCCTCGAAACTAAGATGCCGCGGATCGATTACACAGGAATGAGCTGACATTTGCTTCCTGCCAGGAGGCAATCCAGACAGATATAGAGAATTGGTTTTCTGAATGTAGTTACAGAGAGCACAATATTTACCTTTGTAAGGATCTGAGACTTAGGGAGCTAGTACGAAAAGCTGTATGTTAAAAATAAGGACTTAGGTTTTGGGGAATCACGGAAGGCCCACTATGTTTCTTCGATACTATCCTTTTGGCCAGCTTATTTGAATCTGCCGAAACAAAAAGAACGTTCTCTCTTACTTCTGGCAGAGTTGCACAGAAGGAAGGGGAGGAGCTAAATCCTCAATCCTCTCCCAGAACCTCCAGAAGAGGAAATATTGAAATGTGAAAGCTGAAAGAGCCCTTAGAAGCCACACCAGCCACAGCCCTTATTTTATAGACAAAGAAACGGAGGCAAAGGTTGAATGCGACTTTTTTTTAAAGCTTTTAGGCCCTTTATCGTCCCTTCTGCCTGTGTGCCACTTACAGAATACATCGAGAAGTTTCGCTGGTGGGACTGGGATTCAGGTCCTCTGCGATAGAGTTGAAACAATTGTAAAAATGATTTTTCTTAGATGTATGATAACAAAATATCACAGAGTGCACACAGGACTGTGGACAGCAAGAGTCAGCATATTCCATTTTCAGAGAACAACTGTCTCCACCATGGCCCTCTAAGGAATTTCAGGTACATTCAGATGAACTGTCTTTTATCCCAAATGCAATTTCCACCACTCGGGGCAATCTACTAAGGTAAGGTGCCCTGTGCCTCACAGCTCTGGGATTTGCCAGCTACAAACAGCTAGCCATAGGCTGGCTTGCTTTTAAGAATAACACTTGGCTTGGGGCACTTGGGTGGCTCAGTCAGTTAAGCGTCCGACTCTTGGTTTTGGCTCAGGTAATGATCTCACGGTTCGTGGGTTCAAGCCCTGTGGCAGTCTCTGTGCTGAGGGTGTGGAGTCTGCTTGGGATTCTATCTGCCTCCTTCTCTGTCTCTCTCTGCTCCTCTCCCCCCTCAAATAAATAAACTTAAAAAAATACCACTTGGCCCAAGCACAGACCTCTAAGGCAACATCCATCTACAGTCTTAGTATAAAATGAAATTACACTTTAAAGAACTTTTCCTACGATGTGAATTGTGATCTATTTCTACATACCAGAGATTCATGGCAGATATATAACTCTTAAATAAGAAAAATATGCTAAGCTATAAATATATACGCTTACAAAGTACATGCATATACAGACACTTATTTAGGAAGCTCTGCATTTCTTTTGGAATAATAATTAGGTTTATACTTCAGCCTACTTATTTTAACAAAAAGAGCATATGCCTTTCTAGGAATATACTTAACTCATAACCTGTCACTAAAGCAACTGAGTTCAATCTTCTGTTGTCCAGAAAAAAGACCAGTTTACTTTCTGAGACACCCAAAATACTGCACGTCCCTTTTACCAAAAGTCTGTATTACATAGGAGAAATCCAAAATTTCAGTTTTTCAGATCTTAGAGCAAAAGCAAGTCTCCAAGCAAAAGATATTGTTCCTGGTTGAAGCAATGAATTTCAACAGTATTCACCATGTTTATTTTCTGGAAATTGGGACACAAACACACAGCCCTCGGATTAGAGGTTGCAGGAAAAGTGGACTTTCTTATTTCTCTTATTTTACGAGCGAATAAGGTTGAATGAATGACTCATCCTGTTATGACTATAGCACATTTAGTGAATATTTTCACTGGTAATGAGTCATAACACAGGTTCCAACACGAGGAGTGCTGCTCACGCACGATGTGAATGTTCTGGAGTCTGAGACTATGTGGCGCTACTGTCTTAGTGCTGCCATCTACCGGAGACTCCTGTCTCTGCAATGTTGACCAGATGGTTTTAAAACTCAGATGGCCTCTGAATAATTAACCTCACTTCTCCAAAAAGCCGGTGTTGCTACTTTGGTTGCTCCCGGTGTGTTTGCAGCGGAGAAAGCCTGGCTTTCTGATATATGAAAGGAAAATCACGAGGAATCAATCGTGGAGTGGAAGGCATCATTCCTGCTGTCTTGCACAACAGCTAATGGAAAGAGCCTCTCCTGATGTAAACACGCTACCCTGGCTTCTCCTTCCCTTCGGCCGTTTTACTCTGAAACAGGATCAGAGCCCATGAAATCCTGTCTCAGCCCTCCCACCTGCCTCTGCTTCTCTCTCTGCGTCTAGCCTCTGAAGCCACCACTGTCCCCTTTCCTCGACTCCCGGATGCTGCCTGCCAGCCTGGCCCCAGCGAGTGGGCCAGGTGAAGGTTCGGAGAGAGGCTCTCGGGATGTCAGCTTGCCTGATGCGGTTCTGTGGTCGAGGTCATGGGCACGCTCACCATCGGTGGTACTTCCCTCCCCCCTCTGTACAGGTTCCAGGCCATTTCAGGGGAGCTCACTGGGGAGGGCACACTGTGGTCTGCTCCAGGGGCCGGCTCTGACGGCGTCCTCCCGTTCGGCCTGTCGTAACTCAGTGGCAACGCGGGAGACGTCCTCAGAGGCCCCGCTCGCAGTCACCAGCTCACCTTGTAAAGCCTCGGCTGTCACCAAATGTAAATACTGGGTAAACGTCCCATCATAGGAGGCTGCTCAAGAAAGGACTTGCCGTGGAAATGAGGAGAGGAAGTGCTTGTCGGTCAATCCAGGCACCGTCCTCAAGGTTCAGAAACTCAGTGACCTGCGTTCCAAGGAGAGATGTGTGTGGGATTGGTGGTTTACTTTTTATCCTCACTGCACCTCCTCATACAGCCTCGTCTCACCCTTTCTCTATCCCCCAACTACAGAAACACACACACAAATGCAAACACAGACACACAAATGCACGTGCCAACACACACAGACGCAGAAACACACGCAAATACACATACGCATAACACATACAAACACACCAAATGCGCACATACAAACGCACAAATGCACACACGCACGCACGCACACACAGACACTCCTCTCTCTCCTCTGCCTTGAAGCCAAATGCAGGAGTCCTTGAATGACACACAAAAGAAGTTTTTAACGGGAAACTGCAATCTTTGAAGAAGGGAGAAACCTAATAATACAAATTATTTGTGGAAGTTTAATAAGCTGCATCAGCCAGAACGGAGACTGGACCAAGTAAATGTCTGTCTGCATCTTCCTTCTAGCCAGCATTCAGTTAACTGTGCCAGCTACTCAACTGGGCGCTGGGGATGATTCAGACACTTCTCCCGCCTCTCCAGCGACTCACGTGTCACGAAGGCTTGCAGCCTCTGGATTCTTTCTCACGTCCTTTCTCCCGGCAAACATTGACTGGCTGACGCTGTTAATTGCCAAATGTGAACTAATTCTGAATGCACGAGCCTGAATTCTCCAGGCGATTTTGTTTCTAGAAAGGAAAATACAGATGCGAAAAGACAAAGGAAAGAAAGCTTTACAGTGCACAAACACGAAACAGAGAAAGGATGGAATAAAAATGATCTATTCTCATAAACCCAGAGGACGAGGAGATGGGCAGGGGGCCCGTAATGGAAATAGAGAAGTCAGCAGGGCTAGTGTGAGGGGCGAGGTGACATGTGCACTTTGAGACGGAATGACGTGAAGTGACAGGGAGACATAAGTGTCATTGACTGGCAGACCTTCAGATGCGAGGGGTGGGGCTTGGGTCGAGAGTGGATGGGCAGACTAGAGACGGTATTCGGGAACAATCTGTAGGAAGGGGAATTAAATCGGCGGGGCGTGAGATAAAAGAGGCACCATGATTTAATTAAGGAGAAAAGGTCATTTCCTCCAAACACCGTTGGTCCACATCGAATAAGCCATGGGAAGGCCGTCCTGAGGCAAAACTCTGGGCCAAATCCTTCCTTCCGAGCAATGAAGGGGGAGAAGAGGGGCATGGTGTGAAAAGGCAGGGAGTGGGAGTTCTGGCCTTAACTGGGGGGTCACTACAGCTTCACACAGCTCGGGAGGGGCATGCTCTCCTGAGTGCCTCCATAGCCTGACGCGGTTTTGCTGCCTTGTGTTGGGGCGGCCCCCACGGAGCCTCAGTCCCGGGTCCTGAGGTGTTCAAGGCTCCGAGATCACCGAACACACCATCAATGTGATGAGGGAGCGTAAAGCAAGCTGAGGGCAAAGCACAGCTCGCAACCCCTCACCCCCACCCGGGTGGGATGTAGGTGACATTCCTCAGGCACTCCCGGCTGCCCAAGGGCAAACGAAAGGGCAAAATCAATGGTTAACTGACAGAGATTCCAGTCATGCAGGACACGGGTCTCCATCAGTTAACAAATGTCTTCGTAAAACTACAAGAAAAAGGCAATCTTATCAATAGCCTAATCTCCAGAAACCTAGAGACTCACTTTCCTGGAGCCCCAACATCACCCTCTCCTCCGGAGTGCTGTAGGGAACAAGGACAAGAAGGAAATGGCGGGTAAAATTAAATTTCTTTATAACCTACAGCCCATTGACAAATACTTGAGGCAAAAAGAGTCTAACATTTCTCCAGGAACCCCCTACCGCCTTAATAGTAATGCCTGACTGGTGGGAAAACAACCTTAGCCTGACAACAGCAAGGATCCTTTAGCATATGAAAGTCCTTTTGCCTCAACCTCCCCTAACTGCACAGTGTATAATCAGTCGCTCTTCACAACCCCCGTGCAGCTCTTTCTGCCCACGGGTCCTGCCTCCATGCTTTAATAAAATTGCCTTATTGCACCAAAAACGTCTCAAGCATTCTTTCTTGGCTGTCGGCTCTGGACCCCCGCTGCTCCCAAACTCCATCAAATGGACAAAGAACTCAACCACACAAGACACGAGGTGCACACTAGCTGAAATCAAAATAGCCTTTTGCTGTGCTTGTATTGCCAAATCAGGACTTTGGCGGATGAGGTTCATTTCCGTGCCCTTTGTCTTGCCGATGCCCCACCTGACAGCCCCAGCTGCCTTCTGGAAAACCCAGCACCTCCATTCACACATGACACCGTTTCTCTCAATTTCCTGAAGAGTCCGCAGCTCTCTGCTCCGGCTCCGCTCTTCCCCATCGCCGCAGGCTGACCTTCGTGCCCTCGTTACTGGCTCAGGCTTTGCAGAGTCTGGGTTTCAATCCAGTGCAATCAGAGCGAGCCGAACGTCTGAGCCAGCTCAGCATGGGGGCTGTGACACCGGGCCTGCGTTCTATCGCCATCTCCATCAGCAAAACCCGTCATCGTCTCCATCGTCGCCTGCGTTCTCTGTCATAGAGGAGCTGTCAGCCCGCGCGGCCCCGCTTTGCCTCCACCTCCCCACGCACTGTGGAGCGGATTTCTGGGAGCTGCTCGTTCTCCTTGATCAGTGTAGCTGCACGAAGCTCACCCCACTTCCTGCCATCTCCAAAGCAAGGCTGTGCACGGCCCCCTGCACCCCAGTGGGCATTTGTCCTTAAACCACCTGATGACGCTTCTTGGTCTCAATTACTTCTCAGGCAAGTTTTCCATTCTTGATTAAATGCGCCAGAGGAACTCCCCCAAACCCAAAACAAGTTTTAGGTCTGGGTTAATCCCTTTCAGGAAAGACTCTGTTCCTATAAATGCTGATGATCTCATTTCAGCAACATTTATTAGGTGCAACTTGTATGCCAAACTAAGAAGGCCACAGGATAATGGGAATGTCTAGATATATATTTAGAAATCACAAAATAGATATTTTGCTATCCAAGTTATTCAGGGATGCATTACTATAGCAGAAAGAGGCCCAAATTAGGGATTATTGGGGATTCTAATCCCCATTCTGCCAATCAAGGCTACGGGAACTTTCCATGCCTCTGCTTCTTCATCTGAAAATACAGGGGTCGGACCTGATTTCTTGCTAATGTTCCTTTACGTTTTACCATGCTGGGATTTTTCTTTTAATTGTTACCTTCTTATGTGATGTGGTTTAGCAATTAGGAACTCCCAAGCTCCTATTTGACATCGGTGTTTGAGCCGTTAATAATGGAAACACTGATTCCCCTCAGATCAGCTTTGCAGATAATCTTGTGTTTTATGGAGATGTCAAAGAAGGAAGCGCTGTGCCAGAACGTCTGCAGAAAGCTTCGTCTTTCTGCAAGGTCATGATGTTCTAGGTGCTCCTGTGGCCTCTTATTTCACTCGGTAAGAATCTTATTTTTATTTATTAGCCAAAGGTGATGTGGTAAATTCCACAGTGGCTTATCCTCACTTCTGAGTTAGCATTTTTTTTCAAATCTGTGCATCCTGTTTCCTGGGCAAATTCTCCAGGCAGAGTTTGAAAAAGCACTTTTAAGAAGAATACAAAGCAGGGGTGCCTCAGTGGCCCCGTTCGTTGAGCATCCAGTTCTTGGTTTCAGCCCAGGTTATAATCTCACTGTTTGTGAGCTCAAGCCCCTAATCAGGCTCTGCCCTGGTAGCACAGGGCCTGCTTGGGACTCTCTCTCTTCCTCTCTCTGCCCCTCCCTGCTCTGTCTCTCTCAAAATAAATAAATAAATAAAGGCACTAAAAAAAAAAAGAAAAAAGAAAAAAAAGGAAGTTTAAAAGGCAGTCCTCCAAGTGAATCCCAGACCCAGGGAAGGGGGTGTCTGCACTGACTCCCACAGTTCAGGGTCCCCAGCGCTGCAGTGGGGGTGAGCCTGGCTCAAGAGCAGCAACTGGCCTGCGGGTGGGTCTGTGCCATGATGAGCCGCAACTTCTAGACCAGGTGTTGCCAACAGCTTGGGCACATGCTTCCCCAGCAGCAGTTCCGGTTCCCAGGAAGGGTTCTCTGTTTCCCGGGCCAAACTCTGACACCCGAGAGCTTGCTCCAGATGGGCTCAGGCCTCAATCATCCTCTCCCTCTATTTCCCACGCGTTCCCCTATTTGGGGCAGGTTCTCCTGTCAGAACCACCCCCCCTCCCTGTGCAATGGAGACATTCATCCACCCCCAGGACCTTCTGAAGGCACCTCCTTCTCTAGGTCAAGAAATAAAATCCAAGCGCTTGATTTTGTGAGAAATAAGCCCACTGCCCCAATCAAAGGAGGGACACCGAGACTCAGAGCACAGTGAAGCAAGGCTTGAAGCAAGGCTTTAATCAACGTTCTTGCAAGACCGGGTGTCTGATGAACAGGCCTGCTCCGGGCACTTGCAGCAGACAATTTATCTCCTAGTATGCAAGTCCCTCCCCCTAGTATGCTCAGCCTCATTGGCTGAGCACTACAGAGGCAAATCCCTCCCCTGATTCCTCATTGGCTGAGCACTACACAGGTAAATCCCTCCCCTGGTTCCTCATTGGCTGAGCACTACAGGGGTTACAGCCTTACCAGGAAGTCACCTGTGCCCACGTAAGGCAAAAAGTAGGCTGACTGGAACAAATGTACATTCCTTGAGGTGTGGCAGACACTTCAGTTCTTTGGCGCATGCTCATTGCAAAGCCCGCGAAAACTAAGCCCTCGAAATGAAGGGGCAGGGATTAGAACCAGGAAGTGAAGTGTCCAAGCCTTTGCGACTCTGGTTGATGCATAGGTTGTAAGGTTGTAATAGGTTGTAAATCTATTGTAAATAGGTTGTAAACCTTTTGTTAACTAGACAGCACAGCTTTTATTTGGTATTTGAAAATGAATCCTCTCACTTCTCACAATTTCCACCTTTCACAAATAATTTCTAAATACTTGGAGTTTTGGCACCAATAATTCAACGCATGCGTAGGATTTGAAAAACCCATCAGCAAAACGCAACAAAGTACCTCACAGGTCCTGTGGAAGGCTGTGTTGTACTTCACCGATTCCTTTCTCTTTCTTCTTGTATTCATTATTTACTCAACAGACATTTACCTGAGGCCTTCCTGGGTATAAGGCACTGAGGTTTCAAAGACAGAGAAGAGTTGGTTATGGTGGGAGAGACAGACATAAATACAGTACACCACAACTGTTACTGGGCAGAAGTTACAGCAATGGTCCCTGGGGACTGGATCCAGGTCCCCCCCCCCTGGCTCCCGCATTCTGTAATTGTTAAGGAGTTGTGGTTCTGCTTTACAGGGGAGAGAGCAGAGGCTCAAAAGGGTCACTCAATTCCTGCCTTCCAGGTAGAAGTGGTAATGATGTGGAAATGTTAGGGTTCGCAGCCTACTCTTGAGATGTCTTCCGTGCAAAAAGGTAGTTTTATTAAAGCATGGGGACAGGACCCTTGGGCAGAAAGTGCCGCACTGGGATTGTGAGGGGTGACTGATTATATACTTGGGAACTGGGGGAAGTAAAGACGCGAAGTTTCCAAACGGACTTTCATATGCTAAAGACTCCCAGGATCCTGGAGGCCTAGTTATTGTCAGGCTAAGGTTGTTTTTCCCTCCAGCAAAGCATTGACTTTAAGACAGTGGGGAGTTCCCGGGGGAAGGTCACACTCTGCCCGCCTCGAGTCTTTGTCAGTGGGCTGTGGGTTATAAGGAAATTTAATTCTATCTATATCTCTTTTTGCCTCTGTTCCCACATCAGTAACATTAGCTTTGTCCTTTGGTCCACATCTAACACTGACGTCTCCTCTCTGAGATGCGGAAGTTTGCCCTGATCGTGGCATGCTGCTGTTAAAAAGAAATCCACAGGCTTTTCTTTTTCGAAAATGGGTGTTACTGAGACCAAGATCCCAGACCAGGGCTTACCAGCTCAGCTGATTGCAGTTTTAACCTCCCGCAGAGATGCGCTTTTAACCCCACCGTCAGGAATTGTTTAGTCGAGGCTGGTGAGCCAGGTTCTGGGGCCTTCCCCATCCCCTGAAGGAAGGTGAGGTGAACGACTTGGTAAAACCCCCACCTTTCCCCCTAAGGGAAAGGGGCTTGGCCTGGAACAATCCCTTTTTTTTGCTAATCACTTTCTTGCCACACCCTCCTTCTAAAAACCCTCCAGATTTTACAATTCCTCTGAGTTCCCCTCTCCTTGCCAGGTGGGATGCTGCCTGATTCTCGAATTCATTAATAAAGACAATTAGATCTTTAAAACGTCCTCAGTTGGGTTTTTGTTAGTTATTTAACACTGCTGAAGACCGCAAGCCTGCTGGATCCCTTTCCCCGGTCGAAGGGTCAGAGAAGACAGAGGAACACCGTGTATGGGGGCTGGAACTCAGGGTCCCGTGGCTCCTGCACCTGCGCCGGTAACACCCCTTGGGCAATGGGTTGCTCAGAGAATCTGCCCCTTTCTTACATTATTCAAAAAGTAAAACCAAGGAAAACCCCTGAAGCTCTTCTAATAAATTCACCCAGACTTTCATTCCGTGAACACTCATTCATTGAACACGGGCCTTGGGAATACAGAGATTGATAAACTTGTCCACCAGCAGCTGGAAGCCAACACAGACCGCCTCTCAGTGCAGCGAGGAGACTGAGGAAGCTTGGCCAGCCCACACTCTTGTTCTGAGCCCGAAGGCAAGAGCCTGCTCCACTCACCAAGTCCTTCCAGGGCACCTGTTGGGGACCAGAGTCCTCTGACGACGGCACTCCACTCCGCGATGCCCTATGTCTCTCCAAGCCTTGGTCCCAGCATTCCTGGCAGATGAAGGAGACAGTCCCTTGAACTGGGCATCGTCACCATCAAGCTAACACTCGGAGGACGTGATTGGAAGGGGGCTGGCGAGAGGGAGGCCCCCGGAGGTCCCGGCCATCTGAACGCATCGTCGTCACAACACCCGGTGCAAACCAAGAATATCATCTCGGGGAAGATCCCTCAGAGAATATCAAGAAGACGAGCAGGAGGGGGAAGGGGACGTGTGCTCCCTGGGTCCTAGGTCTCCTCTTCTCCATTCCATGAGCTGAAGACATGGAGGTGACGGTTGGGAGAGGGCGGGCAAGAAAACGAAGGGGCAGCCAGAGCAGCAGGGCCAGAGAGCCTTACCTGGATGGTTCCACACCGTGATGGGGGGCTGCCGAGCTCTCTGCCTTCCTGAAGTTCAAGCGATGCCTGTTTCGTCTTCACGGAAGGGACTCTGATCAAAACACAGGTGTCGGGGTGCCCGGGTGGCTCAGTCGGTTGAGCGTCCGACTTCGGCTCAGGTCGTGATCTTGCAGTTCGGGAGTTTGAGCCCCGCATTGGGATCCTGCTTCGGATCCTGTGTCTCCCTCTCTCTCTATCCCTCCCCCACTCGTGCTCTGTGTCTCTCTCAAAAATAAATACACATTTAAAAATTAAAACAAAACAAAATCCCACAGGTGTTGAAGGATGAATAGGAGCTCATCAGAAGTTAGATATAAAAGAGCATAAGATATGGGATGGGGACAGGAGGAAGGTGATATGGAAGGGTCTAAGTTTTCAGTGAGAAGCCAGAATTTATTTTTAGGAAAATCAATGTTCAAATGAATCCAAGAGGAGAGATTCTGGAGGCAGCCAATTGAGTTCACGGCTTCTGACCTGCTGAGAGGTGGTCTGGTAATGACACAGGATAAGAAGTCGGGTCAGTTTGGGGAACAAATCTGAGATACACTTGACACAGCTCAGAACAAGTTGAATAAGGAAGGTGAAGGGCGAAGGAGACGAGGGGTGTTTTTAGGAAGAAGGAAATGAGCTCCATTTTTAACATGTTCGATTTGAAACACCTAACGATGTCCCTCAGGAAGAGGAAATACGGGAATGTGACTGCAGCTCAATTTAGAATAAAAATAAAGCTTGAGGTATTGATTTTGGAGTTGCCGGGGTATACGGTGACAGTCGTAACTGTTTGAAGTAGGTCAGACCGCTCAGAAGGAGCATATAAAGTAAGGAGAGAAAAGGACACTTTCCCAGGTAATAAATGAGAAGAGAGAGGTCAGTAAGGGGATGACAGTCCCCAGGTTGAGGAAGAGAATCAAGAAAAAAGGGGCCATGGAACTCTCAACCCAACAGATAATAATAACACAGGGCGGGAGAGCTGTGCAGCCTTAGAGGGGGACCGCAGGGCCCCAGGGCCAGCTCCTCAAAGCACGGGAGGGCGGGCTGCAGGGTGCAGGCACAGACTCACACACACACACACCCCCAAACAGACACACACATAGACAGAGACACACACAGCATCCAGCCACACGGCAAGGCCTCCCTGGACACTCCGGGGGAGAGGTTCCATCCCACCCGGCCCAGTTTATCACAGCAGCGGATTGTGGCCCTTCACGACCTAAAACCAAAGTACTCTGCACGGAGCTGGTGCCCCACACGTTGGAAAGGTTGGAAGACACCTGCCAGGCCGGTGTTGACAACAGGGAGGCGGACGGCAGGGGTCTTCGTTCCCCTGGGTAGCACAGCCTTCCTTTCCCTACATGCAGATCTTCATTTTATCCACTCTGCAAGGCCCGTTCTTAAAATCTTTCTCTGACCCCTCCAGCTCGATGGGATCTTTCCCCCCAAATCCCCAATCCCCTCAAATATTTATTGTCCTAATTTTCCTCTGACTCTCAGTGCTTGCTGATCAGGCTCTGTCCCCCTCTATTATTACTAATACTTTACGTACTACTGTAATCCTCCAACTAGAGTATATGCCCCTCCCACATTATATCTGCCACATGCACATGTATAAACTCAGTCGTGTGTCTAAATCGATGACTTTCCCGGGCATTTGGACATCCAGGAGCCTCTAGAAGTTTCCAGACTGAAGAGGGGGCCGGCGGCCTTTGAGAATCAGGTCACTCACACCCAGCCTATTTCTGAAGCCTCTTCCCTCTCAGGGGGGCCTCAGGCCAAGAGTGACAGAAGCCCAGAGCAGTATGAGGATATCCGGGGCTCGGAAATTAGAATAGAGCACTTGCCTCGACTATGAGGGCGTGACTGACTCAGCCATTCGCCATTCTTCACGTATTACGATCTTATTAGTACTCAAACGTCCTGAGCGTGGCAGCAAAATTGGGAGATCACGTCACTTTTTAGTTTGATTCCCAGTAAAAGAAGGCACAGACAGAAAGGGAAGAGGGAGGACCGGCCACGAAGACCGTTCTCAGACCACCACACACGCCACACTCTACGACAGTGGTCCAAACCGTGGTTGTCATCTTGGCCTGAATCCTCGCACTTGTATATATGTAAGTTATATATACATTTTTACAAGGGTTGCTGCGGTGTGCGTTCTGCACACAGGAAGGGGGCTCGGTGCTGCCACAATTCTGCTGCCTTGGTAACAGCTCACAGTGTAGGGGCACAAGTCTTGCCCAGCTAAATTCCTTGTTTAACTATCTCCGTTAAAGCAGATACACGTTTAGGGTTCTTGCAAATAGCCCAGGGAGGCAAACTGGTGTTTCCTCTTAGCTCTGCAAAATTTTCAGTGGAACGGATCAGAAATTCAATTAAATACAGGTAATTCAATTCAGACAGAGAGAATCAGGCTGATGGCACATCAGGACACTACCTTTATTATAGACAAAGCCACTCCTGGAGAATGTGCCTTCTGTCTGTGGGACAGTGGGCTTCCTTACGCCTGACCCCCAGTGGGGCAGCTGGCCCACCGGGTCCACGCCCCGGGCGGACGCCGGTAAACTTGCGGCACAAGGAACCGTGTGGAGTGTGTCCTCCCACCAAGGAGCCGGGGCGTCGAGGGGAGGAGGAGAGGACTGGTCTGCGCCTTCCCACACCCCCCATCGGGACACAAGGGCTGTCGAAGCTTGGACGAAGGCACCCCCCTGCACGTGGAGACTGAGAACATGGAATGTGCAGGTTTGCTAAATGAGACAAGAGTTTCACCTACCGGCACACAGCTTCCCTTCTGTGTTCCACCAGCCCCTTTTGCTTTGGGGTAAAAGAGGCGCGGAGGGTCAGGTTCCAAGACACCAAATGACCGAGACTGCAGGGCTGTTCTGAACGAACAGTGGGTTGCTTTCAAGAGATACGCAGCTTGTACTCATATGCCTTCCCCCAAATCGTCTTCATCCCGCTCCCTAAAGAGAAAGACAGGATTTGAGTGGTGGTGAGCATCCCAGAAACGCCAGCATGGGATGGGTGACGATGGGCCCCGGGACTTAGTGGGAGACAGAGGGGCTGAGAGGGAAAGCCGCTGGACCAGAGGAGCTGGGTTCTGACGCTGGCTGCGTGTGTGCATGTGTGTGCGTGTGTACGTGTGAAGTCCCTTAACCTCTGGAGCCACTGCTTCTCAAACTTGAGGGCACTTGTCACCTGGAGAATTTGATAAAAATGCCAAGTGCGGAGTTCTACCACAGGGATTCTGACAAAGATCAGGGACCCAATTTTTAACCAAGTGCTCCCCGTGTGAGTCTGACGCGGGTGACCTGTGGACCAGCGTTGCAGAAGCTGCATTTGGCCTCGCGTGGGGTAGCTCAGGGTGACGCCTTCCTGTGTCCCTGCCAGGGCCTCAGTGGGGATGAAGAGACACCACTGACGTAAGCCCATGTAGTCAATTTAAAGTCCTGTACAACTGCAGCATCATTCTGTGAATAAAGCCTCTGTTATTCCCCAGAAAACCTTTTGTGGCCCCCACTAACATGGTCTAGATTCTTCCCTAGGCGTACAGAGTATGTGGCCACAGAGTCTTTTGTGATTTCTAAGTCGCACTCTGTATTCTAATGTCCGTTACCTTCTTGATGTGTTTTTCTCCCTCTATTTTCCCCAAAGTCAGACGCTGCCTTTGCATGTTGGGTCTCACGTGCTATTTGTCAGCCACATCTCGATTCACTTGCGTTTCTCTTCAGCAGATTCTTTTTGAGCTCCTGCTCTGTCGGCCTCCTGGAGAAACCCATCACTCAGAGACAGAGCGGGCAGTAGAGAGGTTTGCAATGGATTCAGGCCACCCCAGCCATACGGAGTCCCCACTGGGACTTCTCCCGGGCCACAGGACTTGTCCTACCTCAGTCGGTGGTGCTTTTGCTCCTGGCCCCCAGGGCCTCTGCACTCACTGCCCTTGGACTGTCTCTGGCCCTGGGTTGAGCTGACACGGTCCAGTGCCAGCCTCTCAACACGGGGCATGGGGTCACACCTTCAGTCTTTGCCGGTCCCCAGAGGAACGGGCTGGCAGGCAGAACATACCGGACCTCAATTCTGCGCTTCCCAAACTCCTCAACGGAAGACACACACATCGTCCATGTTTAATAGAATTCTCATCTCTTCCTCTTGTTCTGCCGTGAATCTACTATATTGCCTCCTCCCACGTGTCAGCCAGCTAACAGACTGAAATAAATGTTTGCCGAATGGACAAATCGGTGAATAAATGAACGGAACTGACAGGAGAGAGCCACTGATGTGATATCTAATCCCCGAGCTGTGTGGGGTCAGGGTGGGGATAGAGGCCACCATAAAAGTCCCCCGAGAGTGGCCTCGATCCTAGTGCAAAAGTAAATGCCACCGGGGGCTAATTACATCTGAGCCTTGGAGACTGTGTAATATTACCATGCTTTAAGTTATTGTCATTTTCCCATTTTAAAAATACATATTCACAGAGTCCTTTTTCTGTTAATAACACCCTTTTCTGTTACTTTGTGGCTGGGATGTATTCAAGCCAAGTTAACAGAGAAACCTGGCAGTTCCATTTTCCTGCGTTTGGGGGACGTTTGAGCCAAAAGAATTGTGACATCCTCATAAATACATAAGATATCTGTGGCTCGGGCATCTTGGAACAGAAGTGTGGTGTGGGAGGTGGCCAAATTGCTCATGCAAGGTGGAAAGGCACTCACATCCTCCTCACATGTTTGTCGAGGATTGACTCTGCACAGGGGACCTAACAGAGCGAGGGTGGTAGGAGTTCCAGCGAACAAGACGTCCTCGCCTTCATGAGATCATTGTCTCGAAAGAAAGGCAGACGGATCCACAGGCACATAGAATACCCTGTAACACCAGGTTCTGTTTTGTTGTGTTTAATCCGGGGGGAAAAAATGATTCTCCTCCCAGTGTCGTGAGACTCGAGGATGATTTTGAAAACTCTATTCATACTCGACACCTACTAGAACACTCCCACGGGAGGAGGTTCGTTCCTGAGTCACAGAAAACACGAAGAGGCAGATGGAACTAATAACAAAAGCTGGAAGATTCTATGGGTGCAGGGTCCGTCTTCCACAGCTGCCATGCAAGACAGCTGTGACGTGGGAAGGCAGGGTATCTTCACATGGGCTAGACCTCAGGGCTAAAGGAGTTTAAAAAGCAAGATTTGATATAAAGTTGGTTTGGAAGACGATGTTGAAGCAACATATCGTTTAGCTCCGTTACTTCTCAAAGTGATGCCTGGGGCGCCTGGGTGGCTCAGTCAGTGAAGCGTCCAACTCTTGATTTCAGCTCAGGTCATGATCTCACGGTCATGGGATGGAGCCCTGAGTTGGGCTCTGTGCTGATAGTGCAGAGCCTGCTTGGGATTCTCGTTCTCTCTCTGCTCCTCTCTCTCTCTCTCGCTCTCTCTCTCAAAAATAAATAAACTAAAAAAAAATGGACGTGCAGAATCTCAGGTCCTATTCTAGATGTACAGAATAAGAATATGCAGTTTTTAAATGTTTATTTATTTTTGAGAGAAAGAGAGAGAGAGAGAGACAGAGCACGAATTGAGGAGGGGCAGAGAGAGAGGGAGACGCAGAGTCTGAAGCAGGCTCCAGGCCCCGAGCTATCAGCACAGAGCCCAATGCGGGGCTCAGACCCACAAATTGCGAGATCCTGACCCGAGCAGAAGTCGGAAGCTTAACCCACTGAGCCACCCAGGCGCCCCAGAATGTACATGTGTAGCAACATCTCCAGGTGATTCACGTGCTCGTAACAGCTTCCGCAGTGCTGGTCTAGATCCACAAAGATAGAGCCCAAGATAGATTTGGAAAGTCTAGGTCTGGAAAGAAGCTATAATCTAGGACACAGCTGGAAAGAAGATAGAGGGTAGAGACAAGGGTTGGAGGAGACAGAACATGTAAAGATTGCTATAAAGGACAGTCTGGAGGGTGAAGCCATCTCTTGTCTAGGAAACCTCTTCACTGCATTTTCTGAGACCCTGACAGTCTGAAATCATCTGCCTAAACTATAATAATAGCTAACACTTACATAGTACCAGACACACTTCCAAGCAGTTTACGTGCAGCAACTAACTTCATCCCCACAACCCAGAGTGGTGACTAATATTCTCCCATTGCACAGGTGAGAAAACTGAGGCGTTGAGAGGAAGTGCCTCTCCCAAGCCCATACATCTAGCAAGCCCCAGAAATAGGCTTTATTATTTTTTAAAGTTTATTTCTTTGAGAAAGAGAGGGAGGGAGAGGAAGGGAGAGGGAGAGAGAGTTTGTGCTTGAATGTATGCGCAAGCAGGGGAGAGCACGGGGCGGGGGGGGGGGGGGGGGAGGGACAGAGGGAGAGAGAGAGAGAGAGAGAGAGAGAGAGAGAGAGAGAGATTGAATCCCAAGCAGGCTCTGCACTGCCTTCACGGAGCCCGAGGCGGGGTTGAACTCACCAACTGCAAGATCATGACCTGGGCCGAAATCAGGAGTGGGAGGCTTAACCACTGAGCCGCCCGGGAGCCCCAGAACCAGGCTGTAAACCCAGGCGGTGCCACCCCTGCCTCTGTAGCTTTTTATGGCCTTGCTCTTATGCCTCGTAGGATCTTAAGCTGCTTCTATCAGCTTCTTGTTCTTACTGTTTCCCTTGGAGGGTTTTGTCTGTTTGTTTAAGATAACCATCCTGGGATGCCTGGGTGGCTCAGTCGGTTTAGGACCAACCCTCGATATGACTCAGGTCATGATCTCACCCTTGTGAGATCCAGCTCAGCCTCGGGCTCTGTGCTGACAGTGCAGAGCCTGCTTGGGACTCTCCCTTTCTCTCTGCCCCTCCCCTGCATGCATGTACTCTCTCTCTCTCTCTAAATAAATACATAAACTTTTTGAAAAAGAATAAAAGGAGGCGCCTGGGTGGCTAAGTCAGTTAAGTGTCCAACTTCGGTTCAGATCACGATCCGAGGGTTTGTGAGTTCGAGCCTCAGGTCGGGCTCTGTGCTGACAGCTTGGAGCCTGAAGCCTGCTTTGGATTCTGTGTCTCCCTCTCTCTCTCTCTGCTCCTCCCCCATTCACACTCTGTCTCTCAAAAATAAATACATGTAAAAAAATAAAAATAAATTTTTAAAGCTCACTACCTAGAGATAAGCTTTGCTAACATTCATTAATGGGTTTTTTTTGGGGGGTGGGGAGGGGGGTTGCCTGGGTGGCTCAGTCGGTTGAGCATCCAACTTCGGCTCAGGTTATGATCTCACGGTTCGTGGGTTCAAGCCCCGCGTCAGGTTCTGTGCTGACAGCTCGGAGCCCGGAGCCCGGAGCCTGCTTCAGATTCTGTGTCTCCCTCTCTCTCTGCCCCTCCCCCACTTTGCTCTGTCTCTGTCTCTCTCAAAAATAAATAAAATGTAAAAAAAAAAAAAAAAAAAAAAAAAGAAAGAAAAGAAAAGAAAAGAAAAAAAGGATCACATCCTAACTCTGCTGTTCCAAGGAGGAATAAGGGGAAGACGCTGGTGTGTCCTGGGCCATTTCATCCTCCGGCTTCGTGCCCTCCCACCTGTCACTGTCATGTACAAATTGGCAGGCTCCAGGCTGAATTCAGTGTGTTTTGCTTCACCATAAGTGTTTTAAAACTCAGACATTTTCATACAAAAATCTGCATATTCACACTGCTCGCTCCAGATGGCCGCGGTACCCACGGCTCCCTGGCCTGCTTCATTTGTACACACTCAGTCTCCCCTTTGTCCCCGCCTCCAAATGTGAGCGCCGTGAGAATGTGTGTCTCCATCAGGCATCTGGGTTGTTCCTTGAGCCTAGTGCCACGCATCGGGATGGAGGAGCTGTCGTTGATGCTTCTCGGCCTGGGCACCTTGGGCAGGAGCCAAATGGAGAGGAGAGGAGAGGAGAGCAGGGCGCCAGAGGAATGGCCGAGGAGGGGAGAGCAGAGGAATCAACGAGGGGAATCCTAGACTTCGCAGGGGAGGCTTTTGCGAAATGACTGTAAATCAGGGTGATTCAAACACAAATCCTTACTTAGGAGCAAGCTGTTGGGAAAGCCCTGGCGTCTTTGAGTCAAAGCCCATGCAGTCGTCTGTGGAAACGTGCCATGTTCTATCAAGGAGCTGATTTCTTAATAAGTGAATTCATTTTCTCCCGTAACATGCTCCCCTTCATTCACCATCTGTCCCTTCGAACGTGCGTTGGTGGATCCCTTCCAAGAGGTTCGCAGGTTTAGAAGTGGGATGAATGCGCGAGAAAACGCTTCACTGCCAGGAGGGCTGTTCTGTTCCCCACCCTCACCAGTGTGCCAGCGAACGTGTCCTTACCTGTCCTGTGCTTCTCAGAAGCACGAGTACTCATGACACGTGGGTGCAATACCACAGTCGGCGTTTTAAGGGAATATGGTCGTGCTCTGTCTGCGGTACCAGGGAAGCTGATTGCACTGTGACTCACCATTGGCCGGACCAAAGCCTCCGTATTTCCCACCTGTCGGTTGGGTTCTGGAATGCAGGTGCAATAAGGCAAGATTTAACAAGACTGGTGACTCAGCTCGCTGAGTTGTTGCCTAAGTTCAAAAAACAAATCCCCACGTTAACACAAGTGATTATTTCGGTCCGCTGGAGGGAATTCTGTAAGGATATTAAATGTGCCTGCGCCTTGCTTTTCCTACTGGGAAAATATCCAAAGGGAAGAAGTCAGAGGCAGGGTATCATTTCTGGAAGGAAGAAAACCGAACCTCCTGTATTTGGACACTTAGACTTTAATTGGGCCTTAAACTTGAAATGCTATCATTTCTCTTGGTCTCAGATTCTCCCTCTCTCTCTGCCTTTTGCGCTTCCCTCTCTCTCTTAAGCATTTCTTTGAACTGTGTATTTGGTACCATTTATGCCACTTAGTTGTATCCTTTAAAAAAAAATTTTTTTTTAATGTTTATTCATTTTTGAGAGAGAGAAACAGAGCGCAAGTGGGGGAGGGGCAGAGAGAGGAGGAGACACAGAATCCAAAGCAGGCTCCAGGCTCCCAGCTGTCGGCACAGAGCCCAACATGGGGCTTGAACCCACGAACCGTGAGATCATGACCTGAGCTGAAGTCGGATGCTTGACCGACTGAGCCCCCCAGGCGCCCCAAATCTTCATCTTCATACGCTCACTTGCATAGCACCTCCAGAGTATCTAAAAAGCTTTCGGACAGATGCTTAATCTCATGTGATCGTCTCAGAACCCTGTGAACCAGGAGCTACTATTTCCATTTCATGGGGAACCTGAGATGCAGCAAGAGAAAGAAACTTACATGGGACAAATGGCCAGTGGCAGAGCTGAGATTTAAAACTGAGCCCTCTTGGGGCACCTGGGTGACTCAGCTGGTTAAGCATCCGACTTCATCTGACTTCAGCTCAGGTCATGATCTCACAGTTCATGGGTTCGAGCCCCGTGTCAGGCTCTGTGCTGGCAGCTCAGAGCCTGGAGCCGGCTTCGGATTCTGTGTCTCCCTCTCTGTCTGCCCCTCCCCCACTTGTACTCTGTCTCTCAAAAATGAATACATGTTAAAAAAATTTAAAAAAAAAAGCATCCAACTTCAACTCAGGTCGTGATCTCACGGTTTGTGAGTTCAAGCCCCATATCGGGCTCTGTACTGACAACTTGGAGCCCGCTTGGGATTCCATCTCTCTCTCCCTCTCTCTCTGCCCCTTCCCCACTGTCACACACTCTCTCTTTCTCTCCAAGTAAGCTTTAAAAAATAAAAACTAAAACTAAAAATGAGATTTCCTGTGTGCTTCCTTGCATGTTAGAGTGTTTCGATGGATATAATATCAAGAGCTCTACACGCAGACTTCCTGGAGGTGAATCCTGGCCCTGCCATTTACCATCCGGGGAGCTTTGGGCCCGTTACACAGCCTCTTTGTGCCTCCCTCTTCATCTGTAAAATGGAAGTAATAATGTCTACATCATAGAATCACCATGAGAATAAAATAAGCTAACACACGGAAAGCACGTATGAAAGCGTGGACAGGACCCCGCACTTGCCTGTCACCAACCTAACACTGCTGGTGAAGGTTCAGCATAAAAGGCAGTATCCGCACCAGAATCGTATGATCGGGTGTCCATAGCTAAATGACCAGGAAGGAAGAAAACTCAGCAGGTTTTCTGGATATCAGTTTTCCTTAGCTCTCGTCAAAATGCAGTCCAGGCTAGAATTAGCAGAGGCCTGGGATTCAAATGCTTTAAAAGCTGGTGAGGGTGTCCTGTGAACTGCTTGTTTAAACAGCACATATAGTAGATGGAAAGAGGGTCCATTACTGCAGGCTCTTATCTCTTGCAAGGTTAAGAAGCTGTCTCTTCTAGAATCATTAGTCAGTGAAATAAACGGTGACAATAGCTTACATTTCCACTTCAATCTTCTTGCACAAAAAAAAAAAAACACAAAAAACCAGTTTAATCTGATAAGGCAAAATGCTAACATCTTTCAAAGCTCCCATTACACAATTCAAAGAGAGTTTAGGAGTTTTCTTTATTTCTCTTAAATTATTCATAACATAAATCTTTGAAATATTTAAACTCCTTTCTCCAGTAGTCAAAGGAGAATGCTGATGGAAAGCTCTCTGTGCATGCCCAAAAGGGACAGATCGATGCTTGCGGATGGGGGAGGGGGCAGGGGGAGTGGCACCGCAGCCTGGAGCGGGAATGGCCTCCCCATAGAACCTTCAAAGGCTTTCATTCTGCGCGCTCTTGCTTTCTGGGACTGGGAATGTCTTCCTTTTGAGATCCAGGTTTTACCAAATGGGATTTACTTCTTCTAACGTTGTTCTCAAGGAAGAGCCTTTAACAAAACACAAGCAAAACATGCGAAGAAGTGGGACCGTCCTCCTACAGCAAATGAAAAGTCGCTCATTAGCAAAACACCGGGGTGCTACCATCCAGACGCCAGTGCAGCTGGCACCAATTCTGAGAGGAGAATGATTCATTACCATGGTTACTGATGCCCGAAATATTACCTTCTGCAATCAGCACACACAAAGATCCTTTAAAGAGAGTGTAAAAATTAGAGCACTGTAAACAATTAGTGAAAATTGCCGGCGGGCACGGAGGCTGAACTTACACAATGCTGCTTTCAGGGCCGAAAACCAGAGGGGACCACTGCGGCACCAGCAAATCTTGCTCAAGGCAAAAAAAGACACTCCTGTTCAGGGAGCCAGCTGCAGGCCTCGCCCACAAACATTTCTGTACAAATCTGTTATCAGTCACCAGGACGGGTTAGGAACAGACCTATCTAGTTGGTAATATTTGTACCATCAGATTCTAGTTCATTAGACACATAATTTCATTAAAAAAATTTTTTTTTTAACATTTATTCACTTTTGAGAGACAGAGCACGAGCAGGGGAGGGGCAGAGAGAGAGGGAGACACAGAATCCGAAGCAGGCTCCAGGCTCTGAGCTGTCAGCCCAGAGCCCGACGTGGGGCTCGAACCCACAAACCACGAGATCATGACCGGAGTGGAAGTCGGAGGCTCAGCTGACTGAGCCACTCAGGTGCCCCTAAACGCACAGCTTTTTAAAGCTTTAAAAAAAAAAAAAAAAAAAAATTAATAAACCTTATTTAAAAATTTTTTTAAATTTTTTTAAATGTTTATTTTTGAGACAGAGTCAATTTTTGAGAGACAGCGCCCCAATAAACCTCATTTTTAACGCCAGTTTTAAGTTCCCAACAAAAGTGAGCAGAAAGCACAGAGATTTCCTCCCCCCACATTTGTACAACTATCAACATCCCCTGCCAGAGTGCTACATGTGTTGTAATTGATGCACCTATAAAAACTGATGAACTTACACTCACACATCATTATCACCCAAAGTCCATGGTTCACATTAGTGTTCGCTCTCGGTGTTGCACGTTCTACGGTTTGGGGCAAATGTATAATGACACGTATGCACCATGATAGCACCCTGTGAGTATTTTCACTTCCCTAAAATCGTCTGTGCTCTGCCTCTTCATCCCTCCCCACCCCCACTCTCCCATCCCTGGCAATCACTGATCTTTTCACTGTCTCCACACTTTTGCCTCTTTCAGCATCTCTTATAGTTGTAATCATACAGCATGTAGCCTTTTCGGATCGGCTTCTTTCACTTAGTGATAGGCATTTAAGTTTCCTCCGTGTCTTTTCATGGCTCGATAGTCCATTCACCTACTGAAGGACGTTTTGGTGGCTTCCGAGTTTTGGCAACTCTGCATAAGGCTGCCATAAACAACCGTGCAAGGTTTTTGTGTGGACAGAAGTTTTTGACTCCTTTAGGTAAAAACCAAGGAGTGTGACTACTGGATCGTACGGTAAGAGTATGTTTAGTTTTGTAAGAAACTTCCAAAGTGGCTGCACCATCTGTACTCCCATCAGCAATGAGTGAGAGGCCCCCAAGGTCGGCGTTTGCAAAGCATCTTGGAAAATGCTCTGTGTCCTAACACTAATATTACAGTCCAGTGCTGTTGCTTCTTAGTAATAAGATAGGGATGCGAAAGTGGGAGGAAAGGAAGCGTGGTTGTTAAACGGCAGAAGTTTGCCTTTCAAACTGCAGTGGACTCTCTTCCAAGTCTTTAAATAGGAAACTAGATTAACTTCCATAAAAAAAGCTTTCACTGAGTGGATGAGTCATTCCCATACATATCTTATTCTATTTAAAGAACGTCAACACCTTGAGGCAATCTGTGCTTTCCCAAAATCTGGTCCAAACTCAGCAAATCCCAAAGCCCCACCCTGCTCTGCTGAAAATGGCGGCAGTAAAAACTCGGTCATTCAGATCTCTGATTTACTGAAATGTACCTTCCACCGCGTAATTTCTTCACAAAGAGGTGGCTAAATCAATTGGTAGTATAAACAAGATAATAACCTATAAGGAGCAGGCACTTTTGCATTTTGCAATGTAATTTGCAAAGTCAGTTAAAACGTTGATGTTTGGGGCACCTGGGTGGTTCAGTCGGTTGGGCGTCTGACTTCAGCTCAGGTCATGATCCCGCAATCCATGAGTTCGAGCCCCGTGTCGGGCTCTGTGCTGACAGCTCAGAGCCGGGAGCCTGCTTCCGATTCTGTGTCTCCCTCTCTCTCTGTCCCTCCCCCCTCTTGTGCTCTCTCTCTCTCTCTCTCTCTCTCTCAGTAAACATTAAAAAAATTAAAATAAAAACCATTGATGTTTACCATCTATTCTTTAAAGAACAGTGATTCATCAGTGCTTTATTAGCCACTAGTATGGTCTCAAGTGGATGAGATTTGATAAATACATGCATATATGCATTCTGTATATACATATGCAGAAATACAGATAGAGATATAATGTGATCGCCACATGAGCAAGATTTTTTTGTTTTTTGCTTTTTTTTTTTTTTTTGGTTTATATTGTCCATTGTTTTATCCCATATTGTCCATTGTTTTATCCCAAGCACCTGGAAAAGTTGTAGCACATAGAAGACCATATACAAATGTTTATACATATTTGTATATGGTCTTCTATTATCTACATTGCCTTCAAATACACACGCACGTTGGCACACAAGAATGAATGAATGTGAAGGCTCTCTCTCCTCTTTTGAATTCAAAGAGTTGTTGACAGATTTTTGTGAGTTTTCTTTTTCTGAGTGCATGAGCTCTGTAAGGCTCCATGAAGGCTGGAACAGGGTCTCATAGTTCTGTGTATTTTTAGTCTCATCAGATTCTTGCTCTCAGCTTCGCCAATTTCTTTCTGGGGTCCTGGGTCCTGGGTTCTCACTGGGTCCTGGCCTGGCCCTGTGGGCTCCTTCTGCTTCGCCCCGGATCTTGTGTCTCCAAACCCAGTTGGAAAGGGCCCTGGCTTCTTCTTTGCTTCTCTTCGATGTGCTTCTTTTAACCTCCAAAGAGTAACTAAAGGTGATATAACTAGCTTTTCCACAGTGCCAGTGGTTGATGTGCAATTATATGCAACTAACAGCTGACAGGGAACAAGGTCAGCTGTAGGCACGGTCAATGAAAGCAAACTGGCCAAAAGGCTGGGAACTGGCAAAATCGATGGGCTTATCCTTATGTAGCTCCCCAAACCGATTTCACCTGAGGGGACTGATCTAGCCGTCCCTACCCCTGATTTTTTTCTCTTTAGAAGAATTACGTAGGTTCCTGAGATTCACGGGGCCTGAGTTCAGTCGTGTGTCTGCCGGGACTTCAGGGCCAAGGCGTTAAGGACAGGTGTAAGAATTACAAGAAACTTCACAGATACAGGCTGATGATGGGGGCCTGCCCCGTTTCCCACAAAGTGAGGCTGGGGCTTGGCAGGTGTGGCGCTCCTGTAGGGACCCTCGTGTCGCTGCCTCAGTATCCAGGACACCTCTGCCTAGGGAAGAAATCGAAGAACAAAGGAAATTTCCAGTCCTACTCTTCTTCCTCAGCATGATGGCGTAGACAAGGGCGCCGGCTTGCAGCCCATCCCAGATGGATTAACATCTCTGCTCGATACTTACCACTGCGTCATTTCAGGAAAGTTGCGTAACTTCTCTGAGCTTGAGTTTCCGTAACTGTTAAGTGACAAAAGTAATCGCCTACCTCATAAGGTTGTGACAAGGATCGGCTGCCAGTGATATAGTGCGTGGGGTCCACTGGAAGCCCCTGGCGATTCTGTCTCAACTATTCTCCTGATGTGTTCTAACATGCTCTCCTATAAGATGTTACCGTCATAACAGCGACTGGACAGACCGGCCCTGCGTGGGCTGCCTCCGTTCACTCCTCTTACCCACCCTGAGCGGTCTAGACCTTGGCACTCTGACCCATCTCCGGTGGCTGACCCGACTCCACGATGCAATAATGTGAAACATACATATTTCATTAGAGATTTTTATGAGGATTCAGTGCAGACGTCTCAGCACCCAACGCACAGCAGAAACAGTAGAATTTCCCCATTAAACACCCTAGTTCTTTCTTCGAAAGCTTCCCTGGACCGTAATCAACCTCACCTCTTCTCTTGAAACACAGACTCTAAAGACTTTGCCTGATGCCGGGACCGAGCCAACCCCACCCTCGGCTTTATGCCCCACATCTCCCAACACGGGGCTGCGGTCGGCAAATCCCTGCCTGGCCCAACGGCTGGTGTGGTTCCGAAGCCCCACAACCGTGGCCTAATCACGTCTCTCTGTCCTCCTCTCTCCTGTCCTCCAGGAAGGAAGAAACACAAGGCAAACCTAGTGTGAGAAATGACATTCATTCGCAGTGTTTCTGGGGCTGCTCAAGTTTGCATGGCCAAGGGGTTCAGGGCTGCCCACGCCGGCCCCTGATTCTAAAGCCTTAACTTTCTGCTCTCTGTGTTTCCCTTGGGCTTCGAGCAGACAACTGGTTTTTCTGTCCCATCCTGCACTGGTGCATTTTAAGGAGAATATTTAAGGAGAATCCAAATCGACTCCCTCCATCAGTCATGACATGAAGTGAACCAGAGTTCGAGGCCCTTGACTTCCTAAGAGTAACTGAACAAAAGGGATGGTTTCTCGGCAGACCAGACCCTCTCTCCCTTTCAGCCTCCTCCCTGGCTTACCTCTCCGGCCACACCCTGCGGGACTGGATCACACCTGATACCCTTCTGTGTGGTGGTAGGAGGTACGCTGTAAGCTTTACCCTCCTTACTGCTCAGAGTTTGAATCTTGAGTTCCCCAACTTGCCATTGGGCACGTCTCCCTATCTGTAGAACATGGATAGTGTTACCTTCCTCAGAGGTTTATGGGTAAGATCCAATGCCTGGAACAGCACACATTCCCCACAGAGTGGCTATTGGCTCCTGATCTGGGCAGAGCTGCATTTGGGGATCCTGTGCCCATCTGACTGGCTTCACGATGAGGGTCAGGTGGAGAGGTCGGCATGCCTGCCCCAGAGGCTGGCTCCGCCAGCACTGGGGCACATTCCTTTCTGCCTGGCTGGACGTGGGATTTCATCCTTCACACCCTTTGCTTTCCTCAGATAAGGAAAAACGGGCCAGTGGTTCTCAACTGGGCCAACCATATTAAGTCCCGCACCCCTCACCCTCTGGAGGCGTTTTTGGCTGTCTCAGCTGGGAGGGGGTGGGGTTACCCCCTGCACCTGGTGGCGGGTGAGACCAGGGATGACGCTAAATATCACACAACGAACAACAGGACAGCCCCCACAACAAAGAATTAGCCAACCCAAAATGTTGATCCCGCCGAGGTGGAAAACCCTGGAAACAGACCCCGTGTCCAGAATGTATGCGCTCACAGATAAAATGCCATTCTTTATGAAGGGGGGGGGGAAGCTGTTGGAGGCAACTATGTACAAAGTATGCTCATGGACAAATTCTCTGAAAAGAAAAACAAGAATTACCACCGGGAGGGGATGATATCAGATGATCTCAGATGGTTCTCTTGCGTTTTAAATCTTCCTATCGTGTGGTTTGGGCCATAAGTAAAGGAAAGAAACGAATCGTCCCAGACGGTGGCACAGGATTCGGCTACTAATTTAAACAAGATAACCAGCACTTGGAAATTCACTGACCCTCAAACTCTCTCCATTCACCCAGTGGGCCAATTTGTCCCCACCCAACTCACTTTGCAAATGCACGAGATAGAATCACACCAAGAGAAATCAACATTTAGAGGGGCAAGAAAATCCATCCATGCGAAAATAATTTCAGTAGGGTTTTTAATATTCATTTAATTTTTACTTCATTGTTCACTAAACCAGAAAATGACAGCAATCGCCGTGACTGGTTAGGTCACTTGGGCCAAAAAAATTTCTGGTTTGCCTGGCTTTTCCTTTTCAAATTTTTTTTTCCTTTTTTCTTCCCAGAAACTGTTCTTAACTGCCAAGTCATTAAAAACTGCCGAACCAATCTGTGCATAAAACACAACTGAAGCAGAACAGGTCAGAGGGAAAAAAAGGATGCACTGAAAACATCTTCTACATTATACGACGGATGGTTTCCATAATAACAAAAGAAAAAAGAAAATAGGACATTTATAATGAAATGAAGTGGCTGAACATCAGAAGACATTCTTAAACTGAGGTGGAAAAAGACTCCAACACATAAGACAAAAGGCCAATCAGGGCAAGACGTATAAAAGTCCTATTCACTGAAGGCCAAAGAACGGCTTAGCTCCCAACATACTATTAAAGAACCACTCACACCCCACATTTCTCCTTAGCTGAGCGTGGGAGACACAATAACTGCTCTTAGTCACTGTCAGCACGGGGGGGGGGGGGGGGGTAATTTGCATGTGATTTCCATACAATCTTTTTGCAGGCAGATTATGGCATTCACAAGTCTGAACTTTTCATTTTATTTTTTTTCAAAGAGAAGGATCCATTGACCAGCAGTATGGACAGCTGTTGTTATTTCTGCCCCTAACCGCTGGATGTTTGCAAGCTCCCAAATGGTCCTTTTGATTTATGTTTTAACACTCTGATCAATGCAAGGAAACGTGAAAACCTAACCTTTAATCTTGAGATGGTTGAAATGGAACGAGCTTAGCTCTCCACGAGAAAATGCCAAAGTTACGAAATTATAAACTACATTATTTATGGAAGAGGAGTATGTCTTGACAAAAATTAGCTTTAAGGCAGAATTCTGTAATGGGTACAGATTATTTGATCTGCCCATTCTATCCTGTCTAGTCTTGCTGTCATAATCTGTTTATTTATTCATTGATTCATTTATGCCACACTCCACAAATGCTTCCAGGAAGTGCGCGTGTGCGCGCGCGCGCACACACACACACACACACACACACACACACACACACACACAGAATACTTGAGGTGATAAAGCTGAGGAAAAAGAATGAAGCCAGGGAGAGATTAGAATATAGAATATACACCATGAAGTGTTGTGAGTTCCTATGGTGGGTAACAAATTTGGTGACAGTCTTCTTAATAGCCAAAGCAAAAAGCACATTCCCATTATTATAAGGTTCACAGAAAAAGGAATGGTTCAGTTGTTCAGTGTTTCTCAACTATGAAACCTGAGAGAAAATTCTCTATTGTGCCTTGTGATGGCAGTTTCTTGAGGGATTTGTTAAGTAATCTAACAGTCGTGTTTTCTGTTTCATTACTTTCTGCACTTACCTGTATTGTTTTCAAAATAGGTAATAGAACACAATTTTGAAAAATCACTGCCTGGGGCGCCTGGGTGGCTCAGTCGGTTGAGCGTCCAACTGTGGCCCAGGTCATGATCTCATGGTTCATGGGTTCAAACCCCACATCGGGCTCTGTGCTGGGCTCTGTGCTGACAGCTCGGAGCCTGGAGCCTGCTTTGGATTCTGTGTCTCCCTCTCTCTGCCTTTCCCCTCTTGCACTATGTCTGTCTCTCTCTCTCAATAATAAACATTTAAAAAAAATTTTTTAAGTTATTTCTGTGGGGCGCCTGGGTGGCTCAGTCAGTTAAACGTCTGACTTTGGTTCAGGTCATGATCTCACAGTTTGTGACTTAGAGCCCTGAGTTGGGCTCCCTGCTGTCAGCACAGAGCCCGCTTCAGACAGATCCTCTGTCTCCCTTTCTCACTGCTCGTCTCCCCTCTTGCTCTCTTTCTCTCTGTCTCAAAAATAAACATTTTTTAAAGAGTTATTTTGGGGGCACCTAGGTAGCTCAGTTGGTTAAGCATCTGACTTTGGCTCAGATCATGATCTCACAGTTCCTGGCTTCCATCCCCGTTGGGCTCTGTGCTGACAGCTCAGAGCCTGAAGCCTGTTTCAGATTCTGTGTCTCCCTCTCTCTCTCTGCCCCTCCCCTGCTTGTGCTCTCTTACTCTCTCTCAAACATAAATAAACATTAAAAAAATTTTTTTAAAAAGAATGGATAAATTTTGATATAGCCATACATGGGAATACAGGATAACAGTTGAAATAAATAGATGAATTAGATCGACATTACTAACATGGATAAATATCAAAAACATTGAATTTAAAAAGCAAGTTAGAAGGTGATATGTATAGTGTGATTTAATTAATACAGGAGTTTAAATCTCCTTGAATAATACTATATGGTGTCTACAGAAACCTATAATTAACGAAAACACATAAACATGGATAACAATGATGCAGAGCAACTTCAGGATAGTGATTCCTTCCGGGACGGTCATGACACTTTGAACTCTACACAGGCATGCAGGGTAGCTGGGAGCTTCCACTCTATCTGTAAGACTTTTCATTTTTTTGGTAGATAGAAATAATTTTATTTTGTATTGAGGCACAGCAGGCATACAATCCATATTACTTCCTCGAGTGTGTGATATATTAGTTATTCACATTATAAAATTAAGGGCAGAAAGCCTTGTATGCAGGGGATATTAAAAATGTGTGTCTAATTTTGAATCTGTCTCTGACAGCACCCACGACCAGCTTTATAAATCTGAATGCATACGACACGAGACACATTTGGACAAAGTATTCATATGGGTCCACTCCAGATGCTAATTCACTCTACAGATAACTCACTCTTCACCTTGGTCATTGGCACTCCAGGGTCTGAGGCACATGTGGATTTAAAAGACACTTCTGGAAGTACATTTATTACACTGGCCTTGTAAAGATTTCTGTTTCTTCTATTCTCCTTTAGAGCGAGGAGACCTTTTCTCTTTACAAGCAAGAAGACCTTCAAGCTTGTCTTTTGTTGGAAGAGTCTGAGCATAACAAGCTTCTTCTATGGCGAATCCTGTTACTAAATCAATCTCCATCCCTTGATTAATTGCTAATTTTGCCATTTTTATTGCAACAGGTCCCTGAGGTAAAAACTTTCCTGCCAGGTCCAAGGCCTTGCGTGGGCTGGGCAGCATTCCTGTCCTGGTTCTGTTCTAGAACGTGGCGGATCAAGCCCACTGCTTTGGCTTCTTGGCCATCGAGCACACGAGAAGATGAAGTCTTTGATGAGGACCATCCCGATACCGCCTGGCAGTGGCTGTGACCCCCCTGCCTCTATTTCATTCATCACCGCTCTCATTTTGGAGACAAAAGGACCAACTTCACTGGGATTCACTTGGACTCTCTTCTTAAGGTCAGCAGCAGCACAGAATATTCCTGGGACTTCATTCCTATTACCATCCGCGCTTTTGAATCAGATTTGAAAGCATCCACAGCTTTTGAGAGCATTTTTATCAGCTTTTACTGAATGGGTTTTTGGCATAAGCTCTGTTTATCCCAAGCACCGCAGTTCCTCGGTTCTCCTCTTCCAGGTACCGAACAGGCTGCTGGTCCTCTGTCCTCACCTCAGAGCGGTACCCCTCCATGAGGCCGACCCCCTGGCTGATGGCAGGCACCCAGCCCCACCCTAGATGCCTGGCCCACCCACGGGCCGTCAAGGAACCAGGCAGTGCCCCCCCTCCCAACCTGTGGGGCCAATGCAGGTGCCCAAGGTCCCAGGTGTCCCCGAGGCCTTGTCTAAGACTTTCTTTACACAAAGATATGAAACAGATACGGTAAACCAACGAACAGTCTAATTTTTCTTGTGGGCACTTGGGTGTATCATCTTTTTCTCTGAACTTCTCTGTGTATTGAAATCTTTAATATTTAAACATAAAAATTTTAAATCATGAAGTTTGGGGACAGAGCTTGAAGGATCTAGAATGCCATGCCTAGGGTTCTGAACTTTATTCTTTACGCATTGAGAATGTTTGTGCAAACTTAATTAAAAAAAAGAAAAAGCGAGCAGAGGACAGACTGGTCAGAGCTGTGCTCTAGAAAGATTACTCTACCAGGCACATAGAACTTCACTCTCTTGTTCTTCCCATGATACGTACTTAAGTCCATCCGTATCCTCTGATGTCTTCCCTGCCTAGACTCAAAGTTGTCCCCCCACCAGGCTCAGTGTTTCTTGTCTCAGCTGCAGATGCGTGGTGTGGAAGATTTTGGCTATTGTAAGGAGTGAATGGGAAAAATTGAGACCGAGGGCGGGGATGAGTTCGGGAATCAAGAAACATCGCTCCTATTAAGAACACCCTAAGGGGAGCGACATAAAATTAAAACTCAAAGCAGATTCTGTGCAAATCCCATGCCAATTCCCTGGTGGCCCAGCTTTTTCTTTTCTTTTTTTTTTCAACGTTTTTTATTTATTTTTGGGACAGAGAGAGACAGAGCATGAACGGGGGAGGGGCAGAGAGAGAGGGAGACACAGAATCGGAAGCAGGCTCCAGGCTCCGAGCCGTCAGCCCAGAGCCCTACGCGGGGCTCGAACTCACGGACCGCGAGATCGTGACCTGGCTGAAGTCGGACGCTTAACCGACTGCGCCACCCAGGCGCCCCAAGCTTTTTCAAGTCCTGGCTTAGCTACATGTGATTAAGGGGAGCACATCAAATCCAAAGAGGCACACATGTCACAGACCCTCACTCGTTCCTCATCGGGGATCATTCCAAAGTATGTCATTACATTCTTCCCAGGAGTAAATTTGCCTGCGCAGGAGGCTGTGGGCCACGTCAGCTGCTCGACTGGGGACTGCCTATGTCAGAAACGAGTGCCTTCAAGGGTAAGTCGGGGGAATTTCCCACTCTGCACCCTGGCTATAACTCTGCTGTGGGTGTATCCCTTCCTTCCTTCTCCTTCCTTCCTTCCTTCTCTTTCTTTCCTTCCTTCCCTCCTTCCCTTTTTTCTTTCTTTCCTCCTTTCCTTCCTTCCTTCCTTTCAGTTTATTTATTTTTGAGAGAGACAGAGGTAGGGACACAGAATCCAAAGCAGGCTCCAGGCTCTGAGCTGTCAGCACAGAGCCCGACGTGGGTATGGAACCCGTGACCAACGAGATCATGACCTCAGCCCAAATCAAGAGTGGGAGGCTTAACCCACTGAGCCACCCAGGTGCCCCTGCGCGTGTATTTCTATCAACATTTCCTTATCCTCCAGCGCGGGCCAGGAAGTGCTGCTTAACAACAACAACAACAACAACAACAACAACAACAACAAAAGTTTCATAACGGTGCTGACGGACTCAACCAGGTATTTGTGCTAACCTTGGGGCCCTCCTCACAATCCTTTTATTCGTATTTTGCTGTCTCCTCTTCTCGGTGCCGGTGCCGGCGGGGCTGTTTCAGACGGCCAGTCATCCGAAGTTCCTCCCTGGCTCGGGCGGCAGAAGGCTCCCCTTTCCACCTGACGAAGAACATAACGAGCCCTCCTCGTCCGAAACCAATGCCTGGGGTTGGCACTCCACGTCCTTCCCTCCGCCTTCAAGGAAATCGGGTTAGAACCCGTCCCCGCACCGTCCGCGGGGCGGGCTCTTCAGCGCGCTGAAATCCCCCTGCTGCAGTGATTGGGTCAGAGGCGATCACATGTCCTGGGGCCAGCCAATCAGAGTACTCCAAATCTGGGCCTTGGTGATTGGTTGGAGGATGAGTTTAAGACCCAAATTGGTCTGGTCCAGCTCCTTGTCAGCGCTCGGGCACGCCCTCCTCCGGGAGGAAAACGACTCCTTTTTCCCTTGTCAGGGACTGGGCAGTGGTGTCCGAGAATTGGAGCCAACATTAGCAGAGGGAGGGAAAGAAACCGAGTTCTGATGGCATTGTTTGAACTCCCAGGTGCCGCTCAGGCCTTGGACTTTTCACTACATGAACCAGTTCCTTTTTCGTCCCAGGCAGTTTGAGCAAGGTTTTCTGTCACCTGCTGTTGGCCAAGCGTGACAGCTCCAGTGTCCTTTCACACGCCCCAAAGCGGCCTCTGCAGTTCACCACACAGACCCTGTCACCGTCCTTCTCGCCATCAGCAGGTGGCCTGCTCCTCCTCCGCAGAGAAAGGGAAACCATCCTGCACAAAGTCCACACTTCTCTCTGAGTTCTCGTGCATCTTGACCACCATCTTTGTTGAACTGTCCTCGGAGGAGTACTTCCTCCTGTGCAGAGTGAGCTGGACCCTTTTGCTCTGGATCCTGTCCCTCTCTGCTCCGGATCCTGTCCCTGCTGCCCTCCTCTGGGACTTAGCCTTATCAAGTACTCCTTCTTCCTTTTATCTTCAATCTCTCCTGCCCCAGTGGCTCTTTCTCTTGTGTCTATGGACTAAAAAAGAAAGAAAAGAAGGAAATTAAAAGAACTTTCCTTCTTCCTGAAAATCGGCCTATCATCCTTTTTCCTTCCTTTACTTCACAACGTGTTCGCTTCAAAAAATACTCGCTACTCCCTGTACTTTCTTATCGTTCATTCACTTCTCAATTCACTGCTGCAATTAGAATTCTGCCCCCCTACTTCCCTGAACCTGCCAAGTGCAGTGGCCTAATTTCAACACTTCACTCCTCTGTAACAGTTGATTCTGCTGCTGTGTCCTCTTCTAAATGGACCGTTGAGCACTTCCCTCATAGATGTTACTGCTTTTTTTCGGGGCTTCTTCCTCCATTTCCTATCGCTTAAGCCAACAAATGTGTTGCCTTTTCTGGATTACAAAACCTGTTGGAAAATTGACGGGGCCTATTGTTTGTTTCCCTAGAGGCATGTACTTTGCAGGGTATTGATCAAGGTTGTTAGTAACAAACTGAAAAATATAGTCCAGCTGGTGGAATCAAAAGGGGCTTGCCTAAGAGCACAGACAGTTCACATAAAGGTCGGGAGTGCGAAACTTCCAGGAACCCCGCACACGCAACGGAACTGCTCTGCCTCTGCCCAGTGAGAAGGCTCCTAAATCAAAGCCACCGCCAAGCTGCTGGCACCAAGCAGCTCTAGCGGGAACTGTGCCGGCAAAGCGGTGCCCCGCACCCTGTGCCTCTCTCCGCATGCAATTCTGTGCGGATCAAGTCCCTCATGAGGGCAAGTGTCTTCAGACCACCCGGTTTCCAATCAGGGTCTCTCCCAAGCTCATCCTTCTGGCAGAGCCTCAGTCTCATGCGGAATCCTGGCTTCAAAGGGAGTGAGAGATGTGGCTTCCACCTTTCCTGCTGGGGGCACTGTAGAAAGAGGCTAAGCAGACAGCGTTGGGCTAATCAATCAGCTGTTATCACCATGTACGTGTAAAGGCAAACTTCAAACACTGAAGAAACACATTTTAAATGTTGATGTTCCCGAGTGCTTTAGTCATGATTTCTTTCTTTCTTTCTTTTTTTTTTCTTTTGGTTACAAGTGTCAGATCACAATCGAAATTGCCTTTGTTATTATTTTTTTAATCTTTATTTTTGAGAGAGAGAGACAGAGTGCAAGCGGGGGAGGAACAGAGAGAGAGGGAGACACAGAATCGGAAGCAGGCTCCAGGCTCTGAGCTGTCGGCACAGAGCCCGACGCGGGGCTTGAACTCATCAACCCTGAGATCATGACCTTAGCTGAAGTTGGATGCTTAACCAACTGAGCCACCCAGGCGCCCCTGAAATTGCGTTTCATAGGAGAAGGAATTTATTGGCTCAGACAAGAAGTTCAAGAACAGAACTAGCTTTGTCAGAACATGTCCACTCAGGGTCTCTGTTATTGTCTTCGCTCTGCTCCCCACTGCTTCTCTCTCAGGCAAGATGCTCCTGCAGTGACTAGCTGGCCAACAGCAATTCCCTGTTCATATCCTACTTGTACAGCAACCCCAGCAGACAAAGAGCCTCCTTTCCCAAGTAGTTTTAGCAGAAGACCCAGAGTGACGTCTCCTTGGACTAGTGAGTCAGTGAATCTCTCAACCTCGTGAATCAGCCATCGTGACCAGGTTCGCAGCACTCCGATGCACCACGTTTGAGTGATGTGTCCCATCTTAGGTCCAGAATGTGGGGCCATCCCTATATGAACACGTCGAACTGAGGGATTGGAATGGAGGTGCTTTCCAGAGGAAATAGTGTGTTGGTACCCAGAGGAGGGAGAATGGATCCTGGAAAGGCAAATTTAAGAGCTGTCCCTTCCACCAGAATTCTGCATCCTGCCTTCTGTTCCAGATTTCCTTGGGATAATCTCAACTACTTCTGTGGTTTCAACTACTGTCTGATTTAGGACGCTCTTGTCTGGAATAAACCTTACTTTGATTTTTTTTTTTCATCCAGTGAAATAGAAAATTCAACAAAAGACAGTGCATTTGAGGGGCACCTGGGTGACTCAGCTGTTAAGCATCTGACTTCAGATCAGGTCTTGATCTCACGGTTTGTGAGTTTGAGCCCTGCTTTGGGTGAGCCCTGCTTCCCTCTCTCTCTCTCTCCTTCTCTCTCCCCCCATCCATCTGCCCCTTGTGGGATTCTCTCTCTCTCTCTCTCTCTCTCTCTCCCTCTCTGCCCCTCACGCACTTGTGCCCTCTCTCTCTCTCTCAAAATAAAACAAAACAAAACAAAAACAGTGCCTTTGAAAGGAATTTTTTAAAAGGGATTTTTTAGAAGGAGGAAGGGCACAGTCTTTTTTTCCCCCTATTTAAAAACATGTTAAACGACATTCTGAAATGACTCGAAGTGCTTCTGGTCCTCTACTAAAAATGGAACTGTTCGCTGTCAGATAATCCAGTTTATTTTGCCCAAATGGTGGACACAGACATTTTTGTCCACAAAGGGAATATTATTTTTTAATTTTTTTAAGTTTGTTTATTTTTTTGAGGCGGGGAGGGGCAGAGAGAGAGGGAGAGAGAATCCCAAGTGGGCTCCAGACTTGAACTCACGAACCATGAGATCACAACCTGAGCTGAAATCAAAAGTCGGTCACTTAACCGACTGAGCCACCCAGGGGCCCCCACAAAGCGAACATTTTTTAAAATATATTCTTCTTCTTCAGGAATAGGCCTCTTGATCCTTGGGATCTTCAATTGCGATATTTAATTATTCATTTATCTCATTTAAGGAAGGTTCAATGGTCATATCTAATCTCAGTTGTCTTAATTCCCAGCAAGCATGATTTTGAGCAATTGCCAGGGTTGTATTTTCTCTTCCCTTAGTGTAGCTTATCTTCTGGGAAGGAGGCACACAGATCTGAGTAGGTGACTACCTTAATACCAGTTTCTTTAAATGTGTTCCAGGGATAGAGGAAAAAATGCATTATGACCTGGTGTTCTGTCGGTATCCAAAGCAGGATCTCCACCCAGATCCAGGTTCTTTATTTCGTTTTAATTTTTTTTTAACGTTTATTTATTTTTGAGACAGAGAGAGACAGAGCATGAACGGGGGAGGGGCAGAGAGAGAGGGAGACACAGAATCGGAAGCAGGCTCCAGGCTCTGAGCTGTCAGCACAGAGCCCGACGCGGGGCTGGAACTCACGGACTGCGACATCATGACCTGAGCCGAAGTCGGCCGCTTAACTGACTGAGCCACCCAGGCACCCCATCGTTTTAATGTTTTAATTTATTTTTGAGAGAGAGAGTGTGTGAGCAGGGGAGGGGCAGGAGAGAGGGAGACAGAGGATCCGAAGCAGGCTCCACGCTGATAGCAGCAAACTTGATGCAGGAATTGAGCTCACAAACCGTGAGATCATGACCTGAGCCGAAGTCGGATGCTCAACTGACTGAGCCACCCAGGCGCCCCTCCAGTTTCCTATCTTTAAAGGGCATTTTTATCTCAAGGTCCTGAAAACATCACAACTCAACACACCTCGAATGAACTCATCTTTAACATTTGCTTTTTGTTCAATATTCCCTATTTCAAGTAACTAGTAGCTATCTTTCAACAAATTAGAAATTTCTGAATTGTCTGTCATCTCTCTCTGCTTTCATATCCAATGGGTCATCAAGTATT
This sequence comes from Panthera pardus, assembly GCF_024362965.1. Classification (NCBI taxonomy): domain Eukaryota; kingdom Metazoa; phylum Chordata; class Mammalia; order Carnivora; family Felidae; genus Panthera; species Panthera pardus. The sequence goes on along the minus strand of NW_026526654.1, from coordinate 86,188,704 downwards.
GCTAGTTCCTCCTGAATCTGCCTTGAACCTGTATCTTTCCATCCTCCTCTGCACGAGCCTTAAGTTTTTTAAGATTTTTTTTTAACATTTATTTATTTTTCAGAGACAGAGAGAGACAGAGCATGCGCAGGGGAGGGGGAGAGAGAGAGGGAGACACAGAATCCAAAGCAGGCTCCAGGCTCTGAGGCATCAGCACAGAGCCTGACGTGGGGCTCGAACTCACAAACCGCAAGATCATGACCTGAGCCAAAGTCGGACACTTAACCCACTGAGCCACCCAGGAGCCCCTGCACAAGCCTTAATTAAGAATGCCCTTTTCAGGAATTGTGGGCGACTTATTTGGACATATGGCAAAAGCCTGAAATGCTCTTCTGCATTCCATCTATCACTGGAAAGGAGAACCAGACAAGGAGCTGACTTCATTCAGCTCTGGCTTTAAACCTGCCCCCTCCCTTACCACGTCATCTCACTCACCAGAGGGAAATCACTTTTCCTCTTCGGACCTCAGTTTCCTCATTTGTGAAAGGAAGGGGTTAGACTACATAACCTCCAAGCCCTTCCAGCTCAACAGTTCTGGAATTCTAGTTCCGACAACCCTGTCCCTACCCCATTTATCTCACGGGGTTAGTGTGCAAGTTAAAATTACTGTACTTTCAGTGCCTGTTGGAGGGAACGCTGATGAATTCACACTAATTAATCCTATGCCTAGGGATTTAAAACCTAAGAAGCCAGGGGCTTCCAGGAGAGTCACACGTATTCAGCCCAGGGAGCAGAGCTACTGGACCCCTGTCCCGTCACTGGGGTGGGCTGGGGGACAGCTTCCATGCAGGCCTGGAGAGGTGGCTGCAATCACATAGGCAAGACCTTCAGAGAAGGTCACGGGCCTGAGTCATTATTAGCAGGATCACCTGAGCAGTCTATGAAAGACTCCCCCCAACGCCCCCTTTCACTCCTTTGTTGTTTTCTCTCAATTACTTAGGCAGCAAGGGTGGGGAAATTGTTTTAATAGCTGGCACCAGATTTCTATCAGGGAGACACCTGTTTAGGAAAACCCCTGAACCAGCCTATCGGCCTATGGGGGATAGTGGGAGAGCGTGTTCATCTAGGAGACTGGGAGAGAAGAGGAAAATGGGAGCTGGCAGGGGATAGAAAAAGAAACCCAAATGGCCAATGAGTATGGAAACAGCTGCCAGGTCTCCCAGCTAGTGGCTGCCTGGTGAGGAGCACAAAAACCCTGTTCGCCTCCAGGTGGGATAGACTTTGCAGTGAAGTATATTCTCCCTGTGGAACCAGGCGGAAGGAGCTTTCCCCCAAACTACATCCTTGCTTAACTGGATCTCCCGCCATTTGAAGGATGTTATTTAAACCCAGAGGACCAGGTAACCCCAGTGATCACTTACCTTACGTTAGTAACATAACACAACTGTACTTATTACCTTCTGAGTTTTTTAAATTAAAAATGTAGACGGGAGCCTGCGTGGCTCGGTTGGACAAGCATCCGACTTCGGCTCAGGTCTTGATCTCACAGTCTGTGAGTTCAAGCCCCCTGAGCTCAAGCTGACGGCTCAGAGCCTGGAGCCTGCTTCGGATTCTGTGTCTTCCTCTCTCTGCCTCTCCCCTGCTCATGCTCTGTTTCTGTCTCTGTCTCTCTCTCTCTCAAAAACAAACATTACGCATTTCTTAAATTTAAATTAAAAATGTATTAACCTTGTATTAAGCCTGTGTTTGCTACTACATATCACACTAGAATCCACTGAGATTTATTATGTCAGTGCTCTTGCTGTGATTATCTAGCAGCTCTTGGGAAAGGAAACAATATAAATAGATTTATCCTGATGTCAAGTAGGGAGGATAGTTGAAATTACCGGTCATGGTCCTGAGTTTCCGTAAAATACCAGTAAATCTCACATGAGTCTGGGGACTTCATGACCGTGTGAAGGGCAAGGGCCCCCAAGCTTTTCCTATCACAGCCTTCATAGAAAACAATGATATTTATGCAGCACTGGGGGGCTAACCCGAGGGGAGCCAGGGACAACGCACTATATGGGGCTTGGTAAAAACATTACATTTTGTTCATATCACATCACACAGTTACGTCAAGAAAAATGAGCTAGGAAGTATCAGAGAAAATATTTACAACTGCCTTTCTGTAAAACTCTTCTGTTAAAGGACTTCACTGAGAAATCAGAGCTCCCTCCCCATGCACGCGGCTTTCCTCTCAAGGTTTTAAGCCTTAGAGGGTCCCACCCTCCTTTTCTAACCCTTGATCGCCTCCATCCAGGAGGAAACATGTTCATCCAAATGGGTGATAAAAAATTGAAAACCGTTTTTGCAAACCTTTCAAACATTTATAACAGTTGGAATTAAGTTGAAAGGGTCTACCAGCTCCGAAGTTTTTGTGATCAGGGCACATGGACCTCAGACCCACCGGGACTTGGACCCGCCGATGGCCCCTCAAGCGGGAGCTGTCCCTGACGGATCTCACGTATGCGAGCAGTCCCTCGGAGGACACTGGGTCCGCTGAAAGTGCCCTTGGCCAGAAGCCTGCTAACTGGGGGGACAGAGATCGGGGCCCCGCCGAGCCCTGCCTCGCCTCACACCGGGCTGCCCCTCGGCTGCGGAGCCCTGCTTCTTGCCCTTTTCCAACACAGACTCCCCCCACCCCTGCTCTCCACCCTTCGTCCATGGAGTGGGCAGCAGAGGCAGAGACGGGGTTCCAGGCGCTGGATCCCCCTGCTTGCATTTTCCGGCCCTGCAGGGGGTCCCAGGCTTTTCATCCGTTCGTGAATACCTCGGGATGATGTTAGGCTCTCTACCCCCTGCCCGAGCCACTCTGTGGATCCCCCAACCAGGGTATGGCCAGCCACTCTGGGCCCTACAGGAGATCAGCGCCACCAAGCATACCTCTGAGAATATCCAGTTAAAGCCACAAGCAGGGGGTGGAAAAGTAACTCTGAAGGTTCAGAGAAATAGCCTCATAAAATAACAGAAACGAGTGTAGCTGGTAGATCAATTGGGCGTGTGTGTAAGCTGTGAGACTTTAACTCATAACTCGTATCAATTTATTTATAGCTACTATAACAAAAAATATTGTTAAAAAAATTTTTAACGTTTATTTATTTTTGAGAGACGGAGACAGAGCATGAGTGGGGTGGGAGTGGGGGGCAGAGAGAGGAGACACGGAATCCGAAGCAGGCTCCAGACTCTGAGCTGTCAGCACAGAGCCCAACGGGGCTGGAACCCACAAACCATGAGATCACGACCTGAGCCGAAGTCGGTCACTTAACCGAGTGAGCCACCCAGGTGCACCCAAAAAATAACTCTTGAAATAATGTTTATTTTTGAGAGAGAGACAGAGACAGAGAGAAAGACAGAGAGAGCAAGAGGGGCGAGGGGCAGAGAGAGGGAGACCCAGAATCCGAAGCAGGCTCCAGGCTCCAAGCCCGATATGGGGCTCAAAACCACGAACCATGAGATCATGACCTGGGCTGAAGTTGGACGCTTAACCGACTGAACCACCCAGGCACCCCCAAAAACAACTTTTTAAAAGTGTTATTTGGGCCTGATAAAAATTAAGCCACTCCCCGCCCCCCCCCTTGCATCCCTGCAATACTGCAGTCTAATTCTGATGCTAGTCACTTGGAGTCAGCAGAGATTCCACAGGTGAAGGGCATGGTCCCCAACTGTCCTCATTTCAGATGCCCGCTGCAGGTGTGGTCACCTGCACTTCTGACCAATTGGCTACCAGTTTGGGGGGTTCCCAAGACCCCCTCAGGTTGGATAATTCATTAGAATGACTCCCAGAACCCAGGAAAGTGCTGTACTTACAATTACAGTTATTAAAAAAGGATACAAATCAGGACCAGCCAAGTGAAGAGTCACATAGGGCAAGGTCTGGAGGGTCCTAGACACAGAGCTCTGTGTCCTGTCTCGTGGAATTGGGGTTGTCATCCCTTCCGGAACAATGATGTGTTTACCACCAGGAAGCTACCCTGAGAAGCCTCCGTGTCCAGAGATTTTATTGGGGTTTTATTACATAGGCACGACTGATTAAATCATTGGTTTCAAAGTTGAACTGAGTAAATCTCCAGTCTCCTTCCCCTCCCTGGAAGTGGGGGTGGGGGGGGTCAGGCTGATGTCACAAGGTTCGGGGCCCAGGCTTCTAATCACATGGTTGGTCTCTCGGGCATAACAGGTCCCATCCTGAGTCACTTCCTTAGCATAAGCTTAGGTGTGGATAAGGGGCCCACCACGAGTAACAAAGACATTCCTATCATCCAGGAAATTCCAAAGATTTCGAGGTTATCTTTCAGGAAGCAAGAACATACATCAGACAAACCCTATTATAACCCCTAACAACGCTGGTTTATGGATACAAGACTCTCAGGATAAGTCTCCCGGACAAATCAGGTATTATATGGATTTTCCACTAAAGGAGGACAAACGAATTGTTGGAGATATAATTCTGAGCTAAAAGTCAATATGAGAGAAAGTTATTAGGAGAACAAAGAACAAAGGTGGCAGGAAGAAGGAAAGAGTAAAACCAAAATGTACAGTCATAAAGGATTAAAAAGACGCAAGTCCTTGGGGGTGGGGAAACTCTAGACCATCAGAAAAAATGGAGCCCAAGTAGGGTTTCGCCTCTTTATTATTTTTTTAAGTAGACTCAGTACCCAGTGCAGAGCCCAATGTGGGGCCTGAACTCACAACCCTGAAATCAAGACCCGAGCTGAGATCAAAAGTCAGTTGCTTGACCGACTGAGCCACCCAGGCACCCAGGGTTTCACCTTTTATTCCTATTTAAGGCTGAGAGATGTCACTGTCAGAAGACCAATATTCTCTTGAACACAGTGTTGGATTTGGACTTTGATGGGGCTCTCCACTTAGAAGAAATCTCCCTCACACCCACCAGGCAGGCACAAATTGATGGGTATGGTCATGCATCAGACCTGGTGCATATGTGCCAGACTGAGAAAACAAGATATGACAAGAATCTTCTGCAATGCAGTCCCATGGGCAAAAGAAAGATTTAGAAGCTTGTTAAGAAAAACACATTGCCATCTGGAAGTAAGTACAAGGCATAGATCTAGGAGACATTGGTGTCTTCTGGGAAACACTGAGGTGCTAGCAGAGAAAGGTCTTTTTAGATTATCCCCGTCTTCTCGCCTGCCCCCTTGGAGGGTCGGGTAAATGAAGGAAGGGCCAAAGATGTCAAATGTACAGGCCTTCGTTTTCCTCAAAGTGGGAGCCTTGAAAAACAGCCCTGAGTGCATGTGAGGGTTTTTTTCATGTGCATTTCATGAAAAGTGTATAATTCTGTACAAAAAGGAATATGCAATTTTCCTAAACACTGAGACCTTGCTTGGATCTGTTTGATACATTCTTCACCAAATATTAGTATCTGTAGACTCAACATTTGGATAACTGCCTTTTTTCACATAAACCTTCACTGATAAGTGAAGAATATTATTCTTAAAACTTTTAATATATACATCAATATTTGATCCATTCTAGGATGCATATTTTCACACAATTTTCCATCTCTAAAGCTGGGTACATCTTTGAATCAGTGGTGTCTTACAATTATAATCGCCAGCATTGTTTTTTCTTTTATGATACATAAGAGAATGTACATCTGTAGAACCTTAGATTCGATGAAATATGGACAATTGCTTAAAATGTTACTAGACAAAACGTTGAAAGTTTAAAGAACCCCAGTTGTCCTGAGTAGCTTGAATCCTTTCAGAACATGACAGGAATTAAGTGTCCAAATTCTAGAACTGTTAAAGAACTTTAAAAAGTGCCTTCAGGCATGGGAATCTACGGCTTTCAGATATCATATGCTTCTCCTTTAATCTTTTAATGCGACAAGTTATAGTAATAGACTTTTTTAAAATGTTGAACCATATTTACGTTCCTGGAGTAAACCCAACTTGATATGATGAGTGTTGGTTTTACAGACTACCAGATTCAGTTTTCTTTTTCTAAATTTCATTAAAGAGAAAGAAAGCGCACACACACAAAAGTGGGGGAGGGGCAGAGAGAGAGAGAGAGAGAGAGAGAGAGAGAGAGAGAATCTTAAGCAGACTCCACACTCAGTGTGGAGCCCAACAGGGGGCTCTATCCCACCACCCTGGGATCATGCCTGAGCTGAAATCAAGAGTCGGATATTCAACCAATTGGGCCACCCAGGCACCCCTGGATGCAGTTTTCTGATCTAATATGGAAATGTCGAATTCCATGATAGAGATACATTTTTACTTTTCCTCAGATACATGCAACAATGAATGGTTCTTCCTTCTCTTAAAGAGATTGTGTTAGGGACACCTGGGTGGCTCAGTTAGTTGAACATCCGACTCTTGTTTCAGCTCAGGTCACGACCCCAGGGTTGTGGGATTGAGCCCCACGTCAGACTCCATGCTGAGCACTGAGCGTGCAGCTTGCTAAAGATTCTCTCTCTCTGCCCCCTTCCCCGCTCACGCACACCCTCTCTAAATAAATAAATAAATAAATAAATAAATAAATAAATAAATAACTTTTTTAAAAAAGAGAGAGAGGCGTGCCTGGGTGGCTCAGTCAGTTAAGCGTCTGACTTGGGCTCAGGTCATGATCTCAAGGTTCGTGAGTTCAAGCCCCGTGTCGGGCCCTATGCTGACAGCTCAGAGCCTGAAGCCTGCTTTGGATTCTATGTCTCCCTCTCTCTCTGCCCCTTCCCTGCTCATGCTCTGTCTCTCTCACTCTCTAAAATGGATAAATGTTTAAAAATAAAATAAAATAAAATAAAATAAAATAAAATAAAATAAAATAGAGAGAGAGAGATTGTGTCAGATTAGAGTTACCTGATCATTAGATGTTTGGTAGGACATTGGTTCTGCTATCTGGTTTTACTGTTTTGTCTGGAGGGGGCGGGAGAGTTTTCACTGCCGATTCCCTTGTCTTTATAACAGTTTTGGGACTTTTCATGTTATCTATTTCTTCCCAAGCCACTTTCGGCAATTTATATATTTTTTGGAATTTGTATGTATTGTCTAAATGTTGAAGTTATTGCCATAGCTTTATAGCACTTTTTCTCTTTTTATCGATGCCACAACTGAAATTATGCCCATCTTCCCATTCTGAATCTTTCTCTTTTTTCCTGATAAATACTATAAATGTTTTACAAAAAAAAAATCAATTTTTGTATTTGTCGATCCACTTTAGAGTATCTTTGTTTCCAGTCTCGTTACTTTCTGCTAAGTTATATTACTTCTCACTTAGACTTTCTATGGGTTTATTCTGTTATTCTTTTTCCAACTTCTTACATTAGATTAAAATGGATCCTTAACTCATTAATTCTCAGCCTTTTATCTTTTCTAATGTAAGCATGTTGGGCTGTAAAATTCCTTCTAAGGGGGCGCCTGGGTTAAGCGGCCGAATTCGGCTCAGGTCATGATCTCGCGGTCCGTGAGTTCGAGCCCCGCGTCGGGCTCTGTGCTGATCGCTCCGAGCCTGGAGCCTGTTTCAGATTCTGTGTCTCCCTCTCTCTGACCCTCCCCCGTTCATGCTCTGTCTCTCTGTCTCAAAAATAAATAAACATTAAAAAAAAAATTTTAAAAAAAAGTCAAAAACCATTTAAAAAAAATAAAAATAAAAAATAAAATTCCTTCTAAGTAATCTTTGGCTATATTTCATGTTTGAATATATAATGTCTTCATGATTGTGCACTTCTAATTGTTTTCTAGTATCCATTCTCATTTATTCTTTGATCCACAAGGTATTGAAAGGCACATTTAAAATTTGTCCCAAATGTATGGAGTGGTTTTAGTTATCTTATCTCTACTAATTTCTAGCATACTTGTAGTAAAAGAACATATTCTGCATGTAACTGATTTTTTTTTTTTTTTTTTTTTGGGAGAAGCTTTAAGACTTACTTCATTGCTTAGGATGTAGCCAATTTTAATAAATGTTTTATTTGTACTTGAAAAGAATGTGGATTTTCCAATTGTTTGTTCCAGGATTACATGTGTCCAAAAGTCTTTCTCAAGTCTTTATCCTTACTGATTTTGTGACTGCTTGATCTTCCAATTACCAAAACGTTCTACAAAACAGCTCATCCACTCTGATTGTGGATTCAACTGCCTATTGTATGGTCCCCAGTCCATTCTTAGGCCCTGGAACCAAAAGTTGAAAGTTCTAGGCCTCCAGGAATCAGTAGTAACACCCAGGGATTTCTGGCCTCCCTCCTTTGATAGCTCAATATGCATATAGAGAAATAAAACTAAACATTGGCATTTTTTAAGTGTTCTGTACAAGAAAATTTTAAAACTCTAAATTTCTGTATTGCCAGAAACATGTAAGATCTCTAAGCCTCACTTTTTCATTGAAAAATGGAAATAATAACATCTGAGGTTGAGATTCCCCAGGAAATGACACCAAGACAGAGATTTGTACTCAGGGAGTTTGTCGGGAAGCTTTAAGTGGCCTTAGCAGAGAGTGTTATGTCTCACTCGTGTATACCCACCAAGCTGAGCACGGACCTAACACAGCAAGTAGTCGATGGTTGTTAACTAAACCAAATGACATGAATCTCTTTTCTGATACATATAATGGATATAACTTTTTCATCAGAGGAAAGCTGCAGTTAGACTGTGGCATCAGACCTGGGACCACTGGAGGACCTGGCCAAGAGTTGTCCTTGAGCTTCCCAAGAGAACCAGAATCCCCTAGTAAGTTCCTATGCCCCCTGGGCAACAAAGCCAACGTGGAGGCAGCTTCCGACACCGAGAACAACCATCAAGGACTCTCAATTATTTCTAAAAGGCCACTTTTATACAGGGTATAGGGAATCTAGAAATCTCAGGAGCTAAGAAAGAAATTAAGCTCTCAAATCTTAGACCTAGAAGCCAGAAAAGCATAAAATCTTAAATGATCTAAAATGAGAACCCCCTCCCACCTGGGGGATAACTAGGAAAACGGAATGTGTCTGTAGCTTTGGGTCCTGGTCTTTTCAGACTTCTATCCTTTCTCGGGAATATCCCTTTCCCCATGTGACTGCTGGCTCACGAGCACCTGCCATGTCCTGGAGGGTGCAGGAGTCTGTGAGCACAAAGCATGGCGGGATAGAAAAATTCAAGGGCCGTTTTCCATTGCTTTGTTCTCTTTATGACATTGACCTCTTCCTTCTGAGACACAGGTTTTCACTCCCCTTTGGTTCAGTTGCTTCTTTGGGATTCTAAACCTTCAGGTTAAAGTTCTCCACGCGTTGAAAACAGCATGAAAGGCTGAAATCGTGTATGCTCTTAGAACTCTCCTGTGAAGGCCCACATTGGAGACTGACATCTATCAGTGAGTCTAGTGTGGCCAACTACTCCCTCTGCGTCAGAACAGATGGGTTTCTCTGCGTTTGGCTGCTCTGTCACATGAAAATGGTGCTATCATTAAATCCCAGAATCCCACATCCCACTCAGGGCAGAGCAATATTCACTCTATGAGAAGTATTCAGCAACTGAGGCTGATTCAGTACATGGGCCTTGCACGTCCGTGGCTTGAAATGGTAGAGGCAATTGCTCGCTGACTTAAATTATTTTCTCTCGAGCCCATAGAGTTACATTTTTTTTTTCCGTGTTAAACACATCAATGATTTCTCTCCGCTAAGCGGGTGTGTACTCAACCACCCAGCCACCTGCCTTCAATCATGGTTGCTCTCTCTCTCTCTTCTAGCCCCTTGTTTGGTATCTGGGGAGGGGCGGGGGGAAGCGCCTTTCTGATTTCAGCGCCATCGTGTCTGTTCACTGCTGGTTTAGATGCCAACACTCCAACCAGCTCAGCTACTGTCCTTGATTTCTTCCACAAAGACTACGCTTTTCCCCTTAGTCTCTCCTAATTATATGTAGGCTTTTCATTTCAGAATAACCTGTCTCAGAAGATCATGCTTCAGACCACCTCTACTCCCTTCTGTTTGCTTGTTTGTATATAAGCATCCTGCACCACTCCATACCTCATTCCCAATCCAAGAAATCCGTATTTATCTCTATGCACATAAAAGCAAGTTCTCTGTTCAACTCCAGCTCATGAAATTTTAATTTTTATAAATGCTTTTTTTAATGTTTATTTATTTTTGAAAGAGAGAGAGAGAGAGAGAGAGAGAGAAAGCACAAGCAGGGGAGGGGCAGAGAGAGAGAGAACAAGACACAGAATCCGAAGCAGGCTCCAGGCTCCGAGCTGTCAGCGCAGAGCCCGATGTGGGGCTTGAACTCACAAACTGTGAGATCATGACCTGAGCCGAAGTCAGATGCTTAACCGACTGAGCCACCCAGGCGCCCCTGAAATAATCCTTTTTTATTTCTTTTACTAATAACTCTTTGCCCCACGATCCTTCCTATAAAAACCCTCTATTTTGTACAACTGCTCAGAGCGTCTACTTGCTGGGAGGGAGTGCTGCCTAATTCACGAATTGCTTAATGAAGTCAATTCGATCTTCAAATTCACTCAGTTGAATTTTGTTTTTTAACACCCCCCCCCTCCAAAAAACAGAACAAAATAAAAACCAGAAAACAACTCTTTAAAAGACTCCCGTCGGGGCGCCTGTGTGGCTCAGTCGGTTAAGCGTCCAACTTCAGCTCAGGTCATGATCTCGCGGTTTGTGAGTTTGAGCCCTGCGTTGGGCTCTGTGCTGACAGCTCGGAGCCTGGAGCCCACTTCCGATTCTGTGTCTCCCTCTCTCTCTCTGCCCCTCCTCTGCTCATGCTCTGTCTCTGTTTCAAAAATAAATAAAAACATTAAAAAAAAAAGTTAAAAAAAAAAAAAACTCCAGTTGGTTGGTCCTAACACTCACAGCAGATTAGCCGGCCTCATGTGTGCTTATGAGAAATGGAGATTTTCTGAGCAAAAGGCTCAGAGATCAGATCCACATCAGAATAACAAGGCTTTCGAAAGGCAAACAACAGTTTTTCACTTGTTTACAAAGTGTGAAAAGAAATACGGGCCCACTGTCGGTTTTTTCCACCAATTTCACGCACACGCGCACACACACACACACACACACACCACACACACACACATCACACTGCCATTACCACAATCATTCGAATCAGTTCTAAAAACTGAAAAGGGTGGAAATAAGATTGATCCCGAAAAAATAACCCACAGAATTCACTTTAAATGTAAAGGAGCAACAAAATTTATTGGCTGAATTGAACACAACAGTTAAAATGGCAGTGTTGTATTTTCATTTTAAGATGTCTGAATGAAACAAGAAAAGTGCTATTAGTTCAAGCTTCTTACATTCATTAAAAGAGTGGCTATCAAAAACAGCAACATGCACAATGATACATATGCACAAAATGGAATTATATCAACAAATATACAAAATACCCAAAATAAAATATTTACAGGCTTAAAAATATAAACATTGGTTCATTTATCCCATTAAATCATTGGAGGAAGGAGAAAAGATCCTATTGCTATCTGGAATCCTCTTGTAAAACAAGTTTTAAAAACATAGAGTAGTTCTAGAAGACAATTTTTGATGTTTTGGGGGGGACTTAACATTCTATTATAAAAATAATATCTATAAACCTACTAACCATTTTCCTCCTGTGCACAAAAATAATACAGCCAAAAGCTTGTCCTCAAAGACATGCCTGACTTTCAGGAAAACTAATTATAGAGATGGAGTTTCTCATTTGGGTCTTCTTTGTCATTATTTTCAAATAACCTGCAATTCCCTATAGTACACTGAGATATTTCATATAAATAACTTGGTCAAAACCTGAAGTTAGCAATGAGCCCGGCAGAGAGCTGGAGTCGAGTAAAAATGACAAAAATTTACTTTGCCTATAGCGTCAAAACCATTTTCCCTGACGTTCTTGATAGAACGACCACTCTCGGATCCTTCGCGTTCAGATAACTTCATCCTAGAAGCAGTAACAATGTCATCTATTACTTTGTTAGCATTTCTCTTCCTTTCTTTAGAAACAACTGTGCAGTGGGGGATAAATGGTTGCAGTGTAGATATCTGAGAAGGTTTACTAATTCCTTTAGGCTGCCTAGGGCCATCTCATGGCATGTCACAAGGATTTGCTGTGTTTGTGCTCTGTGCCCCTATGCGGTTTGACCAGGTATTTTTAGTATCTCTGCTTTAGCTTATTAGATGATCCAGGTAGGTATCTGAGAAAGTTTAATATGTCTCTGACAGCCAGTCACCTAGGCTGTATTTTATTAAAAATATTATCTTCCCACACAAAGCAGAAAGTTACTCTACCAATTATTGAGTAGTTACCAAAAAGGACCCCAGTTGACGATTCAATAGAATGACCACCTGTCACCGAACTCTTCATTACATCTTATTAATACGAGGTCTAAAATCCATTTTAAAAGCATCTCGCCAAGCGTAGGCAGGTCATCGATTAGTAAAATAACCTTGTTAATTGTGACCATGTTACAATTTCAAATGGATTGTCCCTAAATACAGGAGTATGAACAGAAGCGGAGTGGAAGAAAACTCAGCTTGCAACCCGCTGGGTTCACTACTGAAATTGTTTTTGGTTTTGTTACTGACAAAACAGACAGCAGATTACAAAATCTTTAGGCAGACCTGCTTGTGTGTAGCTCGAGAATAACCGGGGAATATAGTCCACAATTTTGACTGGCCCAGGTGGGGAAAAAACCTGCTAGACTCTGAGATCTTTTAGACTTGCATGTATAAAAGCCATCAAAGAATTAAAAACCAAAAAACCAAAAAACCAAAACAAGTTCACTTTTAACTCAAATAGTCAGAATTGTCATCGGTTGAATGGTCTCCACAATTATAAAAATCTGGTTTGGCTCTCACAGTTCAGAACTCTGATCAGTTTCTTACTTAAAACGACTTATACAAAAATGGAATCACATGGCTAAAAAAGAAGATGTGTAATTAAAGCAGGAGCTATAGAGTTAGGTTTCTCATTCAAATTCTGTCCATTACGTACGAAATGGGCGACTCTGGACAAGGTATCTCACCTTTGCGCGCATTATTTCCTTCCTCTGCAGGATGGAGCTAATACCCACCCTGCACGGTTCTTGTGGACCGTGGCGATAACAATGCACAGAGGATCGTCCCGGCACAGAGTCGACACCTGGTATATGTTAGTTGTTTTACTTCAATATACAACCCTCAAATTCCCGGTGGCTGACTTTCTAGGTCTTCAGTAAATATTAGTTGAATGAATTAATGAATCAGAAAATAGGCGCCAGAATTCAATGGCCACAGACAGAAGGTAGGATGCGCTACTTTTGAAAGAGCCAGGAGCTTGTCTCCGAAGTGCAGAACTGTATCGACGCGAGGGATCGCTCAGCTAGTTCCTACTTAAACAAGCCACACGGAACACCCAGAGCAAGCCTGGGCTGGGTTGATGATAGAAAACCACGTGCAACGTGCCCGGAATGACTGAAATCCTACAGGGAAGAAATATTGCCATGACAACAGAAGAGATTTCTGTCTATATTTTTGATGTTAAACCCGAGAAAGAGAGGATACCGTCAAAAAAAAAAAAAAAAGCAGAGCGTTTGCCTGTTAACTGCACAGCAGTGCCCGTCTCTCTGCCAGTGATGGGAGCCCCATCGTCTCAGACACAAAACCAATTCTCAGCTTTATGGCTTGGGTTGGCTTTTTTTTCTATTGGAAGTGAGCCGGTCATGCCATGAAGTAGTTTTTAGCTCTTGTGTCACCCTAAGTTAGTGAAGACTTTATATTCCTGTCCCAGACACTAGGGGAAAAGAGAGAAAGGGAAAGAAGGGAAGGGGGAGGGGTAAAGATGGAACGGGATGGAAACAAACATAAAGCAGGGATGAAAGATGGCACACGAGGGGAGTAATATTGCCTAGCCCTCGATAAAAGAAAGATGTTTTTAGGGACTGTGAAGAAAGTCCCATCACGGTACGGCTATGTGTGAACTCCAAGCTGAAGGGGGTTCTATGAAGTATCAGATACAGTATATGCCCCATGAATACAGGTTGCTTTGAATTTAAGTACTTATCGGTCATAAAATGCGCCCAGTTTCAGTTCCGGAGGCTTCGTGGCCATTTTAATCTGTCCTTTTTCAGTTTGAGAAGGGACTCCTTTCCGTAATCATGAAACTATCATTCTGAATCGCTCCTTGAAAGCATTCTCTGCAGTGAAAGAAAAACATTCCTTATAAGTGGACTATTCTCGCAAGAAGCCGACTCCTCTATATCATCAGCACAGTGCAAAGGCTTTGAGAAGCAATTTATGCCAGCCGTCAGGAGATGCTCAGGGCCAGACGCTGCCCGCCCTTGAGGGGGAACCACACTTACCACCTGACCGTGTTACAGACACATCTTTCTATGAAGCAAACGCTTGCCTCTTGCTTTCCCGCACAGGTCTGTATGTCACCAGTCGGCCATGCCAGCGTGTGGTCCCAAGCTGTCGTGCATATTTGTGCGTGGGGAATCAAAAATCCCTAAGGCCGAGTTTCCACGAATAAGAACTATGTTGTTCATCCCTTGGGCTGCCTGGAGAGGACGGAGGGAAACGGGTAGGGCCCAGGTATTTGGGTTCCCCCTGTTACTTCATCCGGGTACTTTAAACCAGCCATTGCCACTGGTGAGAAGAGGCAACTGTGATGCTTTCTCCTTATGTTTAAGAGTATAAAATTCTTTAATTAGTTTCTTAAGAATGCTTAGTTGCTTAAGAATGAGCACAAAGTATATGCAAATATATTGGAACACGCCTCAGTAGAAACGGAGCACAGGGGACCAAGGCCAGATTGTCATCATTCAGGGGAGAAATCTGGAATGACTACCCTCAGGAAATGTGTTCCACTACGCAAGTGTCAAAACACTCCACCCTCGCGAGAAGTGTCCCCTTACTGCCATCTGAGGGCACCAAGTAAACATGGTGGCTACGGAGAGAGCGGGGAGAAAGCTGCTTTAATTACTCACTGCATACAAAGTGAATGGTAAAAAGTCTCGGAAGACTAATCTGACAAAGATGTAAGGAATGAAAACTCAGAAAGATCCGTATAAGAAACCTTGATTATCTAACACAGCCTTTTTACCTTGGTAACTGTGTGAGCAAAGGGTACTTTGAATATTATCCATTCAAGTGCAAATACTTCAAAACTTACTTCTGAGATGAATGAAGAAACCCTTAAAACTCAGTAAAACGTCACATTCATCAACGTGAAACGTTTTGTATTTACATAGGCAGATAATTTGTGGAAAACGTATCTAAAGGAAGCCCTTAATGTCCTCTATGTCACTGTTGTTATTAGGTGAAATAATAAAAATCTATTTCCTCTTGCAATTATCGAAAATGCTATAGTAAAATTTCTCCCGGTCAGTGCTAATGGAAGAATAAAAGCATCCAACTGCCATTAGAACTGATGCCAGAGTAGTTCAAGTAACATTGTGTGATGTAGACATTAAAGTCAGGCTGTCTTTGTGCAGAGCCATTAAACTCACTGATAAATGCAGGGCCAACCATTGATTTGACTTTCTCCTCTCTAATTTGTTCAGCTCTCTGACTAAACAGACTTAATCAACCAAGCATCTCAGAATCATACACAACATAGCAAAGGTATCATCAGCCCACATTTAATCCTTCCCATTAAAAAAAAAATCAGCAAATATGGCCAATTTAGGAAATGCATAATAATAACTGGACTATAAATCTATTAAAATGCTAAAAAAAAAAAAAAGCCAACTCTTCAATCTCCAAGAACATGAATGAAAGTAGCCCTTGGCACAAAAAAAGCAACTATGATTCCTTGCCTATGGGTGGACAAGGTTACGATCCAGGCTTCCTGCATTGGTCCTGATTTCCCATCAACCTACTGAGGCCATTTAATTAATTGCCTGCATCCTTCATTTTGACTAGCGTGGGTGGAATTCTTAAAGATATAGAGGTTTTGGGTTTTTTTTTAATGGAAAACATACGGGAAAAAAAAGGAAAAAAAGAGAAAATATTTTACATCTTGCATAACTGGTTAATTGCCAGGCAAGAGAAAATGAAGGTAAACTTTGCTGACACTTTCCTTTACTTATAAAAGAAGACACAGCATCGCGGTGGAATCGGAGAAAGGAGTCCCAGAACTGTGAAAGCAAAAATAGTTTGTCCCAGTGCTTATAAAAGAGATTTATCAATAGATTGCCTTTACTGTTACAATATTCTCATCAGTACTTCAGGTACACTTAACTTTCCTGTACAGTTGAACAAATGAGCAAACAGAACTTTTGTCATGGATTCACACAGAGGAGACTACAACCCTCACAAGCAAATGCACGAGAAGAAAATCAAGATCCTTTGTTTTACAGCTAGGAATGAAATTTACGTTCTTTACATTCGCTGGGGGACGGGGGGGGGGGGGGGGGGGGGGGGATGAATGCAGCTGGAGTCTAACTAGCACTATCGGGGTGAAATCAAATTTAAATCCGTTTCTCAAGACAGAATGTGTAAAATATTTCCAAGTGTGCAGTAGATGCCTTTGTGTGTTAGTTTGTGCACAGTTGAGTGCATCAGCACGTGTGCGTGCGAGTGGCTTTATGAATTCCTGGTGGTGGGTTCAGAGTGCTTAAGGCTATGTCTGATTATAGGACCTCATCTATAGAAGGAAATTAAATATTAAAACAGTACTTTGAAATGACATTAAGGATCTGACACAATGCAATAAAAGCCAGTAATCTGACTAATAAAGAAATTCAACAAATCTCTACCACCTCTTCTAATTGAATCACTGCAAATTTAAAATGGGAACGATCTGCTTTATGCTACTGGCTCAAACTTGTTTTCCTTTGATGTCTGTTTATTTCGTTCCTTTCGTACTGTTGAAATAGGTTTCCGTATACTTAGCTTGCCTCTTTCTTTCCTTTATGACACAGAACACAAGCTTTAAAAACATGTACCATCAGTTCATTACTTAGGCAATCTCTCTGGAAGATGGGAGCTATGTAGCTCATATAGTGTATGAATATTATGCCGT
Organism: Panthera pardus; assembly: GCF_024362965.1. Lineage (NCBI taxonomy): Eukaryota > Metazoa > Chordata > Mammalia > Carnivora > Felidae > Panthera > Panthera pardus. The sequence continues at coordinate 86,171,746 of NW_026526654.1, read as the reverse complement.
TCACATGCATGTAGTTTTGCTTGAGAATATCTAGTCATCCTGACACCACGAATCAACTCCTAGTAGGAGCTCTGGTCTTTTGATTACACACACTGAAGAGCATTTCAGAGAGGATATTACATAATCATTAGAGGCTAATAGCGTTCTAGGAGCTGCTTCAGTTAATCACTCAAAGTATCCAGGCATATGGTAACCTGTTCTGAAATAAATGTTTCATCTAAAATAATAGGAAACATACATATAAGGAAGCCACTTTTCAAAAAAAAAAAATCTTGGCATAGAATGTTTATGATACATATGCTTGCCAGTGTCATATTCTCAACATACCTGTCCCAATCACAAGTCTATAAAGCAAAAGTCAACTAACATGAAAAACTGTGTTTTTCTCTTGTTTTTTCTTTATATGTTCCTCATTTGGGACTCCCTATATTGTAGGATAGTGGAATCCAAAATTTTTATAACCAAGGTAAAAATCTCTGATAAATAGTCTCTTACCCAAGACAAGACAGAACCATTCCTCTGGGAGGTCAACACAATAGACTTTTCTTTTTTTCTTTTTTCTTTTTTTTTACCCCTGCATTGAGAGCCAGAGAACCCATATAAAACAAAAACAGAATTGCTTTAGGTTACAGTACATAAAAGAACATCAATAGTTCAGGGACAGTTATCATAACTAGTTATAAAACCAGATTTTAAATTCAAGGTTACTGATAGATTATAAAATGTTAACAGCTGGATAAACTGTAAAATATGCATTATGTACACATGAAAAGGTTACAGTTTATAAATGCTAAAATACTGTGTCTCTTGGCATTTTAGAGAAATCTTTCCCTGATCCTAATTTCTTCACTGGGTGGGAAAGAAAAAGGAGAAAGAAAGAAAGAAAGAAAGAAAGAAAGAAAGAAAGAAAGAAATCCTGCTCTGTTGAGCTTTTTACTTCTCTCCAAACAAATGATCTAGACCAAGCAAACCAAACTGCTCCTTTATGGTCCTGGTGGTAGATAGTGACCTATTTGCATACCCAGCAACTGAAAGTAGGCAAATTTTCTGCCAATCACTGATCCCCTCTGCTCATCAGGTGAAGACCAGACTCTTTCAGCTTTGGGGGTGTTTCCCACACAGTGGTACAGCAAAGGGTCTTGTCTTTTCTTTCTTTCTTTCTTTCTTTCTTTCTTTCTTTCTTTCTTTCTTTCTTTCTTTCTTTCTTTCTATCTCTCCCTCCCTCTCTCTCTCTCTTTTTTTTTCCTGGAAAGAAAAAGGAAAAGAAGGAAGGAAGGAAGGAAGGAAGGTGTCTTGGGAGAGGAGGGGCTCCTCTGGGGTTGGCAGTGGTTCCTCCAGGCCCTCTTTGCACCCTGCCTGGCACGGCCAAGTATCACGGCATGACGCTTACTTGGGTTTGTTTGGGTAAGTCCTGTTTTCTGCAAAGGCAAGTAAAGGTGACTTCCAAGTGTTGAGCGCATCAAAGCAAAAAAAGGAAAACCAAAGATTTTTTTTTTTTTTAAGGTAAAAAAATTAAAAGTGCTTGAAAATAATTCTCAGGAAACTTATCTTGAGAGGAGAATCCCATGTGTAGCACCCCCTCCACGCTGTATCCTGCTGCCCCTGCTGGCCGCACAGGGACCTCCTGGGTCTAGGCTCTGGAGCAGGGACGGTCCTAAGAGCCTCCGTTTAGGGGGAAGCAAAACTTATTTCAGTGGTTCCCAGGGAAAGTTGTATTCCTTGACGTGTGGTCCACGCACGTCGGCCTCGGAGACCTCACAACTTTTTGGCAGTGTCGTGGCACGCCGCTGCCCGGATGGTGGTCCCAGCCAAGCCCCTGTTGCTGACCCTGCGGACCAGCACTTTGGAAACCGGGATTTTTGTTCTGGGCATCTCACTCCTGACCGGTTGCTGGTGCGCTACGGGATGGCTGGACGGGAGGTTCGCGAGGTGCTTGATGCTGATGGGGATTTTAGAGTCCTTCAGCAGGCTGCCTGGTGTGCGCAGCGGGCAGGTGATGGTGACCGGGGACACGGGCTTTAACCGGGACAAGCAGGCCGTCTCCTCGCTGGCGGGGACGACGGCCGGGCCCGCATCCGGATCGGAGTAGAGGTCGTAGAGCGCGTCCCCGCTGTAGCTATCCCGGGGGATGGCCGCCTTCCTGCCGCCGCCGCCGCCGCCGCCGCCGCCGCCGCCGGCGCTGTCCTCCTCCGGGCCCGGAGTGGTGGAATCCCAGTAGCCCTCGTCGCTGTTGGGGACGCCCTCCTGCTGCTCCTTCTCCGGGGGTTTGGGCTCCTCCTTGGGATGGAGCTCCATGGGAACCCGGTTGAGCCTCCGGTGCTTGCCCAACGGCACGTCCTTGGCCCCTTCTGCGCACCTGGCGTCTTTGGGGGTCTCCGGCCCCACCTGGGCGTCCAGGGCCGCCGCCGCCGCCGCCGCCGCCGTGGCCGCTGCCTCCTGGGGCCCTCGGGCCTGGTCCTCGGTCTGCGACAGCATGTCCCAGAACTCCTGGAGATAGGTGTCGTCCAGCTCGTCCGGGCTCGCCATCTCCTCCCCTCCGCCCTGGTAGGCCACCACGCCGGGGTTCTTTTTAGACAGGGCTGGCTTGCCAGGCCCGGGGGCATGCTTGTCGCAGCTGGGACCCGCCTCGTCCTCCGGGTCTGCAATAATATCTCCGCAGCCTGTAAGAGAGTCAAAGCTTTTCAGTGAAGTCACGTCAGAAAACATCAAACAAATACGATCGGCCGACGGGTCTGAGGGCGGATCGACAGAGGAAGGGTCGGGGGCGGCCGCCGCCCGGCCGCCGCACTCCGCGTCGAGCAGGGGGACGGGCGGTGCCGGAGCGTCACCTGTCCTGCAGGCTTCCTCGGCCGGGTGCGCCTCCTCCCCCGCGCCCGGCTCCGGGGGTGCCCGGGGCTCCTCGGCGCGCCGGTGCCCCGCGGCGTCCTCTCCCCGGGCGCCCTCGGCCCGAGGCGCCGCGGGGCCGGGGGCCCGTCGGCGGTCCGGCGCGGGGGCGCGAGCGGCGGGGGCCGGCCCCGGCTGCCCCCCTCCGGGCTCACCTGCTGCTGGCTCTGGCGGCGCGTCCCCGCGCGGCTGCTCCGGCTGGCGCGCGGGCGCGGGCGCGGGCGCGGGCGTCTCCTCCTTGACGCACTCCAGGCTGGCGGTGAGCGAGCCCGGCAGGACCAGGCCGCCCGGCGCCCCCGCGCGCTCGCCCTTGGCCTCCGCCTTGGCCCGCTTGTCCTTCTTGGGCCAGCGCATGCTGCTGAAGAGCCCCTTGAGCCCCCTCTTTTGTTTGCCGCCGGCCCTGCTCGCGTCCGCGGGCTCGCCCCGGCCGCTGTCCGGCCGCCCGTTCTTCCTCAGCAGGGAGAAGAAGCTGTGCGACTTGGCCACGGCGCTGGGGGCCGCGGAGCCCCCGCCGGGGCCCGCCGCCCTGGGGGCGCCCCCCGCCGCCGCCGCCGCCGCCGCCGCCGCCGCGCCCGGCCGGCCCCCGCCGCCCCCGCCGCCGCCGCCGCCGCCGCGCGGCTCCTCCTTCTTGCCGCTCTCCAGCACCAGCACCTCGGCCAGGCCGTCGTGGGTCCGGCTCCTCGCCATCCCCGTCGGACCCGAGCCTTTCGCGTCCCCTTTGTTTTTGACCCCGAAAATGCTGGGCATCGCGCCGCCCGATTTCCTCTTCCTGAACAACTTGAACGCGGCCTTGTTGATCCTCCCCGACGGCTGCTCGGCGGCCGGCGTCTCGGCGGCACAGTCGCAGTGCGAGTCCATGTCTGCCGCGAGGGTCCCGGCCGCGGCCGCCGCCTTCCTCCTGCAGCCCCCCGCGGACGCGCGGTCGCCGCCGCCGCCGCCGCCGCCGCCGCCGCCGCCGCCGCCGCCGCGCCCGCTCGTCGCCATGGAAACCGAGCGGGCTAAGCCGCTTTCGTCAGCGGTGCGCTCGCGCCAGGCCCCTGTCATCGGGGTCTGCATCAACCTGAGCCGCTCGAGCCGCCGCCGCCGCCGCGAGAGACGCACGCATCCAAGACCCTCTCCCCTCCCGCCAGGGGCTTACATAACTCCCCAGCCCGCTTCGGAGCCGGCGCGGCGCGTGTGTGCGGCGGGGGCAGGCGACGGAGCCCCGAGCCGGCTGCGCACCCGGGAGGCGTCATGGTGGCGCTCGGATCCCGGCCAGTGTTGCCCGCCGCCCTCGCGGTCGTCCTCTAGAGATGCTCCTTCCGCAAGCCCGCTCGTGGATCACGGAACGCCCCCGGCACGGACAAAGAGACGCGAAAATTCGACCCAGCAAAATGGTTCCTCCTCCCCGCGCCTGTCCCGGGCCTCATGAGTCTCTCTTTGTGTGTGTGTGTGTGTGTGTGTGTGTGTGTGTGTGTGTGTGTGTGTGTGTGTGTGTCTTGCCCCCAGCCTGTCGTGTCTGGCCCTACCGTTTGGGCCCCAGGCAGCCGCAGGCAGGGAGCGCGTCCGTTCGCCTCTGCGGCTCGCCCGCCGCTGAGCACAAGTCTGCAGGTGGAGGTGGAATCCTCGCTATTGCGGTTCTGATTCTGGCCGCAAAAACGCCAGCCCTCCGTCGAACACCAAGCAGCAACGCTCCGCAAGGAAAGTGCAGCAGTTCTGCAGGGTGGACGTGGACTGGTCCTTAGGGACAGCCATAGATTTTTATCTCAGACTCCAGCTCCTGGGGCTCGGGCCACGGGAGCCACCGCCTGGCCCGCACTGGGCCACGGCGGATGAGTGCAGAGTGGGACGCCCTATTTGAGAATCTCGGGTCCGCAGGTGGTCCTCGGAGGCCAGGGCCTGCCGCCTTCTTTTTCATTCCGCAGGACACGAGCTTTACTCCTGTCCCCCCCCCCCCCCCCACCCCACCCCCCACCCCGTCCCGTTCAACACCCCCAGGCCTTCCTGCAGCCCTCTCCCCCTTCCGGGCGGGGAAGAGCCTGGCAGCATCCCTGAGGGCCCAAGAGTCTCTGCGGCTGCTCCAACCCACATGATCTGGGGAGAGGAAAACCTTGCCCCGGAGAACCGCCCAATCTGGGGATCTTTTCTTCAATCTGACTTGGAAGGTGACTGCTAATATTGTAACCTTCACACCTAATTCCGTGATCCTGGCTGGGGGGTTATTAGCAATAAAAGAAGAAATGTGGAGAAGCATGTACACACACATATATAACATATACATTTACTATTATTTACGAACGTGATAAATACGTAATAATACTTCTTTGCCATTTATTTTATTCATAAATATTATTTAGGAATACGTAATGTTTACATCAATGTGAATAGCCATGTTTCCCCTAATCATCTCGAGATTCATTTTTGTTGTTTTTTGTTGTTGTTGTTAGAGACAGACAGGTGGGGTGGGGGGAGGAGAGCCCTCACACTCGCTGAGCAGGGGAGGGACACAGGGAGAAGGAGAGAGAGAGAGAATCCCCAGCAAGGTCCACACCCAGCTCAGAGGCCAGCTTGGGGCTCTGTCCCACAACCCTGGGATCACGACCTGAGCCTAAATCAGGAGTCCGACTGAGCCACCCAGGTGCCCCTCGAGCATCCTTTTTTATGAGCTTTGCATTTTACCCCGAAACTCCATTCTCTGTGGGTTGGAGTCGCAGTTTTGCTACTAACGCGTTGGCCATCGCAGCTCCTGTAGCACGGAACACAGTCGGTTTGGATTTAGGCCTTGGGGTTGTTAGTTGCACACTTGCCCTTTTCTATTGATTTCGATCAAGAACACTGTTTCGTAAAATTTAAAGAGCAGGGAGTTTGGATTCAGGAGAGGTTTTCATTCTCGCATTTGAGTCCAACCGGGTCTCTGCAATTACTGGCACACGTCTCTCCTGGACAGGGTGTAACATTAAGACCCAGGTCTTTTGCCAGTTCTAACTGCCCACGTGCCATGAGGAATCAGGTTTCACATCACCGCAGGGAGGGAAGAGCTATGAAGGTCTGTAAAGCGAAACGCAAGTGTTATTTCTCCACCAGCCTTTGGAAGGCGGTTGAAAACCTTTCTCAGTTCTTTTATACGCATCCTGAAATTGCTCTGACTGATGGGTTACGACGACGTCACTGTCCGTCCACAAGCATTCATGACAGGAATCTGGGAAAAATGAAGCACTCTATACAAACTCTCCCCTGCTCTCTCCCCAAGCCTGGCGCTGGGAGAAAGCGGACTGCTTATCTACTGCAGAGCTCTGATCTCCCAGGACTCCAATCTGAGTTTCATTAGCATGACAATCCTTGGGTCCCCCTGGAAAAATGTGGCCAGGACTCTGGGATGGATATCATTCCCTTTGAGACACAGAGACTCCAACAAAAACAAAGGGACAAAGCAGTCTTCGGTCCTTGGCCCAGAGGCAGAAGAAGGCAACACACTCAGAACCATCCAAAGGCCTCCAGCAAGGGGAGCTTTAGAAGTCAACATGTGAATGGGGGTCTTCAAATGTCCTCTAACCTAAGGTCCTTGTTACAGGGACTGTCAAAAAGGAGAGTGTGGCCAGCCTGCAAGGACCTTACTAGAAGAACCAGACACTCGGGGAGAGCACCCCTTCCCGGGGCCCAAGAGCCAGCAAGGGAGGTGGATGGTTAAGAGTTCCAGGCAGCCTGCTGGGTGGCAGGTTTAAGCCAAAGGTCATGGTTATGAACCATGGCAGGGGTTTACTCAACCTTAAATCGCTCTTCACAGTCAAGAGTGGGGGAAGCAAAATCTGCATCTGCACAAAATGGTGACTTTAGTCCCTGAAAGACAGATCATGACAGTGAAGATAAGTTTACCAGAAGCATCCCTGTAGGGGGTTATGTTTTCCTCTTTCATTCCTTCTCCCCAACTCCACCGTTGTCCCCACCCCCACGCTGCCACTTGAAAGAGCAAACAGAAAATTCAAGTAGAAAGAAGCTGAGGAGAAATGTTTCAGAAAAAAAGCTGTTCCGGGGGCACCTGGGTGGCTCAGTCGGTTAAGCGTCCGACTCCGGCTCGGGTCGTGATCCCGTGGCTCGTGAGCTCGAGCCCCGCGCTGGGCTCTGTGCTGATGGCTCAGAGCCTGCTTGGGATTCTCCGTCTCCCTCGCTCTCTGCCCCTCCCCCGCTCGTGCTGTCTCTGTCTCAGGATAAATAAATAAACTTTAAAAAACATTTTAGAGAGTGACTCTGTGGCTTAGTCAGTTAAGCTTCTGACACGAGCTCAGCTCATGATCTCATGGTCCATGAGTTTAGAGCCCCTGTACGGGGCTCTGTGCTGACAGCTCCGATCGTGGATCCTGCTTCAGATTCTGTGTCTCCCTCTCTCTCTGCCCCTCCCCGACTTGCACTCTGTCTCTCTCTTTCTCAAAAATCAACAAACATTTAAAAATTGTTTTAATTAAAAAAAAGAAGAAGAAAGGAAAAAAGCTGTTCCAGAATGATAGGATACTTCACAAATGTAAACAGCAAGCTGCCTTTGCTGGAGACATGTGCATGCTTTTTCTGTTTTGGCACAAGGGAGTGTTTGTTATTCAGTCACGGCTTTTCTCTCTGGGTAGAGAGCATCTTTGGAGGAAGACAATCAAAACAAGAGACAAGATAAGAGAAACACAGGAGAAATCATTTGAAAGCTTACCATCATGATCATCATCAAATTCCTCTTCAGGGTGCCTTCTGACCAGCCTAGCTCCAGCCATTGTCCTAAACTCATTGGGTGGAATTTTCTGAGGGGGATCACCCAGAACACTCTGCGGAAAAGGCCATGGTGCAGCAGCCACCGTGGACCTCCCCTTGTCACAGCATTCCCATTAAGGAGGCCACAGGACTTACCTTACATTTGCCTAAGGTCTTTAAAGCAATAATGCTTAATCAATGTCATTTGGAAATGATGCTTGAACTGCGACCAACACTTCCTGGCTCCAGACCACTCAGCCTGCTCTGGACCCAGCCCAGTTGGCAACGCTGGCTTCCCCTTCCTGTCCATCTCTGCCCCCAACCCCACCCCACCATAACTATCCTCTAAGGCGAGCTGAGTGAAGACCCTCAGATATCTTTGTTAAGGGGCCATCCGGAAGAGCCCCAGCTTTGCCAACTTTGACCCTCATCCAGCAGTTAACTCTGTCCATGTAACCACGGCCTGTCCTCGCCCTCCAAGGGATGCCATGGGCAACCACAAGCTGAGAGAGACCACAGGTGAAGCGCCCAGTGGCCAGGGGAGAACTATGTGAATGCCCCTTGGCAGGGAGCTTGGCCCAAGGGCCCATGCTACTGGCATTTTTCTGTGCCCTCCTTTCTGTGGAACACAAGGCTCTAGGTGACAGCTGGCAGAGAAGGACTAGAGAGCTCTAAGCACAGTAAGCCTGAGCTGGACCGAGGTTCTTATGTACTCTTGTGCATATTTTGATTGCTGATCTGGCCTGAGCACCAGCTTTCAGTGTGGGGTAATAGCTGCTCTGGGTATATGCTTACTCAGAGGAGAAATTCATTTCTAATTAGTAACATGCAATGTGAAAAGCCCAGTCCAACTCGTAATTTTCCACATTAACCCTGGAACACAGCTGAGGCTGCTGAGGGGCAAGGGCTTATCTCAAGAGAACACAGAATCCCATGTTGGCTCTGGGATGATGGGAAAGCTCAGGGGGTAAGGTGTTCTGGGTTCCACAGGTCACCACTCAGGTGTCACCCTGGCCCAGCCCCTGTGGGTTTGTACCCGGATCATAGAGCAAGGGGGTGTGAAGAAAAGACCAGATAAAAGCAAAATGAGCACCTATCTGTAATGTTTGTGGGTCTCAGAGGCACGGGCTGTGCGGAAGCTGGTATTTGGGTCATTCCTATGCTTCTCTCATAGCTTCTGCTTCTCGCTGGCAATCATTGGCATCCCTTGGCTTCTAGACACATCATTCCAAACCACCTCCTTTTTATTCTTTTTAAAAAATGTTTATTTTTTTTTAAATGTTTATTTATTTGAGAGAGAGAGAGAGAGAGCAGGGGAGGGGCAGAGAGAGAGGGAGACACAGAATCCGAAGCAGGCTCTGGGCTCCGAGCTGTCAGCACAGAGCCCAACGCGGGGCTCGAACTCACGAACCGCGAGATCATGACCTGAGCCGAAGTCGGACGCTCAGCCGACCGAGCCACCCAGGCGCCCTGAAACCACCTCCATTTTCACGTGATGTTCTCCCCCAAGTGTCTGTGTCTCCTCTCTTCTTACAAGGACACCAGTCACACTGGAGTAAGGACCCCTCTCCAGCCTCACCTCGTCATGTTATATCTCAGTCACAATTGCAAAGATCCTATGTCCACTTAAGGTCACATTCACAGGTACCGGGGTTAGGACCTCCACACATCTTTGGAGCCACCGTTCAACCCACAATAAGCACCGCTGCCAGCAAGGGTGCCAGCATCCACCTCACTTTTATCCTTCAGCCCGGTCACCAGTGCCCTCGGCACAGACAGTATTGTGGCTGGACTCTCTTCGACAGATCCAAACTGGGTATGGGTCGCTCCAGCAAGTGTAGGCCCTCGGTAGATGTCAAGGTCACGGAGGGCGCTCCTGGGGTCGCCAGCAATGAGGGGACGGTACCACTGGCAGCCGGAGCAAACAGGAAAGAAAATGGCGTGGTCCAAGAAGACTAGATGTTGGCGCCCTAGACGTGAGACCGCTGGCGTCTCTTGGCATCATCCGGGAGGATAAGAGGGCTGCCCGAGTCCCCATGCGGTGGACGGGATAGACTAAGAGAAACACCGTGGCCACTGTTCTCCAATTTCTGCGCATAAGCCAGGGTGGCCCGAGAAACCCGTTACCCCGTCACCGCGACTCAGCTCCTCCCCATAGCTCCCTTTTCTCCTGGGTCACTGTTTGGCCAGAGCCCCTCTTAGAAAATATTCTGTCTCAGATTGCAGAGTGGGGTGGGATGCCCTCAAGCTGTCAGCACCAAGGCGGGCACGAGGAAGCCAAAACCAGGCAGAATGAGGCCAGACAACAGGGGCCCGTGTGGACGGGATGCCAGGGTGTGGGGCACGGGTGAAGGCACATCAGGGAGCGGCCAGACTCAGCAGTGGGGATCGTCTGATCCTCGCGAGGGTGGAAACCACAGCCAGACTCCAAGAGGAGGCCCACAGGTGTTAATGGAGGACGCAAGGCACAGGAATTCAAAAGTGAGAGCCCAGAGGGTCTGCAAGAAATGAATTAAAGCCCAAGCACCCGGCCCCTTGGGGGTAACTTTCGCTCGTCTTTAAGGAAATTCTACTGTGTGACGCAAAGCAGCCTCACACACAGGCTTGGCGCGGCCCTTTCCGCAGGTCCACAGTGAGCACGAAGCAGCCCGTGCAGCTAAGGGAGGCCCCCCTGTCCAGGTTCCTCCTTCCCACCTGGTTTGCAGCCACATGAGCGAGGTGCTCTCTGCCAGGGCATCTCCTCATTGCCACCACGATGCCTTCCGGATCACCGGCTCCCTTTCTCGGCTGTTTCAACTTCAGTCCCACAAACACCAAGCTCCCCTGCTTTCCCGGGCCACTCTGGTTCTGCCGCTGCCCCACATCATAACACCTGCTCCCCTGTCCCTTCCGTGATGGCGCAGGGGACATACATAAGGGCTCCAGACAGACAGCAGCAGGGTCCTTTCTGGTCTCGGCTCCCAAGCCCCCCCCCACCCCCCGCGACACGGGGAGGCGTGTGTCATACCCACTCCTTTGTGGCAGGACCCCCTTCTTAAAGACCCTGCCATTCCTTCTCTCCAACTTCTTTTCTCCCACTCCCCAAAGCTTGGGGGTCTTAAGTAGTCTGGGCCAGCAAAATACACATGTGTTCTCTTAAGTTAGTTGCTTAGGTTGGGACCTTGGCCCTTCCAGTTTAAATGACCCTGCCTCGTGCAAGTAAAAAACTCTTATACTGGAGGATACTGCCATGGGCTTCAAAACTTTATTTTGCACTTCACTTGTTTTCGTTTTCTGGCTTCTGCATCTCTGACGACCTATTCGTGTCTAATTTCCCAGCCCTGTCCCATCCCAAACCTCCTACACACAACGCACAAACACTTGCTCTCTAGCGTAGTCTATATTCTGGCAAGTCTGAGCAAATTCCCCGAACGTATCGTTGCCCATCGGCTTGGTACACACTGTAGCTATCACTTGGGGCACGGGAGCCCCACTTTCGCAGCTGACGTACCCCATGCATTCCCCCACGAAGTGGCTGGGACCCCGGTTTCTCTGTGTGTCTAGGAGCTGTAGCAGATTCCCACGATAGGCATTTTCTGCACTGCCTCAATCATCGTGGTGGCCCAGGGCCCACTTCCCATAAGTTGACTCGAACCTAGAGGGGCAGAAGATGCTGTTGACAGGGAGGAGGACTTCCCTCTGTGATAAGCAGAGCCCCCAGCCAGTGGCACTGCGACAGGTGAGGAGCTTTGTCATCTCAATCAGAGGCTGATGACTCACTTTCGGGGCCACAACCTCCCCATTGTGAGTTACACGGGTGTGTGTGTGGGGGGGGGGGTTTACTTCCCTTGGAATTCTAAGCGTTACTTAGGATGGTCTTAGCTTCTGTACCGGGTCCCCCCAAATGATGACTCAACCCAACAAGTGTATGTCTTGCTCAGGTACCAGTTCGAAGTAGGTATTCAAGTCAATGGGGCAGGGGTCTCTTGCGCGTGCTCACTCAGGGTCTCGAGCCTCACATGTCCCCTGGGGTCTTGTGGCCGTCTGCTTCTAGCCAGTGGGAGGCAGAGACCCCGGGAGAAGCTTAGACTCAGGCACCGTGCCTATCCCTTCCTGTCGCGTTCAGAGGGTTACGACCAGTCACATGACCACATCTAGCTGCAAGAAAGGGTGGGAAATCTGGTCTCCCCGTGTGCCTGGCCACATGGCTATTACTATGGAAGGAGAGATTAGAGCGGCCAGCCAGCAGAATCTGCTGCCTATGGGCCCACTCTGCGGCCATGCTGGGGCAAGGAAGCCTTCCCCATCTCGCAGTGGGTTCACTTTCCTTCATGCTCCCTCCTCCTACAAGACGGCACATTCGATCTCCAGACCCTCCCCTCCAACCCCATTCCAACCTCTATCGCCCACTCCCAGCTCCCTTCGTTTCCTTTAGCCTTCTTCTGTGGAGAGAACATTTTCTGGCTAAAGCAATTACATTTAGGGGCGCCTGGGTGGCTCGGTCGGTTAAGCGTCCGACTTGGGCTCAGGTCATGATCTCACCGTCCTTGAGTTTGAACCTCGCGTCAGGCTCTCTGTTGTCAGCGCAGAACCCACTTTGAATCCTCTGTCTCCTTCTCTTTCTGCCCCTCCTCCCCTCAAAAGCAAATATTACATTTTTTTGTAAAAAAAAGCAAATACAGGGGCGCCTGGGTGGCGCAGTCGGTTAAGCGTCCGACTTCAGCCAGGTCACGATCTCGCGGTCCATGAGTTCGAGCCCCGCGTCAGACTCTGGGCTGATGGCTCGGAGCCTGGAGCCTGTTTCCGATTCTGTGTCTCCCTCTCTCTCTGCCCCTGCCCCGTTCATGCTCTGTCTCTCTCTGTCCCAAAAATAAATAAAAAATGTTGAAAAAAAAAATTAAAAAAAAAAATAAAAAAGCAAATACAATTAGCAAATGTTTGAAACGGACTTAAGTTAGTGCTGACTGCGGTTATCGCCACCTCTAGACTGCCTCCATTAGCATTTGTTGAGTGTCTACTGTGTGCTGGGGACTGTCATGAATAATCTATGACACTGCCCTCGAGAGCAACCAGGAGACTCCCCAGTGTGAGCCTTAGTTCAGTGTGAAACTCTCCAGCCAAATGGCCTCACGGCACCTTTGTTTCCTCCCAGGTGCTCGGCCAGTATGATCAGCCCTCCGCAGCTTAAGTGTTCTTTTTTCTTCCTTTGGAAAAAAAAAAAAAAAATCTATGTTTTCCTCCATGATGGGTTAATCCCCAAATAGCCAGGCTTACTTTAGTCCCAGATCCTAACCGCCTACTGGGTTTTCTGCGTGGGCTTCAGTTTCAGTCCCTGATCCGGCTTCACGCGGCTTTCATTTATGTTTCATTTCCATCCACCACAACAAGGTTACTTTTTTCCAAAGAGAGAAATCTCAGCAGATGTATTCATTCTGAAATGTTTCCTGGACACACACCAGTGAGCTCATTAGCCCAGGCTAACCATGAGGTTTACCCTCCCCCCTCCCTGCCTCTTTTCTTCTTCGTCGTCGTCTTTTTTTTTTTTTTTTAAATTTTGCAGTAGAGAGCAAGATCATAGGTCCCCTAGCAGCTCCTTCCTGTATGTGCAGGGAGCAGTGACTGAAATCACCCTCAAGAAGGAGGGCTGTGCTCTCTAAACACGCATACTTCGGAGTATCTGCTTTTGTTTAGCGAAGACTGAAGCTCAAAAGGGAAATTTCTAGGTCAGCTGTACTTTGCTCTAATAAAGGGAAAGTCTAGCCAAAAAGAACAGCAAAACTCCGGCCTCAGCTTTTTGGAGTGTCTTGTCTGATTACCCAATTATTATATTACAGCTCAGATTAGGAAGGGATTAGCCCCCGAGGTCGGACAGATGGAGAACACTATTAAAATACCCCATGTGGGGTTTCAGAGTGGGTAGCAAAGTGACCACCTGTCCCTGTTTCTTGGGTCAGTCTGTCCTCATTTAGAGTCCCAAGATCGCTGTCTTTGATGCCAGTGTGGAGAAGCTGAATAGCACAGGAAGCAAGCTGGGCCCCACTCCCCCAACTTCTGCCCCTCCTCTTTCTCTTTCCTTATCTTGTGCCCTGCCCTAGAATGACCGGGCAAGAAATGGTCAGCTGAATTGCAAGTGACTTTGGGGTTGTCATCTCTTAGGGCCCTTGGGAACAGGTCTGGGACATTGTATTAGTCAATAACAGACAGGAAGGTTTCCATCCCAGATCCCCTTTTCCTTTGTTAACTTCTGAATAGGCACCTCCTCCTTTCTCGAGCTTTTGTAATTCAGGGGCCGCATTGGGCTGTTTCTTGAGCAGTGAAGGAAGGTCTGTCCTGTGTCTTTGTGCCTTTTCACCCCTGTGTTTGGGGAGATCGGGATGGTCTCTGTACCACCTTGCCGGGCAAGGAAGCCTAGTGGCTTGGGCTTTGGGTCCCAGGCTTGAATTCGCAGGCAGAAAGGTGCTCTAAGCGGTTCATTTAATAATTAATAAGCCACTTAGCTCTTCTGCTTCAAGTCTTTTATCTTACAGGAATGGCGATGCTGACCTCAGAAGGATGTGTTCAGAAACATTAATGGCTGATGAGAAAGCATTATGCCAAGTAAAATATGTTGGTAATCTCGACACTGTAATGATCTAGCCAGATGAGTACATCTTCCTAATGAATATATCTAGCTCAGGTCAATTCAGGAAAAGCATACCGAACACATAGAGCGGCTCCTTCCTCAAAGACTTGGCCCCAGCACGACAGAACATAGAATCTTAAAGTTGACAGGGTCATCAATACCCAAAGTCTACAGACAGCCACCATTCATGATCGGAATTCTCCAGGAAAGCGGGTTTCGCCACATCCAGAAGCAGCTTACCCCACGTTTGGACAATTCCATCACAGAGTTTTCTTGAAAAAAAATAGAGTTGAATTACTTTATGTCTTCACAGCTTCTCCCCCTTAGTCCTGCTACTACTCTAGTGCTGACCAGCTCAGACAGGCCGGGTATTATTCCACAGGGTTCTCACGCATTATTTCATCCCCACAATAATCACAGGGGGTTGGCTCCCCTGGTTAAGCAGAAAAGGAAACCGGGACAAAGAAGTAAAATGATTCGCTCAGATCTAATGGCTGGTAAACAGTGTGGCACCATAGTCTACCTTTTTTTTTCTTCATGTTTTTCATTGATTTTTTGAGAGAGAGCACAAGCAGGGGAGGGGCCGAGAGAGGGGGACAGAGGATCCAAAGCAGGCTCTGTGCAGACAGGATGACAGCAGTGAGCCCGATGCGGGGCTCGAACTCGGGAACTGCGAGATCACGGCCTGGGCCAAGGTCGGACGCTCAATGGACTGAGCCACTCAGGCGCCCCCATCGTCTACCTTCCTTATCACTCTTTCGGTTATCCACTCTGAGACGTAGCGGCTTCAAACGACGACCATTTATTTGCTCGGAAATTTGCGGCTCAGATGCTTTGTCAGGGCTTGCAGTGCGATGGCGGCTAGCCCTGGACCCCAAAAGCGAGCATTTCAATCAGCAAAGCTGAAAACTGCATAACTGTTCAGGTCCAGCTTGAGAAGTTACATACCACCACCTCCACCAAATTCTATTGGTCAAAATAAGTCCCAGGGAAGCCCAGACTCAAGGGGAGGATGACTAAACTCGATGTCTTTGTTAAAGAGTGGCAAGATCATAGCGTGAAAAAACATGTGACATGAGAGAGAGCATGGTGACCATCTGAGGAAACACCATCTACCAAACCCACCGTTTATTTCTTCTAGAAAATAAGTTTGCATGTACTTCCAAATGATGCCTCTTCTGGAAACTGCCTTTCGAGTATTCTCTGAGACTTAGGTTTTTCAGGTGAGCCTTTGGTTCTTGAACTGTCCCTTATCATCCTAGCCTTCTCCCGCCATGTACCCCACAATGTAATGGCACATCCCAGGGTATGCCTAGGCGGGTGGAGAGCAGAATGACCATGGCCTCGTGTCTGCTAGATGTGGATATTGAATCAAGTGGGAATTTTTGACTGCCACACGGCATCGCGTAGAAATTCTGACCCCTGAAATTTGTAGCCCCTCACTCCGTACCTGCGCAGTTCTTTCGAGGGACCCAAGTTAAGTTCCATTTTGCAGAATCTGGCCTCGCGCTCTGATTCGTCGGGCCTTTCTAGATCCTGATTTGGGGTTCCGCTGTCTTCACGCTCCTTCCCAAACCTACGTTTGACTCATGACTTACCTCTTCCTTCCACACCGGCTTCAAGCCACTGACAAGACTCCGGGCCCATTCAGGCACAAGAAGAGAGTGCTGGGGAACACCTCTGAAAAGACAACCCCTCTGCGCATTGACATCTCGCCATCGATCTGCAGCTCTGCAAGCCGGTGGGCGGATTTATTCAGGCAGCTGTGGATTCACCACCTCGTCCTGCTTTTCATCCAACCCACCTTTTTACACTTTGTCTCGGGAGGGTCAGAAGAACCACTGCCAGCACTTGAACCAGGTCCTGGAGACTCCCTCCTCTTTGCATTTCTCTGGTAATACTGGCAGCCAGAGAAACTAGGTCAGCCCGAGTTTTCTCACCGAGCCCCTGCTGACTCCTGGCGATCACAGCCTCCCCTTCTCAAATCATCCTGTTGACCCCCCATGCTGGACTCTCTCCCACCTCCTCTGCCTCCTGCCTGTTTCTGAACAGCAGCGCACTGTTCACCCATTTACAGCCTTCCCTGTCCTCTGCAGAATTCCCCCGGGATCATCTCAGTGGTGCAGTCACCAAGCTAAATCGCAGCTCCCCCTAGAACCTGATCCTCTTAGGAATCTGGGTCAGGAGACGTAAAGCTGCCCACTGTTTCCAACAAATGTGGGCTTCTCTGCTCCCCGGCAACATGGATGGCATAGCACAGCCAGTGCAAGAAAGGCAGAGTGGACCTTCAGACCGCTTACGGTATAGTTCAAGGGGAGGCATGTCTGCTAATAACAATAATATAAAATTAACTACAGTCACTGCGTTTAGGGGGTGGAAGTGAGACATTGCAAGGTGCATAAGACACACGATTTCTACGTGGGCAGAAAAAAAAGGTTCCTGGAGGCAGTGGCGTGTGGAATAATTCCTAAATAGCAGGTAAGTTCTGGCGAGAGCACAGAGACGGGCCTCTCACACGGCTGCCTGTTTGCAGACATTCGTGGAAACAACCAGGTGGCGATGTAACAGATTCCTTTAAAATGCTCGCGCCATTCGAGCTATAGGGCTTTCGGTGTCCGAGGAATTAATCCAAACACGACGTTATTCCAACTGTAATCATTTAAATGATGGTGTCCTTTCACGGAACACCGGGCCACCATCAAAAGACTGTTTGTGAACGTGAACCCGATATCAGCTCAGGGCCCGAGGAGGCCCTCCCCTTGTCTCTCAGATATCTGATTAACACACCTCGATTCTCCTCTCCACCCTTTGTGACAGTGCAATTCTTTCCCACTAATTGTGCAGATCGCCAAGAGCTTCCTTCCTTCCGAGCGCTTCTTTCCTGTCCGGGGCCGCCTCATTCAGCTTCCACTCCCCACAGGCATGTTGTGATTTGGGTGATTTCCCCTCGTTGAGAAGACCCGTCAAGGGGGCTCAGACCATGCAGCCCGGCTCCCTCTCGCCCTCACGCACTCGCTGCCTCAACTCCCTGCACCAACTGACAAAGTATGCCCCCTGCTCCTCCCCAGAGCTTTTTTCTCAATAATGGCCAATTTTCCCCTAAAAGGAATTCTTCTATCAGTTGCTAAGAATATACATTTCCCTCTCACATAATTGTACGAAGAATTTTTTATGACGTGAGAAAATGCTTAAGATAACATGAGCTCGGCAGGAAAAAAGCAAGACACAATCGTAAAATCAGACCCAGTATAATCTCAACTGGGTAACACAATGGGCCTCGAAGAGCAAATTGAGCCCAACAGTAGCCGTGGCCGTCCCTGGCGATGGTGGGCTGAGATTTTTGTTCTCCTAAATACACGCTGCTGCATTTGCCAAGTCTTGAAAGATAATGAAGATACTTGGGGCCCAAGTGCTGGGGAGAGTAATGTCACCTTTTGGAAAAACTGAAGTCGAGAAGTGAGGAAAAGCCAGCGCGGGGCAGGGAGGGCGGGCTACCGAATGATGCCTGAATGATGCCCAGCCCTCCTTGCCCTGCGCTGCTGACCGCCAGCCTCCGAGGGAAAGCTTGACTAGTTATCTGACTTCCCATCGTGTTGCCAGACCGGCTCCGTGACACTCGGAGCCTCGGCAGGATTTCTGGGAGGCGGGGGCAGCGGCCGGGTCGGACTGAGGGGCGCACCTGCTGGTCTGCCCGGGCGCGCGCGGCCCGGTCCCTCCCCGCGGGCTGGCGAGGCCGGTGCGGTGCGCGGTGTAGCCACAGAGGCACTGAGGGGCAGCAACGTGTGCTAACGGACCGAGCTCTCAGCCCTTGTGGTCAGCGACGGTCCCTCTTAAGTTAAACATTGCAGGGGGACCTGGGGGGCTCCGTCAGTTAAGCATCCGACTTCAGCTCAGGTCATGATCTCACAGCTTGTGAGTTCGAGCCCCGCGTCGGGCCCTGTGCTGCCAGCTCGGAGCCTGGAGCCTGCTTCCGATTCTGTGTCTCCCTCGCTCTCTGCCCCTCCCCCGCTCATGTGCACTCTCTCTCTCTCTCTCTCTCCTTCAAAATAAATAAACATTAAAATAAATTAAAACAAAAACATTAAACATTGCAAAGCTGGACGTGACATCTATGATGACCAGTCCTACGTTTAATCACTACTATTTAGTCAGTAATTTACTGGGCCCAGGAAAGGAAAATAAGACAAAAGGCCTGTCCTCGAGCTGCTTGTAAAATCTAGAACGGGAGATTCTGCACATGACCAGATGGGACAAGAGCCTTGAACAGTACAGCACACAGGAATTCAGATCCTCTGACGCGGGGGGGGGGGGGGGGGGGGGGGGCAGGAAACGACCACTGCCTGGGGCAATCCAGGAGTGCGTCCACGAAGCAGGCCCAGAGGTGTTCAACCGTGAAGGATGAGGGTCCTGGTGAGCACACACGGGTGGAAGGCTTTCTAGGCAAAGTGCTAGCGAAAGGGACAGGAATACCACGGGGACAGGAAAGAATCAAGCATATCCAAAAGTCATGAGTGGTGGGGCACCTGGGTGGCTCAGTGGGTTAAGCACCCGACTCTTGGTTTCAGCTGGGGTCATGATCTTGTGGTTCATGAGTTCGAGCCCCACGTCCTGCTCCGGTGCTGATGGTACGGAGCCTGCTTGGGATTCTTTCTCTTCCTCCCTCTCTCTCTGCTTCTCCCTTGCTCTCTCTCTCTCAAAATGGATTAAAAAAAAAAGTCACGAGTGGTGGTTGAGCTGGAGGGTAAGATCCACACAAAGGAGTCATTACTGGAAGAAAAAACTGGAAGGTAGATGAAGATCTGTTGAAGGAAGCTATAGATGCAAGTGAAAGAATTTACTCAATGGGCTGAGGGTTTTCGAGCAGGAGAGTATAGGAGCTTAAGAAAGTCTACTGTCTGCTGCAGGTAGTTGAAGGAGGCAAAGCCAGGACTTAGCCAGGATCCCTCCCTGAGCCTTCTTCTTGGAGATAAGAGTCAAAGTAAGGGGGCGCATGAAATTGCCGAGAAAGGATACTACAGAAGCAGAGAGGAGGGAAGGAGAAAGCCCATAGTTAAGGAGTTACAAGAAGAGGGGTTATCAAGACAGTTGGTGGGTATCGTTGCTCGACTGACCTCTGACTTGCTTGGAACTTTATGCCACCTTGACACACAGCTGTCTTGACAATGTTCCGAATGACCTTCTGGCTTGCTTGTCTGGGTATTCTTCTCTACTTCATTGGACGCTCTGGTGCCCAAGGAATATAATTTCCTGTGGCTGAGAGAGATCCTTGACAAAATTTCTGCTGTAGCATTTGGTCCATGAGCTTGTCAGTCCTCAAGTTTGTTTAAATCAGTTGATAGCTTGGCATTTTTAGGCTTCCGGAACTCTGTGAATAGTATTTAGGTCTTCCAGACTATCTCCAAGTCATTCAAAGATATTCAAACCCTAGACTGGTTTGAATATACCTTTTAGTATTCTTTGGTTTGTGATGGTGCTTTTCCTTTCGTGAATACTAACTTCTAGGGATTGTGTCATGCTGTATTTATGTATATCGAGATAAATAAAAAGGTGCCCACCTGGCAAATAATCCAATCATGTACGCACTGTGTACAAAACCCACTTACTACAGACCTCAGCCGTCGCTTCCTGAGTTCAGATCTTTCTTCGCTTGTGATGGGGTTACCTCCCAGTAAACCCATCATAGATTGAAAATATCACAAGTTGGAAATGCATTTAATGCACCTAACCTACTGAGTGTCAGAGATTAGCCTAGCCTACCGTAAAGGTGCTCAGGACACTGACATTAGCCTCCAGTTGGGCAAGGTCATCTAACACGAAGCCTATTGTATAATAAAGTGTTGAATACCTCACGTAATGTGTTGAATACTGTACCCAAAGTGACAAATAGCACGGTCGTGTGGGTTCAGAACGGTTGTCCGTGTATTGGTGGCTTACTCTCGTGCTGGCTGCCAGTCCTGGCGAGGGGCTGCGACTGCTGTCCAGCATCAGGAGGGAGAGAGGATCTTTACTGCATATCCGTCGCCCAGGAAAGGACTGAAGTTCAAAATTCAAAGTTCGGTTTCCAGCAAATGCGTATGGCTCTCACGCCACCGTAAAGTCAAAAATCGTTAACTCGAACCATCGTAAGCAGGGAGCATCTGGGGAGGGTGTGTTCGACCCCGAGAGAAGAAACCCCATCCTAGATGACGAGTCTGTGAACGGTTCAGGGTTCAGACTGCAAGGCAGGGCCAGCTTCTGGGCATGTCCCGCTGCACAGGGCCCGTGCTGGGCTAATGGCCTGCTGCTGCGTCTTGAAATCGTTAACACTTTTTGAACAGGAGCCCTGCGTTTTCATCGTGCACCGGGCCCCGCAGATTATGCAGCCGCAGAGCTAAACACATGTGTCAGTAATAATGGAAAAGGTCAGAGGGGTCTCTGCTGGAAGGAACGTTTGAAATGGCTCTTTAGGTCAAAGCAATGCTGCGTTGCAAGGACGTGGCCCCGTGGGCTTCCCGCAGTCATTCACTGAGGTCAGCTTGGGGAGGGCCAGGGGCTCGCCAGACCTCTCTGGGGCCTCTACCTTTGAGCCCGGCGCCTGGCAACAGCTGCTCGCCCCGAGTGGGTGAAGAATTTAGCTGCAAAAATCTAATTTGGGACTCCCTAATTAAGCTAATGAAGTCAGATCATTTTAATCTCTTCTTGGTCTAGCCCTATGTCTAATCCCCGAGTAAATAGATAATTGTGACTTTGTGACATATGTGCCCTATTTTGGGATCGATGAGCCGAGCGACATCTTTCTGTGACTTTTTTTCTTCAAGACTTTAGGCAAGGAACTGGTTTTCCTCAGCCAGATTGGGGCAAAACTAGCCAGACTGATGCCTTTAAAATGAGTCAATCATGCTCCCGTTTTACCACCTTTTACTATAAACAAGCTGTGCCCAAATTGCCCCTTCATCCCGAAAGATCCTAGATGATCCTCAAATTTCTCTTGTGTAATTAATAATAAATAATTACCATGTACAGATGTCTCCTGAGACGGGCTGAGGTTGATAAAATGGAGACCAAGCCGGCTCTCTCCTTTGGCCTCATAGTTTATAAACTAGGAAAATTCGCTAGTTCACCTTCAAAACAGTATCACGTTGTCTTCCTGGGACACATACATCCTCGTAACATTGGGAAAGCCTCTAAAACCCAGAGACTGAAGGCACCGTTCTGTGTAGTCCCTCCATCTTCCTGCCAGTCCAGATTGTTGTTACTGAACTATTTCCCCTGTCTTTTCAAATAACTGAGAGACAGTCATTCTTCCCCTTTGGAGTTTATTGATTCATTCACCGAGTCTTTACCGTATTAATATTAATATCAGGCGATTTTCAAGTATCACCTATCCCTCCCTTCAGAGGGTTTTGTGTTTCACCCATGCAATTTGATTTCTAAGCATTATTAGAAAATACAGGCACCATTTACAAACAGTCCAACTGGTTAGCAATACCACCACTAACGATAAGGGGTAATGTTCATTGGGAGCTTGCTCAGCACATCCGGCCCTATGCTGAGCGCTTTGTTTAGATTATCACTTAACTTCTCGCCATCACAAGAGGTGGGGACTCCCGCCGTTGGAAGTGAAGAAAGCGAGCACAGACTTCTCTGTCCTCACCCAAGGTGCCCAGCCGGCCCGTCGGGGAGCATCTGAGCCAGGCGGTTCCAGGGCTCCAGGAGCCCCTCAGGTTCTCTTGCGAAGGAAAGATCTCTGTCCTATGGCCTCCGACTTCCCTCCAGCTCAGCTAAGTGTACAGGCAGGGTTGCCACTGGAAAACACTGCTGAGACAGTGTGATGGTCAGCACATGGCATCTCAAATCGTGGTGGAGCCCCGACTTGCCGTGTGCAAGGCCGGAGGCGCCATTCACGGGATACAAAGGTCAGGAGAACACAGACCCGCCTCAGAGAACATACGGAAGTCTTCCAAATCTCCTCGCAGAGACAGCAACCAGCCATCCCGGGTTGCCTGAGGCTGAAAAATGTGTGACTTTCCATTTTAAAAGGAAGACCTTAGCCACACCAGGATGAGTTGGTCACCCCACTAGTGGAAAAGTGGTATCCTGTGTATTTTGAGAAGAAAATCCATGCAGCCCCATTTGTGGACCCTATCTAGACAATCTTGTGGTTTCTGTTTGCCTTTCTGTGTGCACCGTAGGGCCGCAGAGGCTGAATGAGCCCCGTAGGCAAGCAGCGTGCTCAAGACCCACACCTTGAATATCGCGAGTCCCTGAGGACCCCAGAGTGAATATGGCCGGGCTCCAGGAAAGACAAGCTCAGAGGAAGACCTTCCAGAAGCCCCGTGGATGGGAGTAAGGAGAGAACGTGGGTCAGAGCTGCCTGCCTGAATGGGAGTGCTCTGAGAGGAGAATTGCCCCGGGAGCACCATTTGCCCCTTCTTTCTGGACTCACCTCTACCAGCCCATAATTCTCCCCAGTGACCCTCGACTCTTTCAACAGCAGGCAGGAGGGACCAGAGCCACTCCAGTAACCCGCCCCCCCCCATTCTCCTACTGGTGACCCCAGCAGCATTGTTGTTAGAGTCTTGGCCTGTCCCCCCACGCTCGGCTGTCTCACGTTGGGGCAGCTGGACAAAGTCCAATAGGGCGACATACTGGCTACTGGAGGGAGTACATTTTCTCTCAAGACTGAGGTCGCCATCTCTCTCCAGAGAAGCCTTTGAACATTCAGGTGGGAACCGATATGGTGGAGGGTTTCCGTGAAGGCTTGCGAAGGACCCCTGAGCAACTTTTCTGGTTTCTGAACAGAGAAACACAAAACGGCTCTTTCTTTTCTTTCCTTTTTGCTCTTTGTTGAATAGCTCCTTGTTCACAAGCCTTTGGGCATGCGTTCAGTTCCTATGACAATGCCTATGGCGGAGCCAAACTGTGAAATCAGACCCATTGTCAACCACAGATGTGCTGCCAGAGCCTGGGTGGGGTCGCCCGCCGAACCAAAGTGGCATCAGCTGAGCCCGCGACAGTGGTGAGCTCTGTGCTATTTACCACGACATCACAACAGTCCGGATGGGGCGCTTTTCACTCAAGGTTTGAAAATCCTCAGCAGAGAAGATTCGAGAAGGCAACTGAATTTGCGTCGCTGAACTTAGTCTGATTTCAGAGAGAGATGGTACTTCACTGCCATCGGGTCATTTGCTGAGCCAAGAGCAAGAACTTAGGGCGGGACAGGTGACACATGGC
This sequence comes from Panthera pardus, assembly GCF_024362965.1. Classification (NCBI taxonomy): domain Eukaryota; kingdom Metazoa; phylum Chordata; class Mammalia; order Carnivora; family Felidae; genus Panthera; species Panthera pardus. The sequence goes on along the minus strand of NW_026526654.1, from coordinate 86,148,339 downwards.
GGGGTCCTCTGGGAGACAACAGATGCACGAGTCGGATTAACGCTTAAGCTGATTTAAGATTCATATGAGCTCGGTTGAAGTGTGTCAGTAGACTAATGTGTTTTTACTTCTATTTTAATTCTGAGGTTGAAATGCGAGCAGTTGAAAACAAGCATGAAATTAATTTCCCTATAATCTCTCGGTAGGAATATGACATCGATATCATTGCTTGCATCGAAGGAGCATTTGGCTCAATAAAAATGGAGTGTCAGGCGCTACATTAATCCTGTGGAAGGGTGAATCTCCAAGTAAAATAATTGTCCCACTTAATTTTTATTCCCTAGTCATCTGTGGCCACGGCTGGGCTGCAAATTTCATGAGAGGAGGGGCCAAGTCTAGTCTGTATCTCTTATGCTTCACACAGTGCCCTGAACGTATGTAGTAGGCACTCAATAAATATTTATCAAATGAGTGAACGTAGTGTAAATGACGCGGGATCTCCACCCTTAAATTGTGGTAAAGGAAACAAATACAATGTGGCCATAAAGGCTTTGGAGGGTCTGGAGTGGGTGGGCTGGGAAGTCCCTTCCAACTGTGGGAGCATCTCTCCTGTAGAAAGAGGGGCTCTGGAGGCAGCTCTAGAAGATAAAGCAGGGCCAGGCTGGAGGGGGAAAGGGAACTCTTGGTGGGTCTTCCCCACGACTGACAATCTGAATCTGTCTTCTTCCAGGATGCTGGCCCAGCAGTGCCCAGCCTGCCCTCTGTCGGGCCCCCTGTCGTCCAGGTGCGGTGTGGCTCTGCCTCAGGGCGGGCATCTGGGGCAAGGACGTAGGAAGGAGAACAGCCATCATGAGTCTGCCTGAAATGTGTCCTTTGCTGGGGACACATTTGCTGGTCCCAGCAGCAGAAGCCAGCACCCTTCCCACCACCCATGGACAGGCAAACGCCTCCAAACTTGGAACTCAAATCCTAAAGTGTTTGAAGTTTATTTATTTATTTAGTGTGTGTGTGTGTGTGTGTGTGTGTGTGAGAGAGAGGGAGAGAGAGCAGGGGAGGGGCAGAGAGAGAGGGAGAGCGAGAGACAGAATCCCAAGCATGGAGCCCAATGTGGGGCTTGAACCCACAAAGTGTGAGATCATGACCTAAGCTGAAACCAAGAGTCAGGGATTTAACTGACTGAGCCACCCAGTCTTTGTGCCACAGTTTGCTGCTATGGTACCCCAGGGAAATGCCAACCTGCTGCTCTTTCAATGCCAACCTGCCGTTCATTGGTTCTACGCTTCCCTTCTGACCAATTACCATTTCCCAATGTTCATCCTTCGTCTCAAATTCTCTTCCTCTTCTCTTCCCACCTACAGTCCTCCCCTCTCTCCTCTGGCGTCCCTCTCTTCCTTTGCTTCCTTCTCTGTCTCTCCTTCCTCTTCATAGCACTGAAAACTCCTTCAGATTCTAGGTAACAAAAGAAAAAGACTGGGGTGCCTGGCTGGCTCAGTCAGTGGAGCGTGCGACTCTTGATCTCAGGGTGTGAGTTCAAGTCCCATTAGGTGTAAAGATTGCTTAAAAATAAAATCCCTAAAAAAACAAAAGACCCCTAAGGCAATGTATACCAAAGCAAAAAAGAAAAAAAAAAATCCAAAAGTGTAAAGTTAAACCCATAAAAGTGGGGCACCTGGCTGGCTCAGTTTGTAGAGCATTGACTCTTGGTCTTGGGGTCATGAGTTCAAGGCCCACGTTGGGTGCAGAGATTACTTAAATAAATAAGTAATTTTTTTAACTAAAAAATTTTTTTTAAAACCTTAAAAGTATTAAAAAAATCATAAGTGACCTTAATTAAAAATGTACCAATATCCATTCATGATAAAAACTCTCAGAAAACTAGGAATAAAGGAGAACTTCCTCAACTTGATAAAGAACATCCACACAATATCTGCAGCTAACGTCACACTTAACGGCAAGAAACTAGAAGCTTTCGGGCCAAGATTAGGAACAAGGCAAGTGTGTCCCTTCTCACTCCTTCTTTCCAACATTGTACTGGAAGTCCTACTTAATACAGTACGATGAGGTACAGAAATAAAAAAATCTATCAACCAGGAAGAGAGAATAAGATTGCCTTTGTTCCTAGATGACATGGCCATCTGTGTAAAAAATCTGAAGGAATCAAACAAAACCTCTTGGAACTAATAAGCAGTTATAGAAAGGCTGCAGCAAACAAGGTTAATACATAAAAGGTCAACACTTTTCTATATATCAGCAGTGGACAAGTGGGATTTTTAAACAAAGGTGCCTAGCTGGCTCAGTAGGTACAGCGTTGTGACTCTTGATCTTGCGGTCGTGAAGCATCTAGCCCCATATTGGGCCTAGAATTTACTTTAAAAAATGAAATAAAAAAACCCAATGCCAGTTATGGTAGCACTCCCCCAAACGAGGTCTAAAACAATACCTAAAAATGAGGTATATACCTAACAAAATATGTAGAAGATCTCTATGAGGAAAGATACAAAACTCTGATGAAAGAATCAAAGAACTAAATTAATGGAGAGATAGCCCATGTGCATGGATAGGAGGATCCAATATTATCAAGATGTCATTTCTCTTCAACTTGATCTGTAGATTCAATGCAATCCCAATAAGAATCCTAGCAAGTCATTTGAAGATATTGGCAAGCTGGTTCAAATGTTTATATGGAGACGCAGAAGACCCAGAAAAGTCAACACAATATAAAGGAGAAGAACAAAGTCAGAGGGCTGACGATCCTTGACTTTGAGACTTAGGGTAAAGCTACAGTAATCAAGACAGTGTAGACCTGTTAAAAACAAAACAAAACAAAACAAAACAAATAGATCAATAGAACAGAATAGAGAGCCCAGAAATAGACCCACATAGAGTCAGCTGATTTTTAACAAAGGAACAAAGGCAACACAATGAAGCAAAGATAGTTTTTTCAATAAATCGTACTGGAACTGGACAGCCACAGGCAAAAACATGAGCCCAGACACAAATCTTACACCCTTCACAAAAAATAACTCAAAATGGACCATAGATCTACATGTAAAATGCAAAACTATTAAACTCTTAGAAAGTTTAACTGATGTTGGGTATGGCAATGATTTTTTAGATCCAACACCAAAGACACCATCCAGGAAAGAAGTAAATGATAAGCCGGACTTCACTAAAATTAAAAACTTCTGCTCTGCAAAAGGAAATGTCAAGAGAATGAGAACGCAGGCTACAGGCTGGGAGAAAATACTTGCAAAAGACACAGCGGATAAAGAATTGTTGTAAAAAACACACAAAGAATTTGTATAACTCAACAACAAGGAAAGGAACAACTCATTTTTTAAAAAATAGGCAAAAGTGATAAGATACCTCACCAAAGAAGATGTGCAAATGGCAGATAAACACATGAAAAGATGCTTCACATCGTATGTTGTGAGGGAGCTGCAGACTAAACAAGGGTGAGATGTCCCTACACGGCTATTAAAAATGGCCCAAATCCAACATGGGCATCCCCAAATGCTGGTCACAACAGGAACGCTCGCTTACTGCCGATGGGAATGCAAAATGGTGCCGCCACTTGGGAAGACAGCTGGGAAGTTTCTTACAAAACCCAACATACTCCTACCAAGTGACCCAGCAATTACTCTCCTTGCTATTTACCCAGATGAACTGAAAATTCACATCCACCCAAAGACCTGCCCGAACATGGAACTGCCCAAACTTGGAAGTAACTAAGATATCCTTCAGGGAGTGAATAAACAGGGGTACATCCAGACAGTGGGATCTTATCCAGCAATAAAAAGAAATGAGTCATCAAGCCGTGAAAAAACATGGAGGAAACGTAAATGCATATGACTAAGAGAAAGAAGGCAGTCAGAAAAGGATATATACTGCCTTGATGTCAACTATCTGACATTCTGGAAAAGGTGAGAGTATGGAGACAGTAAACAGATCAAGTGGTTGTCAGGGGTCAGTAGGAAGGAAGAGATGTATAGGGACAGCACAAAGGATTTTTAAGGCAGTGACACTACTCTGTACGATGCTATAATGGTGGATACATGTCATTATACATTTGTCAAAACCGATAGAAGGTATAACACCAAGAGTGAACACTAATGGAAATGACAGTCTTCGGACGATAACTATGGGCCAATGCAAGCTCGTTAATAATAACAAATACATCATTCTGGTGCAAGATTTTGTTAGTGGAAGATGTTATTGGGCAGGTGGGGGCAGGAGGTATGTGGGAAATCTCTGTATTTTCACTTTTTTTTTTTGCCTCAAACCTAAAAGTACTCTGAAAAAATAGCCGATCAAAAATATATAGTGAGGCAAGGAAGCTATTATGATTTGATTATGTGTGGGAGAGAGCCAAAGCATAAGAGACTCTTTAAAAACTGAGAACAAACTGAGGGTTGATGGCGGGTGGGAGGGAGGGGAGGGTGGGTGATGGGTATTGAAGAGGGCATCTTTTGGGATGAGCACTGGGTGTTTATGGAAACTAATTTGACAATAAATTTCATATATTGAAAAAAATAATAAAAAAAAACAAAATAAAATATTTAATTTTTACACCTACAGATTTCTGGAGATCATGCTATGATGATGATAAAAATAAAAATAGAATTCTCCTAAAAAAAGATTTGATTATGTGAAAATGAATAATTTCTGACAGTAAATATTACCATACATAAATGAAATGAAGATTATCTCTTAAGATAAAACTGGAACACCTTCCGCATTTAAAAGTGAAAACGTTTAAAGACAAAACATGCTCAAACGATAACATTATCACATTTATTTGTCACCGTTCCAAATGGAGGACCCCCACGTCCGCAACATTTGCTCTAACACCGAAGGCCTTTCCCTAAAGCACTACCATCGGCTGGTTGTTGCAGCCTGAGGGCGTTCAGCAGGACACCGATCCCGCCTACGTTCTGCTCTCGGTCCTGAATGAAGCCTTTCCCTCCGCTCCCAGAGCCAGAGTGCCTGCTGGTTTTCCCATCTTTGCCGGAAAGGTCTTCCACAAAGTACTTCCTTTGGCTCCAGTGTTAGCCAGCCTCTGGGCATTTTTGTATTTCGGATTGCAGAGACAGGTGTAGCGTTTCACTGCAGGCAGCTAATCACTTCACTTGCTTCCTACCTACTTTCATCGTTCTGGATTTAACTTCTTTTTTTTTTTTTTTCTTGTAATTTTCTTTCTTTATTTGGAGAGACGGAGAGAAAGAAAGCAGGGGAGGGGCAGAGAAGCCGGGGGTCTCCTGGGAATGCCCATTGCTGATGGGGTTTCACAATAACCAGATTTCGGTGTAACCTTCTTCCTCAGTTCTTTACACTTGGGCTCCTGATTTCCCCAGGTCATCCCCCCAGGAGCATGCAATTCAACCAGAACATCTTTGTTTTCTTTCACTATCTTTTTTTTTTTTTTTTTTTTTTTAATTTTTTTTTTTTCAACGTTTATTTTATTTTTGGGACAGAGAGAGACAGAGCATGAACGGGGGAGGGACAGAGAGAGAGGGAGACACAGAATAGGAAACAGGCTCCAGGCTCCGAGCCATCAGCCCAGAGCCCGACGCGGGGCTCGAACTCACGGACCGTGAGATCGTGACCTGGCTGAAGTCGGACGCTTAACCGACTGCGCCACCCAGGCGCCCCTCTTTCACTATCTTATCGAAGCTCCCCGCTACTCCCCTTCACGGGGCCGTGGGGTCCTGGGGGCTGCCACACACGTGTCACCGGAGTAATTTCTCCCGCGTGACAACTGTCTTCTTTTAGCAGCTCTGAAAGCTACAACTTCAGGGGTGTTCTTCCAAGCCACAGATCCGAGCATTTAAGGTCCGAGGTCTCCCGGCCAGTGACGGCCAAGCTGAGATTCATCCCCTCCAGCATCCCAGAGCTTTCATGCCGCCAGATCAGTTCCTGCTCCAGCGATGAGACCCTGTCTCACATTCTTTGCATATGTCCAAGCGGATCATGAGTGAATCATTTCCTTCCACCCGATCTTTACTCTCCCTTTCTTAGGAGGGCACACTGTTTCCCTGAATCAATTTCTTTAATCTGGCCTCTGGCCATGTTTTTCTGCTCTGAGCGCCTTGCAGATGATCTGCTGCTGCAGAAACAAATCACCCCAAAGCACGGGGGCTTCAGACAACCCTCTCTGTCGTGATTCTGTGGTTCTGCGGTCTGGCGGGGGGGGGGGGGGGGTTCTTCTCCCGGCAGGCGGTTCACGCTTCCGCGTCCACGTGGGTGTGGGCTGGCCTGGGAGGCCTGAGAAGGTCCCTCGCACACGGCAGGGCGGGGGCCCAGAGTCCGCCGGAGGGCTTCGGTTCACACGCTCCCCGCGAGCCCTCTTTCTGTGCACATGTTGTCAAGCTCCAGGGCCGCCCCGCGTGGCCTCTCTCCAGCAGGCCGGCTCGGACGTCCTCCCAGCACGGTGGCCGGGTTCCAAGAACACAGAGATGAGGCCCTCAGTCTTCCCAGGGACAGGGCCACGGAGACCCTGTAGCCGCACTCCATCGGCCAAGTGAGTTTCAAGGCCGGCACAGACTCACGGGCCGGGGCAGGTGCCTTCCGCCTCTAGGTGACAGCGGCATCCAAGAGCCAAGAGGCCGTGGCCCTCTTTAATCGGCCAGCGGGTCACAGTCCTGGCCTCAAACTCGCTACCCAGCGGGAAGGACGCACAAACGATGGCCTCTCCAGCCCTGTGCGTGTCCTCATCAGACCCCCCCATCCGGCGGCACTGGTGTTCAAGCCTGCCCTGCAGCTGTCAGGACCCCTGAGGGAGGTTCCCTGAACAGGACTTTGCAGATCCCGGCACCTCAGTTACACGCGAACTGCTCACCTACTCCCTCTGCCGGGGAGGCCGGCTCTGCCTTCTTCTTCAGGTGAAGGACCGTTCCCCCTGTCACAAGCAGCCGGTGCGTCTCCAGCTCAACGTGCCTTCAGGCTAGAGAGCCACTGACTCGCATTTATTACAGGGGTTCTAGCCGACAGTACAGTGAACCTCTTCTAGGGAGGTGCTCCCTGCCTTCCTCACTCTAGGTAAGGCCTTGTGATGGTTAATTTGATATGTCAACTTGCCCGGGCCACGGTACCCCAACAGTCGGTCAAACACCAGTCTGGATGTTTCCGTGAAGACATATTTTAGATGAGATTAACATTTAAGTCAGTAGGCTTTGATTAAAGTAGATTACCTTCCATGACATGTGGGCCTCGTCTAATCAGCTGAAGGAGTCAAAAGACTGAGGCTCCCTGAAGAAGCGGGAATTCTGCCTCCAGTCTGCCTTCAGATTCAAGCTGCTGCTGTAACTCTTCCATGGGTCTTCAGCCTGCCCTGCAAGAACCATCTCACCTCACGGTGCCCTTGGGATCTAACGTTGGTGCTTTTGGGGACTGGCAGGTATTCAAAGCTGACTTTTGTTTGGGGCAGGGCTCTCTCACCCACAGGCACCTTAATATGGGCACTGCCCCCTCAGGCTGGCCATTTGGTACCGCCCCCAGCCCCACAGGTTCCGGATTTCCAGCCACACAACCCCCATCCACAAATACACACTCTCTGTTACTACTGCCCCCAATGTCGTTGCCTGTGGCTTTCTCAGATGAAGTCCTTTTAAAGATGGCTCCAGTCTGGCTCTCTCTTCTATGTAGACCACATCTCATTCTAGCCCAATGCCCCAGGAACAAGATAGATGGTATTCCTTGACTTTGGGGTCCCTTCATTTGTTTCCCTCCCAAATTCTCCCAAGAGACACAAGTAGGTACATTTGACTGAGGTGGTAATCTGGGATGCAGTGGGGACAACTGTGGATGCTGATGTTTCCTGGGGATGAGGTCTAGTGCTGTTTCTTGGCTAAGGATTACCAAAAGGGCAACCTGTTCCACTTTTTCCTATCATCCTTCCTCTCTGCCACGTATGCAACAGGTTTCTCCAGACTAGAGCCACCACTGTGGGCCTCTCCCAGAAGGCCCAAAGGTATGTCAGGGCCTGATATGCCTGTCAAGGACCTTTTGGCAGTAAGTAGCAGAATATCTGACTAAGAGTAGCTTGAGCAATAAGGATTTATTATTACGTATAAGTATAGAGGTAGAAAATTCCATGTTGATCCAGTGGCTTGATGATATCAGGGCTCTAGGTCAACTTCTCTGCATTCTCTTGATTTTTTTTTTTTTTTTTTTATCCTCTTGGTCACAAGATGGCTGCTACAGTTCCAAATATCACATCATCCACCATAACATACAAAGCCAGGAAGGAGAGGACAAATTCCGGTCACGTACCTCTGTTCGCCTCAGAAGGGAAAATGTTACCCAAAATTCTCTAGCAGACTTTCCTTTACATCTCATTGGTCAGGGCAGGGTCACACACACCCCTCTCCCCCCGCCCCCCAGTTCCCTGCTGCCCAAACCCAATCACTAACAAAGGGAATAGGTTAGTCTGAGACTCCTCATGATTCATCCTCTGGAGCTGGTTCGAACTTCCTTCAGGCAGCCAATCCCGGAACAAAACTGGGATTTCGTTCACCGGGGAAAGAAATGACGGAGTGTCGCTAGACCAGCACGCTGTCCTCACAGGCTCCAAAGATAAATGCCACCTCCTTCTACTTCATGACTCTGCCCAGGGCAAGTCATGAGACAGCATGTATCAGTCCTTGTCAGGGACAAAACAGTCACACGCGTGAGTGGATTCTGCCGTTTAAATAGGCTTGTTTCTGCATCCGATGCCCCTCTGAGGTCCCCGAACGGGCTGAATCAGAGAGCAGGAGACACCACAGGGCCCACGCAGGTCCCCAGGCTGCAGGGTCCCCGCCCCTCCCCTGGGCCTCGCTGCCAGCGGGCCCTCCCTCTGACTTCCCTGGTCGGCCGGAGAGGGGCGCTGCTGAGGACTCACCGGGCTGCGAGGTCAAAACAGAAACGCAGATGTCATTTAGGGGATGCCCGGGAGGCAGTGAAAATCAGCCAGAAGCAAGGCGAGGGCTTCTGACAGTGGTTGTTAGACGCCGCCCCCGCCCCCCACTGGGGAGATTGGGGTGGGGGGCCGTCTCTCTGGGTGGAAGCTAGAAGGAGGAGAAAGGAGGTGGAGCGCGGGGGTTGGGGGGGTGGGGGAGCAGGGAAGGAGAGAGGAAAGGGCCCTCCCCGTCTGGATTGGCAGGGCAACTCTTGGAGATTTTACTTCCAGTTCTGTTTTCTACTGCTTTCTGGTTTCTGTCCAACACTTCAGCAGGTCAGGGTGTGGCTTGTTTTAATTCGTTCGCGTATCTGGCAGGCCCTGGGTTTGGGGGTTCATTTAATTTCCACCACCCACCGAGCCTCCCCTTGGGGAGTTTGAATGGGAAACACAAAGAGGGAGCTAGCAGAGAATAAAGGCAGAGCAGCGCAGGACTGAAGGCAGGCTTCGGAGGCCAGCGGGGCAGGGGCCCGGGGTTTGCAGGGAGGAAGCAGTGGCCAAAAGAATCATGAGAGAAAGAAGTCGCTCTGTGATCAAGATGAGCTTGCTAATGTCAGGAACGGAGGTGCCCAGGCCGGGACGGAGCTCAGCCGCTTTCGGGTGCCCGGGGGACCAGGCCATCCTGTCGGGAGAGCCGCTTTGCCGTGCAGAACGAGGAAGCCGGCCTCCTACCCTGTCCTCCGGGGTCCCCTGCCAGGTGGCACCTACCTCACCTATCCCTCCTTACACACAGTAACCAGATGAGTCCCTTTCGAGAGCACTGAAAGGGCTCGTTAAGATCACTGGTTGGCCCTTGACTGTTCTTTATCCTTCGAAGTATTGCTTCTCGATTTTGACCCCAAATCAGTAACATTTTTCTGACCGTGAGCTGTGTTCCAGCTCATGATGCCGTTGTCGGCAGGGCTCGGGGACGGATGGTGTGCGCCTGCGTGCCAAACTATGGATTCATTCATCGGTTCACCCGTTCACGCAACACGTATGTAATCTGCACCGGCTGCCAGGTTATGAGGTTTCTGGGATGAGCAGCGTGGCATTAACGTGTCACCGTTCGATCCGGAATATTTTACGCCTCAGAAAACAGCATAGAAAAGCTGAAACCAGAAACAACAGAAGTATAGAGGAAGAAAGATTAGAAGGACGTTCGATGGCTTCTGGGGAGGAGAAAGGACCCCAAGGCCATCTGCTTCCTGGTGGGGATGGGAGAGAAATTCAGGGATCCCCTGGATGTGTTTGGGTCCTTCCTGGGCAGACGACAGCGCCCATCCTCAATGCCACCAGGTCGTCCCCAGACCGGTGGGCAGGCCTCAGGACAACCCGAAACTCTCCCCCCAGAAACGCTAGTATAGAGCCACCCCTTGGCCCTGGGGCTTCTGGCACGTGCAGGCCAACCCCAAATTAGGCTCTGTGTGCTCCTGACGGGGGGTGTGGAAGGCTCCGGGGCAGCTGGGACAAGGCCTGCATTCTGGACAGTGCTGGCTGTGTGTTTGGCTTTCAAAACTGAAAAGTAATAAAGGTATTTGAGGCCAAGTACGACTATAACGCCGTCGTAAAGGATTAATCCAAAAGAGCCACCTAGATGGGAGAGCTTTTGTGTGCCAGCGTTTCAGATGCATTCCAAGGGAAGGAAATGTGACTTCTAGAAAGGTGCCAGGGTTTTTTAGAATGAGGGATTGTGCCAAAGCATTTGCCGGTTATACTTTGAATAATCAAGAAGGGTCTGCTGCCACTAATTGGCTGATTCAAGGCCAAAATCAAAGACTTGAATGCTGGGTTCAAGTGCACATCACTTAAACTGTATTTTTAGGAAGTGGCGTCATTCAGGGTCCAATTGATTCATGTGTTCTATCAGAATCCTTCCAACCTGACATGAGAAATATGCTCTAGGCACACCTTCAAAAGGAAGAATGATTTTCCTACTTTTTGCCCTACTTTTTGGACATTATACTCCAAGAATTATTATGTGCTCCTATTTGCTATTTTTATATCCCCACTGCCTGGACTGTTGACACCCTGCATGGGACCCACCCAAACACAGTGGCAACTGTCATCGTCTGTGAAACGTCTATCCCACACCTCCCTCAGCAGCTCATGCTTAGGACAATGAGGAGGGATTGTGCCCCGCTTGAATGCCCTCACCAAGAAACATGGATCCAAGATAGAAAATCCCCAGCGGGAAACAAAGCCTTGGCTTCAGACTCACAAACCTTAAAAGAAATTATCTTATTAATCCGAAGAAAACAAAATAGGGCACAAAAATAAAGCACTGAGCTGTAAAGACTCCATGATGTTTTTTGACTCTCCACAATAACAAAATTCTCCTCACCACGCTGGAAGAGCTAACCTGGCCTTCCAGAATGTATTATGCCCATGGAGGGGGGGGGGTCTCCTGAGGGGAAATTGGCCTAGCTCTGTTTTCCCTTATATTTTGTATGCTGACACCCAGATACTTCTTTTTGTCAGGCAGAAACAGCCATTGGTCTGCGGGGACAGAAATCACCACTGGTTTCCCCGGAAAGTCTCTTTGGTACTTGCCCCCCCCCCCCATCCCAAATGGGAGAGAAGAGGCGGCCCGTTATCTGAATGACAAATGGGGAGAAAATACCCAACAGCCCGCAAAACAACTCTTGCTTCAAAAAGGGCTCTTGCATCTCACCCAGTTGGAACTATCGTTTGTCACTACCCGCAGGACGGACTCAGTAAGTTTTGTTGAATGGGTAACTCAGCGTTCGTGTTCATCGCGGAGACTTGTCCTGGCCCAGCTAGCTGCACCCAGGCCCCTGTAAGTGACATCACCTGTACAGGGGGCGCGGAGGTCCTACCGGACGGGCTGGAGAACGAGTGACAGAAACCGCACACAGCCATACTAGCTGTGTTCTAAGTGGTGAGATTCTGGGAATAAAGCCCCTCTCCCGCTTACAACCTTCTGGTCATTTCCCAGTTTTCTGAGGACGGTCAAGTCTGAAATCCTTAACAGGGTCCATAGATCCCTGAAGACATGGCCCTTGGCTCTCTGTCGTACCCCGACTCCTGCCACTGTCCCGTTGTCCCCTAGGCCTCAGCCGCCTGGCCTCAGTCTCCCCACACCCCAGCTCCTCCCACCCCGTCCCGCTTCCTGCTCCGCGTGAGTTTGGCGCTCAGTTCACAGCTTACCAACCCTGAGAACCATCTCGAAGAAGGTCCCCTGCTGAACAGTCACGTACCCTGCACTTTCACAGCACGTCCCTCCATCGGAAACACGTGCTCATTGGGATAGCGGTCCTCTCCTTTTAAACCGTAAGCTTTGTGGGGCACCTGGGTGGCTCAGACCGACTCGGGCCCAAGTCATGATCTCACGGTTTGTGAGTTCGAGCCCCGCGTCGGGCTCTGCGCTGACAGCTCGGAGCCTGGGGCCTGCTTCGGATTCTATGTCTCCCCCTCTCTCTACCCCTCCCCTGCTCACGCTCCGTGTCTCTCCGTCTCTCGATAATAAATAAACATTAAAAAAATTTTTTTAAACCGCCAGGAACAAAACGATGGCTTCGGTAGCTGACTCATTTCATTATGTCCCGTGGTCTACCAAGAAATAGCCACTCCGGGAATTTTTCTCATAATACTATTGGTTTTACCGTCTTAATTACTTTTTAATATCAGTCTATGTCATTAAGAATGAATGTTCTCAAAGGCTCTCCGTCAGAAAAGCGCCCTGGTGCTTAAGCCCCTTAAATAAGCCATTTCTTTAATAAATAATTTCCACCTACCGAGCATAATGGTGTAGATCCTCTGACAAGAGAATAAACAAGGCGTCTGTTGGAGCCTGCTTTTTGCCAGGTTTACACTGAGAGGCTACCCCCCTCCCCCCATGGGACTGGCAGGGGCATGTCCCAAATCTCCCAGTTCTGTGTAGGGACATATATGGCTATAAAACCAGGGGCGACTGCTGTCCTCCTGGGCCTCACCACGTGCCGGGCACCCTGAGAGGCGGGACTGACCAGGGAAACCACCACATGTCCACCGCTCTGCTGAGGGACAAGAGACCTCAGGGAGGGACCTACCCCCCCTGCGCCCCGGCTTTCTCCTTCTTAAAGCCGGGGTTATATTACCACCTCTCTCAGGGGGCTGTAGGGATCCAGCGGCAAATTCACGTCAAATGCTTAGCCCACGGGAAAGTTCTCGACGTGAGTTGACTCGCGTTACCGTTTCACAGCCCGTTGCATCACATCTTCACAGCAAACTCAGGACGGCTGTGTGTGGGCGCTGATTTATCACATCCCCATTGCACAAAGGAGGAAGCTGAGGTTTGGGGGCAGGGGTACAAATCAACTTCCGGGAGGTCAGCCCGACCCCGTCAGATTGTCGGGGCGACGCTGGGACGCTCACACATATTGATCGGTCCTCCAAGCCCCGACCTTCATCCCGGCTGGGACCTGGGAGGGGGAGGGGAGGTGAAATACCAGAGCCAGCGGCCCCCCAGCCCCCCTTGCCGCTCGGGGAAAGAGCACAGCAGGGATCGGGGCTCAGCACCGGCTTTAAACTGGGAGACTGGTCTTTCTGGGCTTCCCGTTCTTTGACTCAGATGAGAATAACACTCCTGCTGAGCATAACCTATAGGCTTCTGGTGATGAGCCCCAGTACCCACGTAGCAGCCCCAGGACATTGATCCACTCTCCTTCCTCATGTGCAACATGGGAGTGAGCGCACCCCCTCCCTGAAGGAGCTCTGTAACCCTAACACCTCACCCCTGGCGGCGGGGAGCGCACTTCTGGTCCCCCCCCGCCCCCCGTCCGTGGCACTGTACATGGCTTGGCCCTGTGCCCCCAGCGCAGGAGGGAGAACTAGGACCTACCCAGGGGTCTTTTCCAATTCTGTCTCAGGCTTCATCCCTTTCCATGCACAACACTGGTGCTGACAGAGCGGAGTAGAAACCAACTTTTCCTCTCCAGGGGTGGCTGTCTATACAACAGCCCCGGGGCCGTGCGTCCGGTCGGCTGGCCTATTGCACGTCTGGCGTGAGACCTACACGCCTAACCCTGATCTCATGAGCGCAACTTCAGGGAGGAAATACAGGCCTGATGAAATACTTCTGGAATACGGATTCCGCAAGCTTTGATATAAAATAATATTTGTGCAATGTTCTAGGCTTTGGGTGAAAAGTGAAACATGAGGGTCATAAATATATCATCTAACTCGTTAGGCCAGCCACGGTGCTCGTGTCACATGAAGTAGGTCTATGGCTCTGGGCTCCATTCATCACATTATTCGGCGATTATCTCGAAGCCAGTAGAGTCCTTTTCGTGGGAGTGATGATTAAAGATGAAATTTATAACGAGGACGCGCGGAAGTCCATCTATACTGCTGATGCTTAAGGATGTGCCGGGCGTGTGAAACTTAGGATATGGCTTTTGGGTTTCCCCCCCGTCGCTGTGGCCCAGGATGTAAACTGTACTGGGATGCGCGGCCCGTGTAGCCCTCCCCGCAGTTACGCAGAGAGAACTGGCCTCTGCAACTTCTCCGCTCCTGAGCCGCTCTTCCTCAGGAGGCCCGTGCCCTGCAGGGAAGCAAAGGCGAGGATCTCAGTTTCCCGGGACTCGGTAAGTTCAGTCTCAGGTAATCACGCAATCACTTAAGCTTTCGCTCTATGCTCAGTCTCTTAAGGAACATTCTGCGTCTCTCTAATATTTCCCCCTCCTCCTGCTCTTCTCCAAGATGGTGACGGAGAGGTAGGGATGGCTCATGACAGTGTGTGGTGCTAGGGGAATCTCACCTCCCCTGGAACTTTCTGGGGGCCCTCTGGCCGCGAACACAAGGGGGGCTAATGGGGCCAATTCCAGATTTGCGGTGGATCCCAGGACCTGTCTGGATTGGGAAGCGTTGGCGGGGTGTGCCAACACCCTCTACAGGGGTCCTTGTTGCTGCCCCTGGTGCTAAGTGGGCTTCCACCTGTCAGGGGGCTCTCATCAGAGACGTGGGCATAGCCGCGCCCCGCGCACACTCTCACAGGGCCATGGCCTCGTGCCACGACCAGAAGGCATCACGCTGGGACCAGTGATGACTGCAAAGATACCTTCGCAGAAAATGCATCTGTTCCTCGGCAACGGCAGTGGGAAGACTGACGTCGTTATAGGCAATGTATCCTACGGCAGATGGCTTCTCAAGGACAGTGGTGCAAATGAGGACGGGCAAAGGGTCCTGGGCCACAGTGTCGGCCCCTCTCGCTCACAGAGGGAGGCGAGCAATCAATTTAGTGTTAAAATGACCTGAGGAAGTGAGGATCCCAGACATGAGCTCTGCCATGGAGCCTTCTTCGGCACCTGATGAGCGGGCAGAACAAGGGCTCACCCCCCCTCCTCCTACAGCGCGGGGCTCGTGGTTCCGACACCATCACTCGTGCGTCCACACGTACCGCCAACCCCACCATGGCCATGGCACGGTCTTTCCCCACGCGATCACCCCACGTTCCCTCCCCCTGATCCTCCCTCAGAACGTGGAAAGGGGCTGAAGTTCTCGTTGTCTTTTGAGCCAAGTCTCCTCCCGGGGCCAGAGGGAAGGAGGCCAGCTCCTCCAGTCAGTCCCGAGTCAGGAGCCAGCAGGGTTCAGGGGAAGCTCACGCCGCCCCCTCCCAGGCTTGCCAGCCCCCCTCCTTCCTGCCCTCCGGTCTCATTGCCGCACAAGACACGAACGCCCTCCTTGACCGAACTTTGGCCAGGCTCCACAGCCCTCTTTTCGGCCAGGCTTCATCTTTGGCCCCTGTTGTTGGTCTATGGAGTCCAGTGTTACTGAAGATTCTAAGTCACTTTATTGAGAGGCCCCCACCCTTGATATCCAAGCAAACTCCTCTTCCCCGCCCACCCCCTCAACTTTGGTACCGAACCAAGTTCCTCCTGGTAATTTTCCATCCACGGTCTCATCCTGCCAGTTGGTTATAAATCCCCACGGTTCCTACTGTATTCCCAGTTGCATCCGGTCTCTGTCCCCTACCGCAGCCCAGTCCTTCTGCGACTGTTTTGAATAAACTCCTTGTGCCATTTTCACGTGTGTCAGAATAATTTCCCTTTAACAGTTCCGAGACCGCCCCCAAACTTACTCTCTGGAAATTACTGTTTGACTTTGCTCACGGTGCAGGGAAGGCGTGGTTGAGCCACCCGTCTCCGGTCCTCGAGCGTCAGGTGAGGAGAGAGAGAGTTGAGGCCACCTTCCAAGCCAACGTCGTCACTCCCACATCTCCTCCCTCCAGGTCTCCAGCCCCTCCCTCTCCACCTGGCATCTCATCGCTGAGGGCCCCTCCCTGTGATATTGGGTCTCTGGGCGCCGCGATTTCTTACGACCCAACAGAGGGACATTCTACAAAATACCCGACCAGTGCCCCTCAAAACCACCGAGGTCATGAAAAGCAGGGAAAGGCTGAGAAATTGTCACAGACCAAAGGCGGTTAGGAACACACGGCACTTACATGGAATACAGTAACCTACATAGGATCTTGGAACAGAAAAAGAACATTAGGAGGAAACAATAAAATCTGAGTAAAGTATACAGGTAAGTAGTGACATACTCAGTTGTGACAGGTAGTAATGTAAGAAGTTAACAACAGGGGACACTGGGTACAGGGTCTGGAAGTCTCTGTGCCATAGACCTAACACTATTCTAAAATCAAGCGTTTTTTAGGGGTGCCTGTGTGGCTCAGTCGGTTAAGCGTTCGACTTTGGCTCAGGTCACCATCTCACAGGTCTTGAGTTCGAGCCCCGCGTCCGGCTCTGTGCCGACAGCTCGGAGCCTGGAACCTGCTTTGGATTCTGTGTCTCCCTCTCTCTCTGCCCCTCCCCCGCTCACGCTCTGTCTCTCTCAAAAACAAACATTAAAAAAAAAGTTCAAAAAAAATGTTTTTATGTTTATTCATTTTTGAAAGACAGAGAGAGACAGAGCACAAGCAGGGGTGGGGCGGAGAGAGAGGGGGACACAGAACCCGAAGCAGGCTCCAGGCTCCGAGCTGTCAGCACGGAGCCCGACGCGGGGCTCGAACTCACGAACCGCGAGATCGTGACCTACCCCGAAGTTGGACGCTCAACCGACTGAGCCACCCTGGCGCCCCCCCCAAAAAAGTTTTTTAAACCAAACGTTTTTTAAACAATTAGATGAACCTAAGCTACAGCAATATAATGGCTTACCATTTATATAAGACTAAGGAATGGAAAAAAACAAAAAACAAAAAACGTCTAAGCTTAACGACACCTGGATCCTGGACCTCCAAGAGTAGTGAAGGTGACACAAATAGAATCAGAAGCTGGTAACGACTTTACCAAATGCTAATTACCTCACATTTGAGACTTAGGATTTTGAAATTTTCAGTGACAGGACACGGAGTAATTAATTATACAAGATTAACTAGACCATGATTCAATTTAAATTTTGAGTTTCAGATGGTGTTCCTTTTTCTGCTGGGTAATCCCGGTTGAATACGTCTCTGAACCGTGAATGGCATTTGCAACGACACCGAAGGAATTTGAATCAGACTGTTCTCCTCCAGCGAGATGAGTTCTTTCCGGAAAGGATGGCCAAGGAAGTCGTGTCTCTTGGCTACCTGATGAAACTCACCAGCAGCAGCAACTGATCTTAGGTTACGGGAGTGGAAAGGGGGACTTAGAGTTTTGGAGCTCTCACTCCAAAAGTGCTGGTGGGGATGATACCGGTAATGCTGGTGGGAGCAGACGCGTTTTCCCACAGCGGCTCCCCAGAGGAGATAGTACTCCAACGCCCACTTGGCCATGGCAACGGGGTTGTTGACTTCCAGTCACGCTGCCATTTGAGTGGCAGCTCAGCGGGGAACCAAGCTCAGCACAATGAAGGTCCTGCTCTTCAGAGCCTACTCAGTCATAAACATAGCTCTTTTCCCAGGCCTTCTGAAGAGAGGAGAGGCCAGGCCCAGGGTGCTGTGAAAAATGCCCCTTCTTTCCGCCATCCCACGGTTTCATTTCCTATCGCTGTCTTTTTCGATGAGCAAAGCATTCATATACTAAAAGGGGTAATATCATGGTTTTGACAGAGTATTTGATTTTGCATTCCCCGTGGTGAGGACAAAGGTTCTTTTTATCACATTCTAGCGCAGCGCACAAGAGGGAGGCCGGCAGGGAAAAGGCGACATGTGCAGTGAGGGGGTTAGTTTTCATTCCGAGTACACTGGGAAGTCATCGGAAGGTGCGGCCATTCAAGGACAATGTGTGCTGGCGAACTTAAGAGACCTGCCCGGAACCGGGGGTGAGTTTATTGGCTCTGTCTTCTCCCTCATAAATTTTAATGACATGTTAGAAAATTGGGGTCAAGAGAAACAATTTCCCAACGTCTTGATTTCCTGAAGGGTTTACCCTACAAGCAGCTATTTTCAGGGGATCCCGCTGTAAGACAGAATCAAGGCTCAATTCAGGAAAAGGACCTTGGCACTCTGGGCCACCATGCAGCAATTTCTCATTCAATCAGTTATCAAGTGCTGATTCAATACTAGCAATGCACTAAGCACTGCGCTAAACATCAGGAATGATGATGATCAAGGCCCAGCCCCTGCCCTTAAGACGCCCGCAGCTTCGTGTTGGAGACAGGAAGAGTGGGTATGGTTGGGAAAGACTCATTGCAATTTCGGCTGGCTTTTAAGTGTTTTTCAAACTCACCCCAAGTGAAAACAGCTACAGAAGGATACCCCGATTGTCTCTGGTTTTGAGATCCTGCAGCTTTTCATGTGTTGAAGTCTCCTTCAATCATCTTTAAAGTCTGTATGATTTAGGAACAAGTTCTTTGGCTGACGCTACTGAATTTACCAAAGTCAACACCTATCCACTCAGCTGCCTGAGGAAAGTTGGGACACTGACAAAGTTTCATGTGGTGACTTCCTGTGCATCTTTCTATATCATTTACACTGTCTTTAAAATCCCAAACTCACTCATTCTCTCTCCCCATTCAGTCTTCTCAGGAAAGAATCTAAGACTTACCCACATTGAGATTTAAGGAAATGTTGAAGCTCAAAGTATGTTTCAATAGGGGCAAAGTTTTGTTGTTGTTTTTTTTTCTTTTTAGTTTTGGCCTAAGATCCACTAAAGTCCATGGTCAGTTAATACATGTTGAATAAAGGAATAAATGAATACACAAGCAAACAAAAAATAAAATAAAATAAAATAAAATAAAATAAAATAAAATAAAATAAAATAAAATAAAACAAAACAATAAGACGTATTAGAAAGAGTGTAAGGAGGGATGCCTGGGTGGCTCAGTCGGTTAAATGTACGACTTCAGCTCAGGTCATGATCTCACAGTTTGTGGGTTCAGGCCCCACATTGGGCTCTGTGCTGACAGCTCAGAGCCTGGAGCCTGCTTCAGATTCTGTCTCTCTCTGCCCCTCCCCAGTTCACGCTCTGTCTCTCAAAAATGAATAAGTCTAAAAAAATGTTAAAAAAAAAGAAAAAGAAAAAGAAAAAGAAAGAGTATAAGGGGAGGCAGAGTTAGGCAAATAGAACAACAGCATCCCGTGACTCCAAGTAAGGTTGTTAAGCAATTAGCTAACAAAAACAAAGAAAAGAGATTACAACAGCTAAAAATCAGAAACAAAGATCATCCATCACAGGAGAAGACAGTTTGCCACCTGATCCAAACACATATATACACACCATGCTGTCCTTCATTCATTTTGCCAGACTGGGAAAACCTTCCCATGGCCTGAAGTCAGCCCACAGGTTAGCTGGTGTTTGGAGCCACTGGGCTGAAAGATGACCCTCCTGACAGGAATGCTCTCTCTTTTTTTTTTAATTTTTTAAATGTTTATTTATGTTTGCTAGAGAGAGAGAGAGAGCAAGGAGGGGAGGGACAGAGAGAGAGTGAGACACAGAATCCAAAGCAGGCTCCAGGCTCCCAGCTGTCGGCACAGAGCCTGACACAGAGCTCGAACCCATGAGCTATGAGATCACGACCTAGCTGCTTAACCGACTGAGCCACCCAGGAGCACCAGAAACTCTCTTTTTTTTTTTTTAACTGGTAGGGATACACAGCATGATGTGGAAGCAACAGAATTTTGCACCAAATGTGTACGCTGCTCTTTTCTTGGAAGCTGAAGCCTCTTTTTTGTCATCTCTGCCACAGTAAAAGTAAGGACCATTAAACTCATAGTCTCCTGACGCCTTTGCTCAGGAAGAGGTTCCACCCTGTTTGTTCCAGGCGATTCCATTGCCTCCTAAAATTGATCATATCCAGAGATGAATTAACTCTTGATTTTCTTTTCCAAAAAGGAACACTTAAAAGTCTTAAATTATTCAACTTGCACCAACGGATATTGACTCCTTGACACTGTGTTGTGTATTTGTGCCCCACCCCCCTCACCTCTACTTCATCTAAGTGCCTCTTAACTTTAAGACTTAAGTAAAGCTGTTGCTTCAGCTTCCAAACTTCTCTGTGGGATGGCATTATATGGTCGACTTCCCAGAGTGAGGAAGAAAACCAATACCACCATCAATGGGGGGATAATATCTTCTCAGTGAAGACAGCTCTGTCTACTTTGGGATGATGGCAAACTCTTTGTTTCAGACCAGGTAAAAACAATTTGCTGGTACAGAAGCAAGCTATCAGTTTTTATATATTTATCTTGCATTTAGCCACTTTGCTGATTCTTTATCAAATGAAATGGTTCTTGAGTTGGTTATCTGGTGCTTTCTTAGATAGACAACAATATTGGTTGCAATTTTTTCCTCCTTTTAAATAATTATAATATATCTTATTTATCTTTGATATCTAATTGTATTGCCCAGAACTTCCAGGCAATGGTGAGTAATAATTATGGCAGACATCCTTGGGGTTCCTCCACAGTTTTAATGGAAACACCTCTAGAGTTTCATATTTAATGTTGTTTAATGGAGTTACAGATTCTATCCCAAATGTGAGCCTTAATCTCCCTAGTGTTTTAAAGATTTTTCTTATCTCAATCGGGCAAGAAGAGCCTTAAATTTCACAAATATCGCTTCCACATCTAACAAGATAAACTGTTTCCTTTGTGAGTTATTGATTTGGTTTATTAATATATTTTAATGTAATTATTCTTGTATTTCTGTAATAAATCCTACACAATCATAATAAATTATTCTTTAAATGTGCTATCAAATTTAATTTACTAGTATTTTATGTAGGATTTCACATCTATGTTAAAAGGTGAGTCTGGCCTACAATTTGGGGGGAAAATTAATTTCTTTTTTCTTCTTTTTTAGGTTTAGGTTTATTTATTTTTGAAAAAGAGAGAGAGAGAGTGCGTGCACACACATGGGCAGGGGAAGGGCAGAGAGAGAGGGAGACAGAGAATTCCAGGCAGGCCCTGTACTGTCGGCCAGAGCCAGAGGCAGGGCTCGAACCCTTGATCCAAGAGATCATGACCTGAGTGGAAACCAAGAGTAGGACACTTAACTGAGCCGCCCAGGTGCCCCAGGGGAAAATAAATTTAAAAAAATTTTTTTAAACTTATTTTTTATTATTGGTCTATTCAAGTTTTCCATTTTGTCCAGTTAAAGATTTTCCTGTCTATTAACATTTACTGTTTTTAAATAATCTTTTAAAACTCCTCTACGCTTATTCATTTCCTCCTTCATTCAACAAACAGCAATTGAATTTGCCTTTATAGAGTCAATTCATAATAAGGTGTCTGCCACAGAGACTCCACATTTTAGGGATTTAATCACTATGCCTGGCACTGATTTAACTGCTGGTGACAGAGCTGTGAATGTGCCTCGAGAAGGCCTTTCCGATAAGAGCTTACTTCCTAGTGGGGGAAACCATAGATGAAGTAAACAGATTGACTGCAGTGACAAAAAGATGGGAAGACAAGACCATGTGATGGAGATGAGGAAGCATGCCTGTCTGGAGCATGGTGGCCAAAGAAGCCGAGATTTCATGAGAAGCAGGCTTCCAAAGGCCAAGGGGCCAGCATTGCCAAGCCTCCGAAGTTAGAAGAAAGCAGAATGAAGAACAAAAAGAAGGACAGGAAGAAAAAGCAGATAGGTAATGATCAAGGAGGCCGAGGGGCAGGCACAGGTGAGATCACTCAATATGGGAAGATACTGGAGGGTTTTGTGAGTGGTTGGACATGATCCAACATACATTTTAAGCAGATCTATTTGGCCGTTATACAAAGTGTTGGGGCAGAGAACAAGAGTGGCAGCTGGGCGACTAGCTGGGGGTTCAGTGGCTGCATAGGCAGAAGTGAAGGTGTTGCCCTATCCCTTTTCTCAGAGTATTCGAGTTGTCTTTTTCTCCCTTGGGCAGCCATGCTGGAAGTTTGCCTACTTGATTGCTCTTGTCTAAGAAACAACTCTTGCGTTTCTTGACTTACTCTTCTAATGTTCTCTTGTTAATAATTCATCAGTGGTGTTTTGACCTCCAGGATTTTTTTCTACTTTTCTCTTTACTTTTTGCCCTCTTGCTCTTTTCTGATTCTTAGCTCATTGTTTGTTGCTTCCTTTAAAGTCAAAAACATTTAGAGATTTCAGTGTATCCCATAAATCTGATAGGAAACAAAATCTTCGTTTCACCAGACATTACCTTTTGGGGTACTGATGGCATCATATCAATGACCCAAATGTCACTAGATCAAGGTTCCATGTGGATAATTGTCATTCTTTCAAGGAATTATCATATGAAACACAACTTGCCTACTCTATATTATTGTTTTTTATTTTTTTAATGCTTATTTATTTTTGAGAAAGAGACAGAGTGTGAGCCGGGGAGGGGCAGAGAGAGAGGGAGACACAGAATCGGAAGCAGGCTCCAGGCTCCGAGCTGTCAGCACAGAGCCCAATGCAGGGCTCAAATTCACGAACTGTGAGATCATGACCTGAGCCGGAGTCGGACGCTTAACCGACTGAGCCACCCAGGCGTCCCTTGCCTACTCTATGTTAAATGCAAATCCCAGATACTTTCCCACCCCCCTTTGCGTTAGGACATGGACACTAGACTCTAAGTTAGAAGCCAGTGACAGGAAGAACCAGTGGCTGTGCAGAGTCCTGTTGAAATGAAACAGCAAGAGCTGCACACAGTGACAGAGGAACGTATAGAAGTTGACAGCAGAAAAAGTTCCACAAACATGTTCAATATTCCTAGAAAACCAGATATGGGGAGCAATGAAAACTTGCCATTGGAGGTGCCAACAGGGAGATCATGGGGGAACAAGAAGCTAAGGCCACTCCTTCTGATGGAGTCTCTGTTTTCTCAGTGGGTGGAGAGGGTAGGCAAGCCATCACCTGCCTTGTGAGGAAGGGGGCACAAGGGAATGTTGGAGGGTTGAGGACAGGTGACATGTGGGCCCACACTGAAAGGGAGACCATCAGCTACTGTGATTGGTAACTTTTGAGACTTCTTGAACATTTGAAACTTCCTTGACATTTCAAATTTCTGTAGCAGTAAATCCCCATAGCATGTGTGTGCTTTTGTTTCAGAGGATGTAAGAATAAAAGCTAGATGGGGCGCCCGGGTGGCTCAGTCGGTTAAGCGTCCGACTCCGGCTCAGGTCATGATCTCACGGTTCGTGAGTTTGAGCCCCGTGTTGGGCTCTGTGCTGACAGCTCGGAGCCTGGAGCCTGCTTCAGATTCTCTGTCTCCCTCTCTCTGCCCCTCCCCTGCTCATGCTCTGTCTCTCTCAAAAATAAAGATTTTAAAAATTATTAAAAAAAAAAAAGAATAAAAGCTAGATAAACTACATCCCACTCTAAAGCTGGTACTGAGAGAGAACCCCAGGTAGCTGGAAAGGTTCATCAGATGCCCAGGGTCTGCAGAGGGGGGCAAGGGTCGCTCAGATAGATAGACTGAGCAGGCTGAGAAGTGGGTCACCTAGCAGGGACCACACTCCCTACATTCCTAAGCAAAGCAGAACCACCCTCCTAGATATGGCCTCATCTTGCGTGAGGAAATTGGACTTAATATGTTTGGAAATTATTTGAATTTCACTAATGCGGACCTCCAATTTTTTTTTTCTCCCGTCTATCCCTATAATTGCAAAAACTGGTGAAGGATTTTACATATTCGCTTTTGCTTCTATTGAATAAACATGTCCTTTCCATCCAGAGCACACATTTTTAGTGTTTCCCCATCAGGGACCTCTTCTTTTCTCTATGGTTCAAACGCTTATCTTTGAATGTACTCCTATTCTATGGATGAGTTGGAAAGAAGTCAAATACATCAATATTTGACATGACTAAAAGCATGCTTTTCCTGTCAGAACAACTATGCTTTACCACCAAAAGTGAATCCCAGAATTGAAAGTCCTTCCCTGCATGCCTCGGACAATCGCTTCTCACCTTGTCCTTTGGCTTTCTGATGACTGACTGTCACTCCGAAAAGAGGGAGGCAGTCTCGTCTTGCACATTCCCTACAATGTCAAATCTCTATGACAGATATCTAGGTATAAATTAGATCTAAAAAATGAATGCCGGAGACTAGAACCCTAGAAGAAGGGGTTTCACCACATTACTATTTAGGAAAGGTCATTTGACCCTCATTTTCATCTCCAGGTGAACTATGAGTTCTACCCAAGAAGAAACAGACACAAGAAGTCCATATTCCAAGAGTGAACTACTACATTTGATTTGGGATGTGAAGTCACATCATCGAGTGGAGATGTTTGCACTTCTGCATTTGAGCCCTGGCATAGGACTCTAAGATAATTCTTTTCTTTTTTTTTTTTTTTTAATTTTTTTTTTTTAACGTTTATTTATTTTTGAGACAGAGACAGAGCATGAACGGGGGAGGGGCAGAGAGAGAGGGAGACACAGAATCGGAAACAGGCCCCAGGCTCCGAGCCATCAGCCCAGAGCCTGACGCGGGGCTCGAACTCACGGACCGCGAGATCGTGACCTGAGCCGAAGTCGGACGCTTAACCGACTGAGCCACCCAGGCGCCCCTCTAAGATAATTCTTTAAGTAGCTCATTCCCATCTATTTTCCAAACGCACTACTAAAACCCTTGTGGAGAACAACTGAGCATTCTCCAGGTCAAACCTTGAGACCATAAGTAAATAGAAGACGACGAAAGTAGATAAATTCAAATAAATAAGAAAAAATATTTAGAGCTTTGATTTTAATGGGGCCCGTATGAACTCAAATCAAGAGACAGAAGCTGGAAGAGATAGCCGTTCACAAGTAAATAATGTGGCCCGAGGACAATGAAGATGGTTTAATTTAAAATGAAAACAAATTTTTTAAAATGTTCGCTTATTTTTGAGAGAGACAGACAGGCAGACAGAGCATGAGCAGGGGAGGGGCAGAGAGAGAGGGAGACACCGAATCCGAAGCAGGCTCCAGGCCCTGAGCTGTCAGGAGAGCCCCATGCGGGGCCCGGACACCCGAACCGGGAGGCCATGACCTGAGCCGGAGGCAGACGCTCAACGGACTGAGGCACCCGGAAGACGGTTTAATCCTAGAATCACACAGAACATTGGCCTTATACTCGAGTATTTTTCTTTATCGCAACTTATTGTCAGGGAGAGGTTTCCGAAGGCGAAGGTTCTTTTCAGGGCGAGTCTTCTTCACCGCTCTGTCGCATTTCACATTGTGGATCGTTCTCCTTTCCAACCTTGCTCCTTCTTGACTTCCCGTGTGTGGTTGTCCATTCGACAAGTCCCGCGGCGTCCACCAGACACTGAGCCCCGGAGTGACGTCACACACACCAACACCCCTGTCCTCATGGGGCACATCTGTTCAAGGAAGCCAACGGGGAGTTTAAGAGGCCTATGCTGCAAGTGGCTCCAAAGGGTGGGCAAAAACAGGGGCACACGGGAGCCAACGTCCGCTCCCACCCACTCTCACCCCTGTTCCTCAGGCAGCCCCTGCCCTGGGGCCTTCCCACCCGATGGCCGACTCCTCATCCCCTGCCCGTCTCTGTTCCCACAGCACCCTTTTCACCCCACGCGACCCACGGCCTTCCCTCCTCCTGACCCCTGGGTTTCTTCGCCGCAACTACCAGCTGCTAGCACACAACATAAATTACTCTCGACGGTCATAGTTCGTTGACTGCCTCCTTGCTCCCTGGCAGCTCCTTCTGAGTCTCCTCCAGTATCTGCCGCCCTACCCATCCCTGACACGTTCCCTTGGGTGTCCTACTCCGTCCCTTTCAACGACGATTCGGTGCCTGGGGCACGTTAGATATGTGGGCATGGAGGAGACAAAGACGGAACCGGCCTCGGTCTCTGTCCTCGAGGAGCTCATCACGTCCTTGAGGCAGACGTGTGCACGCTTTCACTACACGCGGATTTACCTGAACTCCTGGGAGATCACAGGTGAACCACTCAGCCCTGGTCGGGGGTTGCGGGAAGTCCTCCTGCTGGATCACGGGCCCGAGGATTCGAACTGGATCACGGAGCGAGGACGAGGGCTACCCTGGCAGAGCCAATATGCTCCCCCAATTCCAAGCACGTCTCACTTCCCCAGCACGCACTGTCCTTGGGTGGCTGCATTTTCCAACGACCGCCCAGCACACTGGGAGCAAAACCAAGCACCTAACCGAGGCATGAACATGCCTGTCTGTCCTCCTCTACCTGCTGCACCGCTCTCAAATGTGATCAAGGGACTCGATCGGGAGTCCTTTCCTGAGGAAGGCAGTACTTAAACAGAAAGCTAGGAAAATAGAACTTTCCAGAACAAACGCCCTCTTAGGAAAAAACACACGAACAAACGAACAAAACAGTGACAGGAAGTAATACGGTGGGATACAGGAAATAGGGGTACTTCCGGGGCATTCTCAGCCACACCCTTCCCTTTCCTCTCAAAGTCTGGGGAAAGAGTTGCATTTAACTGATGTTAGACACTTCAATAAACATACGTGTATTGAACCCTCTCCTTCTTGTATGCTCGTGATTCACAAAACTGCCAGGTACAGACCTCTTTCCTGAGCTCCAGACTCTTTTTTTTTTTTTTTTTAGTGTTTTATTTATGTTTTGAGAGAGAGCAATTGAAGCGGGGGAGAGGCAGAGAGATTGGGAGACAGAGGATCCGAAGCAGGCTCCACACTGATACCAGTGAGCCCGATGTGGGGCTTGAACTCACAAACCATGAGATCGTGGCCTGAGCCGAAGTCAGACACTCAACTGACAGAGCCACCCAGGTGCCCCGGAGCTCCTGACTCTTAAATCCAACTTCCTACTAACAATCTCTGCCTGTGTTTCCCAGAGTGCCTTATATCCTTCACATGAAAAGCAGAACCCGTATTCTTCCCCATATACACCTGCTCTTCACAACTTTATTTCTCAACTTGGTCAATGACACTACCGTCCCTATCAGCAATCCAAGAGGCATCCGAAATCCCTCCTTCTCCACTCTGCCCATTGAATTGGCCAGCAAGACCTTTCCACTTTCACTCCCGCCACTCTCTCCACTCCTTCCCCTGTGTAACATCTTGGCAATTAATTTTTTGCTTTGGTCTTTCATCATCTTCTCCTGAACTCCTGCAAGAGCTTCTTCTTCGACACTTTCTGTCCCAGACCGGGTGTCCCCCTTTCTCCCCCAAGCAGAGCTTGATTAGAACCCGTGAGTAGGTTCTGTTGACGTTGGAAGTACTCAAGGCAATAGGCATGAGGGAGCTGGGAGAACGGTGGAAGAAAAGCCCATATAAAGATGAGTGACCAAGATCACCTCTGTGGGTAGCTGGGGCTTGATCCCATTCTCAGGCACATGTAGATTTCATCTTGGTATTATTCGTGAAGAGACAGGAGAAGCATTTACCCACGGGCTTCCATTCCTCACCATGAGGGTGTCAAATCTCCTGCACTTACGAGGCAAGGTGAAGGGGTGTGGGGCCAGGCACCCGAAATATCTGCCACCTACTCAGTTGAACCCACCTTTGTTTAAAATGTCTTTCTAGAATATAAATCTGATTATGTAACCTCCCTTGCCCAACTTATAATCCTCCAGTTCAGCGAGCTTGCAACATGGCACCCATACCCATTAGAACAGAGTATACAGCCTGCGCGATCTGGCCACTGCAGCCTTCCTGACCTCCCCTCACACCTACCCATTGCCCCCAATGCCCTGGCCATACTAGAGGCTGGACTAGTCATGATTCTTCTCTTTCCTCCATGTTTGCTCACTCTTCTCATCTTAAATGTTCTTCTCCACCTGGTGAATTCTTACTCATCATCTAAAACTCAACCCAACTACCATTTCTCCTCTAGCACCTTCCTGACGCCTACCGCGTACTCCCAGCTTGGCCCCCAAAGAAAGACCTAAAGCTCCCCCTCCTTTGCTCCTATAACAAATAATTCCAAGGCGATGTTACAGGGGGAGTAATGTACACGCTCTGTAATTCCGCCTACCCTCTTGTATTATCTGCCCCGGTCTCGTGAGACCCTTGAGGGCAAGGAACTACTATACCTCCTTCAATTTTGTATGTTCAGTGCCTTGAACAGCGTTGGACCCATAGGGCATTCACTAAATATTTCTTGAATGACAACACGGATTCGTCACTTATGATGGATCAGCCTCTTCGCTAACTGTGTAATGCATGTGTCACTGAAATGCGTGCAGGCATCAAAAGCTGGCCCAGATAAAGTACACCTGAGACCCTGCCATCACGTGCTCATGGAAGGATGACACGAAGAGATACAAAGCAGCTAAAGGTTCCATCTCTCAACTGCCTCCACGCACTGCACACACACAGCAGCTTTCTCTCTTTTCTTCTGGCATCTGGCCCTTTACACTACGGGAGACCAACTGCTGTAAATATTACTGGCCCAGAGTCCCCAGAAACTTGAAAATGGACCCTAAGCCAGAGGCTTCGGACACAGCACGGGGACAGGGCAACTGGAGACAACGGCGATGCAGAACACGAAACTGGATGGAAACCTTCAGTGGCAACAACAGGGGGAAACAGGGCCAAACCCGAGATCTTCGCAAAGAGGACAGCACTTTGTAGCAGCTGCACGGGAAGGAGGAGCATTAAACATTTATTAATATTGCCCATTTTCAGAAACCATTTGGCCAAGAGCCACCTGGCCTGACTCCTGGCCCCAGCCCCGCCTGCTAGGAGGCTGGCTTCCGAGCACACGGGCCTTCTAAGCGGCGTTCTGCCGAGGGGCACAGGGCTCCAAGCAGCGTCAGCTACATCCCCGCTAGGATGCGATGTCCTTACTCTCTGGTAGCAACATACAAATTTAAAAATCCTAACTCGCTTCCAAGCTCTAGAAGATACTAAAATATTTAGATTCAATACTTGCCTGGAATTATGAGGAAGGGAAGAGAGAGTTTATCAGAGGAGAGCGAGCGATCTTAGCAAACTGGAAAAATAACAGGCTATCTGAAAATTAAAGGCATCCTTCTTGGTATGTATCAATATTTTAACATGGTTCCCTTTAGTTTCCTTTCTTTTAACTCCATCTGAAATTAGGAAAAAAAAAAAACCCTAAAAAATTCTGGGCCTGTAAAATAAATAAATAATTTCTGGGCCTGGGTATTCATCTCTGCAGCCAATCCATAAAGGCCTCTTGTACAATTGCTGGGTGCCTGGAGACGGGCTCACGGGTTTTGGATAAGACGAGGAAGACACTCTTGCCATCAAAAGTCCAGGACCAAAACCCCCATGAGACATTTTCCCCCTTCCATGTACATTCTATAGGCTATGCTCATTTGGGTTTTCTAAATCGGTGATCTTTAGTGTATTTTAACTCTTTTCATAGAAAAGTTATATAGATAAGACATATTTTTCTCCCAATTATGAGTGTGGTCTGTAGTCATGCTCTCTAGTCACTCACCCCCCATTCAGCCATAAAGCTGGCTGAAGTCTGATTTCTGCCCCCACAGTCTGATAGTGAAACTGTTCTTGCCAAACCACAAGGACATAGACCATTTCTACTCTTTACATGAAATGACCTTTATGGCATTTGACACGGTAGATGAAGTTCTCAGACCCTTCCTCCCTGGAGCCTGTCGGTCTCTCTGGTTTTCCATGTTCTCTTTGTCTTGCTATTTTTTCTTTAGCTTTTCTTCTTTTTTCCTTACTTCTCAAGGTCTCAAGCTCTGATCTCTTATCTTATTCTAGGACCTCTGATAAATTTTATGCACACACGTATCTGAATCCTCCGCTAGAAACTGGGGGCTTCCAGACTTCCCTTTTATAACTGAGGTCTCTCCTCTGAATACCAGTCCCATATTCCCATACTCATAAAATATCTTCACTTGGATGTCCCATAGATCTCTTCAGTGCAATATAACTAAACCCAAGAGCATCTTTCCCCCACCTTACTCTCCCCTTCTCTTCCCCACCTAGGTGAATGGTAGTCCCATCTTTAACACAGTTACCCTAATGAGAAATCTGGAAGCCATCACTGACTGGTGCCCGTGCATACTCTCAGGCCCTCAGCAATGATTATTGGTCAGCAAGCTCGTCTATTCTAGCTCTCTCCCTATTCAGCTCCCCCCTTATCCTTCATCAAAATCTTTTTTTTTTTTTTTTTAAGAGATGGGGTGAGAGCACAAGTAGTAGAGAGGGAGACAGAGAGAATCTTAAGCAGGTTCCACACCCAGCACAGAGCCGGATGCAGGGCTCTATCTCACAACCCTGAGATCATGACCTGAGCCAAAATCAAGAGTCTGACGGTTAACCTACTGAGCCACCCAGGTGCCCTTCCTTCATCCATGTCTTACTTCAGGCTTCCATAACTTCTTTCTTGGGTTATCTCAGCAGCCTCCTTTTGACCCCCACCGGTCCAGAGCAATCCCTCCAAAATACAAATCTGACCTTATGTCCCTCTTGTTTAAAATCAAAACTTCAAACTGTCTTCCCGTCTTCTTTGAATTAATACCCAATATCAACTCTTACTACTTTCTAGTCATACTTTTCATTATGATCATATTCTGAACTATTCAGAGCTCCCCATAAAACCCATGTTCTCCCATATTTCTGTGCTTTTGTTCTAAATGGATAACATTCCCCTCTTCTTTACCTGGCCAAAACCTACACATCCATCCTAAACCTCCTCATTCATGCAAACAGTTCAAAACAAAGCCTTTGATGGCCCCTCCCCAAGCAGAAGCAGGGTTTCTCTATGCTATGATAGCAACAACTCACAGCAGCAGCAAAAATAATAAAACAACAACTAATATTTACTTAGGGCTAAACAGTCACAGTGGTTCTTAATTCTAAATGTGTATAAGAATCATCTGGGAATGTTAAAACGCTATCCAAACGTTGAAATGGTATCCAATGGTCTCCAAAGCCCATTCCAATATTCAGATGCATCAGATTTGGGACTGAGATCAGGAACCCACATGTTTAACAAAATATTCAAACCGATTCTGATGCAATTGATCTAGGAACCATATTTTGAAAAACACTGAACATCTAACCGGCTTCCTGCCAATCGACTCAACACATTGCCACCAAATTACTATTCATAAAATACCTCTTATAATTTTAAAACATCAAATAGTTGGCACCAAAGACAATTGTGAGCTTCACACATATCTGTCAATTACCTTAAGCCCACTGGAGTGGTATTATCTATAAAGAAACAGAAAGTTATGGAGATTAACCTGATCAAATTCACAGATAGGAATGACAGGATTCAAGTTTCGGCCTTGTTCCAGGATACCGTATCTTGAATCATTCACTGCCATATAAAAACGATAACCAAAAGTCTCAATGAGTCCCCATGACAGTCAACTGAATGAGATCCTTGGCCTGGATTTAAAGGCCCTTAAGGGTCCTGCCCCTTGTGATGGTTAATTTTATGTGCCGACTTGACTGGGCTTATCTGGGCAGATAGCAGATAAAACATTATTTCTGAGTATGCCTGTGAGGGTATTTCCAGAAAAAATTAGCATCTCAGTTGGTGGGCCTAGTAAAGTAAGAGTTCTTCCCCTTTGTGGGTGGGTGTCACCCAGTCCACTGAAGGCCCAAATAGAACAAAAAGGCAGAGGAAGGGTGAATTTGCTCTTCCTTCCTGACCTGAGACACATGCCTTCTCCTGCTTCAGCTATCACACTGAGTCTGGAACGTACACCATCAGCCTCCCTCCCCCCCTTTCTCATGTCTTTGGACTCAGAACAAAGTATGGCACCAGCTTTCCTGGTTCAACACCAATAAGACAGCAAACTGTGGGGCTTTTTGGCCTCCATTACTTCATGAGCCAATTCCTAAAATAAATTCATATATATATATATGTATGTATGTAAATATATATATTTATATGTAATTTATATATATTTATTAATTTCTATATATAATATAATTTTATGTATTTATATATTTATATATAATATATATTTATATATACATTTTTCATATACGTATGTATGTAAATTTATATATATATATATACATATATATATATATGTATATGTATATGTATATGTATATATACACCCATACCCACACCCACAAACACATAGGCATACCTCAGGGATATTACAGGTTCAGTTCCAGACCATTACAATAAAGTGAGTATCACAATGAAAGTCAAATGAATTTTTTGGCTTCTTAGTGAGGAGCCAAGATGGCAGAACAGCATGAAGTTTTTTGTGTCTCACGTCCATGATACACAGCCAGAGCAACACTAAACCATCCTGCACACCTAGAAAACTGATCTGAGGATTAACACAACAATCTGCACAACCTGAACCACAGAATTCAGCAGATATGTGGCGGGGAGAGGTGAACTGGGGGAGAGAGAAGCTGCAGAGGGCAGAGAGCCACTTTTGCAGGTGGAGAGAAGATGGAGATGGGGGGGAGGAGAATATGGGAAAAGCACCCCCTCCAAAAGCAGCTGGAGAGAAAGTGGAAAAGTGGAAACAGCCGCAGGGACTGAACTAAAAAAGGGAGAAAGGAGAGGGTTTAAATTCCATTAAGACTATAAATAAGGGAAGCACAGAGTCTGCAACTCCGCAGCTCGATACCTGGCAGTACTCTAGTGGGACGGGCGAATCCCCAGGAGCAGAGTGGAGTCCGGGGGTCTTCAGGCCACACGGGGAGATGTGGTTCCCCTGCTGGAAGGACACCTGGTAGAGACTGTGTGGGCCCCCCAAAGGCAAGGCCCCAGTGGACCCAGGAGAACAACCACATTCACTGGTGCTGGAACAAGGTCGTTAAGGGTGAAGCCTGGTACCAGATGTGTGTTGTGATTTTCCATAATCCCTGAAATGCTGCTGCTACGCTATCGTGTGAACTTTTTCTGGGGCGGGCTGGCACCCGGCCGCAGTCTCTGGGCGTCAGCAGCAGCACAGTCTTGCGAACGTTCCTGGGGGCAGCCAGCACCTGGCCGTTGCTCGGTGAGACCCTCCCACAGAGGGGCGGGGCGGGTCAAAGCCACAGTCCCTCAGAAGTAAGGGGCTGGGGAAAAACAGCCACATCAGAGACAAGACTCGGGAGGGAGGGTCTGCCTGGGGCGTGGTCACAGACTGTGTAAAAGCGGGGAGTGGACAGAAGCCGAAGACAGAGGATGGGTGGGTGATTGCTAGCCAGGAAGAACAGAGTTCCAATACTAGAGAATGGGTAGCTGGATGACGCCATTTTCACCGCTCCCACGCATGCGCATACGCACCTATGAGCGCCACAACAATCGACCCCAGTAGGCTAGCAGCGCCATCTAGTGGAGAACGAAGACATTACACTGAGCCCGCCCAACTGGGCCAACCTCGCTCTTCAAGAGCACAAGTCTCACCGCCTGCTTAGTTTATGGACTATAAAGCACTTCACAGTTTGACTTCTAGGGGAAAACAAAGTAATTTCAGTCATATTTCAATCAAACCCTGCTGTTGCTTTAACTACTAAGTTTGTGTAATATTGCAAATCCTTTGCTGTCCCTTCAACAAGCTTCACAGCATCTTCAGCAGGAGCAGAGTCCATCTCGAGAAACCACATTCTCTGCTCAGCGGTGAGAAGCAGTCTTCACCCCATCACGTTCTATCACGAGACACAGCAATGCTGTCCCCCTTCAGGCCTCACTTCTAGTCCTGGTTCTCTCACTGTTTCCACCACATCTGCCGTGATTGCCTCCACTGATGCTCCGAGACCCCAGAGTCATCCCCAAAGGTGGGAATCCACTTCTGCCAAACTCTTACAAAGGATATTTTGACCTCTTCCCGTTGTTCTTAATGGTTTTCCATTTCAGGAGGGATTTAATTTACTTTGCCCAGGTCTATCAGAGGAATCACCATCTATGGCAGCTAGAGCCTTATGAAATGTATTTCTTAAAAAATAAGACTGAAAGTCAGAATGATTCTGTGATCCACGGGCTGTGGAATGGATGCTGTGTCAGCAAGCTGAAAACAACATTCATCTCCTTGTGCGTCTTCAGAGTTCTTGCGTGACCAGATGCATTGTCAACGAGCAATAGTATTTGTAAAGGAATCTTTTCTTTTTTCTGAGCAGCAGGTCTCAACAGCGGGCTTCAAATATTCTTCAGTAAACCTTACTGTAAGCAGATGTGCTGTCATCCAGGCCTTGTTGTTCCACTTATAGATCACAGGCAAAATAGATGGAACGTAATTCTGAAGGGCCCTAGGGTTTTGGGAAGGGTAAGTGAGTTTGGCTTCAACTCACAGTCACCAGCCGCGTTAGCCCCTAATAAGACAGTCAGCCCGTCCTTTGAAGTTTTCAATCCAGGCATTGGCGTCTCCTGTCCAGCTCTGAAAGTCCTCGATGGCATCTTCTTGCAATAGAAGGCTGTTTCATCTTGTTGAAAACCTGTTGTGTAGTGTAGCCGCCTTCATTGCTATCTTAGCTTAGCTCTTCTGGATAACGTGCTGCTTCATCTTACAATCTGATGTCATGGAGCTCGTTTCTTTGCTTAAACTTCAGGAACCCGCCTCTGCCATCTCGTACTTTTCTTCTCGGCTTCCTCACCTCCCTCAGCCCTCACAGAATTGAAGAGAGGTAGGGCCTTGCTCTGGATTAGGCTTTGGCTTAAGGGAACGCTGTGGCTGGTTTGATCACTGAAGCTTTCTCTGTATCAGCAATACAGTTGTTTCACTTTCTTATGATTCATGTGTTCACTGGAGGAGTACTTTTTTAATTTCTTTCAAGAATGTTTCCTTCACATTCATAACTTAGCTAATGTTTGGCGCAAGAGGCCTCGTTTTCGGCCTGCCATGGCTTTCGGCTTGTCTTCCTCATTAAGCTTAGTCATTTCTAGTTTCTGATGAAAGTGAGAAACATGTGACTCTTCCTTTCACTTGAACAACCCAGAGGCCCCTGTAGGGTTATTCACTGGCCTAATTTCAATATCGTTGTGTCTCAGGGATCAGGGAGGCCCAAGGAGAGGGATAGAGATAGAGGAAGGGCCAGTCAGTGGAGCAGTCAGAATACACATAACATTTAGGTTTAAGTTTGCCATCTTACACCAGCATGGTTCGTGGGACCCCCCACCCCAAATAAACTACAATAACAACTTTGACATTCACTGATCACAGATCACCATAACAAATATAATGATGAAAAAGTTTAAAACGTTGCAAGAATTACCAAAAAATGTGACCCAGGGACACGAAGTGAGCAAATGTTGTTGGTGCCAATAGACTTGCTCTCCATGGGGTTGCCACCAACCTTCAGTGTGTGAAAAAACACAGTATTTGCAAAGCAGTAAGGCAACGTGCACTAGAACGAGGTATGCCTGTATGTCCTGACGGTTCTGTGTCTCTGGAGAACCCTAACACACACAGACTTTGGCTCTAGAGAAACAGAATTTTAGGGATGAGTTTTCTGAATTGGCTCTTGGGTTTCTGGAATTGGCTATTAGGTTTAAAAATGTTAATGAGGGGCACCTGGGTGGCTCAGTCAGTAAGGGTCCGACTTTGGCTCAGGTCCTGATCTCACGGTTCGTGAGTCTGGCCCCGAGTCGGGCTCTGAGCCTGGAGCCTGATATGGGTTCTGTGTCTCCCTCTCTCTCTCTCTGCCCCACCCCAGCTCATGCTCTGTCTCTGTCTCCCTCAAAAATAAGTAAGCATTTAAAACAATTTTTAAATGCTAATGAATCTATTTCCAGTAGTTAAGAGAGCATTGATAGTTCATGGTGTGAACTGTCTATAGAAAGATGCAAAATATCTGAATTGGATACTTCTGATTAGCCCCTTACAAGAAACAAGGCAGTAAATGACTCTGTATATGATACCTTG
Organism: Panthera pardus; assembly: GCF_024362965.1. Classification (NCBI taxonomy): domain Eukaryota; kingdom Metazoa; phylum Chordata; class Mammalia; order Carnivora; family Felidae; genus Panthera; species Panthera pardus. The sequence continues at coordinate 86,112,342 of NW_026526654.1, read as the reverse complement.
GAAACTTTTTGGAAAACTAAGGCATACAACAACATTGGTCAGTTGATCTTAGAACTCTAAGAAGACTTAGTAAGCCCTGCCCTTTATATTACAGGTGAGGAGAGCGAGACTCTATGGGGAAGAGTCTTGCCTGGGGGGACCACCGAGGAGCTAGGCCTGGGTCCTGCTTCTCCTGGCCCTTGGGGTCAGCGCTCCTTCCACACGAAAGACTGTCTCCTTTCATTCATCAAGAAAACAAAAACACCTTGCTTTTAGTAAGAAGGAGTTTTATGGAGCGACGAAGATATTCTAAAACCGGATTGAGGTGAGGGTTGCGCAAGTCTATAAATGTATTAAAAATCATTGAATTGCCCGCTTAAGAAGGTTGAATTTTAGAGTATTTAAATTATACCTCAATAAAACGGTTAAACAATGAAACCTTGCCCTTAGGGAATGGAGTTTGGTCAGAAGCAGGCTCTATCTAGCACACAACAGACAGCGGTAAACTGAAGATATTGCCTATTCTGTTTCCTCCTCCTCCGGCTGAGGTCCCTGTTCCTCCCTTAGTATCAGCCTCCCTACTTGCTGCTACTAAAAGCTAAGCTTCCCAAGGGCAGAGACTTTTTATACCTTGTCCCCTTCTAGATCGCCAGCTCCTAGAATAATCCTAGAGTAATCTCTGGTACATGGTAGGCCTGTCAAATGTTTGCCGCATGGATGGATGAATGAAAAATATGCATACCTTCATTTTCTTACTGTGTTCTCTACTGCATAGAATCTGGCTTCTTTCTCCAGGGAGGGGTTGACAACTAGCCCAAAGTCCACAGATACTTGGGGGTGTGGGGGCAGAGCTGGGGTCAGCCGGGCTCCAGAGGCTGTGTTCTTAATCACTGCCCTGTACTGCCTTCCATAAGCACTGAATAAATGTTAGCTGCTGTTATCACCAAATCTGCAAACAGCCAGTTTCCCTACATCCCAAGAGATAGCCACATTGGCTCATATCATTTCCTCATTGAAGAGGACGTGTGCATTTCTTTCTCTAAAGAATAAGAAGGGTTTTGGAGCCACGGAAGGAGTGTGAATTTTGGAATCGGAAAAGTAAAGTATGAGTCCAAGCTGCTAGCCGTCGGAGTAGACACGTCGCCTAACTGCTCCAAGTTGGTGCCTTCACAAAACGAGGAAGATGCCACCATCCGTGCAGGGTTACCGAGAGACTTCCATGAAACGATGTCTGTGACGTACCCAGCACCCTACCTGGCATGCACTAGACACTCAGCTCGTGCCAGATGCCCGAACGACAAAGAACGTCCCACTTGAAGTGGGAAAAGCAGCAAAGGAAAGGACAGTGAGAAGGTAGCACGAGTGAGACTAAGATAGAACAACAGAGGGAAGAACTCCACAGGCTTATAGAAACGTTAAACACACGCACCCAAACCCTGAGGACAAGAAAGGCACGTTAAAAACTATGTTTTGGGGATGACTGGGTGGCTCAGTCAGCTAAGCGTCTGACTTCGGCTCATGTCATGACCTCACGGTTCATGGGTTTGAGCCCCGCGTCGGGCTCTGTGCTCACAGCTCGGAGCCTGGAGCTGCTTCAGATTCTGTGTTTCCCTCTCTCTCTCTCTGCCCCTCCTTGGCTGGTACCCCCGTCTCTCTCTCTCTCTCTCTCAAAAATAAACATTTAGGGGCGCCTGGGTGGCTCAGTCGGTTAAGGGTCCGACTTCGGCTCAGGTCACGATCTCACGGTCCGTGAGTTCGAGCCCCGCATCGGGCTCTGGGCTGATGGCTCGGAGCCTGGAGCCTGCTTCCGATTCTGTGTCTCCCTCTCTCTCTGCCCCTCCCCCGTTCATGCTCTGTCTCTCTCTGTCTCAAAAATAAATGAAACGTTAAAAAAAAAATTTTTTTTAATAAACATTTAAAAAATACACAAAAAAATAAATGGATGCTTTGGGGAGTGGAATACAAGTGAGGTGAAAGGGAAAAAGACCAAGACAGGGACTTGTATGAGCTCACGCTGCTGCCGTATCCCTGGAATCCGGACACCCACGGTCCTGCAGCCTGCACTCTCGTGTGTACACATGTCCCTCACACTCACCCATGGGCACGAGAGCGAAGAAAGGCCAACTTCTCTGCCCACTCAACTTTTGTTCCCAATCTCCCTGATGTTTTGCTCCCCTATCTACCAACTGCTCAAAAAATCTACCTCCTGCTGGATCCACTGAGCCTAAAATCTTCAACCGATTCCCTTAGGCCCTCACCTGCCACAACTACTTAGCCACCAGTCCTACTTTGCCCTCCACAAATGCCAAGACCGCTTGCCAAGGGCCTGTTTCTTGACAATTAGTCCAATGTCGGCTATTTCTAAAGAATACGCCATTAGATAAATTAAAGACTTCAGGATTTATACCTTCCTACGGGAACTATCTTGTATAAGAGCATACAGTTGGATCTGTTAAGAACAGAGAGCAGAAAAGCTAACAATTTCATCTGTCAAGCTCTGGAAAATTAAACTGACAAACAGATCTGGGCAAGCAAGATCCCACTGTTTAGATTTTTGCTGCCCAATACGGTAGGCACATGTGGCTACTGAGCATGTAAAGTGTGGCAAGTTGAAGCTGGTAGGTGCCTAAATATAAACTATATCAAATTTAGAAGACTTAATACAAAAATATGTTAAGTATCCATCCGTAACTTTTATATCAATCATGTGTTAAAATGCTAATATTTTAGATGCATTGGGTTAAATAAAATGTATCATTAAAATTAATTTCTTCTTTTTCTTTGTACTTTTTTAAATGTGTTTCCTAGAAAAATTTTAAATTACATATAGGGCTTGCATTATATTTCTATAGCAGAGTATTAATCCGGACTTTCCTCACAACTCTTTCCCATGCTCTATTTCACCAAGGAGCACTCCCTGATAATAACGTCTGATGATCCAGGAACCTGAATAGGAGCTTCTCACTCAACCAATTTCACACTCTCGTGTGCTCTTCGACTTGTCTCCCACTTCATTTCCTTTACAATATTCTGTGTTTGTTTCAGATGGCTACATGACTAGAATTTCTCATATATTTTATGCGATCCTTTTACTCATGTTTATTATTTTAATTTTCATATTTTTGGTAACCATATATATCAAAACACAAATTTGAGATGAGTTGGAAGGATGATGGCTCAGTTAATGCAGTTGAGATATGCTTTTGTCTCTTTTTCCTTGCTGAAGTGTCAGATTTTCATGGCGGTCACTCTTCCTGTAGTTTACCAACCTATACCATGCCAACACGAGAGAACAAAATACTAGCAAACTGAGTTCAACAGCACGTTAAAAAGATTATAGACCATGATCAAGTGGGATTTATTCTTGGAATGCAAAGATGGTTCAACATACAAAAATCAGAAAGAAGAGGAAAAAACTGATTATCTCAATTGATGCAGAACATTCATTTGACAAAATTCTATGTCCTTTCATAATAAAAACACTCAGCAAACTAGGAATAGAAGAAAATTTCTTCAATATGGTAAAGGCCACCTATGAAAAACTCATAGCTAACACCATACTCGATGGTGAAAGACTGAAAGCTTTTCCCCTAAGATCAAGAACAATATAAAAGTTCCTGTTTTGGGGGTGCCTGGGTGGCTCAGTTGGTTGAGCATCTGACTCTTAACTGTGGCTAGGGTCATGATCTTAGGGGTGTGGGATTGAGCCCTGTGCCAGGCTCTGCTCTGGGCATGGAACCTGCTGAAGATTCTCTCTCTCCCTCTGCCCCTTTCTTCTGTTTGTGCACTGTCTCTCTATCTCTAAAGTAAAAGAAAAAAGTTCAATAACAAAATAAAAATAATTTTAAAAAAGAATGCCTGTTTTCACCATTTCCATTCAACCTACTACTGAAGGTCCTAGCTGGAGCAAGTAGGCAAGAAAAAGAAACAAAAGGCATCCAAATTGGAAAAAAAAAAGAAGTATTTCTGTTCACAGATGACATGATCTTACATGTGTAAAACCCTAAAGTCTCCCCCTCACACATAAAACTGTTAGAGCTAATAAATGAATGTAGCAAAATTGCAGGAGACAAAATCAACAGACAAAAATGAGTGGGGGTTTTATATGCTAGCAATGAACAATCTAAAAAGGAAATTAAGGAAACAATTCCAGTTATAATAGCATCAAAAAGAACAAAATACTTAGGAATAAACTTAACAAGGAGGTACACTGAAAACTATAAAATGTTGGTGAAAGAAATTAAAGGAAATTCAAATAAATGGAAAGACATCCTGCGTTCATGAATAAGAATCTTAATAGAGATAAGATGTCAACACTATCCAAAGCAATTTAGAGGTTCAATAAAATGCCCATCAAAAATTCCACAGCGCTTTTGCAGAAATAGAAAAGCACATCCATAAATTCACATGAATCTTAGGGGATCCTAATAACCAAAGAAACTTGAGAAAAGAACCAATAAATAACTTTAAAAAATAATAAGTTTAGACAATATTAATTCAAATTATTATTACCACAGGGCTTTCTTTGGTCTATTTCTTTTTTCCTTATACACACACTCTCTCTCAAAATAAACAGAATAGAAAGACCCTAAGAAGAAGAGATGGGGACTCCTGGGTCCCCACTGGATAATCGTAGCTACCTCTGTTAGTCTGAGTTCTACAGAGAACCAGAAGCAAAAGGATACACACAGAGAAAGAGATTTATTACGAGAAACTGGCTCACATGATTACGTGGGCTGAGAAGTCCCGTGATCTACCATCCTCAAACCGGAGACCCAAGGAAAGCCAGAAACATAATTCGGTCCGAGTCTGAAGGCGTGAGACTCAGGGGGACCCAATAGTGTAAACTCCAGTCCTAGGGCTAGAGAAGACCAGTGTCCCAGCTGGATCATTCAGGCAGAAGAAGAGGGTAAGTTCTTTCTCCTTGTGTCATTCTCTTCATACCTTCAATGGACTGGAAGATGCCCACCCACATTGCTTTACTGAGTCCACCGGTTCGAATGCTATCTCCTCCAGAAACACACTCAGAACACTCCGAATGATGTTCAGCTGAGTATCTGGGTATCCATGACCCAGTCAAGTTGACACACAAAATTAATCACCACAAGCCCACCCCTTGTCAACTTGGGCCCATACATACCTTGTTAAACCATACTTCTCTCCAAATAAAGAAAATAACCGGATCCTAATTCTGCCTAACATGACACAACTCTCCTGCACACAACTGAAAAATGACTAGCCCCTTCCCCAAAAGAGGAAATAAAATCCTTGAGTGATGTTTACTCTTCTCCTTGACGTCCTTAACTTAAATACTACGATATGACATTAACAACACTTAGATACTATGATATAGTGAATACATGAGACGCTATATAATGAGGGAACAAGACAGGAAAGAAAACAAGGATATTTGCTTCATATATATACTCACACAAATGTATTCATCAATATAAGAAGGAAATACTCATGAAAACGATAGTCCTCAATCTGTAACTGGTCACATGGTCATTTCTGGCATTCGTAAGCACCTCTTCCCACTACCCATTCTGTAGTCCTTTTGCCTTCAGCCAGCACCTCAGCTGGTCATGGTTCTTCACCTGCTGGAGTGACCCAAACCTATATTCCTTTAAAAAAACATTTGTTTTTATTTATTTACTTAGAGAGACAGAGAGAGAGAGAGATGGGAAGGGGCAGAGAGAGGGAGAGGGACAGAATCGCAAGCAGGCTCTACACTGCCAGCATGGAGCCTGATGCAGAGCTTGAACTCACGAACTGTGAGATCATGACCTGAGCTGAAATCTAGAGTCAGACACTGAACTGACTGAGCTGCCCAGGTACCTCTCCTGACTTCTCCAAACCTATATTCCTGAAGGGTCTGCATCATCAGTAACTGACTGGATAGGGTTCTTGTCGTTTTCCACTGACCTTAATCACAGGCCATGGTACTATTAAGAGAAGCCCACAAGGATCTGCTGTACTCTAGACACACTCTTCCTCACCTCCGCTGTGTGACAGCAGTCCACTTTCCTCTTGGTAGTCGGGACCAATCGCCCAGCCAACACGGTAACTCCCTTCTTTGCCTGTTGATTCAGAGGCAAGAGGAGCCCAACACGGGCAGGTGGCAGTCTTCACGTCCAGCTCATGAAATCATTGGTGTGTTTCCTGGTGGAGGCATTCCTCCCTCTCAAACTAAGACTATGTAGGCCAGCAGAGCATGACATCATGGGAAGAGAAAGCAAAAGCTTTGCTAGCGGGTCACTAGGAGTAATAGTGAATAATCCTATTACTCCTAGAGGAGTAATAGTGAGCAATTCCTGAAATCATGACTCCTGGCTATGGGAGAAAAAGCAACATATATTGGACACTGATCCAGAGCATGCCCAGCCTTCTGGAGAACCTTGTCCCAGCCCCGCAAGGTATTGCCACCGAACTGGCACTACAACTGAATCTTCAAAGGGCCGTTCCATTGTCCTATCAGGCCAGCTGTTTAGACAATGCAGCAAGGCCAATGAATTCCATGAGCATAAACTTTTCTGCTTGCACAGATCAAGCAAGAATTTAGTAGGTTTCCTATCCATTTCACTTCTGGAAACACCATTATCAACTAGCCAATGCCAGGGGTCTTTATGAGTCGACCACTCTAACTGCCGTTTTGACTCTGCTGTCCGTTACAGTAACCACACCTACCTTGCCTTTGGCCTGAGTGCAACCACGTGACCCCCGCCACCCCTAGATCCAATTAGTCCCATTAGAACTTCCACATATTCATCGGTGTAGCTGTAAAGGTGAACGGGGAGGACAAATTAAGTCCCTCCTGGCACACGCTTGCAGCATAACTGAGAGAATTTCATACATTTCAATTTAAATGTGACTAAGGGAATAAAGATCTGAGACCAGCAGAACTGGTTCTCCACCCAAAGTGGACAGTCAGGTGGAAAATGAATGTGAGAGAGTGCAATGTGACAGTTAACATCAGCTATAGTTCATTCCCATAGAGAATTCCTCTCTACATGAAGAAATATCGACACCATATCTTAAACTATAGAGTCAAAAAGAAGGAGCTTAGGATGTATGTTGCGGTGATCTTAGGAAGACGTTACTTCCAGGGGAAAGAAAGTATCTTGAAAGGTGGAGGTATTGGGAAAGAAGAAGACAGCTAAAGATAAGCCTTTTACCAAGACAAGATAATATAAATAAATCCGAAGACAGACAACAAAGGCACATTTATTAAAGAAACTGTACTTCACTATAGCAACAGAAGAGGAAGTTCTTAAACTAGCAATACATGCTAATTCTTCCATTCTTCTTCATAGGATCACCTGCTACAACTGTTCCAAGAAAATCCTACACAAACGCTTATGAATAGCAAACAAAAACAAGCATCCATGGGAAGTTATTATAAAAAGCAAGCAAAAACGAGAATTAAAACTTTTCAGTAGATGAAATCCCAAAGATAAATGCTACAAGTGGAGGCAAACTGTAGCAACACGACAACATGCATTAAAATATAATTAAAAGAAGTGCTGATATGATAAACAACCACTAATCATAAATTCAAAAACTCAGAATAGAAATGAACAAAAAGATGTGAAACAAGAATTAACAAACTTAAAAGAGAAACTGAAGCAGGGCACCTGGGTGGCTCAGTCAGTTAAGCATCTGACTTCAGCTCAGGTCATGATCTCATGGTTTGTGAGTTCGAGTCCCGCGTTGGGCTCTGTGCTGACAGCTCGGAGCCTGGAGCCTTCTTCAGATTCTGTGTCTCCCTCTCTGCCCGTCCCCTGCTCGTGCTCTGTCTCTCTCTTGCAAGAATAAATAAAACATTAAAACAAAAGGAAAGATACTGAAGCAAAAGAAAACAAATCCAGAAACAAAGATTAAATTTTAAGTTTCCAAAAGGAGAATATGAACAACTAAGTGCACAATAAACAGCATAGAGGAAAGAAATAAAAGATGTAAAAAATTAAACAGAAACGAACAAAAAATGGTAAAACGAGAAACTGATACAGAAAACTAAAAAGATCTAATACTTATGAAATTTAAGCCCCTGAAGAAGAATAAAACAATAAAACTAATATATATTTTTTAAAGTTTATTCACTTCTTTTGAGAAAGAGAGGGAGAGAAAGAGAGAGTGTGTGTGAGCAGAGGAGAGGCAGAGAGATAGAGGGAGAAAGACAATCACAAGCAGGGTCTCTGAAAAACTGAGCACTAAAAGTCAGGCACCCCTAAAACCAGTATTTAAAAAATGATTCTAGAAAACTTTGCTGAAATAGAAGACCTGAATCTGTATGTTCAGCTGGGCCCCAGTGTACCTGGAAAAACTGACTAGAGGAGGTAACTAACTGCAAGATACTAGTTTATAAAATGACTTGACTTTATTTTTTTGAATATGTTTTAATGTTTATTTATTTTTGACAGAGAGAGAGAGACAGAGCATGAGCGGTGGAGGGGCAGAGAGAGAGGAAGACACAGAATGTGAAGCAGGCTCCAGACTGCGAGCTGTCAGCACAGAGCCCGATGTGGGGCTTGAACTCACAGACCACGAGATCATGACCTGAGCCAAAGTCGGATGCTTAACTGACTGAGCCACCCAGGCGCCCCAAAATGACTTGACTTAAAAAAAAAAAACAAAAAAAAAAAACAACTACAGGGGCACCTGGGTGGCTCAGTAGGTTGGGCGTCCCACTCCAGCTCAGATCATGATCTCATGGATTGTGAGTTCAAACCCTGCATCGGGCTCTGTGCTGACAGCTCAGAGCCTAAGGCCTGCTTCAGATTCTGTGTGTCTCCCTCTCTCTCTGCCCCTCCCTTACTTGTGCTCTGTCTTTCAAAAATAAATAATTAAAAAAAATTAACCCCCCCCCCACACACATGCACACAACAAAACCCACTGGGCTTCCAGGGAAAGGACCAAGCCGCTTATAAAGAAAAATATGGCTGGCATCAGACTTCTCAACAATAAATAAACAACATTTCTAAGAAACCCCAGGAAAGAAAGTATACACAAAGGATTTTATATCCAGCCATACTACTCTTAAAGAATAAAATTTATATGAGAATGCAAGCTGGTGCAGCCACTCTGGAAAACAGTATGGAGGTTCCTCAAAAAACTAAAAATAGAACTACCCTAGGACCCAGCAATTGCACTACTAGGCATTTATCCATGGGATACAGGTGTGCTGTTTCGAAGGGACACATGCACCCCATGTTTATAGCAGCACTATCAACAATAGCCAAAGTATGGAAAGAGCCCAAATGTCCACCAATGGATGAATGGATAAAGAAGATGTGGTATATCTATATACAATGGAGTATTACTCGGCAATCAACAAGAATGATATCTTGCCATTTTCAACTACATGGATGGAACTGGAGGGTATTATACTAAGTGAAATTAGTCAGAGAAAGACAAAAATCATATGACTTCACTCCTATGAGGACTTTAAGAGACAAAACAGATGAACATAAGGGAAGGAAAACAAAAATAATATAAAACAGGGAGGGGGACAAAACAGAAGAGACTCATAAATATGGAGAACAAACTGAGGGTTATGGGAAGGGTTGTGGGAGGGGGGATGGGCTAAATGGGTAAGGGGCACTAAGGAATCTACTCCTGAAATCATTGTTGCACTATATGCTAATTTGGATGTAAATTTTAAAAAATTAAAAAAAAAATAGAATGAAAAAAAAAGAATAAAATTTATAGAAAATATTTAAAACATGCAAGAACTAAAGACTGTACTTGCAAGCTCTTCTAAAGAATCTTCAAGGGGATAAGCTCCACTGGGGAAACTTTGGCAAAGACTGGTGTTGAGCATTGGAGACATTTAGTGAAAACTTCTAGAGTAGAAAAAAACGAGATGAGGGTGGAAGGATAGTTTGATAATGTTATATGCTCTGACAAAGTGGAAATAACACAGAAGGGAGACAGAAAAGGAAGAATAGAATAAGCTCATTGACACACAAGTACCACATGGGAGCCAAGGATTACTATATACAGTGGACAATCCAAAGAGCAGAAACCTAAGTAAGGTAAAAAATGAGCTAGGTGCTTCATATAAAGTATCACTAAAGAGGCAACCACTCGAACCTAAGTCCAAATATGTAATTACTAAAAGAAAGGTTTAAAAATATTTTTAAATGAAAAAGACCACATAGTAAACAGATAAAGTAAACATAGAAAGTTGAAGTAAGTGTACACACAATAAAGTTATAAATTATGCAAAGTTAACACCAAAGATGAATCCATGTTAATATAAATAAATGAAATAAACTGAACATTTATTTGATAATAAAAAGGATCATTTACATAGGCTCAAAGGACTTTCCACAAAATACTAATGTTATTAATTTTAAAGACAAAAAGAGTGATTTTACTTTGAAGAAACCTGGAACACACCACTTTAATCAAGGTTCATAATTAACACCACCAGTAGCAGAATAAACTGATTTCACCTGATAGTACAAAATAACTGGCCTGTATTCATCATGAAATTCAAGAAAACACTGAGAAACTTTCCTGATTGAAGAAGCTGAAGAGACTGGAGAATCAAATTCAACATGTGGATTCAACAACTGGATTGTCTTTTTATTTTATTTTTATTTTTTAATGATTTTTTAAAAATATTTATTTATTTATTTTTGAGAGAGCTAGAGACAGAGCACAAGCAGGGGAAGGGGCAGAGAGAGACAGGGAGATGAGAATTTGAAGCAGGCTCCAGGCTCCGAGCCATCAGCACAGAACTGGCATGGGGCTCGAACCATGAACCAAAAGATCATGACCTGAGCTGAAGTCAGACTCTCAACCGACTGAGCCACCCAGGCGCCCCTGGATTGTCTTTTTAAATAAAGGTAATTTGGGGGACAGTTGGAAAATTTAAATGGGGTCTGAGAATTATAGAGTGGTTATGTTAACTTTCTGGTTTTGATGGCTGCATTACGGTTATATAGAAATGCCTTAGTTTGTAGGGAAAATACACTTAACGTGTCTAAAGGAGTAGGGGCAACATGTCGGCATCTTACTTTCAAAGGGGTTCAGGAAAAATGTTTCTTCTGTACTTTCAACTTTTCTGAATACTTGAGATGGCCTCAAAATGAATAATAAAAATAATAGTAAAGAAAACTCTGAGAAAGAAAAGTGCCAAGGCACAGTTCTACCATATAGCTTTGATAAATACAGTTGTACAGTTTTGGTACATGAACAGACACACCAGTGCTAAGGAAGAGAATCCAAAAGTACATAAACATGATGTCTCAAATCACTGATAAGAAGATGAATTTACTAACAAATGACTAAAATAACCAGATAACCATTTGGGAAAAGATAAATTTGAATCCATATTTCTTTTTATATCCAGAACAAACTCCAAATGAACCAGAGAGTCAAATGAACAAACAAACAAACAAAAAAACTCAGCTATAAATACTAAAAGAACATGGGTGAATTATTTTATAACCTAGGATTAGAAAGTAACTAACTCAAAACAAGAAGCAATATAAAATGAATAGAATTCTATCTCCAAAATCTAAAACTCTTTTGCATGGCAAAAAGCAAGAAGCAAATGACAAACAAGGAGAATATATTTGCACATTACATCATAGAGAAAAAGTCAGTCTCCCTGAAGTATAAAAAACTCTTAAGAAAAAACAGAACTTGTTCAGAAAAAAATGGGCAAAAGACATGAACAGGCAATTCACAGAGAAGTGCAAATGACCTTAAATATATGAAAAAGAAAAAAATATATTGATGCCTTATCCATCAACCTACAGCATCGTTACCACACCTTAGCTAGCTAGCTAGCTAGCGCCCCCCCGCCCCCCTGCCGCCACACACACACTTTGAACTACTTGGTAAAATGGTATGTCTGAAATCTGTTTTGATATATGCCAACAACAAAAAATGGCAGAGTATCAATCAAATGTGATTAGCAAACTGCCATTAATAACTGACTCTAGATATATACACAAAGGCTTATTACACTACTCTTATTTTTGAACTTTTGAACATCTGCATAATAAAAAGTTTAAAAAAATAGGAATGAGTTGAATTCACTAGTTTAATAAAATCTATACCATGGAGTAAGTACTATGTAGCCATGAACGAGGACTGAGCAAGCTCCATCTGTAATGATCTGAAGTAATCCTCAAGATTCAGTGATATAAAAAATGCAAGATACAGAATAGTATAGAAAGTAAGCATCTTTTGTTCAAGAAAAAAGCAAATAAATATATATGTACATACATCATATATGTATGCACATTTAATTGCAAAAAAAATATTGAAAGGGTAATAGAAACGAATAAAAGTGGCTGCCTGTTGTGGGGGGGGATGGAAGAGTAGTGGGGAAAAAAACAGGGCGGAAGGGAAAGGAATAAAAGCAAGACTTCTGCATATACCTTTTTATAGAAATTGGAATTTTGAATTATGTTTTACCTCTTTAAAAATCCACTAAACCAAAAAGAGAATTAGCAAATCCTAAATTTGAAAACAAAATATCTTAGTTGTATTTCAAATTAGCACAGTTGTTCCTTTTTTTTATTGCACTTTATAGATAACCACATTTTTTTTTTTAATTTTTACAAATTGAAGGTTTGTGGCAACCCTACATCGAATGAGTCTATCGGCACCATTTTTCCAACAGCATCTGTTCACTTCCTATCTCTGTGTTGCGTTTTGGTAGTTCTTTCAATGTTTCAAACTTTTCATTATTATTATATTTCTTATGGTGAGCTGTGATCAGTGATTATGACTCACTGGAAACTCAGATGATGGTCAGCATTATTTAGCAATAAAGTGTTATTAAGGTATATACATTATTTTTATAGGCGTAATTCTACTGCACACTTAATAGACTATGGTATGGTGTAAGAATAACTTTCATATGCATCGGGAAACCAAAAAATTCATTTGACTCACTTTATTGTGATATTTACTCTGTTGTAGTGGTCTGGAATCAAATCCCAGTACCTCTCAGGTGTGCCTGTAATGTGAACAGAGAAATTATTTCAAGTGACTTTTGAATATAATTCTCTTTATGTCCTTGGTAGGATATACACAAGGATAAAGAGAACTGCAAAGAAATCTTAACTTTTATTCCGTATTTCTATCATTAGTAGTAACACATTGCAATTGTGAAACTATATTTTGTATACTGTAGTATATTGTAGAATAAAACAAAAAATGTCAAGAGATGCCTGGGTGGGTCAGCTGGTTAAGCGTCCGACTCTTGATCTCAGCTCTGGTCTTGATCTCAGGGTCGTGATTTCAAGCTTTGCTTCGGACTCTGCAGGATATGGAGCCTACTTTTAAAAAAAAGGTCAATATACACATGCTATTAGAAACCAGGATTTTTAGTATAAGGAAAAAAGAAATAGACCAAAGAAAGCCCTGTGGTAATAATAATTTGAATTAATATTGTCTAAACTTATTATTTTTTAAAGTTATTTATTTAGTTACTTAGTTTGTTTATTTATTTTGAGAGAGAGAGAGAGTACAATAGTGAGAGAATCCCAAACAGGCTCTGCAGTGGCAGCACAGAGCCCAACATGGGATTCAAACCATGAGATCATGACCTGAACTGAAATAAGAGACGCTTAACTGACTGAGCCACCCGGCACCCCTAAATTTATTATTTTTAGAAGTACAATTTTCTAGTTCTGTCCACTAAAAGGGCCTGGAAGCAGTGACGCTCCAGGAGCAATGAGCACATGTGATGTCCAGAGTTTGGTGTTAAATATTATTCCCCACTAACAGGAACAAAGGTTCCTTGGAGAAATGGCCAATCCCAAAACTGGAGCCAGGAAAGCACAAGATGGGCCTGGGACATCTACTCATGTCAGAATCCAAAAATGTGCTCTAAACTACTTGGTACATGAACGGACATGAAAGGAACTTGAAGGACCTCTTCTGCACAGACAGTGTGCAAAAAGAGCCTTTACGCAACTGATTAGAAAAATACACATCCCTACAGAAAAAGAGAGAAAACTAATTTTTGGAGGTATTACAACTCCTTACTCTGAAAATTAGTGATTAAAGGGAAAGAATTAAGCATTTATCAGGCCCTTTTCCAGAAGAATTTTCCCATTTGATGAGTGAAAGCACTTCTTTAAATACCATCAAATAAATGTAAAAGTGAAAAGACAATTTAGAAAATCAGCATTTTGGAGCACCCAATGAAATAACTGATCCAGGCAAACATTATCAAATGGACAAGTTGTTAGGGAAAGGGATATTCATTTTGATGTCAAAATATCACCTGGCAGATGGGGCGCCTGGGTGGCTCAGTCGGTCGTGTCCGACTTCAGCTCAGGTCATGCTCCCGCGGTTCGTGAGCTCAAGCCCCGCATCAGACTCTGTGCTGACAGCTTGGAGCCTGGGGCCTGCTTCGGATTCTGTGTCTCCCTCTGTCTGCCCCTCCCCCACTCACGTTCAGTCTCTCAAAAATGAATAAACATTTAAAAAAAAAAAAATCACCTGGCAGAGAATTGGCTAAGTGCAAAGCCGGGGTGGGGGTGGGGGGCAAATGTACCTTTAGAAGGAGAGATCAACCAAGTGATCGAATTTATCATCAAAACAGTGGAACAGGCTGATTATTATATCCTCCTGAGTAAGGAGGTACAGGAAGTCGTAAGATACCCTACAGTTGGTCTGGTTCAAGATGTCACTGCAAAGGGTGAGGGGACTGTTCAACGTCAGAGCCTAGAGAGGTACAAGCAAATGCAATGCATGAACCTTAACTGTAGATAGTGCAAAAATAAGTAAAAGGCCCTTAGGAGACCATGAGGGGCTGGAATCTAGATGAAATCAGAGGCTTATTAACTTCTTAGGTGTGCTAATGGTTTCCTCATTCAGGATGAACTAGGTTATGCTACAGTAACAGAGCCCAAACTCTTGGTGACCTAAAACAAAGGTTTCTTTCTCACCCATCTTGTGCAGCAATGTTTCTTAAGTACGATGCATCCCAAATTACTGCTCTTCATGGGAAAGTAATTCTGCGTTTCCTTTAAGAACAGGAGAGACGCTTACTGACCGGGGTAGGCGATTCAGAATGTGATTCTCCTACCATTCTGCAACAGAAGCTCCACAATATTGTTAAGTGCAAATGCTTCTGAAGGTTGCTTTTGGTTACACATTCCACGCTTTGACAAGAGTTGCTGTGCAAAGGGGTATTTGACTTGCTTGGAAATAATTAGAGTAGCACTAATACCATTTAGAAAAATGGCAGAAATTCGTGTTTTATTTTCTGATAAGTACAATAGTATATATCCTTTTCTTAAGATAGTCAGTCATCTTAGTTTACAGACTTTTTCTAGATACAGCCTTCTAAAGCGTATAGTTCTGTACTTGTAAAAACAGGCTCTACGTTTTAACCAACCAAAACATGTTAATGCGAGTTGTACTACTGCACGGAAAAGCCAACAGAATAGCCAAAACACGGCCAATGAAAATGGATCGACATCACTGATAAAAGCCTGCAACTTCTCCTTATATAGTTTTGTAAACGATCAGAATTTCATCCAACTTAGAATGCCAACTGAATGAATTTTCAGTACTCTAAAGCGGACCTGGAAAAAAAAAAAAAAAAAAAAAAAAGAGGTCAAAAAAGGCTATTCAAACGGCCGGAACGCAGAACACCGACAACGGTGAACACTGGTGAGGATGCGGAACAACAGGAAGTCTCATCCACCGCTGGTAGGAATACCACCGGCTCCCCCACTTTGGGAGACGTTTTGGCACTTTCTTACAAAATTAAACAGGCTCCTCCCCCACAACCCAGTAATTACACTCCTTGGCATTTAGCCAAAGGCGTTGAAAACTTCTGTCCACACAAAAACCCGCACAAGAGATGTTAATAGGCAACTTTATTAAAAACTGCCGTAACTTGGAAGCCACCCAGGTGCCCTACAATAGGTGAATGAATCAACCGTGGTATATCCAGACACGGAATATTATTCGGTGAGGGAGCGATCAAGACATGAAAAAACCGAGAGGAACCTGAAGTGCATTTATTAAGTGGAAGAAGCCAATCTGAAGGCTGCATACCGTATGATACCTACTATGCAACGCTATGGAAGTGGTAAAACTATAGAGACGGGAAAAAGATCAGTGGTTGCCAGGGGTGGGTGGGTAGGGAGAGGTGAATAGGCAGAGCACAGAGGATTTGGGGGGCAGTGAAGATACTCTGTATGATACTATAAAGGTCATCATACATTTGCCCAAAGCCCACGGAATATAGGACACCAAGACTAAATAAACCCTAAGGTAAACCGTGGACTTTGAGTGATAACGACGTATCAATTTAGGTTTATCAGTTGTAACAAATGTACCACTCTGGTGGGGTACGTGAGAAATTTCCGGACCTTCCTCTCAATTTTGCTGTGAACCTAAACTTCTCTTTAAAAAATAGTCTTTCAAAAAGGAGGCGGGGGGTTCCTGATACTACCCGCCCTGCCCTGCTACTCCACTAAATAAAGAGAATTAAAAAAAAAAAAAAAAAAAAAAAAAAAAGACTTCCTTCCATCTTTTTTAGCCAGGATTCCCTGAGCTACTCTGGCTTAGCTAACCTGTTCAAAACACCCCCATATAAACTCCTTCCTGCAAGTCACTTTCCTCCTCACATTTACCTCCAGATCTGCCTTTGGCAAGACATTTTACCAAATGTATACACTTACTGGACACTGCCTTCCACCAAAATTAAGTGACTCAACTACATCTGCTGAGCCTTTTAGCCCACTGTGCCTATTTTAAATATTTTGGTAATTATCTTTATGTAAGTTATTATTTATCAACATCAACCTTTGGGAAAATGAACTGAGGAAAGAAAGAACCATCACAACTTGATGCCATTTGTTTTTTGTGGGTTTTTTTACAGAAGAAAAACATTCAAAGTAAAATATGAACATTTAATTACCTTTAAATAACGTATGTAATAATTTACATGCTATACATTCCCAAACACACTGAACATAAATTCAATTTTATAAGACACATACACAATCTGCTTTTTGCCAGCATATACGCTGTAGGTCACTTCAGATGTTAACTGATTTCTCAGTCCATGTGTGAGCACATAAATACACATATATATGCCTGAAGGTGAAGATAAACCAAAAACGTGTGAATATGAGAAGTCTGCCATGGAAGATTCTAAAACCACAATCAGTTAACTGGAACCAAGCAACAAGGCACAAAAGCTTCCCTTTGTGGTCACAAAGATTAAGGTTCCTGTCCCAGTGCTTAATTAAGTATGGAAATAGGCTTGGCTAAATCACAAACTATATTTTATAGTGCATTTCTGTCACTGTTTAAAAAGGAGTATTTTTCTTCTTACATAACGCATTACACAAAAGCATTGGAAAAATAAACAGGATTAGGTAAGTTCCCATACAATAAAGCTTTTTTTTCCCATGTGAAAAAGATACTTGTTTATGCTCAAAACTAATAAAATAGATATAAGCATAGTAAAGAGAAGCATTAGGGATCTTACGCAGGTTTCCTACTCTCCCTGAATCACATCTCTTGCCAGCCGTGTACTTAAACCTTCAGTTTTAAAGCCAGCTGAGTGAAGACCGTCAAATGCATGTGATTTTTTTTTTTCATTTAAAGATATGTTACTAGCACACAGAAACAGTTAACATAACAAGGCAAACAGAAACCTCCTAGCATTTAAGCTGTTTTGCTAAACATTAACTTTGTACTAGGCTATCCTTAATTTTCCTTTTCTTCCCCTATGTTAACGGATAAGATAAAAATGTTCCACATAGAAATGGCTGCTTTAAAATTCATGCAACCAAGCAAAATCTAAACTACCTGTACTAACTTCCCTTTTTTAATCCCAAAATTTTAAGGAAACTGAAAGTTTGTTTTAGGAAGAGCAACTCATTGAAAGATAAAACCGTATATATCTATATACTCTTCACTGTCTCTAAGAACAGTTTTAGAGCCTTAGCTTGTTAAAGTTACACAGTTAAAAAAGGAATAAAGCCAACCACAGAGCATCAAAAGAATGCAGTAATCCATACATAAAAGACAGTCAAATATGTTTACACGTATTCAAGAAATCAGTAATCTAAGTTGTAAGTAATGTCATCAAGTGTAGCACTGCACAAACTGGAATCAGAGTTAAACCTTCAGTTTCATTAATCTTGAATATGGAAGTGGGACCAGCCAACCATGAACTTAACAGGGGACTTGTACATCTGTTTATACAGGAGTATTGTAGCATGCAACCCCTGCAGTAATGAGAGTGCAATTCTTTACAGATAAAACAAGGCTGACCAAAAGAAAAAAACAAAAAAACCTTGCTCTCGGCTATAAAACCTAAGAGTAAAGAATAAATTGAGATTTTTAAGGCTTTCTTAGAAGTATTTTTCATGGCACTTCAACATTAAACATCACTACTAGGCAAAATATGTAAATACTCATGGTTACATAATTATAAGTCCATGCCATGTCAATTATTAAGTAAGGGAGAACTTGGTCAATTAAATTAGAGTTAAGGAAAGTTATTCATGTTTGGCTGTAATTAACATACCAATCATACAGAAGTGTCAATTCACTAGTATACAGTACAAGTTGTGTTCTGAGTAGATCCACCCATACCACTCGTTTCTTAAAGAACTGAAAGTCATTCCTTGCCGGAAATGCAACGAAATGGACTTACTTCTCCCACAACAGCAGTTATTACCCTTTCTTCGACTACTCGACTCCAAAATCATTATCAGACAAATTCCTTTTGGTCATGCGCAAAGACCATTCTCACAATCCATTCTTGCACTACAGTCAGTCCAGAAAATACTCTATGCATCTAACAAGTCATTCTTGCCACACCATACTCTAAGCTGACCACACCGGGTTCCGATTTGGAAAACTCCTCAGCGTATTCACTGTAACGATTATCTGCGGGGTTGCTGCCCTCTATAGTTCGAAGAGCATGATTCACAGGTAACAGAGTTTGCTCCTTGAAACACAAGGAAGTTTTGAGGGTAGGTGATTCAGGATGAACTGAATGTATCAATTCCTTGGTGAGAATTCCATCTGTTGGCTTATTTTTACATTGTTTAATTTTCTAGAACAAATCCAAATTTGAAAAAAATTACTAATTGCACATACTACACGTTCAGTACAGGTTAGATGAAAGAAGAAACCAAGCTTTTGCAAATGTTCTCTTTATGAACAATACAAAGTTAAACCTCAAAAAATTAATAAAATCTACTGCAGAAGAGTAAGACATCATTGAGAATCCTGTTTATACAACTTTTATAGTGAAAAATGGTTATTACACTCGACTGCAAAAGATCCTAAGCCTTCATATTTGAAAAGGATATACATTACCTAGAAAGTATTAAAAAAAAGTAAACATTTTATAATGAAACACATGTGTTTGAGACCTTCACCCTGAATCACAACTGTATAATAAACACACACTTACTTACATAAAGGTTTTATTGCCTAAAGAACTTTCTTACATGGTTTCACTATAATGGTTTGTTAGGTAAGCACAACCAGCTTTAGAACACAAGATTAAAAAAACAAAACAAAACAAAACAAAACAAACAGAACACAAGATTTTAGAAGTATTCTTTGGCAAAGTATCACGCTCTCCAAATCTTTGGACCGCTCTCCAGCCAATCTGCTTGTGTCACCTACGTCTTGGGCTTGCCTCACTTTTTACACATCCTCCTACTGCTTCCTCAAGCGGTTATTAGTTACCTCCTATTCTGACAGATGACTAAGGAACAGTCCTGCTTGATTGGCAGACACGACAGTCTGAGTTACAACTGTCTACGATTTTTAAAGTAGGTACTTGCTGATCCTTTTTGCTTCTATATGATGACTGACAAAAAGATGATACGAAAGTCTTAGAGTGGAGAAGAACTTCTTAAACAAGATACAAAAGAAGGCATAGAACATAAAGACTCATCAATTTGTACACAAAACATATCATAAATAAAATGGAAAAGACAAAAATGGACTAAATGATGCCACTTGTGATAGATAGATAGATAGATAGATAGATAGATATGAAACAAAGAATTAGCATCTGGTATATAAAGAACCCTTACGGATCAATAAGGAAAAGGCAAATATGCCAACAGAAAAATGAGTGGAGGTTGGAACAGGCCATTCACAGAAAAGGGAAAACCAAATGGCCGGCATATATATGAAAAGTCATTCAACTTCATTTGTGATCATGGAAATCCAAAACTGAAAACAAATGAAATGTTCTGCAGTAGCTGAATGGAGAGACTGTGATATATGCATATAAGAGAATATTATACAGTAGTTAATAATAAAACGAATTAAAGCTACATGTATCAACATGGATAAATTTCAAACAATGTCGAGTAAAATGAAGCATGACGATATAACAACCTTTATATACTTTTAAAACGTGCAGCTCCTCAAGCCGGGTGAAGGGTACATGTGCAATCATGTTGCCTGTTACTTTTATACCTTATTAGAAAATATATTCTTTTGTATTTTTTAATAAATATTAAAAATAATATTTTAAATCATATAAAACAGTCTTATAAATTCTGAATAAAAAGACAGACAGAAGTATAAAAATATGCACAGGAATAATTAACGCTAAATTCCGCCCAAATTATGTGGGGATGGGCTGAGCAGAAGTATACAGGATCTTCAAATATATCCCATTTCATTTCTTTAAAAAAAAAAAAAGTGCTGAGGTATGATAAATATTAAAATCTCAAAAAGCGTGAAAGATACCCCAATATTTATTACGTTCATATCTCTACTTTTCTGATGACCCCTGAACAACACAGGGGTTGAAGGAACCAAACCTCCCTGCAACCAAAAACCCACATGTAACTTCTGACTCCCCCAAAACATAACTACTAATAGCCTACCATTGACTGGAATCCTTATCAGTAGCATAAACAGTCAACTGATACATATTTTGTATGTTACAATGTATTATATACTATATTCTCACAATAAAGTAAGCTAGAGAAAAGAAAATGTTATTTAGAAAGGCATAAGGAAGAGAAAGTATATTTACAGTACTGTGCTGTATTTGTAACAAAAAAAATCCACTTATAAGTGGACCTGTGTATTTCAAACCCATGTTGTTCAAGGGTCATCAGATATTGTACATCAGCTGTACAGTATTAGTATTTCAACATTAAAATTCAGGGAAAGCAATTCAAACTTAAGAGGTTTCTACATACCAATTTACACTTCCAACGTAAGGAAATAAACTAACTTAATATTCCAAATGTATTATATTAAGACACTTCAGAATACTTACAGATTCTAAGTCTTTAATATCTTTCTCTAACTGCTTATTTTGCTCATTCATATTCGTAATTATATTAAACACAGACTGTCTAGGATGCAATGTTCGGTCAAATTGGTGGTACATGTTTCTCCAAAACCTTTAGGACAAAACCAAAAAACAACAGCTCAATAAATTGTGTTTGAAAAAAAAACAAGTATAAATACCTCAATGATGCCAACTTACTTAAAATTGAAAGATACTGTATTTGGCTCCAAAACTGTAAATTTTGGAGATTTGGAAGTGTAGAGAGGATTTAAGTACTTCTTCTGGTCATCCAGGAGAAAAGGCCACAGGGAGTAAGTCTTCTCCTTTAACCTTGGTGTAACGAGAAAAACAAAGAGCTTTCTCACAGATGCTAATAATCCTTTTTTATAGATCAGGCAATTCCTTCCCAAGTAGATTGCAGTTTTAATTTTTCCTTCTAGTCACAGTCTAACCTCACCTTGTCTCTGCATTCTGTATTCTCCCTTTCCACTCATAATCATGAAATAAAACCATGTCTCTTTGAACATAACACAGGTCTACCATTTCTCTCACAACCATACACGTTAAGAGATTCCTTTCAACTCCCACAACTTCGTAAACGTGGTCTCTGTGACACCTATCTCAAATCACTATACACATGTATACAGAGGAAGATACTTGTATCACTCTTTGCCTCATTCTTTTAACCCTCCATAGGGGCCGTAGTACAAGTAATTGCGGAGCAGGGACAAATTTAAGTGGGAATGAGTACAATAAAAGGGAATTGGGAAAAATCAAGTCGTTATTCAACAGTAAAAACACACCAATTATATTGCAATTTTAAGAATACGTTAGGTGAAGTAAGTGGATAAAGAGTAGAATGGTTTAGATGGTACGTTTACGAAATAAACATAAAATAGATAGGAGTACAGGGAAAAGGGGAGAGTTTGCTCATTTTTCTATGATCCCTAAGACGGGTAAGTTCTTAGAGAAAGACTAATAGGAAATACATGCTTTTACTACCATCTTCCTTTTTGACAGGATGTTTGGCACTAACTGAGGGCAGTTTTTCCTAAAATAGCTCTGTACTCAGCATCATCTGCTCCAAATTGTGATAAACTGAATTACCACAGCGTGGAGCTCGAGTCTTAATGGTCTTTGATTTGTTCATCTCTGTCATACTTGATTTCAGCTGCAATTCCTTTCACACATCTTTAGAATCTTCCACGTGCTCTCAGTCCTGCTTTTGAGTTGGTTGAGAGTGAGAGTGTGTGGCTGTCTTCAAATTACTATCAGACTTAGCTTCTCTAGTCCTTGGATACGCAAGAATCTATACCTGCTCTTTATTGGCTTGTAAGAAACCTAAACGCAGAAACTCAACCTAAAAAAAATGTAAGAACTTCTCACGGCCTTATCCCACCCACATCTCCTTTGCATCAAAATCTAGCCAGAAACCCCTACTCCCAAAGACTGGTTAGGAAAGAACAGATAGGAGACCCAATTCAGGGACAGACACACTATAGCTAACATATTTTCCCCAAACAATTGTCTGCTTAGAAATGTGAGAACTGTGGCACCGGGTGGCTCGTCAGCTGAGTGTCCAACTCTTAATTTTGGCTCAGGTCATGATCTCACGGTTCGTGGGACAGAGTCCACGTTGGGCTCTGTGATGACGGCAAGGAGCCTGCTTGGGATTCTCTCTCTTTATCTCTCTCTCTCTCTGCCCCTCCCCTGTGAGCAACTGCGTGCTCTCTCTTTTTCTCCCTCTAAATAAATAAACTTTCAAAAGAATTTTTAAAAAGTTATTTTTTTTAAATGTTTATTTTTGAGAAAGACAGAGCATGAGTGAGAGAGGGGCAGAGAAAGGGAGAGTCAGAATCCGAAGCAGGCTCCAGGCTCGGAGCTGTCAGCACAGAGCCCGATGTGGGGCTCGAACTCACAAACCATGAGATCATGACCTGAGCTGAAGTCAGATGCTTAACCAACTGAGCCATCCAGGTGCGCCACCCCACCCCCCGCCCCCCAAATAAAATTATTAAAGAAAAAGAAATGCAAGAAATATAAAGCCTCATCTTACCTTAAAACCAACAGTTGTAAAATTCTTTACCAAACCTTAAAGCTTAGTGATCAATACTTTGTAGGAAATGAAACAGTGTAAGGCTTTTCTGTTCTAAATATATATTCAGACTAGAAAGGAACATGAAGGGGGTTTCCAGGGTGTTGGCAATACTTCTTGTTCTAGGTGCTGGTTACATGGATGGATGAGTTTTAGATGTGCTGAGCTTCGCACTTAAGCTATATGTACTTTTCCATGTGTATGCCACATTTCAAAACAAATTTTTTAAATGTGTTTTTACCATTAACCTGAGGATGTGAAAGATCTTCAGAAAGTACTTAGCTTCGGAAATACAGACAATAAAATTCAGTTCTATTACAAACTGTCAAGTTATTTTATTATGTTCAACCATGACCTATGTTAGACCTCAGCTAAGTAGGAAAAAAAGCCAGTCCATTTGAAGCAAACCATCTTACTTGAGTTCTTCTCTTTCCTTCTGACAATTTCCAAGGAAGTTTCCAAATTGGCATGAATGAATATGTTCATGGATCTGAAGGAGAAACGCTTCATTGAATTCAAAGGCTTGTGGAAACTGTTCGGTCAAATGCCACACACATTCCAAGAACTGAGTAAACACCGGTGAGACTTCCTTTGGGTCACCATCCAAATGGCCACACCTAACCCCCCAGAAAGTACAAGCTTTTGAAAATGCCTCTGAGAGAAGACAAGTGTTCAGGTATTATTAAATTTAAACACACACACAAACACACGAACCAAAAACTTTGTGATATTGGCATTAAAAAAGTATATATATATATTTTTTTATTAAAGCAATTTAAACCTGAGTTTTTCAACCACAACTTTAAAGGGTATGTTATCTTCTAAGTACCACAATCCAGACAGAAGGAAGGTAATGAATTGCCATAAAAATTAACAAAGGTATGAGAATTGAAAGAAGTAACAGAAAAAAATTAAATCAGTTTTCATACAAAAAACAGCACTCTCACCTGCTTCTGGACATGTGAGCTCATGAAGAACAGAAATATTCTGGCACTCTAAAATAGCTTTATTAATTTTACAAAATATATAAGTGTAAAAGTATGACTCACCTCTCTGAAAACTTATGTCCAAAAGAGATCCAATCCTTTTCTATTAAAACCTTAATAAGAAAAAGTAAAATGCAATTTACAACTACTTTCAATTTCTTTTGTTTAAAATGGATTAAAAACTATTATTTTAATAACAGCATTTACCCTTTCAACTTATGGTTGCAAACAGAACAAAACAATTTTTTTTTTAAGTTTTTTAATGTTTATTTATTCTGGAGACAGAGAGACAGAGCGTGAGCAGGGAAGGGGCAGAGAAAGAGGGAGACACAGAATCTGAAACAGGCTCCAGGCTCTGAGCTCTCAGCATAGAACCCGATGCGGGGCTTGAATCCATGAACCGCGAGATCATGACCTGAGCCGAAGTGAGACGTTCAACCAACTGAGCCACCCAGGTGCCCCCAAATTTTTGTTTAATTATAGGCAAAATATAGAAAGAACCTGGATTAAGGGTTGGTTTAACAAAGAGTAAAAATGATGCATAAAAGAAACGGTAGTCCTGTGACTTAATCACTTCAGTTGTATCTATTACATTTTAAATGAAAAGTACATGCTATAAAGCACTAGTACATTTACATTTTTATGTGTAATATCTGCATAGTAAAAA
This sequence comes from Panthera pardus, assembly GCF_024362965.1. Taxonomy (NCBI): domain Eukaryota; kingdom Metazoa; phylum Chordata; class Mammalia; order Carnivora; family Felidae; genus Panthera; species Panthera pardus. Next base: position 86,087,326 of record NW_026526654.1, on the reverse strand, counting down.
AACTAAGAAAATATAAATCAAAATGGTAACAGTGGTTAACTGTGGGTGGTAGACTGGGATATATGTTTTAAACCTTTTGGCTTATTGTACATTACTTATATGGTGCTTACAAAAAAAAAAAATACACACACACACACACACACACACACACACACACACAGAGGGAGACGGGGAGAGACAGAGAGAGAGAGAGAGAGCAATGAAAAGTTTATATTCAAATTCAAATGTTGATATCAACCTCTCGAATGAACGGTCTTTATCTGTTTTCTCTGTCACAACTCTACTGAAGAGACAGGCTTCTGATTTTTTTCAGTCTAATCTATGTAACGTATCTTCTTAGTATACCACGTAATTTCATTATCTAATCACCAAGTACATTTTCAGTATTAAAACTGCCACATTTAGCTTCTCTGATTTTGTTTTAAGTCTCTCCAGAAGGCCATGTAATGTGATGGGGAAAGATGCAGTTTCTGGAGCCATGTTGCATGGGTTCAAATCCTAGCTTTGCCACTTCCACACTTGTGTGACCGCAGGCAAACGGTCTTCAGGCTGGAGCCCCAAATTTTACTGCAGGCCCTCTGCCTTTCCTCTCCACACCCACATCTAAAACTTCACTCAGTGTCTTTCTCACGAAACTTAGTCATCTGTTTCTCTCAGTAGAAAGAGCAAGACAGCAGCACCATCCATCCTGGCAACTGAGTCCAGATCTGGGAAATCATGCTGGACGGGTCCTCCTCTCTTCTACTGCACATTTAACCCAGGAGCAATTCTTACGACTCTACTTTCTCAATATTCCTGGAGGTTGAACCCCACCCTCTTGTATCTGTGTGGGACTGCCCTACTCCTGGCTGTCTTTTCTCTTCTGAGTTAGCTTACCAGTTTCTACACTGGTCTCCTGCCCTCCATCATCCACTCCCCTCCACCTGGAAGACACCAAGCCACCTTTTTACAAAGATCTAAGCAAGTTACTGTTCCCTCTATTTAAAGCCCGTTAATGGCTCTCACTACCCAAAGAAGGTGAAGGTCAAATTTCAGTCTTCTCTTCCTGAGGCTTTCATCTCACTATATTCTTCTGCACCCAAGTAGCCCACTCTGACATCCTGAGCCCCAGTCATCACGCATACCTGCAGTCCGCTAACGGATCTATGCTTTGGTTCTCATTGCTCCTTTTGCCTGGGAAGCTCTCACTCTGTCCCAGGGCATTTATCACATGACTTCATTTGAATGTCTAGCAAACAATTAAAGCCAGACATGGCACAGAAAATATTCCTCACCTTACACTCTCAAGGTAAGCTGCACATAATTTTATCAGGAGCACTTCCATTCAGCCTATCCCAGATTCGGTATGTTAGTGCCACCAAATAATGGTGCTGAAAGGGATCTGGTGATGGTGAACTTCCCTCTGTCTTAAAGATGGCACTACGTTTAATAATTCTAACTAATGACAACTTTCTACCTTCGCTTCATTTACTTTACTTGCCATGAGTTAAGATGCAAATTTTGAAAATCTAATCACGTTAAAAGACAAAAAACAGGAGCCAGGGCTTTAGCTTCACAGAGCAGAAAACCTAGAGGCGCCTGGGGGGCTCAGTCGGTTAAGCATCCAACTTCAGCTCAGGTCATGAGCTCGTGGTTTGTGGGTTCGAGCCCCGCATCAGGCTCTGTGCTGACAGTGCAGAGCCTGGAGCCTGCTTTGGATTCTGTGTCTCCCTCTCTCTGCCTCTCCCCTGCTGGTGCTCTGTCTCTCCCAGTCTCTCAAAAATAAGTAAACATAAAGAAATAAAAATAAAAAAAAATAACAAAGAAAATCTATTCAACTAGAAATTTAATCTTCAGATATAAAACATGCTTCCTAACGTGTAATTACAATTAACAAATAAAGGAGTTTTAAACAGAAAGTTTCCTCTAGAATATAATTTTTTTAATGTTTTCATTATTTATTTTTGAGACAGAGAGAGAGGAAGAGAGAGTGCAAGCAGGGGAGGGGCAGAGAAAAAGGGAGACACAGAATCTGAAGCAGGCTTCAGGCTCTGAGCTGTCACGATAGAGCCCAACGTGGGGCTCAAACCCACGAACTGCGAGATCTTGACCTGAGCCGAAGTCGGATGCTCAACCGACTGAGCCACCCAGGCACACCTAAAAAATAATTTTTAAGTACTCTTATTTGTGCCTTTACTATATCACTCATATTAGTTAGATAAAAATGAGGGAGAAAATACTGAATATTTCTACTATAACATTTTAGGAAACAACTATTAAATTTAAAAGTTGTTGGGTCACCGGGTGGCTCAGTCGGTTGAGTGTCCGACTTCAGCTCAGGTCATGATCTTGTGGTTCCCGAGTTCAAGCTCTGCATTGGGCTTGCTGCTGTCAGCCTGTCAGCACAGAGCCTGCATCAAATCCTTTGTTCCCTCCCTTCTCAAGCTTGCTCCCTCTCTACAAATTAAAATTAATTAATTAATTTGAAACTCGTTTTCAAAGAGGTGGCACAAATTGAAATCAGTCTGATTCAAGGTTTTTGAAACTCAGCACTATATATATTTTAAGCCAGAAAATTCTTTGCCGCAGGTGCTGTCCTATGTGGTATAGAGTATGAGCAGCATCCTGGCCCTCTACCAGCTAAATGTTAGTTAAATCCTTTTCTCTGTAACAATCAAAGCTGTCTCCTAACATGGCCAAATGTCTCCTGGGAGGACAAAATCGCTCCTATTTGAGAATCACTGGTCCAGCCAAATCACTCCTTACCATGAATCCTTTGATTGTCCTGTAGTAGGAATCCAGTAAGAGAGAGCCAAGGGAACAGACCTGGGACGTCCTATCCCAACCATCAGAACAATGTACCAACACACTTGCGCTTTCAACCGTTATTGCCTGGAAAGAAAGGTCACATACTTAGATTACAGCAGAATACATTTTAGTGACATCAATTAAGTTCTATTTAAAAACGACACTAGCAAGTATTGCATTTCACAGAAGAGCAAGGATTGCAATGGTAATGTCACGGCATAATTTCCAAAAAGAAAAAAAAAAAAAGGCAAAACACAATAAAAACCCAAAGCATACCGACAAAAACCAAAACCAAAACCGCTGTGTCAAAGTATCTGGGGATTTCTTTTTAAGTCCCTACATGAAGTGCCACGTGATCTTTTAAAGCTCAAATGAAAGGAAGCCTCATTAAGCAGGTAACACGTAATAAAACTTATCTGACTGGAAAAGATACCAGGTCCCAACAGAATAAATGTATTCCTTCCCAACCAGTATAAACCCCCAAACCAAATATGAGAAAAGAAGAGTTACTTTGGCTAAGAAGATTGCTGCATCCATAACAGCTTTGATATGGCGAAGCCATCCTGAGCTCTCCAAACCAGAGTAGAAATCACTGACAGAAAGCCCTTTGGTACCATTAACTAGAAAAGAAGGAAAAAATTTTCAATTAGAATGAGGCTACAGTCTCCACTTTTCCTCCTCAAGCTCTCTCTGAGTTAAATGAAAAAAAGAAGAGGACAAAATAAAAAGGACTCTATAAATGAAAAGATGCTAGGAGAAGCTCAATAATGGATTTTGGGGGTATGTTTTTCTGTCATTCTTCATGCTTAAGTAAAGCTCCAATCTCCTCTCAAAAAAACTTAAGTACAAAGTGTTTAATTAAAAAGTCTGATTTTTTTTTTCATTAAAGAATTTTAAGTTTATTTTTGAGAGTGAGCGAGCGAGCGAGCACGAGTCAGGGAGGGGCAGGAAAAGAGGGAGAGAGAGAATCCCAAACAGGCTATCTACGCACTGCCAGTGCAGACCAGCGCAGGGCATGAACTCACGAACCATGAGATCATGACCTGGAGTCGAAATCCAGAGTTGGACATTTTACCAACTGAGCCATCCCAGTGCCCCTGATATTTTAATTTTTAAAATTCCACACCATGACTGGAAAGACACCTTAGTACTTAAATAGAGCATTACTATGATCAATTAATCAATCTAACAATAGCAATTTCTGTAACACCATTAGAACTTTGCTGTCCAATACAGGAGCCACTATCTACCTGAATATGGCTATTGACATATGTTTAGTCCAAACTGAGATGCACTGTAAGAGTGTAAAATACACACTAGTCAATTTCTAAGACTTTAAAAAAAAACAAAAACACCTAAAATGTGTCATTACTAATTTTTATACTGATTACACGTTAACACAATGTTTTTAATATATTAGGTTAAATAAGTACATTGTTAAAATTAATTTCAACTTTTTTTTTTACTTTTTTGAATGTATAGGAAATTTTTAAATTACCTTAATTTTAAATTTTATAATTGGACTAGCATTATATTTCTATTAGACAAAGTTGCCTCCAAGGCAAGCAATAATTCATACCTTCCAATAACTTCTGAAGGCTGGACCGCATGACATGAATATTTTCAATTCCAACAAACTGAAATCTAATATTAGAATAGTTGTCTTCATTTTCATAACCTTTTCCAGCTGCTCTGTTGGCCATTGCATTCAGCTAAAATTTAAAATTTTAGAAATTGAGAGATAAATTGCTTTTATCTTTTAATTTAGTTCACCAAAACATCATGAAAGCACTAAATGAACCATATTTTACCACAGAGTTTAAAGAACACTTTAAAACTGAATATGCTACCATTTTTTAATGAATAAAAGTGTCACATATGTTATTAACAGTAAAAAGGGCCACTAACAACACGATTGCTATATAATGGAAAGTTCAGACAAGAAGTTCCCCACAAATAATTTATGAAACTAATTCACTTATGTTTGTAGTCGGTTTTCCATACGTTTGCAGTATTTCAAAATTTAGAAGAAGAAAGAAATATCTCTTATCTGAATCCTAAATGATTCAGAGATGAGCAGAGCTGGGAAGTTTTTCTGTTGCAGAATGAATGAGACCCACTTCAGAGCAAGCCTGTGGAGCCCTTGACCATCGGAGAGCCACAGGGACCCTGAAGAATCAGATCTGAAATGCACGTCAGGTTATTCGAGGTCCTCCACATTAGAGATTACTGGAGGCCCACATGGTACATACCATGGCACGTAATCCACGAGCCTGATACATCTCCAAGAACTGGGCCAAACTAAGGAGAAAAACAGACTGCCAGTAGGCCCAATGTCTTTGGTCACTAGATCAAATGTAGAAGCTCATTTAAGATTTGGCATGTTTTCATTCTTCCAGACTAGGATTTCATATTACACATTATTACTGTTTACTAAGTATTCTTATCAACTTGGATGAAACAAAACCTAAATTGAAAGAAAAAGTAGCTTTTCATCCAGTGGATGGGGGCCCAGTTTGGTAACGAGAACAGTTCAATTCTAACTGCTGGCTCACTGGTGATTCCGCACCTAAGGTGAAAGTTAGATAGTAAAACGCTTCCACATTATTACTACATAAATTTGAGTTCATCAGGTGAGAGTCAGAGATTAAAATGCTTCCACATCACTACTCAAGTTTAACTAGTATAACAAAACAAAGAGAGAGGGCTGTTTTCTGTGTGGAAGTCAATTATACAAATGAGAGGTATAAGGTCCTGAGGAACAGATTGCCCTCAGGCCTCATATTCAGAAAGTCTTGTGTTACAACAATCGTTTATATCTAATATCATCTAAAAGTAGTTCTGACCTATGAACCCACCTAGATGAAACAAGGAAGTAAAATAAAATTTGTCTTACGATATCACCAACATTCCAGACTTCTAAGAACGTCTTTTCTTGTTAAGATAAAAGATCAAATTATCAATTTCTAATTTTTAATATTTCTTAATTTACTCAAATTAATCTTCAAATTAATCTTCTGTTTCTTCCATTATCTTTTGTGAGAATGCACAATGATGAGAATAACTTCTAGAACAACTACCGTTCCTTTCAACAAAACTGCCTAAAATCGTGTTCTATATCGCTCACTCGCTTTTTCTCATCGCTTTCTCTTATTTTCTCATCATTCCAGATTTTTGAAGAAATCCTCACTATAATTCTGCCAATGTCCTTTTGTGTAGCCCACCAGCTCTGCATGCGATGCTATAATAAAAATTAAAAGTGATGTTAGCTATTACCATTGAGGATTTTAATTACTTTAGTTTCAGGATCCAATATGCATTAGTTGTTTAACGGTGTTTATAAAAAGGAAAAGGGATTCTGACGTTTGGCCCAATGATCAAAATTTAACCTAACATTATAGATGCCTAACAGAACAACCGTTTCCTGTTTACTATTTATAATTCTCTAGTTCAATGTTTCTTAAGTTGAACTCACTATTTTCCTTATTTTCTTGAATATTTCAATTAAGGCCCATTATTTTAACAAAAAGTATTTTGACAATTAAAAATTCTACCAAAAAAATTTAGTAAGATTTTCTAATTTTTCACAACACACATACTATTTAATATTTCTTCACAATAACATAAGACTTACACATCAACAAGAGCTCTCAATATAAAGTTCAGCTTTTCTAAATTTACATATAAATCAAAAGACATAAGAAATCACACATCTGGGAAACAAGTCTCCTAACCTGGCATCCTTTTAAAGGCTGCTTTCCTCAGTATCATTAGCCTCAGTTACTTTAAAACTAGGATTCAGATAGGTCGATTATGGGCAATTAGATCAAATCTCACTAATTAAAGTAACAAAGATAATGAAACAAACAGACTGTACTGTATTCAAGACACGTACTTTGGGCCTGGTATCCATTACATACATATAGCGATTGACTGGGTTGGCTTTACTAATGGCTTGAAGCAAATGTTCATCCTCCAGGCACCTGGCACTGAATCCTGATAGTGGCTGACTACATCGACAAATGGCAGCCTAATTTTAAAAGGACAGAAAACAGATTATTCAGAGATGTCTAAAACATGTCTAAAAAATGCTTAAAAGAAAAACAAAAGTTAAAATCAAACATGTAATCTGTTTAAAAGATGGCAAGACAATTAGAAGATGTTAACTCTAAAATACTATTAGAATTAAACGCTTTTTTTAATATCTTGGTGTTATGTAAATTTTCCCAATATTTTCTTCTAGTAAGAAACTGAAATGCTTCCTTGCCTAGTTTGATGAAAAATTCCTAAATTCTAAGAAGCAACACTTGGTCAATTCTCTATCATGTAACCTACTAAGATACTTGCATTCTATGCTCTAGATTATAAAATACTTTGAACTCAAGTTCAAGTAGGAGATTAGTCAATAAAGGTAGAACAAAATTTTTAAAAATAGCAACATTTGAGCTTTTACTTTCCCAAAGCTTTTAGATCTCTACTGAGAAATCAGATCTTAATATAAAATGAGACATAAAGTAAGAAAAATGAGTTTCAGTTTAAATTTGAGTTAAAACATAGTCAATCTAGGAGGGCAAACATATCTGTAAGAAGTAGTGAATGTTGGATTAGACATTTTAAAGTCTTAAAGAAAGATTGAAAGATTTAGACCCATATACTTTTTCTCCAATCTCATCCATACCAACTCCAACTTAACCCGACCCAACATTCCAACCACAGTGTTTAACATGAAGGAAAAAGAGTAACATAAATTCACACATTCACATATTTTAAATTCATACATAAAACCATGAGAATCTAATAAAATAGAAGAAAATGAGGACTGCTTTACAACATTCTTTTCAGACACACTTTCTGATTTGTTAAATTGGGCACTGAATATCTATTTTCAGCCAAGCTTTCCAATAAATACTGTATACAAATGTGGGTGTGTCAAATAGAGGCCATACCCAGTCATAACTCCCTACGACTTTGTTATGAAGAGTAGATTGAGAATTTCTGTTTAAAGTTTTACCTTTTACCTCTGGTTCCCTTCTAAAATTGAACTAAAATTCTAATAAAGACATCTAAAATGTATAAAATCAAAAAATCAAAGAGAATGGAAAAGAGAAAAGTACAGTAGAAATATTAATAAAATTTCAGTAAATGAAAGCAAATTGATAAGTAATAACCAATTTACTGGAACAAAGAAAGCTGCCAAGTTGTTATAAGTCCACAAGAACCAAGTATTCTGAGCAGCAAAATTTACCTCTGATTTACCTCTGAAAGCTTGACCCAGAGTATAACTGAAAATAGAACTGGCTGAATATCTGTATGGGGACTAGTTAAGGCTCCCACATCTTCCCTCACCCTGAAGACAAAGTTTATCCTATGAAAAGGATTAACCCCAAGACTCTGGACAATAGGCACAGCTGTGGGTGTAACCCTCAAAAAACAGGAGGATGGGGCGGTTGGGGGGGGGGGGGGGGCACCTGGGTGGCTCAGTCAGTTGAGCATCCGACTTCAGCTCAGGACCTGATCTCATAGCTCGTGAGTTCAAGCCCCACGTCGGGCTCTGTGCAGACGGCTCAGAGCCTGGAGCCAGCTTTGGATTCTGTGTCTCCCTCTCTCTCTGCCCCTCCCCTGCTCACACTCTGTCTCTCTCTCTCAAAAATAAACAAACATTAAAAAATAATTACAAAAAAACCCCAGAAAGAATCCAAAGATAGAGATCACACATGCACACAAACTTCTGAACAGCTTTGTAGTACCCCACTTTTAAATATGAGAGGGCAGCTAAGAATCAGGTATTCTGAAAGGCATGAAAAACAAACAAAAAAATAAACAGAAAAAAGGAACTCTGAGCCACAGACAACTAATGTGGGAAGCAAAATAATATCTTCAGAGAACCCAGTCATCACGGCCAAGAAAAGTGTCTAAAAAGTTCAGGAAATACAAAAGAGTTCTTAGATTTAAATATAGTATAGCAAAAATAAAGAAGTGGACTAGAAACGAAGTCGAGGAAATGTAAAAAATAGAGATGGAAAATAGGAGAGAAAATGAAGAAAAACGGAAGTTTACAGAAGCCCATTAGCCCATTTGCCAACACACACACACACACACACACACGTACAAAGGAAAGTAAAAGAAGACAGGAAGTTACTAAAGAAATGGAGAAGTAATTTCCCCAAAGCGAGTTCCCAAAGAGAATTTTTAAAAACACGCCAAAGCACCTCACTGTGAAATTTCAGAACACTAGGGGGAAAAGCAGATTCTAAAAGCTTCCTGAGGAGAAACAATCAGGTCACAAAGGACTGGGAGTCAGAAGTGGCATGGGACTCCCCAACTTACTAGCTGTTAGATCTAGGAAAAGTGGTTTACTCTGCTAGTCTCCCCATCTGAAAGTTACAGGTAGTTAGTAGAGGCTAACTTATCAGATTGTCGTGGGGATTTCATGCATATGAAGCATCTAACACATAGTACCTCGGGGCCTACTATTACAAGCTACAAAGAAAACTCTGCGGTAATGGGCAATCCCTATTACAGCATCTCAGTACAAAGATGCCTCCTCCCCCTCTTCATATTGCAGAATCCTTCTGTTTGAAGAGCTTTCTACAAAAACTGAGAGCCTGAAATACCCTTGGTTTTCTTCTTTTCTTAGCTGGCTTCTCAAGACTGTGGTTTCCCCCAATACACGCAGGATGAAAAGAGAACCACAGGAAAGAAGAACCTATCTGTGCCTTAATCCTAGTACTTTCAGGTCCCTATGAGAAGGAAGGAAAGACTGAAGGAGGGCGGGAGAGGAAAGAAACATGACAAGTAGGAAAGGTTCTGTATTTCAGGCTACTTTTGTCTTTCAAAAACGTAACCCAGAGTTCCCTATCAGCAACGTTATAATAATGATCTCTTGATGTAAAAGCAAGTGCTCTTTAGGGTGCTTAAACCTGAAGAGGGGTTACACGTCGTTTGTAAATTAACAAAAGAAAAAAGAAAACCTTTTCTTACCTCTTTATGTTCATGATAGTAGGAAAGAACTGGGAATCTTCCCTTGCTCCGGAACTTGGAACTACCAACAATTATTGGTTTACTTGCTATTCGGGGAACATAAAGTTCTCTGGGGTAAGTTTCACAAATCTGTAAAAAAACAAGTGAAACATAACCATTCTTCTCACCATTCAAAAACCATGAGGTTGAAAACCACCTTCAAAAAACTTTCAAACTTATTAAATGCAAGTGCGGTACACATACGGACAGACAACTTGCCGCTGGGACACTCTCGGGCTCTGGGACTAACATTTTCTGAATTTCTCCCAAAAGGTTGCTACGTCGAAGTAAATCAGAGAAAGACAAATACCGCATGATTTCACTCGTACATCGAATTTAGCAACGAAACAAATGAGCAAAGGGGAAAAAAGAGAGACAGTGAGAGACAAGCCAGGAAACAGACTCTTTACGGAGAACAAACTGATGGTTACCGGAGGGGAAGGGGGGGGGGGGGAAGGGTTACACAGGTGATGGGGGTTAAGGACGGCACTTGTGAGGAGCCCCCGGTGTTGTAAAGAAGTGTTGAGGGGCGCCTGGGTGGCGCAGTCGGTTAAGCGTCTGACTTCAGCCAGGTCACGATCTCGCGGTCCGTGAGTTCGAGCCCCGCGTCGGGCTCTGAGCCTATGGCTCGGAGCCTGGAGTCTGTTTCTGATTCTGTGTCTCCCTCTCTCTCTCTGCCCCTCCCCCGTTCATGCTCTGTCTCTCTCTGTCCCAAAAATAAATAAAAAACGTTGAAAAAAAAAAAAAAATTTAAAGAAGTGTTGAGTCACTGTGTTGTACACCTGAAACTAATATTACACTGTACATTAACTACCTGGGATTTAAATAAAAACTTAAAAAAAAAGGTCGCTAAGTTACCTTGTATTCTCGGTTGGCATCAGACAGCTGCCAGTTTGAATTTGGCACTCCCATCCTCTTATATTCCTCGGCAAGGTCAATGAGCTGCCAGCCTCGGAGTCGCTCCGAATCGTTTTGTTTGGGATTGTAAGAGAATGCATAGAGATCTTCATATTTTGCTGTAGTATACAAAACACATAAATGTTAAGCTGCTACTATTATAGGATTTATAGTTAAAATTCTACAAATAACAGTTTTTCAGTTGTTGTTTTTTTTTAACGTTTATTTATTTTTGAGAGAGAGAAAGACAGAGTGTGAGCCGGGGAGGGGCAGAGAGAGAGGAAGACACAGAATCCAAAGCAGGCTCCGGGCTCTGAGCTGTCGGCACAGAGCCCGACGCGGGGCTGGAACCCACGAACTGTGAGATCACGACCTGAGCCGAAGTCGGACGCTTAACCGACGGAGTCACCCAGGCACCCCAACAGTTTTTCAGTTTTATCCCTTCGTTTTTCCTTTAAAGTTTTCAGAGATAACTAATACCTGAACATATTTGAACTGAATATTTTCTCAGTCTGTTAATTCACATGATTATATCTAAAGGGATATCAATCTGAGATTCAATTTATATCATCAGCAAAAGCTAATAAATAATATTTTTATATTATCATACCCTAGTGTAATACTTCTTTTTAAAAGTAAACTTCTAATGACGTACACACTTCTCACCCACCACTCTTCCCAAACGAGATGTGAAATGAAAACACTAATGCTACGTTCCTATACATTCCTATTCCACGCTACATTCCACGTACATTCCTATAGGACAGTGTCCACCAAAAGCCGCAATGGTTGTACAGAGCTCCGGACAGCACTTGTTCCTGAACAGCGTTGAGCCCCTAAAGTGACAGAACCATCTTTACTGTAAGATTTGGCGTAACCTGGGACACTGGGATAAATGCTACAGGCTTTATGTGTTAGCAGAGAAGGGCGTACATACACCTGCTCCTAGGTCACTACGGTCCGGGTGTTCAACAAAAAAGTACATTTAGTAACCAGTGTGCTTTGTCTCCCTGGAAAGGTCTATGTAATTCAAGTCAATGTTGAGGGAAGGAAGCCTCCAGATCCTGAAGGCGTAAGTAGTAATAGGATTCTTCTTTTGGGCCTACATGCCTCTCACTCCTACCTCTACTAAAGTTGGATTCACCCTCCCTTTCTCCTTTGGTGATCTCCCTTATGTTCCACTCTGGGTGATTAAATATATTAGTCCCGCTGCTACCAAAGGAGCCCGACCTTCCTTAACTTCTCATTTAGCAACCAATTTCCAAGTCATTGGGATACCTTATTTGTGGGATACCCACTTGAAAAAAAAAAAAAAAAAAAGAAAGCTGTTCTGTTGGCTACCAACAAACTTTAAAAACATTAACATGAATCTATGCTTTTTAAAATCTGTACTCTAAGTGCTTCATTTTTTCTTTACTCTTACCCCTTCTTTGGAAACCATTCTTACAAGTCAGATCAGAAGTAGCTAATTATTTCTAAGCCAAATTTTTTGGAATAGAATGCACAAGAACTTGACTTAAGAGTTAAAGTATCTACCCAAAGGATACAAAAATACAGATTTGAAGGGGTACATGCACCCCAATGTTTACAGCAGCATTATCAACAATAGCCAAACTATGGAGAGAGCCCAAACGTCCATCGACTGACGAATGGATAAAGAAAATGTGGTGTGTGTGTGTATATATATATATATATATACACACACACACACACACATATATATATATATATACACACACACACAATGTAATATTACTCAACCATCAAAAAGAATGAAATCTTACCATTCGCAACAAGGTGGATGGAGCTAGAATGTATTATACTAAGTAAAATAAGTCATTCAGAGAAAGACAAATATCATATAATTTCACCTATATGTGGAATTTAAGAAACAAAACTGATGAACATATGGGAAGGGGGGGAGAGAAGAGAGAGAAACAAACTACAAGAGATTCTTTTTTTTTTTTTTTTTTTAATGTTTTTATTTATTTTTGAGACAGAGAGAGACAGAGCATGAGCAGGGGAGGGGCAGAGAGAGGGGGAAACACAGAATCTGAAGCAGGCTCCAGGCTCTGAGCTGTCAGCACAGAGCCTGACGCGGGGCTCGAACTCACGGAGTGTGAGATCATGACCCGAGCTGAAGTCGGACGCTCAACCGACTGAGCCACCCAGGCGCCCCATACAAGAGATTCTTAATGACAGAGAACAAACTGAGGGTTGATGGAGGGAGGTGGATGGGAGATGAGCTAGGTGGGTGATGGGCACTAAGGAGGGCACTTGTTGTGATGAGCACTGGTAGTATGTAAGTGATGTGTCAAAGAATTGTACTCCTGAAACCAATATTTCACTGTATGTTAACTAACAGAATTGAAATTAAAACACACACACACAAGAGTAACTTAAAGTATAAAGTAACAATGAGATTTAATCCATCACAAAATTAAGTAAGCTTTGGTCTCTCATAACAGTACCTTGTTTTGACAGTTGTAGCAGGGAATTGTAAATATCATGGCAATCTCTTTCTCTGGGAACAATGAAATGCACAATCCTGAAGTTCTTGCACTGAATCACAAGTGGGCATCCAGAAGTAGTCAAAGCTAGTTTCTCCACTAAGGCAATATGGTGATGCAATATCTACAGCATGAAAAAAACATTTGATCAGCGTCGTAAAAAAGTCAACATCGTATTCTCTTCCAGAGCGCATACGTGTTAGAAATGCCCTCTTCAACCAAAGTCCTCAGACTTTGTGACTGAATGCCTGAGCCAGAACTATGCTCTGATACTTCTCCATCGCTCCGCACATTCAATACATCATCAGACCCCAACAACCGCGTCCCCTACATCTCTCTGGAACCTACTTCTCTCGGTGTCCACTGTCACTCCTCTAGCTGCAGTGCTCCCATTGTTTCTCACCTGAGTAACTGTAAGTCACCGCCTACATGCTCTCTCCCTACCTACTCTTACCTTCCTCTAATCCATCTTCTACAGGGCAGGTGATGACTATTAAAAAATGATTTAGAAAACAGCAATCTGGTCATGTCATTTCCCAGACTCTGGGTTCTAGACTCATTTCCAGCCCCTCCCCGCATCGACTTCGAGTGACAAGGGCCCTTTCTGCATCAACCTCCTTCACACACACTCAGTTGTTCTTACTAACTGGCAAACTGTAGGTCTGCCTCTTCACCTAGGAACTTCTAGTATTATTTCTGGCCTTTGCTTAAACCTCACCACCAAGAAAAACAGCCTGACAACCCCCATGGCCTTTCCCATGGGAAAAGTTAGGTCCTCTCCATTTTCTTATCCCTTATCAGCCTATACTTTTCCATCACGGCACTCAGAACACGAGTAATTCCTTGTATACAGTGAATGTCTATTTCTCCAGCTAGATGTTGGGAACTTCATACAGACCAATACCACAGCTAAGTTGAGCAACGTTCTATCTCTAGCACCTAACACAGTATCTGGAGCATTGTAGTGACCCTGCTCAATTAGAAAAAGAAAGTCTCAACTGTTATATCTTATACATCCAAACTTAAAATCTGACCAAACCAGCAATACAGGTGTCACTGCTTACACCTCCCTTACAATGTTTCCTGACTGAATGAATAGAAAGTTCTACTATAAACTCAATACTTGATGGCATTTTAAAGATATAATTATCACTCATATGAGTTCTAATATTCTGCTTGCTACTAAAAAAAGTTTTCTTTTTCTCAATACCATTCCTATTAATTTAAAGCATTTTTTAAAATGTTTACTTAAGAGAGCAAGCAGGGTAGGGGCAGAGAGAGAAGAGACAGAGAATCCCAAGCAGGCTCTGCACTCGGTGAAAAGCCCAACACAGGGCTCAAACTCATGAACCGTGAGATGATGACCTAAGCCAAAATCAAGAGACCGACAGTTAACCAACTTAGCCACCCAGGCACCCCTACTTTAAAATATTTACAGAAAAGTTTTCGGGAAAATAAAAGATCTCAAGAGTTATAGCAGATTCCTGAATGATAAAACTCAATCATGACAAGAAATAAATTCATCCCAAATTAATCTAAAACTTTAATGTAAGTTCCAATAAATAATTCCAAATGGCTTTTTGCCTTTTTCTGTGGGAGGGTAAGAGATGGCTGATTATTTATATACCATACATATGTATTATATAATTATAAAATTACATGCTGGTATTATTAATCACTAATTATATATTTTTTCTAAAGTTCACATGCAAGATTAAATCTATAATATAATCAAGAAAAGCTTAAAAAAGACTAATGAGGAAAGAATTTGCTCTACAGACATTAAAAGTATACATCACACAAATATTTAACACACACTACACATGTACAGCTCACACTTGTGGCTAACATTTAGCACTGTTAACATTGATATTAGCAGGCCTGTGCCAAGTTACTCAAAATGGTCTAATACTAACATCTAAATAGAGAACAAGAGACAACAGCTACTGTAATAATGTCACTATCGCGATTCTAATTACGACCCAAAATTATTTGCAAGAAAATGCTGCAGAGACCGGCTCTGTCACTAACTAGTGACATGACCTTGAAAGAAAAATCATCTGTAAAATGAGAAAAAAGAGAAAAAGTTGGTAAGTCTCTAGATCTAAAATGTTCATTTCTGTGGATCTACTATACGAAATAGATTTCATTCAGGAGAGACATATGGGAATATACTGATAAGAAGGCATTTTAAAGACAATAATAGGAGAGAACAACACTGATATTTTTTCACTGCCCCGAAACTATGTTCTCAACATCCGCAAGAAGAGGTTGAGGGGAAACGTGCACATGTATCGCGAGGAGATGGGTAACATACTGAGAAGGTATTAGGACAGACGGACAAAGGAGGCGTAGATAGAGTGGGTGGTAGCATGACTAAGGATTTTACAAGGCCCTCCTGGCAGCTCCCGGGCCAACACTGCATGGGGAGGAGGTCCAGTGCCTCTTGGGAACACAACTTCTCCGAGATCAACATCTCAGGGAAGTATCTTGACTTACTGCAATCACGTATCAACTGGATGGCCTTCCTGGGAAAATCAAGAGTACAATCAAAGAGAGATTGTATTAAAAAGCTAGAGTCAATCAAGGAATGTGTTACCGGTACAGTGGAAGCAATATATCAAAAGAACAGGACAGGGAGCTTAAAAGCAGGCCCTCCCTTTATCTATCACAGTTGATAGTACACATTAATGCAATGAAACTGTCAGTAAATGGTGCCAGTATCCATATGAAAAGAACATGAAAATGAATCCCTAAGTCATATCATCCACCAAAATATTTCCCAGATATATTAACAACTTATACTTGAAACACAAAATGTAAGTTTTTGGAAAAAAAAAAATAGGAGACCCTTTATGACTTTAAGAATCCCTTAAGTCACAAGACAGCACAAACCATAAAAGAAACAATGGAAATCTAATACATTAAAATTTCAAACTTTAGTTGCAAGACGTATACACATACAAGACAAGCCACACACTGGGAGAAGTTATCTACGACACATACACCTGACAAAACATTAAAAACCAAAATTCCTATAAAGCCAGTAAAAGGATAAACAGCCCAACAGAAAAAGAAAAGGAAACCTAAAGGCCAAAATATCTGAAAGGACAACTTTCTCATAATCAGTAAATTAAAATCACAATTGCACATCCACCAGAGAGGCAAACATTGTAAAGCTGACAATGTCAATGTTGCTGATGATGGTGGACCATGAGTCCCACTCTACTGAGAATATTCTGAAACAACTATTTTGGAGAGGTGCCACACTTGGTGAAGGAAAATATGCACTTATCTTAGACCCAGTAAGTTTACTCTCAGCCAGATACCTCTGAGACACTCTGGCACATATACAGGAAGAAATATATATAAAATATCCATTACTGTACTGTTTGATCTATAATCAATCCACTTAAAAAACACTGTAATTGCAATTTGGTATAAAAATACCACGGAATATGCCATTTGATCTATTAAACATGGGCATGTATTATTTACATTTTTAAAAATTAAAAGGAACAAGTAGGTATTTTATAATTATTTATGCAGATAAAAAGAGTCTTGCTATATTCTATAAAAAATTTCCACATTCCACATGGTATCTTTGTTTTATTAGGAGGGAGGGTAGAGAATAGGTTGTTGAATTTTGTTGAAAGTAGGTAACCAAGGATTAAATTATTTGTACATGACCAAAATAAAACACAGCTATAGGCCAAGTCCATTATTATAAATATGGTAAGCAGCACAGCAGATGTCCTTCTTACCCAGGTTTCTTTCTGATGAGAGTCTATAAATAATAGATGTGTGGCTGTAAGATAGAGTGTTCCTGTTAGAGACTTGTTGCTGGTACTGAATCGGTCAAGTAATTTCACTTGCTCAACCTAAAAAAAAAAAAAAAAAAAAAAAAAAAAAAAAAAAAAAGATGTTATCTCTCATTTCACAAGTAACACAAATTCTTTGTTATCCCAGGATTTAAATGATCAGCTCCAATTTTTTTTCCTCCTTCTGTTCAAACACACGAGTTTATTTAATGTTGAACATTAAATTTCACCTATCTCGGGGAATAGGTACACCATCAGTAACCTGGGTACTTTTTAGAGTTAAAATTATAACCGATACAGGAACTCCGTAAAAAAATATTAACACAGATACTAAGTGGAACAGAAAGGAAGCATGTGGTATAAACAGAAACAGTTTTCATACCCAAGAGTCCATAAATTTTAGGTTGGCAAATTAAGTAATAAATACAAAAGGTCATTTACCTAGGGTCATGGAGGTAAACTACCAGAAAAATTAAATCAGGAAAGTTAAAATGGTTGCAAACTCCAACTGAATTGCTCTATTCTCTTCACCACTCCACCCAAGCCCATGTTTTGTAGCCACCCCTGTGCTTTTCCTCATACCGTTCTCCCTTTCTAAGACAGTCTCGTCTGCTTAGCTAAGTGCTAAGCACTCTTCAAGGCTCACTGATGCCCAGTCTCTTAACCCGAGTCCTTCTCAGAAAATTGATTAATGTCTCAGCTTTGTAGTTCCTCCCGGCTCTGAACGCCCCGTCATGGATTATGTCACACGCTGCTTCCGGGCTGTCTAGTGGATGAGGCAGTGAGGTACCTAGGAGTTCTTTATTAATAGTAAACACCCACGCATGCGCACGCGCACACGCTGGGTTGCCATTGGGGAATGGGGTTAGAGTTGGCGGGAATGTGCAGGATGCTACTGTTGTGAAAACACAGTATTTATGGCTGTGCATGCTCATGGGGACGGGAAAAAAGTAAAACAACCATAACCAACTTAAAATTTTGATCGGCAGCTATAAGAGTAGGCTGTGGATAATTCTTTAACTTGTGTGTCTTCAAAACCGGATTACTAACAGTTATCTCATTAATTCTATACTTTTCCCATACATATTTTGTTCCTTACTAAAACTGAAGAAACAAATGCCCCCCATTATGAAATTATGATCTTCAGTGTAATAACTACCATGTAAAACACTAATTAGCTTCCCCCAAAGAAACTTCCTTCCAGGGTTTTGCACTCATAACAGTTGCTGTCCAAATAAGTCAAAATTTAAATGTAAAAATAAAGCACCTGTTTTTGATAGAAAATTTTATTTGCAAGATTAAGGCAATGAATTGAGTTTTAAGTCTTTCTTCTGGAAACTTATAGAGATATGATCTAATTTATATGGCTCAGTTCTCACAGTTGATTTGACAGGCAAAAACTGCCAGATCATCACACTCCCTGTCCTTTATAAAAGACAATAGGAAAACCTCCTTCTTATAAACCCGTATGAAGATTTCTCTTGGAGATCAGATTTGTTTAGGACCACTCCTTCCTTAGATAAAATTCCAACTTCATTATGCAACACACTTTGAATCCACACTTAAATTTAAACACTTTTAAAACAATGGGTCAATTACTGTTTACCCCTCTTCCAGCTTGAACTTGGCTGTAAGGGCACTGCGGCCAACCAACAGCAATGACCCCAGTATAAAATCTCACCTGCCGCATCTCTGAAGCAATGAAAGCGAAGTGCCAATGGCACTGAAGAGAACTGATGAATATACTTGGAAATAAAGGTGACTATAAAGTGTCGACACTACTCACGCAAACAATTTGTGCCACTTCACACGCTACTCAGAAACGATTAAAAAAAAAAAAAAGGATATTGGCAAGTAGTTTAAAGGGAGTAGGGGCTGATGTTGTTATTACCATTTATTTAAATGAACAGTAAGTTCTTTTTTAAGTCCACGTGAAGAGTTTTAATCTGTGGATTTTTAAAAGGTCACAAGTATTTCTTGTTATGCTCCAATCATAAGCTGTAATAATTTCTTGACAAGGCACCAATTCTCTACACACAATTATCCACATGCAAAACGATCACACCACTTTTCATTTGAATGTTAACCCTCTTCCCTCCATCCCCCACCTGGGGCTCTTGTCCACTGTCATTGGGTTAGCCTATACGTTAATGATTCCCCAAACTAAATGCCAACTCTGAGCTCTCCTGAATTTACACCGTCTGTTATACATATAATAACAATAATTCCTGACATAGTATTGAGGTCTTATTATGTGGCCAGTACTATGATAAGTGCTTCACATACATCATTTCATTGCTTTTCACGATTCCTATGTGGTAAGTACGATCAGTGTCTGTATAAAAAATGAGACTTAGAGAAGTTAAATGTCCCAACACCACACAGCAAGTAACGGCCAGTAAGCGGAACAGCACTGAACAGGAATAGTCTGATTCCTGAAGTAGGACACCTTCCCACCATGCTAAACTGCTCTACTTGTGTCTAAAGAGTTGTTAAGCATGTGAAGATGAAACTGATTTTCCCTCACCCCTCACAAATAAGTTCCCAATCCTGTGTTTCTGAACTGAGTGAATATTAACCCGTCCTCATCCAGTCGCCCACATGAGAAATCTGGGACTCATCCTATGATCCCCAACGTTCAATTAATCACTAATTCCTACCAACTTTATGGCTTGCATATTCTAAAAATCTGCACCTTCCACTACTATTAGGGTAGTTCCTACAATATAATGAAATCATCTGTTCACGTGTCCATCTCTCCCACTCAAGCTGTAACATACCCCAGGGCAAGAACTCTTATTTTTTTAATAAAGTTTTTTTTTTTTTTTTAATGTTTATTTTGAGAGAGGAATCAAGCACAAGCAGGGGAGGGGCAGAGAAAGAGGGACAGAGGATCCGAAGCAGGTTCTGCGCTGACAGCAGAGAGCCCGATGCGGGGTTTGAACCCATGGACTAGGAGATTACGACTTAACTGTATGAGCCACCCAGGCACCCCAAGAACTGTCTCTTATTTATGTCTGACTACCTAACGACTAGTATAACATTTGACACAATAAATGTTTGTTAAACGAAAGTGAACAGCCACAGAGAAATTTCTCACGGGGGGAAAAGAGAAGGTGCCCACAATTTACGAGTGGTCTCTTTTGCTGAAATCATCCAAGAGATTCATTACGTAAAATTCTTCTTTGTAACATTATACTGTCCCTAAGGTCTCTCTGCCACCTTTTCCCTACGCAGTAGGTGAACAGTAGACACTCATTCAGGGGTTTACAACTAAATGAACAAACTTAAAATCAGTGGAAAAACTACTAATAGAGTTCAGCTTTTTTGTTTTTAAATACATGTGTGGACTCTCAGTCTGCAATTCCCAACTCATCACCCAATTAGGACAAAGTCACTCTTCTTCTAGAGCTGCGTAACACTACACGGCTCTTTCAGGCTTGCTGTCTATCAAGATTAGAAATTCAGGTGACAAATACTCTTCCTGGGGCACCTGTGTGGGTCAGTCGGTTGAGTGTCCGACTCTCGATCTCAGCTTAGAGCTTGATCTCAGGGTCATGAGTTCAGGCCCAGTATTGGGCTCCGTGTTGAACGTGGATCCTACTTAAAAACAAACAAACAAAACTCTTCCTAACACTCCAAGCCTATTTCTTGATTCCCCCTAATTTCTATATCCAAAATTATCTGAAACTCCATTTATTAGATCTCTAATTCTGGCTACCTACACACAAGTCCCAAAGCCTACCTGTTCCTCCGAATCATCTCCAAAACTCTACATAAATCTAAATCCCAAGCCCCACTGAACTACATTCAGTCATCTCAGAAGATGGAGACCAATATAAATATAAATACATATACATAAACATAAATACATATGTATAAATACATACATATATTCTTTAAATACATATATGTAGAAGAGGCACACCGACCCAATATTTAAAGAATCTGTATTTTTATGAAGCTCACCGGGTCATTTTTATGCAGCAGGTATTCCTTCTAACTTCAACTCCAAATTAATGCCTTTTGCTCTTAACTCACATTAGGCTAGGTTCCTTCCCTATCTTTATGCTCTTTTCCCAAATATTTAAGGCCCCATCTCGTGTAGTCCCCCCACTTTTTAAAAGAGCTTCTTACAACTCTGGCCCCTTAAAATATGTAACTGCATTATGGGCATGTACATACACTCCCCTGCCCTCCCCCCCCACACATACACACACATCTTTAAAGAACATAGAAAAAGGGGTACCTCGGTGGCTCAGGTAATGATCTCTCGGTTCATGAGTTTGAGCCCCACGTCAGGCTCTGTGCTGACAGCTCAGAGCCTGGAGCCTTCTTCAGATTCTGTGTCTCCCTCTCTCTCTGCATCCTCCCCCACTCTCTCTCACAAGATGAATAAACATTAAAAAAATTATGAAGAGCATAGGACGAACATGAACATAAATATACATTATAGAGAGAGTTTACTAAAAAAAAAAAAAAAAGAGTTTACTAACTCATTCAACACAATTTTACTAGCTATCAATAAAGGTCAATTTGTCTGGGCCTCGTTTTCTTTATCTGCAAAATAAGTACAATAATCTCTCCCTCGAGGGCTGCAGTAAGGTTGGATAATAAATGTAGGTACTTTACCCCAAGGTTGCTTGAAAAACAGTAAGCAATAAAGTGCTCAAATGTTTGCAAAAATTACTACTGTTATTAAGTTAGTAAGCTGATAAGGTAAGTTGAGCCCTGACAGTCCTCTATATTAAAACGATGTCAAGTTCACATGGAGAAAAGGAGGAGGAGGCACACCGACTCAATATTCTAATGTGTGCTACAGCTGGAAAAAACTATGTTTTCCTAATATAATATTGAAAGCAAAGCTCAACAAAATTTTCTTAACTAATACACAGGAAATACAGAATTCTCAATAGAAGAGACAGAACACAAAAGGGGGGGGGGGCATAACATTTATTTGATGAAAAAGAAACTCCCGTTAAAGTAGAGCATCTGTGATGCTGTAGATAAAAGGATACAAAGGGAGGATTTTAAGCACCGTAGCCCATGATCGGATACGGTTTTTAAGATCTTTCCAATGGCAACGTGGAGAAAATGTTGAGTAGAGAAGAGATGGGAGGAAGGAAACCAGGTAAGAGGCTAATGGAGTGATCTAAGGGTGCCTGGGAGAGACGTAATAAGTCCTGGGTTAAGCCACAACAGACAGGATAAAGAAGCCCATCGTGAGATAACAAAACTGAGGTGAGGAGGAAGGAGAAGTAGAGAAATAGAGGCTTCTTGAAGATGTTAATCTCGTCAGACCGGTTGCCATTCACTACGATAAGGTATAAAAAGAAATATAAATCTGAGGGAAGAGAGATTATATATGACTCAGTTGAGGATTATTTACCTTAGTAAATGAAAAATTATATTCACATCAGAAAATATAATAGAAAAATCATTACATGACTGCCTCAATATGGCAATCGCTATATGGATGTGACAGATAATAAAATGAACCTGAACATTAGTCCAAAACGTTTATACGTTTATTTAGTACTTTAGGTTCCGGAGAAACTTTAGGTTCTGAGAAAATTTACGAATTATTCTGTTCTTTGCTACAAATCCTAAGGTAACTGTAAAAAAAAAAAAAAAAAAAAAAAAAAAGGAAATCAGATCTTTTTCTTCGCTAAAGTTATCAGCATACAAATTTCAAAGCAGAGACTCAGCCAACTTCTAAACACCAACTGCTGCCTCATATTTCCCTTTTTCACCAAGGAACTAAAAGTACTTCACAGATGTTGCGACAGATCTTTCCCAGTGTTTTCCTGGAAACGTTTTAAGTCAGGTATTTAGGGAACCACAACTCTTTCAATTGACTAGCACTGAGGCCCTACAGAAATAGTGTTAGGATCCTTTAATTATAGGTATTGCCACGCGCAAAAAGACAGTGGGGAAGAAGGAAAAGGTTTTGGGAACAGAATAAACAAAGAAGAAATGGTGCCGGGAGAACACAACTGGAGGGTATGGTCATTATGGTGAGGATGGGAAACGCCAACACATTACTTTGAGGGCACGTAAGCTGAATTGTTGCCAACTTCGGGCCTGCACTGAAAGGTCCCCGAATGGTCTCAACAGGAAGTTCAAATTTCAGCTGATTACAAAGCTGGAAAGGAAAAACGCAGGGAATCACACATACGCAGAATCACATCTAGAAAATCCAGACACCGAGTGGCCTCTGGGACAAGAAAGGACCAATGGCTACCCTCCAAGTTCTGCATCAAACAGCTGTACTTTACAACTCCCTGACAAAGGTTACTGAAGCAGAAAATGCACTGTCGGGGTTTCTCGGACTTGTCGTGAGCCACCCCTATAGCCAGGCACCCATTGGGACTCTTAGTATCCACACGCCGCAGCACTGACGTCTTTCAAAAAGAAAGAGCGTCAAGCTGCCTTTGTGAGGTGGGAGATGAACCTCAAAAGGGCAGTGACTGCCATCTTTCTTTGTTCGTGTACCCCCAGTTCCCACAATAGCGTCTAGCTGAATAAATCACCAATGAGACCGATTATAAATCCAGGGACGCTTTTCAATCCTGTCTTACTTTGCTTTTCCGCAGCATTGGACACAGCTGACTTTTCACGAATGGCTTCCTGTCTCACTCAGTAAAAGCAAAGATTTCACATCAGCCTTCAAGGCCTGCCCCTTTGCCCCACTTTTAATCTACTAAAGTGCTCTCTCCTTCACTCACTCTACTCTAGCCACACTGGTCTTCTTACTAGTTCGTACTAAGCAGGCATGCCCAGCACGGGGTTTCTGCCCTTGTTGTTCCCTCCTCTGGGACTCTCCCAGCCACCCCTTCCCAGCCCCTGTCCCTGTGCAGACGGCTTGCTCCCTCATCACTTTCAGGTCTCTACTCAAGAGTCACTATCTCTGTAAAGACTTCCCTAACTACCCTACTTACAACCATCCTCCCCCAACCCCACTCTGGCACTCTCCACAGCAGTTACTATCATCTACCATGTTACATATTTGACTCATCAATCTTGTTTGCTGTTATGTCTTCCCCAACGGGCAGATGAGTTTTATAACGGCAGGGACTTTTGTCTGATTTACTGACCACCGTTTCCCCAGTGCCTAAAATATACAACCCTAAAGACAAGGAGAGAGCAGAGGAAGAGGAAGCAAAGAAGGAAATTAGAATAGGGAAAACTGTTCCCTTCCTGTGACTTGCCTCTTCCCGTTTTATCCCTAATACTCTTTCTCTGACTCCTCTTCTCCTGCTTGCCCCCCCTTTGTAAGTATTCTCAGGGCTCTAACCTTCACACTCTTCTCCACAGAGCCTCTACGTGTACTCCTTGCAGAAACTCATCCATAAAAGAAAAAATCAATGATTACCTAAACACTGACAACTCCCAAATCTTCTTCGGGACCACACTCCTCCCCTGACCCTAGACCCTCATAATCGGCCACCCTAGACCCTAGACCCACATAATCTGCTAGACACAACCGGACCACCTAAGTTCCTCTCCTCCATCCCCTACTTTCCTTCCATTTCTACTCATGCTGACCTACCTCACTATTCAAATCTCTTAATTAGACCATTATTCTGTGGAGAAGAGGAGTGTTATGGTTAAGAGAACAGGACTGGTATCAGAAAGATCTAGATTCGGGGCGCCTGGGTGGCCCCGTCGGTTGAGCGTCCGACTTCCGCTCAGGTCATGATCTCGCGGTTTGCGAGTTCAAGCCCCGTGTCAGGCTCTGTGCTGACAGCTCAGGGTCTGGAGCCTGATTCGGATTCTGTGTCTCCCTCTCTCTCTGCCCCTCCCCCACTCACATTGTCTCTCTTTCTCTCCTTCAAAAATAAATAAATATTTAAAAATTTAAAAAGAAAGAAAGAAAGAAAGAAAGAGAGATCTGGATTCACATTTCCACCTCTTACCTAGTAGAGCTAGCTGTTTGAGTCAGGACAAGATATTTAATCCTCTGCAGGCTGGGGTTTTCCCACCTGTCTAACGGGATAATATTAGTGAGTCAAAATGGCATTTCACATGGGGAAAAGCATTCAGGTGCTCCCCACAAACTATTGGTTCTTATTTTTAGTCATTCCCAGTTTTGCATATCTTCCCCTCTGTGTAACTGATAACATGTGTTTGTATACATACGTGTATGATCTTACATTCTAACGACAAAACGGGTAGCAAGCTAAGAACAAACTAGGCGTTACTTTTGGAATAATTCACTTGAATCCTAGTGAGGTCAGATTTTCATAGGACACTCAAATCTTTAGTAAACTCTAGAAAGCAGTCTTCCTTATAGAACTTAGGAAAAACATTCTTCCATTACATTCTGTAAAGTTCCATTCACAAACAGCATGATATCATTCGACATCAACAGATGATGTCAGCCAAAGCACTGGAGCCTGGCAGGGAAAGGAGAAAGACTGTATAAAGAAGTGTCTCTGCTTATTTCCCATTGTTTCTTGGCAAGACTATCTCATTATGGCAAAATTAGAACTCAAAGCGATAGGCATAAGCTTGGAAATGGTCTTTCCGAAATTCAAATTCACACCTGACATCTTTAGTGGTACAGTTCGTAAACCAAATGTGACCAAAATAGGATGATATTCCTGAATTTTATAGCTATAAAGCCATTTAATCAGTACTCAGCCTCTGGTTAGTAAGCAATAATAATAAAAAACCTCACAATGACCATAAACTATACAAAAAAAAAAAAAAAATGCCACATATTATTTACTTATGTCAAAAAGAGATTTGGGGGAAGAAAAAGCTCTTAGAATTACTATTAGATTCATTTCTGATTTAATATTAATACATTTTAACAATTAGATTAAAACTAGAGAAGAAAAAAACATTATGTAATCTTTGGAATTAGACAAACCTTGGCTTCGATCTTGGCTCTACCCCTCATTAGATAATTGGGCAGATTACTTCAACTCTCCAAGTCTATTCCCTCATCTGTAAAGGTTGATAATGTACCCAATTGGCAAGGTTATTCAAGAAATTAGTGACAATTTTGTATAAAAAATATATTTGTGAAATTGTAAGTACGGTAAAGAAATACTGCACAGTTGGCTCTAGAGACATAGAGTTGCTCAAGAAATGGTCATTATTACTTTCCAAATACAGCGGTCTCGACACAGAACAAGACAATCGTTACATTCGACTACAATCAGTTCTTGATCATAGTGACTAAACTGCTAAATTCCAAACAGCTAAGTCAACTTAAAGCAATTCATTTTTAGTTTTGAAATACAATCATTTTTGCAGTAAATTAACCATGTCCAAGTGAAGGCTACGCATACTAGTATAAGAATGCAATAGGCTATGTTCATATCAATCTTTTAAGACTAAGCCATGATTTAAGAAAATATTACAGTAAACGCAATGATCAGAATGTAGAACGAGCTCCAAATCTATCGTGCTTACTACTACATAACCGGTGTCTGTACGATGCCTGGCACGTAACTGGGACCTGGTAAATATTTGTTTAATTACAGTCTGTCTATAGCCACTTAAGATTATTCCAGAGTACTGGTGGTCCAATGCTAGAAAAAGAATTCAAAGTAATAAAAGAGCACAACTTGAGAAGCAATTTTAATAGAAAATTAAATTTTGCTTCTTAAAAAGTCGTAAGAGGACCTGGCTAAACCATCAGCATAGGCCCACTGTGAAAAGCTACTATATAATACACATTCAGAACTTTGGAACCAGGACAAGAACCTGATCTGATGCATACCTCAGCCTTCTTTTCCACCTCTGCATTTTCTACTAGTTTGGTTATTTACTTAATTAGCCTTCTGTTTTCAAACTTTAAGTACCAGCAACTTGAAGAATTACAGAGTTGCTTTACTATTCTTCTCTTTAAAAAAAAAGATTTTTTTGAAAGGCATTAGTTTTTAGCGTCTTCAATTTTACTATAGTATGCGCAGTCAAAAACAAGCTCCAACAAAAATCCGTGACATCTAACAAAGGTTTGTGAAACATTTTAATGGCACAGACCTCAAACTCTCCATGGGACAAATGAAGATAAGGCATGTCTGCTATTTTTCTAAATGAATGGTAACTTTAGGATGTGAGGCAACTGAACAATGGTTTCAGGAAAACACGAAGTCAAGATTCCCAGTGGGTCCCTCTTCCTTGTGTTGTTAGGCGCCCAGAGGTCTTCAAATCATGTTATTCAAGTCTTGTCTCGGTTTGTTTTCTCCCTCCCAAGGCTGAAGCTGAACTTAATTGCTGGTAACGTAATTCGGTAACATTCTGATGCTATCCCCTTCAGTTTTAACATTTGTAATGGAATTATAAGAATATTGTGTGTTCTTAAAGGTAAATGCCTTTCGCACCCAAATGTTAAGCATAGGATTTAATAAGCTCAACTAAAAAAGAGTTTCATCGGACACTTTAAAATATGGGATGCCATTTTTTTCTTCTCCGTAACTGCTCTGTTAAACTAGTCACACTAAAGACAATGAAGTTTTGAAGCACAGAGACGGAATGCCAAATTTAAACGACTGGAGACCGAGACAAGCAAGTGAGGTGGCGCAGAGCGCTGATCGCAGCGTCTCCAAAACTTCCATCAAGAATCCGTGACATGGGACAATTCAACGTGAACAAGGAAAAGCTTACACAGCACCGGAATGCTGGTTTGAGGACCCACCCGTTTTCCGGTCTATGGGCGGCGAATGGCTGGAAGCAGCTGGAGCTAAAACAGCCCCAGTTCTGCCCCCCAAAGAGTGTAGCGCTAGAGGGCGGCGACCGATTTCATGGGACTTAACCCCCCAGCAGCCCAAACCATCCAGACCCCGACACCCAGGGCTGAAGCGAGACTGCCACTCCCGTAGGTACAGGAGGCCTCCGCACCCACCTCGGCCCAAACTGCCCCTACCCTCCCAGACTAGGCCCGGGCAGGCCCCCTCGGGCCTGGGGCCGGCCCCCCCCCCGCCTCCCGCGCGCGGCCGGTCCTTAGCCCCGGTCGGGCCAGCCGAGCTCCCATCGCCTCGTCCCTCTGCCGGCTCAGGCCATGGCCAGTGGCGAACAGCTCTCCGCGTCCGACTACCTTGGTCGTACGGATGTGCTCCATTTCGAGGAGACGGCCGCCGGCAGCCAGCCTCACGGGCGTACCATGGAGCGACAGAACCCCGGGCGGACACAACCACCCAGGTCCGGCAGGAACTATCAGCGGGCCAGCGCCGCGGCCCGTCAGCCCGCCCCCTCAGCCCGCCCCCTGGCAGCGTCAACCGCGCAGGCGCAGCCGGCGTGCGCCGTCTCCAAGAAACCCTTCCCCAAACCGGCGGCCGCGAAGGGGGCGGGGACCGGCGGGGCAGAGCGTCCTCTGGGGGAGAGCGGCGTCTCCTTCTTCTGAGCCACCGTAGATCCTACAGCGCCCCCTGCTTGTGGAGGCTCGCCAACCCCTAGCAGAAGGCGTCCCTCTATCGGGCACTTGGCCAAGGACAAGACATGGAGGCGAGCTCGGTGGTTCATAGACTTTTCTTTGCTCGGGAATGGACTGTGTGGACGTCCTTGTGTGAAGAGAATTTAGTGGGTGAGGGCGAGACAAGACGTCACTGAAGTCCATTACCCTGCCAGTGGACAGCACCAAATTTCAATACTTTCTCTTTAGGTGCTGTTGTACTAGAATCTGTTCCGAGGAAATCATCAAATATATTTAGTGTAGCCTTATTTGAAACAATCAAAATTCCCCATACTACAGAATTAGTTATATAAAAGTGTAGTATGTCCGTACACACCAGCATCCATTAAAAAATTATGCGGTAGATCCTAACAAGTAAAAGCTGAACAAACTTGAAAATCATCAACTTTCCCTAGACCTGCAAGAGAACTGAGGTCACCGGGAATATCACTGCCCCCAGAATTAGAGAGGGGCAGGCAAATACAGACAATCACAACTAAAGGAAACAGACCCACAAGCAGCAACCTTCCTGGGCACCAAGGCCGGGCAGTTTCTTTTACCTAGTAAATCATGTCCAAATACCCAGAAAAACTTACAAGACATACTAAAGGGCAGAAAACAGTGTGAAGAGACACAGCAAGCATCAAAACCAGACTTGGATATGACAGGGATGTTGGAATTATCAGACTGCAAATTTAAAACAATTAGAGTTACTGTGGGAAAGGGTCTTATTTATCTGGACAAAGGAGACAACACGCAAGAACGGATGGGCAATGGAAACAGAGAGACGAGAGTCCTAAGTAAAAACCAAAAAGAGATAGTAGAGACAAAGAACACTGCAACAGAAACGAAGAATGCCTTTGATGGAGTTATTAGCAGTCTGGACATGGCTGAGGAAAGACATCTCTTTCCTCGGAGAGCTTGAGAATATTTCAAAAACTAAAACTTCCAAAACTAAAACACAAAGAAAACAAAGACTGAAAAAAAAAAAACCAGAACAGAATATCCAAGAACATGGATGCAGGACATCTACAAAAGGTGTAGTATGCATGTAAAGAACATCTGAAGAGGAAAGAAAGGAACAGAAGCAAGTATTTGGAACAATAATGTCTGAAAATTTCCCCCGGTTTAATGTTATATGTCAAACCTCAGACCCAGTAAGCTCAGAGAACACCAAGCAGGATAGATGTCAGAGAAACTACACATCATTCTCAAACTATAGAAAATCAAAGATAGAGAAAAAAAAGTCCTGAAGAAGCCAGAGGAAAAGAATAGTTTACCTATGGAGAAGCAAAGGTTAAGTATCACATTTGACTTCTCTTCAGATGTGAAGAGACCGCACAAGCAAGAGAGCAAAGTGAAATAAAGACTTCCTTAGGTAAATAAAAATTGAGTAGATTTGTTGCCGATAGAGCTGCCTTGGACAAAATTGTTAAAAGAAGTTCTTCAGAGAGAAGGAAAATGATACAGGTCAGAAATTTGGATCTACGTAAAGAAAGGAAGAACATTAGAGAAGGAAAAAGTGAAAGTGAAATAAAAACATTTCCTTATTCTTTATTGATCTAATAATAAACATTTTGTTCAAAATAATAGCAACAATGTATTTGAGTGTGTGTGTGTGTGTGTGTGTGTGCACGCACGCACGCACACATGCTTAATGTATAAGTGAAATGAAGGACAGCAATGACACAGGGATGGGAGGGAGGAAGGAGGAATTAGGATTATTTTGTTATAAAGTACTTGCACTACCAAAAAAATTTATACTGTAGAGGAATATTACATAACAAAAATGTTGATTCTGTATTACTGAGTGGAAAATAAGCTGGCTATGGAATGATAAGATCAATGTGACTGTGTTTTGTAATTTTTATGTATACCAACAAAAAGTTTACATTTCTAGATGGGAGGATTGCAGGTGGTTTTTGTAATTCCTCTATTTCAGTGTTTCTCAGCCTCCAGTGATTTTGCCCCTCAGGAGATATTTGGCCATACCCGGAGATATTTTTGGTTGTCACAACTGGGTGCATGGGTGGAGACGCTACTGACATCTAGTGGGTAGAGGCTAGGTTTGCTGCTGAACATCCTACAATGCATACCTACAGACACACACCTAACAAAGAATTGTCCAGAAACATGTCATTAGCGAAGAGATGGAGAAACCCTGCTTTACAGTTTCCCGATGTTCTATACTAAGCAGGTTTTTAAATTTTTTTTAACGTTTATTTCTTTTTGAGAGATACAGAGACAGAGTGCGAGCAGGGGAAGGGCAGAGAGAGAGGGAGACACAGAATCTGAAGCAGGCTCCAGGCTCTGAGCTGTCGGCACAGAGCCCGACGTGGGGCTCAAACTCACGGACCACGAAATCATGACCTGAGCCGAAGTCGAACGCCTAACCGACTGGGCCACCCAGGCACCCCTATACTAAGCAGTTTTGATGCAATTTGAGTTTTGGGTTTAAGAGTGAATGCTAAGAAAGAATTCTTGAGATGTTTTTGGTGCAAAAAGGTGATTTTATTATAGCACAGGAACAGGACCTATGGGCAAAAAGAGCTGTACTGGGGTTGTGAGGAGTAACTGACTATATACTTTTTAATTAGTGGGGGTTAATGATAGCGTAAGTCTCTAAAGAACGTGGAAGCAAGGCTTTCAGGACCTTGAGGGGCTAGGTTCTGTTAGGATAAGGTTACCTTTAGTCTTTTAATAAAACGTAAACACTAAGGCACTAAGGCAACCACGAGTTCCTTAAGGAAGATCACACTCTGCATGTTTCATGTATCAGTGGGCTGCAAGCTGTAAGGAAATTTAAGCTACATTTCTCTTGCCCTTGTTTCCCTCATCAGTTTCACTTGTTGTAACTAGAAAATGCTGCTTGTAAAACATCATTATAATTTTTACATCATCTTTCTTACCATGTTTGATGTTGTAGGTTTTTTCTTCTTTCTCTTTTTTAATGTTTATTTATATTTGGGGGAGGGGGTGGTGTGGGAAGGGGCAGAGGGAGAGGGAGACAGAATCTGAAGCAGGCTCCAGGCTCTGAGCTATCAGCACAGAGCCCTATGCGGGGCCCAAACTCATGAGCCCTGAGATCATGACCTGAGCTGAAGTTGGATGCTTCACTGATTGAGCTACCCAGGTGCCCCTACATTTTCTTTTCTGGTTAAGAATTTGCCAGCATTTCATTCACTTATTTAATTCAACTTGTCTTGGTGTTGCTTTGTCTTATTTTGGTTTGGTTTTTTTTTTTTTTTTAGGTGCCTGCTGTGTTTCAGACAGATTACCAAAGCAAATGAGATGCTTGTTAAGCACAGCAGTCTTTGTGGTGAAATTACTTACTCCTGTAAGGTAAGTATGAAATAAGATTGAGCAACCTAGAGTCCTGGTACAATAGCACATACAAAAGAAACACAAATCCTGCTTCCAACAAGAAAGGAAGAAAGAAAGAAAGAAAGAAAGAAAGAAAGAAAGAAAGAAAGCAAGCAAGCACATTGAAAATTAATGTAGGTCCTTACTGAAGACCTTTTGGGAGATGAGAATAGGGCAAATTATATTGAGTGACACACATCACGCCTTCCTTAATAAAACCTCTTTTTATGATTTTTCCCATGTTTTTGTCATTTTCCCCACTTCCTGTTCCCAGACAGTTTACCCTTACATATCAGGTTGTCTATCCTCCACCTTCTTTTCTCTTGTCATTTCTCACTTTTTCTCTCTTACTGATTCTAATAGAGAGGGAATAACAATGATAATACTTACTACCTGATAATCAGGAGTCAGAAAGTGTACCAGATGCTTTACCTGTATTCTGAGGAAAATACTTTCCTCAGTTTAAAAATGAGGAAAGTAAAATACAATGAAGTAACTTGCCCAATATCATGCAACAGAGAAAGCCTAGATCCATGACGTGAAGCCAGACAGTCTGACTCTAGAGTCTGTATTATTAATAATTATTCTATATTGATTTTCCACAATCCATAGAGATGTTCCATTTATGATAATATGATAGGCTAGGAAATGACCCTGCCTTAAAAAAAAAAAAAGACTTAAAATAACAGGCAAAGTAGAAATCAAGTTCTGTAAAGCACCAGGTAACAGACAAGATAGCGAGGCCTTACTATGCAAACTATAAGGGAAAGTATATACCCAGAGAGGTAAGCGGGAAACTGGAAATGTGGCAAAAGGGCCATTTCCAAACCAGGTGCCCTTAAAGGATGCAAAATTCAGAAGTCAAAAATCTCAGGCCCACTCAGGTGGGGAGTTTAATGAGGCACTCTCTCCCTACGTAAAGCCAGGACCGTATGGAAACTCAACCAACCCAAACCCTAGAATATAGCAGGAAATGTGCATTGACACGGAGAAAAGAAGGGGGTGCAATAATTGCCCATCTTGAAAATATTACAACCACAAAAAGGTTATCAGATGGATGTACAGCCTAGATTCATACGACCTAAAAAAACTTACCCCGAATGTCAAGCTGTGAATGCAGCTGAAAGTACCTGGAATCAGTAATGCCTAGGGCGCTTTTTACAATAAACACAAATCCTTTTATAGTGAATTCTACTTCTACTGTGGGTTTCAAATAATTCTCACAATTAGTTTTCCAAGGAAAGCTGTGGTGATTCGTCAGAGTAAAAAATAAGTAGTACACAAGGAAACAATTCTCAGGAGATAATTGGCAGTTAACAATGCAATAGCAATACAAGATTTTATAATTATCAGGCTTTGTTTCTAAAACAGCTATGCTCATTTTGTTTAAAGAAATGAGACATGTAAAATATCTGCAGTATAGGGGGGAAATAATTAAAAAAATATTTTTTGTTTATTTAGTTTTGAGAGAGAGACAGAGACAGAGACAGAGCATGAGCAGGGGAAGGGTAGAGAGAGAGGGAGACACTGAATCCGAAGCAGGCTCCAGGCTCTGAGCTGTCAGCACAGAGCCCAACGCGAGGCTTGAACCCAGGAACTGTGAAATCATGACCTGGGCCGAAGTCGGTTGCTTAACTGTCTGAGCCACCCAAGCGCCCCGGGGAAAAATAATTTCTGAATGATATAGCAAATATGAAGAACCAAATCTAACTTCTATAAATTAAATACAAAAATTGGAATGGAAAGCTCATTGGATGGGTTTAACAGATTAAGCAAATTAGAAGAAATAATTAGAAAACCAGAAGTTACTAGAAAAAATTATCCACAAAGGAAAGGAGTACAGAGAGACAAAAAGATTATAAATATGACAAAAGATTCAGGAAAAATGAAGGAAAGAGTGCAAAGATCTAACATAAACCTAATCACAGTTTCACAAGAATAAGAGAGAGAAGAAGAGAGACTGGGCAAAAATAACATTTGATGAGATAATGCCTGAATTTTTTTTTTTTTTTTTTTAGAATGCATGGAAGACACCGATCCACAGAATAAAGAAGGCTACAAATTCCAAGTTTGATAAAAAGAAATCCATGTCTAGATACATGATAGCGAACTACAGATTCACTATGGTGACTTTGTTATGGCAACACCAAAGACAAAAATGGAGATCTTAGAAGCATCCAGAGTAAAAGTACAAATTACTTCCAGTAGATCCGTAATTACATTTACAGATGACTTCTTATCAGCAATAGTAGAAGGCATGTACCAAACATTGCAATGGTATCTGCCATTTACTGGAAGAAACAACTAATAATCTAAAATACTTTTTGCAGGCGTGCCTGGCTGGCTCAATTGGTAGAGTATGTGACTCGTGATCTCAGGGTTGTAAGTTTGAGCCCCATGTTCAGTGTAGAGATTAATAATAAAATCTTTAAAAAATCAAATAAAATAGGGAAGCCTGGGTGGCTCAGTCAGTTAAGCGTCCAAATCTTGATTTCGGCTCAGGTCATGATCTCATGGTTCATGAGTTCCTGCCCCACCTGGGGTTCCATGCTGACAGTGCAGAGCCTACTTGGGATTCTCTACCGCCCCCGCTCCCGTCCCTCTCCCACTCTCTCTCTCTCAAAATAAATAAATAAACTTAAAAACGTTTTTTTAACGGGAAATAAATCACTTAAAAAATAAAATACTTCTTCCAGGAAAAAATATCTTTCAAAAAATGAAAGTAGGGGGAAAAAAACTCAGACATCTTCCAAAAGACAAAAACAGAAAGACTGAGTTTGCCATGACCCATGTTACAGCAAATTCTGAATTGTATTTCAGAATAGGGAAAGTGATCACAGATGGGAGATCTAAGATACAAAAGAAATGAAGATTCTTTTTTTTTTTTTTTTACATTTATTTATTTTTGAGACAGAGAGAGAGCATGAACAGGGGAGGGTCAGAGAGAGAGGGAGACGCAGAATCTGAAACAGGCTCCAGGCTCTGAGCTGTCAGCACAGAGCCCGACGCAGGGCTCGAACCCATGACCGCGAGATCATGACCTAAGCCGAAGTCTTAACCGACTGAGCCACCAGGCGCCCCGAAAATTCTTTTTAACATAAAGAAATGAGAGGCGCCCGGGTGGCTCAGCCAGTTAAGCTTCTGTGTTTGGTTCAGATCATGATCTCACAGTTTCGTGAGTGGAGCCTCGCATCCGGCCCTGCGCTGACAGTTCAGAGGCTGGAGCCTGCTTCAGATTCTGTGTCTCTCTCCTCATCTTTCTGCCCGCCTCCCCCACAAACTCATGCTTTGTCTCTGTCTCTCAAAAATAAATGTTAAAAAAATTTTCAAACACAGAAATGAGTAAATGTAAATATACACGAACTGCTTACAACAATAATAAAGTTTTGCTAAGTTGAACAATAATTCAAATACATGAGTTAGGAGTGAAATAAAGTATCCTAGTATCCTTGCATTACCTTGGAAAAGAGTGGGAGTGCTGGTTAACTTTAGCCTTAAAAAGTTGTGTTTAGGGGCGCCTGGGTGGCTCAGTCGGTTAAGCGGCCGACTTCAGCTCAGGTCATGATCTCGCAGTCCGTGAGTTTGAGCCCCGCATTGGGCTCTGTGCTGACAGCTCAGAGCCTGGAGCCTGTTTCAGATTCTGTGTCTCCCTCTCTCTGACCCTCCCCCGTTCGTGCTCTGTCTCTCTTTGTCTCAAAAATAAATAAACGTTAAAAAAAAAAATTTAAAAAAAAAGTTGTGTTTATATGTGTTATTTGCTAGAGTAACTGCTAAAATAATAGAAACAGCATATAAGTTCCAATGTAGAAGGTGAAAATGGAATTTTAAAAAGATGTATTTGCCACAGCATAAAAAGAATATTAGATGTCAACAAATTTAACAAAATATGTGTAAGATATTTATAGAGCATGTTACAAAACTCCATAAATGGATGGATAATAGGTATACAGATATGCAATCTCAATCTTCTCCCTCTCTCTCCACACACACACACACACACGCCTAAATAAATGGGAGGGTATACTATATTCATGGAATAGAAAACTCATTTTTAAAATATATCAATTCTTCCCAAACTACTCTATCTACAAATTCAGGGTATGCCCAATCACTACCCTAACAGTCTTGGTGTGCGTATGTATTTTGGGTGTGGTGGGGAGTTGGCAGTACATATGTGTGATAAGCTGATTTTACAATATATATGGGAATGTAAAGGGCTAAAAATAAGTTTGAGGAAGAACAATAAAGCAAGATTTTCCCAAGGGGATTTTGGAGACATTATAAATTTACAGTAACTTAGGTAGTGTGTTGCAAGAATAGGGCGGATAGGCTTGTGGAACAGAATGAAAGTCCAGAAATAAACCCACATATATAGATATTTGATTTATTAAAAATGTGATATTGGAGATCAGTGTGGGGAAACCCTCTTTTCAGTAAATAGGGCTGAGAAACTTTGGTTTCCATATGGGTATCTATATGGGTAAAAAGATGAAATTTGATCCTTACCCCACACTATGCATTCCCATGTTGATTAAAGACTCAGGTGCAAAAAAGCAGCATAACAGACTTATGGAGGTTAGGTGAGAATAGTCTCATGACTTTATTATGGAGAAAAATATTTAAATAAGACCATAAAAAAACATTTACATAGTAAATTGAACTACATTTAAATTGTATATTTCTATTCCTAAGAAAAAAAGACAATAAGGCAGTACAAAGCAATCCAGTTTGTACAAAAGACATTTTTAACATATATAGTCTACAAAGGATTCATATTCAGAAAATATAGAGTTCCTATAAATAAATTTTAAAAAGGCAGAGGCTCCACAGAAAAATGGGTAAAACATTCGAACAGGACTTCACAACATAGGATATCCAAAAGTTCAATCACTATATGTAAAAGTATTTAACTCTATTATTAATCAGGAAAGTGTTTTGGCAAGGATACGTAACAGCATGGACTCTCAGACCATAGTTGCTGTGGGAGTATAATTTGTTACAAAGCTTTTCAAAGGTTTACCATCACCTTACCTAGTTGAACATGTTCATAGCCTATGAACCATCAACTCACTCCTAAATGTGGACTCTAGAGAATCTTAAGCATATGCAATAGTATGTTATGTATATTATGTATATGCAATAGTATATTATAGAGTATTATGTGTAATAATGTTTTTAGTACCCCATCTGTAATAGCCCAAAACTATGAACAACAGCAAGAGTAAAATAGGTGGGTAGATAAATGGTGATACAGTCATAAAATGGAATAATATGCAGCAATGTTAATGAATATTCAGTTACATATAACAGCAAAGATGAAAATCATAAATATAAGGTTGAACAAAAAATGCAAGACACAAAACAACCATATGCTATGATTCCGTTTATGTTATAGTTCAAAAATAGACAAAACTATGTTTAGGGGTGAACACAGAGGTGCTAAAACACTAAGGAAAAGTAAAGAATATATTCTTACAATCATCAGGAAAATGGTTACCATTGGAGTGTGATTGAGGAAGGGCATAAAAAGAACTTCTAAGTTGCTTGCAGCATCCAGTTTCTTGATGTGGGTGGTGGTTACAATATGGGCGTTTCATGACGTGGATGTTTAGTTTATAAACAGAACTTGTATCCTTTCTGCATTCTTCTGCAAGTATGATATTTTCGTAACTGGGAAAAGTCTATGAAGTAGGACATTTTAACTTCTTTTCAAAGTAATATATACTGTTGTTTTTTTTCTAAAGTCCAAGGGTAGGGGCATCTGGGTGGCTCAGTTGGCCAAGTGTCTGATTTTTTATCTCAGCTCAGGTCTAGATCTCAGGGTTGTGAGTTCAAGCCTCACATTGGGCTCTAACACTGGGCATGGATCCTACTTTAAAATAAACAAACAAAAAAATAAACAAACAAATATGCAAGAGTAGCATAAAGCTTGTAACAAAATTTGGTTATCCCCTGCTTCATCACTGTTCCTACTTCCCCAAAGCACTCATTCTGATTTTTGTCTTTTTCTTGTTTTTACTTTCGTATGTCTAAGTAACATAGTTTTAGGACTCTTTCTTGACTTTTTCAGTTTTAGGTAATTTTTTTCAGTTTCTTCCTTCACTTAAGGTCAGAATTTAGCTCTTGTAGAAAATCCCCTGCTCCCAGATTTGCATTTCCCCTTCCTCTTGTGCTATTAGAGTTTTAACACCTTAAAAAAGTTGAATTCACACTCATGTTTTCATTATTATTCTTATAGACTCTTCACTGTGATTCCAAATTAAGTACTCCACTTACATTTCCTTTCTTATACAATTGAATTTTGTTTTCAATTGCCTCTTTGAGTAATTTGCCTAGTTTTCTTTCTCTCTCATGTTAAGTATTCTCACACTAGATCCAGTATTCCTTCATGGTTAAGTCCGACAGATAATCTCTCAGTTCCAATGTTTTTGCTCGAGACATCTGTCCAGAGGTCCCTAGATATCTCTAAGAGTCTCTTCTCTTCTTATTCCAGGTTGTTCCAGTTGTTCTCTAGGCCTACTGAATTATCTTGGGACTCCCCTTCACCAGTATATGGTGAAGCCAGGGAAATGTCTTGATTAGTCTTTTGTGTTGAATTCCCAGATCTTATGTTGTATTCTTCTTGATTTGCTTACTTTGTTCTGTTCTGTTTTGGTGGAGTATATTATTTAATGACTTCCTGAAATAAGGCAAAAGACAAATCTTTGATGGATAGTTTGGCTGGGTCTAGAATCCTGTGCTGGGAAAAATTTTTTCTCTTAGGATTTTGAGAGCTCCCAGAAACACATCCTAACTTCCACGGTACCTGTTCAGAAACCTGATGACTTCCTGGTTTCCCTTTGGAGGTCCCCACTTTATTTTCTCAGGAAGCTTTTTGGATCTCTTCACCCCCATGATCTGAAATTTTAAAACAAGAAACTTGGTTTTCTCCTCTATTTCCATCCAGTGTTTTCAGAACATGATGAGCTCTTTGAATATTTTGTTTAATGTTTTTTATTCTTGAAAGAGATAGAGCATGAGCAGAAGAGGGCAGAAAGAGAGGGAGACACAAAATCTGAAGCAGGCTCTAGGCTGTGAGCTGTCAGCACAGAGCCTGAGGTGGGGCTTGAACTCACCAGCCGTGGTATCATGACCTGAGCTGAAGTTG
Organism: Panthera pardus; assembly: GCF_024362965.1. Classification (NCBI taxonomy): domain Eukaryota; kingdom Metazoa; phylum Chordata; class Mammalia; order Carnivora; family Felidae; genus Panthera; species Panthera pardus. The sequence goes on along the minus strand of NW_026526654.1, from coordinate 86,048,374 downwards.
GACCCAGGTGCCCCCATGCTGAACTCTTTCAATCTAAAAACACATTTTCTTTAATTATGGGAAATTTTCTTATATTATTTCTGAGATAATTACTGTTTCTTTCTATTATTTTTTTCTTTTTTTCTCCCTTCCTTCTGTTATTGTTCTTCCCATTTCCCTCCCTTTCTCCTTTCTTTTTCAAAAAACATTTTTTTAAATGTTTACTCATTTTTGAGAGGGAGAGAGAGACAGAGTATGAGCCAGGGGAGGGGTAGAGAGAGAGGGAGACACAGAATCAGAAGCAGGCTCCAGGCTCCAAGCTGTCAGCACAGAGCCTGATGCGGGGCTCGACCTGAGCTGAAGTCAGACACTCAACTGACTGAGCCACCCAAGCGCCTCTCTCCTTTCTTTCTTCTATCAGATGTGAAAAGTCCTGGTCTGACTCTAATTTATTATTCTTTTATTCCTATTCTCTAGGCCTTTGTCTCTTTTTTTAATGTTTATTTTTATTTTGAGAGAGAAAGAGAGAGAGCGCGAGTGAGCAAGGGGGGCAGAGAGAGAGGGAGAAAAAGAGCCTGTCCGCTCTGTCAGCGCAGAGCCTGATGCAGGGCTCGATCTCAAGAACTGTGAGATCACAACCTGAGCGGAAACCAACAGTCAGACGCTTAACTGACTGAGCCACCCAGTCGCCCCCTTTGTCTTCCTAATATATTTTCTGGGAAATTCTTACGACTTTATAATACCACCCTTATGGAGTAGGAGTTGTTCTCCCCTTCTTGTGGGGCAGTGTTTCTATATAAATGATTTGGAATGCTTCTGCACAAGATATTTTTCTATTCTTCCCCATTTATTATTTATTCATTCACTTACATCAGTGTGGATTTACCAATGTTCATTTTAAACTTTTGGTTATAATCTGTTATTTCCTTAGTTTCTTGTTCCAGCTTTGGCCATCAGTAAATTTTTCACTTGGCTCCTATGTCCTTTGACATACCTCATCAACATAGGCAGGGCTTTTTTGGTTTCTGGTTTTTTGAGCACTTCCTTACTTTCTGGCACTACAATATGCTCTAGGCTCATCTTGCATCTTTTCCACCCCAACTCTTAGAATTAATAATTTCTCAAGGAGGTCCAGTCCCTTTAATTGGAGAATGATAATAGAATCCAAGACCTGGGCACTAGCTGTTCCTCCCAGGCTAAGAGTTCGTTTGGTTACCTACATTTCCCTTTTTCCTTTTTCTAAAAATTTTTTGTAGCACTCTGTTCTGATTTTGTGGATCTCGTTTCTCTAGGCATAAGATAAAATAAAAATAAAGTTACTTGTTTATTTTTGCTTCCCAAATTATCTCCATTCCTTCCAGTTTTGTTTTGGTTTCTGACTTTCGCGTCAGACCTGTTCTCTAGTATCTGATGCTCTTTGACCATCCTTTCAATAAAATGTTACTTAGAAACAATCTTTGTAGGAGAGTTTGACATTTGACGAGCCTCATGCAGAACGAAGAGGTAAGCATTTTGTTGGGGATCCCCCATACCACTACCTGAAGGTACTATGCGTTTGAACGGGCACAAGGAATTCTAGAACAGTTGTCTTGTTGGTAGCGGCAGCAGAAACTGAGTAGAGAGCCCGTTAGGCACCACACACAGGATCGAAAGGATCCATACCATCTGCTCCTCTGCACTAGCTCTCTGCACAAACTCCTACCCAGCAGGACACGCCGCAACACTTGGACTTGACCACAGCCTTTGATCGCCAGGGAGTTTGCGCAGCACCAACAGGGTCAGCCACAGCGCCCCCCCCCCCCCCCGCAGCGGACTCTCTGAAACGCCGCGGAGCGGATGAATTATTATCGATCGATTACCGAAACGTCAGGGAGCAGACACGCTCCCGGTACTTCCCCGGGAAGGGGCGGTAGCCAACTAAAAACTGAGGTCGCCTCCTTTACTATAAAGGCGCCTGGAATGCTCCATAGGGTCTTCCTCACTCTGGGACTCCGCGCATCCCTTTTACCAGTAGGGAAGGACATAAGCAATAATTGCGATTCAACAACCATAAAGTACAGATTACGTCAACACGTATCCCAATACAGAGCTAAAAAGAAACGGTCCGCCTTGCCTTTAACGCCGGACGCCACCTCCGTAAGAGAGCCGGCGGCACGCCCACCCCGCCCCCTCCCAGGGTGCCTTGCGCGGCGCGCCGACCCACCCCCCCCCCCGTCCCAGGGTGCCTTGCGCGGCGCGCCGACCCCCCCCCCCCCCCCCCCCCCCCCCGTCCCAGGACGCCTTGCGCGGCGGCCTCGCTCCCGGTGGGCTACGTGCGCGCGGCGGGCGCCGGAACGTGCTCTCGCGTGGTGGCCCCACCCACCTCGGCCTTCTCAGCCGCCGGGACTTGAAGTTCCCGCCAGGTCGCGGCTGGGTGAGAGCGATGCTGCGCGGCCCGCCTTGACTGTGAGGAGAGAGGAGCGTCCCCGGCCCCTTGCAGCTTGCTGACGCCTCCGAGCCCCGGCAGCCATGTCCACGGGGTTTTCCTTCGGGACCAGCACGCTGGGCTCCACCACCGTCGCCGCCGGCGGGACCGGCGCAGGCGGCGGTTTCTCCTTCGGGACTGGGGCGTCTAGGTAACCGCACCTCCTCGCTTTCCCCGGCCCGGGTCCTCCCCTTCGAGGCTCCGGTGGATGGGCCCGTCCCTCCCTCTTCCCCCCGCCCCCCGGGTTTCCTTCCCGGTGGGCCTGGTGGCAAAATACTTGCCCAGGGCCAGCTTCGAAGCCCTGCCTTATTTCAGCGCCCTGCCGCCCACCCCGGCGGCCTGGTCGGCAGGAGGGCGGATGGTCTCGGGGCTGTGAGGTCCCCCAGAATTTACGATGGTTCATACTCACACATTGTTCCCACGGAGGGGGTCTGGCTGCGTGGAAGGGCCTGGCATGTCCCGCCGAGCCCCAGCGGCGCGGCAGCCCGAGGCACGGAACGAATGGTGAACGAATGAACGGCACTGGGGCTTACTCTGGGGTTTTAGAAAAAGACAGTGTAATAGAAGATTTTAAGGAGCACAAGTCAGAGTTCCTCCCCGAGAATTCAGATTTCATCGCAGGAGACACGGTGTGGGACTCTCCAGGGCTTAATGATGTTGTGGGATTTTAAACGAGCTCAGGTCTTTGGACCTCATGGGACCCTCTCCTTTGTTGTTTCTTGTTTTAAACACTTGTTACAGCATTTATTGGTGATGATTTTGAACACGATGTGCAGATGAGTGTACATGAGCGAGTGTTGTGTTGTAATGACTTACACTGAAAAATGTAGCGTATTTCTCGTTTTTGTGCAGCCTGCTAAACCACCAGCTCAGATGGCGAAGTAAAGCTAGCAGAGGTCCAGAGACCATTAAAATCGTTAAAGATCATTGTCGTGATGAGACATGGAGTCTTTAGAATTCAGTCTTTTTAAGGTAAAAGTGGAGGAGTTCCTTAAATCCGGAAGAGCGCGTAGAACGCGTTACACGGCATCTTGTGAAGTTTGAGGAATGTGGTTGTAGATTAAAAGGGCAAAAAAAGAATCTTCCTTGGGTTAAAAAAAAGGGGGGGGGGTTGGGCAGACTACATAGTCAAATATAAAATCTGGGAGTCTCTCTCCTTTAATACCTCCTTTTCTTTCACTCTGCACACATAATCAGCAAGGCCTGCTAATTTAAAATTTTTCTAAAATATCTATTTATTTTGGGAGACAGAGAGAGACCGAGCACGAGCTGGGGAGGGGCAGAGAGAGAGGGAGGCACAGAATCCCAAGCAGGCTCCAGGCTCTCTCTGGGCTGTGAGCACAGAGCCCAACGGGGGGCTTGAACCCACGGACCGTGAGATCATGACCTGAGCCGAAGTCGGAGGCTTAACCCACTGAGCCACCCAGGTGCCCCTCTATTTTGTTTTTTTTCAAATGCTGGTTGTGATCTGCTAAATTGATGTTCTACTTCTGATGGGTCCTAATCTTAGGTTGAAAAACACTGCTGTAGCAACTTGGGCATTTTCTTAGTTCCTCAGGTGGGCTTGGCCCAACCCCTTCCCCTTGGGTCAGTTCCCGCTGATTGGAATCCCCCCGCCACCTCCTTGAGTGCCAGGCTAGTGTCTACTGTTGGGACTCCAATGCTTACCTATCCAGAGAGGTCTTTGCAGCTCTGCCAGTGTAGACGAGGTTTCCACCCTCATAGCACCCTGTCACATAGCACTTAACCACGGTTGTAGTCAATTCATTATATTTTTTTTATTAAATTTTTTTTTAACGTTTATTTATTTTTGAGACAGAGAGAGACAGAGCATGAACGGGGGAGGGTCAGAGAGAGGGAGACACAGAATCAGAAGCAGGCTCCAGGCTCTGAGCCATCAACCCAGAGCCCGACGTGGGGCTCGAACTCACGGACCGCGAGATCGTGACCTGAGCCGAAGTCGGCCGCTCAACCGACTGAGCCACCCAGGCGCCCCAATTCATTGTATTTTTTGTTGACTTGTTTATATTCTGATCCCAGCAACGGAACGGAAGCTCCATGAGGGCAAAGACCGTTTCATGTCGTTTTTTTGGGTAGACACAGTGAAGCTCAGTGCGTATTTTTTGAGTGCATGAGTGATTGATTCATTCTCTCCACTGCCTGGAAACTTCCTGAAGTCAGGATCTGAGTCTTACCACTGTCCTCAGTCCCTGTGACAGTTCCTGGCACATGACAAGGGCTTTCATAGATCCTTGTTGAATGACCGAGTAAAGGAATTCTGAGTCATGAGCTGGAAACATGTACACAGTCTTCAGAAGGGCTTAGATAAATGAATGAAAGGAGAGAACATCTGACGTCTGTCTCGTGGAGTACTGGTTTGAAGGCCTAACTACCCCAAGAGCCATCTAGCGATTTGGTCTCTAGGTAAATCGTTTCAGCAACGTTACTGTCCAACAGTTCCCACGTCTGGAAAAGGGGTATCATCTATGTACCTCACAGAGGTGTTGAATCGGATAAAGCATGGAAAGTATTTAGCATCACACCTGGCGCTTGGTAGGTGCTCAGTAAGTGTTACCTCCTGAGTCCACATTAGGGCATGCTGGAGAAGTTAAAAGAATATTCCTGATCTGCTGGAGTCAACTTGGCTTTTCTGTAGCACGTCTTAAAGAGACTAGCAGATAATACCAGGTTGAGGCAAAAATTGGTCATGTCTGGGGTGGCTTTTGGTTTTCATTAAGTAAATTTCTCTGCCACAGAGAAATTTCTCTTGCTTTTCTGAGTAAGAAGATACCACTTTGATATATTTCTTTGGTAATGTTTTCAAATTTCGGTATGAAACACTTCATTGTGTCTTCAGTTATCAAGACATTTTAAATATTTTAATTGTCTTTTTAGACCTACCTTGGCTGTACTTCTTTTGTGTCTTTACGGAATGGCAGTAAAACCAAATGGGATCACTGATTTATTTGGGAGACAGGGGAGCATAATAACCATTTTTTTAATTTGATGTTTGCAAAATTTGCCAATAGTGTTTATTTAAATATCTTTTTTTTTTTTTAATGTTTATTTTTGAAAGAGAGCAGGTGCATGCACTGGGGTGAGGAGGGGCAGGGAGGGAGAATCCCAAGCAGGCTCCGTGCTATCAGGAAGCCTGATACCTGGCTCGAACTCCCAAGTCACAACATCACGACCTGAGCCGAAATTAAGAGTCGGACACTTAACCGACTGAGCCACCCAGGTGCCCCCTAGAATACCATTTTAATGCAGTTGATTAAGTGTTTAGGATTTATGCTTTGTTGGTGAAACTTTGCAACCCTGTTCTGCCAGCCCTCTGTACTGCACACCTGGGACACACATACACCTGTGCTCACAGAAATCATTTTAAAATCAGTGATAAACTAAGACAGAGGGTGTAGTCTTTTTTTTTTTTCTTCCCTACTCAGTGTCGATGACTGATTTCAAGTTCTACCTTCTTAGTAAGCTCGTCTCTATTCCCCTTACAGTGATTAGCTGGCATAATACCTTGTACATAATGTGTTTAATTGAATTTATAAGTGTTCCTTATGATGACAGTAGTAACATTTAATCTCTTAATCTTTCAAAAAATCTGTTAAGTGGGCACTGTTACTCCCATTTTGCAGATGAGGAAATAGAGAATCATAAACACTAAGTAATGTCACACAGGTACCAGGACACTGGGGTGCTGGTACTGGAACCCAGCCGTAACACTACTGCCTTCTTAAATCGAAACATCCCAGACTTTTAAACTTTTTAAAACTGACCTTGGCTTCTCTTATGGTGATTATGTCTGTATGGAAGGTGAGGGAGAAGTAATAAAGGTACGTATACAGGATGAATGGGATCTCCCATTATGTTACATGTTGATATATTCTCTCCTACACAATTTTTGAAGTGGCAAATTGTCAGGATTTCTTGTTTATTTTCATAATTTGCTCTCCCACCCATAGATAGCAAATTTGAGCCCCCGAGTTTTGATAAGAACAGTTGAAAGTTGTGAACTCTGTTCATATCACTTGTTATTATCAGCTGTTCTTGTTAAGCTTTCAAAAACTCTGGATCGAGGGTAATTTTGCTTTGCATTTTACTCTTGCCAGGTTACCTTGAGTCCTTCTCATCTTCTCACCCCCGCCCCCAGTTCTTACTGCTGTTTTGGTGGCAAGATACCTGTGTCCTCTGCCCCCCCACCCCAACTCCATGAATGTGGTAATATAGCAATAGAGAGGTAGTGAAGACCGCTTAGAATAACTTTTCTATTTCTGGGTATGTTATTTTTCTTTACGTTATTATTAGTTGGGGAAGAACAAATGCTTTTGGAAATGTGGACTGTACATGAGTCATTCCAGAAGAAAATGATCCACATTCGTAGCATTTCCCTAGCCATTTAAAAGTATGCTAGCTTTTTTTTTTTTGAGAGGGAGAGACAGAGAGCATGAGCAAGGCCGGGGCAGAGAGAGAGGGAGACAGAACTCCAAGCAGGCTCCAGACTCTGAGCTGACAGCACAGAGCCTGACGCGGGCTCAAACTCCTAGACCGCGAGATCATGATCTGAGCCAAAGTTGGATGCTTAACTGACTGAGCCACCCAGCCCCCCCCCCCCATTGTATTTTTTAAGGCTACTTTTATATGTGACTTATTTTTAAAGGGAACAGGAAAATATTTGAGTTTGGTTGGTTAAAAATGTTAGTTCCTTTTGTATTCTCTGGAGGCATATTGAATATGTTAAATGAAAGAAGGTAATTAACCTTGAACTTTTATTTTTCTTAAAGAAATCCTGGCTCTAATAGACTCTCTTTTGGTTTTTCTTTGTAACAAGCAACCCTTCGGCGGGGCTCAATTTTGGAACTCTTGGAAGCACTGCAACTCCTGCAGCTACATCCGCTTCCTCAGGTGGTTTCGGAACTGGCCTCTTTGGACCGAAATCTACCGCTGGGTTCACTCCGGGAGGAACAAATACAGGTAAGGAGGCTTGTCACATTTGCAGGGAGTAGGTGTGGGCTATTCTTCAAGTTCTGTTCTCTGTCCCTTCTCTTTAGTTCTGTTCTCTATCCCTTCTCTTTACAAGGATTGTCATTGGTGACAGACCGAGAAAACGGTAAATACTAAGATGAAAAAATACATTGGCATGTGGAATTAAGGACCAGTGATAGGCCCGTGTTGGTTATAATCTATTTAAAAGAATTTTTTTTTAATGTTTCTTTCTGAGAGGCAGAGAGACAGACAGACAGAGCATGAGTGCGGGAGGGGCAGAGAGAGGGAGACACAGAATGTGAAGTCGTCTTCGGGCTCCGAGCTGTCAGCCCAGAGCCCGATGTGGGGCTCGAACTGGTGAACTGCGAGATCATGCCCTGAGCCGAAGTTGGATGCTTAACTGACTGAGCCACCCAGGCGCCCCAGTTATAATCTATTTTTGTGTAAAGAAGGAAAACACACACATTTGAAGAATTAAATAAGATCTCTCATAAGAAAAAAAATGTTTTTGTAACTTGACACAAAGATGGTAATGCAGCGTTTTACCTTAGTCAAGATGAGTTTACCAATTTGGACTTAATTGAGCATATGTGGGACAGTTAGCATCTGTTTTACTGTAAAATTATAATTTGCCTTCCTAAGAGATGTTTTAAGATTTTGTATTATTAAAACAACTGTCTCACTGGGAAAAGGTAGACATTTTGATAATAAAAAGTTGTTTGTTTTTTAATACTTACGGGTATTTTATTATTAAGTTAAAAATATGATTCACTGGTACTGCCATTTAAACAGTTTACTTCCTTGTTGACTTTTTATTCTCTACCCTCAGGGCCTCTTGGTCTCTGTTACCACCTTTTGCGTTGACCTTCCAGCTTTGATTGCAACATTTCACAGCCACACATAGAAAATGTAAGAACTGCAGGCGTAGATGTGACACCAACCAGGGAGCTTCTTGAAATAGCTCTGCGTGCCAGTGTTTTGCTCAGAGTAGCTTTTTTTTCTCCTTGCCTGATTTTGTTAGAAGCAGTAGTTGTTTGCATTTTATAAATTTTATTTCCTGATTAATCAAAATTATATACAGCTTGCAATATGAAAACCAGTGCTATAGGAAGAACGTTTGTGTTAGTGGTCATGGTGGGAGATACTGGTCGTCTGAGTAGTGTTATCACACCCTGAAGATGATTCCAAGTCTGCCCTTGTGATAAACCCCCAAAATGCCATCTTCCGCTGATGAATTAAATTTTATTTCTTTTTTTGTCTCCAGGAATAGCAACAACTATAACTACAGGATTAACTCTGTGTAAGAATTTTTGAGGAAAGATTCCCAGATCTGTGGTTTTCTACTCTGCTCGTAATATCTCACAGAGCTGGGGTATAGAAGGAAGCATGTAAGGAACCTAACAGAGATCACAGACACTCATCACAGAACCTTTCAGTACTGGCGTGTTTTAAAAAGTCAGTGACTTTTTAATTCAGAAAAAAGGCCTTAAATACAGAAGTGGTTTTTCTGTGGAAATTTCACATTACAGTTTGCAGTTATTTGAGTCCTTGTAGTGAAGAAAGCACCACACTACATAGCTCAGAAGTCTTGGAATTAAACCCTGCTTATACCTCCCAAGTCGTTGTGAGGTCTTAGGTAGTCATGTAATATCTGGCAGCTTTTAGTTCCCTATAAAGTGAAAGTATTAGACTAGAAAGTTTTTGACTTCCTTCTGGCTCAAAAATACCCTCGTTCTCTGCAGTGAGACGCCAAATGGAACATGAGTAACTAGAATGGCGATTAATAATGTCAAAGGAGAGGAATGAATGAAAGGACAGCGAGGAGCCTCAATTAAAATTAAATTTATTAATTAAAGTTAAACCCAAAGTTGAAATAAATTCAAGATTGGTGGACTTTTTTCATTTGGATGCTACTCACCTGGGATCAGGAGAAAGCATCGCACATGTGTTTACTCCCAGCGGTTTGGACAGGATTGGCTTCAAGGACAAGCAGTTGCATTCTTTCATTTTCTGAGATTGTCGGACCCGTGCAGGATTTCAAAGCACTGTACTCTGGCAGGAACTTCTGGTTGTGGTAAGGACAATCCAGAAGCTTAGTTTCTGGCTTCTTCGTGCTCTCAGGAGAAGCCAAAATGCAGGTTGTTATACATGTCTTCACTTAGTAGTTTTGAGCAGCTGCTGCTTCCGAACCGCGTGGCCTTAGGCGTGCATGACGGTTTGAGCATTTAGTATTAGCTGTTGGTGTGGCGATGGTACTGGTGGTGAGGGCGGGGCGGACGATGTCAAGAACTACAGAGTGTGTGAGCAGGGCATTCGGTGTGTTCCGAGGTGAAGGTGACAGGCAGGTGTAGTAATATGTTCTTGTGTGATCTGATAAAGGCCGTAACAGATGTATGAAAGGCACCAAGGAAGGAAGAGAAAGAAAAGGGTAGAAGTTTATTTGGGGGGCAGGAGACATTATTCCTGATGCAGGAATGGAAAGTGCAAAGGCCCAGTTACAAAAGGACGGGGAAGTACGAAAAATAGTCGGTTCTTAGAGTTTTGGATTCAGAGGTGGGAATGGTACGGAGAGGGGATTTGAGGAGCAAGTTGGGACAAGATAGGAAAGGTGGTTGTGTGCCAGCCCTTTAGGCTGTAGCGTAGAGATAGTAGAGAGCTAACGGGAGCCTTCAGTCCGGGAGAATCAGCAGGGCATTATTTTTTGTTGGTATTCTCGCTTGTTTTTAAAGTAACTAACTGATTCGAAGAATAGATTAGAGGTTAGAAGGACTGACAGCACAGAAACAAATCAAGAGGTTGTGATAATAGTTCTGGAGAGGGAGATGGCCTGAGCTAAGGTTTTTGAAGATGCTTGTAATCCAGGGATATTTCTGCAGGAGCATTGACAGGGTTTGTGGCTAGTAGGATGTAGGAGAGAGGAGGGGCCTCAGGGAGGGTCGTGGTTTCTGGCACGAGCAGCTGAGAGGACCACGGCAGGGGATTTAGGAGTGCTTCTGTCTAGGGGGATGCAGAGGTGCCGAGGGACATCCAGGCAGAGCTAGCCAGGGAGACTCCAGGGGGTGTAAATTTAGACCATGTTTCTGTGGTTGAAATTCTGCGGTTGGGAAGTAAGGAAGCAGGCCTGGTACCATAGGCAGCCTCATTTAAGAAGTGAACAGAGGAAGGAGATGGACGGAAGGAGACTGAAAGGAGTAGCGGGAGCTGACAGAAACCCAGAACACTAGGCGGTACAGAATGCTGGTTTAAAGAGCCTTGGAGGGGAGGGAGACTTTTGTGCTGAGTATAAAGGAAGGGTAAATGCTATTTTAGGTACCTTCAGGGGTAGAGCTGAAAATGGATTTCAACATTACCACAGTGACTGGACTTTTTTTGCTGTTCTTAAATCACAGGGCCGTCTTTTTTAAGTGTGCACCCTGGTTTGGTCCCACCTTTTGTGTTACTTTTTCGTGCACATACAAGTACACGTATCCTTGTTCTGTCTGCAGGAGTAGATGGACTCTGTCTTTTAGGGATCCTGATTGAAACTGGTATGGTGCACACTTACGGTAAAATAGGAGCTGTTTGTCTGTTTGCACAGGAACGCCAGCCACAACATCCGCATCTGCGACGGGTTTCAGTTTAGGATTCACTAAACCTGCTGCATCTGCCACACCATTTGCTCTGCCTATTGCTTCTACCTCAGCTACTGGTCTTACTCTGTCGTCTGCTCTGACGTCAACTCCTGCAGGTGAGGCACCATGGGAGAAGCCGCCTTTTACGGTTGAATTGAATAGTTTTGTCGTTGGTGAACATAGGTATCCACCTTTATTATCAAAGATAACTTTGGTTTCGGAAAGTTTTTATTTCAACCATGAGGCGGTTTTGACCTAGTAAACTACTGATTTGTGAAGAAGGTCATCACTGGTCCTTAAAGCAGGAGGGACCATCTTGGAGGTCAGTCTCTATTTACAGAGCAAAGCAGGGACAGAGTGAGAGGCAAAATGTAAAATTATTAATATCCACTTTGTTTTCAAGGAGCATTTTGGTGACAGGGAAGGGTAAAGAGTTTGCATAAATACTGCCTGGCTTAGGATTCATTCCATTTCAAAGGCGAAGTTGGTGTCCTGGGTGGAAAAACTCCTTATTACTGTCCGGAATCAGTTACCTGATACCATTGTAGTATTACCCAGAACTCTTCTTTCTGTCACTGGGTTTTGCTCTGAAGGTAGGATTTCTCTTTGTTCTTAGGTATATATATAATTTCATCTTTAATGCATAGTTTTTCCTAAGTGAATTTTATCATGGACATGAAGGGTTGTTTGTTGTGTTTTTGTTTTTTTGCTTTTTGCATTTCTTGGGAAGTGTTTTTATTTTCTCTGGTGTTCTTAGAAATGATGTTTCCTTATGAAGCCTTACAATTTCATTTTTTACAGCATCTACAGGATTTACCCTAAATAACTTGGGTGGAACAACAGCCACGACTACTACTGCATCAACAAGCCTCTCTCTAGGGGGAGCCTTAGCTGGTTTGGGAGGTTCGCTTTTCCAGAGTTCGAACACAGCAACATCAGGTAATTGATGGTGTTTACATTCCAGAAATAGTAACTATTTATTTTGAAATTTACTTTATCTCTATTTCAGCCTTTTGAACAGATCATTTTATCTCTTTAACCTATAGATTTTTTGTTCAGTATGAACACTGAATTAAAAAATAATGTTTTTCATACATAATTAGACATCTTAGCTATGTAGAAATAGATTTTTCTGCTCAATATTTTTATTTATTTATTTAGAGCACATGAGCAGGGGAGGGGCAGAGAGGGAGAGAGAATCTCACTCCGTGCTCAGTGCAGAGCCTGACGTGGAGCTTAATCTCATGACTGCAAGAATGACCTAAGCTGATATCAAGAGTTGGGCACTTAACCGTTTGAGCCACCCAGGGGCCCCTCAGTATTGACTGACTAGATAAGGAAGCAAAGAGGGGCCTGTTTAAGGAGGAGTAAACTATTCTAAAATTTTTTTTTTTTAATGTTTATTTATTTTTGAAGGAAAGCAAGACAGAGTGTGAGCGGGGGAGCAGCAGAGAGAGAGGGAGACACAGAATCCGAAGCAGGCTCCAGGCTCTGAGCTGTCACCAGCTCTGACGTGGGGCTCAAACTCACGAACTGTGAGATCATGACCTGAGCTGAAGCTGGTTGCTTAACTGCCTGAGCCACCCAGGCACCTCAGGAGTAAACTATTCTAGGGAAACTTGTCTTTTTAATAAAAGACAGTTGCTTAACTTGAATCATTTAGTATCTAAATTCATTGTAAGACAACTTGACCTTTTAAGCTCTGGTTGTAAGAATGGCTTTCCATTAAAGACATCAGGAAAGGGTATTAGCATGTTTTGAAAGCAAAGTTTTAAAACACAAGTATTAAATTTATTATAGTCAGACAAAATGCTAAAGTATCAATTCACTTGGCAGAGAATACTTAATGTTTTCTATCTTAGATTGAGTTTTCATTTCATGCTTATTTTGAAATGGGCCTTATGTTAAGGATTCTACCTTACCATGTTTTGAATATTAGGAATGTATAATAGAGGAAACATGATAATGTATATAATGTAACACAGTAATATAATACAGGACAGCCATTGGGGCTATGTGGAAGTGAGAAAAGCTTTCCTCTGATTTGAAGACATTGTATAATTATCTCACATAGCAATATAGAATCAAGAATTTCTGTTTGGGGCGCCTGGGTGGCTCGGTGGGTTAAGCATCTGACTTGATATTGGCTTAGGTCTTGATCTCACGGCTGTGGGATCGAGCCCCGTCTCCGGCTCTGTGCCAAGCATGGAGCGTCTTTGGGATTCTTTCTCCCTCTCTCACTCTCTCTGCCCCTCCCCTGCTTGTATTCTCTCTCTCTCTCTCTCTCTCTCTCTCTCAAAAAAAAGGAGTTTCTGTTTCCTAACCTAATTTATGAGTTAGGAAAAGTTGATAACGTGTTGGGGCGCCTGGGTGGCTCAGTCGGTTAAGCATCCGACTTCAGCTCAGGTCTTGATCTCACGGGTTCGTGGGTTCGAACCCCGCGTCGGGCTCTGTGCTGACAGCTCAGAGCCTGGAGCCTGCCTTGGATTCCGTGTCTCCCACTCTGTCTCTGCCCCTCCCCTGCTTGTGCTCTGTCTCTCCCTGTCTCAAAACTAAATAAACACTAAAAGAAAAAAAAATTTTTTTTAATAAAAAAAAAAGAAAAGTTGATAACGTGTTGAAATCACAGAATTTCCAATACGTTCATTTATAATGGCTATTTGATTTTCAGAAGTTTTGCTGAACACCTAATATGTGTCTAATAATTGGTATGTGGGAGAGATGGAGTATGACCTGATGTTTTCTATTAGTTATGGTTCTTTTGTGTCCTCTATTCAGATACTAAATTCAATGAAGAAACTCTGGGTCAGTGGAAAAGGGAAAAAGGAGTTTGAGTTCGTCAGGATAAGCTGTAGAAATTTGTGGTGTTCAAGTTTGCTTTGATCTTTCAAACACTTTATCTTTGTCACTATTGTCTAACCTTTTAGGTACTCAAAATGTCTTCAAAGAAACAAATCAGTGGATGACTATAACGTACATTTCCTTGCAGGATAAATATTTAAACATCTTTTCTAAAGGTTCCTGTGAGAGCAAAACACAAAAATAATAGGGGAGGTTGAGTTTTGTTTTTGTGTCTGCTGATGAGTTTTTAGGTCTGTTCTAATTTTTCTTAGGCTCTAGACACACATCAGTGCTTAATTTATGGTTATGCTAACCTAAAGATGCCATTGACTTTAAAAAATTAACGTATGTTTAGCATTGTTTTTTTCACACATTGCCAGTGTTTGAATCCAGCTTTCAGTCTTCCTGTGCTCAGACCCAGTACATCCTACTGTTTCTCTAAATAGCATACTGTCCGTATTGTCAGCTTGGGAACATATGGACTTCTGTGATTTACCAATGCAAGGTCTCTAAAATTTTGCTACTTGATTCACAAGCATACATTAATAATTTAAGATTAACAGTCTAGCCCCTTCAATTCCTTTTGTCAGTCAGGTGGGATTTAAATACATGAATTTTCTTTTCTTTCTTTTTTAAGGTTTATGAAAAGAACTTGGGAGTATGCAGTTTTGATGATGTTTGAACTGTAAGGCTTCCAACTGTCAGCTCTTTAAATTTCATTAATAGTAAAACTATTTGCTTTATATTAATACTGAAACCTTACAAATCATTACTGTTTTATTTATCTGTCCGTCCCCACCTTCACTGAGGTATAATTGAGAAATAAAATTGTAAGATATTTAAAGTGTAGAGCATGATGATTTGATACATACATATACATTGTAAAGGGATTCTATCAAGTTAATTCACACATCCAGTACTAGGTAATTTTAAAAGTATACGATTCCAAAGCCTGGTTGGAAGACGTGAAGCGTTCACCTGAAAGTGTACAAGCTAAAACTGCTTTTGTAGAGAGGGTTTAAAAAGCAACAGATAAAATGGATTGTTCACATGTATTGAATTAACTAACCTACACTCTCTGATCCTTCTGGTAAAGAAAAATTGCACTTGATCTTAGCCAAAAGGCCGAGAAGCGATGGTAAAGAAAAATTGATACAGATCCGTAAATACAGAGAACAAAGTGATGGTTGTCAGAGTGGGTGGGGTAGGAGGATGGGCAAAATGGGCGAAGGTGAGTAGGTGGTGCAGGCTTCCAGTTGCGGACTGAACAAATCTCGGGGATGAGCGGTACAGCCCAGGGAATATGGTCAGTGGTACTGTAATAAGGTTGTGCGGTGACACATGGGGTAGCTACACTTGTGAACATAGCGTGATGTGTCGACTTGTCAGGTCACCATTGTACACCTGACACTAATGTGACATTGTGTGTCAGCTACACCTAAAAAGATTGCCTAAAAAGTAAAGAAATCAAAATTACATCATCAAACTCCTTATACCATCGGATCCCAGCAAGACTATCAGTCTTTGTCCAAAGCATACTCTAGACTTGTTCTTGTTATTTGCTTAAATCAAGTATGAAGAAAATCCAGGATCCAACTTAAAAGCAATTTGAATGCTTTGGTCATTAAGGTGAAATTATGAAGAGTTTCAGTGAAAAATGAGGCAGTGGATGTTTATCCCTCTGGGCTTATAAATAATATTTGGTTTATTTGTAGGACTTGGGCAGAATGCTTTAGGCTTGACTTTGGGAACCACGGCAGCTACTTCAACTGCTGGCAGTGAAGGCCTTGGTGGTATAGATTTTAGTAGCTCATCAGATAAAAAGAGTAAGTAATGTTACTATAATTTTATGTTCTTACAGTGACTTAAACTCCTGTGTCTGGAAGATGTTAGTTACATATTAAGTAGTAAAGTTTTGACTTTTAAATTTGATTGTATTTCCCAAATGACGCATGTGGTGTGTGTTTAAGATTTTCTTTTTGTAGAAAACTGAGATTTGTATGTGCATATGCCTTACGTAGCTATCTTCATGTGTGTATTAATATATATTCTTAAGTTGGGATCATGAGCACATACTATAGTTGACACTTGAACGACACGCTTTGAACTGTGCAAGTCCACGTCTGGGTTTTCCCAATAAGTAACAGCACCGGAAGTGTGTTTTTTCTTCCTTATAGTTTTCTTAATAGTGTTTTCTTTTCACTAGCTTATCTGATTGTAAGAATACAGTGTATAATATACGTAACGTACGTAGTGTGTGTTCATTGATTGTTTATGTTATTGGTAAAGCTTTGGGTCAGAAGTAGGTTATTAGTAGTTAAGTTTTGGGGAGTCACAAGTTATATGTGGATTTTCAACTGCCTGTGAGGTTGGCACCCCTTAACCCCTGTGTTGTTCAAAGGTCAACTATATTCCTTTATTTATAACCTGTTCTTTCTCATGTGTTCTATCAGAAGTATTTGCCAACTCAGTAATTCTTCAGAAATATTTTAATGTAGCTTAATATCAGTTTTATGAATGGATGTATCATTAGCCATCATTCTATTATTAATATTTGTTTTTAGGTCTTCTGGGAAGTATCAGTGTATCGGGCATCTTTATAGGGAAAGGCAACATAGTATTGTACTTTAAAGATGTACACTCGGGCTGAAATTGCCTGGGTTCAGGTCTGCTCAACTGTTTACAAGCTCTGTGACCTTACTCAAGTTGTTTATGCCTCTGGGCTTTAGTTTCTTTATCTGTAAAGTGGGCCCAATGTAACAGTACCTACTTCATGGTGTTGGTCTGAGGATTACTATTCATAAAACTTCAGCAGAGCCAGGCAAACAGTAAATGCTGTCTAGGTGTTTGCTTTTAGTATAACTTTTCATTCATATTTTCAGTTAATTTTTTAGGACAGATAACCTAGAAACTGAATCATTGGTTTGGAGAGAGAAACAATTTTGGAGACTCTTAGTGTATATTGTGAAATTACTTTCCAGAAAGGTTTTACCAATTTATTTCCCACCAGCCAGTATGAAGATGCCCTTCTCGGGGCGCCTGGGTGGCTCAGTCGGTTAAGCGTCCGACTTCAGCTCAGGTCATGATCTCGCAGTCCGTGAGTTCGAGCCCCGCGTCGGGCTCTGGGCTGGTGGCTCAGAGCCTGGAGCCTGCTTCCAATTCTGTGTCTCCTTCTGTCTCTGCCCCTCCCCCATTCATGCTCTGTCTCTCTCTGTCTCAAAAATAAAATAAATGTTAAAAAAAAAAAAAAAGAAAAGAAAATGCCCTTCTTGCTATGCTCCTGCCATGCTGGGTATTCTTTTTAAAAATTGTCAATCCAGATTCATTTTCAAAAGTTTTTTAGTGTTGCTGGTTCCATGTGTGTGATTGTTTTGTTTTGCAATGTCTCTTCTGCCTCTGATGAAAACATGTTCACTAGGGCATATGCATGCACATTGCATTAAAACCCCATGAAGAATTAAAAATGAGGCAGTAGATGAAGGTGTAAAATGTGCTGTGTCCATATGTGAGAATTTTTTTGTCTTGGACATGGTTATTTTTTTAATTTTTTTTTTTTTTTTAACGTTTATTTATTTTTGAGACAGAGAGAGACAGAGCATGAACGGGGGAGGGTCAGAGAGAGGGAGACACAGAATCCGAAACAGGCTCCAGGCTCTGAGCGGTCAGCACAGAGCCTGACGCGGGGCTCGAACTCACGGACCGTGAGATCATGACCTGAGCTGAAGTCGGCCGCTTAACCGACTGAGCCACCCAGGCGCCCCGGGACATGGTTTTTATTGTGAAGAGATACTATGCTAGGGTGAAGTACTATCCTAAAAGTTGGCAGAATCCTTTTTTTTTTTTTTACGTTTATTTTTATTTTGAGAGTGAGAGAGCATGCATGTGCACGAGCTGAGGCAGGGCAGAGGGAGAGGATCCCAAGCAGGCTTGCTCTCGATCTCACGAACCGTGAAATCATGACCTGAGCCGAAATCAAGAGCTGAATGCTTAACCAATTGAGCCACCCAGGCACCCCTGGCAAAATCCTTTTAAACTTAGAATATTTAGGATTGTTTTTCTTTGAATGAAAATTGACTAATTTCTTTTTTTTTGTTTTAATGTTTTATTTGTTTTTAAGACAGAGACAGAGCATGAGTGGGGATGGGGCAGAGAGAGGGAGGGAGACACAGAATCCGAAGCAGGCTCCAGGCTCCGAGCTGTCAGCACAGAGCCCGACGGGGGGCTCGAACTCACAAACCGTGAGATCATGACCTGAGCCAAAGTTGGACACTCAACCGACTGAGCCCCCCGGGTGCCCCAAAAGTTGACTAATTTCTAAACATAGGGGTGTAGCTCTTGTTTTTAGTTTTCTGTGTAGCGACTCCATACTTAGAAAAAACCTTAGATATTTTAGCAGCTTCTTTTTTTACTCAGCTAGAGCAGCTTGGTACCCTCCAACTACTTTCATTCATGAAACTGCTTCTCTCTTTATTGTAATTGCTTTTAGGCTCCACGTGAAAGGGCTGAGTGAGGCAAAGGAGGAAGAGAAATGTAAGGAGTTAATCTCCCCGCTTTTTCCTGGGCCCTCCCTCCCTTGTCTTCCGCCCACAACCTTGGTGAGCGTTGAGCCAGAGGAATCGTGGAATAAGCGCACGTGACTTCATGTGCCACCTCTGGTTCCCTGTCGTCTGCTCCTACGTGTCAAGGGGTTCTTTTTTAACCTGAGGCTTTCTGTCTTTCTAGTGGCTACATCAGTTAGCCTGGACCTGCGTTACTGGATTTAATCAGATCAAGAGTGGTAGGAAGCAAAGTTGTGTGAGGAGGCGCGGTATGGAGCTGGGCCTGGGGATGACGATGATCTTAGCCCTTTTCTGAGGAACTGCTGGAAGACCAGCTACAGAACAGGACGAGGAGATTGCAGAGGTCACCAAGGGCCTTGGGTGCCACGTTGAGGAGCTTTGGATTACACTGGGGACGGCTGAGACCTCGCAGGGCTGCGATGTGGGTGATGTGACCTGAGATACGTGTTTGAAGAAGACGGTTAGGAGAGCCACGTGGGAGATGGTGTGCGGGAAGGCAAGAGCAGACGCGGAGCTCTAGTAGGACGCTCTCAAAGCAGCCCACGGGTATTAAGAGGGGCAAAGCTACACGCGCTAGTCCGCCCGCCCAGAGTGAGCTAAAAGCAGGCCTAAGTTTTATATACACAGGTTTGTCCGTGTGTAAACTTTTGTAAATATAATAAGAATGGAATGTCAGAGAGCAAAACAGTACTTGAGTCAATAAAGAAGTTGAACTATCTAGAAAAAAATTAAATCCCTACTTTATATTGCTGTGTCTCATCAAATTGGAGACACCCATCTGGAGAACGTGGGTACCGGTTTCAGAAACGTTCAACTGTGAAGGAGAGAAATCTTAGCATCTGTGCAATACAAAATAGGGAAAAAGAAACTATAGTTGGATTAAAGAGGTAAACAAAAGAAACCCCATGGACAAAGGAAGAAGGTAAATGACAAATTGGGACTAAAATGCTTCATTTCTAGATGCTTATATTTTCACATTTTAACATCTGAAACTGAGATGTATCTTAAAAGTAGGATCTAATTTTAGAAATAGACACATGAAATACATGAGACAAAGAATTATATACTTAATGTTGAAATAGCTCTTAGAAGCAATAAGAAAAATACCTCAGAGATACCCAAATAACCTGAACAGACTGTTCACAAAAGGAGAAATATACTTGTTTAACTAACATTTGAAGTATTTTACTTAGTACTGTCAGAAATAGGAATTTGCATTATAATGAAGTGGCATTTTCCACTTAAATACCAGCAGTGATTTTTTTTAAAACATAAGTTCATTGTTGAGAGTGTGATGGGAAAGGTACTTTTTTTTTTAATGTTTATTTTTTATTTATTTTGAGAGAGAGAGCATGAGCAGGGTAGGGGCAGAGGGAGAGAGAGAGAGAATCCCAAGCAGGCTGTGCTCTGTCAGTGCGGAGCCCGACGTGAGGCTCGATTTCACAATCCGTGAGATCGTGACCTGAGCCAAAATCAAGAGTCAGACTCTTAACTGACTGAGCCACCCAGGCACCTTGGAAAAGCTACTCTTATTCATAGTAGTTGGGAGGATAAATTGGAACAACTGTGTTAAAGGATCAGTTTGATAATATGTCAGAGGCCTTCCCTGAAATAATCTTTGACCTATAAATTCTTCTTTTTTGGAATACAAATAAAGTAGTGAACAAGTATTTATGGATAACTATATCGACTGTAGCGGCATTGTTTATGTAGTGAATGGTCATATGTTAAGAAGAGGGTTGGGCATAAAGGTTCCGATACAGCTACATCATCATATCCTATGGTCATTTAAAGTCACGTTAAGTGACATGGAAAACTTATAACGTGCTGAAAAAATGTGTTGAAATATTACTTCTAGTAATCCTGACTGCTTTTAAAAATGTGTAAGTACAGAAAAAGCCTGGAAGACGAACCACTGAGGTTCTTTGGTGGGATTCAGTTTTGTGTGTTCCTATATATTTTTTTAAATAAGCGGGTCTTGGGGCGCCTGGGTGGCTCAGTCGATTGGGCATCCATCTTCGGCTGAGGTCATGATCTCGCGGTTTGTGAGTTCAAACCCTGTGTCGGGCCCTGTGCTGATAGCTCAGAGCCTGGAGCCTGCTTCAGATTCTGTGTCTCCCTCTCTCTCTGCCTCTCCCCTGCTCACCCTCTGTCTCTCTCTGTCTCTCAATAATAAATAAACGTTAAAAAAAATTTTAATAAGTGGGTCTTTATAGTGACAAATTTTGGAAGAGCAGAAAGTAAGTCACTGCATTTTGCTGAAGGAGCTTTTTTTACTTTTCTGCTTATATAGATATATGCTATTAATGATAACTACTAAGTAGGTGTAATTAGAAAGTTGTTGCTATATCTGCACACATTAAAGACTTCATTTTTAAAAAAATTTGCTGCTTTTGTAAAATATTTAGAGATGATCAGGTCATCTGATATATTTTAATATTCTAATCTAAAAAAGTGTCAAGTAGAACTTTCAGGAGTTAAACTGCTAGGCCGGAATATTTCTCATGGAAGACCGTTGAAAGAGGAAGATTCGGCCCTTGAATGAGATAGATACAAATCAACTATATAACTGTCTGTTTATATGTACACAAACATGTCTCCGTAACGTGCTCTGTTTCAAGTTGGTGACACGTCATGGCCTCACGTGCTGTTTAAGAGGCAGTCTAAGAAATGCTGAACAGTTTCTGTATATACCTTAGCTTGCATTAAATTGAAACTTCTATTTGGAAGACATTGTTGAATGACCTGTTTTTACATGAAGCTTCTTGAATTTTCTAGGTGATAAAACAGGAACAAGACCAGAGTAAGTTTACAGTCTAACTTTTAAAATATTTTAATTGAGTTTTATTTATTAAATAGTAGGCAAATGGTATGGTTGGAAGTAAATGAAACCATATAGGCATTTAGAAGAAAAATTCTTTGCATCAGTTTTTGTCAAAAATAAATAATAAACCTATGCTCTGGAAAGATTATGGGATGGTCAAATCTTCAAGTTTTAATCATTTGGAAAACTTACAACCAATTCTTTCCAGAACACTTTATGCCCAATTTTATATCTAAACATACCTTTTAGATGTAAGTTACTACACCAGTACCATTTATTTTATGATGATGAAGAGGGAGAAGAGCCTCCATATACATCGTATGTTCGAAGATCATTATTTTTACTACCACTTGTATTTTCTCACCTACTTTTTACATTAAATAAAACAGTTGTAAATAAATGATCAAGTTCATGCCTCTAAAACATCTTGTGTATATTTTAGCCCTATTACATAAATAGGAAGCTGAAAGAGACTGAGATTTGCCTAGAGGTTATAGCAAGGAGTTAGTAGCAAATCTGTGACTGAAATTTAACTGGTAATTACATTATGGCATGCCAAATTTCACTTATTCCTATCCTCATTACACATGTATGATTTCCTTAAGCTATTCCTAGGTCTTATTTTATTGAAAAACAAATTGAAATTATAAAATAAAGTAAAATATTTGGAGCATCTCATTATGAGAAGTTTTGTAGACTCTAAAGAATTTTTTAATATTTTTTAACCGAATGAAATGACAGTCGTAGAATTTTTGAGCCGGGACAACTTAATTCAATATTTAATCTGTTGTATTTTCTAAATTTTTTTCTTAAACATTTAGTCAAATGCATTTATGTTTACTTGTAATAGGTGCCAGTCTTTTTAGAAAAGATCTCTCTATGTCAGGTGAATTGTTAAAGTTATTTTAAAGGTCAAGAAATTTATAGTTGTTTATAAAGAGCTTTGAAATCATTCATGAAATGTATAAATGGGGAATATTTGCTTTATCTTCTTCTCTCTTAACATACTCTAGTGGAACTCAGCCGTCAGCTTTTTATTACCTCAATGGCTTTAATAACATCTGTGGCATTTTTCTTAGGGATAGTAAAGCACTGAAGGATGAAAATCTACCTCCTGTCATCTGCCAGGATGTTGAAAATCTCCAGTAAGTGTGTCAAACATAATTAGATAAGTCATTTTGAAGAATGCTAGAATATATTTTAGGGGGAACATCTCTTTCTCTTAAACGTTTTAACTTGGGTAAAAATTTTAATGTTTTTAGAAACTAGAGAGAAAGCAGAACAGGACTTAAATTTTTGTTAACTGTCATTCTCAAAAAAGAATGTGAACTGTAGTTGAATTTTTAATATTTCCTTCTTAAAACACCAGGACTCTGGCCAGCCTATTGTAAGGGTACTTTTTTTCTATAGGAAACCAAAAGTGTATTTTTTTTTCAATTTAGTTTTATGTATCTTTTTAGGAAATTTGTGAAGGAACAGAAACAGGTACAAGAGGAAATAAGTAGAATGTCTTCAAAAGCAATGCTTAAAGTACAAGAAGATATTAAAGCTCTGAAGCAGCTTCTGTCACTAGCTGCCAGTGGATTACAGAGAAACACTCTCAATATTGACAAGTTGAAAATAGAAACTGCTCAGGTAAATGAACTTACAGTCGTTTTACTGTAGGGTTTTGTTTTGCCATGTTTTTTTCAAATGAAATCAGTCTTTTATAAAATCAGGATTTACTACGTATAGCTTGTACGGTTTTAAATTGCTGTAATAATAATAGTTGCTAGTTTGTATTGAGTGCTTACTGTGTATGAGGCAGTGTTTTTTTGTTTTTTAGTTTTTATTATTGAGAGAGAGAGAGAGAGCGAGAGCACGAGGAGGGGAGCGGCAGAGAGAGAGGGAGCGAGAGAATCCCTAGCAGGCTCTACACAGTGTGGAGCCCGATGCAGGGCTTGAACCCATGAACCATGAGAGCATGATCTGAGCCAAAGTCAGATGCTTAACCAACGGAGCCACCCAGGTGCCCCATATGAGGCGGTATTTTAAGCAATTTATTAATCCAGTTTAGTTTTCATGACAGCTCTGTGAGGTAGGCACTCTTATCTTCCTTATATAAATAAGACAGTGGGCAGAGAGCTTTGTTAATAAATGGAAGAGCTTGGTTTCTGACCCTTGTAATCCAACTCTAGAGTTGATGCTCCTGACGAGTTTGCTTTCTAAGAGTGACCACTGGCTAAGTTGCTGCATTACACAAGCTAGACAGAAAAACGTTTTTTTAAAAGTCTGTCAGTGATTAAATAAAAACTATATCATGCTTTGTAAATATTAAATATATACAAAAATACATACTTTGTGTGTGTGTGTGTGTGTGTGTATATATGTATATATATATATATATCGTTCTTATCTATTTTGGTGGGGAAGAATGATGGTAGATGATTTACTTTTATATTTTAAGTAAAAATATTAAAGTTGCTTATATGTCTTTTTTGTTTGAAATATGATTGACATATAACACTACATTAGTTTCAGCTGTGCAACATAATGATTCAATATTTATTTTTATTGCAAAATGGCCATAACCAATCTAGTTAACATTTACCACCATGCTTAGCTAAAAACCTTTCCCACTTGAGATGAGAATTTTTAAGATCCACTCTCTTAGCAACTTGCAGATATATAATACATTATTATTAACTGTCGTCGCCATGCTGTACATTATATTCCCCGGTCTTATTTATTTTAAAATTAGAAATTTGTGTGTGCTTACCTTTAAGTCTTTAAGTCAACTATTGGAGAATACTTTCGTGATATTTTTAATGAAAATGTGTTACTAAAGTAGCTATTCTAAACTATGATGTTTAAAAGGAATTCAAGGGGCGCCTGGGTGGCTCAGTCGGTTAAGCGTCCGACTTCAGCTCAGGTCACGATCTAGCGGTCCGTGAATTCGAGCCCTGCGTTGGGCTCTGGGCTGACGGCTCAGAGCCTGGAGCCTGCTTCTGATTCTGTGTCTCCCTCTCTCTCTGCCCCTCCCCCGTTCATGCTCTGTCTCTCTCTGTCTCAAAAATAAATAAACGTTAAAAAAAAATTAAAAAAAAAAAAAAGGAATTCAAAGCCTTTGTTGTCTGCTTTCAGAATTCCTGGTTGCCTACACACATTGGTTAAATACAAATAAAATATTCTCCCATGTTTCTTTTTCTCTTATTCCTCGTGTGTGTGTGTGTGTGTGTGTGTGTGTGTGTGTATGTATGCACATATATATGTATGTATATGTCATATCTAGGAGAAAGAAAATGTTATGCCTCTGGTGGAGAATGATTAGACTCTGATTAAACATTACATGAAGTCACAAATTTCATATGTGAAATGTATGAAATTGTACAAATTCTATGGAAAAGTTCATTAACACACTAATAGAGGAGGCAACTCAGAGGTGAATGTTACAATGGGATCCGTTGTGACTTTAGTACCAGATGATTCTATTCATAAATATTTGGAATACTTTTTATGTACTCGACTTGCTAATAGTCTTTCAGAGATAAAAACACAACCCGAAAGGCACTAAAAGACTAAAAGAGCAAATGAAATAATGAAAGTTTGGGTAGAATATAAAGGTGGCAAATGAAGAAGACGATGAATCAAAGAAAGCTTCCTTAGGGCTAAAGTCCTCTAAGTTGGGTTTAGAAAATTTTGTAGATGATATCAAAGAAATTTGATCTAAACTTATGTTATTTCTAATTTACGGCAATTAGTGCTCTACCCACACTTCAGTGAATTATCTATTGAAAAAATATTCTGATTCCCTTAGTGAAGTTATCAATCTTTAACGCCAAACCCTTTTCTTCAAAGAAAGCCTTTTGGGGAAATAAAAGCAATTCTGAGGTGAGGAGCAGTGTTGTGGTTGCAAACATCAGAACCTTGTGGAAGCAAAGTCTTTTAAATACTTCATTTTGGGGGGGTACATAACTCAAGAGTTTAAACAAGAAGTGTAGTTAAACTTCTTTCTGGGTAGGGTAGGTGCCAGATGCTTTGTTGCGGTTATATCATTGAGTCCGTGGAGTCAGTGAACATTTTTAAGGATCTGTTTTACCACTTCAGCAGAAGTGCTGGGATCAAAATACACATGATATACTAGTGAGAGTGAATTAAGTCAGTTCGGTACTATGTTCTAGGTACAAGGTATGACTGAGGCACAAAGGCCTCAAGAGGGCACTTTTTAAAAAATGTTTATTTATTTTGAGAGAAAGAGTGTGCATGTTTGCACGAGGAGGGGAGGGGCACAAAGAGAGAGAATCCCAAGCAGGTTCTGCACGGTGAGCCCAGAGCTGGATGTGAGGCTTGATCTCATGAACCATGAGATCATGACCTGAGCCAAAATCAAGAGTTGGATGTTTAACAGACTGAGCCGCCCAGATGCCCCTTAAAGATTTTTAAATAATAGCAGAGTCTTTTGCTGTGGATGAATTAACTTCACAGATTGTATAGACGTCCATAGTTCTTAAAATAGATAGCAGCTCATTATAAATTTATCATAACCTTCATTAAAAGTATACTTTGGAAAGAGGTTTTGGCAACTTGTAAAACAGGTTAAACATGACGTGTTCTCGGAGCATGAGCGTGGCATTGTGTGAAGTTTCAGTCCAGAGATCATTGGTATTTTTAACCTGGCTTTTAACTGGTTAATCTTTCTTTCTTTCTTTCTTTCTTTCTTTCTTTCTTTCTTTCTTTCTTTCTTTCTTTCTTTCTTTCTGTTTTTCTTTCTTTCTTTCTCTCTCTCTCTCTCTCTCTCTCTCCCTCCCTCCCTCCCTCCCTCCCTCCCTCCCTCTGATCTGTTAGGAGTTAAAGAATGCTGAAATAGCTTTAAGAACCCAGAAAACACCACCTGGACTCCAACATGAAAACACAGCTCCCGCCGAGTAAGTTACTGGATTTTCTCACTTTAGGAAAGCCAAACAGTACAATATATAGGCCAAGAATTTGTAGTTTACTATGTAGCAAGCCTGGGTTAATAAGCACTTGACACGGATTTCTCCTTTTAATTCTCACAATAACCCTAAGAAGGCAGTTCATTATCTTCATTTTATCGAAGGGTAAGTGATGGCTAAGATCTGAGCTTTTAACCAGGGTTATGCAGTGATACTTCATTTGTATGTTATGGCCTTTTCCACTGCATTAAATATTGCAGATAGTAGATATTTTTACCAACAAGGACTTTTTAATTTAAAAATAATTTTATGATAATCCCTTCCTTAAACAGGGCGTTCTAGAAGTAGTTTAACCCTTTTACTTGTTTGCATAGCTTTATTCACACAGGTAATAAATCATCAGAAGGAGCAGTTAGAAAATGTAGATAAGTTAAAATAAAAAACATCCACCTGCAGTCTTCTCACCCAGGATGTGTGTCTGTCTAGTTGCCAAGTGGTATCTATCTTGTCTCTTTATATTTTTTCATGTTGCTAGAGCTAATGATAGCTAATATTTATCAGATGCTTACCATAGGCCAAGCAGTGCACTTAGCACTTGACATACTTTATCTCATTTTCCACGAAACCTCTACAGCTGTCACCATCCCAGTCTTCGAGATGAGGGGCCCGAGGCATGAGGAGTGGTGGAGGTCTGACTCCTAGTTTCTCACCCCTTTTTTCTTTTAACTTTTGATGGTGACATAATTTCAGACTTAGAGAAGAGTTCAAGAAGGAAACAAAGAATTCCCATGTATCTTTTATCGAGATTCCTTATATGTTAATATTTTTACTATGTTTGTTTTGTTCCCTGCTCTAATATATATACATATTTCCACCCCCCCCCCCCGAACAGTTTGAATTCTTTGCAGACAGATGCCCATTATGCTAAAGTACTTCAGTGTGTATTGCTTAAACATAAGAACATTCTGTTACATAACCACAGTTCAGTGATCAAAATCAGGACATGTTAACAAGGACAGTGATACTCTGATTATCTTATTCAGATTAGCATGGGCTGTGTTCCTCACCGGCCTTCTAGTAGTTTATCCTTCTCATTCGTCATGCTGCCATCAGAGCTGGTTTTGAAATGGGGTGAATTGTATCATTTTCCATTGCAAAAAGCTTTCGTAGTTGCCCATTTCTTACAGAATTACATACAGCACGCTTTGTATACCATTCAAGGTCCCTTTTATTTATCTGGCATTCTCTGGTTAAATTTAGCAGCGTAGTAGCAGTAATTACATGCTTTCCTCAGGCACTATAGTGTTTTCAGATTATAAATATAAGGACTGTAAGTACTTGTAAAATCTGGTTGACAATTGCACTTTTTAAAAAAACTTTTTTGAACTTATTTAGACTTACAGAAAATTTCCAAAAATGATAGTACTTCCTTATATCCCTTACCTTTCTTCCCTTAATGTTAAAATACTGTGTAACCACAGTATAATTATCGAGAATAGGAAATTAACATAGGTGTGGTGTTACTAATCAAGCAACAGAACTTACTTGAATTTTACTGACTTTTCCACTAACGTGCATTTTTTTCTTCCAGTCTCCTGTTTTCCACTAACGTACTTTTTCTATTCCAGGTTCCCATTCACTTCTCATTCATTCATTTCTCCTTCATCTCTCCCAGTCTGTAACAGTTACTCAGTCTTTGTCTTTCATAACGTTGATACTTTTAAAGCATAGAAAGTTATTTTGTAGATTGTCTCTTAATTGGGATATTTCATGATTGGAGTAATTTCATGATCTATTTTTGATACCTTGATAACTCACAAGTTTTGGTTCTGGTTTCAGTAATATCTATGCCATATCCTTATGTCCTCAGACTAAGTCAAAGGCCCTACTTAAATGGGGGCATATGTTTATTTACTGGTTATTTTAATGCAAAGAAAATAGCATTTTTAAAACTTTGATCTGACTTTGTAAATGTTTTTGTATAGCTACTTCAGAATCTTGGTTCAGCAGTTTGAGGTACAGCTTCAGCAGTACAGACAGCAGATTGAAGAGCTAGAAAACCATCTTGCCACACAAGCAAATAACTCACATATAACCCCTCAAGGTAACATGCTTTCTGTGGTGATTTTTTTTTTTTTTTTTTTTTGATAGCACTGTTTTTTAGTAAGAGAGGTTAAGGTGTTGTCACATAATATTCTACATAACTGCTAGTGGTTGTCTTGAGCTGCTATACAATTTCCTTAAGGCTTGTATTAGATATTTATTCTCCATAAATAGAAAATGCTTTATTATGAACTGTTATTATGCTGACCAAGGCAGAAGTTTCAGGGCCTTCTCCCCTCCCCCTGATGACTGATTCAGACACCCTGCTCTCAGTCAACTCGCTGTGCTCTCTTCTCTCAGTCATGGAAATATTGACGTGGTCTTGTGCCTCCTACACTTTTAGTACCAAAAACTGCACTCAAGTCATAGAAAAATAATACTGATTATGTTACATGTATATTTGTGTGATAATATAACTTTCTTTTATAGATTTGTCAATGGCTATGCAGAAAATTTATCAAACATTTGTAGCTTTAGCTGCACAACTTCAGTCTATTCATGAAAATGTAAAGGTAAGTTTTCATTACCAGTTCATGGATCTGTGTATCTAGACCCAAGTGAAGTATTCATTTGCGGAGCAGAAGCATTCATGCTAATTATAGGAATAGCTAAAATTACATATAAGTGATGAAGACTAAAACTAAAACAATCCACAATCATGCTCAGATACAATCACAGATAATATCTGTTGTTTTTTCAAAAAGATCCAAGTGTTCTATGCAATCAGCTATCTTAACTTTTTTCAGTAGTATATTGTAAACAATTTTCTGCGTTGATATACATATTTCTTCAATATCATTTTTAGTAGTTACATAGGATTTCAGTGTATATATATATATATGCGTAGTTTCCTTAACCCATCCTCTTTGTTGGACATTTAGGTTGTTTCCATGTCTTTACAACTAGGAGCAGCACTACAGAAAAGAAACATTCTTAGTAGCAAAAGTATTTTGTGCTGCTTTAATTTTAACATAGGTCTTATTATTTTTTTTTTTTAATTTTATTTTTAATGTTTATTTGAGAGAGAGAGAGAAACAGAGACAGAGTGTTAGCAGGGGGAAGGGCTGAGAAAGAGGGAGACAAAGAATCTGAAACAGGCTCCAGGCTCCGAGCTGTCAGCACAGAGCCCAGTGTGGGGCTCAAACCCACGAACTGCAAGATCATGACCTGAGGCAAAGTTGGATGCTTAACCAAATGAGCTACCCAGGCGCCCCATAAATTATACCAGCTTTGAAATGAGCATGCTTTGGAGCTTTTGCTTTAATATATTTAAAATTCTAAACCAGATTTTTAAAATAGTTTTAAAGGAGGAATTTTTATCGAATTTTCTTGAAATTAGTTTATTAAAGTACTAAAGATGATTCTCTGTTGGTACTTTGAAGTATGTGTTGTACAGTTTTTTTTTTTCCCTTAATTTTTATTATGAAAGTTTTCAAATAGACACACAAAAAGAAGGGCACTGTTGTAATGAATGCCAGGTACCCACTCTCCGCTTCACCCATTATCAGGATCCTGCCTTGCTTTGTCAGTTCCCACCCAGGGATGCTTTTTTCCCCCTGGAACATTTTAAAGCAAATTCCAGACATGTCATTTGTAAGTATACATGCTTTTTCAATGGCAGTTTCTCCTCTCTGGTATTCTTATTTCTTTTTCTTTCTTTCTTTTCTTTCTTTTCTTTCTTTCTTTCTTTCTTTCTTTCTTTCTTTCTTTCTCTCTTTCTCTCTCTTTCTCTCTTTCTTTTCTTTTGTTTTTTAGTAATGTACATTGTAATATACATTCCCAGGAACCAAAGAATGTTCCATGATCAGATATGCCATTTATTTTCAGTTGCATTTAGTGACCAAAGTATAATTTCTAGCTTCATTTACTTACAGAAATCTCACAGGAGGTCGTTTTTTAATTTTTGTTCCTTTTGTATTGTTTTTCATGAGATAATCTGCTGAAGCAGGTTTAAACTACCTGAGCCAGCCAGGCCCCAAGGACATTAACAAAGCTGGACATTTTATCAATTAACTATATAAATCAAGGCTGATAGCTGTTCTTTTTTTCTTTTCTCTCCTTAAACCAATTGTCTTTCAAGTCTCTAAGGCAGGTGATTATTTTCCAGTGTCTGAAGCAGAACAAATTGATGGACTACTAATGCCAAACATTGTATGGCTATATTCATATAGTTACACAGAGAAGAGGATGGATTAGGGGGAGATCACTTCTAATAAAACTCATTCTTCTGACATCACATACTCTACTTCTGACTGCATTTTCCCCAGTTTTCAGTTCTTGGCAGGCCTGCTTCAGTACATTAAAGAGGTAGGAAAGTCTGGAACCAGAACATCAAATACTGACATCCACACAAAAGGGGATGATGACTTTTAAATACTATAAATAGCAGTAAGATTTCTAAGTGTTCTACCTGTTAAGACCAAAAAGACATTACTGCTGAGAATGGTAGGAAATCTGAAAATCCTATATCTTTTTAAAAAGTTGTTTAAAACTGATCAAAATTTGATTAAACCCTTAATGAAAGTATCTAATAATTCTGATGTGAGTTAATGGCCTTAATCAAGGCAGATGCTGCATTGGGTGAACGAGCCCACTTGATGAACGTGGTAATTTTTCTTTCTTACTCTGAAATTATAAACTCACTCCCCCTCCTCGTTTGGTTATGCAAGCTCAACATGAGTCATTCTTGTGGTAAAATAGTCAAACAATATTGATAAAGTGAAAACCCTTTTTAAACCCTCCAAGCTGTCTCTGCCGAAGTCACTTATTTTAACACGTGTCACCCAGGCCTTTTAAAGAAGGCATTTAGCACATACATATGTAGTACATGTTTTCAGCTTTTTGCATCTGAAAGTTATCAAGAGGTTGGATGTTGGAGGGGGCAACAATCGTGAAAAACTAGAATATTGAAAGTGGAATTTTAGATGTTACTAGCTAACTCGTTTTAAAGAGGCCTCGTGGAGCCAGAATGTTTTAGGCAGTTTATTGTAAAGACATGACAAAATTAGGGAAGAAAATACTCAAGAGAGCATTAGAGCTTGCATGCATCATTTCACATTGCATGCATTAGTAGCACTTTGATTTGCCCTTTAGGGGGAATGTATAGCATTGGCAATGTCTTTGATCTTCTTATTTCCTACTTAGATTATTCCCGTATTACCAGATTCAACACAGAACTTGATTGATTAACCTTTTCTTTTTTCTTTCCCTTAGGTGCTAAAAGAACAGTACCTTGGCTACAGGAAAATGTTCTTGGGAGATGCTGTAGATGTGTTTGAAGCCAGGCGAGCAGAAGCCAAGAAGTGGCAGAACGCACCCAGAGTTACTACCGGACCCACCCCTTTCAGCAACATGCCAAACGCGGCAGCCGTTGCCATGGCTGCAACTCTTACACAGCAGCAACAGCCTGCTACAGGTCTGAATGCATTCAAGTTATAGCTTCTTACTGTTAAAATGCAGAACATTTATGTGCATTTTTATAAGTCTTCCTTTTGTGTTAGCACTGAAAAATTTCTATGAGTAGCTATTCCAGTATAATCTAAAAATTATGATGGACACAATTATAAACATATACCTGATAAAAAATGCAGGGTAGTCTTAGCAATAATTATTCATCAGTTAGATACTGAATATTGTGAATTACTTAATGTTATTTGCTGTATTGCTATAAATACCCTTTAGAACATGGTGTTTCACTACCGAATTACATTTAAGAATAACACGTTCTAAAATCGTGATTGTATCATTTATTGTTTTAAAGTCAAAGCTAATTCAGCCATTATTGCATTTCTCATATATGATACTGATAGATGGTGCATTCTTGTTTCCTCATACATAGTGATTACAGAGTACCCACATTTAGGATGAAGTACATTTTTATGACTGAAGGTGTGTTGAAGATCAGTTGGTTGTTTTTATGTATAATGACTAGAAACAGTACAGGTTCTTTTAACCAAATTCGGACGAAAGTACATGCTAGAATTATTTGTACCTTTTCAGAATGAACAGAACAGTAGCAGGAGCAGGAAAAAGATGTTTTGAGATGCTCTGGATTGCACATTAAGAAGTTTGAACTGGGAAAGCTGGGCAGATGATGAAAATAATTGGTGAGATACTAGAAAGCAGATAATTTGAGTCCTTGGTTTAATTCCACTTCTGACAAAAGAAACATTTTTTGTGGTCTAGTTCTGCGGTGTGGAGTTTGGTCCTGTGTCTTTGGGAGATTGTTATCTTTACTCCTACAGTCTCCTTTTTGTCAGGCTTGAAGTATGACAGAGAAAATACAGTCTTAATGGATATTGATTTTTTTTTTATTCATTCAGAAATTTTTGAGTAATCCTTATTATTATCCTATAGCGTGTGTCTTTCTGAGAGTTCCATATAGTCCAAGAGTAAATTACAATACAAAAAGTAAAAAAAAAAATGAAAAAAACAGACATACCTAGATTGCATTCAGGCTGCCTCTACTAGGGAAACATTCTCTGGTTTTCACTATTGGCGGTTTAAAAATTGTTCTTCACATTTGGAGATGCCAGAATCGACTTACCGTCAGTGAATGGCTGGTGATTGGTTTATGCCAAATCCTCCACATTCCGTGGCTGGACCCGTGTGAATAGTGGCTCATAGTGGCGCTATCTACTAGTTCTCCGTGGCTGGAGTGTAGGATTCCATTCTCGAGTTATGGAGGAAAAAAGTCATTATGGAACTGATTCCTATACTGACTTGATAATCATACTGATTCAGTATAGGAATCAGTCCCATAATTGTGATTATCAGTTCTCATGATTATTTAACCAGCTAATCAAGCCAACATAGTACCAACTTACCTTTCAGAGCCAATATTAATCCTAAAAAAGATCAGATAAGCATGGGTTTTGGTTAAGTGTCCTTTAAAACATAAGGGATTTCCATTTTAATAAATAAAATTAAAAAGTCAGTTATTTAAAATGTCATGGGATAAGTGAATTTTATATTCTGTGGTATACAGCTAAATTTGAAGCAAAACCACTTGTCAGGGTTGTTACGTTTTGTGTTTTGGGTTTTTTTTGGTTTTTGTTTTTGTTTTTTAATTCCTTTATGTAGACAGTCTCGAGAGGTTTGTAGGTTTTCACTCATACGTTTTATGCTCATGGACATATGAAGATGTATGTTCATTCTACAAATATGAGTGCCTACTATGTGCTAGGCTCCGAGGGTACAAAGGTAAACAGTGAGCTGAGTATGGCGTTTGCTCTCCGTGGTGATGGAGAACGTTGGCTTAATTTAGAGTGATCATCTTGCGGAGCCTTTGCTCATTTAATTTCCTCTGTGACTTTTGCCAGGCTTCAGGGCAGCTGCGGCCCCCTGCAGTTGTGAAGCCTCTATGAGGGCTTCCCCGTTTACATTTTGAGTTGTGTGATTTTTAGAACTGAGAAGTTAAACAGTAGTAATAAAAATTTTGCTTTTTGTCTTCTGTTTCTCGAAGGCCTTCCCAGCTCCATATAGTGCATTCCTTTACGCGTCTTGTAGTCAGAATGTTCGTTATTTCAGTCCTGTCACCACTGCAGCGAGACGGATGAGGTCTCCTAGATACAGACCGCTTTGATGAGTTACCGCCTGTTGAGAAATATTGTGCTTTGTATTCACTCGGTGACTTAATCTTTGTGTCCTGTGACTTTGAGGATATCTTTTGCTTTTTAAGTGCAAATAATTTTAAAGACCATCTAGATTCAGTTAGGTAAGGCTTGTGTGCTGTTTTTATGTATCACTGTTGATGTGCAAGATTTGAATTGTCAGGGGTTTTGCTTTTAGTTGCATATGGATTCTTCATTAATATAAAAAATGCAGACAGCTTTCTTAGGCTGCCACCTTCTGAAGGTGGTTTCTCTTGGAGGTGGAGGTATGGGTTTAAGTGACTTCTTAACTTTGGTGTTTTTAAGTGAAAAAAATATAATAGGTCTTAGGCCTGCGTGATTTATGGTTATTGTTTCTGAAGGCTGAAGAAAAAACTGACGAAAACCAGCGGGCTAATTATGTGTGAAATAAGCATCAGAACATGGATAAATTACACATAAGTAGATCTTGAGTACACTTGTCCATCAGTGCTTTTGAAGCCTCTTAAAAAGCTTAAGACATTTTACATTAGGATTACCAATATAATTTTAACCTAGCATAGATTGTTCTAAGCTAACGTACTGGGATTAAGTTTTGCTGTTGTGTTTTGACACTTTTAAAAAAGTTCTTGATGTTTACATAAGAAGACTATTCTCGTGTGACTTAGCTGCTATTTTTAAGGAGAGCTGAGACATTTTGTTAGAGTTCCTAATTTCTAGCTTTTAGTGTAGGTTTGGACATTTAAGATGTAGTGTTAAATAGGAAACGTTAAGTATTTCATTTTAGTTTCTTGTAGTTTTCTGGTTTTGTTGTATTTAACAACCAAAGGAACATTCCCCGTTAAATCAGTAAGTAAACTTTTTCAAATTGGGGGAAAAGGCATTTTTTGTTTTTAAGAAAAAATTATTTTTAAAATATGACCTAGGAATAATCATACTAATGACATTAGATATTTTGAGTAATTATTGAAAATTATCAAAAAATTTTAGCACTTTAGTCCTTTTCCTGTGAATGCAGTTTTACTTTTAAGAAAGTAGAATTTATTCTGGAAAATATGAATTACAGTGCTGAACTTGATTTTGTTGTGTGTGAATATGTTATCCGGTAACTTTTGTAAAATGTTACTCTACGTGAAGATTTCACTTTGGGCAATTATTGGGATATATTACTACTAACTTGGTTTTATTTATGGAACTAAGCCTCTCATTGAATGACTATTCAGATTTTGAAACAGATTTCTTGAATTGTTTACGTGACTTTTGCCTGAAGGATTTAGATTCTGCTTTCTAATAGTGAAACTAATTTATATGGTGGCCAGAGTGTAATATATGCTAATACTTTGGCGTGGGAGATATTTATCATGTTTTTGATATTAAAAAATGTTATACATTTGCCTACTAGTTTTATAAATGATGTTGCCTTCAGAATTTGTGTGAAGGTACAAAACTCAAAGTATCATGTACCTGTTGTGCAATGGAAAGTCTTGTCATTGTCAGAGTTCTTGATGACCTATATTCTGAATATTGATGATTAGGGTTACTCTTAAAAACAGACCCACACACAACAAAAAGCATGTTATTTGAGTAACTCTTAACGACTTGTAGGGTTGAGGGCTGTGGTGTGCGTTGTTCTTTAGGGCCTTCCACCAGCAGTGCCTCCTATAAACATGTGACACTTAAGTCTCTCAGTGTTAAAGAAACTGGACGTGTGTTTTCTACGTATTATTTTTGTTAGAAATAAGAAAGTAATATGCTTAGTTTCTTTTTCTTACAGTAACATTTTACAAAAGAGCTGCTAGGCAGGTATTTTATTCTCAAATTGATCTCAAACTGGATGTAAAAATTTAAATCCTTTTTTAATTTATTTTTTCATAGTAGTATAAGAACTCTGGCTGCTATTAGTTCTTACTTTTTATTTTCTGGGTAGAAGCTATTTGAAAAGTCCAGTTTCTGTCCTAGGGTAGCAAAATATAGTTCCTCGGTTTTCTTTTTCTTTTTCTTTTTCTTTTTTTTTTAATGCTTTGTAATTGTACACTACCTTTTGAATATACAAACCTCATTCTTCATTGAACAACTTGAAGGCTTTGATTTTTTTCGAAGAGTTTAAATTTCAATCTGTATATTACTTTGGCAGTTCCCTCAACTTTGAGATGCACTGATCACTGTGCTTGAAAAAGACAAGACTGAAGATTGTACTATGAGATTTATTGAATAATTTTCATAAATTATTTATCAAATGAGAGATTTTTAGATTTTTGTATTCTGCTTAGTTAAAGAAAAAGTAGTTAACAAAAGAGAGGCTAGTAAGTTTGATGCTATTCTTGCCAAACAGACTCAGACAAAATCTTTAATGAATGGGAAAAGGATGACTAATAATTGTTCTGCATCTGAGTACATTTTCCAAAATGTTGGAAAGAAACTTCTGAATTGAAATCTTGAATGTATTGAATCTGTCAAGGTACACAGCGGTGCCTTTGTAAATGTTCATTATCTTATTTAATCAGGTGATAAGTGGTGTAATGTAGCAGAGCTTAATAATAGACTCAATTATCACTTTTTGTGAACAAGTTGGAATTGTCATGTTACTGTGTAATTGATTTGCTTTAAAATGAACAATAAATTTAATGAAATAAAACATTGTCTTGTTTTTTATCTACTTATTGTATATATCATTTATATTTCGTATAAAAAATGCCTAGTTTTTTTGGTACTTACTCTTATGAAGTAACATGATAGTTTTGCCACGTTAGCGTCAGTCTCTGATCAGTTGAGACTTGACTCTAACGATGAGGAGCTTGTTTTAAAAAAAAAAGTAAAAACCTTTTACTGATTACACCAACTAATTTTATCAGAAAACAAGTGGGGAGATCTAAAATCATTTTAGAAAGAAAACCAAAAGAACTATAATTTACAATACATTAAAGATTTCAAATTATTTAGTAGGTTAACATAACATCTTTCGATGTGCTAAGCCTCTTTTAATTGTCTAGTGTGAACAAGTTACTTAAAAACTTTTTTTTTTTGGTTAGGTAAATCAGGCTGGGGAGATACCTGAAAACTGGCTTTTAGCAAATAGAATTTGTTAAAATTAATCACTGTTTATTTTAAAAATAATTTCATAAAGAAATTTTAATCTTGAAAGAGTAAGGCAAATTTGTTTTTTTTCCCCCCCATTTTTTTTTTTTTTTTTTTTTTTTTTATACCAGGGCCACAGCCATCTCTGGGAGTTAGTTTTGGAACACCATTCGGCTCAGGTATTGGCACTGGCTTGCAGTCAAGTGGCTTAGGTTCTTCAAACCTTGGAGGTACACTTTAACTTTTCTAATATTGCCTTGGACTATTATACATTTGAATTGATACTAGCCTGTAAAAAATTTCTAAGAGGGTCTGCTATTTTGGTAGTTAAGGTTCCATCTGGCAAAAATAGCTCTCCAAACATAATCAGTGCTTTTTAGTATTAGAATTAGAACTTAAATCATTTCATCTTCAGTGAATAGTAAATAAAAAAAGAATAGTAAAATTAATTGGTAGGGATGTTCGTATTTTCAAAGCAATATGCTAAAATATGAACTTGCAAATTACTTAGTTTTAATAAATTTAACTTAAAAAAAAAAAACCAGTAGTCTTAATCACATCATTTTAGAGTCCAAACTGCTTCTGGACATCTAATCATTATCTTCTTTTTCTGTAAATGAACACTTTAGATGAGAAAATAATTTTATTATAAATTGGACAGTTCAGCTTCTGTCTTTTGCTAAGCATTTTTGGCATAGCTGCCTTTATGCGTACTTGTATACATAACAATTAATAATTTTATAAGTTAACTCTAGTAAGGTAAGTCTTCTGCCAATCATCATGCTACATATAAATGTATTCACAGTTCTGTGGTATGGGTATTTGACAGTAGAATGTATTTTGACAAGCATATTGTCATATAATGAATATATTATTTCCACTAAAATATATCATCATAAGAGTGGAAGTCTGTGAGCAATCAAGGTTACTTAATATAGTAAACTCTATTGGAATTACTAGAATTATAGTAGACAGCATATTTCCTATAATCTATAATCCAGTGTGCCATCATATTTCTTAGCGTCATAGGCTATAATACTGTCTCAGACTCCTTATTTTAGATAGACTATTGCAGAGTAGCCTAAGAAGAATTTGAATTTTATTTTTAGATCACTTGACTTTGAGGAGAATGGAGACAAGTCTTTAAGTACTTAGCAGAATCTCTTCTTGAACTTCATATGACGAAAAATATTTTTGTATTTAAATCATGACTAGTACTATTAAGAAAGAAAAATGATCTCCCACTCGAAATTTCTCAATTGTCAAATCGGCTGGTATGTGGCAGGAGCCTGTGTTGCTGAGTAGATTTAATGTGATTAACCGTTTTGTAATTATGCAGTTTTTCAATGGTGAAGGTTCTTAAGTGAAAAGGTTTTGGTAAAAAGCAGAGTAAAAGTTGTCTTATGGTACTTGGTGTTTAAATTCTTGTGCATGTCACGCTTACTTAGGAATTTAGTTTGTTTTTGTTTTTTTTTTTCCCAAAATGAAATATCCCTGAGTAGATGTGTTTATATCTGTTTGACCTAACACCATATTTCAGTGGTCACTAAAATTTCTAGTCAATCTGGGAGAGAAAATACTAATACGATCTTGTTCTTTATAGCTTGTTCTGTATAAAAATTACTGATGGGTCTTAAACTTAGTCTCAATAGATCAAAATGTTCATTTCAGAATTAATCTGATTCTTCAGAAGTCTGATGTGCAAGAGTAAATAGCAGGTTTGTGTAATAGCACTGTGTTTATTAGACCTGTGATAATTTTAGGTTTTACTTGTCAGTAACCTTTAATCTCTGTTTTACGTACCATTGTATATTTCTCTATTACCCTTTCACTAGGATTTGGAGCTAGCTCTGGTTTTGGATGCAGCACCACAGGGGCCTCCACATTTGGATTTGGAACAACAAATAAACCCTCAGGAAGTCTTAGTGCAGGTTTGTGTGTTTTTGGCCTGAATTTCAGGCAAATTTAAAGATGCAAATTATGTAATTTAAAAGTATAACGATTGTTATTTCCAGTAGCCAGAAGCAATCCCTGATTCAGTTTGTACCCCCCACAATGAAGCGTGTAAGCCTAACTAATCATACAGTTTTATCTCTCTTGGAAACTAAAAGTCAGGTTTGTGAAATATCTCCAACAAGACTTATTAGTTTGAGACAATAAGTAATGATATCCTCTTTTAACTAAGTAGAGATTCTTTTGAACCCAAAGACTAGTTTTATGGTTAAACAAGTCTCTTCATTATTACACAAATGGTCCCATTGTTGTGAAAGCTTTAACCCAGTGTTTGTTTGTTTAGGAGAATGACTTCTCTCCCAAAGAGATGTTCTTTAGTTGCAAGTCCCTTTGGTTTTAAAAGTCCTACTCTTATAATGGATGATTAATTGGGTTCTTTGTTCATTTTTGAAATAGGTATGTAATCTTTTGACTCCTCTAGTAGAAAATCCCAAATTTCTTCTCCATTTTCTCTATATTTGTAAATAATGCCTTCACTTATAACGTTTAGGGATAAGTAGCATGTCTAAAATAATGACACAATACTTACTGTGTTTAAATTGAGGGAATTTTAAGGCAACTTCATTTAATATTAAGTGGTATTTAAAATCAACAGTTCCCAAAGAGTAAGATAATAGAATTCAGTGATATGGGGATTATAATCTAAATACGGTACTATTAATAAAGTAGGCAGTGATAGCATTTGATCTTAGTTACGCAAGGGTTCCTATAAAATCAGAACAGTGGGTACTACTCTTTGGGGTGTTCATTGTCCTGAAAATCATGGGTTGAGGCCTTCTTGGAGGACTTAGGATTACAGGAGTGGGTCCATCTTCTACATGTTGACGATATGTTTCTGGAGCGGCTGAGAAGGAAGGCACCATGGCGTATCTAATTACCAGGAAAGTATCCGGCAGCTTGAAGTTTTCTAGAGTTCAGTTATTTGTGCTAAGGTTTCTCTTGGCTTGGGTCACTAAACTTAGGTCTCTAAAGGTGCCTCTTAGTTGTTAGCTAAATTATTTTCCTATAAAATTCCATGTTACAAATTTAGTGTTCTAATATATTGGCTATTTTCATAAATATATATTCTTTTAGCTAGAAATTGACCTCTTGTCCCCATTCTTTATATTTGTTTTTGTGTTTTAACTTCTGATGTGAATATTTTCTTCCCTAAACATAAGGCTTTGGCAGCTCAAGTACATCTGGGTTTAACTTCAGCAATCCTGGCATCACGGCATCAGCTGGTTTGACATTTGGGGTGTCCAATCCTGCCTCTGCAGGTTTTGGAACAGGAGGACAACTCCTTCAGTTGAAGAAACCTCCAGCTGGAAACAAAAGAGGAAAAAGATAAACATATGAGTTGATGTGGTTGAGAGAATTCATAGCAGCATCGTTCATTCTATGAGTCTATTTTTCTAAAATTGATGCAGTAATTAAATTGCATCCCAGGAGATTTATAAAGTTTTGATATTTTTCCCTACTCTGGAATCTGAACTGTGTTCTTGTTTGCCATGGTAGACATCTTTTTTTCTTGTGAATTTGAAACCCAGTTGTGTATTTTTCGTTATTTTTTGATGGTCAGTGTGAGCAATGTTCTGATTACATCACTGATAAGTAAAGCCTATTTAACCTAGTGTCATAGCAATGTTTTTGTTGATAAGGTTTACATGATGTGAATATATGCACATTTGTTTCTTACACAGATGGTATGAACTCTTAAGTCCTATACTAGAATCAGTTTGTTCCTTGATAAAGGCCTTTTGAACTACACTGCAGGGCATCTTGTGAATATGTATGTAAATATATACAGAATAATACACACAGTTGTGTGTTCACATAAAATATATATTTACAGACCTACAACTTTTGCCTCAGACTTGTTCCCCTTTTCTAAGGGTATTCTGTTTTTCACCTTTTAAGCTTCAAAGCCTCAGTGCTTGTAGAGTGATGAGCTAGAGGTACCAGGTCATTGCAGTTATTTAATTTACTTACAGACTTAATGAAATGGTTACTGGTGTAAATATTTGACCAACTCCGCTTCGTTGCCCCCAGGCTTTTCCATAGCAGCTGCTCTGAATGAGGAGTGCTGTAAGAATCATCCAACAGATTTTAACAACTTTTATTACCCCATACACCCTCACATTTGCCTGTATGAGATGTTTTCTCATATCCGAGATGAACCTTCAAGAGCATATTTGAACTCCAGGCTGATGTCTGGGGGCAAAGAGCTATTAAGCCAAATTGATTCTATGCAGGTGAAGGATGCACTATTACTTTAGTGGAAACTTTTCTAGCGATTCCAGTACAGAGTTCTTTCTTATAGGGCTATTGATATTGACACCAAATGGAGTGGTTTATCAGCCTCTTAATGTC
This sequence comes from Panthera pardus, assembly GCF_024362965.1. NCBI lineage: Eukaryota > Metazoa > Chordata > Mammalia > Carnivora > Felidae > Panthera > Panthera pardus. The sequence continues at coordinate 86,007,060 of NW_026526654.1, read as the reverse complement.
TTAAGTAAGTGCTTAATTTGGAATAGAGAAACAATATATTTTAAGAAAAAAGTATTCTTTGTAGCAACTATAAACTACCCCATTTTAACAGTGAACAGAGCTCCAGGTAAAAACACATAAGGCATGTCAGATTGCATCTGTGCACTATTTGTCTATATTAGTATTAGTGACATCGAGTGGGTGAAAAAGAAGGCCCTTGGAAAGAGAACTGCCTTAGCTATGATTTCACACAGAAACCATTAAGTAGACCTACTTTATCTTTCAAGTACAGTTTTCAAATGGGATGTGAACATGGAATTTCATTGAAAATAGTATAATTTTTTATATAGAAGGTTTTGTACATAATGTGCATCAAGTGAATATTTTCAGAATCATTTTCACCAAGGCACCTTTTTTTCTAAAATAGGTATTACACACACACACACACACACACACACACACACACACACACATATTTTTAGTATAATGTTAGTTGGGTTTGATTACTAAAGTGTTGTTAAATCTGTTTTATTTATCCGCATATAGCAGTGATTGGCTTTTTGGAATTGAAACTTTTGCGCCTTGATGCATTAAAATAAGGAAAATGCTTTGTTTTGGAACACTGAAGTTTTTATTTTTGCATTCTTCTCTAAAACTGCAATCCCCAGATCCAGATTTTGGGGAAGGGTAGGAAAACGTGGGATTTTTGTGTTTTGAATTACTGTCAGAATTAAATACCCAAATATAGCAAGCTTTTTTTTTTTTTTAAAGGACATTGCATTGTGCTGCAAAAATCTGAATATTTATATTTCTTAATTTTGTTCTTTATATCTTATACATTTTAATATGTTGAGCCACTGGAAATTTGTAACAGATCAATTTGTGATAGGAGTTTAATGTGTTGTCATTGTCTCCAATGTCTTCACTCTGTCCTGAGCGTATCATTATGTAAACAATAAAATTTATTGTGTCAGTTGCTTTGAATCTTTATAGGTGTCAGTAGTTGTTCTAAATATGTAATTTTCTTATTATTGCTCTTTTATTCTCTGTGATTGGTTTTTAGTGTTTTGTTTTTACCAATTTATATATCTTGCTTTTTAGAAAAATTGTAGAGTGAACACAAGATAGAAGGATATTGGGTAAAATGTGAAAGTCCCCTTCAGCTTCCAGGGCCTGATCCCACTTTCTTCCCCCTGAGTATCTTTTCTTCATATTTCGGTGTGTATTCTTTCGAACCCTTTAAAAAATGGCCCTTTTCAACATATGCATATAAATATTTCCTCTCTCTAGTTTTCTCACATTTATCATTCTCTTAGGTCCTTCTTTTTGTAACAAATGGGTTAAAAGAAATCTGTGTACTTTCTGATTTGTCTTCTTTCTCCTTTAACCATAGATCATCAACATTTTTCCATGTCAGTGCATGTAATTTACTTTTTATGTACCATCCCGTGGCATGGATGTACAATGAATTGTTTAAAGTATTTTCTGTGGTTGGGCAATTAGGTTCTTTCCAGTATTTCTGTTTTACAGAAAAAGCTGTATGTGGCTCTTATGTTTAATGTTTCTTTGGGATTGATCCTTGAAGAGGAATTGCTGAAAATGCATATAAATTGTATTTTTTAATGCCAGATTGCCTCCCCAAACTGCTGTATAAATAGTACACTTCTACAGCATGTATGAGTACCCATTTCCTAGTATTCTTTGCAACCCTAGATATTATCAATCCTCATAATAACTACTTGTGAGTTGAACATTTTAATATATATGTTAGTCATTTGCATGTTAATGTAATTGCATGTTGGTATCCTTTGTCCATTTTTATTTAGTAGGGTTTTTTTTGTTTTTTTTTTTAATGCTCTCTGTAGATAATGTACGTTAATGTTTCTCTTATGAGGTAGTTTGGACTCTTGGAGTCAGCTGGGTTCAGACGCTTGCCTTGAACCTGTGTGATCTTGGGGAAGTTAATTCACTTTTCTAGAGCTTAAGCTTTATCATCTGAAAAGTGGGGATAATAAAGATGGGTAGTTGTATTAATAATAGAATCTTCTATAAAGCACTTGGATGGCATGAACCCCTGATACTTTGCAAGTTTCACTGTTCTTGCACCAGTACCCCACTGCTGTAATCAGTGTCCTTGGATGCTTTGTTTTGGTACCTGATGGGGGAGCTGCCCCATCTTGTTTTTGTTTTTGTTTTTGTTTTTGTGCGGGGTGGCTATTTTCAGACACTTACTCTTTAAGATAAGCTTGAGTACCCATATTTTTCTTTCAGAGATCTTACTGGGATTTTGATTGGGTTTATACAAATGAAATCCATTATGATCTGGGGAGAGTTGACACCTTAATATGTATGGCATGATAGGTGCATATATTAGGACTCTTATTCTTTCTGCAAGGTTTTACAGTGTTTATCAGATACCTGTTTAAGCTTTTACTAACTGCGTCTTGGTTTTATTTCTGAGTGTGGATTTTTATCCTGCACTTGGTACAAGGTCATTCACGTTATTACAGAAGCAGGTTAACTGTTCTTTTGTGATGATACAGTAAACCCAAGTTAATGTCTTACTAATCTCAAATATTGTGGGAATTTGAATAATGCTTTTAGAAATATTGTAATGGGATTTTCATGTGTGAAATACTTAGGTTTGAATGATTTATCACATTTGCTTTGACATCCCCTTCCTCCGTGCCTTGCCCTGGTCTCGCCACGCATAATCCTGGCTGCACTGTCCTTTTTGGAACACACGCCACGAAGTTATTTAGGGGATACAGCCCTGGGACTTGGTAACAGGGGGTCAGTGTCCTGGAAAATCTCAGCTGGAGGGCCTAATTTCAATCTTCACAAAGTCACCTTTACCTGTAGGTGTCTCCCATTTATTGAGTGTGTAACACGTCTGTTCTGGGCTCCACACTCGCAACTTAATATACCCTACCCTGTTTAATCTCGATATTACCCTGTAAAGCAGAAAACTCCCAATTACTAGATGAAGAAACTGAGGCTTATTCTATGCAATTTACTGGAGGTCACATGTCAAGTCATGGAGCTGCGGTTTTCTGCGGTGACAGGAATGGCACGCTGATTTTCATGCCTAAGCCCTCAGAGTCTCCCAAGGTAATGTCATTACATGATTTATATGGAAAATTCCAGGTATACAATAAACCATGGATCAAAGCAAGGTAAGTACAAGGGGCTCTGGCACTTGAGGGAGGCATCCTAGGGAGGGTGTTGGGTGAGGAGGTAGCAGGTGCGGGGCTTCTGGAGCCACCTTTCCCACTGCTTCCCTATGAAGAAGCTCATAGAGAAGCATGAGGGGCAGTCTGCCCACCTTAGGGTAAGGGGGAGCAGATTGGACTATCTGAATCTTCGGAAGGTAAGAAGTTTAGCAAGAAAGCTTTTCCAGGAAGGCTTGCCTGACTGCTGTAACCCGAGAGCACCACATGCTCAGAACGGGTGAGACTCGATCCTTTTCTTGCCTTACAGAGAGATGAACCTTACCTGGCACAAGGAGACCATGGAAATGGGCGAGAAGTTCGGGTGCTGAGGGACAGCAGCAGATTGAGGAAAGAGTAGGGGTTACTGGACAAGTTGGTCCTGGGCCAAATGTGGTTTTTTTTTGCCTCTTCCTCCTTTACTCAGTCTAATGCACTCTTTCTCTGCTACCTAATCTGTCAATGAAGAACAACAAAAAACCTACCAGGCTCACAAAGGTCGCAGTCCTGAAGACCAGGCTGTAAATTTAATTTGCAGAGACCTTGTTTTTGTCGTCCTCAACCCTTTGAATCCCCTGGTAGCAAGTCGGTTAAATTCAGTAAAACATTTGTTAATATTTGCTGTGTGCAAGTCAGTGCTGGGAATTTAGAGGAATATAAATAGCAATGGGGTATTTTCTGTGCTCAGTAATGTTAGCTAACATCAGTGCTAAGCGGAGGCAAGGGCCTGCTCTTAAGAGCTTTCCATACATGAACTCATTTACTCCTTAGTCCTATGAGGTAGGTACTATTATTTCTTTTTTACAAATGAGAAATTAGGCACAAGTCACTAGTAAGTGAATGGGCCAGAATTCAAGACCAGGCTGTTTTTCTAGAGTTGAGGATTATAAGTAAGTATACTCTAATGTGAGCTTTTTATTAAGTGATAGGATAAAGATACAAAGAAAATTACTGAGTGCCCAGAGGAGAAATTAACTTGGCCCGGGGAAACTCCCAAGAAAATTGTAATAGGTGGCTTTGAGCAATGAATGAATAGGATTTTTTTTTTTTTTTTTAATTTTTTAAAGTGTGTATTTTTGAGAGAGACAGAGCACGAACGGTGGAGGGGCAGAAAGGAAGGGAGACAGAAGCAGGCTCCAGGCTCTGAGCTGTGAGCACAGAGCCCGAGGTAGGGCTCCCACCCACTAAAGGTGAGATCACGACCAGAGCCAAAGACGCTTATCCTACTGAGCCACGCCCCCTGGCTCCCCTGGGGTTTTTTTGTTTTAGTTGGTTTTTTTTTTTTTTTTTTAACGTTTATTTATTTTCGGAGAGACAGAGCACACTTGGGGGAGGAGCAGGGAGAGAGAAAGAGACCCAGAATCTGGAGCAGGCTCCAGGCTCTGAGCTCTCAGCACAGAGCCTGAGGCAGGGCTGGAACTCACGAACAGTTGAGATCATGACCCCGACCGAACCGAAGTCGGATGCTTAACCAACTGAGCCACCCAAGTCCCAGGAGCCCCTGTTTTTAATGAAGTATTAACAATTTGAATTTGAAGAACCACAGATTTATTTAATTAAAGATAATTTTACATTTGAACAAGATAAAGGGAGAAAATAAAAAGCAACAAATACCTCACTTTCCAGAGGAAGATTCTGTTAAATTTCTCTTCTTCTGTTCCTGTTTTTCTTCATAACTGCATAGCATGTATGTCCACACTCTGTTTCATAACCAGTTTCTTTTGGTGAATATTTCGACTGTTTATATATTTTTTGCTATTAGAAATAATTTTGGTAGGATCAGTGAAAATGGTATCCAGTTTCATTGATATATTTTCTTTATGAGTTTCAACATTTTTGTGTAGGTAGTAACCAGCTTTTAAAAATTATTTGTAAGAGCTCTTTGGATGTAATCCCTTCCTATCTGTAGAGATGTTTGGGAAAATTAACAATTTTAAACCTTTAGTCTTGGAGCCATGTAACTTTTTAATGAAAATTATGGCACTTAAAATAATTTCTTATGTATTGCAGATGTTTTGCAGTTAATCATTACACCTATTTATGGTTTATTTTTGTGCTGAGTAGAAATCTTAAGTTTTAAAATTGCCCAAGTTTATCGGTCTTTTTTTTTAATGACTTCTGGGAAAGAGTGAGAAGTCAATGAGAGGGAAAAAAGAATTAAGACAGTTTAAGTTTTGTTTTATTTTGTTTTGTTTTGTTTGTTTTTTAAGAGAATGTGAGCTGGGGAGAGGGGAGAGAGAGAATCTTAAGTAGGGTCTCTGTTCAACATGGAGCCTGACGCGAGGCTTGATCTCATGACCCTGGGGTCATGATGTGAGCCAAAGTCAAGATTTGGACCCTCAACCAACTAAGCCATCCAGGTGCCCCTAATACTTTTAAAGTTTTACAATTTGTAGTCTTTCGTATTTGTTTACCATTAAAACTTCCTAATTGTATGAAGTTGTCTTTAGAAGATTCAGCTAGGTGGCTGGTGCCAGACTGTAATTGGAGAATGGCAGACCTTGAAAAGAGTTGCAGTGACATTAAGATAGGTGATATGATCATTTCCCTTTTAGAGATGAGAGAAGCAGCTAATTTGCCCCAAATCCTGCAAGTCCTAAGTGAGGATGCTAAGACTCAAAGTCTGATATCCCTGGTGTCATTCAAGTGAAGTCTTTTAGAACTTCATTTTCAAATGATGGCACGTTCAGCTCACTGTCATTTCCAAATTTAATGCATTCTGTATTGTCACATATTCAGAAGGCAGAAGAAAAGTTAAATCCCTGTGGCCAGTGCATTTTTTTTTCTTTTTAAAAATTTTTCTCCTAGATAGACGGGAGAACTTGATTCAAGGACACCAACTCTTAGATAAACAACATGAGTGACAAGTTCTTATCTTACTTGGTGAACTGTATAGGTGCCACTATGAAAACTAAAACTATCTTTTAACTGTATCTTCTAGATTGAGCCCTTGTTTGATGTAATCATTTTATCTTATTTTTTAAATAATCTATTAAGAAGTTTCTAAAAACTACCACTTTAGATTCCTTACACAGTGTTGATCCTACGTGGTCTTATTTGTATTTTTTTTTGCCCTAAAACTGTAATTGTGCGTGAAGTGTGTGTATCTGTGTGTGTCTGTATATATACACAGATATAATTCAAATTATTTGTATATAAAGAAAATTGAAAATGTATCATTGAAAGTCATTCCTATTTTTGATGATATGTAAACATTTAAAGATATATTTTTATATATTTTGGTGTATCATTATCCCCTTCTACCTGACTTAGTTATTAGTTTAGGGAATTTCTTACTGTTGAAAATAGCAGAGGGGCGCCTGGATGGCTCAGCTGGTTGAGCCTCCAACAGATGATGATCGCACAGTTCGTGAATTTGAGCTCTGTGCTCAGCACAGAGCCTGCTTTGGACCTTCTGTTTCCCTCCCCCCCCCCCCCCCCCCCCCCCCCCCGCCCACCTCCCCGCTCATTCTCATGCTCTTTCTCAAAAGTAAATAAACATTAGGGGCACCTGGGGGGCTTGTGGATTGAGCATCCAACTTCAGTTCAGGTCTGAGCCCCACATCGGGCTCTGTGGTGACGGCTCGCAGCCTGCTTCAGATTCTGTCTCCCTCTCTCTCTACCCCTCCCCTACTCGTGCTCTGCTTTCTCTCACTCTCAAAAATAAATAATAAAACATTAAAAAATAAATACTAAAAAAGAGAATATAGCAGAATTTATTATTTTCATGTTTAATTCTTATTTTTTATCAAAATCACACGACACAGTTAAAAGAGTCATGTTTCCATAAGTCTTGTTAAAAAAGCAGTTTCCCTTCTCTCTGTTTGGAAGTGACCTTTTTCACCCCTTAAAGCTTTTGGCCAATTCTGTTTTCAGTCCCACTTTCACCTCTTCCTGCAGTCATCAGTAGCTTCCTTCTCAGCTTTCCCCACCATGGTGAAAGTCAGCTCTCTTGATCTGCTAGTCAGTTACTCTTCCATTCCAGCTCCTAACATTTCTTTGCTATTAACACAGGGGGTTTCTGTTTGCAGGGACATCTCCTTAGTTTGCATGGCTCATATTACTTCAGATACAGGCAAAGCTGCTTTAGTAAGAGACCTGAAAATACAGTGGCTTGAACAAGATGGTTTATTTCTCTTTCCTGTGATGGCCCAATAGCAGTCCAGGGTTGATGTGGCTGTTCAGTTCCAAAGAGAGGGCCTTACCTTAATTGTCTTGAGTACATATTGTATTGAATCTGTCTTATTCCTGATACGGATATAAACTGACCTAGATTGGATTTATCCCAGCAGTGACTTGTATTCTCTTTGGTCTGTGATGTAGTTTGCATTACCCTTTCTTCAAAATAACTGTCCTTCACTAGCTTTCACTTGAACTCTCTTTTGGATGCTGCTCTTGATTTTGACCTTCGTGTAACTTTAGGTTCAGAGGTTGCAAACTAACTAGGGAGCTGTCTCTTGATCTGTTTGGTCCACAGAATGTGTGCTGATTTTTAAAAACCAGATTTTACACGAAATCCCCAATCTCTTATTTGTGAACAAACACAAGCAGACAGATCTGGCAGCAGCGATTGCCACCCTCCCCCCCCCCCCCCCCCCCCAGGGAACTTCCCCTTTCAGAGGTGTCATTGACCCTCCAATTGACCCCCGTCCCCACTGCTCCCTGCCTTCTCTTACATTTACCTCGCTTGTTGAATTACCTGCTGCACCAGTTTCATCATTTGCTCTGTGGCCCACAGGCTTGGTCCCTTACCTTTCTCTCTAACTATCATACGGGTCTTCTCTACACTCTCCTCCGCTAGGGCCGTGATGGGGAAACCAACGCACAGAGAGCCAGGCTCCCAGCCTTCCTCATTCACAGAGATGTGAGAGTGACGATGGCTAGTCCACTCAAATGATCACTAGGAAGGAAAACCTATTCATCGTCTGGCAAGTTTCTCAGTGCTGCGGAAAGCTTCTGACCTTCGACCATCGCTTTGAAAGCAATGACTCCCCAAGTGGAGCTCTGCAGTGCCGGGAAGCTGACAGCAGGGGGCAGAGGAGATGAGTTCGCTCCTGCCAGAGGGCTAGTCAATTTCTTGCACAGTGTCTGTTTCCTGACCTGTTGTTTCATGGCTTGAAGTTCTATAATGGGACTCATTTGTTTGTGTTTTACTATTTGGTAGCTGTGTTAATAACAAATAATTCTTTCCAATCATAGTGTGCATTTTCTACAGTAGCTGAACAAGGGATTGGTCTAAAGAAAAACGGTCTTTTAAATAACTTAGCCCGAAACAATAATGCGCTGAGCATTTATTCCTTTTGGTTTCAAAAAGAACTCCTCCCATGTGATACACTTTTATTTGCAGTTGGTTTAGAATTAGTGATTCTCTATTTTTCAAGTCTATGCTCTCTGATAATAGCAAACGTATTTAGTGAACACCTATGATAAGCCAAGCAGGAGAGTGTGGTAAGTCATTATGCCTTGGTTCAGAATTAGTATTTCAATCTGCACTGCCCAAAATGGTAGCCATTTGCCATACGTGACTACCGAGCACTTGACATATGGCTAGTGTGACTGAGAAACTGAATTTAAAATCTTCATTTGAATCAATTTAAATTCGAAAATGGACGTTCAACTACATATTGGGCAACACTTGAGGGTGTTTGGAACAACCTAGATATACGATTCTACTCTTTGATTGTAAATTTTATGAAATCGACATGCAGGTCAAGTAGTTCCAAAGCAAATTTAGCATTTGAGAAGCTTTTAGGTATAAAATCCACACTGGAGTTTGAAGACTTGTCATGAAAAAAGAATAAAATATTTAATTAATATTTTTATTTTGATTTCATGTTGAGATGATAATGTATCAGGTTAAATAAAATCTTAATTTCATGTGTTTGTCTTGTTTTAATGGGGCTCCTAAATTTTAATTTAAATTAATCTAATCTACATTTTATTTTTTTTTATTTATTTTTTTATTTTTTAACGTTTATTTATTTTTGAGACAGAGAGAGAGAGAGAGAGAGAGAGAGAGAGAGAGAGAGAGAGAGCATCAACGGGGGAGGGGCAGAGAGAGAGGGAGGCACAGAATCTGAAACAGGCTCCAGGCTCTGAGCTGTCAGCACAGAGCCCGAGGCGGGTCTCGAACTCACGGACCACGAGATCGTGACTTGAGCCGAAGTCGGACGCTTAACCGACTGAGCCACCCAGGCGCCCCTGTAATTTACATTTTAAATTACATATGAGACTTGCATTATATTTGTTGGACGGTGCTGCTTTAGACAGTACTAACCACGCTCCTGGGGCCATTTCTCTCTAAAAGAGAAAGAAACCGCAAATTGTTAATTTGTTTCTCTTTAAAAAAGTCTCTGTGTCAGTTCTTACAACAGCCTCCTACTTGGCATCCCTTTCATTGTATCTACCCCTGTGAGTCATCGGAATTCTTCGTTACCCGCCTTGAAATGCAGACAGGGTTCTGTAAAGCCCATGCTCTCTGGTACTTTTTATTCCCAACGCTTTAGCATAATCTGCAAGGTCCGTCAAAGCCTGGCGTCTACTTTCCCAAGCCCTCTTCTGCTCTTCTGCTGCTCTCACACACCGAGGCCATTCCAGGCTACTAAGTTCTTTCCTGCCCTCTGCTTCCTTTGCCTGGAATAGAGGTTAGCCTCTCAGTGCCCTCTGTCCTCGTCCTCCCCATCTCCTCTGGCAAAGTGAACATACACCTCTGCACTCCAGGAGGACTTTGGACCTTGTGACACAGGCTTACCACATATACTTCTGTCACTCGAGGAGGTATTCGTCTCCCACATTCGATTCTGTGATCCCAGAACAAGAGCCCTGTCTGGTTATTATTTTGGTTTGTTTTTGTATCTTCAATACTTAGCATTTGATCGGACTCCATAAATATCTACGAACTGAGTGATTACTACAGTGGGAAAGGGGTTAATTCAGGGACCCACTGTGGACCTTACTCTGCAGAGGGGTTGGAACCATGCCCTCCACCACTCGGCCAAGTTATTTAAGTGCCGCGTTAGTGGAATAGAGATCATACCTATGCTACAGGTTGACTGTGAAGATGAAAATTTACGTATATGAGGTGCTTCAGCAGGTGTCCAGCAACAAATATTAGAATTGTCACCATACGGTCTAAACTATTTTTCTTTTTCTCTCAGGCAACAAATCACAGGTTTTAACAGGATTTCGAAAACCCAGTGTTACAGAAACCAATGAAATAGGAAGAAAAATCCAGTTCTGAGCAGTCACTGAATCAACAAACACCGACTTTGAAGGAACTTCTGATTATCATTTTACCAACGTCACTATTTAAGAATAGAACTGTAAGGCTTAATGAGTTTGGCCAAGGTGTTTTGAATTCGGTAAAGAAAACTTGCCCTTGATGTTTAAGGATGATCTAATGGATCATAAACCAGTTACGGAGAAGGTTTAAAAACACTACTGGGAAGTAGGCCACTAATTCAGTGTCTATAAGGAATCGTGGAAGGTTTACAGATGGGTAGGAAAAGCTGATACAAAATGGAATTGACCAAGTACAGTGAATTAAATCTTTGTTAATGTAATTATGCAACTCATTCGTTTTTAAAAAGCAGCTTTCCTGAGATATAATTTATATGTCCCATAATTCACCTATTTGAAGTATACATTCACTGGTTTTTAGTGTATTCACAAAGTGAGGCAATACTACAGTCTAACTTTATTTTTATTTTTTTAAATTTTTTAATGTTTATTTTTTAAGAGAGAGCGAGAGAGAGAGAGAATAGACACAGAATCCGAAGCAGGCTCCAGGCTCTGAGCTGTCAGCACAGAGCCCGACGCGGGGCTCGAGCTCACGGACCGCGAGGTCACGACATGAGCTGAAGTGGGTGCTCAACCGACTGAGCCACCCAGGCGCCCCCCCACCCCCTCACAGTCTAATCTGAGAACATTTTTCCCCCCTGAAAGGAAACTCCATACACATTAGCCATCCCCTTCACCAGCACTTCCACCACAAGTCCTAGGTAAACTTTCATCTCCTTTCTGTTTTGAACATTTCATGTAAGGGTCACTGGCAGCTTTAACATTTTAGCATAATGTTATCAAGGATCATCCATAGAGCAGGATGTATCAGTTCTTCACTCCTTTTTATTGCTGAATAATATTCCATTGCATGCATATAACATGTTTTGCTTATTCACTCATCAACGGACATTTTGGGTGTTTCTGCTTTTTGGTTATTATGCATAATGCTGCTATGAACATTTATGTACAGGTTTTCGTGTGGACACGTGTTTTCACTTCTCATGGGTGTGTACCTAGGGAAGGAATTATTGGGTCACATGGTGACTCTCTAACATTTCGAGGAACTGTCGAATTTTTCCAGAGTAGCTGTACCGTTTTATAGTCTTACCAGCAATGTGTGAGGGTTCCAATTTCTTCATATCTTGCTATTGTCTTTTTAAAAAATTATAGCCCTCTTAGTGGGCGTGAAGTCGTATTTCATTGTGGTTTGAATTTCCCTAATGACAGATAACGTTGGCCGTCTTTTTCTATGCTTATTGGCTATCTGTATATTACGCACTTGATTCTTATGAAGCATATACCATTCCTGTGTTCATTCTATTAACAAATGTTTGTTGAGCAACTATTATGGGCCAGACACCTTTCTAAGTGTTGGAATAGGTAAGTGAATACATCAAACAGAAATTCCAGCCCTCGTGGCACATATATTCTAATTGGAAGACATGGGCTATATAAAAAGTAATATGTTCAATACGTAGAATTTTAGGTGGCGAGAAGTGTATGGGAGAAACAAGGTGGAAAAGAGGAACAGAGACTGCTGGGGTGAGGCTTACAGTGCTATGAGAAGTAGCTACAGGACGCCTCACCTAGAAGATGGTATTTGAGTAAAGGTAAGAGGTGATGATGCAGGGAGCCAAGCAGAGTCATGGGCAAAAGCAGGCGGTGGAAACAGTGCAAACGTCTCAAGGCTGGAGGACTCATTGGCCCAAAGAGCATCAGATGTATGGCAGGAATGAAGAGAGGGAGGAGAGTAAGAACCTGCGGGAAGATCAGAGGTAAAAATGCCATCGGATTGTGTAGGGCCTTGGAGGCCATTATGTGGGCTTTGCCTTTCAGCACATTATGTGGGCTTACTTTCACCACAGTAAGTCCGGTTAGCATCCATCACGACACATAGTTACAATTCTTTTTTCTTGTGATGAGACCTTGTAAGAGCTACTCTTAGCAACTTGCAAATGAACTGTAATCGCCATGCTGCACATATACATTCCAGGCTTGGAATATGTATATGTGTGTGTGTGTGTGTGTGTGTGTGTGTGTGTGTGTGTATATATATATATATATATATCTATATATCACGTTTTCTTTATCCACTGACGGACACAAGTTTCTTTCATGTCTTGGCTATTGTAAATAACGCTGCAATGAACATGGGGTTGCCACATATCCTTTCAAATTAGCGTTTTGTTTCCTTTGGGCAAATACCCAGAAGTAGAATTTCTGGGGCATCTGGTAGTTGTATTTTTAATTTTTTGAGGAACCTGCATACCGCTTTCCACAGTGGCTGCATGAATTTACATTCCCACCAACAGTGCGCAATAGTTCCTTTTTCTCTACCTCCTCACCAACACTTGTTGTTTCTTGTTTTTGTTTTCTCGTCACACCATTCCAACAGGTATAGGGGCAATATCTCCTTGTGGTTTTGACTTTCATTTCCCTGATGTTGAGTGACATTGAGCACATTTTCTTGTACTTCTTGGTCATGTGTATGTCTTCACTGAAAATGTCTGTTCAGATTCTCTGCCCGTTTTCTAATTGATTTTTTGTTTGCTATAGAGTAATGAGGTTTTTGTTGCCTTTTTTTTTTTTAATGTTTGTTTTTGAGAGAGAGAGCATGCACGCCTGTTCGGGTGCTTTCACATATGTGAGCGGGGGAGGGATAAAGAAAGAGGGAGACAGAGGATCCCAAGCAGGTGCTGTCAACGCAGAGCAGGGCTCGAACTCATGAACCTGAGCGGTGAGATCATAACTCAGCCAAAGTCAGACGCTTAACCAACTGAGCCACACAGGTGCCCCGTGGTATGAGCTTTTTAAAATATGTTTTAGATATGAATCCCTTATCAGATATATGATTTGCAAATATTTTCTCTCATTCAATAGGTTGCCTTTTCATTTTGTTGATGGTTTCCTTTGCTGTGCAGAAGCTTTTTGGTTTGAGGTAGTCTCACCTGTTTATTGTTTTGCCTTTTGTTGCCTTTGCTTTTAATGTCAAATTCAAAAAAATTCATCACCAAGACCAATGTCAAAGAGCCTACTGCCTATGTTTTCTTCTAGGTGTTTTATTGTTTCAGGTCTTACATTCAGATCTGTAATCCACTTTGATTTAATTTTTTGTGTATGATGTAAGATAGTGGTCCAGTTCCATTTTTTGTGTGTATGGTTGTCCAGTTTTCCCAACACCGTTTATTGAAGAGACTTCCCCTTCCCCATCATATATTTTTGGCTTTTTCTTTTTGTCGTAAATTAATTGACCATGTATGCCTAGGTTTATTTCTGGGCTCTCTTTTCTGTTCCGTTGGACTATGTGTCTTTTATGCTAATGCTATACTGTTTTGATTACTATGGCTTTGTAATACAGTTTGAAATCAGGAATTATGATGCCTCCAGCTTTGTTCTTGTTTCTCAAGGTAGCTTTGGCTATTTGGGGTCCTCTGTGGTTCCATACAAATTTTAGAATTGTTTTTTCCTATTTCTGTGAAAAATGCCATTGGGATTTTGATAGAGGTTGCACTGAATCTGTAGATTGCTTTGGGAAATACGGACGTTTGAACAATATTAATTCTTCCAATTCATGAGCATGCTATATCTTTCTATGACTTCCTTCTTGCCAAGATGTTCAGAGATGCCTATGTGTGCATGCATGTAGGTGAGGGGATATTAGTTGTCACAATAACTGGGGACCAGGGATGCTCAACATTTTGCAATATACAATATGTCAGTAGAAGCTGTGCTAGAAGACACTGGTGCAAAGACACAGGAGGTGAACTGAGACACCATTCCTGCTCTCCGACTAAGAAATGAGGGGTACTTGCATCGGGCTGGGGCACTGTGGGTGATGAGGAAGCTTGATGATTCCGTGTATATTTTGAAGCTGGAGTTGACAGGACTTGTGGACCGATGGAATATGAGGGGAAGACTGAGAGAAGAATGAAAGGTGACTTAAGGATTTGGGGAAAAACGGAGTTGACGTTCCTTGGAAGGGCAAGGTTGAGGGAGCGGTGGGGGAGAAGGAGCGGCAGAATCACAGGTGCGGTCAGCTATTGTAAGTTTGAGACGCCTCCGGACATAGCAGTGGGCATCTGGTAGTAGGCAGATGAAAAGAGGCATCTGAAAAGAGATTCGGTAGGCATTCAGTAGGCATCTGAAAAGAGATTCTTGAGGGGGTGATTTAAATTTTGGAGTTTTACTAGGCCAGGTGATTAACAAAAGAGGGAGTTAGAAAAGGGAGAAGCCGTGGGGCTTTCCAACAACAAAAAAAAAAAGTCAGAGTGATGAGCAGGAGACAGCCAAGGAGACTTAGGAAAACTGTCCAGTGAATTAGAAGGAGAAAGAAGGTAACATTGAAGTCAGAGGAAATCTCCAGTCACCTTTGGCAGCATGGGTGGGTGCAACGTCGGGGAGGAAGATCTGCCTGGAGTGGGGTCACAGGGAGGGGGGAGATTCCCAGCCTTCCCCTGATAGCACGTCCTCCCTGCTTAGTACAAATATAAACTCTGGACAGAACACACAAACACTACTTGCGGATGTTGAAAAATACACAACCGAAGGCAGTTGTCGAACAGGGGCCAGTTTCCTTTTTCTTTTCTTTTAATTTTCGTCTTTTTTCTCAATGCTCCGCCCCCAGGGCAGGCTCTACTAGCTTCTCAGTGCATTTCAGGAGACTAAAACTCCAGTAGAAACGTCCCAGTCTTTCTGGCCAGAGGATTCAGGTAAAGGAAGCCCACCAACTGGAAAGAGAGAGTGTGTGTGTTAGCCTGGTGAGAGCGTGCGAGCAGGGGAGTGGCAGAAAGAGAGGGAGAGAGAGAGAATCCCAAGTAGGCTCCACGCTGTCAGCGCAGAGCCCAATGTGGGGCAGGATCCCACGATCCTTGAGATGGTGACCTGAGCCGAAACCAAGAGTGAGACGCTTCCCCGCCTCACCCACGGAGCCACCCAGGCGCTCCCAAATTTCCCTTCCTACCGTCAGTGTTTGTGAGGTTCTGTTTTTCTGCATCCACACTAGAAACGATAATGAGAGATTCCTTAATTTTTGCTGGTCTAATCGGTATTAAACGGTATCTGTGGTGGTTTCAATCTTTACTAAATGACTAATAAGGTTGAGAATATTTTCATATGTTTATGGGCCATTCATATTTTTCTTTCCAGTTAAGTATGTGACATCTTTTGCCCATTTGTTTTCCTATTGGGTTGTTTACCTTTTTCTTATTAGCTCATAAATTGTTAACTGTTCATTCTCTGTTGGTTAAATAAGTAACAAATGTTTAATCACGGTTCGTGGCTTGTCTTTTTCATCTAGAGTGTCTTTTGATGAGTGGAAGCTCTTACTCTTAATGTAGTTAAAATTATTCGTTATTTTCTTTTATGATTTTATGGATCTTTGGGGGGGGGTGTTTAAAAAAAATTTCCCTACTTAGAAGTCATAACAATACTTGGTCTTTCCACCTGAAGCTGACTCATGAGTGGTGTGAGAAACAATTTCATTTTTTTTATATGGCAATTCAGCACCATTTATGGAATAATCTATTATTTTCCCAGAACCTTCCCGGCACAGGTTAAGTTTCACACACGTGTGTGCCTCTTTCTCACTATTCTGTTCCACTGGTTTATTTATCTCTCCCAGTATCAATTCTGTATTGACTTGTTATAGAAACTAAATCACAAACTTAATTGTTACAACTTTATAATATGTCTAGTAGGTTCATTCTCCTATTTTGTTCTTTCTTTTGGACTATGTTGTTTATTCTTGGCCCTTTTCTAGGAAGACGAACATCTGCTTTTCAAGTTTCATGGAAATTCCTGTTGGAAACTTGTTTTAAATTCCATTGACTCTATGGATTAATTTATGCATAATTATGTCATATAACACTGAATTTTTCCATCAATGAGCATGGTATGAGGTTCCATTTTGGGGGGCCTTTTTAATGTCTTTTAATAAAGCTTTATAACTTTTTCCCATAATAGGATTTGCACTCTCTCTATTTGTATAATGAATTTATATTCAGCAAACTTGCTAAACCCTTATTCTAATAATTTAATTGTATATGTGTTACACATTTCTACCTTGACAGTCATATCCTGTGCAAATAATCCATTTTGTTTTTTCCTTTGCAGTCCTTTGATCTTTCACCTGGTTTTATTCTCTTACCCTCCTGGCTGGGTGCACTGGATAATGTTAAATAGGAGGGGGAATAATAGTGTTCTTGTCTTTTTCCTGATCCGTATTTCACCGTTAAAGTTTTATTTTTTTTAAAGATTCTCTTTATCTTTATTTAGGATATTATTCAAAGATTTTTTTTAAAAGATTCTCTTTATCTAGGTAAGCAAATTCCCTTGTGTACATTAAAAAAAAAATCAATAGGTATTGAATTTCTTCCTTTTTCTGCATCCATTGAGATGAGAAAGATTTTCTCCTTTAATCTGTTAATGTACTAAATTTCATGTATTTATTTTCTATTAAACTACCTTTGCGTTCACAGGATAAACCAAACTTGGTCATAATGTGTATTACCTTTTTTTATAAAGTACCTCCGTGCATGCACATGTGTGTGTCTGTCTCTGTATCTTTCTCTCCACTCTCCCCATCCCACTATTTTATTAGTCTTTTGAAGGCATAAACTGTTGACTTTGTTGATACTTTGTATGCCGTCTTTTTTTTCCTATTTCACTAATTTCTCTTCTTATCTCTGGGCTCTTCTCTTTTCTTTGAGCTTACTCTGTTGCTCTTTTCCTAATTTCTAAAAATGGACATTTAGCTAATTACATTTTTGGTTATTTTTCATTTCTTGTTTTTTTAACATAAACATGAGGTCTCTAAATTTTCTTCCTGTGTCAATTTTGGATTATCCCACAAGTTTTGATAATTTTTATTAATGTTCAGTCCTAAGTATTTCTTGTCCAGCGTGCATTCTTTGTCTCTACATTTCCGACCATATCCTTTAAAACTAAAATTTGAAAATTTTATTTTTATTTATTTTATTATTTATTTATTTTATTTTATTTATTATTATTAATGTTATTTATTCTTTAAAATTAAAATTAAATTTTTACATTTAAAAATAAAAGTTTTATTTACGTCGTTTATATCTTCTATGTTTTTGTACATTTATTTGTTTGCTTTCGGTACACTTGACCTATCGACAATGAAATGATGAGCAGTTACACAGCACTTGCTAAATACTGGGTGATGTTTCGGGCTCTTGACATTAGTTATTAGGGAATTATTTTATTTTATTATTATTTTTTAACGTTTATTTATTTTTGAGACAGAGAGAGAGAGGGACAGAGAATGAACGGGGGCGGGGCAGAGAGAGAGGGAGACACAGAATGGGAAGCAGGCTCCAGGCTCTGAGCCATCAGCCCAGAGCCCGACGCGGGGCTCGAACTCACAAACCGCGAGATCGTGACCTGAGCTGAAGTCAGACGCTTAACCGACTGAGCCACCCAGGCGCCCCTAGGGAATTATTTTAATCATCCTTTAAGGTGAATACTATCATTACCTTCATTTTACCTATGAGGAAGTTGAAAGTAAATAAGTAATTTGTCCAAGATCACACAGCTAATGAGTACCAGAATAAGGAATCATACCTGACACTCTGGTTGCACAATGCATGCTCTTAACTGCTATATCATACTATGTGTCAATAACTCTGGTATTCAAATCCCATATTACTGATGTATCTGTCATTTTCACACTGAAGTTCTATCAAGTTTTCATTATACACATTAGGGCTATTATGTTAGGTGAATTGAATCTTTTATCATTAGGCAGAACCCTCTTACCTCCAGTGATATTACTATTATCTGTTTTGTCTCTTATTAACATGGTCACTCCTGCCTTCTGTCTATATCAGCATGATGTAACCTTTCCATCTTTTGCTTTCAAACCTTTGGTGTCCTTATATTTTTGGCATGTCTCTTATAAATAGCAGTTAGCTTAATCATTAATTTTCATTTTCATTTTTATTGGTATATGTGTATCTTATAGATTCAGATACTTAGTGCTTTTCAATATCTTTATTCTGTAGGAGCTTTGTAATTAAAAAATTCCCCTTTCACGAAACTGAGAGTTGTTAAATTTTCACTGGAAGGACCTCTTAAAATATGTTTGTTCTGCCAGGACTCTTTGAAGGGGAAGAAACACACAGACACACACACTCAAGCCCCCTATCTGATTTTAACTTACTGGGTATGCTACATTTGGTTAAGTTTCATCAAATCTCTCCATAAAACTTTCAGAGGCAAAAAAATTCAGTTAAATTTTCAGAGGCAAAAAAATTCATGTATCAATCCCATCAGGACTTGGAAAGTGTCACCTCACCCAGTTTCATTGGAAAATCATAATTAAACCTTCAGCTTCATTTGTAGCCTAGCCAAAAATAACACAAATATCCTTTTAGCGGCACATCAATTTGCTTTTCTTTTTAAATTTTATTTTACTTAATTTTTTTTACCATGATAAGTTTATGTTACTTTGTTTTTTTTAATCTTGATAAGTGTACATTTAATTCCCATCCCCTATTTCTCCCATGCCCCCACCGACCTCCCCTCTGGTAACTCTCTGAACTCTATAGTCAAGAGTCTTGTTTCTTGATTTGCCACTTTCTCCTCCTGTTTTTTTTTTTTTTCCTTTGCTTGTCTTTTTTGTTTTTTATACTCCACATATGAGTGAAATCATATAGTATTTGTCTTTCTCTGACTTATTTCGCTTATTATACTCTGTAGATCCAGCCATGTTGTTGCAAATCACAAGATTTCATTCTTTTTTTATGGTTGAATATTATTCCACTGTATATAAGTACCACATCTTCTTCTTTTTAAAAATGCAATTTATTGTCAAATTGGCTTCCATACAACACCCAGTGCTCATCCCAACAAGTGCGTTCCTCAATGCCCATCACTCATTTTCCCTCTCCCCCAGCCCCCCCATCCATCCTTAGTTTGTTCTCTATATTTAAGAGTCTCTTGTGGTTTGCCTCCCTCCATCTCTGTTTGTATTTCTCCCCCTTCCCTTCCCCCATGGTCTCAAGATCCACATTTGAGTGAAAACATATGACATCTGTCCTTCTCTGATCCACGTTGCTGCAAATGGCATGATTTCATTCTTTCTCATTGCCAAGTAGTATTCCATTGTATATATAAACCCCATCTTCTTTATCCATTTGTCAGTTGATGGACATTTAGGCTCTTTCCATAATTTGGCTATTGTTGAAAGCACTGCTGTAATTGAGGGATCAGAAAAATGGCGACCCCCCAGTCTGTCCTTTATGGGCCAGGTGTTCCAAATCACTCTGTTCAAGCCGTCCTCACTGTGCCACGGGCACAAATGAGGTGATTTGTCCTACTCTCCCGATGCCCATGCCCTGGTGCTTGGCTGGGATTCAAACTCCTGCTCCATGAGCCCTGGTACTGGGGGAGTGCTGCCCCCACGCCACCCACTATATGGTCTCTGGCTGGCAGGCAGTCTTTGTCTTTTGAGCAGATAGAACCCCTCTTCTTACAGCACTCCAGGGAGGGTATCACTTTCTCCTACTGTGGACTGCACCCCTAACCTAGCCATGGAGCCTGGGGCTGGCTCCCCTCCTCTCTAGGTGCACGATCAGGGCAGCCGGTCTGGATCTCCTTGGGTTGATTTGGTTCCGGGCACTCTGTGCTTCCTGGGTGTGGTTTTCTGTTTCCTTCCCCAAATTCAGGAAGTTCTTAGCGATTATTTCTTCAAATAAATTTTCTGCCCTCTTTTCTCTCTCTTCTCCTTCTGTGATCCCTGTAACGCTAATGTTAGTACATTTTTTGGTGTTCCTGTGTTTCCTAAGTCTATTTTCATTTTTAATGTTTTCTTCTCGCTGCTGTTCAGCCTGATTGCTTTCTAGTACTCTGTTTTCCAAGTTGCTGATCCATTCTTCTGCTTCCTCAAATCTACTATTCATTCCATCTAGTGTATTTTAAATGTTTTTTATTGAGTTCTTCATTCCTGATTGGTTCTTTCTTATGTTTTCTCTTTGTTAAGGGTCTCACTGAGGTCTTCCCCTGTATTTTTATGACTATTGCCTTAAAGTGTCTGTCAGGAATATTACTTAGCTCTGTTAGTTAGCTCTCTTACGTGATTTTGTCCTGTTTTTTTCATTTGGGACGTATTCCTTTGCCTCCCATTTTGTCTAACTCTCTGTATCTCTTTCTACGTGTTAGGAAAGTCAGCTATGTCTCTTGCTCTTAAAAGTAGTGCCCTGCAGTGCAATGTTCCCTGTTCACCAGAACCTCACGTTTCGAGGGTGTCCTATGTGTTGCATTCCTCCCACTGTCGTGACTGAGTTGCATTCGCCTTCAGTCCAGTCATGTGCGATGGATCTCTTTGTCTGGTACGGGCAGGGTTTGGTCCCTGTGTTGTGAGTTGGCTAGTCTGGGGCCATCCCGGGCTTGAGTTGAGTCAGAGCAGGTGTTTGCTAGAGATAAGGTAGCACTGAACTGCAGAACCCTTTCCCTATGTTGAGAAGTTTCCTTGGGGGGGCTGGGCCTGCATTCAGACCAGATGAATGGCCCCTACCCCCTGCTGGGGCTGCAGTCAGACTGACACGTGTGGTTATCTTTTCCTCTCCCCGGGTAGGAGTCACTTTGAGGTTGTGTTGGTGACTGCGGGGGCTGCCTGCACACTGCCAGGCTTACGGCATTGCTTCGGACGGGCCCTTGCCGAGGGCCTTCTGGAGGGGGCAGGTCTGCAGGAGGTGCGGGCGGGTAGTGGTGTTAGCAAAGTTTGTGCAGGTCTGCTGTGGGAGAGGATGTGGAGCTTGGGGAAGACTTCGTAAAGCTGTAGCTGCAGGACTGGAGGTAGTGAGTCCACAGGAGAACGCAAGGGCAGGGAAAATGGCGCTAGCGAGGTTTGGGTAGGTCTGCTGTGGCAGAGGACCTCGAGGCAAGGCCTGGCTGGAGGGGCGGGGGGTGTCTGAGGTCACGGGGGTGGAGCACACCGTCAGCAAGTTAAGCGGTGGGTGTGGGTGCCGCCCTAGTTTCTGAAGGTGTCCCTGTGCCTAGGCTGAGGGGCAGTGAAGGGAAATGGCAGCTGCCAGCAATTTTGTTCTTGGAGAGGTGGGCCAATGAGCCCCGTGCCTCCAGTACGCACTCTGAGATTAGTAAACGAATGTCCCTTCCATATCCCCCGGGGGGTTTTCAAAATCCTCCTTCTGTGTTATATCTCCATGAGGCTGTTTGTTGTGTTGTCTCTCTCTCCCTCTTTTTTTTAATGTTTATTTTTTTTTGGAAGGAGAGAGAGAGACAGAGCATGAGCGGGGCAGGGGCAGAGAGAGAGGGAGACACAGACTCCGAAGCAGGCTCTGGGCTCCAACCTGTGGGCACAGAGCCCGACGCGGGGCTCGAACCCACAGACCGCGAGATCATGACCTGAGCTGAAGTCGGACGCTCAACCGACTGAGCCACCCAGGCGCCCCTGTTGTGTTGTCTCTTTAAGGGTGGGGACTCAGTTTCCCCTCGTCCTCCCAGCAACCCCAGAGCCAAGCCCACTGATTTTTAACATTCCACGTATTAAGCCCCGCTGGTTGTAAGAACTCAAAAAATTATGTCTCTGGTTTTCAGGATTTGTCTTCCCCATGCAGGTTCCTCGCATCTGGGGTGCCTAGTTTGAAGGTCTGTTCCTTTCCTCCCTCCAGGCCTCCGGCATCACTCGCTCTCAGGGACGGTCACATGGGTCCATTTAGCTCTGGACCATGTCTCTTCCCTTTCGACCCTCTTCCATGTGGCCTCTTCTCTAAATTTAGCTGTAGAGGGTCTGTTCTACCAGTCTTCGGGTCATATCCTGGATTAGTTACACCGATGGGGGTATTATCTAGTTGTATCCACGGGACGAGGTGAGCTTAGGGTCCTCCTACTCTGACATCTTTCTCAGAAGTCCTTTACCGGTCTTTTAAGCGAGAAAACAGTTGAACGTAGCTCTAGAAATATTTCTTTAAAAATATTTAAAAGCTATTTTCCATCTATTCATTTTCTCAGCGTTCTTTTTCTGGAACCTCTATTAATCAGATTAGTTTTCTAATTAGCTATCCTTTCTCTCTTATTTCTCTAAATGCCTGACTGCCGGGTGTTGTGTGCACGAAATATGCAGACGTGTCTGTGTGTGTGTTTGGGTCTGTGTCACAGTTTGTATCTGTGCTTGTGAGTGTACGTACATGTATGCACGTGTCCTTGTATGGACGTGTCCCACTCATGGGAGTGTGTGTGCACACATTTTTGTGCGTGTGCATGTTTGTGTAGACTATCTGGAGCGTCCCTGAGTTTGTTTGCAGTCGTTCTTTCGACCTGCCCTCCCTCATGCCGATGGCTCTGAGATCTGAACCTTTCCTGGGTACTGGGGGTGGGGGGGAGACAGGCTCTGTCTTTGACTCTGTCCCATTCTATGCTCACCTGGAGGCTGTCGTTTCTTCCAGCCTGCAGAGCCTTGTCCAGGGTGTAAAAGATAATGTTCAGAAACAGACGTAGGTTCTCTACGGGAATCTAGATAGAATAAAGATCTACACCATAGGTGGCATTTCCAATGAGTGTGAAAAAAATGGCTAATTCAAGAAATGGTGTGGGCATTCCTGTTCGCCATTTAGAAGACAACAAAGCGGGACCCCCTGCCTTGTTCTAGAAAACAACATAAACTCCAGATGGGATGAAGAGTCAAATATGAAAAAGGGAACACACAAAAAATACCAGAATAAATGGATCATTGAAAAAAAGTGTCACCTGGAGATAAAGAATGCCTTTGAAAAATGTCACGAAATCCAGAAAGCTGAGGGGCAAAACTGATAAGCAAGCTGCCTTCCTGGACATTACGTTTCTCGGGGCTGGTTGACCTCGCTCCCCATGATCCTCTCCCTCCTTGGATGCTAGTGGTCCTGCGACTGTCCTGCATGGGCTAGCCGCTTCAATCCACACTCCTTTCACTGAGAGTCCCCGCAGGCTGGGCCGCTGACCACACCTTGGCCACTCAGACTCTGTCTGAGAAGTGTGAATCTGGAGTCGGGGTCCACGGGGTCAAAAGCGGAGCCCTTCCCAAGGCTCTGATGTTGCCAGTTGCCTGTGGTTATGTGAGGGCCCATGTCCTCTCATGAGTTCCGTATCTCTTTGGGGCGCCTGGGTTGCTCAGTCCATTAAGCGACCGACTCTTGATCTCACCTCAGGCGATGACCTCACGGTTCACGGGTTCTAGCCCCGAGTCGGGCTCCACACTGGCAGTGCGCAGCCTGCTTGGGATTCTTTCTCTCCTCTCTCTCTGCCCCTCCCCCCACTCTCTCTTTCTCTCTTTCAAAATCAATAAATAAACATTAAAAACATTGTGTTTCTGTTTAAGTTAGCCAGAGCCAATGTTTGTGGCTTCCTCTCAGAGAACTCTGGTAAATGGAGAGCTGGATGGGGTGGGGGTGGGGGGAGCATCCCTGCCTTGCTCCTCCCCACTCCTCCCATAAAGCACTCTAAACCAGTTGAAACGAAAGTAACAAAGTGGGAAAATATTTACAGTAAGAATAAATAAATAAAGAACATTAAGGGCCAAGTCACAAACTGAAAACACTACCAATAAATACATGAGGCAATGGTTAGTCTTTCTAATGAGCAAAGGTATGCAGACTTTAAAAAAAAATCGAGTGTTGCAAACATCTATTAGGCTTTCCTGGTGGCAGAGTAAGCCACAGGCTGTATTTTCCAAGGCACGGTTGATTTTTCTTTCAAGTTTCTTTCTTTTAAGTAGGCTCCACACCCAGCGTGGGGCTTGAACTCACGACCCTGAGATCAAGAGCCGATGCTCTATCACCTGAGCCAGCCAGGTGCCCCTCAAGGTAATCTTTTCTAAACTGCAAATCTCGATTTCCTTACCTTCTGGACGTTTGGTTCCGTTTCCCAATGCCTTGTCTATTGACCGGCTGGCGGCAGGCTTGCCCCTTGCGTCCAAGCTGCACCCGCTGCACCGAGGGGGGCTGGCCTGAGTTGGGAACGCCGTGGGGCCAGGTTGGCCTGAGGATCCCTGCGCATCTGCTGGGGGCTCTCAGCCAGCCGCGACCCCCGCCCCAGACCTCTCCCCCCGCTCCTCCCCCTGGTTTCCCCCCCAGACCTCTTCCCCTGGCCCCGCCCCCAGACCCCTCCCCCTGGCTCCCCTCCCCCCACCCGTCTCAGCAACCCCCCCCCCCCCCCCCCCCCCCCCGCACACGGACCGGTCCGAGGCTCAGAGCCGCATCCCCCCCCTGGTGCTGCCGGCGTGGCTCTGTATCTGGAGCTTTACCGGAGCCCACCGTGCACCTCTGTAAAATTGCCGGCACTGCCCGGGGGCCGCGGGTAAGGAAGGGGTGGAGCGGAGTGCGCCGGGGCGTGCGATTGCCAGGTGGCCGCGGCGGCGGCGGCGGCTGGGGGGCAGAAGCGGAGAGGGAAGGAGGATCAGGAGCCCCAGGGCAACGCGGGTGGCGGGGCGAGGCACAGGGCTGGCGCGTGGAAGGGCTGGCCTGGGCCGGCGGGGGCGTGCGTCGGTCCCTGCACCCGCGTACGTGCGCACGCAGGGGGGGGGGGTGGTGAGGACGCGCGCGGCCTGCCGCGGTGTCCGAGCGTGCAGGCGTGGGAGTGGGGAGCCCCCGAGCGCGGCGGCGGAGCTCCAGGGAGAGGCACGGCTCCGGGCTGCAGGCGGCGTCCAGGGCGCGGGGGCGGGGTGGGTGGGAGGAAGGGAAGGGGCTCGGTCTCTTTGCCCTAACTCCTGCCTTTTCTCTCCTGCCTCCCCCTGCTCTTCTGCACGCACCCCGCCTGTGCTCGTTTCCTCTCACGGCTCAGGACACGCGCAGGAGGACCGCAGGCCTGGTCGCCCCCTTGAACACGGCGGGCTGTTGCCGGGAGAGCCGCCCGGGGACGCGACCGCGTCCTGTGGATGAGGGGTGCCGGCACCCGGGCACGCGCAGTGGTTACCTACGCTTAGGGGCCGGATTCCACGTTCCGCCCGTGAAACGCGCGCCCCGCTCTCCAGAACGGGAGGGGATGTTTACTAGGCATATTGGACAGACTGGTTTTCCGAAGTAAAGTCATAACTGAGATGCTGTATGTTGCCGTTGTGCTCGGATGCGCACTGGTGATGCTTCATCTGGTGTGCGCGCAGCGCGCCTCCATCATCACAGAAGCGGGGCGCAGCGCGGTGGGGAGACCTCGGACACCTCCAGCCGAGGCCACCTGCCACTCCCCACCTTCCAGGGCCCTCCGGACTCCACTTCTCTCCGTCCCAGCTTTCCCACCTGGCTCCTGTCTGGGGGCAGGCCTGCAGAGAGCTGATTCCTGTCCTTCCCGACGGGGACAGTGGCTTGGGGTGGCCTGAGTGCACTCTTGTTACTCTGCCAAAACGCAGCCTAAAGCATTCTGATTGTTAAATAATTCAGAAAACGTTCATCTGTCTTTGCTGCTCCTGTGAAACTCAGATCAAGTAAGTAGAAAAGAGCAGGGGAAAAAAATGTTTAATGTGATGTGAACATTGATCTTTCTAAAGGATCTGTAGCCCACAGAAATGATAAATCAGATAGCCAGCCAAATATTATATGTTAACTTCTCAAAATGTTGTCTTGAAGTTATGTTAATGCAAGTAATTCTCTAATATTCAGGAATCAGTTTGCCAAAAGGGTATTTTGGGGGCTTTATGTCAGTGAGGTCCATCCATATTGTAGCCTGTATTAATACTTCTTTTTCATTGCTGAATAGTATTCCAGGGAAGGATATACCACATTTTCTGTATCCATTCAGCGGTGGATGGACGTTTGGGTTATTTTCAGTACGGGGCTATTATGAATCACATTTGTGTACAAGTTTTTGTGTGGATGGATGTTTTCATTTTTCTTAGTGGATTTCTAGGAGCAAAATTGCTGGGTTTATAGGGTGAGTTTTACTTTCATTTTTAAAGTTTATTTCTTTTGGGAGAGAGAGAGTAAGAGTACCAGTGTGAGCAGGGGAGAGGCGGGGAGAGAGAGGAAGAGGAAGAATCGCAAGCAGGCTCTGTGCTGTCAGCGGGCAGCCCAACTCCGGGCTCGATCCCGTGAACCGTGAGGTCATGCCTGGAGCCGAAATCAAGAGGCGGACATTAACCGACTGAGCCACTCAGGATCCCCATGTTTAACTTGTTAAGAAACTGCCAAGGGCACTCCAGTGGTAGCAGGTGCAGCCTATGATATCGTTAGCCCTCTCCCTCCAAACCCTTGCAGCGGAGAGACGTCGGGTCATAAAAGATGACAAAGCAACAGATGTTCATCTGACGAACTCCAGAATTCAGTCAGCTCTGAGTTTTAACTCATATTGTGTAGGAGAGGGCATGTGTTCAAAGCTGTAATTACTTTTGGTAGTCTTTGGTCCACAGCTGCGGAAGACAATGTAGATACTTGATTAAAGTCTTCCGTTCTGTTTATATAAAACTATGCTTTGGGTTTGTGTTACTATGACGGTCTAGAAACACTTTTTTTTTTTTTTTTGGTAACTTCTCCTCTGTTGAAACGACCAATTTGGAGGGTACGATAATTATGGATGGGGCCACTAGACACGGAATTGACAAAAGCTCGCATTCCGGCCCCACTTAACTACCTACCTGTGTGATCTTGGGTAAACTCTTGAACCTTCCTAACCCCGAGTTTTCTCATCCACAAATTAAGGAGAATCACGTCCTTGTCTGTTTGTATTGTTTTGAAAACGAAGTGAGGAAATGCAAGTCAAGCATTTAGCTCATTGCCTGGTGCAGAGTAAGCACTTAAAAAATGCCAGCTATTTTTATCACTATTATAAAACTAGCTCATCTGCTTTCACACTTGTTCAGTTGTCATCAAGTTGCCGGGTTAGCTGTTGAACTCCCCAATACTCAGCAGCTGTGTTGCGTTTCCTGGCGAGGTGCTTTGCTCTGTTATTGTGACATCCCTTCTGGTCCCCAGTTCAGCTTGGCAACCACCGCTTGCTTTGATCACTCTGCTGTTCATCCCTTGCAACTGAAATTGTAGCATAGCAACGACGTTAGGCTGATAGACTCACTATATTCCTACGCTTCATTTAAGGAACACTTTCTTATTGTAAAATTGTAAAAAATTTGAAAGAGCATGAGATGGAAATAGAAATCACCATCCAGGAATAATGAATTACAGTTAACATTTTAATACCGCTCTCCTTAGATATGGATACACACACACACACACACACACACACAGTTCATATATATGTATATTAAAAAATAGGGCGCACCTGGGTGGCTCAGTCGGTTCAGTGTCTGACTTCGACTCAGAGTTTGAGCCCCATGTCGGTCTCTGGGCTGACAGCTCAGAGCTTGGAGCCTGCTTCAGATTCTGTGTCCCCACTCTCCACCCACCCCTACTCAGGCTCTGTCTCTCTCTCTCTGTCTCTCAAAAATAAACATTAAAAAAATTTAAAAAATAGATCACAACATATATACAGTTTTATGTTGCCCTTTTGTTCATTTAACACTGTGTTATAAATAATTTCTCAAGCCATTACACATTCTTCAAAAAGAATTTTAACTTACTTGCTCATGCTTTTGTCATTGGGCTTGTTTTCCAGGTTTTTGCTATTATAAGATATGAGTATCCTAGTGCAAGCATTTAAAAACATTTTAAGGGGCGCCTGGGTGGCTCAGTTGGTGAAGCGTCCGACTTCGGCTCAGGTCATGATCTCGCGGTCCATGGGTTCGAGCCCTGCACCGGGCTCTGTGCTGACAGCTCGGAGCCTGGAGCCCGCTTCGGATTCTGTGTCTCCCTCTCTCTCTCTGCTCCTCCCCCATTCATGCTCTCTCTCTGTCTCAAAAATAAATAAACATTAAAAAAAACATTTTAAAAGTTGAGGTAAGTTTACAGTGAAACATGTAGATCTTAACTGTACAGTTTGATGTGTTTTGAAAAATGCACACACCCAATATCCATTCCTTTATATAAAAAAAATTAAACCTGTCATCCCAGGAAGTTCCCTTGAGTCTCTTTTCAGTAAGTCTTTACAACCTGACCCTTAGAGGGGTTTTTCGCCTTTTCTCAAACTTCATTTAAAGAGAATTGATAAAAGAAAATTTCCTACAGATGATTTACAGATCTGCTTACTAGATCAGGTGGGTTTTTATTCTGTAATTCATGAATCAGGGAGCATTCACTCCAGCAGATAGAAAACAAACAGCTTTAAAAAGGCAAGAGATTGTTTTTTTTTTTACCAAGGTATCATTGGCATAAAACTTTATATTAGTTTCAGATGTACAACATGATTCAATATTTGCATACATTATGAAATGATCACAAGGGGGCTAGCTAACATCCATCACCACACAGTTACAAATATTTTTTCTTTGATTTAAGATTCGTTCTTTTAGCAACTTTCAAATATGCAATATAATACTTTTAACTATAGTCCCCATGTGGTACATTACATCCTTATTTATTTATTTATGTAATACTGGAAGTTTGTACCTTTTGATCCCCTTCACACATTCCACTACCCCCCCATACAAGCATACCTTGTTTTATTGTCCTTTGCTTTCATGTTTTATTTATTTTTGAGAGAGACAGGGACAGAGACAGAGAGAGTATGAACAGGGGAGGGGCGGAGGGAGAGGGGGACAGAGGGTCAGAAGCAGGCTCCGTCCTGACAGCCGCAAGCCCCGTGCCGGGCTCAACTCCCAAACTGCGAGATCATGACCTGAGCCGAAGTCGGGCGCTCAACCGACTGAGCCACCCAGGCGCCCCGTATTGTCCTTTACTGTGCTTCCCAGCTAATGGAGGTTTTTACGAATGGCAAGTCTGTGGCAGCCCGGTGTGGAACTCGTCCATTGGCACCACTCTCCCAGCACCACCCCCTCCCTTCGTGTCTCTGTGTCACATTTTGGTAATTCTTGCAACACTTCGGACTTCTTCATTATTACTACGTTTGTTTGGTGATCTGTGTCAGTGATTACTGTTTGCTAAAAGCTCAGATGATGGTTGGCATTGGGGGCAATAAAGTATTTTTGAATTAAGGTATGAATATTTTTTAGACATTGCGCTCGTAACAGACTACAGTATAGCGTGAACATAACATTTATGTGCACTGGGGGACCTAAAATTTCATTTGACTCGCTTTATTGTGATATTTGCTTTATTGCAGCGGTCTGGAACCAAATCTGCAATATCTCTGATGTATGCCTGTATGCGTGAGATTTCTGTGACTTAGTTCACTTAGCATAATGCCATCAAGGCTTATGCATGTCAGCAATGGCAAGGTTTCCTTCTTTTTTTATGGCTGAGTAATAGTGCGTTCTATATAATATATTACATGTATATTTTTAGAATATGTAATATATATTACATATGTATTTAGAATATATGATATATAATAAATATATACATAGTATAATAAATATAATATAATATATAAATCTCTACATCTCTATATCTCTATCCTTATCTATCTATGTATCCATGTACCTATCTACCTATAAAGTTGTTTCCATGTCTTGGCTATTCTGAATAATGCTGCAATAAACTTGGAGGTACAGCTATCTTTTTGAGTTAGTGTCTTTGTTTCTTTCACATAAATACCCAGAAGTGGAATGGCTGAATCATCCCACATGGTAGTTCTGTATTTAACTTTTCGAGGAACGTCCCTACTGGTTTCCACAGTGGCTGCACCAGTTTACATCCCCAGCAACAGTGCCCGGGCGTTCCCTTTTCAACAGATCCTCACCAACACTTGTTTCTTGTCTTTTGGATAATAGCAATTCTAAAAGGTGGGAGGCGCTATCTCGTGGTTTTGATTTGCATTTCCCTGATCACTAGTGATGATGAACACCTTGCAAGGAATTTTCATAGACCAAAGTGAGCAGGATTGAGGAAGTTTGGACGGGGCATTTGCAAATAGGTTAAAGCAGGGTTACTTTCCTTACAAGGAGCAAAGGCACTTCTTGGAGCTGGGTTAGGTGATCTGTGCCGGGCAGACCAGCGCTGATCAGTTGACCTAGGCCTTTCTTTTCTGGGGGAGCCAAGCACAGAGCATAGACACTTAAGTTCTGGTTTGCTTACATGGGGCTTAAACCACGAGGATCTTGAAGTTGGACCTAACCTGGTTACTTTAATGGAATTATACTCTATTTACTCTTTTTTATCTTGCTTCCACTCAGCATTATGTTCTTTAGATTCATCTGTGTTATTGTATATATTGGTGATTTATTCCTTTTTATTCCTCAGTCATAGCCCATAATATGAATATATCACAATTTGTTTATACATTTACCTGTTGATGGATATTTGGGTTGTTTCCAGTTTGAGGCTATCATGAATAAAGCTGCTATTAACATTTTTTTAAGTTTTTTAAAAAGCTTATTTACCTGTTTTGAGAGAGAGAGAGAGAGAGAGCGCACAAGTGGGGGAGGAACAGAGAAAGAGGGTGAAAGCGAGAATCCCAAGCAGGCTCCACACTGTCAGCACAGAGCCCCACGCAGGGCTTGAACCCGCGAACCGTGAGACCACGCCCTGAACCAAAATCGAGTTGGACACATAACCACCTGGGCTACCCAGGTGCCCCACCGTTATTACTATTCATTTGTAAGTCTTTTTGTAAATATGTGTAAGTTTCTCTTGGGCAAATACGTAGAAGTGGAATTTCTGGGTCATAGGGAAGGTGGATATGTGACTGTGTAGGAAGCTACGAGTTTTTCAAAGTGGTTATGGCATTGGACGCTCCCACCGGCCAAGTATCGCCACTCCTACAGTATTTGGAGTTGTTAATCTTTATTTCTAAGCATCCTGCTGTGTACTGATACGTCATCGTGTTTGAATCTGCATTTTCCTGATCATTAACGAATTAGATCTGTCTTGGGAGTATTGAGTTGTAGGAGTTACTCATATATTCTAGAA
Organism: Panthera pardus; assembly: GCF_024362965.1. NCBI lineage: Eukaryota > Metazoa > Chordata > Mammalia > Carnivora > Felidae > Panthera > Panthera pardus. The sequence goes on along the minus strand of NW_026526654.1, from coordinate 85,975,727 downwards.
ACAGGTCCTTTGTCAGATGTGTGTGCATTGTGAATGTTTTCTCCTGGACTGTGCCTGCCTGTTTATTTTCTGGGTGTTGTTTTTTGATGAACGTAAGTTTTATTTTTGGTGATGTCTGATAAAAGTTTTTTCTTTTATGGTACTTTCCAGGTCTTGTCTAAGAAATGGTTTCTTCTAGAAGCTGTACATGGCTAGTTTTTTTACACTCACGTTTATGATCCATTTTGAGTTAATTATTGTGTTATGGTTAAGGGATCAAGGCTTATTTAATTTTTTTCCACATGAACATCAAGTTTTAGCACCATTTATCGAAAAGACTTTATTTTCCCTATTGAATTGTTCGGGTGCCTTTGTCAGAGTTATTTAGTGGTATTTCTGGACTCTCTATTCTGTTTCAGTGACGCGTCTGTGTACATGTGTCTACACTACACTGTCTTGATCAGCATTAGCACGACAATAAGACTTGAGATCAGGTAATGTCTTTGATTGTCTTCTTTGGGTCCCTTGTTTTCAATGTGGAGGTCTTGCACATCTTTCGTGAATTTTTCCCCATGTATTTTATGATTTTGGCGCCCTTATGTTTTATGAAAATTAAATTTATTTGCTGCTGGTTTTGATAGATTGGATTTCCCCAAATGGCTGCAACGGTGTTTCCGATCCTTACGTTCCACCAGAATCTTGCCTCTTTTCCATCAAGAGCTCGAGTCTATTTCCTGTCCTCTCGAACGGACTGGGCCTTTGCGACTCCGTAACAGGTTGTGGTGGGAGGGAGACCGCAGGCGCTCCGAAGCTAGGTTAGAAAAGGTGACATAGCCCGACTCGGTCTCCTGGGACTGTTGGAAGCCAGCCACCATGCTGTGAAGAAGCGTCAGCTGCCTGGAGAGGACATGTTGAAGGACAGCAGAAGACAGCCCCAGCTAAAAGCCCAGCTTCAGCCAGCGTCACACGCCAGACACAGGTGCTAACGAGTAACGGGAAGGGGAGGGGGCCTGCGACACCCGCCCCTCCGGTCATCAGGAAGATAGTGACCGTTCTACTGAGTATTCCTTGTTCTATGTCCAATTTGGGAAAGTGCTCTCCAAAAACGATGTAAACATTAGCGGAATTTGGAGTCATCAGAATGCATTTACAGAATGCTGAATACGACTGCGTTAGAAGAATAAGGTTTTCTGTTAAATCCTCTTCTTTCCTGGATCTGTTGCCCAATACTCTCAGGGTTGCTTTTTAGCCTGTGTGTAAATAACAACAGGGAGAGAGGAAGGAGGCCTTATGAAGAAAGCCTAAAAGGAAATTGGTCTGGGGACAGAGGGAAAGGAAAGTGGTGAGGGATTAGTGGTGGCTTCCACCCCGACTGTATTGTCCCTTAAGCCGGCGAGGAGGTACACCGATGAACACTGTATGCATATCTATATCTTTTTATTAATTTTTATTTTTTAAATGTTTATTTTGAAGGGGAGAGAGGCAGAGCGTGAGTGGGGGAGGGGCCGAGAGAGAGGGAGACACGGAATCGAAGCAGGCTCCAGGCTCCGAGGCATCAGCACAGAGCCCGACGCGGGGCCTGAACTCACAAACTGTGAGATCATGACCTGAGCCAAAGTCGAATGCTTAACAGTCACCCAGGCGCCCCTATCGATATCTTTTTATATGGTGTACATATGCCATTTCCTTTTCAAAAATGTTTCCCTATGTATAGACATAGGTCTATATACATATGATATACGTATATATGTATACACGTATGACCATTTTTTCATGTGTAAACATTTTAAAAGGAAATGGGGGTTTTCGTTCGAGGAAAGGCGCTTAAGAAATGGGGTCAGGTCTTCATTTGTATGAAAGAACTTCAGAAGGACACAAGCCGGTTGTTTTCTAGAACCACGAAGATTAAGAACGGGCTTGAGTGAAAACAGAATTTTAGGTGGTTATAGGAAGGGAAGGATTGCTTGGCCACCCTAGTTCTTGAGTGTTGGGAGTGTGCTGCCCAGAGAAGTTGTGCAGATTTCGTTCCTTGGAAAACAGGGTCAGCCTTTCTGCTGTCATCCCATACCATACTGTCTCCGGGAGACCGGGTCTGTCGTTGGCTGACCTCACTGCTTAGGGAGAGGGCACACAGAATAGAGAGGATGGAGACAGCTGGCTCTCAGGGACGGAAAACTCGGATCCCCTTTTCCTTTACGTCATCCCTTAGGACAGAAAGGACTGCTCTTAGCTCAGTAGTATTTATCAACCCACAGTGCCAGGAGCTGGGTGTGTCCTTCTTGGTCTAGCTCTTGAGGGTTTTTTCCCTTCTGCATGCTGCTGCTGTCACCTGACTTGTGAATGCCTGGGGGGGTGACTCTAGAGAATGGAGGCGCAGGCTCTTTCTTGACAAGCCTTTGCTTCTATAGGGTAGACACAAAATGCATTTCTCTATTGTATACATACAATATTTCCCTGTCGCTGTCTGTTTTGCATTGGCTCCTTTTTTTTACAAGCGTTTTGGTCTCCTTTTGTTCTAGCCTAGGCTGCCCCTGACAAGCGTAAAAGCATTTCTCTGAGAGGTCAAGGACAGGTTATTGACTGATCCATACTGGCATTTGCGTTCTGAGACTAGTAACAACTAAATACTGGTCATCGGCTAGCTTCTGTCCTTTGTGCAGGTGTATCTTTAGAAGACTTCAAAGGTAAGATTTAGGTCTGGATCCTGTAGTCAAACGCCATCCTTAACTAACTTCCCCAGAGAGATACCCGCCCGTCAGATCAGGGAAGTTAACCACGGCAGTCAATGAAGTGACACAAGTTCAAGCGAGGCGCCCATCTATTGGCCCTCGAACCTACGACGTCATCTTCACAGTGGGCCAACTGGACTGTCTACAAAGTTGTCAGGACAGATTTGGTTATCGGAAGATACACACAAGAAGAAACAGAAGCACTCCCCCGACTTCATGATAGGGATGCAGGAAATCAGGGGAAGGCACTGAGCCAGTCTGTGGTGGGCAAGGCAGTGGCCTCTATTCAACCTACTCAGCTTCTTAAAAATTAAAAATAACTTCTATCTACTCTTTCTTTTCCCACCTGGTTATGGGCAGAAAATTTTTCATCTTAAAATTCGGGGTGGAAAAAAGCCCTCTTTTTCACCCGAGTCCTCTCCCGCTCTGCTTAAGCTCTCAAGGGGGTTGTTCTCCGTAGGAAATTGAATCATTAGTGACAAAGTTTTTGACAGACTCTGCTGGGACGAAGTTGCTTCGCGATCACCCTCAGCAGCTAAGACCCACTGAGAAAACATCTTCCACCCTGAAGCTCTCAACTCCACAACCGAGAAAGTTCTCTTCTTCCTCAATACCATGCTGAAGATTCACACTTCTTATCAGAAACACTTTTTTCCCCCCCTGAGGGCCCAGAATGGGCAGGCAGGGAATCCCACCTGAAGCTAAGGTTGCCAGTCTGTCCATCCCTTCTGCACGTTTTTCTAGGAAAATGCGGGGCAGAGGCTAGCCAGGAGGAGCTGGAGGGATGCCTGGCCTTTTCTCGTGGGGCACCGATTCTTTCTGCTGAACTCTGTTCCTCTGCTGGTCCGTCCCCGGTAGTTACGCTAAATTTAGTGTAATGATCACATCAATAAACAAACGCAAGGTCAGCCTCTCTTACAATCATGTTTCTCTTTCACTCTGAGGTCGGAATTTCATCAGCTACTAAACATTCAGCCTTTTCCCCCTCTCTTTATGGAACTGTGCCCAGAAGGACCAAGTGGGGTTTGAACGCTGAGTAAAAACAGTAAGGAATGGACCAAGTGACCTTGAACAAATCACCTCACCTGCCACTGATTTTGTTTCCTATGGAAGGTGTGTCGGTGTGTGTGCGCGAGTGTGTGCGTGTGGGGTGAGCTAAGCGAGCTAAGTATTCGTAGGGGCTCCTCACAGTTTTAACGTGCCACTAACTAGAATTCTAGGCGGGCTGGGGGCCCGGAGTCTGGACACCCAGGTTTTCTGTTTTCCAGACCCCACACCTTAGAAGTACCTGTTCTTTGCAGCCGATCCCACCACAATGTACACAGAACAGAAAGCGAGAGAAGCCGGCAGAGTCAGGAGTCCCGAACGATTCACACGGGACAAGCGCACCACCTAACAAGGGGCAGGTATAAGAGGCAGCGGGCAGGGGCAGAAAAGGGCACCCTGAGGTGCGCTCGCGCCCCAGAGGAGCCCCCTAGCGCACCGCCCCGTCCCCCCACCCGTCCCCTCTCCGCCACCTAAGAGCCCCCCGTGCTGCGGAACGTTCCAGACTCTTCCCGGCCGCGGCCGCGGCCCGCTCCGCCTCCCGCCGGGCTCCCCGCCGGAGGGCCGGACCCCTCCCCCGCCGCCGCCGCCGCCGCCGCCGCCGGGCCAGCGAGGCCCGCAGCGGTGGCGTCCGCGGGCGCTGCCGCATTGGCCGGCGGCTGCGGCACGGACGGCGCAGCCTCCTCCTCCTCCGCCGCCGGCGGCCCCGCAGTCCGGCCCGGGAGCGCGCCCACCCATGGCCCTCGGGCCGCCGTCCCTGCGCCCAAGCCCGGCGCGCAGCCTCCGCCGCTCGCCCGGGGCCGCCTAGCCCCCGAGCGGGGCGCGATGCCGAACGCCTCCCGCCTGGACAGAGCGCTCAGGATGTCCCTGCCCCGAAGGTCGCGGATCGGCTCGTCCGTTGGTGAGAGGGGAGGGGCGCGCGGCGGGGAGGGTCGGCGGGGCGGGGGGGGGGGGGGAGGCGGGCGCGCGGAGGGGAGCCGCCGCCCCGCCCTCCTCCCGCCTCCCGCCGCCGGTGCTCGCACCTGGGGGTGGGGGTGGGGCGCGCCCGCGCCGCCGGGGGGGCCGCACGCCGGGCGAGGGGCGAGGGGCGAGGGGCGAGGGCGCCGGGGACCCCACTCCGCCCGCGGGGCCGGGCTGCGGGTGCGCGCGCTCGGGGTGTGTGCGTGTGCGCCGCCGCGCGCGTGCCCGGCCGCCCCTAGGCGGGGGGTTCGCCGTCCCCCGCTGGGTGGGCGCGGAGACCGTCGGGCGTCGGCGGGGCCGGTCTCGCCCTGCGCGGTGTTTGCTGCAGGGCCCCGGGGAGCCGAAGGGCCCCCACGAACGTTCGTCGCCACCTGGGCCCTGGGGACTCGCGCGCGCACCCGGCGGCGACGCACCGGCTCTCGACCACCCGCACGGCCACCGCACACGCCCCGCTGCGCTCGGGCGCCCGGGCGTTGGGGCGCCTAATCCTCTAAAGCCCGACACCCCGGTGCTTCCACCCCGGCACCCCCGGCCCCTCCCGTCCGGACGCTCGCATTTTGTTTCTTACAGACTATATTTAGAAAGCAAAGTCGCGTTAAGCTGGATGTTACGTGATTATGATGCACGATGGGTTACCTAGACCCTCCCCCCCGCCCTAAGGAGAAATCTCTTACCATTTCAGGGCGCCCTGCAAGTTTCTGGGTAGATCTTTGATTGGAGGAAGGGACAGGGTCTGCACTTTGGGGCTGGGGGCGTTTGGAATTTCTGTGCAGTTTTTGTCGTTTGTTTTGAGAAAGTAGGCTTCTAAAAATAAGTGACTTTCCCATTTCTCTGGTTGAGTCATGTGAGATGGAAACGGCAGACCAGTGTTTCCACGTTATCGTCCGGGCGCCTTCAGACTGGTTGGAGGAGAAGCCCAGTGCGAGAGGATCGCTGGCCGAGACTAGGCAGTGCCGAGCGCGGGCTGAGGCAGGGAGCCCCGCTGGGAGGGGACGGCGGCCATCCGGGGGCCGGATGGTACCTGTGACAGTGCTTAGGTGGAGCGGAACGGGGCGGAGGGGCGGGGAGAGCGGGCAGGGCCGCCGCCATATGTTGGAAGGCAGAGGCAATAGCATTGTTCCTGATACGGATTGAGGCTTCAGTAAACAGAGAATCAAGGGTGGCTGGGAGGAGAAAGAGAGTGGAAGAAGGTGCCACTGTGTGACGGTGCCGTCGCACAGAGCCCCGCTCTTGCGCGAGTCCTGCGTTGGCTTTAATGCTGTGTTGTCGCTGTCTTGGAGGCCTTAGTGGGTTTTGAATGAGGGGCCTGCAGTTTGATTTTGCAGCGGGCCCTGCAAGTTACGTAGCCAGGGTGTATAGATGTGGCCCAGGAGGGAAAGGTCCTTGGACGGAGCCCTAGGTGTGGTGACATTTCAAGGTTAGGGCAACCGCCAAGGGGCTGAGAGGATGGTCGAGGGGAAGCCCGGAGAGGTCCTCTGAAGCTCAGTGAGCCAGCCGTGCGGAGGGCAGGAGTGCTCAGCTGTGCCCAGTGCTGCTGGGAGCCCAGGAAAGGCACCACCTGCCGACAGTCCGTCATGGAGGGCACGGGTGACCTTGCACGGAACTGTTTTGTGGCCGCGTGGGCGAGAATGTCTACAGAACACCTTCAGAGAGACTTAAGGGGACAGATATTGGAGACAGCAAGTACAGAAAACTCTTGGCTGAATTTTGTAGCAAAGGGGGAGAGAGAGCAATGGAGTGGTAGATGGGGGAGGGAGGGGAGCTGTGAGTTCCAGGGAGGTTGTTTTATTTTAAGACTAGTATTGCAATCGTGCAGTGGATGGTGTGAATGTCAAAGCAAGAGGTTTTTAGGGAGAAGGGAGGACAGTGATCTGAGATCAAGAGTGAAGAGCAGGGTCAAGGCAGAGTAACAGAGACAAAAAGTCCAGAGGTGGGCGAGATAGGGCATTTGCCGATGAAAGGTCGCAAGTTCCAGAAGACAGGAGGGTGCTAAGAGGTGGCATCTATGTGAAGAATTTGCATATGGTGGGAGGAGGAAGGGGGCCACTCCTGTGAATGAGGGTACAGGCCTGATAGGCTGAGTTTGGATGATGATCAGGAGGGAGGGAAGTGCTGGGGCTGGGGGTGCTGCAAGGGGAGGGCCGGTCCATGCTGGAGGGTTAGCCCAGGAGTGTCCTGAGCTTTGAAACTGGTTTGCAGTTGACAGAGGTGCGACACCATGAGTGGGACATTGCCATCAGCAGAACTGGCACTATCACCACCCATTCTGCAGAAACTCTTTTTGGTACTTTACTCCTTCATGTGGAAGAGGTTCTTCAAAGAACCTTTTCTTCTTTCCTTTTCTCTTTGCTTTTCTTTTCATTTCAAACAAGTCTTTTTTTTTTTTTTTTTTTTTAAGCGTTTATTTATTTTGAGAGTGAGAGAGACAGAGTGCAAGCAGGGGAGGGGGAGAGAGAGAGAAACAGAATCCGAAGGAGGCTCCAGGCTCCGAGCTGTCAGCACAGAGCCCAACGTGGGGCTGGAACCCACAAACCACAAGCTCCTGACCTGAGCTGAAGTCGGATGCTCAACCGACTGAGCCACCCAGGCGCCCCTCGAAGAACCTTTTCTAAAATGAAAGGAAACAAAACAACAACCTGTTAGAATTTGGGTTAAATTTGCATTAAGTTTATAGATTAATCTGGAGCGAGTAGACATTTAAAAAATGTTGTCCCTTTAACCATAAACATGGTATTCTCATCATTTATATATGTCTTCTTTTATGTCTTAAAAAATTTTTTTAATGTTTATTTATTTTTGAGAGAGACAGAGCATGGGTGGGGGAGGGGCAGAGAGAGGGAGACACAGAATGTGAAGCAGGCTTTAGGCTCTGAGCTGTCAGTACAGAGCCCAGTGCGGGGCTTGAACTCACCAGCCGTGAGATCACGCCCTGAGTCGGATGCTTAACCGACTGAGCCACCCAGGCGCCCCTGGGTCTTTTCTTAAAGTGTCGTAATTTTCTCCATAAATTTCTATGCATTTTAAAAGGTTTATTGCAAGATACTTCTGTTACTAGAATAAATGAGCTTATTCAAAAAATACATTTTTAATTGGTTGTTGCTGACGTCTAGGAAACGAATTTTAATGTTGACTGTTGTATCAACAACCTAGTGAACTGTCATAAATTTTCGAAGCTTAGGGTTGCTTTAATTTTGTGTGTGTAGACGTTATCTGCAAATATTAATTTCATTTCTTCCTTCATAATTGTTATAACTCATATGTTTTTCTTATTTGATTACATTCATTAGTACTGCCAATAAAAGTTTGACCAGAAGGGCCATTCTTGCTCTGCTCTTAGAACATTAATGCTTCCAGAACTCTCTGTTGAGGAATGGTGCTGGAGTCCGCAGCTGTTCTGTAGGACTCTAAGGAAGCACTCTGTACTTTAGGGCAGAGGCGGGTTTATTGTGCATTTTAAGACACTGGTCAGGGACCAGCGGAATGCTTAAAGCTACCTGGGTGGTTGTGAGGTCTTTCCCTTTCCTCTTTCCTCCCTGGGTCTTTGTGTTCAGGAAGAGTGCATCCCGGCCCCCGTATCAGAATGGCCATAATAAAAAATAGTGACCTCAGCAAATCCTGGCAAGGACGCAGAGGAAGCGAATCATTCCGACATTGTTGCTGGGGATGTAAAACGGCACAGCCACTCAGGAAGAATGTTTAGCAGTTTCTTTTCTTTCTTTCCCTGTTTTGATCGAAGCATGGTTGACACACAATGTCACATCAGTTTCAGGTGCACGACACAGCGATAAGATGTGACATCTCTGTGTGTTACGCTGTGCTCACCACGAGTCTGGCCCCCGACTGTCACCACTCAGCGTGTTGACTCTGTTCTCTATGCTGTACCTTTCACCCCCCTGACTTACTCATCCAGACTTGTGGAAGCCTCTCCCTCCCGCCCTTCTCCGTCCGTTTTGTCCGTCTCCCACTCGCCTCTGCTCTGGCAGCCACCAGTTTGTTCTCTGTATGTATGGGTCTGTTTCTGCTGCTTTTGTTTTTTAGATTCCACAGATAAGTGGAATATGGTATTGTCTGTGACTGCTTTCACTTAGCATAACACCCCCTAGGCTGATCCGTGTTAGCAAATGGCAAGATTTCATTCATTTTACGGCGGGGTATATTCCATGGTATGTATGTATACGTATGTATATATATTTATCCGTCTCAATGATCAGTACACAGTTGTCAGTGGACAGTCAGGTTGCTTCCATTTCTTGGCCATTGTAAATAATGCTGCAGTGAACATAGGAGTTCTTCTGTCATTTTTGAATTAATGTTTTTGTTTTCTTTGGCTAAATACCCAGTAGTGGAATTACCGGGGTATATAGTATTTCTGTTTTTAATTTCTTGAGGAAACTCTGTGCTTTTTTTGTTGGCACCATGCTGCACCAATCCACGTTCCTGCCAACGGTGTACAAGGTGTCTCTTTTCCCCACACCCTCACCTACGCTTGTTATTTCTTGTCTTTCCGATACCGGCCATTCTGACAGGCTGGTAGAGTGACATCTCATGTGGTTTTGGTTTGCATTTCCCTGATGATGAGTGATGTTGAGCACCTTTTTAGGTGTCTGTTGGCCACCTGGATGTCTTCTTTGGAAAAATGTCTATTCAATGCAAATTAAATAAATAAATAAATTATTAATAAAAAAAGAAAGACAAATGTCTGTTCAGGTCTTCTGACCATTTTTAATTGGATTTTTTTGGGGGTATTGAGTTGTATAAACTCTTTATTTTATTTTATTCATTTTATTATTTTTTATTATGACATTTATTGTCAAATTGGTTTCCATACAACACCCAGTGCTCATCCCAACAGGTGCCCTCCTCCATGCCCATCACCCACTTTCCCCTCCCTCCCACCCCCCATCAACCCTCAGTTTATTCTCCGTTTTTAAGAGTCTCTTATGGTTTGTCTTCCTCCCTCTCTCTTTTTTTCCTTCCCCTCCCCCATGGTCTTCTGTTAAGTTTCTCAGGATCCACGTAAGAGTGAAAACATATGGTATCTGTCTTTCTCTTATGACTTATTTCACTTAGCATAACACTCTCCAGTTCCATCCACGTTGCTACAAAAGGCCATATTTCATTCTCTCTTTGCCACGTGCTATTCCATTGTGTGTATAAACCCCAATTTCTTTATCCATTCATCCGTTGATGGACACCTAGGCTCTTTCCATAATTTGGCTATTGTTGAAAGCACTGCTGTTAACATTGGGGTACACGTGCCCCTATGCATCAGCACTCCTGTATCCCTTGGGTAAATTCCTAGCAGTGCTATTGCTGGGTCATAGGGTAGATCTATTTTTAATTTTTTGAGGAACCTCCACACTGTTTTCCAGAGTGGCTGCACCAGTTTGCATTCCCACCAACCGTGCAAGAGGGTTCCCGTTTCTCCACATCCTCGCCAGCATCTATAGTCTCCTGATTTGTTCATTTTAGCCACTCTGACCTGTGTGAGGGGATATCTCATTGTGGTTTTGATTTGTATTTCCCCGATGAGGAGTGACATTGAGCATCGTTTCATGTGCCTGTTGGCCATCTGGATGTCTTCTTTGGAAAAATGTATTCAATGTAAATTAAATACATAAATAAATTATTAATAAAAAAAAGAAAGAAAAATGCCTAATCAAGTCTTCTGACCATTTTTAATTGGATTTTTTTGGGGTATTGAATTGTGTAAACTCTTTATATAATTTGGCTATGGTAGTTTCTTATAAAGCTGAACACACAACCGTCATTTGACATGGCAGTTGTCCTCTTGGGCATTTATTTCAGAGAAATGGAAACCTGTCTTTACACAAAAACTTATGCGTGAATATCCATAGCAGCTCTATTCATAATAGCCAAAATTTGCATGTCTTTCCATGGCTGAAAGGATAAACAAGCTGTGGTATATCCATACCATGTAATACTACACAGCAATACGCAGGAGCCAAATACTGGCAAACACCACCACTGGGGTGGGTCTCCAGGGAGTTGTGCTGAGTACAAAAAGTCTAATTACGAAGCCTACGTGTCACCTTATCCTGTTTATATGACATTCATGGCAATGTCATATAAACATATATGACATTCATGGCAATGGCAAAATTATAGGAATGGAGAATAGGTTGGCGGTTGCCAGAAATGAAGGAGGGTGTACGGGCAGGAAGGATCAAACGGCAACATGAGGGATCCTTGGGGTGGTGAGAATGTTCTGTGTCCTGACTTATCCGATAGCAGTGCCCTGGTGGTGATATTGTGCTATAATTTTGAAAGATGTTTCCACGGGGGAAAGCTGGGCAAAGGGTACACAGAATCTGTGGGTCTTACAACTGCATGTGGATCTAAAATGATCTCAAAACGTTTCATGAAAAAAAAACAACAAGGTAAACTGTAGTGATTTTTCGTCAAAAGAAAATAATTGTCAAGTTTCAGATCTTGTAATAAACTCTCAGTTTAAGACTGGACTGAAATTATTATGGTTTCATTGATAGGATGTTTCCTCGGGGAAATTGCATTGTACATCACCTGTTTCTATAACACGGCAGAGCCTCTGTGTTGGATAAGCTCTGTGCTTGACGCATTACCTCCTGCTTGATGTCATCCTGGCGGGGTCTGGGGCAGGGGTACTCCGTTGAGATTATTCTCATTTTTTATAAACTCGTAGTGAAGGGATCAAAGGCCACCGTCTGCTTCAAGATGATGCGCTCAGCTGCGTACTATTTAGTAAAATAATTCTGGGATTATTATTTTTTGCTCATGAGGTATCTTTGACTCCTGTCTTCATCTGGATATTCAAAGGTACTTTTGCCAATTCTCCCTTTCTCCAAATATGTGTTCGGTGTCCGTGTGGCTCAGATATTTCACCAGGTGATGGGAATACGGAGACTGACCAGGGGTGGCCCCCCGGCCTGTCTGGAGCGTCCCGTTGGCCCAGGGAGGAGCCTTTCAGTCCGGTAAGGGGGACAGAGCGGAACCGGAGCTGTTGATTTTAACAAATACGTACTGAGTGCCCACCGCGTGCCGGGCACCGCTCCCGGTGCTGGAAACGCAGCGGTGAGCGGGGCAGGTGCTCTCTTATGGAGCCTGTGGCCCTGGTGGTTGGATACAACACACGGGGTCGGCGTGCACAACTCTTCCTCTGCCTCACCGTGGCACGCATGGCCCGTGACAGCTCGTGGAGGGTAACACTCGCGGGCAGCGCGCACGGATGAGTGACGAATCTGCGAGTGTGTGTATGGGTGTGCAGGGTGAGGTGAGCTGTGAGGACAGAACGGAAGAGAGAGTTGTTTTTTACAGACTGTGACGTCAGAGGTATCTAGGAAAGAAGCTGCCTCCCTGTTTTATTAAATTTAGGGATTTGGGGGGCGCCTGGGTGGCTTGGTCGGTTAAGCGTCCGACTTCGGCCCAGGTCATGATCTCACAGTCCGTGAGTTCAAGCCCCGCGTCGGGCTCTGTGCTGACAGCTCAGAGCCTGGAGCCTGTTTCAGATTCTGTGTCTCCCTCTCTCTCTGCCCCTCCCCTGTTCATGCTCTGTCTCTCTCTGTCTCAAAAATAAATAAATGTTAAAAAAAAAAATTAAAAAAAAAATTTAGGGATTTGGCTTAAATGACAGAAGATTAGCAATGGAGAGCGGGTGGCCAGCCAGCGCACAGACCAGAGACGGAAACCGGAGGAGGACGGCAGATCTTCCAGAAGCTGTCCCCGGTGTCCTCCTCCCAGCCCCACCCTGGACCCATCCATGTCCTCTGCCCTCTCCTGGTCCTCAAAGGTGGTTTTTTTTTTTGTTTTGTTTTGTTTATAAAGAGTTCCCGTGTGGACTCAGTTTTCCCATAACCACCTGCCCCACGTTTCAAGGGGCCAAGTGGGAAAATGAGGGCAGCGGAAAGTGGAGAGAGCTCTTCTGTTAGAATGTGTGCCGGGAGGCCTAGTTGGCTGGCGTGTTGAATTAAGAACGTGCAGATCATGACCTGCGGAGTGAGGAGGCGAAGGCCACTTGCCTGAGGCTGGCAGGGGGCTCCCTCGGCCCCCAAGCGCCCGCTTTGGGAAAGTGAAAGCCCTCTGGGTCGTTTTGACCAAAGGTGAGGTTTTGGTACGCTTACACAAAGGGAGGAGTCACCAGAGTTATTACCCGCAAAGCCCAGAAATGGGGCTGGGGGTGCAGTGAGCTGGGGGGAGGGCAGTCCTCCATCGGGGGGGGGCATGAGCGAGCCGGAGGCAGAGAACAGGGTAGCAAGCACCTGTTTCCTATAAGGTGGTCAGGGTGGAGGGCACTAACTTCTGACGGCCTTAACTCGAAGGGGTTTTTTTAAAAGATGCCTCGGGGAAGGCACGGTGGGAACTTTCGGGGCCCTCCCAAGCTCAAGTCCATCCGTGAATGTCCAGACCCTGGGTATGAGCAGGGGAGCCATGCCGTAAAATACCCAGGCGGCAACTCGGAAACACTAACGTTGTCTTTCATCACGAAGGGCGGGACGGCGTCTCGGAAATGGCCAGAAAGACAGTTCAGAGACATTCCTTGCCTCTTGGTTAATTTCTGACAGGACCAGCTAATCCCCCAAGTCCAGTGTGCTTTTGGCCACCTCCGGTGCACGTGGTTCAGTATCACACCCAAGCCGAACAGAACAGGTTCTGTGTTTGTTTTCTGTTCCTCAAATGGAAAGACTTAAAGCGTTAGGCCTAATTGCTGCTGCTTCTGTTTTCTCTGTCTATCCTGTGGGTACTCAGAGCTCTGACTGAGCTCTGTCATGGATTAATTTTGGACTTGGTCTAATGGTCTAGATTGTGTTTGGAACTTTCTTAAAAAAAATTTTTTTTAATGTTTATTTATTTTTGAGACAGAGAGAGACAGAGCATGAACGGGGGAGGGTCAGAGAGAGAGGGAGACACAGAATCTGAAACAGGCTCCGGGCTCTGAGCTGTCAGCACAGAGCCCAATGTGGGGCTCGAACCCACGGACCACGAGATCATGACCTGAGCCGAAGTCGGACGCTTAACCGACTGAGCCACCCAGGTGCCCCGTGTTTGGAACTTTCTTGATGGCAGTATGCATCGGGGTTCAAATACCTAGCTTTAGGATCAGAGAGAATTGGATTCAGTTCTGTATGACGTTGGAAAGCTTCCTTTATTTCTATTATAGGTGTGAATGAAAATAAAATTTTGTACCCCATGGGGTGGTTGTGATTAGTAATATGTATAAAAGTGCATGCCTTGGGGCGCCTGGGTGGCTCAGTTGATTGAGCATCTGACTTCAGCTCAGGTCATGATCTCGCAGTTTGTGAGTTCGAGCCCCGCGTCAGGCTCTGTGCTGACAATTCAGAGCCTGGAGCCTGCTTCCAAGTCTGTGTCTCCATCTCTCTCTGCCTCTCCCTTGCTCATTCTCTGCCTCTCTCTCTGTCAAAAATAAATAAACTTAAAAAAAAAAAAGTGCATGCCTTAATTATTTGATACATTAAGAGAACCTTGTGATGCAATCACGCTTGTATTGACAATATACAAGGTAAACTCGTACCCTGCATGACCGCGGAATTGACAGAAACTTCACCTCTCACCATTTCGCCCGGCTAAATCTCACGATGGAGGCCTGCGTAGGACATGAGTGTATGAAGTCACCACTCGAGCATTTAAGGATTCTTCGCGTGTCCTTATCCGGGTGTATGTGATCACCCGCCAAGCACTCTGATATACGTAGAGAATTCATCCTCCAGAGTCTCTGGAGACTTTCCCCTTCTGTTCATTTGTCCTACCGTCAAGGCCCTTTTTTTCCCCTACAGGTGGCCGGTAAACACCCTAGTTGACGGCTTCAGTTGCTTAATAATTGACTTAACTTTTACAGCGGATGTTTTATTTTAAACCCTTATCTGACCGAGGTGCCAGCGAGACTGACGTTTAAATTCTAATTATTCTCTAAAAAGCTTTGCAGACACTTAGGGGAGGATGTGCACAGAACACCTTTAAAGGTGAGCCTCTGCCTTTCCTTCTTGGATCTTTACATTTACTAAATATAACCTGCGGTCAATGCAGCACTAGATACAAGATCTTATTTACATCCATTTAGGCCGGGGAAAGTGCTCAGGGCCGATGCTAACAACTGTTAAGAAAGTCTAAAAATAAAAGTGATGTCATGTTCATGCCCTGGGAGTTCTTCCCCGTCGTTAAGGGCAAACTCCGGAATAAGACCTGGGAGAGAGCCCTCACCAGGACAGAGCACCAAGGAAGCCAGGATGGTTGGTTGCCCATGCGAAATACCCTGACGACCTGTAGGGACACGGTCACACGTGGACACCTGGGTCTTTCCTGCAAAGATGTGTTCATGAGGGTGCACGAGTAGTACTGTTCATTCATCAGTAGTGATTGTGGAGGGCTCCCTGTGTCAGCACGAACGTGTGTGTGTGCGCGCGCCCGCGTGTGCATGTCTCTTCCTCGGACAGTTCATCTCTTACTTTGCTCATTGCTTGTAAGAATCAGAATCCGATATAACATCACCTGTCACCCGAAAAAAGTGACCTAATCTCAGTTAACTTTGAACTAGAGATTTTACATTTGCAAGTAGACTTTCCAGACTTTTGTAATCTCATGCTAAATAATAAGCAAATGTGACATTTCACACATTTCGGTGATGCGTTTGGGGGCCGCTTCTCCCTCTTCTGTCCCGAGGGGTGCTGTGTGAGCGGTGATCAGCACTGGGGATCCCTGGATTACTGTAAATATTTTAAGCACATTCCCGAGACTGGTCGTACGGGAAACTAGAGTAAGCAAATACTACACGGAGTGAGGACCTCTCTGCTCTGACATTTGGAACCTCATTCCAGATCCTAAGTTCAGGGACGGTCGCTTTTTTTTCACCGGCCTTCAGTGATGCCTTCATATCATGGACAAGCTCATTCACATTCAGAGGGAGACACTGCAGACTGGCAAGCTGTTCAGCTTCGTGCCCCACAGGATCAGGCCTCTTATGAGCTATTTTTAGCCACGTAATGATTATCCTTATTTAAGACTCTTCTCCATTTTCTTTTTGCTTTTTTTTATTTGCACCGAGGAAACAGAACTTGGGTTTTAAAACTGCAGAATTTTTGTCTTTGGACCCCCAAAGAAGTAGTTACTGTTTGTCTAGCAAACAAACTAAGTGACCTTTTGTTCTTGAATCTCAGGAGTCTCGCTCCACAGCTGAGTTTAACCGAATTGCGAAGAGTGTAGGATAGTGTGAGGGGTTTCTGTGGTGTCCCCCGCCCCCATGGTCCCTTCCCCAGATTACCCGTGCTGCTCACTTGTGCTGCTGAGAGTTTTAGAAATACGCTCTCGGGGTCTGCCCTACGTTCATGCTCATGATGACCTTCCTGATGCTTGGAAATACCTTCCTGATGCTTGGAAATACGTCTGTTCCACTCTATTTAACTCTTCCACTCTCTGATTTTCAGATGTCAGGGTGTGGGCAGATATTCTGGAAGGGAAGACACCACTGTGGGCAAGTGACTGAGGGGGCCTCAGGTAAAATAAAGTGCACAGGTAGGGGCTGTTAGTGTATTCCAGGTGAGGAATAATGAGGGCCTGATCCAGGGAAGCATCAGAGATGCAAAGAGAGAATGACTGGGGAGCACAGCTGAGTTGGAATGGACGTGGTGTAGAGTTGGAACCAGACAAGTAGAAAAGTCTATCCATCTTGCCTGTCCATTATTTGTCCTTTGAGAGCCCAGGCACTTTGCAGAAGCGGGCAATACTTCAGAGAGTCAGACATTATCAGAGTCAAAGGTGACCCTGTGCCATCCAAGATGGCGGCCACCAGCCGCAGGGGCCTACTGGGCACTTGAGAGTCAGAACCCAGTGTAGTGTGCACACTGCATTCTGAAGGCTTAGTGGGAAAAAAGAATCTGAGACATCGCATTAGTAATAGATGGTGTTTCTTATATATTGAAATCATACTTGGGATTGGTCAAGTTAAATAAAATATGTTATCCCAATTATTTTCCATTTCTTTGTCTTTTTTTTTAAGTGTGCCTATGAGAAAAGTTCAGATCGTATATGTAGCTTGCGTTGCATTTCCATTGGACAACACTGTCATAGATCATCTTGTCCAAGCACTTGTGATTGACTATTCATGGAATTGTAGACTTTCAGCAATAAAATGATCTGGGAGCCCAACATCCTCCCCTCTGGGGGAGGAAACCAAGGCTCTGACAAGTTACATTCTGGAACCTGCCTGGTGTTTGAGGGGTGGTGACAGCCTGGGGTCCATGTCTTTCTACTCTTCCAGTATTCTTTTCAGGCTTATTTTGTCTTTCTCTGGCACTGAGTAAATCTCTATTGGGCACAATGTAAGCGATCCACCTTGAGTTTATTTTGAAAATTAACTGGGTCACAGTGCAATATGACCAATATATTTGGTTTTGCTTTCCACAGTTTCAATCACCACAAGTCAGAACATCATCTGGAAACAGATGATTCTCGTTTTGAGCAGTTGGTAGAGGGTCCACAGTAGCCTAACGCTGCGTCACAACGCCTGTGTCACTGACCTCACTTCATCTCATCACGTGGGCATTTTATCATGTCCCATCATCACAAGAGGAAGGGTGATTGCAGTGTAAAAAGTTATTTTGAGGGAGAGGCCACATTCACATTAATTTTATTGTGGTCTATTGTTGTTACAATTGATCTGTTTATCAGTAGCTATTAGTCTCTTACTGTGCCTAATTTGTAAATTTAACTTTATCACAGATATATATTACATACAGGAAAAACACAGTGTATATATATATATATAGGGCTCAGTACTATCCACGGTTTCAGGCATCCGCTGGGGGTGTTGGAACGTGTCTTCGTGCATAAGGGGGGCTACTGTACTTGAGATCCCGTTATATTTCTTTGAACCTAATATCTAACAAAACCTACTTGCTTGAGTCTTTGTCGTCTGAGATCGTCAGTCAATATTTGCAGAGAGGATCTTCAAATATTATGCACCTGCAATTTATATTAAATGAACTTTTGGCCCCGTGCTGCACGGTCTAGAGAGAGAAGCTGGCAAATCTTACCCACCCATATGACAACCTCCCTCATGACCAGTGGGCATTTTGGTAGCAATTTCCTCTTCCCGGACACCGGTCAGCAATTAGAGTCGAGTTTTTCAAAGACACGTATCTTAAAAATGTTCCCCTCTGAGTGTATATTTTCTTCATAATGTAGTCCTCAAATGGCTGTCCCCCCGAAACGGAGAAAGTAAATACAGAAGCAAAAGTAACCCGAGGGCCATGTTCAAACACCATTAGGCTGTCCATGGCCCTGAGTCTTGCTGGGAAGGCAAGGTAGGTGTTGTTACCGGGGGATAAAGCTAGGCTTTTTAGATCGTCCCTGAACTTTGAGTTTTTGGGAATTTCTTTTAACATCGATGAAATCGTGGGCTGTGATACCAAATGCAGTGTGGGTAACCGAGAGGATACTTGTGCTGTCGTTAGTCTGGTATCTTGTTCCGTCGGCGTGTGGTTGTTTTGCTTGAAGGGGAAGATCTGACTCTCAAGCTGTGTCTGTACGATAGAGAGCTATGTTGTCTGCAGTCTGTGGTCTGTTTCAGCAGAGGTCTTGGCCTTAGGAGCATGGCTGTGGGGTATGACTGCAGATACCCTGGGTAGGAGAGGTATCCCGTGGTTCTACGTCCACCATAAGGCTCTTTTAGGCAGAGTGTGGACAGGATGTATCAACGCGGTGCCAGCAATACCACGCAGGGCAGATGAGACCTCGGATGTGGCGATGGCCGTGTGAACTCAGTGCTGCGGCATCACGCTGTGAGGTCAGCACGGTAGTGTTGCATCGTGACAGATGTCTAATGACATGCATCCACCATTATAGAATCACAGAGTATTGTCACTGCTCCTCAGGTCCCCTGGGCTTTACCTGTTTATCCTCCTCTGTCCCCGGCCCCTGGCTACCACTGATCTTTTTAGTGTCTCCATCGTTTTGCCTTTTCCAGAATATCATTTGGTTGGAATCCTACAGGACATAACGTTTTCAGACTGGCTTCTTCGCTTAGTGATTTGCATTTAAGACTCATCCATGCCTTTTCACGGCTTGATAGCTATTTTTTAAAATCATAATGGTCTGTTGCCTGGATGGACCACAGTTTATTTATCCATTAAGCTACTGAAGGATATCTTGGTTGCTTCCAAGTTTTGGCACTTATGAATAAACCTGCTGTGAAGGTCTGTGTGCAGGTTTGTGAGTGGACATATATTTTCAACTCCTTTGGGTAATCTGATCGTATAATGAGAGCATACTTAATTTTATAAGAAGCTGCCGAACTGTCTTCTAGAGAGGCTGTGGCATTGTACATTCTTACCAGCAGTGAGTAAGGATTCCTGCCGTTGCGCATCCTCACCAGCATTTGGTGCCATCGGTGTTTTGGATTTTAGCCGTTCTAATACTTGCTGTCATTTGCAATTCCCTAATGACGCGTGATGTGGAGCATCTTTTCATATGCTTATCTGACATCTGTATTTCTTTTTGTATCTAAATACAAAGAACTCTTCAATGTTTGTTTCAGAGAGAGAGAGTCAGAGAGACACACACACACACACACACACAGAATCCGAAGCAGGCTCCAGGCTCTGAGCTGTCAGCACAGAGCCTGATGTGAGGCTCGAACTCATGAATGGTGAGATCAGACCTGAGCCGAAGTCGGATGCTTCACGGCCTGAGCCACCCAGGCACTCCTACAAAGAACTCGTCAAACTCAGCAATAAGAAAACATAGAACTTGATTTACAAATGGGCAAAAGATTTGAACCAGTGGTTCACCATGAAAGATATGTTTTGCAGATACCTTCTCCCAGTCTGTGGCTTGTCTTTCATTCTCTAAGTGTCTTTTGCAGAGCGTATGTTTTCCATTTTAACAAAATCCAACTTATCAATCATTTACCTTCACAGATTATGCTCTTGTTGTTTCAAGTTTTCTTCGATAATATTTTTTCTTAGCTTTTTGAAACTTACATGTGTAAAGTTATTCTTCTAGAGGATACTTAAAATTTTTTTTTAACGTTTATGTATTATTTTTGAGAGACAGAGACAGAGCACGAGCAGGGGAGGGGCAGAGAGAGAGGGAGACACAGAATCCGAAGCAGGCTCCAGGCTCCGAGCTGTCGGCACAGAGCCCGGCACGGGGCTCGAACTCATGACCCACGAGATCATGACACTGCGCCACCCAGGCGTCCCTGGAGGGTACTTTTAAATTTTTTTTTTTTTAATGTTTATTTATTTTGGAGACAGAGAGAGAGCATGAACGGGGGAGGGTCAGAGAGAGGGGGAGACACAGAATCCGAAACAGGCTCCAGGCTCTGAGCTGTCAGCACAGAGCCCGACGAGGGGCTCGAACTCACGGACCGCGAGATCATGACCTGAGCCGAAGTCAGCCGCTTAACCGACTGAGCCACCCAGGCGCCCCTGGAGGGTACTTTTAAATTGTGAGTAACACATACTGTTTTTTCCTCCTAACACAGGCGAGAATTAATGAGTACATGAATCCTTTTCCTCTCCACTCTTGGCCCCGCAGACAAAAAGAAGACTGAAGCTTGGCTGTCTGACTCCCTCCCCTACTGCCTTCTCTGCTGAAATCACCTGAGTTGGCTTCTGAGCGTGTTCACTGTTTTCTTTGCTCACCAGGCTTCCTTGTGTACCACTCTTCTTGTTGGAGTAGATCCCCCAGGATCTCCCAGTGACCAGCTGGGAGTGTAAAGGGTTTCTCCGTGTCCCTGAAAATGCTTTTATGTCATCCTCCCAATTAAGCGACAGTTTTGCTGAATACAGAGGTCTAGCCTCCAAACTCTTTTCCTTCAGTGCTTTAAGGAGATCGCTTCATTATCTTCCTGTACCCAGATTTGCTGATGAGAATCTACGTCCATCAGACTCTTGTTCCTTTGCAGCTAAGCTATTTTCCTTTTTGATTAGTTTTTAATGATATATGTGTCCTTGGTGTTCTCAAGTTTCAATCTAATGGATTTTCTTTTGCCCATTAGTTAATTGCTCGGTGCTGGAGGGCCCTTTCAATCTAAGAATGCTATCTTTCTTTTGGGGGGACGTTTTCATCTTGCCTTGTCAATCACTGCCTCCCCTGTCCTCCCCCCCTTCTGCTTGCAGCTTCCTTTACATCAATGTTGGCACTTCTGTGTCCCCCCCCCCCCAGGGGTTTCTTAATTGTATTTATATTCCTTATCTCCTAATGCCCCATTTGGGCGTTGCCTGGCGTTCACTGATGCACTCTTTAGCTTTGGTTTTCCTTTCTTTTCATTTTTTTTCTCCTTGGTTTTTAATATCTACCGACTTTTTATTTCAACATTTATGTATTTCATTTCCAAGGTCTCTAATTGATTCTTTTTTTTTCAAAACACTCTAGTATTGTGTAAGGTCCTGAACACTCTGTTTTCCTGGAGGATGTGAATTACACGTTTCAAAGTATTTTTCTGATTGTTTTATTATTGGAGTGTGAGTTCTGTTTGTTTTTTCCGTTTCAAGGTGTTCATGCACCATGTAGTTCTGTGTGATTCCAGAACTCATTTTTTAAAAGTTGGTTTATTTATTTTAAGGGGGTGGGGGATGGGCAGAGAGAGAGGTGTTTTTTGTTTTGTTTTTGTTTTTCCTCAGTTGAGGGTCCCTGGAGGGGGCTAAGCAAAGCTGCGGGGGATCGGGGATCATCCACACTGTCTTCAGTTGAGTGCAGAGCAGGTGAAACGTGCTAGCAGGTGCCTGCAGGGATGGTCTGCTCAGCTCCTCACTCCTTCCACATAAACAGCTCTGTGTCCCACGAGCCGGAGGAAGCTCTCTGCCAAGGAAAAGTGTGGGTCAGTTTCCAAAGGGCCAGAGTTTCAGTGGTTTAACCCTGGCCAGGTGTCCTATGGGACCACATTAGCCACACAAGTAGTCTATCCTGTGTTTATCCTCTCTTTTCTTTTGCTTAGATGCACGCCTGCTGGTTGCAGAGGGGAAGTCACGCACAGCACTCTCTTTTTGTTTGATCTGTGCTGTAGCTTAGGCTGAGCACAGTCCCGACTGTAGGCAGGGATACAGCCCAGATGACTCTAGTCGGACCTTTTGGGTTCCGACCCCGACACATCCTCGCTGGGCGTCCATGAGGAAGTTAGTTCCCTGACTCCATGAGCCCTGCTTTCCTCGTCCATAACATGCAGGTGGTAATAATACCTCACTGACTACAGAAAGACCTTAAATATAATAACATATATGGAGCACCTACCACTACCCGAAACTTAATGTCATTCATTGATTATTGTAAAATTAAGAATTAAAAACAATGACGTGATATGCTCTTGTAATTATTTCGAGAGTAATATGCTAGGGATTATAGGGCTCTGACCCTCCTCCATTTTATTTTGTCCATAACTAGATTGTTAACTTTTCTTCATGTAATATGAGCTCTGTATGGATACCAAAGTCTTTGTCTGGAAAGTCAAATGACAATCGTAGTGGGCTTAATGAAAAATTTTTTTAAAATGTTTATTTTTGAGAGAGAAAGAGAGAGAGACAGCCGGGGGGAGGGGCAGAGAGAGAGGGAGACACCGAATCCGAAGCAGGCTCCAGGTTCTGAGCTGTCAGCACAGAGACAGATGCAGGGGTCGAACCCACGAACTGTGAGATCGTGACCTGAGCCGAAGTTGGTCGCTTAACTGAGCCACCCAGGCACCCCATAGTGGGCTTAATTTTTAAAGAGCATTGCAATATTCTGCTCACATCACCAAATGCATGGGAGAATTTGCCTCTTGTGAAACAAACCAGTTTCCCACCTTATTATGGTGCTTTGGAAAACTTAGAGGAATGCAGGGATCACATACCCCCCTGCGCCCACCCCGGTTACTGGAAGGGATATGGGGCGTGCCCAGTTGGCCCCATTGCAGACTTGCACTTTTAAACCAAAATTATGCTGAGCTGAGTAGCAGTCTGAACATTAGTAGGAATGGATGTTTTTCCTCTTGGAATCCAAATTGTCATTTTCTCTCATCACTGTACATGGAAGGTGTGACCACCCCATACACTCCAGACTCTGCAACAGTTTAAGGGTGGCTCTCTCTCTTTTTTTCTTTTACAACCTTGATTTCTGCCGCAGAGCACATCTTTCAGGGACCTTCTGGCCTCTCAGCTGATCTTGGAAATACATGATTACATCGTAGTGTCTCCGGACCCTCAGGGGAAAATGTTCCCACTCCTTTTGCACTGGAAATAAAAAGAACAGGTCCATTCTGTGCTTGGAACTAAGGCACTAAGTAACCTGAGGTGCTTGGAGAGAATTTCTCAGGACAGTGTGAGCAGCTGTGAACCTCCCGCTGTGTGTTCTAGCAGGAATTAAAATCGTGCGGACGGTTTTGCGTGGCACAGGGTCTAAATGAACATGTTTCCACATCTTAAACTTTTCCGTTTTCCGTTTACATGTATTCGTGTGTTTTTTTTTAATGTAAAAAAATTGTTTTTCAGAGAGAGAGCGTGCATGGGGGGAGAGAGTCAGAGGGAGAGAATCTTTTTTTTTTTTTTTTTTTTTTTTTTTTAAATTTGAGAGCGAGAGTGCGGGAGAGGGGCAGAGGGACAAAGAGAATCTCAGGCAGGCTCTGTGCTCAGCATGGAGCCTGATGCTGGGCTGGGTCCCACTACCTTGGGATCATGACCTGAGCCCAAATCAAGAGTTGGACATTCAACCAACTGAGCCACCCAGGTGCCCCTCTACGTATTCATTTCTTTTTTTTTTTTTTAAAAATTTAATGTTTGTTTTCAAGAGAGAGAGAGAGAGAGAGAGAGAGAGAGAGAGCGTGAGTGGGGGAGGGGCAGAGAGAGAGGGAGACACAGAATCCAAAGCAGGCTCCGGGCTCTGAGCTGTCGGCACAGAGCCCGACGCGGGGCTCAAACTCACGAACCACGAGATCATGACCTGAGCTGAAGTTGGACGCTTAACCGACTGAGCCACCCAGGCGCCCCTCTACGTGCTCATTTTTAAACACTTGCCTCTGCCTTCGTAGGTCACTCAGCGGTGGGCTGTGGGTCATATGCACGTTGTACGTTGGCTTTAGCACTTTTCTGCTGTAGGAGGTGAAGCCCTTTGTTCGCCTCGTACTGTCTAAGCTTCTGGTTGGTGGGCATTGGGTATTTATGTACACGTTCACGGCCTTAGTGCTTCACTACTCTCTAAAATGGGTATAAATAAAACCCCTTTCGCTAAGTTACTGTTGAAGTGCTTGAAACATTACTTAGAGCTATAGCTTCCTAAAAGTCTAATGATAATTTAGTAACCGTAAGAGTGTTTGTCCATGAGAAGAACTTAAGATAGGTGTTTCTTTTCTGTTACCTGAAAATATTTTCTATGTTAAATGCAATGTAAATGTTTCTATATATTAAGATTTTTTTTTTCTCTTCACTAATATTTTAAGATACGTCTGTGGGTCCCGGTTGTTCCGGAAGAGACTTTTTGTGTTGTCTTTCTCAGTGTGAGAATCTAAGAAGGGAAGGAAGGAAAGGAGGTTGTCAGGCAGGCAGGAAGGGTCTTGCCCTAGAGAAAAGGTGGAAAACTTGCTGGAGGGCAGGTCAAGGACACTGTGGTGCCCGGTGGTCGGGAGAGGGGGAGGAGCGGCCTGAACGCAGGAGCGGTGGGCGGAAGGGAAAGTGGAATTGCGTGAGGGCAGGTGTGCATGGAGAGTGTGCTTGAAGGGAATGTTGCTCTCCCTGTTCGATGGGAAGTAGGTTCACCAAGGTGGCCTGGAGATATCCGAGGGAAACCGATGAAGAGCGAGGGCCAAGCTCTGCCAGGTGATAGGACAGCCTTCTGCTGCTAACGTGGGATTAGAGGAGCACAGGACAGACTTCCTGCCCCCAGTCACAGACTATGGAGGATGAAATTTCCGTTTAACAGGATGCGAGAAGATACACAGTTTAAGGAAGACAGTGGCTCTTCATGAGGTTTGAGGGACTATAGGGAGAGAAGTAACCGTTGGTTTGTTTTCAGGAACTGAAAACAGGCACATTTGGAAATGGGAAATCTCAGCATTTTATTTTATTTTATTTTTTTTAACATTTATTTATTTTTGAGACAGAGAGAGACAGAGCATGAATGGGGGAGGGGCAGAGAGAGAGGGAGACACAGAATCAGAAGCAGGCTCCAGGCTCGGAGCCGTCAGCCCAGAGCCCGACGCGGGGCTCGAACTCACGGACCGCGAGATCGTGACCTGAGCTGAAGTCGGACGCTCAACCGACTGAGCCACCCAGGCGCCCCGAAATCCCAGCATTTTAGATGTAAGGAGAATGAAGTAGAAACTGGTGGAGTTTGTAATGTTAAAAGAGGAACGTGATCGTGCTGTGTCTGGTGAGCTCCGGGCTTAAGTGAGGTCAGCAACGGTGGGAGAGGAGGTAGCCGCCTGTGGTCTACGCACTTTGTGCGAAGTGTCCTCAACTGGGTCTAGGTTCACGTGCAGATCTTCAGTCCCGTAACTTAGGTCAGTGGCGAATCAGCTAGAGGGCTACTGGGAGCGACATACACGAATGATGTCGACAGGCGTAGAGGCTGCCTGGGGGAGCCCGCGTTTGGTGTTTGAAACCTTCCCGTGTATAACGCGTGACCTGGCTACTTTGTGGATAAAGGAGACACGATAGTACACAGTTCCTGTCTCCCGGGAATTGACCATCTGGTTGGGGGAGATAAGACCCAGACATGTGAGGAGGAGGTAATAAAAATAAAGAATATTTGGAGACAACAGCAGGGCACCCACAGGGCGTGATGAATTGCGGAATGAGTCACGAGGACGGTAAATGAACGCTGGAAGCAGAGCCTGGTGATACCGTGCTTTTCAGAGCAGGATTTGAGTGAGGTGGTTATTGTTTGGCTTTTTAAAAAGTCAGGGCAATTAAGGTGTAATTTACATACCACGGAATTCACCCTCTTTAGGTGTGTCGCGTGGCTCCGTGATGTTGACAAATGCACACACCTGCGTGCAATCTAGACCCCGACCAGTTTTCATTCCCCCCAAAGTCCTCCCTTGTCCTTTCGCGGGCAGTTCCCTGCCCCTCCTCTCTCCCAGCTCCGGACAAGCACTGTTCAGATTTGTTCCTCTGTTTTGCCTTTTCCAGACAAATGGCATCCCGTGTATGTTGCAGTCTTTTTTGCGTTTGGCTTCTTTTGCTTTGTGCTTTTGAGCTTTACCCGTGTCTGTCGTTTCTTTCGTTCCTTTGTACGGCTGACCGGCATTTTGTGGTATGGATGTACCACAGTATGTTCATCCGTCTTCCCGGTTCCTTGAGTTAGGTTTCAAAGGATGGGCGGATCTAGATGGAGGTGGTAGTGGCGGGGAGGGGACAAGGTAACTCAGAGGTAGAGTGGCATGATTTAAAATAGAGCAACTTTCCGAGATATATCCCGAGCAGCAGTAAACCAGAGAGGAAGCCTCCTGAATAGGCAGCTTTATCTGCATTTTTATTATTGATCAACCCAGCTTCAGCCTTTCCTCCCCCTTCACAACCAGCCGGCAGTAATTTCTCCCTGCCCTGGACCCTGTCATTCTGTCCACTCTCTGCCCATCTGTTGGCCCCTTCATCCCTCCATTCTTCCATCATTTATTCACTTGTTCTGTTCATTCATCACTCAGCCTTCAAAGTGCCGGGCACTGAGTTAGAATCAGGCGAAACAAATTAGAAATCAAAATCCCTGCCACCTAGAAGTTCTTAGTCTAGTGGGGGACATGACAGGAAAGCCAACAATTAATAAAACCCCTCATCACGTAATGATTTGAATTATTTAACTTTCGATGTGGGTTCTGTAGGGCATGAAGAAGGCACCCTCCGTGTTGGTGCCTTGAATATCCTGAGATCAACACGTATAAAAGATAATTTAAGTTGCAGCCATTTAGATTAGTTTTGGTCTTTGGGAAAGGAAAGAAACCCACTTGGATACATGTTTATTTTTTGCCCTTCTTGGATGCCATCGGGGAGAAACTTTGGCCAAGATGGGGAGCCTGGAGCAGGCTGATTTAGTGGGTGTGGGGCTCAGGGAAGGTCACAGCTTCCAGCAGTTGCACGTTGCTTGAAATCTACTTGTGGTTGAGAATATAGTTTGAAAAATGCCAACAAGCAACAATCCATCGTAATGCGCAATGGTTAAGTCAATGATTAAAAAAATAAAACCATTAAATTCTACCGCGTGGAGGTGGATGGACAAAGGCAGCCAGGGTATCCCTGGATTCACTCGTTTAGTGCTGAGCCCGGGTGCTGTGAGCTGTAGTCAGCCGTAGACCCCTGCCATGGTGGAAGTCCGTGGTGTGGTGCTAGTGATGGACGGGGAGCCCCGCTCCAGCAACTGTGACACTCTGGTTGGAAGGAAATTCTGTTGCTTTTACACTTACCGTGCCTTTCCTTTGCGCCTGTGCACATGTCCCTGCAGACCCCAACGGAGGGACTCCTCCTCCATGGGGCCCTTCTTGGTTGATCAAGATTAACGGGCGTTTCGTTCGTTTGCCTGAGCCACGCTGGCATTTCATGTGTCCCACTTGTTAATCCTTGTCTACTTTCAAACTTCTCAGAATTATTTACATGCTGTTTTCTGTAGTAGACACTTTCATGGCTGTATTTCTCATTGCGGGTTTCTTTGTCTTATTTTCTTTGGATTAATTTCAGAATTATAGAAGGGTTGCAAAGATAAGACAGGTGTTTGGTATGTCCTCTAAAAAAAAAAAAAAAGCCAGCCTCAAAATAGGTTGACAAATGCTTCATCTGCTGTTTTACGAGGACTCTAGCCTGGGAGACAGTGTTATCAGATCACTCTCAAAGAACTTTCTCGAACCTTGCCAGTTTATAGGGGATTATACGCAAAAAGGGGAGGGGTGTGGGTGCTTGAAAGCAGCTCTCCAAGGTATGATTGCATGTCACAAGTAGTAAAACCTGTTGTTTTGTAAAAATTAAGGATTTGTTATAAATTTGTTGCAAAAACTAAGGATTACGGATTCCCTGGTAGATGCACGAAAGACCCTTGGTTCGTTTTCACACATTATGTTTCTACCATATCTGATTGTTCAAAAATATGGCCTGCATGCCACCACTTAACTGCTTTTCTGGTTCTTCTTGTTTTTGGTTTCTCTTTGAGGTCACTTGAGACAGTCATCAGGCTGACATCAGCCCCCTACTGCAGTTTGAGTGTAAGTTCGTCACCCAGCTTCCCTGATTTTAACGTCTTGCTTAACCGTGATGCATTGGTCAAAACTAAGAAACTAACATTGTTGAAATACTAATTAACTAAGCGACGCGTTTTATTCGGATTTCACCAGTTTTTGCCCTAATGTCTTTTTTTTTTTTTGTTCCTAGATCCTGCTCAGGATCTCACACTGTTTTTAGTGGTCATGGCTCTTTTGTCTTCTCTGATCTGTGACACTTGCTGTCTTTCCTTATTTGAAGAGTACTAATCAGTTATTTTACACAATGTGCTTCAGTTTGGGTTTGTCTTCAATTTGGCGTTTTCCCCTGTGATTAGTATCTGCCGAACTGTCTTCCAAAGTGACTAGTATTAACATTTTGCGTTCGTATTTCCCCCAGCAGTGAGGGTCCCTGTTGCTTCTTTGCATTTGGTATTGTTGATTTTACCAACTGTAGTAGGTGAGTGAACAGTGGTGCCTCATCGGGACTTTAGTTTGAACTTTGAATTTGAATTTTATTTTTAATGTTTATTTATTCTTGAGGAAGAGAGAGACAGAGTGTGAGTGGGGGAGGGGCAGAGAGCAAGGGAGACACAGAACGTGAAGTAGGCTCCGGGCTCCGAGCTGTCAGCACAGAGCTGGACGTGGGGCTTGAATCCACGAACCGCGAGATCATGACCTGAGCCAAAGTTGGACGCCTAACCAACTGAGCCACCCAGGCGCCCCCGCTTTTTTTTTTTTGAAAGAGAGAGAGGGAGGGGCGCCTGGGTGGTGCAGTCGCTTAAGCGTCCAACTTCAGCCAGGTCACCATCTCGCGGTCCGTGAGTTTGAGCCCCGCGTCAGGCTCTGGGCTGATGGCTCGGAGCCTGGAGCCTGTTTCCGATTCTGTGTCTCCCTCTCTCTCTCTGCCCCTCCCCCGTTCATGCTCTGTCTCTCTCTGTCCCAAAAATAAATAAAAAACGTTGAAAAAAAAAAATTAAAAAAAAAAAAAGAAAGAGAGAGAGGGAGCAAGTGAGCCAGGGGCAGAGAGAGAGAGAGAGAGAGAGAGAGAGAGAGAAGCAGGGCTCACCGGAAGCGGGGCTCATGTTTTTACCTGAAGTGGGACTCGAGCTCACCCAAAGCAGGGCTCGAATTTACCTGATGTGGGACTCAAACTCGCGAACCGTGAGATCATGACCTGAGCCGAAGTCAGATGCTTAACAACTGAGCCACCTAGGTGCCCCTGAACTTTAAAAAACATTTTTCAATTTTACTTTAAGTAGGTGCGATGCCCAATGTGGGGCTTGAACTCATAACCCTGAGATCAAGAGTCATGTGCTGTAACCGACTGAGCCAGCCAGGCCCCCTGTCTGATACTTTGTGAGCCTGCTGTTTGACTTTGTCAGCTGAAGGGGGTTCATCTGGGACCCATTTCATCTTGTATGGGCCTTAACTGTAATGGATGCTTATTGAAAATCTCATGTAAAAGAAAATATTTTCCCTCCACCCTTCTAGGTTCTTGGCTGAGACCCCTCTCCTTGTAACAAAAGAGCAAATTAACAGGAGTGAACAATTTTGTGTGTGTGCCCTCACAGGAGCCCCACAAAGATGGGAGCCTGGGCGGGCAGCCAGGGGACCAGTGCCCGAGCTAAGGAAAGGGCTGGGGCTTCCAAGAGGGGAGGCGACTCACGGGGAGGCGAGAGGAGAGGGAATATTTGGCAAAGGCTCCCCCTCAGGTGATGAAGTTACTTCTGGCAAAAGCTCTCTTCTGGGTACCGGCCCCATTTCTAATAGAAGTTTCCCTTCCAAAGGCGTCGCCGCTGTTCTGTTTTCAGAGCTTTTCCCGTGTCTGCAGTTTCTCAAAATAATCAACTCAAAATAATGCTTATTTCCAAGAGGCACGCTCTGGGGTCGTATACTCTGCTGCCTTTCACTGACGAGGGAAGAGTCTGGGCTTCCACGGCCGGCAGACTTGAGGTTGAGGTCCCACACTCCGGTCACGAGATCTTGGGAAGTCTATGAAACCTTTCGGACTTAGTGCCTCGACTTATAAAACGTGAATACGATCTCACGATCATTGAGAACAACTAGATGCACGGCACCTAGCGTTCAATAGTTACTCCATAAGTACTGCTTTTATTGTTTTGGTTATTGTCAGTTGAGTGAGTGAATAGTTGAGTGAGCGAATGGTGTAGTTGTCGCGACCTTGTAAGTACATCTTAATAATAGATGAGAAAGATTCTAGTGGACGGTTTGGGTTTTCTGGGTCTCCTTTCTCGGCTGCAGAGGGGTGGGCTTGATCTCTGCAGTGTGGTTAGGCTGAGAGATGGGGCCAGTCTAGGGGGAGGGGAGCTGGGAGCTCCTTAGAAATCAGTGGTGGTGCGGGGAGGTTGGCCTCAGGCGGACATCGGACATCGGACATCGACAAGGGTGTTGCTCTCAGATAAGTCTTCTAGCCAACGGTTTGCTTTGTGTGGTTTTGGGGATTTGTGTTTTATGTTACCATAGAAAACAAAGCCCTTGCCTCCCCCTCCCCCCCAAAAAAAAGAAAAAAAAGAAAGGAAGAAAGAAAAGAAAAAGGAAGAAAACCAAAAACTAACACAAAAGGAGACTTCAAGTCTAATCCCCTGAACCCTCCCGAGCCTAAGGGGGAGACCCCGTCAGAAGAGGCAGATAAGCAGAAAACAGGAGGTTGCAGAGACCAGTTACTGGCCAGGTTGATGACACAGGAAAGATCCAGGCTTCACAGGCTTGACATGCCCTTGGGCCACCTCTCAGTAGACCACTGGTCCCTCCACACTCTGTATCCCCTCCCAGTGGAGTCCCTCCACGCTCCCAGTGGCCAGTTACCCAAGCCAGAGATCTTGTCTCCAGCCTGAGGGGATCTCTCTCTTAGAAGAGGGCCACGGGTCCCACTTGTCGTCCTCTCCCGTGGCTCTGTGGCTTCTGTCTTGGCCTGAACATCTAGTAATGACCCCAGATGGCCTGTGACCACGAGGGTGCTCGTAGATGCATTAATGGCTTCGTGTTTGCACTAGCTTTACCTTGGTGTTTTTAACACTGACCGTGTAGTTGCAAAGCCTGACGCTATGAGCCTGTGTGTCCTTTCCTTTCCACTTTCAGACCAGGCAACTGAGAGAAAAGCTTGTGTGTTTCTTACAGGACCTTACGAAGCCACTAGAGGACTCCAACACCACCAATACCTGGATACTTTTTTCTCAAGTCCTCTGTGGGTGGCAGAGATCCAGAGACGCACAGGGACCTTTGAGCCCGCTCGCTTTGCTGCCATCGAATGATCACTGCAGTTGCCCAGCTGGGCTTGGTTGGGGGGGGGGGGTGGACCTCATTGCGTCTCGCCCACCTTGAGTCAGCTCCTTTCACACTTTAGGACTCGCGACTTGGACTATCCCACTTCTGGGAATCAGTTTCTCTCTTCATTGGTATTCACGGTGTCTTCACTGGTGTTCATTCATCAGCCTGGGCTGCTATAACAAAATTTCATACATTGGGAGCAGACGTGCACGCATTTGTCTCCGTTCCGGAAGCTGAGGAGCCCAAGATCGAGGTGTTGACCAGTTTGGTCCTCCACTGAGGGCCTGCTTCCTGACTTACAGCCATCCGTCTTCTTGCTGGGCCTTTACATTTTGGAGAGGGAGAGAGAGCTCTAGTATCTTTTCCTCTTTTTTTGAGTTTATTTGTTTAAGTAATCTCTATGCCCAACATGGTGCTCGAACTCACAACCCTGAGATCAAGAGCCACACGCTCTACTGTCTGAGCCAGCCAGGTGCCCCTCCTTTCCTCTTCTTATAAGGATACTAATCCCATCATGGAGGCAGCCATCCTCTGGACATCCTTAAACCTAATCACCTCCCATAAGTCCCACCTCCAAATACCATCATAATGGAGGGTAGGGCCTAAAGACAGGAATATTGCGGGGCACAAACTCTGTCCATAACAATGGGGATCTTTCATATAATCTCCTGGAATTTTCCTTTATAATTGGTCATTATACTTCCATGTGTATGATTTTCTGATTGTCACCACCGCAGGCCATGGGTCCGTGGGGACAGCCCGTGTCCCCTCTGACTCACTGTTGTGTCCCTGGTGCTTGGTATATAGTAGATACTCGATAAACATTGTTGAATGAATGCCGGGGGCTGAAAAAACACAAATTTGAATGCGACTTGGTTCCTGTTCTTGAGGAACTCGGGAGAGGACGGAGATCTTTACAGAATATTTTCCGTACCACGTGATAGATTTCATTAAAAGATATGTGTGATGCTGAGAGGCGACAGGGAAGAGAAGAGTGTCCGTGCCCCCTGGGGTGGGAGAGATCAAGGAAACTTCACAAGAGGAAGTGATGCTCTTACAAAGTGTCCTTATGTAACTGAAACGATGACTGTGAGATGAAATAAGGCCGGGGACAGACGTCATAAACCAGGCTTTGTGCATTTGTGTAACTACGTGTGATCAGATTGTTACTGTTTTCGGCCTTTACCTCTGCTTGAAAAGTTCACTGCTGGGGCGCCTGGGTGGCGCGGTCGGTTAAGCGTCCGACTTCAGCCAGGTCACGATCTCGCGGTCCGTGAGTCCGTGAGTTCGAGCCCCGCGTCAGGCTCCGGGCTGACGGCTCGGAGCCTGGAGCCTGTTTCCGATTCTGCGTCTCCCTCTCTCTCTGCCCCTCCCCCGCTCATGCTGTGTCTCTCTCTGTCCCAAAAATAAAAAAAAAAAAAAAAAAAAAAAAACAGTTGAAAAAAAAAATTAAAAAAAAAAAAAAAAAAGAACAGTTCACTGCACTTCACAGCGGCGATCCCCAAATGCCAGTTTGTGGACTGGCTGAGGCACAGTCCCGGGACACGGAGCCTGGGTGCCCGATCCACACTTTGAACCAGCTCCCCAGGGTATCTGACATACCACGGAGAATGGGGACCACTGACGGGAGCTGTGGCTCTCAAGCTGAAGCAAGCACCAGAGTTCTCTTGCTTCAAGCTGTTCTTTACTTAGCGACGAATGCAGTTGAGGCTGGACTGTGATGGACAGACATGACTGCTTTCCGGCTGGGGATGGGGTGAGGGCAAAGGCATATCAGCCACAGACTGGCTTCGTGGCCACCAGGCCACTGCGTTTGAGGATCAGGGTGTCTTTCTGCGTGGGGCGAAAGGACAGGACTGATTTAAAGGTGCCCTTTAAAAATAGCTCCTCTGCTACCCTGGTGGGCCATGGTGCGAGGCGCTGGGTCGGCCTCCCAGCAGGCATACGACTTACTGGTCCAACCTCTTTCGTTGCCTTTCAGGAGGGAGTAGCTGAGTCAGGCTGGGCACCAATTAAAAGGACTGTAGAGGGGCTTCCTTGGTGAGATGGTTCTTTTTCTGTGGAGTGGTCCACCTTGGCTGGTAATACTGGGTTAGAAGACACTGGTTGAACCCAGCAGTGAGAGTAGAGCATCGATTGTGCTGGAGAACATATGGGGGAAAAAGTATCTCTAAACACAATTCAGACGGCCTTGTAAATTTTATATCTACCTTTGCCGGGAACTCACTGGGCGACCTTGAAAAGGTTTCCACCTCTTCTGCATCCAGACTTTTCACTCGGACCAGGCTTCTGCACGGGGAGATTGGGAGCCACCTCTGTCTGTGTGGCAACCACATTTCCCCCCAGCCTGAGGGAACACGTGGTCTGGAAATATTTTTTTCTGACCTGTTTCTTTTTAATTGAAACTTGTCTACTAATTTGGTTCCTTTGGCAGCCAGTGGCATGGACGTTGGGGGGTTTGCAAGAGTGGAGAGCTTGAAGTTGAGAATGTCCAAGGAGATCCTATGGCCGGGTTGCTCTAACCTAATGAAAGTTACCAGTTGGCTGTGTTTATCACGGGTAAGACACATCCTAAAAGCATAAGGGCTGGAGGGGGGCTGCTGCAAGGAATCCATTCATTCATTTATTCATCCCTCTCTTTGGATGTTTACTGGTTACTTGCAATGTGCCAGGCACTGAATTAGGTGCCGGGGATATCCAATGGAGGATGTAAACTTCTGGCCCCGTGGAAGACAGACAGGTGGACAGGCTCTTCCGGAGCAGTGGGTGAGTGCCAGAGCGGGGAAGGTAGAGGGAGCACATGTGAAAATCAGCCACCCGGACCTGGCGGCCAGAGAAGGGTTCCAGGAGGACACAGTGTCTGAGACTGAATGAGGACCGAGTCATGCCTGGGAGGGGGCTGGGGCTGCCGGGAGAGCTCAGGGCCAAGGGGACAGTGTGAGGAGCTGAGAGAAGACTAAAGCCTGCGAGGAGGGGTGCTCCGGGCTGGCTGGTAGTCGAGAGGGAAGACAGAATCGGCTGGAAGGCCTGGCCTCGTTACACGTTTTGACTCTTCATCGACAAGGCGACGGAGAGCCCTCGGAAGGATTTTGAAGGGCCGCAGTGAGAATTCTGCACTAGAGAATTCTGCCCCTGGTTTCATTGTGGAGAGCAATTTGGAGGTGGGAGCGGTTAAGGAAGCAGCAACGGGAGGGCCATGGGGGCGAACCTGGGAGAGTGGCCGTGCGGGTGGAAGGAGGCAGATCGCATGTGAGAAACTTGTTGGGAGGCGGGCCGAGGGAGAAAGAAGGGCAAGCTCCCTACCGGGGCGTCTGGGTGGCTGAGGAATATGGAAGAAGAGAGAGAGAGAAGTGCTTTTATTCCTTGGCCGTGTTGGTTTGAAGTGGCTGCAGGACGATGCAGAGCAGGTGTCTCCTGGGTGGTTGGATCTGCGGGTGTGGCCCGTGGACATGAGATTCGAGGCGTTGACTGGTGCTCCTGGGACGTGACGCTTCAGCGAAAGATGAGGAGGCAAAGGAAGGTGACAGAATGTGTCCCGAACAGAACTTTCCTGAACGTCCCCATGGAAGGGACAGGCAGGGGAGGAGAAAGCTAGAAGTGCTGTGGAGAAGCGGCCAGGGAAGTTGGAGGACACCGGAGGCGGGAGGGGCTTGCTCCAGACGGAGAGTGGCCAGCAGGGCTGAGCGTGCCAGGGCCCCAGGAAGGCAAAGGCTGCAAAGGTTGGATTCAGCAGCAGGACGTGTGGAGACCCTGAGGGGAGCAGCTGGGTGGAGGGCCGGGGACAGAAGCCCGAGAGCAGCGTCCGAGAGGACAGGGATAGGGGAGAAGCCAATGGGCAAGTGTAGACGGTGCTTTCAAAAAGCGCATCTTCGGGGCGCCCGGGTGGCTCAGTCGGTTGAGCGTCCGACTTCGGCGCGGGTCACGATCTCGTGGTCCGTGAGTTCGAGCCCCGCGTCGGGCTCTGTGCTGACGGCTCAGAGCCCGGAGCCTGTTTCGGATTCTGTGTCTCCCTCTCTCTCTGCTCCTCCCCCACTCATACTCTCTCTCTCTCTCCTTCAAAAAACAAACATTAGAAAAAAAAAAAAAAAAAAAAGCTCGTTTTCAAGGGAGGGATGAGAAGAAGCTGTTGAAAAATGAGTGAAAGTACAGAAAATGGAGCCTGGAAGAGGAATGCTACCTGTCACGTCAGGACCGGCCCTGCCCTTGTGGGCTGAATTAAAGCTCGAATTCACAGACATTATTGGGAAGAGCCACCTGCCTCAGTCAGCTCTCCTTCCGCCCAGCTCTGCCTTCTTCCAGACGGTGCCCTCAGCTCAGGCCTCCAGCAGCCTGCACTCTCTGCTTCCCGTCCCTGCGCGCGCTGGGCTTCTGGGCGGCTCCCCCGGGCCCCTTAGGATCTGAGTGGGACCCTTAGCACCCAGGCCCTGCCCGGGCTCGTCACCCTGCACGCCAACCGATAAGGCTGGTTCAGGCCCACACCTTCTGGATCGTGCGTTTTGAATAAATGCACAGAATCCTAAACATCACATATCACAAACAAACTCGGGATGTTCCGTGCAGTGTTTCATTGTGGTTTTTAGGCTGGGCAGTCAGTTACTAGTACTGCCAAGTGTGCATTCTGGGTGGGGAATGTTCTGGGGAAACCATAGAAAAGGTGTGTTACCCACAGGTACACAGCCTTCCCTCCTTCCCTTTAGCTGTTTTTTTTTTTTTTTTTTTTTAAACGTTTATTTATTTTTGAGACAGAGAGAGACAGAGCGTGAACAGGGGAGGGGCAGAGAGAGAGGGAGACACAGAATCGGAAGCAGGCTCCAGGCTCCGAGCCGTCAGCCCAGAGCCCGATGCGGGGCTCGAACTCACGGACCGTGAGATCGTGACCTGGCTGAAGTCGGACGCTTAACCGACTGAGCCACCCAGGCGCCCCAGCCTTTAGCTGTGTTTTGATTCCCCTGCCCCTGGCTTCTCTCATCCTGGCTCCTGGCCTGTTGGATCACGACTCATTCATTCATTCATTCATTCATTCACTCTCTCCGTCCACAGAAATATGTTGAGGATCTGTGTGCCCGGCTGTGATTGGCACTAAGGAGTCAAAGGTGAACAAAATGGGATTTTTTGCCCTGTGAGGGTGATGTGACAAATGCTCCCACACGACCAGGCACACACCCTGCAGTGGGAACTGCACAGAAGGCCTGGGAGTGTACCAAGGGCAGGGCCGGCCTCCCGGAGGAGGCAGCATTTGAGTCTAGCTTGGAGACGAGAGTTGGATTTTACCAGGTGGCTCAAGCTGAGCCTATACTTGGAATCCCCTTGTGCCTCTCCCGAACCCGTCTCCCTGCTCTGCACCCACCCCATCCTTGGAGGGTCAGATTCTGGGTTAAAAAGTTTGAGGAGCCAGGATCATCACCCTTCCTCGGAAACGTCTTATGTCTTTCTTCCAGGCAACATATTTCAATTTTAACAGCCATTGTATGGCTAATGCGTCCCCCCGAGCAGTGGCGTTCACAGGGTGTGTGTTCCCCGGCTGCTATATTGTTGTGCCTCTCACAAGGTCATGCCACCTGCTTGATTGGTTGCAGCCCGTTACCACCGCTGCCAGATTGTCGGCAAAGCGATGGCCATGTTGAGAAGGGACACTTGGCAGGCAGCGGGGATCTGTGAGGGACCTTAAGAGCACCGTGACTGGGTCGAATTCACAAACATAGAAAAAAAGTATCTCAAGGGTCATGCTGATATTCTCAGTATCAACGCCAAATTTCGCTAGAGCAGGTCTTCTATCTTTAAAGCTAATTACACTGGGGGAAATTGATAGCCCCGGCAGGTAATTGATGCCCCGTAATCCTGACAGTATGATATGGTTGGTTTTGTTTTTGTTTTGTTTTTTTTTTTTTTTGGTGACATAATTTAAAGAATAATTTACAGAGAAAACAAAACCTGGGCATTCTTTCCAAGAGGCCTTCTTCAGATAAAGAGGAAGAATGTCTTTGAATTCTGATAATCAAGTTTTGTTTCTAGACTGTATTGCAGACAAATTAGTCTCGGAGGGATGGGAAACCAGGCTTTGCAAAGGATGGGGTGTACGTGAGCCTTCGAAGATTCCAGCATGCAGCACGGCTGATGATAAACATTTGTCAAGTAATGAGAGAACAAGTGAAGGGGGTTTCCCTTTGATTGCAGGGGTCAGGCTGCCCTGAAGGCCGACGGTTACTATGACCACAGCGGTTTTCTGCTTTTGAATTAAGGCCGGGAACGCCCTCTCCAGTTAGGACCTACAGAAGTACAATCAATGAACAGCAGCTGCTGCTGGTTTCCTCTCTTCTTCAAAGCTAATTATTCCCATCTTAGGACTTGGCAAAATCTGTCTTCATGGGGAGGCTTAGTTATGTTCGCCACCCGGAACTCTCCGGAAATCATACATTCTCAAGTAATTGCGGGACACCCTCTGGTGAGCAATCCAAGGTGTCTTTACTCTCCACGCACAGACGCAGTTCTGGCTCTTTCTTGTAGGTCTTAGTTGCCTGGTTGCACCCTGGTGGTTCAGGACCGGGTCCCTATGCAAGGAGGCATCGTTCTCCTTCCCAAGGAGCTCTGGGGGAGCCCTGAGGTCCGGACAAGGCTGATACGATCAAGTAGAGGAGATGCTGTGGTTCATCTCCTCATTCTTTCGGATCCAAGGTCCCCTATGAAATGTCAACACCCGGGAAAGACTCCGTCCCCATTTGGCAGAGCTGATCGACTCGAGAGGACCGTGCGAGAAGGAGGTGCTGATGATACGTGGGCTGCAAGGAAGGAGGGAAGCCGTGCCCTCTGGGGCAGGCCAGGAGACAAGTGAGCCCCATGGCTTTGCTTCTTTCCCACCCTGTGCCCGGAGGCTTCAAGGAGGAGGCGAGTTGACTTTTATGCTCCCTGTGAAGACCCTTACTCACTAAGCGTTAAAAATCCACTGAATGTGGCAGCAAACTTGTAAAGCCAAACTCTTCGTAATTATGTGTATTTTGGAAAATGCAGTTAGAATTCGTGACGGTAATACTGAAATGTCATCTAAATCAGAAGCTTGTGTTCCAAATATCCAGTGAAGGTAGAAGGAGTAAGAAAAGAGGTGTCTTCACTGTCACCTTTGCCTCGTATCGAGGTCTAGGGAAATGGGGGTGGGATTAGAAAATGGGGATGGTTTGGGGCGCCTGGGTGGCTCCGTTGGTTGAGCGTCCGACTTTGGCTCAGGTCACCATCTCGCAGTTGACCGAGTTCAAGCCCCGCGTCGGGCTCTGGGCTGATGGCTCAGAGCCTGGAGCCTGATTCAGATTCTGTGTCTCCCTCTCTCTCTGCCCCTCCTCCACTCATGCTGTCTCTCTCTCTCTCTCTCTCTCTCTCTCAAAAATAAACATTAAAAAAAAAATGGGGACTGTTTGATCCAGAGGAGGAGGATACAAGGGCATTAAGAGGAAAAGGATCAGCTCTTGAAATGTCACAGTAGGGAAACAACCAAAAGGCCCACAAGAAAGTGGATTAAAATCGAAGAGAATGTTTGCCATTAGGGAGAGCTTCCTGCCTGTGCTACATTGTGAGGTTGGATTGGGCTTTTCAAGTAAGCCCATCGTCTCTCCTTCTGTGAATAATTTGAATATATCGGGTGGAAGGCATCACACCGGGGCTGTGCGGCCACCTAGGCGTGTAAGACAGGGTCTCTGGCCTGGGGGAAGCACAAAGGGGCGTGGTGTGGAATGGCTTGAGTTGAGGGGCATAGACTGGGTCATCTCTCAATACCATTCACTGGAGAGAAGGAAGTACTCTTACAGCACTTTTCAAAAACCAGTATGGCAAGGAATACTTTGGCTCCGAGGTTTGTAACTGGCCTGGCTTCTGTTAATCAGTCTCCGTTCCCCCAGGTGTCTCCATAACCTTTCCCAGTGTTCTCTGGGCTTTGGATCTGGCCCCGATCGCCCTTCTCTCTCTCTCTCTCTCTCTCTCTCTCTCTCTCTCTCTCCTTTGTTTTTCAGGTTCACAACAAAATTGGTTGAAGTATAGAGTTCCTTAATCCCGCCCCCTCACTCTCCCCCACCGTCAACCTCTCGCACCAGAGTGGTACCCAGCAGTGACACTTCAGTACTGGCCAAAGTCCGTGGGTTACGTGAGGGTTCTGTCTTGTCGATGTGCATTCTGTGGGTTTTGACAAACGGATAGTGACGGGTCTACCATTATGGTATCACGTGGGATAGTGTTACGGCTCTAATATTCCTCCGTGCGCTGCTTACTCATCGCTCCCTCTCCCTAACCCCTGGCACCCACCGATCTTTTTATTCTCTCCAGTTTCACCTTTTCCAGAATGCTGTATGCTTGGAACCATGTACGGTATGCAGCCTTTTCTGATTGGGTTCTTTCACTTAGTGGTATGCACGTAAGGTTCCTCCCTGTCTTTTCGGGGCTCGAGAGCCCATTTCTTTTTAGCGCTGAAGAGTATCCCAGCCTCTTTTTCAGGCCCCTCTGAGCTCCCCTCAGGCCGCCTCCCAGGCACAGAGATAGCGGTAGAGGAGATAGGGATGTCTAGAGGGTCAGTGTCTTCTGGACCCTGAATTTGAGAGTCGCTCCTGGAGAAAAGAAAAATCCCTTTAAAGATCCATGCCTTTGTGAAATTTATGAATTTTTTGAATCCTCTTTGGACGCGGAGATGAATTCCTCGTTAAGGGTAGGACCCTACCTTTGTAGCAATCGGGGGCAGTTCGCTAGTTTCAGGCTCTGAGCACCCAGGAGCAGGATGACTGGAACTCATTCCCACTCTTGCCTCCCCCCGCAGACTCCTCCCTGTCCGGCCCTGCTTTCTGTGTTGGCTGCTAAGGTCTGCCTGTGGCCGGCAGGCTGCTGCTGTCGGGCACCGCACAGTGGCCTCGGTTCCGGGACATGAGCTGTCCCATCAGATGAAGGGGGCTGGCCTGGATGCAGACTGCCTTTGTTGTCACACAGTTGTTGGGATCTGCCTAATTTATTGAGGTGGAGCTGGTATCTCTTGTGGCCAAAGACAACACTCCCGCTGGAATGAGAGAGGGCCCTCTTTTCCTCTGGAGTTGAAACGTTTGATCGGGTTCCCAGAATAAGTTGGCCCTGCCCTCTGGGGTTCCGGTGCGACAGGATAGGGGGCCATGGAGATGCCTGCTGTGAAGATCCTGTTTCTTGTGTGTTAATCTTGTTGAAAGACATTTTTTCCCCCCAGTGTGCACCCAGTGGATATTTACTGGTGACTAGGTTTGTAGGAGAGCAGAGTAAAAATTCTCAAAGTATACTATTAGGGTCTTATTAATGAGTTCTGTTTATGGATTATGTATATGCTAAGCCATTGCCTTAAACTCTTGTCTCTCCCAAAATAATCTTAGCCTTATTTTCAAAGACTGTCTAAGGGGGAAATCCTCCTGTCTCTTAATGTTTTGGGACAACCCGTCATGGTGCCTTGATTTGATAGTTGAAGGAAACTAATTGCACATCTAAGAATTTTAATTTCTGATTATAGATGCAGGACGATACTGTGATTCTCCTGGAGTGTTGCAAAAGGAACGGCTCAAATATAGAAGTAATGGGCTTTTTGCACACATGCAAGGAATTATAATAACACTTGGAGGAAGAAAGCGTTGTTGTGTCGCCTGATTTTAGTACCTTCAATTATAGTTTGCAGAGTCACATACCGTCTCGTGGAATTGTTATTCAAAACCCTTTCTTCTTTACTTTTCTGTCCCCTGCCTGTGCTGGCATTTATGCCCTTTTCTATTTTGATCTTCCTGTAAAGCTCTCTTTTCTGAAAACGGTTTCTGGAAACATCACCACCGGCTAGACCAGCAGGCTGGCTTTCATCCCGTCTCTGCCATGATACGCTCTGTCTACTGAAATATTGACTTAAAGTCTGCAGGCTTAGTAATAATGTCTATTGTGTCTATTTACAGAAAAGGAATTTGCCACGGCTTCATTTCCTTTTGGGGAGGAAGGAGATGGTCACAGACATTTGTATATCACTCCCCGCATGATCTTTATGAAGCATGACAAACGTAAAACAAAGTGATAAGATCTTGGGCATCCAGGGCTCAAAATCCAAGATTAAAAAAATCTAAAGACCAGGGCAAATAGCTAAGCTGAAATAGGAAAGAGATGGTAAAATCGATAACCTGGAAGAGTAAATGGAAAAAGCGATTCAAGAGAACGATCGTGTTTTGTTTCAGGTTCTTGTAAGGATTATTCCTGACTTTCAAAAAGACAGAAAACACTAAGCCAGGCACCACGAAGCTTGGGTCAAATACGGTCCCGCCTTTGAATCAGCGATGATAACTGGGGAAAAAGATAGAAAAAAGTTGAAAAAAAAAAATTAACGTACAGCCATGAAACAGGATGGACTGCCTTACCATCAGGAGGGACCATTGACAGCAGAAGTAATAGAATTTTCGTGTTGCGCTGGCACCTGGTTACTTTTTCAGCCAGTTGCAGAGGTTAGGGTATTTTCTGACTCCAAATGGCCAAAGAGGCTGAGCCCATTAGCATAGTGCTTCTCCAAAATAAATGAAACGTGAGGGGGAGTCTTGTGCACGGCTCCCGCTGAAGCGATTTGGTTCACAAGACAACTAAAATAGAGGCTATATTTTACGTAAGATATAGGCTACTTTGGAAACTGAAAACGCACCTCAGCAGGCTCAAGGGGTGTGGGGGGTACGCCTCCCACAGGCAGACGGCCGGCCCGTGGGGCAGGCACAGGTGCGGGTTGTGTGAAACTGCTCGGAACGGGAGGAAGGAGCACTGTGCGGGCACTGTGCGGAGTTCCGTGGGGAGCACTGCAGGGCTGTTTAATGATGGCGGCCGTCTACCTGACGATTCCCGCCAGACGGTTGGTGTGCCCAAAGCCCTACTGAAAACAAAGATGTTGTTTACTGTACAAAAGCTACAGCATAAGCCACAGTATTCGGGGACTGGTGGCTAGAAGGATCTATTGAGCAATGCCCTTACTTCCCACTGACAACATGATTTGATTGTTCAGAGACCATCTGCCTTCCACAGCCATAGGGCTGTGCTCAAAATGTATTAGGTGCCAAAGTAATCCAGTTAAGGGAAGCAAAGCTCCGAACTTCTCACTGTCCATATCCGCTCCTGGCCAGGTGGCTACTGGAGGGCTCCTTGAGGCCTTTGGACCTCAGCAAGAAACAGAGGTGGGCCACCTCAGGTGCCGTGTATCAAGTTATATCAGCAAGGAGGAGGCAGGGGCCTTGGGGAATGAAGCATCATAGACCCACAGGGGGCCAGTACAGCCAACTGGTCACCCACTGGCCTGTCCTCTCTTGGACCCCACAGGGTTCGGGCAGGACACGCACGGGTGCACCCCATAATGCCAAACGGATCTGTTTGTTAATTCAGTATACCAAAACAAAAGTTAACTTCATGCTTGATTTTATGTGAAGCGCTCTAGCAAGTCAAGTAGTTGTAGTGAGAGTATCTTTTATACCTGCCGTCAGACTTGTTTTTCAGAAGATTTGCAACCTGATTGGTAATGTGATCATCTAACTTAAAAACTAAGTGAGTCTAGTTACTATTTCTGATTCTGATTTAAGCTCAAATGTGGCATGGGGTTCAACCCACTTTCCTT
Organism: Panthera pardus; assembly: GCF_024362965.1. Classification (NCBI taxonomy): domain Eukaryota; kingdom Metazoa; phylum Chordata; class Mammalia; order Carnivora; family Felidae; genus Panthera; species Panthera pardus. The sequence goes on along the minus strand of NW_026526654.1, from coordinate 85,932,961 downwards.
TTTTCTTCTCTTCTTCTTTTTTTTTTTTTTTAATGTTTATTTATTTTTGACAGGTGGGGGAGAGGGTCAGAGAGAGAGGGAGACACAGAATCCGAAGCAGGCTCCGGACTCCGAGCACAGAGCACCATGTGGGGCTCAAACTCACGAACTGTAAGATCATGACCTGAGCCAAAGTCAGAAGCTTAACCGACTGAGCCACCCGGGCGCTCCCCCCTACCCCTGCGCCCGTCCCCTGCCCCCCCACCACTCTTTTTCATTTTTAATTGAGGAAATGGAGGCCAGAAGTGTTCTGTGACTGGTCCAAAGTCCGCAGTGGTTTAGAGGCTGAGCAGGACTGGAGTCAAGAACTTTCTCCTCCTTCACGAACCGAAGAACTGGTCACCATTTCAGAATAAAGGCTCTTCATTTCCTTGAAGCCTGCTCTATTTTTATTCCTCGATAACTCTGTTTTACTTTATTTACTTTATTACTTTATTTACTTTATTTCTTAGGTTACTGCTGAGGTTTATCATTCTCCCGCAGGTTGACTGAAAATCTTGTAAAAATTGGTGGCTCGTTCTTGTTATTGAATGCAGCGATGTGAGCAGGAGGGCAGGTCAGGGTCGGCCGTGTGGGGTGGTCACCATAGACAGCAGCACCGCTGACAGCTACAGCCAGAGGAGCCGTGGTGGTCACTGAGCCTTTCACTTTCCAAGTGGGAAACTGAGACCCATAGAGGCCAAATAGCCTGTCAAAAATCAGAGCTGTGACTGGAACCTGAGATGTGTGTGGCTGAAAGAGCGCATGCGTGTGCATAAGTTGGGGAGGGGCAGAGGTGGGGGGAGAGAGAGGGGGAGAGTGAGGGAAAGAGAGAATCTTAAGCAGGCTCCGTGACCAGCCTGGAGTTTGACTCGGGGCTTGATCCCACACCCATGAGTTTATCACCTGAGCTGAAATCAAGAGTCAGACACTGAAGTGACCGAGCCACCCAGGTGCCCTGGCACCAGAGACTCTTGATTCTGTGACTGTGTTGTCACAAGGACTATATTTCTAGACAGAAGTATCAATTGTATTAAACCACAGAGATAAATATAATCAGTTTTAGGAGTTTAAGCGGTCTGGTCTTCGACCCAGGATGCAATGTGCAATGTCCTTACCGGTCCCTGGAATCAGCTTACGTATATGCCTCTTTTCCATGAATTGAGTGCTTCCATCTATCTAATTGAGGCTTCCTGCATATTAATAACCCTAGTTATAATATCGATTCCATGCCTTGGAACCACACGTGGCGCTGAATTTCATTGCCTGATTTGTGGTTAATTACCTAAATGTACATTTCATTCTGAGCGTTGCCCTCGGTTCCTTTTGGTCTCTTCCCCCCTTTTGTGCCCCCACCACCACCCAGCTGTTATGTCATCTCTGCATTTGTTCTTTTATCAGTTCCTGGTGGCACAGGGTTGTGTCAAGCGGGTGTGGTGCAAATAATTAGCCAGGAGGGCACACATACTTGAAATTTGCCAGGGAGGAAGCAGAGGAGCATGGTGCCTTCACAGATCGAGCAGGTGCTAAAGACGGGTGGTTTCTGGGAAAACTGACGCCCTGAGCAAAGAGACTATGACAGCCATGAGGGTTGATAAGCTTTTTCGTTAGATTCACATTTCTACCACCGTAGATCCCATAGCACAGAACGTTGTTCACGTTCATATGCTTGCCTCTGAACATGATGAACTCATCGTAAGTCCCATGTGTGCATTAAATTGCACCCATCTCGGGGCGCCTGGGTGGCTCTGTCGGTTAGGCGTCCGACTTCGGCTCAGGTCATGATCTCGCGGTCTGTGAGTTCGAGCCCCGCGTCAGGCTCTGTGCTGACATCTTGGAGCCTGGAGCCTGTTTCAGATTCTGTGTCTCCCTCTTTCTCTGACCCTCCCCCGTTCATGCTCTGTCTTTCTCTGTCTCAAAAATAAATAAACGTTAAAAAAAAATTTTTTTTTAAATAATTGCACCCATCTCACTTCCGCACGTGTTCTCCTTCTTGACAAATGGTACCGCCATTTATCCCGTTATGGAGCACGAGTTCTCGGAGGAACCCTTGACTGCTCTCTCTCTCACCCCACGTAGAACCCGTCCGCAAGGCCTGCGGATGCTTCTTTAGAAATATTGCCCCAGGTAGGACCGCTTCACAGCACCCCCACGATTAAGGCTCCCGTCCAGGCGACCATCATTCGAGTTAAGTCTGCACGGGTCTCCTCACAGCTCCCTTTCGCAACCACGAAAAACCACGTATTTTTCGCAACCATAAAAGGAGCCTGATTGGTCCTTTTATGATTGAGTCAGACCATACTATGTTCCTGTGCGAATACTAAGGCGGCTTCCTACTCCCACTTGGAGTAGAGTCTAAAAAGCACCATGGGAGAGGGCCTCCTGACCAGGCCTGCTCCTACCAGTCTCCTCCCCTTGACCTGCACTCCAGGCACACTGCCTTCCCTGCTGTTTTTCAAATACACGAAACAGTCCTTGTCTAGGGACTCTGCACTAGCTCTGAATCGTGGGTGTGCTTTTCTCACTGGGCTCCTCATTTCCTACATCTGAAATTGAACTCCTTGGTCACTGTCCATGTGCTTACCTTTAATTTTGCTCTATTGCATATGTTATATATGTATTTGTTTGTTATTTGCCCCCCTGAACAACTTGCAGTCTTCATGAGATGGGCTTTGGGTTTTGTTCACTGTTTCTTCTACAGAAAACAACTATTTGTTAAATGAACAATTGGGGTTATCTGAGAACCGTATTGCAGTGGTTAAATTCCTCTTAAAGCCAAAAGCTCTGTTGCGTATTGGGGCTGCAAGGGCACTGGCAACATGGAAATGGTAAAATACTAGGGTTTTTTCTCATTGTCAGTGGGTTCGTTTGTGCTGCTGTTGACCCCACTCCTACCTCCATTTATTTTATAAAAGTTTATCTCTAGTTGGGGCGCCTGGGTGGCTCAGTCGGTTAAGCAGCCGACTTCAGCTCAGGTCATGATCTGGCAGTCTGTGAGTTCCAGCCCCACGTCAGGCTCCGTGCTGACAGCTCAGAGCCTGGAGCCTGTTTCAGATTCTGTGTCTCCCTCTCTCTGACCCTCCCCCGTTCATGCTCTGTCTCTCTCTGTCTCAAAAATAAATAAACGTTAAAAAAAAATTTAAAGAAAAAGTTTGTCTCCAGATTTTATATGAAAGTCTGGGGGCGCCTGGGTGGCTCAGTCGGTTGAGCGTCCAACTTCGGCTGAGGTCATGATCTCATGGTTCGTGGGTTCGAGCCCCACATCGGGCTGTGTGTTGACCGCTTGCTCAGAGCCTGGAGGCTGCTTCAGATTCTGTGTCTCCTCTCTCTGCCCCTCCCTCGCTCACGCTCTGTCTCACTTTGTCTCTCAAAAATAAATAAACGTAAAAAAAAAATTTATGTGAAAGTCTCTTGGATGTCCCAGCACCAGAGTTAGATGGTGAAAGCCCTGGATGTGTGTTTTCCTGTCGTGTCCTAACATCCGTTGACAGCAGGCGTAGACAGTGCGCCATGATTCGCGACAGGCTTGATGTCCACGTGTTCACCTCCTTTACAGAAATTTTAGAGTTTGTATTACTCTCCCCGACTCCTCTCAAGATGAACAGGTTTTAAACCTCTCTGGAAGCATTAGCAGGAGGCCATCACCATCATTATTTGGTTAGTTTGTTGTATCACAGGACTTATAAACTGCCCAGGAGAAGCATAAATTGTCGATAGTTCTTCCAGAATGACTACCTTTATTCATGTTTAAGATTCATGTCTGAAAGGCTTCTTTTAGCTTTCCTGCTTTCTTTTATTCATGGGAGGTACTAAAAGCAACTCGTTGGGGTACATGGGTGGCTTGGTCAATTACGCATAGGACTCTGGATTTCGGCCCAGGTCACGATCTCACAGTTTCGTGAGTTTGAGCCCCGCGTCGGGCTCTCGGCTGACCGTGTGGAGCGTGCTTGGCATTCTCTCTCTCTTTAGGAGTCTCTCTTTCCTTCTTTCTCTGCCCCCCCCCCTCACATGCACACAAGCGTGCATGCTCTCTTTCTCTCTCTCAAAATAAATAAATAAACCAAAAAGAAAGTAAAAGCAACTTCTTTTCAGGTTGAAAATACTGAGACATACGTGAGTTAAAGGCAGTTGAATGAAATAGTAGCTACACCCATACTGTGTCCTCATAAACCGTGTCCCAGAAAAATGTGATCCGAGCTCTTGAGCAACTTTGCTGCTTGAGATTGCCATGTGGTTTAGAACTTGGGCCACCATCGCGGGCGGTTTAGGAGACTGGGCTCCAGATTAAGTGACGCCATTTATCGGGACTTTAATTATGAAGTGTTAGGATATTTAGTTGATTTCCGCTTGTCTGAAAGTATGTCTTTGTCCCCTGGGACCTTCTTTTGCCCCCAGTTTTCCATAAATTTGCGGCTATTTCTAAAGGCGGGCGTGAGTCGCTTTTTCCCAGTTTAGGCTGAACCAGACATTCCCTTCCACCTTTAGCCTGTTGTACATGAAGGCGTGCTCTAACCACACAGGGACCTTTACTTTTATTTTACTTTGTTTTCTGCCGTTTCTCCAGAGGCATGGCCCTGTGTCCTGCCTTTGGGGCCATGGTCTGACGCTGTGATCTTGGCCAAGTTGCTTTGAGATTTTGGCACTCAGTTTCTTCATCTATGAGATAGGATTAGACAGTCTTTAAGTGGATTCATTCATCACCAAATATTTATCTTCTACCATTTTCTCAGGTGCTGGATAACTTTGCATTGATTGGTTCATTTGTTCATTGATATTCTCACTTGTTTCAGAAAGAACTGAAGGAAGCTGGGTAATAATATTTGCTTTCACAGCGTACAAAGCACCTTCGCATATATCATCCATTTGATTATAATAATAGTCCTGAGAGGCCGGTGGTGCTGCTTCATGGTACAGATGGGATAAAAGGTCTTTCCAACAAGCCATAGTTGATGATTGTCGGGGAAGGGTCATCAGGAGGACGTGACCACTGGTTGACCTGTGATCTGGGCCCGACCCTTGGCGGCTCCTCACGTCCTTGGAATATGGCTTCCACGTGCCCTCCCTGCTCCCAGGAGGTGCCCCAAGGACCTAGCCTTGAGATAGTGATACGGCGTTGGGAACCTCTGCACTATATGCTGACTGAGCCCCATTAAGGCCTCTTTATAAACTGAAGATTTAAAAAAAAATGCTTATTTGTTTTGAGAGAGAGAGAGAGAGAGAGAGGAAGGGCAGAGAGAGAGGGAGAGCGAGCGTCTCAAGCAGGCTCCGCACTATCAGCACAGAGCCCGACGCGGGGCTCTGTCTCACAAATTGTGAGATCATGACCTGAGCTGAAATCAAGAGTCCGACGCTTAACCGACGGAGCCGCCCAGGCGCCCCTACACTGAAGATCTGATGGGCAGGCGCAGGGAGGTGCTTGCCTTGTGGCCACCCGCCCTGTAGGTGAGCCCTTGCTTATGGAACCTGCCGCCTGCCAGGCTGTGGGATCCGCCTCTCTCCTCTGCCTCTCCTCGCCATCTGTGGACAGCAGGGCAGGGGTGGGGGGCAGTTTCAGATGTCCTCTGGGCAGCTCCAGATGCTTCAAATCTACGATTCCATGGTCCCAACCGTTCAGCTCAAACTAGAATTACTTTAAGAAGCTCGTTCGAAGTGGAGATTTCTGATTCACTGTGGGGGGTGGACCCCAAGAACCTTCATTTCTAAGAAGCCACGGTGGCAGTTCTGGTCGGGGGTCTGCTGCCTGCACTTTGAGAAACGCTGCCTTCTGGGCGAACACAGCGCCCGCACAGCACAGATGGCCATCACACGTTTACTGGCTCAATCTGCGGGCAACGAAGCTGTGAGAAATAACCAACAGAAATAGAATGAAAACGTTCACGCGTAGATAGACAGGTGACACCCGTAACACTGATGGAATGGGGAAGTCGGCTTTGCCGTGGACCCAGACACTTGCAGTGTTCTCAAAGTAAATTAACTGGTGCTCAGCGTGCTGTGCTCTTAGGCCCCCCTCCTAGCACCCCAGGCCTTCAGATTTTACCTTGCACACCTCTCATACCACCCACACTGCTAATCCACTATCATTTCCCCTGTTAACCAACAGCCTCTTCCAACCCTCTCTTTCCTTCCGGGGCCTGGCGTAGGAAGCCGTCAGCATCGCCCTGCCTGGCGCTCCTGTGTACAGATCCTCCACTGCGGAGGAACGGGGACCTGAATTAGAAGATCCCAACCCCTCTGGAATAATACATCTAACGTGTGCACAGACCCCAGGGAAGCTCTGTCTTAGAGAGGGGTCAGCTGAGATCTTCTTGCGGTCTTTAAAAGGCTCTGTGGAAAGGACAACTCTATAGAAGTTCACGAATAGGGTTTCAGCCGCGCCGCTCCCAGCCCTCCCTCCACTTGGGAGCTCTGATCTCCTCGGACCAGGCCGCTCCCCCTGCCTCTTCCCCCGTTTGCCGTGTTGGAGGACTTTTGTTTAAGTTAAATCATGGCTGTCCTACAGGTAGCGTTCAGGAGGGAGCCGGTAAGATGTTACAGTCCATTCAAAGCATCATCCAAAGAAGACGCATTTCTAGATCAGGAATACTGAAGTGTATATGCGTATAGAGGCAAAATTAGCATTTTTCTGCAGAATGGGGAGGGGGGTGTAAGTTGAACTGCCTGCCATCTGGCAGCATTTCCTTGTCTACAGGCAAGAATTACTTTGAATTGCCTTCAGTTGTCTGCAATTCACAGAACTCAAAGACAATGAGAAGCGAGAATCAACTAACCTGGAAAGACGTGAGCTGGACATTTCATGGTTTTCTACTGCAGCACAAATTTTGTCCACTTTGGCTTTATGCACTTACGTTGAACAGCCCATTTGCAGGAGGCAATTTATCCTAAATTGGGCTGCTCTGAGATTTCTCACCCAAGCCCTTGTGTTGAAACAGGAGCACAGAGTCTAATGAACGGAGGGGAGGGGTCCTTAAGGTAGTGGACTCGATGGCAGGAGGGGAAGGAGGAGAATGCAGGTGGGGGAGGGCCTCAGCAGGTGGTCTCCCAAGGTGACTTTGCTGCCACCCTGCCGCCCATCGTCCTGGGCCTACTGACTTGACCCTCAGTCACCGAGGAGTGGGGGGGCTCAAGATGGGGCACGTACCCCTACGTTGTCCAAATCATAAAACTAATCAGGAAGTTGAACCACCACCCCGGGTACTCTCTCGCTAGGCTCTCCGAGTTTGCAGTCATAGAGGAAGTGCTGTGATTCGAATAGGGAATAGTAATGGGAACTGTCAGCAAGTTTGATTTTTTTTCCCACCAGCTGCAGCGTATTTAGTACAAGCATTGACCCTGGGTAGACTTCTAAAGAACTATTAAGACGATAGGGAACTTATATTTATTACATTTAATTGGAAATATAAGCTTGGCACGTAGGAAATACGAAAGGACTAGAGCAGTAGAGCAGTAAATAAATGATAAATGCAGGAGGTGGTCAGGGAAGGGTCTGGTTCCCTGTGCATCCTTCTTAACAATCCAAATAATGGGCCGTCTTGGCTAGGATTCTGCCACCAATTGATGGGAGCAAAGAACTGAGGCAGGTGTGTGAAGAGTTCTAGAAAGGACTCTCATAGATTACTCATGGAAAAGCACGACTGTGTGTGCCTATGTGCGTGGCTGAGTGAATTAAATCCTCTTCTCAGAGTTCTAAGCTTTTATATTGAAGGGTCTCTGTGGACAGACCAGTCACAGAAGCAAAGCCTTTCTTTCTTTTTCTTTCTTTCTTTCTTTCTTTCTTTCTTTCTTTCTTTCTTTCTTTCTTTCTTTCTTTCTCTTTCTTTCTTTCTTTCTCTCTTTCTTTTTCTTCCTTCCTTCCTTCCTTCTTTCTTTCTCTCTTTCTTTCTCTCTTTCTCTCTTTCTTTCTCTCTTTCTCTTTCTTTCTTTCTTTCTTTCTTTCTTTCTTTCTTTCTTTCTTTCTTTCTTTCTTTCTTTCAGCAAAGCCTTTAAACCAAAGCTTTAGGAACATGTGACATCATTTTCAGGGTGGGGAGCGGCCCAAATGGGATTCCTCTTTTTCCTTTCAGACCTGTGCCTATCTTTGTGTAATTTATTTATTTTTGTTTGTTTTTAGAATCATTTGAAAAGAACTGCTTTAGAATTAATCAGCTGGAGGAGGGTCGATACCGGCAGGGTCACCAACGGGCCGAGGGGCGATGAAATCCAAGGATGGAAGGGGACAGGTGGGTCAGGGGAGGGGGGCGAGGTTTCAGTCAGAGCAGAGACGGGGCTTCGGAGGAAGGTAGGTCTTTGTCTGCATTTTATTTTATTTTTAAAGTTTATTTATTTATTTTGAGAGGGAGAGAGAGAGAGTGAGCACGAGCAGGGGAGGGGCAGAGAGAGAGAATCCCAAGCAGGCTCCACACTGTCCATGCAGGGTCCCAGCTCAAGGCTTGATCTCACCAGCCAGGAGATCATGACCTGAGCTGAAATCAAGAGTCCAACTCTTAACCGACTGAGCCACCCAGGGGCCCCTTTTGTCTGCATTTTAAACCTGTTTTTTCCTTTCCTTTCCTTTCCTTTCCTTTCCTTTCCTTTCCTTTCCTTTCCTTTCCTTTCCTTTCCTTTCCTTTTCTTTTTTTTTTTTAACAGCGATGTGCTATGCCAAGAATTATTCCATTGAATACTAGATATGCTTTTAGATGCAGTGTGTGAGCACTAGACAAAATTTTTGGTGATAACAGAGATGGGCTTAGTATTTAATTTGTAAAGTTTCATGCTTTAATTAACATGGTCACGGATAGTTTTCAGGGAACATCCGGAATGTTGATGGTTGGAACGGAGATCCAAACTGGGGACTTGAACATACGGGGCCCTTTCAAGTCTTCTTCTTTTAGTGAAATTCAAGCTTTAAATGATGAATTTAAGTTTTAAAGATTTAGCTGGTGTACCTATAAACAGCTCGGTACAAACTGCTTTTTTTTTTTTTTAATTTTTTAAATCTTTATTTTCAAGACAGAGAAGGAGAGAGAGACAGAGTGCGGTGGGGGAGGGGCAGAGAGAGAGGGAGACACCGAATCCGAAGCAGGCTCCAGGCTCTGAGCTGTCAGCACAGAGCCCGATGCGGGGCTTAAACCCACGAACCGTGAGATCACGACCTGAGCAGAAGTCGGACACTTAACCGACCGAGCCACCCAGGCGCCCCCAAACTGCATTTATTTTTAAATTGCTTCCTTGGGATATCTCGCTGAAGTTATTTGATTTAAACTGCCTTCCCTTTATTTCCAAAACTTTGATTCAAGTTCCAGGACTGAATATGAATACCTAGGATTTTTTCTATTGTGTAACGTGCATTACAACTCTGGATGGACGGAAATCTCATTCTTTAAAAAAATATTTTTTAATGTTTATTTATTTTTGAGAGAGAGAGAGAGAGAGCGTGAGCGAGCAGGGGAGGAGCAGAGAGAGGGAGACACAGAATCCGGAGCAGGCTCCAGGCTCTGAGCTGCCAGCACAGAGCTGGACGCAGGGCTCAAACCCATGAACTGTGAGATCACGACCTGAGCTGAAGTCGGACGCTTAACTGACTGAGCCACCCAGGCACCCCATCATTCTTTAAAAATATGTCACTACTAAACATCTTGGTAAAGAATGCACAGGTCAGGGGCGCCTGGGTGGCTCAGTTGGTTGAGTGTCTGACCCTTGGTTTTGTCTTAGATCACGATCTCATGGTTTGTGAGATTGAGCCCCGAGAGTTGGGCTCTGCCTGCTTGGACTTCTGTCTCTCCCTTTCTCTCTGCCCCTCCCCTGCTCATGCTCTCCCTCTGTCTCTCTCCTCCCCGCCCCCCCAAATAAAGAAATAAACATTAAAAAATGCACAGCTCAAACTTGATTTCGCATAGAATAGTCCCTTAGTGGTTCTGGTACTTTAGTGGATGACCAGATAATTACTTAGTGTCAACCAAGAAAAAGAGGCAGAACTGAAATAAAATAAAAGCAGTTGTTTGGGGTCTGAGAATTGCGATTTGGAGGCACAGATTTGGGTAACAAATCCCACATTGCATCCCACTAGGGAGCCAAAGTCAGGAGTTTTTAAATATTTTTTTTTCATATATGTATTTTTTCATGTATTTTGAAAGAGAGAGAGTGTGTGAGAGTGGGCACGTGTGTGAGCTAGCAGGGGAGGGGCAGAGAGAGAGAGAGAGAGAGAGAGAGAGAGCATCCCAAGCAGGCTCTGTGTTGTCAGCTCAGGGTCTGATGCGGGGCTCAATCTCACACACCATGAGAGATCGTGACCTGAGCTGAGATCAGGAGTCTGACGCTTAACCGACAGAGCCACCCAGGCGTCCCAAGGCCCATCTCCTTAATGCCCTCCCGACTCCCTTTCAGAACCCCTTGATGTAAGGGACTCCATTTTCTTTCACCTTTCACATTAGGAACGCATCTTGTCTTCAGAGCCTTGTTCTTCACTGTGTGTAACGCATAGCAACTATAGTTTTTACATTTGTCTATGTATTTCTCCATAGCTTATGGTCTCTCTTTTCCTTTCATTTTTTTTTTAATTTTTTAAATGTTTATTCATTTTTTGAGACAGACAGAGCATGAGTGGGGGAGGGGCAGAGAGAGAGGGAGACCCAGAATCCGAAGCAGGTTCCAGGCTCTGAGCCATCAGCACAGAGCCCGACGCGGGGCTCGAACTCATGAACCGTGAGGTCGTGACCTGAGCCAAAGTCAGATGCTTAATCAACTGAGCCACCCAGGCGCTCCTCTCTTCCTTTTAAAGAAGTAAGCCATATGGCAACTTGAGAATTACACAAGTAACTATTACTTTGTACCTGCACAGCACTAGAAGTACACAGCAGACCCCCCAAAAGAAGGAGTCTGATCTATGACTTTGTACGGCGGGCTCTACTGGGCGTCGTGAAAATCTCTGGAGGTGAAGCGATTGTATAGGACGCGTTTGCTGCTAAATGTGGAGCCTGGCGTATTTAACCTCTGACTGAGGTTCCCTGTGAGGATATTTGGGTCTTTTTTGCTCCTTTAGGATTCACCATCTTTGTCCGTATCATGGCGTACCTCGAACTGAGCCCCTTGTTAAATCCCCCTGTAATTGCCGCCAATTATAAAGTGGTGATGATGAGCAATTATTGGGAGGTGATTAAAACAGGCCTGCAGGTACAGGGCTCACACTTTGCTTTCTGGTCCTCGGGAAGGACGAAGCCACAGAACTGTCCTTTTCTGGCGCATTCCTTAACTGTAGTGTTAGTTAAGTAGACAAAACACTTCCGAATCAAGGGGAATATAGAGAATTCCTTAAGGACTTAATAAACACCTTCAGAGGCTCTCTGAGAGCATGTATTATTTACCTGTGGATTTTGACAGAAGCATTTGTCTGTAGACTGAGATGCTTCTTTTAAAAGCGTGGGCTTGGGGGCACCTGGGTGGCTCAGTCGGTTAAGCGTCCGACTTCGGCTCAGGTCGTGATCTCGCGGTCCGTGAGTTCGAGCCCCACGTCGGGCTCTGTGCTGACACCTCAGAGCCTGGAGCCTGTTTCAGATTCTGTGTGTCCCTCTCTCTCTGACCCTCCCCCGTTCATGCTCTGTCTCTCTCTGTCTCAAAAATAAATACACGTTAAAAAAAAAAAAAATTAAAAAAAAAAAAAAAAAGCGTGGGCTTGTTTTTCATGCCTCATGTAAGGGTGCCGCTGAGGTTTGAGAGTGCGCGTGCTTGGTCCGCCATACCCTCTACCTAGAGGTTTGTCTCCATAAGGCCTGTGACTCAAAGTCGTCCTGTCATTGTGGGCTTGTCGGTAAGTGTCCCTACCTTCCCTGTGTTGCAAGTCAAAAAAAGTTACCCAAAGGTATTTAAATAAAGGTCACAAGCAGGTCCCGTTAACGGTCCTCTATTTTCAATAAAATTGCGAACTTGGCCTTCACCCTTCTTCCTTCACCCTCTGCCGCCACCACAAGGACTAATATGCCCGGGCTTCCGCACTCTGGTTCTGGGAGAGGGGAGCGCGTTGTCCTGTGGGACTTGGGGGGGCTCCTGAGTGGGGAGGGCTGGGGCGTGGAGCGGGAATGGGGGTCAGCTGTCATAGGCCGGGGAGAGAGAGGAGGCCTTTCCTCGAGGCCCAGCACAGGCTCACCGAATCCTGTCCTGCTGAAACTGCTCTTCAGTCTGTAATGTGTGTAATGCCACTGATTGATTATGTGATTCTGACTTGAGTCCCTCTTCCTGTCCTGTGGCGTTTCTCTTATAGCTGATGGGTCTAAAAGCACCTTTAACCTTATGGCCTCTGTAACCACATTGTCAAGCAGGGTGCTTCTGGATGTCAGCGACCTTCCAATTTAGGAGTGACTTGATTGGTGATTACTTTCTTCTGTCTCCCCCTCTGCACTTCTGGGCAGAATGTTCCAGGTCTCTGCACACAGGTTTAACTGCTGTTACTCTTTTTTTTTTTTTTTTTTAACGTTTGTTCATTTCTGGGACAGAGAGAGACAGAGCATGAACGGGGGAAGGGTCAGAGAGAGGGAGACACAGAATCCAAAACAGGCTCCAGGCTCTGAGCCATCAATCAGCACAGAGGCCGCCGCGGGGCTCGAACTCACAGACCGCGAGATCATGACCTGAGCCGAAGTCGGACGCTCAACCGACTGAGCCACCCAGGCGCCCCTTAACTGCTATTACTCTTAATGTAAAGTGTATGGCACAACAGATTGAAGCCCCTGTAGGATTTCCTGGAGACTGAATCGTAAAGAAGTCGGTTAAAGTTCTTTTTCAGAAACAAGTTCGCTTAAACCAAGTCATTTTATCGAATGGTCTCAGTAAAGACATGTGGTCGGTTTTTCCCTCCTAGACCCGCGGGCGTTCCAGTGATGATTGCGGCACTTGAGCTTGTGTTTTAGCTATTAAGGGTTCTTGATGGTTCCAAACGCAGCCTGCCTCCTGAATGTAAGCGACCGTCAGAAGCACGGGCCTGAACTACGTGCTCTGTGAAAGTCTCTGCGGACGGGCCTCTCTTTTCCTTCCGCTCCCGTCAGCGTGTCTGTGTATGTGCTCCGTTACCGCTGTGTTTCCAATATACATCTTTCCCATTGGCCTTTCCTCCCACTCTTGTCCAAGATCAATCCTTCCGTTTAAAAGCTAGAAACTTGCCCCCCCCCCCCAAAAAAAAAGTATGGAGGACACACAGTGCTTTCTCAGTGGAATCTATTGAGATGTGGTTTAATGGAGGGTGAGAAGCTGGACAGATTCCTGGGACCATAGTCCAAGTTGATTCTCTTTTCTGATTGTATCCCCACCCCCACCCTAGTTGAGCTTTATTGTTGAACCTGAATAAAGGAATCTCTCGTTATTTTAAGGCCTTTCCCGTTAAATCTTAACGTTTTAAATTTGGAGGGTGTGGGAAGGATAAAACTTGACTCTCTAAAAAATTAGGTATTTGGGTATAATTCCATTTTGTTTCTTGTTTCCCATAACCCCAAGGGTCCCTCTTATTGGAAGCATTAGAATTTTACTCCTCAGGTCTCCTTGGAAGGCAAATCTTTGATAAAGTGTGGGACATTTGAGTTTGTCCTGGCAACCACCTGTTTGTTCTCTGTATTTGAGTCTAGTTTTGTTTTGTTTTGTTTTTTACATTACACACATAAGCGAAATCATATGGTATTTCTTGTTCTGTGACTTGTTTTTACTTAGCAGAATGACCTAGGTCCATCCATGTTGTCACGAATGGCAAGATTTCATTGTTTTTCATGCGTGTGTCTCACATCTTCTTTTTTTTTTTTTTAATTTTTTTTTTTTAACGTTTATTTATTTTTGAGACAGGGAGAGCCAGAGCATGAACAGGGGAGGGTCAGAGAGAGGGAGACACAGAATATGAAGCAGGCTCCAGGCTCTGAGCTGTCAGCACAGAGCCCGACGCGGGGCTAGAACTCACGGACCGCAAGATCATGACCTGAGCCGAAGTCGGCCGCCTAACCGACTGAGCCACCCAGGCGCCCCTCACATCTTCTTTATCCAAGCATCTGACTGTCTATGCCGTTTCCATGTCTTGGCTCTCGTAAATAACACTGCAATAAACATGGGGGTGCATCGATCTTTTCAAATTAGTGTCTTCATCTTCTTTGGGTAAATATCCAGAAGTGGAATTACTGGATCGTATAGTATTTCTATTTTTAATTTTTTTTTTTTTAGATTCCAGGGGAAGTAGGCAGTGAGAGTCTAAAGAAGACATCAAGCATGTTCATTCTTTGGAAAGATTCCTCCAAATCTGGTTGTGGTCTGCAAGGAGGAAAACCAGGCAGCTGAGTGGACGGGTATTCTTAATGCTAGAGCCATTTGTGCTCCTTGAGCGTTCCATTTTAAGTGTGTTAATTATTCAAGAAACTGGTAAATGTAACAGACTGTCAAGTACCGTGTGGGAACTTGGGGTCGTGCAGGAACTTGGCGCATTCAGGATGCACTCATTGCTCCCGTGCCGGCGTGCAATAGTAGAGGAGGCAGGAGAAGTCACTCTGCCTTGTGTGATTTCCACGGGTGTTCAGGTTTATCACGTAGGCCAGGAGGGCCCTGGGAGGTGGGAGGTGCTGTCACAAGCCTGGAGTGATGGGTCAGGTGTCGGTGACGAGGGAGGCAGTCTGGGCAGGAGTCAGCAGGTGTGTGATGATCCAGCCGGTGAGGATGAGACCCTGGAGAGGGATGGCTGGGGGGAGGGGCTGGGCTTCTAGAAATGAAACCTGTGCGGTGCCTCCAAGACAGAAAATCAGTGAGGGCTCCGATGTTTGTGGTTCGAGAGCTTAATATAAACACCAGATTCGATGAGGAAAGCTCAGTTTGGATTTAGAGCGTTGGAGAAGTATGTGGGACCTCTGCGTGGAGATGTCTGCTAAGCAGCTGGAAACATGGGCTCATGTCCATGAGTGAGGTCTGGGACCCAGACCAGCTCAGAAAAGGACGGCGTAATCTTGGGTGAATGTGCAGCCTGGGTGGGAGCTGAAAACAGAACGGTGGAGCCTCACATGTGGGGGGATGGTCAGAGGGGGACATTTGGGTGGAAAGAGAAAACAACAGATTCCTAGAAACCCAAACAGGGACTGTGGTAACACGGAGGAGATGTTACTTTATGAGGCTGAACGCTGCGGAGGGGTTTGTAGGAATGAACATGTGGACAGCTGGATTTGGTAGGTAGGGGGTTGCCCTTGATCTTGGGAAGAGTGATTCCAGAAGACGGTAACAAGGAAGCACTGTAGTGGGTTGAGGAACGGTGGTTAGACATGAGGGTTGTTGGGGATGTCCTGAGAGATGAAAAGGCGGAAGGTTATGGTACAGAATTGAGCGTACTTAACAGGAATGGAATAGTTGGTGCGGTCTCTACTTGCGTGTGTATTCTTACCTCAAACGTATTTTACAAAGTAGGCACTCCTTGTATGTGTAATACATGTGCAATACATATGCGTCTATAACATGTAAATTACTCAAATGATATACACATAGATGTAAACCTGTCTCTTGACTATTTTGATTAAAAAAAGCCTTTGAACGGACCGGAAAACCTCAACACTTAATTTTATATGCTTTCTCTAAACGGATTTTAATTGACACATTCTAATGGGGACCTTTACTTTGGTCGGGGGAAATGCCACGTAGTCACAGTGGAATGGGAATTGATGCCTCCTCCCCCTCCCCCGCTCTAGAAAACAACCCGAGGTTATCTGAGATCCAGTTTTAGTACTTACTTGGTTGCTTCTAATTAGGCAATGGTCTTGCTTTCATATGAGGAGCTTCTGAGTAAAATGTGAACTCGTAGCATTTTTTTAAAGTTTAATTCTTCATTGAGATATAACCTACGTACCGAAAAGTGCATGACTGGTTTTTTTTTGTTTTTAAAAATTTTTTTTTCAACGTTTTTTATTTATTTTTGGGACAGAGAGAGACAGAGCATGAACGGGGGAGGGGCAGAGAGAGAGGGAGACACAGAATCGGAAACAGGCTCCAGGCTCCGAGGCATCAGCCCAGAGCCTGACGCGGGGCTCGAACTCACGGACCGCGAGATCGTGACCTGAGCTGAAGTCGGACGCTTAACCCACTGCGCCACCCAGGCGCCCCGCATGACTGTTTTTTAATGAGCTGTCATTCGTACATCAAATTCACTTCTTTAAAATGTAGACTTCAGTGGCCTTTAGTACCTCCTGAAAGCAGCTATCGCCACTATCTAATTCCAGCACATTTTTATTCCCCCCCCCACCCTCGCCCCCAAAGGCAATCCCATACTCCCCTACCTTCCCTGGAGCCCCTAGCAATCACTAACCTATTTTCTGCCTCTATGGATTTGTCCGTTATGGACCTTTCCCATAAGTGGAATCATCTACTATGTGGTATTTTGTGTGGGGCTCCTTAGCATGATGTTTTCAAGGGCCACCTGTGTTATAGGATGAATTTGAATGTGATTTACTGGTGGTCAGATAATATTCCATTGTACAGACAGACCACGTTTTGTTTATCCACGCCCGTGAGTGACTTTTAACGTTCTCATTTTTAAAGCTTCGGGGCCTGGTTTGTGCGTGTAGAAGCACGTAGGGGCCCGCACAGAGGCTGTGCCATCAGCTTCGCCCACATCACTGGGCACTTGGGGTTCCTATGCTGATTGACCTCGGAGGCCTTGGGCGTCTGCATGCTCGTGTGCCCACAGCCACGGGACAGCTTTGGGTTTTATCTGCACTGAATCCCAGGCGAGGGTGTTTCTAGGGACCCTAGGATGGAGCAGAGACCCCATGCAAAGTGTCCGTTGACTTTCGTCCCCGGGGATCTGCAGACTTGCATAAATGTGGAATGAGCCCCCCCCCCCCGGTGTGGATATTGACTAGTTTGGGAGCTTTGATGGTTCCTAGCAAATACTTGGGGCTGACATCTGGTCATATGTGTATGTGAGCTGAGCAGGGTGTCTCCGAGGCCTGGTGGAGTCTCCTGGGCAGGGACGCCCTGGCCGAGAGCCGGGCTCCTGCCGATCAAGGTCATGTCCCTGAGGTTTGTACTAGTGGACTAGCCTGCTCATTTTCTTTCTGTCCACTTTTTCTGTGGGCGATGTGACCCTGTTTACATCTCTCAAAAGGAAGCACTCCCAGAAAAACCCCTTTAGGATTCGTAACTAAGTGGGCTTGTAGGGATTTACGCGTTCTTAGGTGGGTAAATGTTCTTTCATAGAGCCTAACACCCTTGCTTTTATATTTTTCCCCCTAAGTATACATATTTGACGTCTCAGTAAATGACGCAGACAGTTTGTGACCGAAGTTCCCCAGCACTCATTCTAAGCTCACGAGGTGCACCCAGACATTGGGTTTTCTTGGCTGCACCTGGAAAAGGGGGTCGTCAGCTTTAGGGAGGTTCCTTGTATACTTTGTCAGTTCAGGGGAAATCTAAACAAGTCCAGGAATGACTTCTAATTGTTTTTTCCTTTTGTTTTTATTTTTTATTTTATTTTTTTAATGTTTATTTTTGAGAGAGAGAGAGAGAGAGAGAGAGAGCATGAACAGGGGAGGAGCAGAGAGATAGGGAGACAATCAGAAGCAGGCTCCAGGCTCTGAGCTGTCAGCACAGAGCCCGCCGCAGGACTCGAACTCACGAACCGTGCGATCACGACCTGAGCCGAAGCTGGACGCTCGACCGACTGAGCCACCCAGGCGACCTGCTTTTTTCCTTTTGTTTAAAAAAAATTTTTTTTTATTCTTTATTTTTGAGAGACAAAGACAGAGCATGAGCAGGGAAGGGGCAGAGAGAGAGGGAGACACAGAATCCAAAGCAGGCTGCAGGCTCCAGGCTCCGAGCTGTTAGCACAGAGCCCGCCTCGGGGCTCAAACTCACGAACCGCGAGATCATGACCTGAGCCTAAGTCAGACGCTTAACCGACTGAGCCACCCAGGTACCCCTTTTCCTTTTGTTTTTAAACCATGCGAGGTCTGAGCTCCTGAGCTTTGGCCCCATGTCTTTCTGTGACTATATGGAAAAGGCATTTTGTAATGTGTTTATTCCTTGACTTGGGTGTGTGTGGATGGGGGGAGGAGGGAGGAGTGGTGGCGACTTGATGTGAAGATCTCAGTTGTGTCCTGCAGTTCATATTGTTTCTAGCCTGTTTTTGAAGCGTTCCTTGCATATATGAGAGTAAAACGCACATGCTTGATTCTTGAGTTTTTGACTGCAGTTCTTAATTGCATACAGAACTCTCAGGCATTGGAAGTGGGAAATAGAGGGGCGCCTGGGGGGCTCAGTTGGTTCAGCATAGGGCTTCGGCTCAGGTCATGATCTTGTTGTCTGTGAGTTCTAACCCCACGTCCGGCTCTGTGCCGACAGCTCGGAGCCTGGAGCCTGCTTTGGATTCTGTGCCTCCCTCTCTCTCTCTGCCCCTCTCCCGCTCACGCTCTGTCTCTGTCTCTCAAATAAATAAAAAACGTTAAAAAATTTAAAAAAATCTGTTAATTTTGGAACTACCATTTGGCCAGAATGTTATTTATTTTTCCCCTAGTTTTAGATCACAGGATAAACTGATCTCATGAAAAGTTTTGCACAGTTAAATAGAAAGAACCGCTCTGTGCATGTGTGTGTGTTCACATGTGCATGTGTGTGCCTTTTCTGACTAAATTTAAGCTGTTCGCTGTCTTTTTTTTTATTGGTTCACGACCATAAAATTTAGCACTGGAGATTTCAAATTTACCTTCAGTTATGGTGCAATAATTCGACTCTGAAGATGTATCCATAACCTTCCAATTAGGGTCAGAATTAGTCATTTGGATTCAGAGCAATATTTCGACCATGTAGACATTGTTAATAACTGCTTTAACTGTAATTTAAAAACTCAGATGTTTACATATTTTGCTTTTTTTCCTCCCGGGGCTATGCTTAAGCTAAGAAATCAGATGGCTTTTCCACAGATCAAAGGCCTATAAAATTAGTCTTCAAAGCCTTTGAAGCTGCAATATTTCAGGAAATAGTGTAAATAAAATCCATCGACTCTTTTTAAAATAAAGCTTTTCCTGGTATTGCTAGGGATTTGTATTTAGCATTTCTAAAAGTTTCCTGATGGTAAAAACCTCACCATTAAACAGGATTAGAGCCTCATGTATTTTTTAAAGTCAGGATTACAAGTGGATTTTAAAGAAAATACATTAAGGGAAACTTGTACTTTATCTGAAGCCTAAAAGAATGGGTAGGGGAAGAGAGGCTGAAGGAGTGTATAATCTGCTTTAGAGAGAAAGTGAGACAGACTTTAAACAAGCAGACACTCTGGGATCTTCGTAATTCCCAAAAGGATTCTTCACCATTGGGCAATCTCCAGTTTCGATACAGGACACGTATGTTGATACGATAAGGCAGCCTTAATTTATGAATCCGGTGTTAAGAAGGCAGTTTTTTTTTTTTTTTTTAACATTTATTTATTTTTGGGACAGAGAGAGACAGAGCATGAACGGGGGAGGGGCAGAGAGAGAGGGAGACACAGAATCGGAAGCAGGCTCCAGGCTCCGAGCCGTCAGCCCAGAGCCCGACGCGGGGCTCGAACTCGCGGACCGCGAGATCGTGACCTGAGCTGAAGTCGGACGCTCAACCGACTGAGCCACCCAGGCGCCCCCAGTTTTTAAAAAATAAGAAAATAGAAAGGAAAACAACCTTCCTATTTTAATCTTGTTCTGATCCTAAAATGTTCTTTTAGAAAATGAAATTAAGAACAGGAATAAAGAAGAAATAAGCCGTTTATATCCATAAAGTCTAAAGAAGAGAAGTACTGTTAACATTTTGGAATATGAAGGAATTCTTAAGGAATATGAAGGGTCTTAAGGCTTTTCCCCAGTTTGTTATATTTGTTATTTTTCAGAGTCACCATTTTAAAATCTGAGATGAATGAATGTGTCTAAAGCATTCTGTGATCCTTTAGTGGATTTTTAACCAGGAGGTGGGGGGGGGGGGGCGGAGGGGAACAGGTAAACTTTGAGAAAAAGGAAGTTCTGGGTAGGAGATTTGCAACCGAGGGAAATTCAGTAAATATTTAAGACCGAATCCTGTCTTCAAAACGTATTTTCCAGGGGCGCCTGGGTGGCTCAGTCGGTTGAGCGTCCGACTTCGGCTCAGGTCATGATCTCGCGGTCCGTGAGTTGAAGCCCCGCGTCGGGCTCTGTGCTGACAGCTCAGAGCCTGGGGCCTGTTTCAGATTCTGTGTCTCCCTCTCTCTGACCCTCCCCCGTTCATGCTCTGTCTCTCTCTGTCTCAAAAATAAATAAACGTTAAAAAAAAAAAAATTAAAAAAAAAAAAACAAAAAACGTATTTTCCAAAGAACTCTTAAGGGTGTTATCAACTTTTTCGGATGACTTCTATGGAGGGTTTTTATTTTTTATAAATAGTCAAAGACCATAGAGCTGAATTAGAAAATATAGTTCCCCAGCTTTGAACCAAGTTTGTTAGCAAATTTGGCCTAGTTCATGCTGTTTTGTTTTTTAATGCTGGATTTTTATTTCTAGGTTGCTAATTATTTCATTAGTCTTTTTATGGAACGATTATTTATCAACATGGCAGGGTATGTCACAAACTGGAGATAAGTGAGAAAATTGGGGAGACGAGGAAATAGGAGAAAGAATAAGACAAAATCAGTAGTCAAAATACAGTTGGCTCCAATCCTTTGAGCAGCCTAAGCAAATAGGAGGCATGATCAGTCGGGAGAATTAGTGTCCGTGAGAAGACAGAGACACTGAGCTATTTGGGATACGGAGTCCAGATTTGAATTTCTCTTGGGAATCCCAAAAGGTGCTGTGATAAGGGACCAGAGCGTTTACAACATCCCTAAAGAAAATGTCGTGAATGATGTGTTGGCCTGGGAACGTACCGGTCCGTCACGAGCTCCCCCAGCGCCTGGTGTGTGCCGGGACAGGGCAGGGGCGATTCTGGGGCAATTCTGGCAAACCATCTGGCTCAGGCAGTGTTGGGGGCCTGGGTGCTGCAGGGTCTCCCTAACGGGGAGACAGTGTCCAATCTTCCGAGGAGGTGGGAGGTGCCAGGGGATGGAAAAAAAAAAGTCACAAAATGGAACTTGACTCACCCTCTTACTGATTTCCACAAATGTTACCCGTATGGGGCTGTAGAATCCATCAGGCTATTTGACAGAAGAAGAAAGTCTTAATTTGCCATCCCCTCGAAGGTCACCTTGCCATTGCCCCTGTACCTCCTTTGTGACTTGGCAGGCTTTTAACAGGATTTTTTTCCTTTTCTCCTCATTTGTTTCGGGTTTAGGGTTTTGTTAAATGAGTTTTGGGTCTTACGTTTTCTTTGCTATAAATATCCACCCAAAGCCATCGCGTTGAGAAATCTTTGCAGCCTGGAGTTTTCGGGATTAAAATCCAAGAGCCATTTTACCAGCGGAGGTTAACCAGGGAGCAGCTCTGCGGGGTGCTTGTCTGCCCCTTCTTAAGTGACGGGATGGTGGTGCCTGCCTCGATGTGGCTGAATTCCATGTGGAGGTGCACTTAGTGGGACCGAGCTCTGCTGGGGTGCTGGGGGAGCCAGGGTCTTGGTTGTAGGCTCTCCCCATAACTTCTCCCTATAACTTGCTCCCAGGCTCAAAGATGAATCCTCAGATGAGACTTGGAATTAAAGCAAGCCAAGAAGGCTTCTATTCACCTAGAAATTTTACTGTCATCTAGCAAGATATACCCATGACTATCCTTCCACTGTTTCCTTTGCTAATTTGGTAGATAAAAAGTTAAAAAAAAAATTTTTTTTTTTTTTCCATGAAAAGTGGCTCCCACTCCTCTTTCTGCTATTATGCCACGTAAATTGGAACAGGACCGTTTCAGGGCATAATGTAATTCTCTCAGATTATCTTGGGGATCCGCTTTGAGCTCTTAATGCCTAGACACCTATGAACGCTTACGGCTGCTTTTGTGTTCACGCAGCCCGTGTAAAGGACCGAGCACCATGCCCCTCATCTACGGCTGTAGGAGATGCTGTTCCATAGGTAATAGACTCCATCTACAACGCTGTCCTAATGTAGGTGCAGCCTACACAAGGCACGGGTGACAGAGGACTAGGAGAAGAGCAGCACTACTTTGAGTAGATAGAATCCTCTGTCTTGTGGATCTAAGGGATTCTTCGTCCTGTAGCTTGAAATGTAGCAAGATCAGCTTAGGCGGTTCAAAGAATTTTTCTTTCTTTTCGTAAAGGTCAGCCAAATATATTTTGAATATGTTCAGAGCCCTGAACTAGTTTTTTGTTTTTTTTTTTTTTTTTTGGCAATGAAAATATTTAGGTGAAACCTGAAAATGAAATTAGATGGTATGCCGGAAGCCAGAAACCCAGAAGTTACACGTGAACGTGGACCGATAATATTCTGTCTTAGAATAGGTTGTTTATCTCAGTGAGCACCAGAAAAAGGAAAACCATGGGCTCAAAACTAGAAGCTGCTGATTGGGGGGTCACAATACTCACGCTATTTTAAAATTGCTTTTTCTTAATTTGTTTCTTGGACGAGGAGTTTGAATATCGTGCTGAACGGTCAGGTATTTAGTTTGCTTTTGCGGTTTTTAGAACAGTGATGCAATGGCTACTAAAATACCCAAATCTAGGGAATGTGAATTGGGGTCGAACTTTCTAGACCACTGCTTTTTAATTGGTAAAAGTTATAACTGCTGAAAACTGTTGTGGGGAGAAGAATCGAAAGCATCCTTTGTCAAGATCTGTTGCTTTTGGTAATTGAATGGTTTTGTCCCCACCTTACAGTTGGGACAGTGGGAGGGCCTTGAGTACAGAACTGACCTCAGCTGATGCCAAGGCGGGGGTGGGGGGGTTGGCACTATGCTGTGAAGTGTTACCGGAGCTTTCCTGCTGAACTTTTTGGTTTTCTTTTCTTTTCTTATTTTTTAAGTTTATTTTTTATTTTGGGGGGAGGGGGGAGAGAGAGAGAGTACGGGCACACACTCGCAGGGGAGGGGCAGAGAGAGAATCCCAAACAGGCTCAGCACCATCAGCGCGGAGCCTGACGTGGGGCCCGATCCCACAAACTGCGAGATCATGACCTGAGCTGAGATCCAGGGTCGGATGCTTGACCGGCTGAGCCACCCAGTTGCCCCACCTTGTCTGTGACCTGTTTCCTCATTCACGTTTTCAACCTGGACAAGGTAGGACTCAGATTTTTGCAATTCAAATACAAATTATCCTCTCCTATATACTTTGTATAAGTAGTATTGGGAAAATTACCATAGTCAGCAAACAGTATTGATGGGAAAATTACCATAGTCAACAAATCAATACTCAACACGAAAATGTCCTTATATATAACTTTTTTCAACCATTAGACTGGATTTTTCAGTTTTATTTTGCCCTGAGAACCCCAAGGTAGGTATTTTTCTTGTACTATTATGTGTAACAAATGAAACCTACTGAATGCAAATTAAGAATTTCAAGCTGTAAAGACCACGGTTAATCTTAATGGCAGGTGGAAAAATTTTTTAACATTATAAAAATGTTAAACGGGGCGCCTGGGGGGCACAATCAGTTAAGCGTCCGACTCTTGGTTTCGGCTCAGCTCGTGATCTCCCATCAGGCTCTGTACAGATGGTGCGGGGCCTGCTTGCTTGGGATTCTCTCTCTCTCTGCCCCTCCCCCGCTTGTGTGAGTGCTCGCTCCCTCTCAAAAAGAAAATAAATTAAAAAAAAAAAAATTAAAGTCTCTTAAGCAGGAATACTGTTCATTTCCTGGAGATTTGTTGAAGGGAAGATACGAACCGTATTGGATTTTTCCCCACCTGCGACCTTTGCGGACCACAGAAACTCTTAGAAAGAGGGCTGTAAATTTCAGATCAGGTGATTTGGGAAGAGAGGCAGGAGTGAGTGAGTGCGTAGTTCACAGTGATGACCCGGAAATGCAGTTAAATAAACGAAACCGCCTCACCCCGTTTAAGACGGCTCTTGTGACATACTGAAAAAAAACCCAGAAAATAACACATGTTGGCAAGGATCCGGAGCCCTCGGAGCCCTTGGGCGCTGTCCGTGTAAGACGGTGCTGCTGCTGTGGAGAAGCAGCCGGAGGCTCGCTCAGAGTGCCAAGTGTGAAGTCCCCACGTGAGCCAGCGGCTCCGCTTCCGGGTGTAGACCCCAAAGAATTAAAAGCCGGGTCGTGAAGAGACCCTCGCACACCCAGTCACAAATAGCCGGAAGGTGGAAGCAACCGAGGTGTCCGTTGATGGCCACAACGAACGTGGGGTTGTTTCATCCAGGGGGATGTTATTCGGCCTCAGCAAGGAAGGAAATTCGGACCTGCTGCAGCCTGGATGGGCCCGGAGGGCGTTGTACGAAGTGAACTAGGCGGTCGCAAGAGGCAAATACTGTAGGATTCTGTTTATACGAGGCACCCGGAGGAGTCAAGTTCCTGGAGGCAGAAAGTCGGGTGGTGGCTGCCAGGGACAGGAAGAGAGGGGAATGAGACATATTGGCCAGCTGTGCAAGAGGAAAGGGGTTCTGGAGATTGCTGTGCAACAATGGGAACGTACTCATGTTAGGAGGGGTTTAGATGCTTTACCACAATTGGAAAACTATACATGTAATTTATGGTGTGTGCCTGTCGTGATTTGATTTAAAGTTTATTACTATTTTCTTAAATGTTTATTTATTTTTGAGAGAGAGAGAGAGAGAGAGAGAGAGAGAGAGAGAGAGAGAGAGAATGGGGGAGGGGCAGAGAGAGAGGGAGACACAGAATCCCAAGCAGGCTCCAGGCTCTGAGCTCTCAGCACAGAGTCTGACCGCAGGGCTCGAACCCATTAACTGTGAGATCATGACCTGAGCTGAAGTCAGTTGGTTAACTGAGCCACCCAGGTGCCCCATGATTTGATTTAAATAGTTTAATGAGGTCAGTGCCTAGATTGTAATCTGCTCCCCCATTCCCTATCCTCATCCCCTTATATAATTTTTTTGCTATCTTCTTATAAATACTGTGTAACTTGGGGGTGCCTGGGTGGTTCAGCCGGTTAAGCGTCCAACTTCAGCTCAGGTCGTGATCTCGCAGTTTGTGAGTTCGAGCCCTGCATCAGGCCCTCTGGCTTCAGTTCTGTGTCTCCCTCTCTCTGCCCCTCCCCGTTTGCAGTCTCTCTCCTCTCTCTCTCTCTCTCTCCCCCTCTCTCTCAAAAAAATAAACATTTAAAAAATTTTTAAAAATACTATATAGCTTGTTTTCTTCGTTGTCTCTTTTCCCTCTAGAGTGTAAGCTCCATGAGGGCACAGACTTCTGTTTTGTTCTATAGCTCTGGTGCCAGAAAGGGTGCGTTGGCACATAGTGGGTATCAGCAGATATCTGTGGAGTGATAGAATATTGTAAAGTCAAGTCACTTGAATGACAGTTGCATTTGGGATATTTAATCTTAATGTCTTTTTGAGATTTAACATAAAGCATACAACTCTAGAGTAGATCACTCAATAAATACTTATGCGTCTGTATGCCTGTGGTCAATGCCCAAAGGAAAACGCAGACTATTCCCACCTTAGAAGATCCCTTATGCCCCTCTCCAGGCAGCGCCCTTCTTGCCGGATGTAGTCACTGTTTTAGCTTCTATCACCCCTGCATTTATTTGCCTTCACACTTCAATTAAATGGCATTTTACGGATATACTCTTTTGTCTGCCTTCTTTCAGCCAGCGTGATGTCTGGGAGATCCAGCCATGTTGAGTGTTTTCCTGGGTGGCAGATCGCTGTTGGTTTATCTGCCCCTTGCTGATCAACATCTGAGTTTTTTTCTGTTACGAAAAAGATTCCCGTATATATTTTCGGTGGACATAACTTGGGTGAAATACATAGGGGTAGAATTAACTCCTAGGATAGACCTATCCTTTAGAAACCGCCCAGTGGTTTTCCCGGGTGGTAGAAACGATTTACATTCTCACAGCCCTTGGGCCCCATTCTGGTGAACACGACGAGTGCTTCTCTTTGGAAGCCATGCTTGTGGGTGTCTGTCTAGTGCATCCTCTGTGGTTTTCACTTGCATTCCTCTAACGAGTAAGGTTGAGCGTCTACTCACGTGCTTATTGGCCACTGGAATACTCTCTGCGAAATACCTGTTCCAGCCTTTTGTTCATTCATCTTGTCTGTACATCTTGTTCTGTGTGCAGCCTTTATTTTGGGCACAAGTCTAGTGTCAGATACACGCATTGCAAATATCCTTTTCCAGCCCGCGTCTTTCCTAAAATCCCGTAATGAATCGAAGTCCTTAAGTCTGGTAAAATCAAATTGATCAAGGTTACTTCAAAGATTACGTTCTGTTTAAAAAAAAAAAATGTTGCCTGTCTTGGAATAATTTTAAAACCCTTAATGCAGTTAGCACAATAGAATGAACTCATATTAGACACTCATTTGAAAGGGACAAAGAATTAAGTTTAAGCAAGTTCAGAACCCAAACCTCTTTAAGGATAAGACCAAGACACGAGGCCTCTTTTTAGGTGACGTTTTGCATACACTTTTTAAAAACTGAACTTTGTTTTGTTCAACGTTAAGAGAATCTGGTCTGACGGCCACAGTAGGGGGACAGTGACTTGGGAGCGAGGAGATTGTTTAACTTGGACTCGGAACCTTTGTCTTCTCTCTCCTTCACAAATCGTGGGCCTAACGCTTTCTGTTTGCCCCTCACCTTTCCTTCATGGACTCTGTTATAAACTTTTATTCTACTGTTTTTCTAATGTTTTTTTTTTCCCTTGTTGTTTTCTAATGTGCTAACCCAATAGGAGAGCCCAACAAGACGTTGGAACGTAGCATCTGCTGTACAAAATTAATGGCTGGTAAAACCTGAGGTTGCTGTACTTTGGGGTTCTGTTGAAATTGTTCCCCAACTTTCCCTGCTGCTAGGATTCTTCCTTAAAATAGGGTCGTGAAGGGACTCCACCTTGCGGTTCTGCCAGTGCCCTTTCTGGAGCCCGTATTTCTGCTTGGAGTGTCTTTTCAAGTGAGTTACCTGGTACGTGGTTTTGGAGGAGTGGCTGGGGAAAGCTTTCTATTTTCCTAGGTAATATTTACTTTAACCTTTTTACGCTCGGGTCTCTGCACAGATAACCATTCTCAGAAACAAGTGCCCGTTTGTGAACACTTTCTTTTTGCTTTTGCTTTGTAGGCTTTTTCCCTATGTTCACACCGTCCGATATGGGTGTTACAAATTTTGTTGTGGTTGATTTGCCGTTTCACTGGTTTTTTGTTCCCTTCTCTATTTCTCTACTTTGTGTTTAATTGGCTGTTTCTAGTTTCTGAGGACCAGAGTGTAGCTCATTCATTCGAGACTTCTTTTCCTTTTCAGCGTAACCATTTAAGGCTTCCATTGCCTCTAAGCCGCGGCACTCTATGTATCCAACATCTGTCTTGTTTTTCTCATTTAACAGTCTCTCCTTCTACCATCACTGCCACCGCCCGGCTTCAGACCCTCTTTCCGTGCTCAGGATTCCTTAATCTCTGGTCTGGATTGGACTTCAACCTCTGTGTACGAATGCCTGAATGTATACCAAAGATTTCCCCCTGAAGGCTTTACGGCAACTACAAATTGACCCGTCTACACAGCAAAAGCCCAACAACAAATTTCCTCTTCTTTCTCCGTCATGCTTTTCTCCCTTTGCATCCTTTTCACCCATGCAGACACGCAGACTCATTCTTTCCACAGTGGTTGATGGTGTCCCTTTGACCGCTCCTGCCTCAACCCGGTCCTTCCTGGCCCCGCTTTTCCTCTTTCAGATGTTCCTTCCGATGTGTCCAGTGACTTAGTGGTGTTCCAGGATTCTCTGCTGATTTCAGTTCTGCCGCTGCCTCCTTCAGGCCACCGTCTCTTGCATGGTGGGTCTCCACGGCGATTTAACCTGTCCCTTACCTTCCCCGTGCTCCCCAGGATTCAATCTTCTCCGTCTCCGACCCGAGCGGGGTGGCCTCGCTCAACGCCGGCAAGCCTGATCACACCTTTCACTCCTCGTCTTCGGTTATTTCCTCACCTCTCAGAGGGCTTATGGTGTCCAGCTTACGTCACATGGATTTCGAGGCCCTTCAGATTTGGGTTTCTACTTCCTCCTCCTTCCACGCGTGGCACGTACCTGCGTCGTGGCCACGTGGATCTTCTTGAAGCCTCCAGAACAGGATGTTGCATATTGGTTACTGCCTTGGAGAGATCACGTATGTTGTTGCCCTTACCCAGAATGTCTTATTGCACCCTCTCTGTTCGTCGTCTTTAAACGTGGGCCTGTTTACCCCTCTGAGACCTCTCGTATTGCCCTCCTTTGCCTTGGTTAGGAGGCCACCTGACACGCTCCCGTGGACCGTGGCACCTGAGCCCCTTGTACACTTGATGCTGTCTTTGGACATCGCTTGTGTACAGGTCTCCTTTGACCCTGAGCTGGGGGATCCAGGAAGGGCGGTGTCCGTCTCCTTCATCTTTGTCCTAAGTGCCCCGCATTGCTCTGAGCACAAGCGGTCACTAGTTACGTTGGCGGGACCGAGGTTTGCTGACTTTAGTCAAGGATTTAAAAATCTTCTGCCGCCTAAAATACACATCTTCACGTATTGATGGAACTCTCACTCTGCTCCTTAAATAAGACCGTATGAGAGAAAGACAATTGAAATTCTAAAATGGGCCACGCAAAGGTTATAGAGGAGGACTCTGCTCGGCGAGGAAGGCTCACGTAAAACATGGGTGGGGGTGGGGAGGGGGGGAGCACGAGCGCGGCTGGGGGACTTAGTGGAAGCCCAAGTGGATGTGATGGGCCAAGACTGTGGGATGGTCTGGAGCGGTACGCTCCCTGGAGAACCGTCTGTGGCCTTTCAGGTCGGCAGTGACGAGGAGCTTGGGTTCTGATTTCCTCCCCAGCTCCAGCAGCTATGGTGACCTTGAACAAGTTAACCAACTTATAAGATTCCCGTGCGTAAAATGAATTTCACGCCTACCTCCTGGAGTTGCTATCGATGAGCAACGTGTGCTCCAGATGTCAGTGTGGGTATGACTCCCACTTTGGTTTCTCCTCTGTTCTGGCCGGCCTGCCTCCTCTTTCTTTTTCCGCCCTCGTCCGCGTGTCCACGCCTCCCCTCCTCCTGGCCACTCGCAGAGAGACGGGCTTGGCAGTTTCTAAAGGCCTCCTTCATCACTCACGGTGCTCACAACCCAAGGCGATACATTTTTGTATACCTCCCTTACCTTTCACCGACATAATCCCAAGACAAATGAGGGAAGCAGTTGTTGTGACTATTTTCGGGCGTCTCAGACCACTGCCCTGCCTCCTGGCCCCAAACTAGAGCTTTATTTTCTTTTTTAAAATTTTTTTTTTCCAACGTTTTTTATTTATTTTTGGGACAGAGAGAGACAGAGCATGAACGGGGGAGGGGCAGAGAGAGAGGGAGACACAGAATCGGAAGCAGGCTCCAGGCTCTGAGCCGTCAGCCCAGAGCCCGACACGGGGCTCGAACTCACAGACCGCGAGATCGTGACCTGGCTGAAGTCGGACGCTTAACCGACTGCGCCACCCAGGCGCCCTGAGCTTTATTTTCATTCAGTTCAAAATATTTCCTGCGTTGTCTTCCAGTCTCTTCTTTTACCTACGGTTTAGAAGTGTGTTTAATTTTCAAACGCTTAGGTGTTTTTCAAAGAGCTTTCCACTGTTTCTGCTCATGGTCAGGACATATTTGTATCATTTCAGCCCTTTTAAATGTGTTGAGACTTGTGTAGATGGCAGTTCACCTTGTCGAATGGCCTGTGCGTATTTCTCCTTTGCTGGGTAGAACATTCTCTAAGTGTTGTCAGATTGCTTTATAGTGTTGTTCGTATCCTGTATTTCACTATTGATTTTCTTTCTTTGTTGTATCAGCTACTGAGAAGTATTGTAGCCTCCAATATAGTTGTGATATTGTCTATTTCTGCTTGCAGGTCTAAGGGTTTTGCTTCATAGATCTGTTATTAGATGCATAAATGTTTAGGACTAAGTCCTCTTGGTCAATTGATGTTTTTATGATTATGAAAGGTGCCTTTTTTTATTTATTATTTTTATTATTTTTATTTTTTTAATGTTTATTTATTTTTGAGAGAGAGAGAGAGAGAGAGCGAGCGCCAGGGAGGGGCAGAGAGAGAGGAAGACACAGAATCCGAACCAGGCTCCAGGCTCCGAGCTGTCAGCACAGAGCCCGATGCAGGACTTGAACTCACGAACCGTGAGATCATGACGTGAGCCAAAGTTGGGTGCTTAACTGAATGGGCCACCTGGGCACCCCAACAGGTGCCTTTTTAAAAATGTGTATTTATTTTTGAGAGAGAGAGACAGAGACAGAGACAGAGTGTGAGTGAGGGGGGTGCAGAGGGAGAGGGAGACACAGAATCCCAAGCAGGCTCCAGGCTCAGAGCAGTCAGCACAGAACCCAATGCCAGGCTCAAACCCATGAAGAATGAGATCATGAAGTCAGACGCTTAACCGACTGAGCCACCCAGGTGCCCTGAAAGGTACCTTTTACCCTGATAATACTCTAGTTCTAAAAATCTATTTTTACTGATACTGTGACACTTACTAGAGGTTTCTTTCGGTGGTCTGCTTCATATCATTTTCCATTTCCATTGAACCTATCTGTGTTCTCTATTTAAAGTGGATTTCTTGCAGATTGAATAAAAAAGATCCAACTAGAGGCGATCTGACAATTGAATAAATTGAAGTATGTGGCCCACTTACAATGAATGTAGTTATCACTGTGGTTACATTTAGGTCGGTCATCTTCTTGCTTTCTACTTCTCTAGCCTCTTCTTTGCTCTTTACTTTCCTCTCCTATTGCTTTTTAAAAAAGTGTTAACTGTGCATTTTATGTATTCTGTTTTATCTCCACTCTGGATTTATTAGCTGTAGTTCTTTGTTTGATATTTTTAGGGGTTGTTTCAGGATTTCCTATGCGCATCTTTTCACTCGTTGCTTTCTATAAAATAACAATGTAGTGTCTTACGTCTAGTACAAGAACCTTATTACACAGTATGTTTTTATTCACTCCCCTTCTGTCTGTTGCACTGTCCATTTAGTTCTAAGTATAATTCCCACAGTACACTTGTATGCTACCGAATAATTTTTAAAAGATTTTAAAGGAAGTATCTCACTTGCCTGTATATTTCCAGCTTTAGGCCTTCCTTGTTTTTGTGTGGGATTGTTTTCTATCTAATAGTCTTCTACTTTAGCCTACAGAACTTCCTTGAACTTGCAGTACATAAATTCTGCCAGCTTTGGCCTCTATGAAAAAAACCTTTTTCACCTTCACTGTTGAAAGATGTTATTGATAGGGAATCCAAAATTAACATTTAAAAAAACCCCTCAAAGGCGTTCTGTGTTCTTTGGACTTTCATCATTTCTAATGAAGAGTCTGAGAAAGTTCTTATCTTTCTTCTCCAATATGCACTATGTCTTTTCCAGGCTGACATATTTTTTGTTAGTCCTGGTTTTGCCATTTGCCTATGTTATGCCTTGATATGTTTTTGTTTGACCTGCTTGGGGTTCATTGAACTTCTGGACATTTTGGGTTTATCGTTTTCATTAATCTGAAATATTTTTCCTTTCCCTCCTTGCACCACCCCCATTTTTGTGCCTGGAACTCCAGCTATATATACTGTAGATCCCTGATGTTGCCTCACAGGTCACTGAAGCTCTGTTGATATGTGTTTCTCGGTGCTTTGGTTTGGATAGACCCTCAAATTCATGAATTCTTTGCACTGCAGTGCCTGATTGGATTTTAACTCCACCCGGCATCATTTTCATTTCAGATATTCTGGTATTCATCTCTAGAAGTTCTATTTGTTATATCTCATTTCTTATTGTACCTCCCCCCCTCCCCCCTTAAATCCTTGAACATATTGCATCTACTTATAGCAGTAAGTTTTTAACACCTTTGTGTAGTAATTCTACATTGTTCTCACTTATGGGTCTGTTTCCGTTACTGAGTTATTTTCTGAGTATGGATCCTTTGTTCCATACAGGTTTTCTGTTTCTTTCATGTCTGGTGATTTTTGACCGAATATGATACATTGTGAACTGAGAGCTAGATTTTAATTCCTGTCAGGAGTTTTGGACTTTGCTCTGCTTAGTTACTTGGAGATTGATTTGATCCTATTTGGGTAGTTTTGAAGCTATTATGCAGGGGGTCTAGAGTAGCTTTTCTTATAGTTCTCTTCTAGTCTCACAGCTAAGACATGATTCCCAGTGTAGGCAGTGAGGCCTCTCTACTTTGGTTCATGGCACCTCTGACAATTTCCTGGCTTTGTGTGAACTCTGGAAATTTCCCCTCTGACAGTTCCTGGGCAATTATTCTTTCCCTGGCCTTGATGAGTTTTGCCATATGTATGTGCAGGTTGGAAATTAGCCAAAGGTTCAAGGTGACCCTTTTGCAAATTTCTGGAGCTTCTGTTTTGCATAGCTCCCCGCTTCTACAGCCCTGTAAATTTCCTTCTCTGCCCTGTAAATTCTCAGCATTTTGGCCTCCTCACACTGCGATCTTTGTCTCCTCAATTTAGTGAGGTTGTGAGGTTTTCGTTTGGGTTCTCTGCTCACTGCACTTTGGTCCAGAATTTGTTTTCAGGTAGAAAGATATCATAGGGTTCACCTTGTTTCTCTTCTCTCCAGGATTACTTACACAGCCTGTCACTTGATATCAGAAAATAATTTTTTTTCCTATATTTTCTCCAGTTTTCTGATCGTTTAGTGGGAGGGTGCTAGTCTGGACCTCCTTTTACCCCCCGTGGTCAAAAATAGAAATCCCAATTGGTCTATTTTAAACTTTCAATTTGTGAGATACGGTAATCTCAATTTGTATTTGGGAATTGATGTGTCCTTTTTGTCTTCCAAATTAGCTCAGACTTGTGGGCTTACCATGGTACAGTTTGAGGGAGCCGACTGCTTGGACGCCCTCTAACTTGAGTTGTTCTTAGGGCAGTGGGAAGTCACATCACACCAAAAACAGAGACCTCATGCTGCGTTCAGTTTTCAAAATCTCAATGTAGCGTTTATACAAGACAGAGGATAGCCGTTACCCTTTTAAACAAATACATCTTCATGAATGTAAGAGGTCCATGAGTTTGCCTTGGAGAACTTAGCGGAAGCTCTCGGCCTAGCATAAGCGGTAGTCACACAAGTGACTATTGTGACACGAGGTATGGACACTTACCGCTGGCACCTTCCCTGTTGGGGGCAGTAAGAGGATGTTGCTTCTGTTCTTTGTGTGCCATGGGGCATCATCTTGATTTTTTTTTTTCCCCCACTGGATTCTATTCAGGTGCTTTTCTTTCCTTATAATCTTATGACTGGTTTTTATGTCCACTTGGCTGTGACATTTTTGTATAAATCAACCATCAATATAATACGCTTGAAAAGGAGGCTCTTAAAGATTGATATGCTATTTGTTTTAAGTACGTAATAATAATTCACTGGCTATAAATGCATGTAGAGGCACAGATGTCTTTAAGATCTACTACTGTATTTTGTTTTAAACATTTTATATTTTTAGGAAGATACCAAATATTTAAAATGGCAAACTTTTCTTTAGTTTCATCAGGAGATATTAAATGAAGTGTTTAAAGTTGCTTAAAAATGCAGTTTTGAGAAATTAACAGTTTTGAAAAACATTTACCAAAACATAACAGGAAATTTGGGGATTGAATACATTTGGGCAAAACATCAGGACCCCTAGGAAAGTGTTATACAGACTTTTCTTAATGAGTCAAAATAGTGATTGTGAACATTAGTGATTATTTGGTATTTATTTAGTCTTCCTTGCGTTTATGGCTGGGGTTTTCGGGCTATGCTCACTGTCTAACCTATGGCCTCAGGGTTGCTGTGCTTGGTACATGTGTGGGGCCTGTCTAGTTCTGTGCCCTTCCTTGCTGTGCCCTTCCTTGCCCTGACTGACCAGTGTGACTGACTGTAACGATTTTTTTCCCTCTGATTGTCTCTAATCTGAGATAAGGGAATGTCTAGTTTGTTAATCTTACTAGAAACAAGGATAACCAAAATGTGTGCTTACCTTTAAGGCAGGACTAAGGTTCTTTTATGAGAAAACTGTTTTGATTTTGGTGAAAAACTCTAACATCAACTTGGGTTTCTCTATAAGGCATTTTGGTCCCTACATCACAGCTGGAGGGGTGTTTGCCAACAGGCTAAGTTATATGGCTAGGAAAGGGCTAGTGCTCAGCTTTCGGATGCAGTGATTTTGGGTACAGATCTGTCGTCCCTGTTAAATATTCCTTAAGCTGATATTGAAATTACTTTTCCTCTTTGAGATACAAGTTGAGTCTGAGGGGTGGGGAGGGCTGTGGGATATGTTGACAGGTAAGAAAATAATGGAATCACAACTGCTAAGCCAGTGCTGTAAAATAGAAATTTAACTGAGCATATTTGTACTTTAACAGTATATTTCATTTAATTCCGAATATCCCAAATGTTATTTCAGCATGTAGTCAATATACAAAATTGACACCATTTACTTCCTTTTTTAAATACAAAATAATAAAAGTCTGCTGTGTATTTTCCACTTATAGCATATTTTGATTCTGACTAGCCATATTTCAAGCACTCAGTGGTCACATGTGGCTACCATATGGGACAGCACAGCGTTAGTCTCTGGTTGTTATCTGATCAACGTTCTTATGATTCAGAATTTATACGTGCACACACAAATCGGGATCTGAGGAAAGTGTTCAGAAGTGCCATTTTAATGCACTTTGGATAGCCATAATGAAATAGTCTTTGGTTTTTTGGTTATTCATAATTATCAGTACTCTAGTTGGGGTGTTTATACCTGTTGCGAGAATTAACAAGATCTTTGTGATGCGGTGCCTCTCGATAAAAACTTGAGGGCAACGTTAAATGTAGTAAACATTTTCAACATAAACTGTGAACAGCACAGTAGGTAGAGAAGAGTTTATCAAGTTAGTTAATGTGCAAGTGATTTTTTTTTTTTTTTTTTGGTCAAGGAAAATGGGGGATTTAACCAGAATTCTAAGGTATGGGAGTAATGTGGTTAGAAGGGAATGGCGGACATGTGGAAGGTCCTTGCGATCCAAGACGCAAAATCGACATTCTAAGTGGACCAGCTTAGAAGAATTCCTGGTTGGAATATAAAATAAGAAAATACAGAGGAGTCCTTGGGAATGATAACTCTTGACAAAAAGGGGGTTACAGGAGCTGATGTTTAGATATTTAGCAAGTGCTCTCATAGGATTGTGATGTTTTTGTTTGACTACAGCCACATCACTTAATAGAATCTTTAAATTAAACACTTTATAAGAACAAAGTTATCTTTGGTACCTATATCCGGCACCTCTAAGGAGAGCGTATCAGTGTTTGGGGTCGGGAAGATGGAGAGATTTGTTCTTGGATTTCGTCAAGCTGGAGGTGGATTTGGGACTTTGGATTAGACTTGAGTTAACACCTGGCGTGGCTGCTGCGACGGCGACTGTTGCATTAACAATGTCAATGTTGGGTGTGCGGACTTTCCCTAGAGTCGGTAGCTTTGTGTTGATCCTAAGGCTGAGTTTCTTACCTATGGGAGCAGCCACTTGGCAGATGTGTGTTCGCACAGCAGCGGGGATGGTGACCACACTGATTCGGGCACACGGATTATATGGAGTGAGGCTCTCGTGACGATAAGTCCTTGTATGTTTCATGTAGTTACACTGTATATCCCCTTCAAGGAATTCTTTTTTTGGGGGAATTGCTGTTAGTAAGTTTTATCTTCCTATAAAGCAGACTCTGTTGCTTATTATTATTATTAAAAAATTTTTTTAATGTTTATTTTTATTTTTGAGAGAGGGAGACAGAGCACAAGTGGGGGAAGGGCAGAGAGAGGGAGACACAGAATCGGAAGCAGGCTCCAGGCTCTGAGCTGTCGGCACAGAGCCCGACACGGGGCTCGAACTCACCGACTGTGAGATCATGACCCGAGCCGAAGTTGGACGCTTAACTGACTGAGCCACCTCAGTCGCTTATTAGATCATTAGCTTTGCCTTGTGAATGTTTGCTCAATGTTTTTTCAAATGTCTGATTTTAAGTTGTTCTCAAGGTGAGCATAAAATTGAAAACGGAAAGTAAACAGGTCTCATTTTGAAAGTTACTTAGGCCCAACTAAGATGCTGATGGGCACTGTTCTAGCACATTTATTTTCAGAAATTATATTTTTAAAATCTCTTAGGGTAAGTTGTTCAACCTGGCTGGCCAAGTAACTTGAAACATGTGCAGCTTTGTCGCAATGTGGCTGCGTTTTCAAACCCTATTTTCTCATTCAGCATATTGTGTCATGTTGCCAGAACTTTGTGTTTTCCTATATTCTTAGGTTTGGGCCACATTTAGACACAGGTATTTGTTTTATGGTCCTCATGACTCTGATGGGTAATGCATGGTCTTCTGCATGTTCCAGAAATGCAGATGCGTGCCAAGGCACCACTCAGAGGACCAGACCTTCCCTGGTCGCCTTGTGGGACTCAAACACACTTTCGCGGCGTCATTGTGTTTACATTAAATGTACATGTTCGCTCAGGCCAATAACGTTCTGTAAGTTCTTGGATGACTTTTTAGTATTACAGAACATCTTTGCAAAACAATATTGTCTAAATTCAAAGCCTGATCATGGAAGCAGACAGACCTAGCTCCGCACTTTGGATGTTATTCCCTTTGAGTTAAGTGAACTCCATCAGGTAGTTCGAAGTTTCTCAATTGTCTCATCTGTCAAAGGGTGTTGATGACCCTCACAGGGTGGTTGTGAATTAAATGTGAGTCTGTGTGGAAAGCATCTGGCAGCTGGGATGGGGGGGAGGTCTTAGGAAGTGGAAGTTTAATTATTAGCATACAGTCACTAATGTCTTTGGTTTTATAGTATCCTCCTTATTTTATTATAGAACTTTGTAGTTTACTCACCTTTTTCAAACCCAAGGTCTCAGTTTTAGCATTATAAAAGTATTAGGTAAAGTAGGTGTTATCTTCCTTGCTCAGATGAAGAAGTCAAGTCTCATAGAGTAAACTTTAAATTGTAGGTAAAGCGTTTGTGAAATCAGTAAAATGATGCTCAAAGCCTGGCTTACTGAAGGACAAAATGTTTACTTACGGTTACCGTGAAAAGAAGCAATGACATGTATAATGTTGACATTGCCAGGTGATGAATGAACCTTAGCAACAGAGTTGAATATTTGCTAAGACTTGTTAAAGCAGGTTGAATTCATTGAATCATTCAAACGGCAAGTACCAAACACGTGTACCAGGCACCATAGGGAGAGCAGGGAACCTGAAAATCTTAGCTCACGGAGCTTGCATTCTAGAGGGGTGGGCCGATGACCCGTGGATAAGTAGTATTTACAAGAGTTATCACCCCTCTAAAGAAAAGAAGCCTGGATAGCAAATGACCAAAGGAAAGAACTACCGTAGATGACACAGTTCCAGAAGAACTCTTTGAAGATGGGACATTTGAGCAGAGACCCAAGACGTAAGAAAGCAGAGATGTGAAATTGTCGAGGAAGGCAGTCCCGGCTTAGGATAACCCCTAGGCGGGAGAAATAGTAGGAGCTAAGGAGCTGAGGTGGGGATAAGCTGGACATCTGTGAGGGACAGAAGAAAAGACCAGTGTGTCTGGAATAGAGCCTTGTTAGTCTCTGGTGGGGAGTTTGCTCTCTACTCGAAGTGTGGTGGAAAACCGTTCCACCAGATCTCAGGTTACATTTAAAAATAGGAGTCTGGCTCCTGTGTGAAAGGTGGTAGGAGGATGGGTTGGGAAGTTACTGCAGTGTCCGGGCGAGGAGGGGTTGATGATCTGGGGAGGTAGCAGCTGAAAGAGCGAGAAGCCGTCTGACTCAGGATCTGTTCAGGTTAGGAGCAGGGGTAGAACTGATGGGATCTCCCGACCAACTGGATGTGGGATTGAAAGACAAGCCGCAGTATTTGGGAAGTAATTGCAAGGAAGGATGCAGAACTACTTCTGATTCAGGTCAGTCATCCCTGGAGGGATTCCCTGCCCTCCACAGTAGAAAGACAAGCCATCTATTCAGTTGGAGCCCATGGTAAATGCTAGAGATTCTAGGGAAATGAGATTGTCCTTGACTCCAAGGACCCCCAAAGCAGGGCTTTGTGAACATTGAAGTTACTCTCTAAGAGAAGGAGGGAGTTGAAAGCCAACAGAGGAGGAAGTTCTGGCAGAGCAAGTTTCCCGGGGGAGATGCAGTTTGAGAATGGAGAGGAATAGGCGGGATGGAGGGTGCTTTTGGCTTTTATGAATGTCTTCGCCTCTTGTCCCTGGAGTGACGAATGAAGTTACTTGTCGTCATCTTTGTCATTACCTATTTGGAATGTGTGGCTTAAAATAATCTTTTTTTACATTCATGAACTTATTTTCATTCTGTCTACAAATCGGCAGTGACGAAACTTAGAGGTGCATGTCCCATGAAATATGCAAATGGAAATTTACATAAATAATTTCTACTGCAGGAAGTTAAAAGTTGAAAAATATTTTCTACGCCCCTGAAGTTCACCGTATTAAAGTAAACCAAGCCTTCCTCCTTAGACTTCAAACTGTGTTGTCTCAGCAGAAAGTGATAAAATCTAATCAGAATAAAATAATCCAGTGTCTGTTTTTTATTCAGTGCACGAGTACTCACTGTTTTGGTTTCTGGCTGCTCATGTGTTGAGTCGGCTGCTATATTGCTTCCACTGTAGGCTGAACTCTGTAGGTCATGGTTGCCCGAAGATAGGTTTTCATGGGGAGAAAGGCATTAGCAGGAATAATAGAATTTCAGTATACACGCTGTGGTCAGGGGGGATGCTTCCAGTCACCCTCTAGTCCCCTTGGCCTCTTCTGTGTACTGTGTCTCAGTGCCTGGAAGTCCCCGGGTCCAGATCTGTCTGTCTTTTGAAAGCACAGACTAAGGCTGACCTAGCAAACCTTGATGAGGAGCTCTGTTGCAACCAAATGACCCCAGAGTTTGTTGACTCGGTCTTTATGGTGTGAGAAACGTAGGGGCGTTTCGTGTTCGTTGACGGGAACTCCAGACCTTCTCAGAAGTGGGAGGGAGTCTGTTGGGAGATGAATGTTGCCAGCGAGGAAGAGAAGCAAGCTGGGAAAGGTACGCACCGGAAGGCACGCTCGCAGGTGCATGAGCTGGGGAGGCAGGGTCCCAGCACGGGCCCTTCTGTGTCTGCCGTCTCCTGGCTTTTGCTTCCCAAGTGAAGGAAGAAGTAGGAGCTACAGGTGTCACGCCATGAGAAAAAAGACCTGAGCTTGTTCAGGAGCTGCAAGCAGTCCAAGAAGTCTCAAGTTCAAGTGATGGCCAGAGCAGTAAGAGATAGAGGCTGAACCAAGAAGGCCTGATATATTCTGGGTAATGATTTTTAGGTGAAGCCTCTCTACCTAACGAAGATTTGAGGCAATACATATCAAACCATGCCCTGAAAAGCATTTGTATTTTATTTGCATTTTTCTTAAGAAAGGTCTTTTCAAAAAATTTATTTTTTGAGAGAGAGAGAGAGAGAGAGAGAGAACGAGCATGGGAGAGGCAGAGAGAGAGGGAGAGACAGAATCCCAAGCCAACACTGTGTGATCAGCATGGACCCCAACTCAGGGCTTGATCTCAAGACCGTAGGATCATGACCTGAGCTGAAATCGAGAGTCAGATGCTTACCCGACTGAGCCACCCGGGCGCCCCTCTTAAGAAATTGTCTTCACAGAGTAAGTCCACATGACCTCATCCCTCTCTCTGCCAACCTGCGTTAGTGTGTGACGCTAACATGAGTGATGTCCGTGTGTCAGGGCTGATGGTCAAAAGTGAATTATTTCCTTATTGACTGTGCACTTCTGATATTGGTCTCGTGAAGTACTCGTTAAGGCCTTTACTGCTGGCTTATCTTTGCCCTCCAGATCCCCTGCTTTGGGTCTGTCTGGGGTATGGTATGGTCTTATTTCTTGTGCTCGATCCTTGGTTGCTTGGCAGTCTCTTTGCAAGTGTCGTGTGTGTTTCACTCTGTGGTTGGTACTTTTGTCAACTCACTGTAGAGCAGTTCAGCCATCGCCGTGGTTATTCAGATGAAACCAGAAACTATGCACGTTTCTGTAAAGGGGAAAACGCAAGCTGCAGCCAGGGTACATTAGATCCAGGGACCACGGGCGCTGAGATGGGGTTAGGAGTAGGAGAGGCTCCTTTGGGGCAATGCCTCTGAAAGATGTAGGTGGGGGTGGGATGGGGTGGGATTGAGCAAGGAAAGCCTTCTTGTAGCAATGCTCATCTGCTGC
Source organism: Panthera pardus (assembly GCF_024362965.1). Lineage (NCBI taxonomy): Eukaryota > Metazoa > Chordata > Mammalia > Carnivora > Felidae > Panthera > Panthera pardus. Next base: position 85,892,719 of record NW_026526654.1, on the reverse strand, counting down.
CTGTGATGGAAAAGAGAGAAGGCAGCAGAGCTGGGCTGGAAGAGCCTTGGGCTGTGACGCTGACCCATTGGAAACCTCCAGAACTGGGCTTGGCAAGTTACAGCCTGCGGGCCTGTCACCATCTTCATTAACAATGGCTTGGACTTAACTGCAGAATTTTAGGAGATACTCTGGTCTTAGTAACATTGCATTTACTGAACTTGTGGAGTGGCTGTTTCCCCCCTCCCCCATGTTATAAGTCCATTTTATCTCCTTGCATGGAGGTCCATTTCAGAGGGCGTCCCTAAATTCTGTAGAGGGTAGTCCATTGATTAGTGCTGTCTTCCTCCAACCCCCACATCATGAGCTATAGGTGTGTAGAACTGAGTCAGATTGTCAGCAGAGTAAAAGGAAGGTCTGGAAAGGGTACAGGATTCTCTGGTTGTGACCACCCTTGCTGCTAGTGCATTGACAAAGGATTTGAAGAGTAGAGAGTGCTACAGAAACTTAGTTATGGTCCAGGATTGTATGTCAGACGTCACTGAGAACTTGGGACAATTCTGGCAGGCTTTTGTAACATTCAGTCCATTTAAGTAGTGTCTTCAGTGGACTGAACTCTTGTCTGAGAGTGGTAGGCAATGCTTCTATCATTTGGGCCTCTCAGTTCCCTCATCTTCAAAGAATTATTGGTCATAAGAATATCCTACTACCTAGACAGGGTATTTCATTGTATTTGCTTTACAGTTTCATGGTCCACTGTGAAAGTCCTTTCATTCAAGGGGAAACTAATTGCTTAAGTGATCAGAAATCCATAGGTAAAGGAAGATCATCAGAAAATGACCGGCCTCTGGTCTTTCCCCTCCCTGTCATCCAGTCAACTGCCAGGCTTTGTTCATTAATTCCTTTGATCTGCTTCTAAAATTAGCTGCTGTCCTTCTGGTGCCCAAGGCTCTCTTAAAACTAGAGACCCTTCCCTGTGTGAACACCTTCCCTGATCTGTAGCTCCATTACACCATTTCTGACTCTACGTCTGTGTAATTACGTACATGTTTTCACTTCTAGGTCATCTAGCTTCTTACACCTTGTCTGTCAAAATGGTCCTTCCATTCCCTACTCTTTGCTCTGGTTTTCAGAGGCAGTGTTGTGTAGGGAAGCAAAAGTTAGGAGCTTTTGTCGTTCTTGTGTATCTGGGTGCGGAGGGGAGTAGAATACAGTCCTAAGAGGGCATCCTAGAAAGCTGCGTGAATCAAGTGGCTCACAGCGCATGTTTGCCCATGGCTTTGTCTTACTCTGGATGTCCTTCTCCATATTTACCCTTTGGAGCTCTTTACGTAGAGCTCAGTTGCTGGCTTTGTAGTGAGAGACCTCTGAAATCTCTCCAGTACGACCCCCTTACTACTACAGCTGGAAATACTAGTTTCTCTTAGACACTACACACCCATAGCATTCAAGGTCTCTTTTCCTGCTCCCACAGATGCTGAGGAAGAGTAAGATCAATAAGGCATAGTCTATACTTTTCCAATTAGAGATCTTTTCAACCAGAAAGACACACAGGGTAATTATGACCTGGAAAATGCACAGACGGGACAGTTGGGTATGGTTGTTGGAGGTTGTGTAAGACTGAGAAAAACATTCCCTGGAAGAATTCCCTGCCTGGCCATGTCCGAGGGTCCTGTAAGTAGAGGGGGGACCTCCAACCCAACCTGGGGATGTGTGGTGAGCGAAGACTTCTCAGAAGAGAGTTGTTGGGAGGCAAACACACTAAGAGGAAGAAAATGCAGGTGGAGGAAGACCTTTCACATCCTGTGCTGTAGTACTCTGCACAGATTGGTTTCCTCACCACATTGCAAGTTCTCTGAAGGCAGGGAGAGAGTTTTTGATTTTGACGTTGTGCACATCGAATGTTCTGAACTTCGGATGAATGAATGACTTCCGTCTGCCTCCATCTTTTTGCTTGGCTGCTTGACTTACTGATTTCTTCTGTATGTTCCTGCCTTCAGGGCACTTGACTCTCTAGGGACTTTGTTTTCCTGGGTTAAGCACCCAGTCCTGTAATCACCACCACCACCACCATGTTGCCTGTGAGCCTGGCATTTGGGGGGAGTTGTGTTTTTAATGTGTAGACTCTGGGGCTATACTTTCAGTTAAAGAAAAAGAAATCAACCCAAACCTAATAAGGATACAAGACCAGCAACAAATATTTGTCTATTTTTGGAAACTCCTTGAAGCCCCACCCTCAAATTATTTATAACGTAGGTCATATAAATGACTCAAAACGAGTAAAATTCAACTTACAGATACAAAGCTAGTTGGTGAATCACTCCCTGTTTTCTTTATCTCCAAAATGAACATGCTTGTCATGAGTGGTTTGAGAATTCTATGGGTTAACCCATACAGAGTGCGTAGACCAGGCTCAACGAAAGATTGTGCTTCTTACCGTCACTGTGCATGACCTGTCAGTGACACGGCAAAGACAGCTAATTGAGTTGGCGACACGAGTCGGTGGAAGATGCCGGGATTTCACGGATCCCGTCCGCGTCTCTTTGGCCTCGCTCCTCCTTTATAAAGATTTTCCCATATTTGGAACTTTCTCACCTCTGTGTCTGAGAAGAAACGGGATACACAGAATGGCACGTCAACAAGAAAATCAGGGGAAGCCATCCCAACTGGGAAAGAATGTGTTGTATCCGTGGAGTCGGGAGTGAAATTGGCCTCCTGGTGGACCCTTTCAAATCTGAGTGCCTGTAATGTCGAAGGCTACATTAAGATTGTTGATAGAAGTAAAGAGCGTTAGCGTCACATGACCCGCGGTGAGAAGCACACAGGGTGGGCGGATTTACTTGTGAAACAGCACGATAGTTGGAGCAAATGAATGTGCCTTTCTCTTGTACTTGAGATGTGACTTCTATGCACTCAGTGCCTCTGCCTCCCTGGGGAAGGTTTAGAAGATCCACCGCGAGAAATATCAAGGTGTCTTCCCCTTATGCTTTTCAAAAATAGCAGGGACGGACAAGCCAGCCTCTTGTTAATGAGATTTTGCGGATTAATTGTCCTCTCCGTTAAAGGGTTTACAACAGACCTGGGAGGGCTTGGCTGTCAGCATTTTCTACGTTGAAGAAGAGTTGGGTTTGCAAAGGGTTGTTTGGAATCCAGAAAGAATGAGGTCAGGGACGTACACTGAAAAGCTTGCCTGTCCTTTTGATCTTTAGGAGGTGGAAGGGGGGGTGGTGGTGATGGTGGGGGGCTTGGGAAGGGAAGAAATCCATCTGAAAAGAAACATCTTAATTTTTCTCTCTCTGGGGAAAGTTTCCCCAGTCAAAGAGGGGAGATGTGTGACATATAACTGAGAGGTAAGAAAAAGTTTCCCTTTCCTGAATCGCCCACCGGTACTTTTCGTGTGGTCTGGGAGCAGGTTTAGAAGCTGCTGGGCCCTTCCGGGGCTGCAGAGAGATGACTGATGATGCGGGACAGGCGGGCTGGTTCTGAGACGACACTCCGTGAATCCGAACACCTTTGGCCAAGGTGTTTTGCGTCTTCCGAATGCTTAGGACAGGCAACGTACAACTTCAAAGAAAACTGCACCTCTCCTAGGATTAACTATTCAAAGCCTGCCTTCATGCATATAGTGAAACAGTAGTGAGCTTTTTAAGGTTGGTGCCCTTAATTTGCACCCGGTTTCCTGGCCCCAGGAGTGATGAGTGTCCATCCCCTAGCAACAGGGAGTTGCAACAGAAGTCCCTGGGCTTGTAATTTTAAGCCTCGGCCAATCTGGCCCGTCATATAGAAAAATCCTCTGAATTGACTGTTGCGAAACCTAGCCTTTCTTTTTGGTCGTTTTCGCTTTGGTATATTAAAGAGATTTCCTTAAAAGCACATTTGCCTTCACTTACATTAACGTTCATCATTTGTGAATTACTAAATGATCTAAGGTGTGAAATGCGTTTCGAGGAACCAGAAGCCTGCTTTGCAATGTTGTCCTAGGTGGAAACAAAGCCTCAAATTACTGTGGCTCCATTTCACCCCTGGGTGCCGGAGCCAAGTAGGTTGTATATAACGTATCGCTGGCACGTGTCTTTGCTCGCACGCCATTATTCCTGGAACACTCTGCTTTTTCCACACAGCCAAATCATACTATCCTACTCATTTTTGTAAGCCTGGTTCCGATGCTTCCTCAACAAAGTCACCCTGGTCTTTGGCCTTGGCAAGACTGGCAGTCATCTTTGTCTTCTGGTCTCCTGTATCTCGGTCCCCTGTATCTGTCCCCTGTATCTCGGTCTCCGTTTCTGTTGCTTCTGCTGAAGCGTGAGCCTGGGCCTTCAACTGTGCACTCCTATGCCTGGCAAAATGCCTTAGGTCTAGGAAGGGCCCAATTCCCGCTTGGATAAATTCAACATTCAACAGTATTTTAAATCCTCAAGAGGCCGGGGCCAGTGTCTTCCCTTCTCTGTCCCTGACAAAGAGAAAAGAGAAGCCGATAAGTATTGGCAGTAAAAAGTGTCCCTTTCTCTTTGTGTTTCTTTTAAATTCCTGGACAGAAACGGATCACAGATGCTATACTCGGAGAGCTGTGGTTTGTGCAAAGCGGGGTCTAGAAAAGGCCTCCAAAACGTGTCCGCCGTGGCTAGGACCATCGCATTTCGCATTTGTACCGCATCTTCATTATGTGTGTTTGATTAGGAGCAGTAATGGCTCGAGGGCTTCCCCGGCTGCTGGACTGCTTTGTGTCATTGTGTTCTGAAGGATTATGAAACATCTTTGTAAATATGGAGTGTAAAGGCCAGAGTTGAACTTGAAACCTTTGGGGCAGGGGAGGGGTGTGTGTGTGCATGCACCCACACATACGCATGCACACACACGTGCCTCTGGTTACAAAGCTCTCTGATGATAGTACTGTTTTCCTGGAAACTTCTCTGGAGGCAAAGAGAACCATCTTTTACATACTTTTTAAGTGCATACAAAATTAGGAGAGAAGACCCAATCCACTTAATTCCAGTAACAAAAGGCTGAAGATCCTGTTTGCTATTTATATGTCCTGTTTTGTTGCCGTGGAAGATATTTAATGTTTCCTTGAGGTGGGAGTTGTGATGTAATCAGGTTGGTAAGTGGAAAGAACTTCGTGTGTATGAAGGGTCAGCAGACTGTGTCCGGTGGGCCAAATCTGACCTGTGAGTGAGGAACGGTTTTTACATTTTTAAGAGTTTTGTGTTTAAAAAAGAGAGGCGTATGTAGCCCAAAGTCTATAGTGTTTACTGTCTGACCCTTCACAGAAAGTTTGCCAACGTTTGATTTCTACCATCGATTTCTGTTTTGCGGTTGAAGAGACCAAAGCTAGCTGGTGTCCCGACTTGCTGAGGCCCGTAAAGGCAGCCTGTTCTAATGGAAGGAGCATTGGATTCAAGTTTCTGCAGATCTGGCTTCTCTAATCCTACCTTGCGTTTGACCTGATATACTTCTGTGATTGTTCGTAACGTCTCCCTTTTGGTTCTGTCATTCTAGCGTTCACCAAGTAATGTCTGCAGTTCGGTTGTAATACCAAGTACCCACAGTGAGCTCAGACTTCGCAGGTTCAGGGCACAAGTTTTCTAGAAGACTGCCCTCGCTTCAGACAGGAGCTGCAAGCTCAGGGATGCCTAGACCACTTGTACTTCTGACCAAATGGCTACAAACTCAAGGGTTTCCATTACCCCTTCAGTTTCAATATATGCTAGAATAACTGAGAACTCAGAAAAGCACTATATTTAGGATTACAGTTTTTATCATAAAGGGTGCAAATCAGGACCAGCCAAATGGAGAGAGACACTAGGGTGAGGTCTGGGAGGGTCCCACATGTGAAGCTCCTTAGGACATGTCATCGGAGCTTTGGTGTCCGTAGTGTTTATTGGGCTTTCGTTACATAGGCATAATTAATTGGACCATTGGCCACATGATTGAATTCAGTCTCCGGTTCCCCTTCTTCCCTGGAGTTGGGAGGTCAGACCCCAACCTTCTAATCACATGGTTGGTTCTTCTGGTCAACCCCCATTCTAAAATAGCCTAGGGGCCCACCAGGGTCACCTCATTAGCATAAAATTGGGTTATGGTCCTGGGGCCCCACCGTGAATAGCAAAGACACTCCTGCCCCTGGGGTAGTTCCAAGGGGTTAGAAGCTCCCCCAGGAAGCCCAGACAGAGACCAGCCAAACTCTTTATTCCACAACAATGTCCAGGGTCTGACTTCCCACAGAACTAGTGACAGAGGTTCTAGAAAGAGGCTTGCCCCTTTAATAGGTTTCTGACTTAGGAAGACTAGAGTGTTTCTTTCCCAAGAATTTCTACTGTGAGGTCGTGAAACTTTTTTGCGAGGGAAGTGGACTAGATAAGTCACCAGCATCTTCTGGAGTTCTGAGTTAGAGAAAAATACTGCAGTTCAGAGTGAAGGATTTTATTTCTATGTTGCTTAAGGCAATAAAATGCTTAGTAAAAATTTGCCTTCTATTAACTCCCCTTCATGTTGAACTCTTTGAGGTTCTTAACTCCCTGGGCCTATTTAGTTCACACTAAAATGTATATTAGATAATCAACAGTCATAAAATAATGTATGATTAATTAGATAAGGAACAGATTTCAGAAACCCGTTAAGGTTTTTCCTCCTCTTTCCAGAACCATCTCCATGGAATTAATTTATGTAATGGGGAGACATGAGGCATTGTCCTCACTTCTGTCTGCTCACCTGCCAGTGGGAGGTCCAGCGTTGTCCCTGCTTCCTAGCTGGTGACTTCACATCCTTGTTGCCACAGATATATCGTGTGAGTTAAATGAGACATTTGGGCCATTCAGCGACATGAAAATACTATAAGGACACGAAGAAAGTGAGTGGGAAGAGATTAACAGGCAAGCTGGAGCCACGGGGTGGCTGGGGTCCGTGGGAGAGTCGTAGGGATCCGTGACATGTGTGGCAGAACTAGGCTGCTTTCCTCTGCCCCTTCCCTATTCTTCACCCGTCCTCTGTGCCTATCCTCTTAAAATTCTTTCTCCTATCCTGGCAGAAACTCTGAAGGAAGGAGGGGCTTCTTTATTTAGCCAATCACCTTCCAGCTATTTCTGGGCTTTATCCAAACCAACCAACCCCAGTGTTGCCACAAAAACATTCCTCTGTCAAATGCGACTTCTCTGGGTGTGGGTTGTGGCATCTACTGGCACTTGTGCCAGGGGCATCTAAAGCCTTGCCCCCGCCCCAGGGTGATCTATACGTAAATAGGTATTTCTCCCTCCTCTTTAACCTTACTTGCATATCCGTCTTAAAGGAAACAAATAGGTTCTCTGTGCTCCCTCACGGTACTGATTAGCACTTCTGGTTATTCAGGAGTGGGTCAAGGAACCCAGAGACCCCAGTATAGCTAAGATCTGGGAAGGAAATTACCCAGAATCCAGAAAGCTGTTGGGACAGTTTCTGTTGCTCTCCCTGAAATGGTTTCGTCTTTATTTCAAAAGAAACCCTCTATTTCGCTGCCTACTCCATGGGTAGAAGATGGCCATCCAGAGACCCAGAGTGTGTATGTTAATAGAGCAGCCACATGCAGAAACCTGTCAAAGTTTCCAGAAGACTCCTCTAATGGTCAAACTTGGGTGAAGTCACTATCCCTGGTGCGAAAAGCTGTGATGCGAGGGGATGCCTGGGTGGCTCAGTTGGTTAAGCGTCTGACTCATGGTTTCAGCCCAGGTCATGACCTCACAGTTCATGAGTTCGAGCCCCATGTCATTGGGGCTGATGGCACAGAGCCTGCTTGGGAATTTTCTCTCTCCCTCTCTCTCTGCCCCTTCCCAGCTTGTTCTCTCTCCCCCTCTCTCAATAAACAAACAGACAAACAAACAAACATTAAAAAAAAAAGCTGTGATGCATGCATCGACCCTTTCATAGACCTGTCCGGGGCTCCCTGGCCTGCATATGGGAAGGGAAAGGTTCAGTGACCACACAAGGGAGTCTGTGGTTCAGCAGCTGGGTAGGCATCCTCAAAAGGGACCTGCTACATTAGCTCTTTATCTATATTTACAGACTGGCTACTGTGTGCTAGGCATTATTCAGGATGACAGGGCTAGAACCACGAGCAAGACAAAGTCCCTGTCCTCATGCCCTTGGCCGTCAGCTGTCTTGTCGGCGTTTCTTGTTGTGTAGTAGGCAAGCTTAGTGCTTGTCCCTTTTCCCACTCTCGTTTCCCCTTCTTCTTTTTACCTTGGTTTCTTTCTCAACAGATATTTATTGAACTCCCACTGTCTGCTGACACTGTGCTTGTTTATATGGGGGAGTTGTAAGCATATACTCTAATTTTGCACGGTGGTATTTTCAAAATGCATTAACTCAGGATTCATCTTGGGAGTCTGAATTTGAAACCTTAGTCATGCTGTGCTTCGCTATATATGGTGTAGTGTTTTCTTTAGGCGATATATTTTCGACAGATGTGTGGTATTTGGAAGAGATTAATGCTTTTCTCCAAAGCAGGACTTGGTTAGGATGAGGCCACTGAGGTAGAAGAAAGTTATTGGCGTCCCGGGGAAGGTGGGGGGGCACTATAATGATTGCTATCCAGAATAAAATTCCAGGCCGGCCCTGACGTAGCGTAGAAAGGTGAACTGGCCTCATGCATGGTAGATGCTTGGGAGACATTATTTCATGTAATTCTGTCTCTAATCGTGTAATTTGTTTGCACCCCAATATTCGTTATCCAACACTTAACTTCTTGTTTGGGGAAAATGGTTTCCATTCTCATTTCTATCACTAGTGTTTTTTTTGTCCCAATCTTCTCTTCTTCAAATTCGAATTACCCAATGTTCTTTTTTCTTTTTTTTTCTGGCCCACACATTCAATCCCAAAAAAGTCTTACAGGGTTTCCTTTTGAGATCGTTCTCCTGTCTGTGCGTTTTTTTTTTTTTTTTTTTTTTGCCCATTCTCCATTGAAGTTTTGCTTTTTAACCTCTTGCTTCTAGACTGTCGAATTAATTTCCTACCTGATCTCCTTATCTACAGATCCTCTCCTCTTTCTGCTTTTACTTGTACCTCGCTACCAGCTGCACTTCTCCCCTGCTTAGAAACCGGCTGTGGCTTCAGATGACCTTCAGGATGAAGTTTAAATTTCTTTGCCTGGCATTTAACTCCTCCCCAGTCCTCCCCCCCCCCACCCCCCCACCCCCCAGCTTCCTTTCTGTTTCCCACTTTGGACCCCTCAGTGCTCGTTTTTGTTTGTTTGGTTTCATTGGCTTATACATCTGGTCTACTTGGGCCTTTGCCTAACTTCTTTCTAGTTCCTGCCCCCAACTGTCCTTGTCCTCTTTCTTAACAGAAACCTTACCCACACTTTAATGCTTGTATATCTGTCCTCCAACTCTTTTTTTCACCAGCTCCCCTCACGCCCAAAGAGGCTGCTGACCCCTGACCCTCCTTAGCACCTTCAAGCCCACTCTTAGTCACTTGTCCTGAACCGTAGTGTACTGGTAACCATAGTTCTACCTTAGTACCTTAAACTGGTTAACATTTTGACAGTGGGCGCTAGGCCTTTGTTTGTTTGTTTGTTCCCAGCAGCATCCAACAAGTGATTCTCAACTGTGGCTGCCCACTGGTATCCCTGAAGGCACTCGAGAACAGAGTAAAAGACGTTGGAATCTGTGGGGGTGGGGCCCAGGGCCTATATAATTGTGGGAGCTCCCTTGGTGATCATGTGCACCAGGGTCAAGAGCCACTGAGTGAATACAGTCTAAGCAATGGACTGTTCTGACCCATACAAGCATATGGCGTTTGAGCCCTCTGTGCGAATCATTGCATCTCTGCCTGGAGAATTCAAAGCGACCCTTTAGAAGACTTGAGTGAAAATGACTTATTCGACTAGCAAACGTGAGTGCCCGTTATGTGCCAGGTACTGTTCTAGGTGCAGAGATCACTGTACTGAACAAAACATGTCCCTGTTGTCCTGGAGCTTCTGCTCTTGGCCGTGGGAAGACGGACCATAAAGAAATATCAGGTAATGATGATTGAGGCTGGAGGTGACTAGAGCAGGGTAAATGGGCAGAGAAAAAAAGCGGTATTTTTATGAAGGGAATGGTTTTGAAACTAGCCTATCTGCCTTAATTCAGCAAGTGCTTTAAAACCCAGCGTTCTCTGACTGAAGTGTGGGAGCCCCGGCCGGGCTCTCAGGCCAGTCAGTCTTGAAGTGGGAACTTTTGCTCTCTGCTGCCCCTTGTCAATAAGCAGAGGGCAGAGCAGTCCCCTGTGAGGCCAGACGAACCCTGGAGAGTGGAGGCTGGAGGCAGGGAGCGAGAGCATCTGAGGAGATGGGGGTCCCCAAATGGGGAGCAGCTAAAGCGTTGTGACCGGGGACCCAGCTGTGGATACTCCTCAGGATAATACGCCCGCTCTCAACCGGTTTTATGTTTCGGTTGTTCCCCTCATGTGATCACGATGAATAGGATTATAATCACTTTCCACAGATGTCAACACTTTCTCGTTCAAGATTTTTCTCTGTCAATGAATGTTCGTTGCAGCTGTGAAGTAGGTGTTTGCTGCAATGAGATGTCAGTTTCTTAAAGAGTATACATCGTTCATTTCTTTGATAGGTGGAAAGCATGGCAGTTGGTGCGAAGATGCAGGTTTGGAAAAGGAGAGGAGGCCTCCTCTGCAGGGCACTTATTTTTCTGTGATCCTTTACTTCAGGCATCCCTCCCTGAGGGTCGGTTCTTGAGGTGGGTTGCCCCTGGTGATAAGGGATACACTTGGCCGTTGGCGACGGGGGTGTGTTCCGGTGTAGCCGGTCCAGTAATGGGCGTGTCATTGTTCTCCATGCTGACACCTGCATACGTGGAGGTTATGGCGTGGGGGCGGGGGGGGGTCGGTTGGCCCACAGAGGGGCTTGACTGTAGGACTGAAGTCAGCTCTTAAGGGGATACACTTGCGTGTGCCTTAACCACAGAAACCGAACGGGCGCCATGAAACGCAAGATCACGCAGCCCTCCGTGAACCGGGATGGGTAAAGCTACCTCCCTCAGGTTGCCAGGCACACCTAGGGGGAAGGGCAGCCGGTGCGTTCAGGATCACGGGCGGAGCCGAGCCCATCACCCCCGAGGGTTGGGAATTTCCTTTGTAGGGCACGGAGGTGTGCTTTCGCCGTCCCTTTCCGCGGCGACCAATGCAGAGCACAGCCCCCTTGCTGGCATCTTTGTCCTAAAGTCAATCAGAGCAGCCGAGAAAACCGAGTTCCGGACAGCGCTCCCTGGGCCCGCAGGGGGAGCTCACCGGTGGGGGGGGGGGGGGAGGCCCTGGCCCCGGCCCCGCTGTCCCCGAGGCCCCTCCCCGCCCCTGCAACGGGCAGCGGTGCCCCTGACAGCCAGGCCTCCGGCTGCAGCGGGGCGGGAGGGGGCGGGGCGGAGTCGGCCGCGGGAGAGGCTCCCTCCTCGGCGCCCGGGGGCCCGGGGAGGGGGCGGGGCGCGGGAGGGGGCGGGGCGCGGGGGGGGCGGGGCGGAGCCGGGAGCAGCTGCGGCGGCAGGTCTCCAGGGGGAGCCAAGGTACATAGGCGGGCCCGGCAGCGCCCAGAGAGAGAGCATCCTTCCCAGCCGGTCCCTGCGCGCCAGCCCGCACCCCGTGCTCGCCGCCTCTTGCCTGGCGTGACTTCTTTGTGTTTTGTTTTCTGCCCGCACCCCGTCTCTGCAGGACCTGTTCGTCCTTCTTCGGGCTACAAGAAGGCGGAGGATGAGATGTCCCGGGCCACGTCTGTTGGAGACCAGCTGGATGCACCAGCCCGCACCATTTACCTCAACCAGCCGCATCTCAACAAATTCCGTGACAACCAGATCAGGTAGGGGGGAGGCGGCCGAGAGACACAAGGACAGTTGATTCACGGCTGGGATGGGGTTCATCTTGCTCTTGGCGGCTTTTGCACACACCTAGCCAGCGGTCTCCACCCTCCGCCCCCATCTCTTCCCCCAGCCCCTTCCACTCCCCTCCCCCGTCCCCCTGGAGCCTGACAGTCTCTACCTGCTTCCAATGGGGTCATGTGAATACAGCCTTTACCTTTCTCTTCCTGGGCTCTGTTCTGTGCTCAGGCCCTCTGTGAGCCCCGAGGAAGTTTTTATTATTGTGGCCCTGACAAAAATGAGGTCTCTTATCTTTTCGTCCCTGGGTTCCCTTCCAAGAATTCCTCCTAGTCCTGTTTCGAGCTACATGAGAGCTCTCCTTACCGATTTGCAGACCATAATGTAGGGAAGTGCTTTCTAAAGGACTCCCACAGGACACAAGGACTCGCACTCAGCCCTAAGTGGTCCCCAACATTGGTTACGAGGTACTTATATGCTGGGAAACTTTGTGCGGAGTTAGCTTTCATCCATCTTTCTGCTAACATTTAAGTGTCTGCTTTTTGCTGGCTACCGTCTCGGATGCTTTAGCTGGACTTGGTTAAGGAATCATCAGAACCTCTTAAAGAACGTTACCTTCAGACTAAGAAACTGAGATGTTAAATAATGTCCCTGTGCTCCTATGGTGTCTAACTAGCACCCACCTTCTCAATGAAAGCTGAAGTTCTTTCAGCTGTGCGAAGCTAGATCTTTAGGCACGGGTGTTAGCAGGTGTTTTACATTTCATTAAACTTTCAGACGTAGACAACTTTATACGAGTGACTTCGGAGGATGTGGTTCTGTGAATGGCTCAGAACACCATGCACAGGTATAGAGAAGTTAACTGATCAGGTTACACGTAGATTATTGACAAGCTTGAATTGCAACCCAGTGTTTCTCAAAAGCTCTGGTGAAACTTCGTTGCGTGCTTAAAATTAAATACTTGACAGCAGCACTAGCCCTTACGCAGGCTGCTTAGCCGGACATCCCTATTGAAAAAGGTTTGGCCGTTGGGCATGACTGTAGCTTGATAGAGTTTGTGGTAGAATAATGGCGCATGTTATATGGAGGTGACCCCTCCATTGATTAAGGGACTGTTAGGTTGTTTGGGGCTAGATTATTAGTGTTAGCTTATTAGTGTTAGGCTTTATTTTGGGTTTACAAAACAGATGAACATAGGGGAAGGGAAGGAAAAATAAGATAAAAAGACGGAGGCAGGGGCACCTGGGTGGCTCAGTCGGTTGAGCGTCCGACTCTGGCTCAGGTCATGATCTCACGGTTCACGGGTTTGAGCTCTGAATTGGGCCCTGTGCTGACAGCTCGGAGCCTGGAGCCTGCTTCGGATTCTGTGTCTCCCTCTCTCTCTGCCCCTCCCCTGCTCGCACTCTGTCCCTTTCAAAAATAAGTAGACCTTAAAAAAAAATTAAAAGAGGAGGCAAACCATAAGAGACTCTAAAATACAGAGGACACGTTGAGGGTAGCTGGGGGGGGGGGGGGTGTGTGTTGGGTGGGGGGGGATGGGCTAAATGGGTGATGGGCATTAAGGAGGGCACTTATTGGGGTGAGCACTGGGTATTAAGTGTCAGTGGCGAATCACTAAATACTCCTGAAATCATTATGACACTATATGTTAACTAACTTGGATTTAAATAAAAATTTTTAAAAATTGGAACAAAAAATGACCATTGGGACATACTCTTCACTTAAAAACGTAGCCTAGAGGAATAGCTGAGGTCCCGATAAGAATGAGCGGGCTCGGTTTAAAACGCAGAGCGTCCACCGCAGTGAGTTTCTGCTTCCCAAACTCACACGCTCTAATCAAAAAGACGACAAGCATTGGGTGTTGGTAAGGACGTGGCGAAATTGGAGCCCTCCCTACATTGATGATGGGCATGAACGGTGGTACAGCTGCTTTGGAAAGCAGTTTGGCAATTCCTCAAAAGGTTAATGCAAAATTACCATGTGACCCACCAATCCTCCTAGGTATGTCTCCCCAAGGGCAATGAAAAACTGTGCACACAAAAACATGTGCACAAACTATAGCAGCGTGATCCTAACCGCTCCAAAGTGCAACCCAAATGTCGGTCAACTGGTGAATGAATAAACAAGGTGTGGTCTATCCGTATAAGGGAATACTATTGGCCGGGGAAAGGAATGAACTACATTACCTGCTACGATATGGGGTGAGACTTAAATATGATGTTAAATGAAAGAAGCCTGTCCCAGAAGTCCTCATTCCACTTACAGGAGATGTCTAGAGGGGCAAATCTATTGAGACCTGGATTAGTGATCCCTAGGACGAGGGAAGAGGTTGAGAAACGGGAGTGACTGCTAATGTACACGGGGTTTCGTTTGGGGGTGATTACACAACTCTGAGAATATACTTGAAACCGTTTGGAATCCTGCATTGCCAATATAGTTGCATTTCTTCATACCTTCTATATGTTTCCATTCAATTACTTTTAAAAAGATGGAAAGATTACTTAAATATGTTCTATTTTTTTTTTCTTTGCTTGATTTCGAGGCTCAAGAGATCTATATTTCACTATGCTACACACTTTAAGCAGTGAATGTGTTAGGCCCAAAAATATATACTATATAAGGATGTCGAATTGAAGAATTTTCTTCTTAAACCTTAGGATGTTTTCAAGTAGTATTTTTGCTTAGTTTTTCTTGATTTCTTGGGCTCTGGTATCCATTTAAGCATGCTTAAAGTTGGGAAACTAAGGGTCTTGATATTTGTTTAAACTTCCTATTATATGGAAGAGGATTTAAAACATTTTTTTTTTTTTTTTACATTTATTTACTTTTGAGAGACAGCACTAGTGGGGGAGGGGCAGAGAGAGGAGGAGACCCAGAATCCATCCGGAGCAGGCTCCAGGCTTCGAGCTGTCCGCACGGAGCCTGACGCAGGGCTCAAACTCAAAAGCCGTGAGATCATGACCTGAGTGGAAGTCGGACGCTTAACCGACTGAGCCACCCAAGCGCCCCTGGAAGATGAAGATTTTTAAGAGCTTTGGTAATGTGGATTCACTACTTGTTCCGTAATCAAGATGCAAAACTATCTTTTGAGGCTGATCTTACCAGATTTTTCAAGTGGCTACCCGTTGTACAGTTTCATTTGTACTTTTGGGGGTAGAAGGAGGAGTTAAGTATGGGAATATACACTGGGGTTGGTTAGGAATAAAATAGATAGGTACGGAATAAAATAGATAGGTACCAACTCTTCTATTTAAAGTCTTGTATAAGAATATCATTGCATTAGTTGAAATAAATCCCATCGAATATTAAAAATCATACAGTTTGAGTTCATGGCTTCTATTGGGAACGCAGATTTCAGAAAACACTGAATAGGGTCTAAGAGATTAAAATGTGGCCCTTGCTGTTCCGTAAAATGGCTTTTGAGTATTTGTTTCGCCTCAAGTCTATATTTAGGGGAATTAGTAATGGTAATGTGACTTCTAGTTCATTGAGGGACTGGCTATAAAACTGCTTGCCATTAAAGCTTAAGGATTTTACAAAATGTTGAGCCACATTATTTTAGCATGTTAATGTTGCTGGAGTCGTCTTCTAAAAATCCTTAATTCTTTAAATAAGGCTTTTTATCTTGACTATGAAAGTTTGCTAAAAGTCAATAAAACTGTTCAAAGGAATATTTTCATAAAAGGGGGTTGAAAAAGGATTTTTTTTCTTAATCTTTCTTGAGAAAGGGTTTTAACTTTTTTGGGGGGTACGGAGGCAGGGGCGTGGAGTATTCATTACTGATTACTTCCAAATCAGTGTTTGTAAAAGAGCCCACGTAGGACAGGTGAGACTCACGCTAGCCCATGAGTCCAGGGTACTGATTTTGTGGCTGTTACATAGACCTCAGGAGGCTGGTGTTCCCACTGACCTTCTCCACCGCACGCCCTTTATGACTCAGAGTGGAGAACTGATCATGGAGTGAACTGATCACGGCAGTGGCTCTGTGACTGTCTTTATGGCCACCTGGCATTTTGATTTCAGAAAAGAGATCCGAGTTTGCTGAAGAGGGATGTGGCTGTCGGGCATTGGGGAAGGTTGGTGAGGGGCTGCATGGTACAATTCAGGACAGACCTTGAAAGTCTAGAGTTAATGTTTCAACTAGTCTATCCAAGAAAGAGACTGGGCCTGCTGAACACACAGTTAAGGTCACTGCTGGAGTTGACTGTGGCCCTGGCACCCCTGGGGGATATGCCAGACACGGTAACTCCAAATTCCAAGCAGTTCCTTGAAGTTCTGGGATGATCTGCACCATATTGGTAGATGGCTCTCTAAACCTTATTATTGTTCTCCATTCTGAAAATACTGCCAGTGATTGATTTGAAGCTATGGTAGCTTGAAGTTTCCATTGTTGAAGCCAGTGAATTTGGATTCTTACAATTATGAGGAAATAGGACATGGTCTTTTTCTCCTAAGCACTGCTTTTCCTAGGGCCTTAGTTATGAAGACAGTACCGCTTCACCTTCTAGAAATGAGTAGTAGTTAATGGAATATTGCAAGGTTCACACATACATACATATGTAGGATTGTATATATATATCCACCTAACAAGATCCCTTTTTTTCTGGTGTACAATCTCCTTTTAAATATTTTAATTTTTTTTTTTTTATCTTAGAATGTGAGCAGGGGTGGGGGGGGGGGAGAGAGAGAGAGACAATGAATCCCAAGCAGGCTTCACGCTCAGCGTGTAGCCCCACTTAGGGCTTGATCCCACAACACCTGGGATCATGACTTGAGCTGAAATCGAGAGTCAGATGCTTAACCGACTGAGCCACCCAGGCACCCGCCTCATTTTAAATATTTTAATAGCTTTATTGGGATATATTTTACATCCCATATAATTTGTCTACCTAAAGTATATAATTCAGTGGTTTTTAGTATATTTAGAGTTGTACCACCATCACCACATCCATTATGGTTTCCTCCCCCTGGGCCTGAACAACCACTCATTTCCCCTCTCTGTAGATTTTCCTCTTCTGGACATTTCGTATGAATGATATCATTGCCTCTTAGGTGTTTTAACTGAAATATTAAATGCTTCTAGAAAGTTTGCTACTTAGAACAACCTGGTGGTGAAGCTTTAATTTTGTAAATCTAAACTCTCAAAAATGTTGAAAGTTAAACATTTTTTTCCAGAAAATACCCTGAAATTTGCGGATCGTTGGGATCTCTTTGCTGAGCAAATGGATGCAATCAAGTTCAGGTGTATGCCGTCTTTTCGTGGGATTATCAGCACGCCATTTGTACTAGGTTCAAGGCTACAAGGGAGTTTGAAATGAGGTCTTCAAAGCAAGTTAGGAATGTTTACAGATACTGTGTTTTGAATGAGTCATTTCAGGTGGGAGTTCCAGCTAACAAAAATCTTCATTAAAGCAATAACTTAGCTCGGTCAAGCTATCGCATTTCTTCTTGGTTTGTCTTAAAGGAAAACTGCTTAATATTGCTTTTGCCAAGAGAAGTTTAAACTAGAATTTTGCCTTGCTAGAAAAAGGGACACACTTAAGCTGCTTAAAACGTAAAGAAACAGGGGCACCTGGGTGGCTCAGTCGGTTGAGCATCCGACTTCGGCTCAGGTCATGATCCCGTGGCTTGTGAGTTCGAGCCCCGCGTTGGGCTCTGTGCCGACAGCTCGGAGCCTGGAACCTGATTCGGATTCTGTGTCTCCTTCTCTCTCTGCCCCTCCCCCACTTGTGCTCTGTCTCCCTCTGTCTATTGAAAATAAATGTAAAAAAAAAAAAAAAAAGCCAACGTAACAAACAATATGAGGTTCCTAGTAAGAATCATAACTGCCTTTTACTCATGTAAAGAAGATTGTTTGAAAAACCAAAGTTGACAAATCTGATTTGGGAGCGCTTTTGTCAAGTTTGGCCAAGGTAAAATGTATAAAAATCCTCATCTGAGAAGATATGTGGTAAAAGCACGTGTGTTACCTACCTTGAAACGGCTTCAAGATGTTCTATGTATCCTGCTGTTATTGAGCTGTTTGTGTATTTTTACTTTGTATATATTGAAGATGTGCAACATGATTTGACGCATATATACACATAGGTAAGTGATTAGTCAAGTTACTATCCTCTCCTCACTCAATCGTTTCTTTTTGGCTTAGAGGTGGATATACTTGGTTAATCTCCAAACCACGCACTGTAGTTTCTGCACGTGAATGTCACAGCGTGTTGAGAGTCCCTAATTTGTACATACCAGCAGCCACGAATGCCTTAGAAGTTTCTTGTGATTAGGACGTTATCAGGTTTTCCACCCTTGGACGAGGCTTTTAAGGCATGGTGAAGACTGGGGGACTCTTAGCGCTGTCTTTCAGGTAGCTATTGAGCGCATTAGCTTTCTTGAAATGTATTTTTAGAAACAAAAGCATGTCAGCCTCGGGCTAGTTTTGTGATGTTTTGATGTTTCTAAGGAAACCGCAAATGTCTAGGAGAACAGGCTCACGGGTGATCTATCAAGTGGACCCTTGTATGGGTGGATGAGGAGTATATCTTGACTTCCATCAAAGTCCCATCTGTGCCATTGTCATTGATGAAAATGGGTAAAGGCATTTCGTCTGAGAGTTTGAGTCAGTAACTTATTTCCCTTCTTCCCTATTTCCCAATTTTATTAAACCTCCCTGTCCTCTTTGAGCTGGGGTTTCCGATTCTAGCTGATAAAAAGAATTGAGCATCAGGATTTGTGAAAAACAAGTTAAAATTGAACCAGAGTTAGAGGAGACTGAGGACCTAGGACGACTAAATGTGGTATGAGTTCTGAATCAGATCTTGGAACAGAAAAAGTGCATGGGTGGGAAAACCGAACTTTGAATAAACGATGTGGCCAGACTAGTACTGTGCCAATGTTCTTCTCATATTTACTTTAGTAATTTCTTTGAGCTAGTTGTCATCCAATATTATTAGTTTTGATCCTTGTGCAATGGTCGTATCAACATCGTGGGGAAATTGGGTGAAGGGTATATGGTAACTCTTTGTGCTAATTTTGCAACCCTTCTGTAAAGACCAACTTCTCTCAAAGTATTGGAAAAAAACCATGGGGCGCCTGGGTGGCTCGGTCGGTTAAGCATCCGACTTCAGCTCAGGTCACGATCTCACGGTTCGTGAGTTCGAGCCCCGCGTCGGGCTCTGTGCTGACAGCTCAGAGCCTGGAGCCTGTTTCGGATTCTGTGTCTCCTCTCTCTGCCCCTCCCCTGTTCATGCTCTGTCTCTCTCTGTCTCAAAAATAAATAAACGTTTAAAAAAAAAATATTGGAAAAAACTAGTGGAAGTGTCTGGGAGAGTAGGAACTGAAAACTATACCCCTGTCTTTGTGTTGGTGCTTTGGGAAATATCGAGTTCCTTTATTGGAGACGGACATGGTTTTGGATGGATGATGGTCAGAAGAGAGAGACGGGACCCATCTCTTGGCCTGTTTGTTGTGCTAATCGGATGGGAGAACTCTCACTCCCTGGGTGTCAAACAACATTTCCTTAGACGGCAACACGGAGAGTCCGTTGGCATAACAGCCGACCCACTTGTACAGAACTTGAAAAGTCGGCAGCAAAGTGACTGCAGAAAACTCTGTGGTCAGAGTTGAGTCACGTGAGATTTTGTGTCGTTCTCTAGAAAGTAGCCTCTAAGTGTTCATTCCACTTACGGCTGAGTCACTCAACGGACAGCATAAAGCTTACTCAGAAATGCTAATCAGCATCCCTTTGAAGAGGGACAATGCTTACAGAGAACAAAAGGAGAGGTCTGACCATTGTTGGGGTCAGACACGCAGTGATGTTTTACAAAGAAATTTCCTGAAATCCATGACGTTGAGTTTGATCATTTAAATGCTGAGCTACCCTTTTCTCTTAAAGCTGGCTCTTCAAAACTTGAATCGCCGGTTTTTAGCTACCCTTACGGTTTTCTAGGACACACAGTTAGGAAAGGGTTTGGGGTTAGGTTGGGATGTTGTTGGTCAGTCTGAGGGTTATTGTATATGTCCTTCCGTATTTGTCACATAAACGGTCACTCGGAAGGCGACTCTCAAAGAGCGTTGGCCGGTTTCAGTTTCAGGACCGCCTGCGACCAGATAATCCACTTGAGAGCGGGCTTTGTGCTCTCATAGAAGTCTCAGATTTAGGCCCGTGGTCTCCCGTTTTGATCGCATGTCCCATTAGTAAAACTACCATGAACGTTTGATATGTATATTTAAGTATCTGTGTATATGTTACTGTCATTAGTTATTATCTCAAGACACAGCATGTATTTACCAAGGTTCTTGGTTAAGAATTATGGATGTAAATCCATGTTAATAATGATTATTTTGAATATTTTTGGGTGACTTAATCCAATTTGATTAAATCCTCCTAATGTTGAACTTAGTAAGATGGATTGAAGGGCTTTTATAAGGAAGAGAAGTGTCAATTCAGTTTTTTTCCTTGTTGTTTGCTTACTTTAAAAAAAATTTTTTTTTAATGTTTGTTTACTTTTGAGAGAGAGAAAGACAGCACAAGCAGGGGAGGGGCAGAGAGAGAGGGAGACACAGCATCCAAAGCAGGCTCCAGGCTCTGAGGTGTCTACACAGAACCTGACACGGGGCTCGAACTCACAGACAAGGAGATCATGACCTGAGCTGAAGTCAGATGCTCCACCAAGTGACCCACCCAGGTGCCCCGCTTACTTTCTTGCTTTCAATCTGTGGTTTGTTTCATTACGGGATTCTTAAGCCACGTATTCTTCTTGGGAGGTTTAGTTGAGTTGGAATTGGATACATTACTCCATGAATGCCCCTAACTGGACACAGAAACTGAAATATGTAGTGATAAGCAGAGTGGACAGATGGGAAGGGGTGCCACCGTCGCTCCCTCGTCAGTCCTCTCAGGCCGCCATGAATATACATAGCCGAGGTGGCTTAGCGTTCTCTCCCCTAAGTGTTATTTTTCCTGCATAGTAAGAGGCTGGAAGTCCAAGACCATTAGTGGCAGCATGGTCAGGTTCTGGTGCGGACCCTCTTCCTGACTTGCAGACAGCGCTGCCTTGTTTTGTCCTCACGTGGTGAAGCAAGAGACCCAACTCTCTGGTGTCCCTTCTTATAAGGGTACCAAGCCGTCACGAACCCCACTCTCATGACCTCATCTCGGCTTTATCACCTCACAGAGACCCCTGTCGCCCGAGTATCCTCATACTGGGGGTTAGGGCTTCAACATACCAATTTTCACGGGACCCAGTTTAGTCCACTGCACCCCCTACTCTCTATCTCCCCCTTAGGGAGCTTTCCCTCAAACCTCGTTACATAGGACCAGGTGGGGACACCGGTGCCAATCCACTCAACAAACGGTATTAAATCAAATGGTTGGGAGTGCATCTACATAGAAGCTGGTGACCTCTTCCCACCTTCTGCTTTGGAGCCACCAGCTTTGGGCTGTCTTCTCTTCTTTGGAGAAACCTATCTGGTCTGACTCATTCCGGTTTTGACTTCAGACCTCAGCAACCCTGAGACCGATCACATCAATGGGACTTAGCACCATTTCTAATCCTACCCTACCCCCCAGGGGCTCAGAGGTGTAGGGGCGCCTCTGCTGGCTGAGTCGTGAAGGCGTGGAGCCCTTTGTCCCCCTCTTCCAGCAGCTCTACTAGGAAGTCGCTCCAGCTGTTGTCAGCTCTTCCTCTGCCTTGAGATACGTTCCGTTCCAAGATATTTGGCTCAGTAAGTGGGAACTAGAATAATGTACCTTGTATGTCGGTAGGAATTTGATGGCAGTACGTATGTAACCCAAGGTATGGTATTTGGTATAGTGTCCAAAGAGTGGCTGAAAGTCCAGGCTGGTTATTATTCCCGTTCTCTTCTGCCAGGTGTGTTGCTTACTATCCGATTATTTGAGGCCTAGAACATTCAGTTGATGAGCTATGGGTGGGGGGTGAGGAAAGGAAAGTGTATTTGAGTACTACCCTGGGCAAAGGACAGAGAGTACCTGGGCAGTAAATATGCAGGTTAAAGAATAGCAAGGTAGGGGCACCTGGGTGGCTCAGTCAGTTGAGCATCCACCTTCAGCTCCAGTCTTGATCTCACACTTTGGCTCAGGTCACGATCTCGTGTTCTGTGAGTTCGAGCCCCGCATCAGGCTCCCTGCTGTCCGTGCAGAGCCCGCTTAGGATCCTCTGTCCCCTTTGCTCTCGGCCCCTCTCCCGCTCACGCTCTCTCCCTCTCAAAAATAAACATAAAAAAAAGAAAAGAACAGCAAGGTAGATTTTGCATGTTAGGGGCTTTTGTATATTTTTCCTATATTTTTCTGCAACTTCTACAGGCAAGCGTGCTGTCCCGAGAGCGTAAGACCGGGCTGAGAGGTGTTCAAGTGTGCGTGTGTGTATCATCGTAGCTTCAAGAAATTGGTGCCTGCGTTTGGCTGTGTTGAGAGAACAGGGTCCCGTGTAAGTTCACGTTAAAGTCACTGTGACCTCCTCCTGCGACCAAATACCAGTGAAGGTTCTTGACTACGGGACGGTGAAAACCTTAAACCTGGTCCAAATGGAGAAGTAGAAATGTTCTGAGTTACGAATGTAGAATCTGGAGCTCTCTCTCCTTCCCTCTTTTGTCCCTCCTTCCTTCCTTGTCCTGGACAGTCGGCTTTTCAGCCATTTGGACTCTGCTTTGACCATCCCTAAGGAATACTGTGCATGATGTTTAATTTGAATACTTAATTGTAGATGGAATTCTATAAAGGAGTGTTCTTATCCTATCAAAAATACGACTCCTTTGTTTCTATTCCAGTAAAAGGTGTGGAGGTCTCGAAAGCATTACTGTCTAGCATATGAAATGTGTTACAAAACCCTGACGATTTAAAAATAGAGCTCTTTATTTTCAGACCGTAAGGTTATTTGCTGAGTAGTATCATAATTACTTCCCCAGTATTCCATCTTTGTTAAAACTGCCTCATATTAATTTTTAATGTTCCCTTTACAAATTAGAGTTCCTCAATCATTCCAGTGTTGACGTATCGGTAAATTGAATTATTTCATAGAATGACTGTGCCAAGGGCAGACGGAAACATCCACTTCTCTCAGTCTTACTGTTTTGCCTGCTACCTCTTTCTGGTTTTATTGCCACTTGTATTTTTAGAAAGTTTGTTCACTACATAGGCTTAGACATTACAAGAGAAATAATTTTATTATTTTAAAAATCCTATTTTTTGAACATTTGTCCAGTTTTGAGAGACAGAGCATGAGCAGGGGAGGGGCAGAGAGAGAGGGGGACACAGAATCTGAAGCAGGATCCAGGCTCTGAGCCGTCAGCACAGAGCCCAATGCGGGGCTCGAACCCACCAACCATATGAGCCGAAGTCAGGTGCTCAACTGACTGAGCCACCCAGGTGCCTCGAGAAATAATTTTAAATACAGGAGGGAATGAGTGTGCGTACCATACCGTAGGTATTCTCTATATGGAGGTCTTGATGTGGGTTAACCATCTTTGTAGGCCAAGCAGTGTAGATATTACCAAGTTGTGGAACTCCAAAGGAAAAAAATAACCTGATGGGAGATCCCTACTCATGCCTTTACCAGTTTTCTTCCACCACTTTGTGTAACTGTATTCACATGTGTGTGCACCCTGAAATTCTTAATGCTTGTAATTCATTTGTCCTACACATGAACATGTATCTCCGTTGGGAACTCATTAACTCATCTGGTAAACCAGTCTAGTCCATGTTTAGCTGACGGGGGAGTCCTTCCTTTACGTTGAGACTTCTCTGTGATTCCCCCCTATGAAAAGCAGAACTTGGCCCATAAGCAGCTGTAAGTAGTTGTGGTCACTATAACAAAATATTCTAATATCACATCTGAATTAATATTAATGAACTGTCATGCATTTAATGGTGCCCTTAATGTTTAGTATAATAATCATAGACGTCTGTAGAGATACGGTTTTTGGTACGGTATGAGTTTTGAGAAAATGTTGACACGGTGAGGGGTGGTCAGTCAGTAACCAACAATACTTTCATAGATTTCTCTTGCAGTTTGTCAGGATCACGCTGTTTCTAGTTTTGGGGTCCATTTGGTAGTATCTTTGGATGGTACATGGGCACACCACACTGTTGAAAAAAAAATAATTTATCATATGTCCTACACTTACTTGGACAAGCTATTTAAAAAAAATTTTTTTTAATGTTTATTTATTTTTTTTTGACAGAGACAGAGCATGAGCGGGGAAGGGGCAGAGAGAGGGAGACACAGAACCCGAAGCAGGCTCCAGGCTCCGAGCTGTCCGCACAGAGCCTGACGCGGGGCTTGAACCCACAGACCGCGAGATCATGACCCGAGCCGAAGTTGGACGCTCAACTGACTGAGCCACCCAGGCGCCCCAGGACAAGTTATTTTTAATACAATGGTGGCATTTGCTAGAGAGTAAAATACGTGTCTTCTAGAAATAAACTCATGATATTTAAGAATTTTGGAACAGTAGAATAGCTTTATAAGAAACTTAGCAGATTTTGATTTTAAATCCTAATACTTATATAAGTAGTTTGAAAATACCAATTTAACATCCTTCCCAATCAAATGTTTTCTCACATAGCTGTTGAAGATAAATTGATGGTTTTTGAACTACTGTGCTAAGGGACCTGATGAATTTTGATATTTTGGGATACGACCATTAGAAAAAATATAACTGGGGTGCCTGGCTGGCTCATTTGGTGGACCGTGCAAGTCTTGATCTCAGGGTTGTGAGTTTGAGCCTCGTGCTGGGGGTAGAGATAACTTGAAAATAAAATCTTTAAAGAAAAGATAGAATTATGTCTAGCTTTTAAAAGAGACTCCTATGCTGTTTACTTTCTGGAAACTCACTGAATATTTAAAAAATTAGAACAGCATAAAAATGGGGGCGCCTGGGTGGCTTAGTCGGTTGGGCGTCTGACTTCGGCTCAGGTCATGATCTCGCGGTTTGTGGGTTCCAGCCCCGCGTCGGGCTCTGTGCTGGGGCTCGGAGCTTGGAGCCTGCTTTGGATCCTGTGTCTCCCTCTCTCTCTCTGCCCCTCCCCTGCTCGCAGTCTATCTCTCTGTCTCTCTCAAAAATAAATAAACATTAAAAAAAATTTAAGAAAGAACAGCATAAAAATGGGTCCACATACATCCATGGAATAATGTTTACCAGATAAGAGAGCTGAGGTTGAGTTCGGCAGAAGTGCTGTAGCTATTTAGTAACTTCCAAGATGCAGTCTCTGCTGGGCAAGACTAAAAAGTGAACGGTCTCTGGAATCTCTTTGCCAAGGTTTATGGACCTAAAAACGATCCAGTGCATTTTTGTGGAATCCTCGTAGAATGCCATCTGTGCTTATGTATATTTTGCCCTCCGTTTGTCATTCTCGTCCTGTTTGCATGCTACCTGCCGTGCTGTGCTTCTCTCCTGTGGCATGCGTAGAAAGGTAACTTGATTGGTGAGACCACAGTCTATGGATCATTTTTTTCCTCTAGACTTCACATTGTATAAGAAAAATCTAGGTTTATTTGGTCTGGGGCAAGGCTGATTTCTGTTTGAAACTAACACTCCAGGGGAATTTTTTGAAGGGGGTCCTCATTTACAGTCCTCCCTATCCTCCAGTGCATATTCCATAGGATTATTGTGAAGGCTAATTAAATGAGTTAATATATATAAAGCACTTTAAACGGCGCCTGGCTGAGTGCTTTACAGATTTTGGTGTTCCTGTTGTTTGCGTTTTAGATTATGTATTTGGCAAAAACTCTCCTACCAAACTTGTTACATAGCGCCTGAGATGAAAACAACGAGGTTTTGAATTGCATTTAAAAGGATTAAAAAGATAATGTGCAAACTGAATAGGAGGAGTGTATCTTAAGGGAACAAACACAGACATTCTCTTTGTGCAGCAACCTGATTAAGATCAACTTTAGTGTTTGCCTGAGGTTCTCACGGATAACTTTAAATTATTAAGTGTTTACTGGAAAAATGGTAATGGAAAAAATGAGCAGTTGTAAGCTATGTTTTTTAATTTTAAATTTTGAATCGCCAGAGGGGGAAGGTACTTGGGTCAAGTAAACCAGCAAAGGAAAATTGGTATACGAGTCTTGTGCCCGCCAGTGACTACCTGAATGACTTTTCACCCATAATTTCTCTGAGCCTGTGTTTCGTCACTTGTCTGGCGGGAAGCATCCTTGCCTTGCAGGCATGTCGTGAAGCTAAACAAGGTTACAAATGTGAAAACGTCTAGAACGTAATGCGCCATGGATATGGGTACGTCCCATAACCTATCAGATCGGCTTACTCCTCTTTCTCATGGTGGTAAATACAGGTAACTTGAAAGTTACCATTTGAACCGTGTAGGAGTAAACAACTCAGTAGTGTGAGGCACGTTCACATCGTTGTTACTCTTTTCATCTTCCCCAGGGGAGACTTAACGTCCACGGGACCACTCCCCGTTTCCCCCCTCACCCTGGCTCCTGGCGACCACCGTTCTCCTTTCGGTCTCTGCGAACCTATTCTCCGGGTTCCTCGTGGGGTTCTCCTCCACTGTGGGGAGTTCCCGTTCTCTATCAAGTGATCAGTTTCTACTCGTGAATCCTTCTACGATTGATCTCCTGCCTTGTTGTGCACCACGGTAAACGCCATTAAAATAGATACAGAGGTTTAGAGGAAACTCACACGATTTCTTTTCCTTCCTGCTTCTGGGTGTGGTTGCCTTTATTGTGCCCATCCTGCCCCAGTGATCCTGGGAATGTTGGAGGATTCTGGGACCAGGATGGAGAAGGAGGGCTGCCGAGGGAATGTGGTGGGATTGGCATGGGCTTTTAAGCCAGATCTGCTTTGTCAAGTAGGGGGTTTCTACGGCACTGTCTCAGGCCCTGATTTCTTCACTTCTACCGTGACCCCCTGCCTCAGTGCCCATTTCCTTCCCATCTAGGTTGTTGGAGGTCATGGGTCCAGAGGCAGTTAAGGTGCTATACTACATCTGTTTTGTCTTCAGTAAGGCACATGAGGCTGGCTGTTCTCATTGTCTCCCAGGTTGACTGTCTCCTCTCCCCACACCCCTTCTCACCCTGCATTCTGGCTGCAGGGAGAACTCCCTGGGCCTCTACTCACAGTGCTTTCCCCGGAGTGCTCTCTTTTCCTACTAATGCTGGTCCACGTAGTGAGCTCTGTCTTTTAAGGCTCGGTTCTCCTATCTCTTAAGAAGCATTTTCATCCTTGTCCTGCATCCCCACCCTTCGGAGGTTGAGCGACCCCTGCTTGTGCCACAGCTTCGCATGGACTTTTCTGTTGTGGAGCTTAGCCTGGTGCATCAAATCTATTTTTGTGTCTCTGACTCTCCAGCTCTGCTGTCTCATCCTTGATGGCAAAGTCTGTCTGTTTCATCTTGTGTTCTCCCAGCACCAGGCACAGTTCTGGCCAATGGGAAATGGAAAATCTTGGCTGCATGACTTTGCTCTACAGGTGAAGGTCAGAATTGCACGGAAAATTAGACTTGGCTTGATGTGTTGTTCTAAGATTTCCGTTCACGCTTAATTGCTTATTGAACAAAGTAGAACCCCCAAAGCAGTTACTTAAGCCTCAAAAATTGATGTATTGTGTGGTTTTGATGTGCTTTTATATATAAAATACTCTTGCAAAGGGGGCTGCTGAGTTAAATGCTTTTAATGTCAATTCTTCAGATTTAATAGACTGATATCTGCCCTCAAATGCAGGTGCCTTTGGGACTTAATGTGATTGCTGGCATCCTTACTCCTTTATATTAGTTGAAGTTGAAAGTTTCTTCATTCATCAAATTTATTTTTAGTACCTGGTACACACGAGTCCCTGCGCTTGGGGTTGGGGATGCGGTGGTGGGAAAGCGAGGCTGCCGCATTTGTGAGTCTGATCTTCTTGTTCCATTTGTTTCTCCCCTTTCCCCATAGTTCTCTTTAGCTTTTCGGTACCTTTGAGAAAGGGGACTTAGAGAACGCACGTGTAGCCGCTGCTGTGGGATAAGTTCGTTGCCCCTCTGCTTTTGGGCGCGGGTCCTCGGCCTCTTAAAAGAGGAGCCCCTCCGGGAGAGTGAGAGCGGCCCTCAGGTGTGTTCCCTCGAGGCCGGAGGTGGGAACGGTGCACCTGCCTGAGGTGCAAACAGTGCAACCGCCTGGAGGTCTGCCTGCCTTCCGTTATCACTGCGCACCAGCAGCTGGAAGCGGCAATGGCAGGAAAGATGCTCTCCCTGAACAAGTCTTCCGTCGAGCTGAGTTCTAGACAATGGCTGTGATGATTAAATTTGAAGGTTTTCTGTATATGTAAAATTACACATCTATATGCTTCAAATAAACGTTATTTATTCATTCATTTAAGAGAGAGTGAGTGCGTGCGTGCAGGAGGGGACAGAGGGAGAGAGAGAGAATCCCAAGCGAGCTCCACACCCCATGTAGGGCTCGCTCCTATGACCCTGGGATGGTGACCTGAGCAGAAATCAAGAGTCAGATGCTCAACCAACTGAACCATCCAGGTGCCCCGAGCACATTTTTATTCTAAATAAGTATTGTACTCTACATGGAAGTCGGCACATACAGGTAACCCTCTGGCCCCCAGTATACAAAGACTAGGTTTCATAATTATCTTACAATTGATTTTTCATAACTATTCATGGTTTTAAAATCAAAAAGCAAATAAGGAAAAGAAAATGTAACATTAGTGGTATTATTTACTAGTTGTCTAAATTACTCCTTTTACAGACATTTTGGTTTTGTTAAATTTCACATGCTAGTTTCTTTTTATTTTTTTTAAATGTTTATTTATTTTGTTGGAGAAAGAATGAGCGAGCACGAGCAGGGACGGGGCAGAGAGAGAGAGGGAGACACAGAATCTGAAGCAGGCTGCCAGGCTCTGAGCTGTCAGCACAGAGCCCGACGCGGGGCTCGAACCCACGAACCTGAGCTGAAACCAAGAGTCGGATGCTCAGCCGACTAAGCCACTCAGGCACCCCTTTGTTTACTAGTTTATTGACCATTATTGACATAAATATCATAGCAGCCTATGACCAAAGGATTAAAGTTCAAACTGTTATGGTATAAAAATGATTGAATAAGAATAGTTGTGCTTCTCTCTGCCACAATAAAAATTTACTGACATGATTACGTACAATTTAATGAAGATAATGTTTGCTGTCAGGCCTTTGATTCCTGGTCAGGTTTTTGTTTTTATTTCATGATTGTTACTGAAAGTAATTTTGTAAATTGAGGAGGGGGCTGTTTTAAAAACAACAACAACAACAACAACAAAACCACTTACCCTGGGTGTCAGACACCCTGGGTAAGTGGATCACTGCTGGCAGCTGGCGTCATGGCGAGCCAGCCTTGACCTGGCTCTGGACTGTCACTGTGTCCCTGACCGTGAACCTGCAGCTCCTCCCGCCCCTGTACAGATGGATTTAGATGTAGCACGGTTTCTTCCAGGCCTTTTCAAGGTCTCTTCTAGTTGTGAAATCCTGTGTTTGAGTGGATCCTGAGCTGGAACGTGGCACGGGCAGAGCAGTGTTTGGGTTGACCTATTGGCCAGTTATTGCTGTCATCCTTACTCCTGCTGGTCCCCAGTGCCTGAGGCGGTGGGAGTCAGTTTCTCTTGCCCATTGGTAAAACAGTTCAAGGTGGTCCATGGATGTGGTCATCTCTTCCCTGCTGCTTCAGTCCCTGAGACTAGGAGTGAGGGAGTTATTCTAGATTTCCCTCTGCACTTGGAAGGAAGATGTATTCTCTATAGAATGCAAAGTTCATTTGTTGAGACTTCTTAATTACATTTTTCAAGTCTATATTCTTAGTCTATCCAATTAGTCTGGTAATAGAATTATTCTCCCGTTACAAAGTTTTTGGTCAATTTGCTTAGGACTTTCGTTTTACATGTTTTCATGCTATGTCCTTTAATACATGGAATTTGTCCTATTGGTGGTAACATAGCTATAATTAGTATTTTGGCCTATGTTTGTTATTTTGCTCTCAAACTTGACTGCCTGTTAGTACTACAGCCTTTGCTTGTTTTTTGTTCATGTTTGTATTGTATGATTTTGCTCATAAATTTTTCTGTGTTGAATAACAAAATCCCTTCAGAGATCCTTCTTCTATTCAGTAGGTGCTCTTGACCTATTTTTATAACTTTTTGATCATTTTGTTGGTTATTGTTGTTTGCTTACCTTTTCCTTGACTCTTGGCTTTGGCCAGTGAAATTCATTTTGGGATTACTAAACAAATGGAAGGAACTAGGGGTAGAGCCATTCATTTTGGCCACATTGACCATGTAGGGTCTGTGGGATGGGCAGGCAGGTACGTCCAAAGAGGGCATGTGGTAGGGGTTGGGGGCGGATTTGGTGACCACGGGCACACTGGTGGTAATTTGAACCTTGGAAGTGGAAATGATTTGGATGTTGAATAAGGCCAAGGGCAGAACCTTAGGGAAGATCCCTGTTCAAGGATCCATCTGTGAAAGAAAAGGAGCCATCCGAGGTGGAGGGTGGTGACCAGAAAAGGAGGGCTGCAGAAGCCCGGGATGGCCCTTCAAGGAGACAAATAATGGCGTTAGGTGTGGACAAGAATCCCTTTGCTGTGATGGGTCACTGAGTAGTTCCTGTTAATGAGAGCATCAGAGGCCAGGGAGTGGTAGGTTAAAGGCTAAATGGGAGGTGGGGAGGACGGCAGGGTGGAATTGTCTTCTTGAATGGAGTTGGCAGTGAAGGGAGATGAGGAAAGGCTGAAAGAAGGGGAGGAAGGAAAGGATTTTATTTTAAGAACTGTCTTGGGGCTCCTGGGTGGCTCAGTCAGTTAAGCCTCCGACTTTGGCTCAGGTCATGATCTCCTGGTTCATGAGTTGGAGCCTTGTATCAAGCCCTGTGCTGACAGCTCAGAGCCTGGAGCGCTTCAGATTCATTCTCTCTCTCTCTCTCTCTCTCTCTCTCTCTCTCTCTCTCTCTCTCTCTCTCCCCCCCTCCCTCTCTCTCCCCCTCCTCCGTTCCCTCTCTCCCTCCCTCCCTCTCCCTCCCTCCCTCCCTCCCTCTCTCTCTCCCTCTCCCTCTCTCTCTCTCTCTCAAAAATAAATAAACATAGGGGCGCCTGGGTGGCTCAGTCGGTTAAGCGTCCGACTTCGGCTCAGGTCACGATCTCGCAGTCTGTGGGTTCGAGCCCCGCGTCGGGCTCTGTGCTGACGGCTCAGAGCCTGGAGCCCGTTTCAGATTCTGCGTCTCCCTCTCTCTCTGACCCTCCCCCATTCATGCTGTGTCTCTCTCTGTCTCAAAAATAAATAAACATTAAAAAAAGAAAAACTGTCTTCCTGGGGACGCCTGGGTGGCTCAGTCATGTAAGTTCTGACTCTTGATTTTGGCTCAGGTCATGATCGCACAGTTGTGAGATTGAGTCCTGTGTCGGGCTCCATGCTGGCTGTGGAGTCTGTTTAAGACTCTCCCTCCCTCTCTCCCTCCCTCTCTCCCTCCCTCTCTCCCTCTCCCCAGGCCCCCTTTACATGTGCACACACTCTGTCTTTCAAAAACACCTGTCTTGCCGACAGTGGTGGAGAAGGGAGGTAGGATAGGTTAAGGGCATTGGGCCTGGGGCATCAGATCCCGAGCGCAGGTGCAAAGGTGGAATGGTCCCTTTCAAAGATAGGACGGAAGGGGCTGAGGCTGGATGAGCTGGCAGCCTGGGTGCTATGAGGAGCGAGGTGAATCAAGTCCAACTGACAGCTTCCGTGTACCCCATGTCGTGGGGGTGCACAGCCTCGAAGTGAGGGGGTAGGGGTAGGGTGGAGAGTTTGAAAACACGGAAGGGTTGGAACAGCCGGTGGTGCTTGGGAAAGGGCACAGAGAACTTAGGTGATGTTGGGACAGTGACATAGGTACTTTAGGTGCAGACACCCACTTAGTTTTGCATTGCTGAATAATATACTTTTAGTTTTTCAATCTTTTGGTGGGGGGGAAAACACCAAAGAAAAAATCAGTCTGAGTCTGTTGCTCTTTGTGTGTCGTAGGTATTTCCAAGTGGGGGCTTTGTGTATATTGGGTGCGCACGTGCGTGTGTGTGCGTGTGTGTGCGTGTGTGTGCGTGTGTGTGCGTGTGTGTGCGTGTGTGTGTGAAAGCTTTGACCTTTCTGCCACTGCAGAAGATTCTTGCTGCCAATGTTGGGTCATTTATAAATATTTGAGTAGGTTTGCTGGGAGCAAAACCATGCTGCAAAGGGTATAAAAGCTTGTTTGGCAGAGATGAATGTTGGAAGGATTTATGATAACGGGAGAATATAGGGAACACAGCCTATTGTTTTTTTTGTTTTTTGTTTTTTTTTGATTTGTTTTCGCATTTTTCTGTTTTGTTTTTGAGGGGCAAGGATTCTTGGTATCTGCCGGTTTTTAGAAGAGGTTTGCTGTTCTCCTATTCACCGGACCTTCATCTGTGTTTCCAAAACTGACAACCTAAGGCTAAAAATTGGTCCGAAGCTTCTGATGGTTTTATAATTGTTCTTGAACACAGCTAACTTTACTTTCCTGTTCACTTTCTCAGACGTCTTCTGTCTGAATCCTCCTAGCAGTGAGTAAGGTCGACACTGATGATTTCAGCACAGTGATGTCCCTCCCCCCTCTGGCAACCACCAATCTGCTCTCTCTGAGCCTGTTTTTTTTTTTTTTTTTCCTTCCAAGTAGAAGTGAAACCATATAGTATTTGTCTTTCTGACTTCTTTCGTTTAGCATAGTATCCTCTAGGTTCATCCTTGTCATTACAAACGGCGGGATTTTCTTTTTTTCATGGCTGAGTAATATTCCACTGTGTTAATATACACCTGCCACCTCTTGCTTATCCGTTCTTTGATCACCGGACACTTGGGCCGGTCCATATCTTGGCCGTTGTAAGTAACGCTACGGTGATAGTGTCAGCTTTTTTTTTTGCTAGACGGTTTTAAGTTTTATGTAGTAGGCTAATTGTACAATTCAAGACTTGATGCAATTGCCCGTGCCCTCCGAATGAATAGTTGTTGAAGAGGAGACCACGTGAGGTGGAAAAAAAGATTGTGAGCATCTGCGAAAATGGAAATGGTTGAGTAAGTTACGCAGCCCAGTTGACCTCCGTCTCCCTGGAGCCACCGGTTCTCTGCCACCTCCCACTTGCTTGTTAGACAAGTGAAGAGGTTTTCTATTGATTCTGACTCCTTTCAAAGCCCTGCATGAAACCTGCATGAAAATGAAGAAAATATTTTGTTCATTATATTGGTTAGCTCCTTGTTCAAATATTAGTTAGCTCCCGGCAGGAACAGTTTTTAGTTAAATTTGGGGGGGAAAAAAAAGCAACTTAATCGAAATGGACCTCAGCTTACTCACTAGAGAAAATGAAGCTGATCCCACCCTTGAAGGGATTTTATTTATTTATTTATTTACTTACTTACTTACATCCAAGTTAGTTAGCATATAGTGCAACAATGATTTCAGGAGTAGATTCCTTAGTGCCCCTTCCCCATTTAGCCCAGCCCCCCTCTCTCAACCCCTCCCGTAACCCTCAGTTTGTTCTCCATATTTATGAGTCTGTTTTGTCCCCCTCCCTGTTTTTATATTATTTTGCTTCCCTTCCCTTGTGTTCATCTGTTCTGTGTCTTAAGGTCCTCATCTGAGTGAAGTCGTGTGATTTTTGTCTTTCTGACTAATTTCACTTAACATAAGACCCTCTAGTTCCATCCACGTAGTTGCCAATGGCAGGATTTCATTCTTTTTGATTGCCGAGTAATACTCCATTGTGTATATATACACCACATCTTCTTTATCCATTCATCCATCAATGGACATTGGGGCTCTTTCCATACTTCGGCTATTTTTTTTTTATTTAAAAAAATTTTTTTTTTACATTTATTTATTTTTGAGAGACAGAGCATGAGCGAAGGAGGGGCAGAGAGAGAAGGAGACAACAAAATTCACAGCAGGCTCCAGGCTCTGAGCAAGTGTTCAGCACGGACTCCGATGCGGGGCTGGAACCCACGAACTGCGAGATCATGACCTGAGCCGAAGTCAGACACTTAACCACCTGAGCCACCCAGGCGCCCCCATACTTTGGCTATTGTTGATAGTGCTGCTGTAAACATTGGGGTCATTTGCCCCTTCGAAACGGCATCCCTGTATCCCTTGGATAAATACCTAGTAGTGCAATTACTGGGTCATAGGGTAGCTCTATTCTTAATTTTTTGAGGACCCTCCATACTGTTTTCCAGAGTGGCTGCGCCAGTTTGCATTCCCACCAGTGGTGCAAAAGAGATCCTCTTTCCCTGCATCTTCAACAACATCTGTTGTTGCCTGAGTTGTTAATGTGAGCCATTCTGACAGGTGTGAGGTGGTATCTCATTGTGGTTTTGATTCGTATTTCCCTGATGATGAGTGATGTTGAGCATTTTTTCTTGTGTCCGTTGGCCATCTGGATGTCTTCTTTGGAGAAGTGTCTATTCCTGTCTTTTGCCCATTTCTTCACTGGATTATTTTTTGGGTGTTGAGTTTGATAAGTTCTTTATAGATTTTGGATACTAACCCTTTATCTGACATGTCGTTTGTGAATATCTTCTCCCATTCTGTCGGCTGTCTTTTAGTTTTGCTGATTGTTTCCTGGGACTTTTGAAGACTAAATACACGAGGCAAAAAGAGCACACACACAGATATGCACAGGGAACAGTGCCTGGGACACTTGGGATTTTCAGTCAATGTTGGCCTTGTTATCGCTAAAATGGGAGGTGATGAGGCTTGCGGTTACCATGCGCTAGGAATGCTAAAGCCCTTTGAACTCCGGTTTTGAGAAATGTTTCTATCAATCTTAAGAACAAAATAGTTATTAGCAAATAAGTTTATTTGGGAATAAGGGAATTGCGATTCAGGACACGCAAGCTATGGAAAACCATAGGCAGGTCTGAAGCTGAAGGGTCAGCTTTTATTAGATTTTAGAGATAAATCAACACAGATTAATTGCCCGCTTTGAGAAATTCTTTTAAGTCCCAGGCAGGCCCTTAATATCAGAAAAAGATGGAATATTGTGCAATATTAAAGACACTGAACGAGCTTTTATTTCTTGTGAAGATTATAGGTTTCACATATCAATGTAATACCCATTTAGACTGAGTTACATAGAGTAACTAAAGTTACTATTTTTCAGGTTTGGTTTAGTTATTCAAAATAATGGTTAGTTTTAAGACTAATCGTTGCCTACTGAACTTCTGACTAGGGGGAATAAGTTTGAACAGCTGAATGAAAATTGAATTAAGTTCTTTTTGAATTTAAGGGGAGGATAAAGTTTTTGTTTTTGTTTTTGTTTTTTTTTTCGGATAAAATCTTAGGAATATTTCTGATTTTATGATATTTTTCCTTTAACGAGAGAATTGGTGGGTTGGTTCAGCCGATGAAAGCTAATATCTATAATTTAGACCATTGTTTTTTCGTGGCCTACTTTCCCTATTGAAGATAGGGGTGTAAAAATAAAATTTCATTCTCTGGTATTTGTTCATCGTAATTGTTGCCCATCTTACCTGACTTATAAGCTATATACCCACGTGCATGGAGGCACACACTGAAAACAAATTGACCATGTTGGGTGCCCACTGTGGCCAGATATGTGCTCTGCATTGGGGATCCAAAGGTCAATAGGTTGGAACTTGCATGATAGGAGAGAGAAACAGATGATGGGTGTATGTGAGAAGAGTCTAGGAGGTCAGCAAATGTAGCGTTAGCATTTGTGTGCCTGATGGGAATTTTGGATGGCAGACCTTCATTAATAGAATTTGACCTTTTATCTTTAAAATTTCTCCTAAAAGAGAGAAATCGGGAAGCTTTGTAGTTTGTAAAAGGACCCCATTCCTTCAACAAGCATCCTTCTCACAAACTGTTCTTGTTCTGCACAGGCAGAGCTGTTTCTGGTAGTCACATTCTCAAATAATGCTGCAGATTCAGTCTCTCAGGCATGGGCCCTGCTTTTTTTCTTGCACTGATGGTGTGTCGGACAGTTAGACTTCTCTATAAAAACTTTCCTTTTTGGTTGTAGGATTGGCCGTGTGGATAACGCTGCCTTTGTTAACACTATATTGAGCCAAGCTCGGAAGTAGGACGCAGCTAGTTTCAAAAGGTTTTTGCTTCCCCTGCAGGTGTGTTGAAGTACAAATTTGAAGGTAGAGGTTTTGGAGGATAGATAAGAACGACTATTTGTAAGAGCTAACGTTTGTTGAGAACTTCCTGCATGCCGAACACGATTTCTGTTGACCCAGTATTGAACTCTGCTATTTTACGGTGGCTGAAACTTAGGCACAGAGTGTTAAAATAACTGGCCCAGGATTCTTAGAGTGTTGGGGAGGAACATTTTTCCTTCTACCTTCTAGATTCTTTGGTCTAATTAAGTGGACATAATTAGGTTAACAGGAAAACAATTAGTTTTGTGCTTAAGGGAGACCCATAAAAATATGGGACTCCAGTGTAAGTCAGGCAGTTGAAGCTTTGTATGCCGTCGTAAGCTAAGGAATGGGATAGAAAGTAGGGGACTCAAAGGGGAGGAGGGTGATCCATAAGACAATAAGAGCAGATGTTTGGTCATTAGACGTTTGCCCCGCCACGCACATAGGTCATTCAGATAAAAGTTATCTCTGGTAATAACTTGCTCTCTGAGCCAGGCTCCCTATTTAAATTCTTTTAGGTAGTTAAGGGAGAGAGGGAGGTTCTTCTTGAGTGCTAGGTCTTGATTGCTTTCAGCTCAAAATAATCTATATGGCCAAATGGTATCTTTTGGGCTCCTGTATTATGCTTTCCTTCATAGCAAACCTAGCAGTCTGGCTGCAGAGCTCATGCTCTTAGCCACGATGCTACATCCATTACTGGAATGATACGGAGTCCTGCATCCAGAGGTAATTCACATGTGGGTCATACTGATATTTTGTTCAAATCAGAACATGAGGACATTGACACTTGGCCTAAGGAAAATCAAACTGAGATCTTTTACTTTTGACGATAAAATAGTGCTACGTGGGAGGGGATAAATGTCCCCCAAGATCCATTCCCAGTGGTTCATCCCCATGCTAATTATCACCCCCTTTTGAGCCTAAGGAGGTGATATTATTCAGGCCAACTAGATAGAAACCTACAGATCCTCTTACAGTGACTGGCATAGACTGAATGTTTGTTTCCCTCAAAATTTATATGTTGAGACCTCGTTCCCAATGTGGTGGTATTTGGAGGTGGGGACTTTGGGAGGTGATGAGGTCATGAGGGCTTTAGGGATTAGTGCCCTTTGATAAAAGTGACCCCAGAGAGCTCCCAATTCCTTTTACCCTGTGAGGACAACGCTGGAAGACAGCTGTCTATGAACTAGGAATCTAGCTCTCCTCAGACAACGAATCTGTGAGCTTTCAAAACTGAGAACTAAATTTCTGCTGTTGATAAGCCACCCAGTTTGTGATTTTGTTGTTGTTATTGTTGTTACAGCAGCCTGAATGAAACAAGGTGGTATCGTGGCACCGAATAGTGTCTATAACATTTGGGGAAGTCTTGGTAGCCTAGTGTATTACAATATGGGGGGGGGGGGACCCAAAAGAATATGGACTTTAGAAATGGGTTATGAAGTTGTAGGTTTTTGACCCTACTACAGATGTAGTTGCCAGTTCTTAATTACATCCGTGTAATGTTTTGGAATATGAGATTTGCAACTAAACATACTTGAGTCTTGGCCTGGCTATTGACTAGCTATGTGATCCCAGGCAAGTGCAGTACCTTCTTAGAGAGTGTTTCCACTTTTATAAGTCAGCGCCCA
Source organism: Panthera pardus (assembly GCF_024362965.1). Taxonomy (NCBI): domain Eukaryota; kingdom Metazoa; phylum Chordata; class Mammalia; order Carnivora; family Felidae; genus Panthera; species Panthera pardus. The sequence continues at coordinate 85,855,152 of NW_026526654.1, read as the reverse complement.
GCGAACAGATTTGTTCCAAAAGTTAATTGCTTGGCAGATGTTAATTACTAAATTGGATGGCAATAATTCCTCCTATGGGCACGGTCTTCCATCATTGAGGAACTATGTAGCTCTTTTCTCACTCTGCCAAAAAAGTACCCATTCTTCTCTCCAGTGTATTCTTTCATTTAATATTTGTTGAATACTTGAGTGTCTTGATTTAGTTAGGAAGATACAGTAAATTGTAAACTTCAGTTTGTATCAAGGGCAAGCAAGAAAATAAGGGAATGTAGGGTACAGTCAGGGTGGTGTGGGGGAAGATCAGCCAGATACCTCTCTGGAGGTGATACATGGGTCAAGATATGGGGAAGGGAAGGAGCCGGCCACTTAGAGAAGAGAGGTGGGGAGGGCACCTCTCTCTTCTGGGCACCTATTCTCTTCTGGGCAGAGAATAGGAGCAGAAAATGGAGTGGCTGAGCCTAGTGAGAGCAGCTGGTGAGAGCCGGGGAGCCACCACCACCTTCAGAGTTACCCCAGCTGTTCACAGCGATGTGTTCTCACCCCCATGGTCCGAGGGCAGGATAGCCCAGACTCCCTAATGTGACCGTCCCACGGTTCACCAAGGATATGCATCCTAGTGGGGAAGAGTTAATTATTTCCTCACAAAGCCTTCCTTTTAAATACTTCCAAAAATACTGTCCCCTTCTGTATGGTAAAAATTCCCTTTTCCCTGAACTTGGAAAGAAGGCTCAGTGTAGTGAATGAGATGCCACACAAGTTACTAAAAATTACCAAAGAGCGTGTCCACGGCCCTTGTTCCCCTAGAGAAGTGAAGTGAACTCTAGATGATAGAGCTCTTCTGAAGGTTTAATTGAAATACTGAAGTGTGATAGGAGAGGACATGCACAGAAGCTTTGTCTCATTTAAAAAACACTTTTAAGCTTGTCAAAGAGATTTAAATGACTTAAGCTCAAAGTCCTTGGTGTTACACTGTGTGCTCAGATCAAGTCCGTGAGGCTGTTTCTGTGGAGGGTTCGTGCAACTCTGGAGAAGCGAGCTAAAGTAGAATTAAAGTGGAAATAGACTGTGAGAGTAATACGTGATACTTGAGGCCCAACAGAGAGTATTGGATTGAAATGTTTATATTTTGATTCTTTTGAGGCATAGATAAATTCCATATGCAGTTTTTGACTTGTATGCTTTAGGTATTCACATCTGAAAACTTAAACGTTCAAGTTTATTTGCCTCTACCCGTGTTTGTATTCCTTTGACCTATTTGACTCCTACCCTGACACTTTTAGTTGTGTGTTTGGGTAGGAAGGGGGAGTCCTGAAAAGCAACATAATGTGGGACACCTGGGTGGCTCAATTGGCTTAGCATCCGACTCTTGGTTTTGGCTCAGGTCATGTCTTGTGGTTTGTGGGTTCAAGCCCTGTGTCGGGCTGTGTGCTCATAGCGTGGAGCCTGCTTGGGACCCTCTCTTCCTCTTCCTCTGCCTCTCCCCTGCTTGCGCGAGCACGTTCTCTCTCAAAATAAGTAAACTTAAAAAAAAAGGCGACACAGTTGATGTGTTTTAACACCTACCCAGGAGTTGCTTTAATCAGGTAGAATAAGGCAGACGCAGAAATGATGTCAGAAGGAAGAAGCTTGTACTCACACTTCCCTAGAAGCAGGAGGCAGGACGTGCCATGCAGGGCCACCTAGGGAAACACCGTGTCATTCTTGTGGCATGATACGCAGATTTCGGCTGGGATTGTTTGAATGATCTCAGCAGCTCTGGGACATGGGACTGCCCCTGGTTGCCTGGTGTCTGACTCTGGGACGACACCAGGGCAGGCGTGATGTGTGAGAGCTCAGTGAAGCAAGTGCTTGGTGGGTGGGGGCTTCCGGTTGGTTGGTTTGCGTATGCAGGATGTGGTCCTGGGAAAGCTGCTTGCTACCTCTAGAGAGAAGGAGGGATGTGATAGCTATGGTAGGGAGCTAACACAGCTACCTCTGAGAGGGGAAGTCTTCCGTGATCGGTGATGCCTTCCGTGATCGGTGATGCCTTCGATGCCAGGACATCAGGAATACAGAAAATAAGAACTATAGATAGAACGTGACGGGAAGCCTTTAGTTAGCTGTAATCAAAGTGAGACCGAATCCACAGACGTTGAATAGCTTGTACTGGAGCAAAACACAAGGCCCAGGGCTGAAGGGGTGAGCTGAATTTCCTCGGACTTGAGGGAAGGGGTTGCTTTCCCCCCCTGGGCTCTGAGGAGAGGTCGTGAAGGATGGTTGGGAGAGCCAAGGGTTTCAGAGGGAAGTGTGATTGCAGGAGAAGGGAAGAGAAATGCGCATGGTGAGCAGTGGTGGCAAGACGTGCCTGGATGCAGGGTGTTGGACCCTTTTTAGTTCGAGGCTGGGGAGCATTAGGAGTTTATCAGCAGTGTGGAGGAGGAGCCAAGATGGCGGAAGAGCATGGAAGCTTTGTGTGTCCGGCGTCCATGAAATACAGCCAGACCCACACCGAACCATCCTGCACACCTAGAAAACTGATCGGAGGACTAACACAGCAATCCGCACAACCTGAACCACACAATTCAGCAGGTATGTGGTGGGGAGAAGTGAACCAGGGGAGAGAGAAGCCACGGAGGGCAGGGAGCCACTTTTGCAGGTGGAGGGAGGACGGAGACTGGGGGGCGGGCGGGGGGGGGCAGAATACGGGAAAAGCACCCCCTCCAGAAGCAGCTGGAGAGAAAGTGGAAAGTTGGAAACGGCCGTAGGGACTAAACGAAGAAGGAGTTTATCAGCAGTGTGAGGCCAGACCCCATGCCCCTCACTTGGCCTCCTGACACTACTGTTCAAAAGCAAAGCACTTTACTCATTTCCAAATACTAGTGGTTATTTGGATCGTGGGGGTTTTTGAATGTGAAAGTAGTCAGCATGTCAGAAAGGAGTCAGGTGCCCTTGTATGGGATAAATTCCAGGGCGTTAATTAGCAGGCATGAGCTGATGAGGGTTTCCAATAGGCTATGATGGCCTTGGGAGTGGGGGGGGGGGGAAAGGAAACAATGGGGGGCATTTGGCTATATTAATTTATCCAGAAGAGACTTCAGGCTGGGAGCTTCATTGTAATCTCATTGTAATGTTACTGGCAAAATGGAAGTCCTATGAAATATCGAAGCCTGGAATGCTGCAGATGGGCCTATGCTCATTTTCTGGTGAGGGGCTCTGTTACTGGCTAGTCTCAAATGGGATTGGAACCCATCAAAAGGAATTTAGAGTCTGGGGTTTAGCAGATCTGGGTTTGAATCCTCCCTCTGCCATTTTTGGAGGGGGGGGGTGGTGGTGGTGATAAAGGATGAATTAAGCTGCCGGCAGTAACTGTTACGTTCAGAAGAGAATGGTCAAACTCAAGAGCCGCGACTTCCTCTGCCTGAAACACTGACCCATTTCTGCGTGCCCGCTGGGCTCAGGTGTCACTTTCTCCATGTCCGGGTTGTGTTATATGCTTGTTGGGGCTGTGGTACCTATCACTGCACTGTGTAATTGCCTGTCTGCCACAGTGTAGACTGGCTGTCTCTAGACCAGCCTCGTGTTAAGTATGACGGTGTAGATATAGTGTTTCGTGGATATTGTTTTGCCATTCCATTTCAAGAGGCATTGTTGGGGCACCTGGGTGGCTCAGTGGGTTAAGTGTCCGACTTCTGCTCAGGTCATGATCCCGCGGTTTGTGAGTTTGAGCCCCGCGTGGGGCTGTCTGCTGTCAGCACAGAGCCCGCTTTGGATCCTCTGTGCCCCTCTCTGCCCCTGTCCTGCTCGTGCACATGCTCGTTCCCTCTCTCTTTCAAAAATAAATAAACATTAAAAAAAAAAAGGAGGAGGCATTGTTGAGGAACCTGAGTGGGGAAGTTTTAGTTTATTAGTTTGGAGAAGAGAGCACTCAGGGAACATCTGCGACCATGCTTTCAGAGGTGAGGGCTCTGGGCTGCCTTGGCAGGTGAACATACTGTCTCAGATGTCCAAGCAGGGCTGTGATGTGGGGTGACACATGTGGGTCTGTGTTCTGATACTGGGGCTAGAGAGGTGTAAGATGCCATCTAGCTTCACCCCCCACCCCCCTTTCATTGTACAGTTGAAACAGAGATTGTGTAACTGAGACACTTCCCCAGACTGGTGTGACAACTTAGGGACAGTTCAACCAGACATCTCCTGGTCGCTTTGGGTAGCATCTCCAGAACTGGGTACTGGTTGAGGTCAAACTGGTGATATATCCAAGTGGGATAGCCCCCAGGGGGGCCGAATAAAGAGGGAAACAATCTTCCCAGGTGTAAGGATGGAGAGGGAGGTCAGCATGGAGATAACAAATGAGCTGTGAAATAGTATTCGTAAAGAGCTTTCTAGTTTTTTTTTTAATTTTTTTTTCAACGTTTTTTATTTATTTTTGGGACAGAGAGAGACAGAGCATGAACAGGGGAGGGGCAGAGAGAGAGGGAGACACAGAATCGGAAACAGGCTCCAGGCTCCGAGCCATCAGCCCAGAGCCTGACGTGGGGCTCGAACCCACAGACCACGAGATCGTGACCTGGCTGAAGTCGGACGCTTAACCGACTGCGCCACCCAGGCGCCCCAAGAGCTTTCTAGTTTTAAGAGTTGTCCTGAAGTGGACGTTTGTTCTTTGGGTGAAATACTGAGCATCGATTGTCTGTTTGGACCATTGGACCCAAATCCATAAGAACCAAGCATCTATTTTCACAGGGGGCCAGAACAAGACCTCATTTGCTCCGCAGAAAGAAATAACTTCCTCTCGGAAGCAGTAAGATGTGAGAAAAATACTTAGACACTCTGGATTCCTTCTCTTGTGGGTCTTTCAGAATTTGAATGCTTGTCACCTACCCTACAATGCTGAAATGGATGGTCCCCCAGTGAATTTTGAAGAAAATTGAAGACCTCGGGTTAAGAAAAAAAAAAAAACAACAAACCACATGGATGGAGTCTGAATACTTAACTAGTTTAGGGTGCCATGCAGCTATGAGTTTGTCGTTGGCATTCGGTAAATACTGGCATGAAGATGAGCGGGTCTGTGCATCCTGGGCCCAACAGAACAGCTCAGGGCCAGACATGGCGTGTAGATGTTTTAAGAGATCTTCTCAGATAGGATATCGAGATCGTGAATTCATCATGCTCTAAGAGACTCCATAGAGCACCCAGGTATGTTATGTGCTGGAAAGCATGTTAGAAACATCCGATTGGGGATTTGCAGTCACTTTCCTGTACTTCATGCCAACGGAATATTTTTCAGTGGTGTTTTTTTGTGTCCCACCACCTCCCGCATAGTCAGGTTTTGGACTGAATATTGTCGGTATTCGATGTTGTGTATATGAAAGGTATGAGGATTCAGCATTCGTAGAATTTTTCGAAAGTTGGTATAGGATTTTGAAAGGGCACGACTGAATTGGTACCCTAGTTTAAAATTCTTCTTCATCTGCCATCTATTCCATAGGGTTTTTTCTTGTTTTTTTGGAGTTGTAGTTACAAGGGATTATTCACTAAGAGCAAATTTTATTTTCCTTTCCCTTTTAGAAAGAATATGTGCCATTCAGACTGTCACTTTGTAATGTGATGGGAAAGGCCACTTACGATCAATACTCCCCTTCTCATTCCTTCTAAAATCTTTGCTTGGGTCGGCCAGTGCGAGGCCATCTGAAGCTGCTAACTTTGGCCCGTGTTCTCAGGATCACACTATTGATGAGGATTGACAGTTACTAAGGGAACTTCTGTATCTTCCCCTATGTAGGGTACTATCCCCATGGCAGTCCCTTCACCAAGAATAGTTGTCTTAAATTTAAACTTAAAACTGTGTCTCAGTTTTAAGGTGATTGGATTGAGTGTGTCTGAGACTATCTGCTTTGGCCCCTAATCTCAGGCTTGCAGATAATAAGACTTATTTTCTTTAGGTTTGTTAGCAAGGTCTCTCTCTCTCCTTCCCTCCTTCTTTCTCTCTCTCTCTCTCTCTCTCTCTCTCTCTCTCTCTCTATCTTTTTTTTGTCACAGCTATTTTCTTATCAGTGGACATGGCTGGCTTGGATCTTTATCTCTATTTTAAGAGACCTACTGGCATACATGTTTTCCTCTTTCTTTCAGTTTCTTTTATCAAAGCCACAAACACCCCCTTGATTCATTTTTCTTTATAAGGCCGTTGTTTTCCCCCTTGGTTTTCCATCGCTTAACCTTAGAGTCTGGAGTTAGTTACAAAGTCTGAATTGTAAAACCCTTTTGCATCGTACAGCTGGTAACGCGGGTCAAAGACACTTTCACATGTGGAATCGTGCATTAACCTCAGAGACTTCTTAAAATACAACCCACTATGACTACTTATCCTTTTATTTTAGTTCGCTCTCAACGCTTCATTTTTCTTGGCTTTCAGTAAATCCAACCTAGAGATACTTTATAATATATGCTTTCCTGGCTCTTAGCTCCTTAGTTGTGCTGAACCTTGTTGATGATGAGAGCCTGTCCATTTATTTCCCTTTCAGAACTGTTGCCATTATGTAACATTATATATTATATAACAATAAGATATTGTTATTCATATCAGACATTCTCTTATCTTTCTTTTCTGTACAGGTCGTCCTTCTTGCCGTAGAATTATAAATTAGCCATACCTTTCTGTTTCTTTTTTTTTTTTTTTTTCCCAACGTTTAATTTTTTGGGGGAGAGAGAGAGAGAGAGACAGACAGACAGACAGACTGACTGACTGACTGACTGTGCGAGCCGGGGGAGGGGCAGAGAGAGGGAGACAGAATCCGAAGCAGGCTCCAGGCTCTGAGCTGTCGGCACAGAGCCCGACTCGGGGCTCGAACTCACAAGTTGTGAGATCATGACGTGAGCCGAAGTCAGATGCTCAACCGGCTGAGCCACCCAGGTGCCCCGTTTAGCCATACCTAAGACCTGTGACCTAGAAAGGAAAAAAGTCTTCACTTAAGAGTGTAGAAAGGTTAAGTGGCTTCTACAAGCTGGAGCTGGGATTCGAAACCAGCTTTCCACATTCCCTGCCTGTGCCTTTTTCTCTTTTATTATCCAGAGGAAACTAGATCTAACAAATACTTGATTACTTTTCAATATAAAGGGCCATTGCGTTCAGCTTTGCTTAAATTCTGATTTTGTGTTTATCGTGGATAATACCTAATTCTGCTGTCCAGAGTCTTTCCTGATTTCATTGCTGAATGTTGCCTGTGCTCCAGTTCAGTGCCCTTTTGAGGGGCTCTGACATCTTTTCACCCCTGATCTCATCGTACGGATGATTTAACAGATGTGATGTTTGTCATGCCCTGAACACAAACCACTGATATTTCCACACTTTTCGAATTTGATCGATATGTGGAACTGTCTGTGTTCAATCCCAACCTCAGTCCATGCTGACTCCCTGGGGCTATGTGCCACCTGCCCAACCTACCGTGGATCACACCAGGAGGCCATGACATGTCTCTGTCATTTGCTTATCTCAGAGAATGGCATGAAGACGGGTGCCAGCCACCACTTTTGTCCCAAGTACTTGGGAGCAGGAATGGTCGTGAGATGTGGGTCTGGCCAGTTAGACGTGCACGGAGGGCATCTGGGGACAGATAGATCACTTCGTGATAGAGGCACACGGCCTTTCTCCTCCTGGAACGCAGCCGGGCATCTGAAGGGGGAGCCACTGTTTTGTGACCATAGTGTGGCAGAATGTAAGGACACCCAGGATATGGACATTTGTGGAGCTGCTGTGTTAGTGCTGGACTGCCTGCCTCTGGGACTTGCGTTCTGGGAGGAAAATCCCCTCTCTCCCCCAGGCGGCTGCGGTGACTTTAGGTGAATTTCTGTTTACAGGGAGCAGAATTCGATTCCTAATTACGAATGTTTTTTGTTTTAACCAGAGCATCTGCTTCTTTTCTAAGAGCTCGCATGCATTCACGTTTGCCTTTCAAAAACTCGGTTTTTGGCAGTAGTCCTTACCATTCTCCTTGGCTTTCAGTAAAAAGGATTTTCTCGGTAATGGCGTCTAATGTGCTTTTCACTTGAAAATTTGCAAGATTGAGAAATTGGCCACCATATTGAATAGATACTGTGGATCGGTCTTAGATTGACTTTCTGTGTTATGACTGCAGTCATGTGACCACTTTGCCACTAGCCCTTAATAATGTCCATTCCTCAAACTAGACCTTCTTTATCAAAACATGACTGGGGCTACTAATTGGAATTACTAATCATGCCAAAAACTGTAGAAAAGTGCAGGTGTGTTTCCCTAAAATGATGACTTACACAGATCAAAACACCAGTCGCTCATCTGAGAATTTGTACCACAGCATAAGGCGTATATGTATATGGCTTGAAGAAAAATCATTAGAGGTCCTTGAGAGGGAACCACCTGTTCTGTAGTATTTCATCTAGTAATCATGTTCAAATCTGCAATAACCATTTTTTTAAAAACAGATAGGGAAACTTACGTTCTTTAGCGTTTCTATTTGTGGTGTGAATTTCCCAGGGAGAACAAGACAATTTTGGAAAAGAATATCAAGGTAGAAGTTAGTTACCTTACCAAATGTCAGGACATATACAAACCTACTGTCAATCAAAATGGTAGGGGAATTGATGAAGATACCGTGGCACTGAAAAACGTGCCAATGTGTTACAAAGTGGTATTTCTATCAGGTGGAATAGATAATTATGCTGGTATCATTTATGAAATAATATGCCTGTCTGTCAGGGTAAAGACAAAATTGAGCTCCTTCCCGTATCAGTAAGAGTAAATTCTGATTGCAAAAATTAAAGACTGATATTGATATCTATATAAAGAGGGGCACTTGGATGGCTCAGTTGGTTAAGCGTCTTACTCTTGACTTTGGCTCAGGTTATGATCTCACAGTTCACTGAGCCCCACGTTGGGTTGCATGCTGAGAATGTGGAGCCTACTTGGGATTCTCTGTCTCATTTTCTCTCTCTCTGTCTCTCTGTCTCCCCCTCTCAAAATAAATAAACTTAAAAAATATCTATATAAAGAGAATCTTGGAGACTACATTTCTATAATGGAAGGATGGAGAAAAATTTAACACCAAACCAAGGTGCTGTAAATTTTGGGGGGACATAAGCGTTGTCCAAAACCTTTTTGTAAGTCAGAGATTCCATTAAAAAATTCACTATACAAACGAGTGGTCTAGAAATGCATTTTATAGAGTTAATAATTAGCTACAACCAAGAATTATTACAGACAGACACTGGACAGATCACCAAACTAATAGGAAAATAGGCAAAGTGTATGAGGAAGTGATAATGGACCAAAGCCATGTGGCGTGCAAATGTATGAAAATATGCTCGACTTTGTTGTAATTGAGGAACTGCAAATTAATTTGGCAATATGTATTATTTGGCAGAAGACTGAGTACTGTAAAATGACAATACCTGTTATTGGCGGGGATATGAAGATAAAGAATACTCCTGTATATAGCTGGTAGAAATGGGAACTTCTACAGTTCTTTTGGGAAATAATTTGCCGTCTATTAAAATAAAAAATTTATGATCCTTTTGGAACAGAAAAAGGATATTAGCAGCTGAGGAAATCTAAAGTATGGGCTTTAGTTAATAATTTTAAAAGCTACATGATCCTTAGATTACCTTAAGTGGAATTAAGAATCTATCTCCTAGAAGTAAACTCACCGGCAATCGTGGATCTGCAAACATGGCTATTTAGCATGACCTGTTCTAGGGTGTACAAGTCTGGAAATAAAGTAAATTCTCACCATAGGATGAATAAGTCAATGGAAGGATATTATATCGTCGTTAAAAATGAATTAGAGCTGTGCCCTTGACTTGCAAGGATTTTTGCAGTGTTGAGAAGAGCAAAATTCAGAAAATGGCATATTGTCCCATTTTTGTGGAACATGGCAACTATATATGAACATGTGTCCATGTCTGTGTATGGCTTTATACACTTTAAAATTATGGAAGGGTATACAGGTTATTAAAATAGCCATATATAGATGGTTTATGTATATGTATTGGGTTATGTATGTATCCACAGAGGCAGATTGACTTGACCCTAATGGAGCTTAAGGTTCAGGATATTTGCTCATTCTCAGGCCCTGGGAGGGAGCCGCCCACACGTTTATTTACATGGCCACTGATTTTTGTATAAGAAGTAGATTGAACCCGGATTGGGTAAGACGAGGGTCTCTTTTCAGTTGGACTTCACCCCTTTATCACACTTCCTCTTCTGTTTGATGGCACTGGAGTGGCATTGTAGGGTTTAGAGATCTATTTACGTGGCGTGCAGTCACTTTGGCGACTAAATTATTAACTATGTCCCAGTATAGGAGTAAGGATCAGAAATGCTTCTGTTGCCAGCACCTTGCTTGGGGTTGTGGGAGGACAGTGTAGGGTTAGAAGTGTGTGGGTCATATTGGAGGGACGGTGTTCGGAAGGCATGGGGCCAGAAGCTAGTCTGTAGGAATTTCTTCTAGATTTTAAGTTTCATTCATAAAAGAAATTTGACAGAAGTTACTCTGAATTTGACAAACAATCAAACATTTCATGAGATCACTGCTGTTCATGAATTGTGAAGTGAAAGAAATATCAAAATTTCAGTGAACAGTAACTTCTTAACCATTATTACAGGAAAGAGTGAATTGTCTTTTATGAAAACTGTTACAGAATTGTCCAGTAAGAAGTGATCTCAGCAAATGAAATAAAAGAATACTAGGGAAGTAGTATTGTAGAATACTAGACAGTTAATAAAAATACTGTATTTTCTGAAAGTTGCAATGCAGTATATTTCAGGTTTTATGAATTATGTTGTGATTCTCCCCCATCATTCTAGATAAGTATTGTTGTTTTTTTTTATTTGTATTAAAGCGGGATTCCCCAAGTTGTATGTATATTGTATACAAATTATATCCAGACCCCACAAGTCTGGACCTAGCTGTGGGTATATAATGAGTACACTAAATGAAAGGATGAGAAAACATTTTAGGATTACCTAGGAATGAACCACAATACATTGTATTTTTATATTAAATCTCCATGAGTGAATATACAAGGACCAATTATTAAACTGAAAAAGCAGCTTTAAAGTTCTTCTCTAAACATTGTTTTTTCTGACAGTTTGCCTTAGAAAATTCCTGAGGATCTTGGTTTTCCTCTGGCTCTGACGTGTGGCTCCTGTTTTCATTGCAGAGAACATTGCTGGCCAGAAGGGGGCACTGTGCTGTCAGTCTAGGTATGCAGGGAGCTCTGCCTGCAAAGCCCGTAAAGGTGGTGAAGAGAATAAATATTGATAGGGCTTTCCAGAGCTCCGGGTGTGCTAGAGGAAAAGAAATTACTTTCTCTTCCTGCCTCCCACCCCCCACCCCACGCTTTCTCTCTCGCATGCATGCACACTGAGTGATGAAATGCATATATTACAGATTGTGCATTGGGTAGACATGAATAGGGAAAAGCTTGCTAGAGAAGATGACCCCTTGGGCTGTTGGCTCAGAAGCGGAGAAGGATGTGGTTTGATGAAAAGAAGAAAGAAAGATGTTCTAGGAATTTGGCAGGGGATTAAAAGAAGCGAGAGAACTTAAACTAATACTCTTTGCCATAAAGTGATTTCTGTTTAAGGGGGAGGAACTTTACTCTCATTTTTCCTGTGGGCTGAGTTACAGGATAAAGACTCCTGTGCTGAAAGCCAGACTGCTCTTCCCAAAGGAATGACTATATAAAAGTTTTATGCTCTGAGTGTTGCACTGATATTTGTTTCTTGTTAGATTCAAGTAGGGTAGATTAGAATTTCCTTCCTTCTGTCCATAGCCTAGGGCCGGGTTGTTGCTGGCGGAAGGAAGGGGCCGTAGGGAATAATATCAGATACGAGTGGTTCCTACAACATTTTATGGTGGGAAGCAGTGTAAGAATGAATTAGGTCTTTAACCTAATTTCATGTTCTGATAAACAGCTTCTTATGTATGCTATTTCTAAAATTAGCCAAAAATAAAAGAACTGATGGTCCCTTGACAATTAAGTCTGGATACTACTAACCTTTATTTAAAATATTAAGTTATTATTAAAGTAATACACATGAGTTGTTAAAAGTTGAAATAGGTGTGGAAGCTTACCATGAAAATCAGTAGTCTCCCTCCTCATCTCTCCCATTCTGGTTCTGTTCCACCAAAGGCAACCACTTTGAACTCCTTCTGCTTTTAATTCTTTTGTGGTTTCCACCATACTTCTTTTTTATGTTTATTAAAAATTTTTTTAACATTCAGTTTTGAGAGACAGAGCACAAGCAGGGATGGGGCAGAGAGAGAGGGAGACACAGAATCCAAAGCAGGCTCCAGGCTCTGAGATGTCAGCACAGGGCTCGACGCGGGGCTCGAACTCACAGACCGTGAGATCATGACCTGAGCCGAAGTCAGCCGCTTAACTAACTGAATCCCCCAGGTGCCTCTATATTTCTTTTCTTTTTTTATTTTTTTGAGAGAGATAGCATGTGAGTGGGAGAGGGGCAAAGGGAGAGAGCAAGAATCCCAAGCAGGTCCACGCTCAGCCTGGAGCCTGACGCAAGGCTCAATCTCATGACCCAAGGATCACAACCTGAGCTTTAAACCAAGAGCAGGACACCTCTGTTTCCGCCATAGTTCTAAATAGGTTTAGAAATAATCTTTCTGAATTCTCTTGTAGATAAATATTTAACTTCTGACTTTGGTGCCAAGTACTGACATAGTATATCATGTTTATTTTTTTCCTAGTGTAACTTGCCTTTTCTTCCTCATTTTTCTGCTACATTTTTTTTTTTTTACATATACTTGTTTTTCCCTTCAGATCACTATTATACAACCTCTCTATATATTGAAAAAAAGATCTCTCAGAATAGTGTCTCAGTTCTATTTGTTTTTCCCCCCAGAGACCTCTTTCTCAGGTAAACTGGCTGTTGTGTGGATGTATTGTAAAATGATCATCTTAGAACTTTCTTGATGTTTTGTTGAGTTGAATTCACTATTTTTTTTTGATAGTGTGTTAGTGTGTTGTTTTATTTATTGATTAATCCCTAATATTGTTAAGCCCATTTTGCAGTAAACAGTTTCCTAAGAAAGCTTACATGAAAGGTAAATTTGAGTGTCTGATAGTTTGGCTAGGTATAGAAATCTAAAGTGTTGCTCTAGCTGAATTTATGTTAAATTCAATGTGATATTTTTTCTCCTTTATAAATAAGTTATTTTTACAGTCTTGTGTTTTTAATAGAAGGATATTTGGTATTCTATAATTTCAGATTTTTGAATAGGTCTCTCGTTTTGGGTACTTAGTGAAGCCTTTCAATCCAAAACTTTATATCTTAGAATTCTGAGAAATTTTCTTGTATATTTTTTTAAAAAATGTTCTCTTTGTCTTACTTTTGTAGAGCTTATAATGGTTGGATATTGAGTCTCACATCAGTGCTCTTAGGTCTCTAATTTTCATCTTTTTTTCTATTTTTTGATATATATTCACTTTTATATTTCACTTCTATGATTGGATTATCTTAGGCTGTCATACTTGTAATTCCTAATAACTCTTTCATTCTGTTACATTTAAAAAGTAGCGTCTTACCCTGGTTTTAGATGAATGTACTCTCTTCCTACAACTCTGAGGATGTTAGCATTTTAAAAAGTACCCTTGGGGTGCCTGGGTGGCTCAGTCGGGTAAGCGTCTGACTCTATTTCAGCTCAGGTCATGATCTCATGGTTCATGAGTGCGAGCCCCGCGTGGGGTTCTGTGCTGACAGTGCAGAGCCTGCGTGGGATTCTCTTTCTCTCTTTGCTCCTCCCCTGCTTGCTTGCTTGCTTGCTTTCTCTCTCTCTCTCTCTCTCTCTCTCTCTCTCAAAAAATAAATAAACCAAAAAAAAAAAAAAAGTATTCTTCTTAAAGTTTGCCGCATTGTGTTTCCTCAGATCTTTTCTTTTTCTCTTTTCATCTTTGAATGTCTTTTTCATAATTGCCACTTTCTGCACATACTTGGTAATCTTCCAAAAAGCATAGACAACTGAGTGGTGCTTTATGAGCATGGGTCAGACAGCAAGCTCTGCTTTAGGAAGGACTTTGAAACATTGAGTATATGGAGGATTTTTTTTTCCTCTTCCTGTGAGGTTTCAGTGTTTGCCTAGGGCATGGTCTTTAGCTCTCCGGCCATGGGTATAGGGGTTTCATTTTATGTATATGCCATGGAGTGCCCAGATATTTGGTCAAATATTATTCTGCGTGTTTCTGTGAGGGTGATTTTGGATTATATTAACATTTGGATCATACAGTAAAGCAGATTGCCTTCCCCAGTGTGGGTGGGCTTCATCCAATCAGTTGAAGGTCTAAATCGAGCCATAAGGCTGAGTAGAGCGGGAGCCCCTCCTGCCTGACAGCCTTTGAACTGGGGCAGCGTCTTTTTTGCGTCTTTTTTTTTTTTTTTTTTCCTGCCTTCAGACTGGAATTCCACTACTGGATGTCCAGCTTGCTGACTGTGGGTCTTGGGACTTGTCAGAATCTATAATCGTGTGAACAATTTATAACCTCTCTCTCTCTCTCTCTCTCTCTTTCTCTTTCTCTTTCTCTCTCTCTCTCTCTCTCTCTCTCTCTCTCTCTCCATATACCTCCTGTTGGTTCTGTTTCTCTGGAGAATCCTGACTAATGCAGTGACCCTCTTGTTAGAACTGAATTATTACTCTCTCAAAAATGGACTGACTTATCTTCTCAGAAAATAGTTTTCAAAGTAGAACCTGTTCTTCTGTCTCAGCCCAGGGCCTTCCCCCAAGCAGTGTTGCCCTCTGGAGGTGTTCCCTTGCTGCGGCTCCTAGAGGCTCGTGCCCAGCTTTCTCGCCAAAAGCAGACAGGAGTCTATTTTAGGAAGAAAAAAAAAATCTCCTCTGCTGATGATTCCATTTCTCATTTTGAAAAACATGGTTGTATATTTTTACATTCCTTTCTAATTTATGGTGCCTGGGTGGATGAGGACGATAAATGTGTGTCCATTTAACAATTGTGAGTCAGAAACCAGGTCCTTAACATTTTTTTTTTTAATGTTTATTTTTGAGAGACATAGAGCACGAGTTGGGAAGGGGCAGAGAGAGAAGGAGACACAGAATCTGAAGCAGGCTCCAGGCTCCGAGCTGTCAGCACAGAGCCCGACGCGGGGCTCGAACCCGCCAACCGTGAGATCATGACCTGAGCTGAAGTCGGATGCTCAACCGACTGAGCCACCCAGGTGCCCCGAAACCAGGTCCTTTTTGGATTGAGCCTTTATGTGTGGGGCTTTAATAAAATGCTCTGTTCCTCATGTCTCTGTGAAGTTTCAGGTAGGCAACTACACGGGTGTGTGCACTTTATGCAAAGCTGAGCTGTATACATGGTTCCTCATGCATACCAGAAAGTGCAGAAAACCTAGCAGAAAAGCTTGAGTTAAACTTACACGTTTGAATAAAGCTTTGCAGTTACGGGTGAGTCACAAAAATGATATCGCTCGCCTTGGGTTTTGATATCCGTAAACTTCTTGGACTCTTCGTAGCACACAGGACTGACCGATTTTGCTTTATTATCCAGACCTTGGTGAACTTTTTGTGCATTCCACACTAGTGAGCCCTGCGTACTCCTCACCACACCTCCTGCTGATTTTCCTGTTTATCCGTGGCTAGGATCCCATGTAGACCTGGCTCGTCTTTGGAGTTCCTAGGCTCTGCCTGCTTGGGAAGTGACCTTTTTTGACTAGTTTTAACCTCCTCCTGGAACGAGCGATACCCCTGCTTCCATGGAGCCTGTGCAGGCTTCAGGTGCTTCTACTGTGATGACTCTGTTTCAGGGTCCTGTCACACCTTGTTTGACTTGTAGTATGTCAGCCCCCAGAGCAGCCTTAAATATCCCTTTCGATTGGGTTTATTTCCCTGGGTTTGGAAAGACCATCGTGAATTCTGAGTGCAGGGCCAAAAGTATGATTACATGCAACAGACTTCGACCTGTTTTGCTGGTCCTGGGGTGGCAGTAGGATTGGGCTTCGTTTGTGACTCCTGTACCTGTTGGTGTCGAGGTCAGGTATTTTCATGATATTTGGTGTTTCTTTTTATTCGAGATAGAATCTCCTTGAAGGTGGTCCTTTTCGCTTTGCTTTGAAATGAGAGTCTCCCAGCTCCCCTTCCTTTGGCTTGATCTCCAAGTTCACAGGTTTTCAGGTAAAGCAATTGAACCAAACCTACTTCTCAGTGATGCTACATCTGAAGATAGTAGCTGTAAGCAACCAGTGTCTTGCATTTGGAACTGTGTATCTCAGAGTTGTCCATGGGCGAAGATTTGCCTGGCAGCGTGCTTTGTGCTCAAAATGTTGTTGTGTCTCCGTTCTCTTCTCCCCTGGCCACATTTTCATCGAAGTATGGAAATAAGCGCTTTGTGCCCAGAGGCATTTATTGAACGATGCATTATGTGTTACAGAAAAGAACATGCAAAAAAGGTCTATGTCAGCCGTCATAAAGTGCTATGAAGAAGTGTGTTACTAATGCCGCTGGCCCAGATCCAATTACTACATTCTGGGAACAGGCTATGAGATAAGGCAGTATCTAGCACCTTTTCCCCAGCTCTGGAAGAAGAAACAGGAAAAGTGTTGAAAATAGAGATTTTCAAAAGTGTTGAAAATAGCGTTTTCATATGAGCTTTGCAACTGGTGGAATTGTAATAGTTCAGGAAAATGATGTGAACGTTTTTAGTGAAGTGGTCCTAGCCCTGTTTATCGGCAGGGATTTCTATATTGGAGAGGATTTCCTGAACATAATTTGGGGGGGAGGGGTGTTGGTTGGCAAAGCATCAGGAGCTAGATGGGGAGGGCCATAGGCTTTGCTGTCCATTGGTCCATCCTCTTGGCTGTGTGTATACCTAAGGGGGATTTACTGCTCCCATTTCAAAGCCGAGTGTTAAGCTAGTTTAATTTCTGGGTTTCTGGAGGCTCGTTTTAGGGGCAAGTTACACTTGGATTAGTTACTGCATTTTAGATTTGCCTTTAGAGACCAGTTGTCAATTTCGGTGTTTCTCACAGCCAGAAAATCCTAACTCAAGCGTCATGTCTGGTTTTTTTTTTTTTTTTTTTTTTTTTAAACGTTTATTTATTTTTGAGACAGAGAGAGACAGAGCATGAACGGGGGAGGGTCAGACAGAGAGAGAGACACAGAATCTGAAACAGGCTCCGGGCTCTGAGCTGTCAGCATGGAGCCCGACGCGGAGCTTGAACTCACGGACCGAGAGCTCATGACCTGAGCTGAAGTCGGCCGCTTAACGGACTGAGCCACCCAGGTGCCCCATGTCTGGGTTTTTTGTGCTGAGTTCTGGCGATGAGACTTCTGGAATGCTTTGTGATGTGTGGCCAGCGTAGCCCCAGACCCACGTGTTTGCCAGGCCCTGTTTCCTGTAGGGGTCGTTTCCCATACTCTCCAGGTGCTAAGAGTGCCCAAGGGGAGCATGCCCCCCCCCCCCAGACACGTGACCCCTGCTGAGCCAGGTTTCCCCAGGGGAGGGGGTTTGCAGGTTGCTGCAGTTGTCAGCTCTTGTCTTCTTGGAATCCAGAGACCTCGGGTTCTCGAGATGAAAAGGCCGGTGTCTGACTCAAGAGGTCTCTCCGTACTTCTGCGCGTGGTTCCGCCCCCGTTGGCCCTTCCCTGCCTCTCCCACGGGAGCGCTCACACTCCCCGCTTTGCCCTTGCTGTTCCCTGCTTCTGTGGCGCTCTTCCCTGCTGTGCCCATGTGGATGTTTCTGCTGCTTCACCTCCCTCAGGGCTTAGCACAGCCTTCACCTTCTTGGTGAAACATGCGCTGACCTTGCCGTTGAGGATCAAGCCCCTTTCCCCAGGCCCCGCTCGCGTGCCTCTGTGTCCCTCTTCCCCGACTGATTTTCCTCCACGGTGTTTACCACATCTATTCTGTCCTGTTTTGTTTTCAAGCTCATTTTTCCTCTAGAATGTAATTCCCACGAGGGTATGCAGTTTTGACCGGTCGGTTCCCTGTCGTGCCTGGCACAGTGCTAGTACCCGGATGGGGCTCAGTGAATATCCGTCGAAGGAAGGTCAGATGGATGTTTGACGAGCCCCTGGTCATTCCTCACGTCGCCCAATTTTGGAAGACGCTGCTCTAACGTGTTTAGAGGGCATCCGAGTGAACCACAGGAAATGCCTGTTTTCTCCTGGTCACTTCTCCCCATTCCCCAGGCTCTACGATGTGCTAACTACCTAGGGCTGCCTGGAGCCAGTGCCCGTCCTTGCCGTGAACAGCCATGTCCGCAGGTGTGCTGACGTGTGGTTTGGGTGGGCATCTTTTGGGGCCGACTCGTTCACCTGGGTGAACAGACTCTTCTGTTGGGAACCTCCTGAATTGGCCCGTTTCACCCTGTGTATGGTTCTTAACCCTGGTACGGGGACCGGATGGTAGAGGTCTCTCCTCCTTGTTAGGTCTTGTAGTGTTCACCTGGACTGACTTCAAAAACGAGATTTGAGCAAAGCTACCTGTTCAAGGGTGGTTGCCGGTCAGGGTATGGTCCTTGGACCGGCACCGTTGACCTCACTGGGAACTTGTTGGCAATGCAGAATCACAGGCCCACTCTAGACCTACCGAGTCAGAACGTGCACGTATTGGGTAGTTTTACGTGCAACTTGACCCGGCCGTGGTGCCCAGGTGTTTGGTCAAACATTATTGTAGATGTTTCTGTGAAGGTGTTTTTGAATGAGATTAGCATTTAAATTGGCAGACTGTGAATACAGATGATCCTCTACTTTGGGTGGCCTCATGCGGTTAGTGGAAAGCCTGAACAGAACGAAGTCTGCCTTTCCTGGACGAGAAGGAATTCCGCCATCAGACAGCCATCAGACGTGAAAGAGCACGTTCGATCTTCCCCTGGGTCTCCGGTCGGCTGGTCCACCCTGCAGGCTTTGGACTTGTCAAGCCTCCACAATTGGGCGAGCCAGTTCCTTAACAGCTCTCTTTCCCTGTCTCTGTGTATACGCTTCTGTTGCTTCTGTGTCTCTGGAGAACCCCAACGAATCCATTTTCACAAGATCCCCCCAGCAATTTATATGCATCTTTAAGTTGGGGAGGCACTACCCTAAACTCTTCTGGTGGAAGGATTTTGAGGTGCTTGCCTTTAGCGGGTTGTAGTTGTGTGTCTCTAAATCTGTACCAGGACACCTCAGGGTTGTCTGTCAAGACCATCGTTTTCAGGCTACGCAGTAGCCATCTCTTAGACCCATGTCGGTTTCTCTGAATTACTGATGACACTCATTCTGTTTCAGTATGAAAATATCTTAGACTCACTTTTCTAGTCTGACTAGAATAAAAGTTAGTATGTTTTCCTCCCGCATCTTACCTTTGGTTTTCTCACATAAATGGGATCTCTGTCTACTCCAAACCTTGACGGCATTTCAGAGACAGGCGGGTCCTCTTACGCACACTTAGTATCTTACCGAATTGGGAAACGTTCACGCGTAGACAGGGGCGCGTACCGTCAGTGTGGGTGTGTCTTTTCCATACAGATGGAATCTGGGGTTTATAGTCACACTACTTTATAAGATGCTTTTTAGTCTTCAAGTGTATGAATTTTCCTGTTTTCTTTATGATAAATGTTGTTTGCTTTGTTTCAGTGGTCAGTACACCATGAAATGCGTGATGTTCCGTTTGAATTTGTCCTCTAAACTGTAGTTGGGAGAACTTTATACCGTAACTTTATACGACATGTACTGTCGTGTACATGAACTCGATATATTTTCCCTACTCTTTAATGAGCTTGATTGCAGCTAGTTCTGTCTGGCAAAATTTTACAGTGACGTCTTATACCCCAACGGGCTACATATAAATGAATGGGGGCTCCATGCAAACGTATTTTCTAGCTAGTTCAGTGATATCCCTTCAAGTGTCAGAATCTTTAAGTTTGAACGGTCTTAGAAGTGGTTTTCATGTAATTGTCTATATTTAATACTGTAAGCAGACGAAGGCTAAAAATAATTCTCTGAGGATGACTCCAGTGTGTATTGTGAAACACAAGGCTGATGCACCATGGGGATGATCTTTTCTGAGACAGTAGCAGTAAATGGTACATGGGACAGTTTCCTGTTTCCTCAAGTGACCTTAAGATGCTATATTTTTTGAGTTGCCCGGTTTTATTATTTTGTTGTTGGGACTTATAGCAGTATATATGCCCCTAGTGTTCTGTCTCCTGAGGCATTTGCTCTATTTTGGTGTTTCTGATTTGTTGTGTATTTGTGTGTTGTGTTGTTCTGCTGGATAATCTTGCTATCCTATATTTCAGTTAAGAGTTGGCTCAGATAGAACTACCCCACGATCCAGCAGTTGAACTGTTAGGTATTACTCAAAGGATACAAAAATACAGATTCAAAGGGGTATATGCACCCCGATGTTCATAGCAGCATTATCAACAATAGCCGAACTATGGAGAGAGCCTAAATGTCCGTCGACTGATGAATAGATAAAGCAGATGGGGTATACATGTATACACACACACACACACACACACACACACCCCATGGAATATAACTCAGCCATCAAAAAGAATGAAATCTTGCTATTTGTGATGACGTGGATAGAGCTAGAATGTATTAATGCGAAGTGAAATAAGTCAGAGAAAGACAAATATGATTTTGCTCCTAGGTGGAATTTAAGAAACAGATGAACATATGAGAAGGGGGGGGATAAAGAGAAGAAAGGGAAACGAACCACAAAAGATTCTTCATGATGGAGAACAGACAGGGTTGATGGAGGGAGGTGGGTAGGAGATGGGCTAGATTGGTGATGGGTATTATGGAGGGCACTTGTGATGAGCACTGGGTGTTATATAAGTGATGAATCACTGAGTTTTCTACTTCTGAAACCAGTATTGCGCTGTATATCCCCTAACTTAAAGTTTAAAGAAATACTTAGACAATAAAAAAGAAGAGTTGGCTCAGAATTAGGTCTTCAGAAGGCAAACTAGGAGCCAAGCGGGTACTTCTTATTGGTAAGCCTTTGAGCAGCCAAAGGAAATCTGGTTCATTTGGCCCCTTCAGCTTCTCACTTTATGCCTTTGGATTATTTCATTGTTCATTGATTATCTGCTATGTAGTGGGAACATAGGAAGTTGAAGTAAGCATCTTAATGTTCCCAGAATCTATTTTGGGGATGGATAAATATACAAAGCAAAGCAGAGACCATATAATGTAGG
This sequence comes from Panthera pardus, assembly GCF_024362965.1. Taxonomy (NCBI): domain Eukaryota; kingdom Metazoa; phylum Chordata; class Mammalia; order Carnivora; family Felidae; genus Panthera; species Panthera pardus. Next base: position 85,833,980 of record NW_026526654.1, on the reverse strand, counting down.
GACAAACACCATCCTGTGGGCTTGGAGGAAAAAGAGTCTGTGATTTGACCAAATTTAATGGCATATATAAGTTTGAGGGGGTAAGATGGGAAGGGCAGTTTAGTTATGGAGAGACCATTTGGGTGAGAGAGGATGTCCCAGGTGGAAACAAAAATGGGAACATCTACAGATTCAACACAATATTTATCGAGATCTAGTGGCATTCTTTACAGAAGTGGAAAAAACACTGCTAAAACGATATGGGACCACAAAAGACCCTAAATAGCCAAAGAAATTCTGAGAAGGAAGAATACAGTGAAAGGCATTACACTTCCTAAGTTAATGCTATACTCTAGAGCCATAGTCATCACGACAGTATGGGCTTGGCATAAAAACAGACAAATAGATCAACAGAACTGAATCAAGAGCCCGGAAATAAACCCAAGTATATATGGTCCATTGATACTTGGAGAGGGAGCCAAGAATTCTCAAGGGAGAAGAGACCATCTTTTCAATAAGGTGCTGGGATAATTGGATACTCACATGTAAAAGAATGAAACTAGACCCCCATCTTACACCACTTACAAAAATTAACTTGAAGTAAAGACTTAAGTGTAAGACCGCAAGCCATGAAACTCTTGCAGGAGAACATAGAAACAAGCTCGTTGACTTGGGTTTTGGTGATGATTTTTTGGATGTGACGCCTGAAACCCAAGCAACAAAATAAAAACCAAGTGGGACTACCTCCAAGTCAAAAGCTTCTGCCCAGCCAAAGAAACCATCAATAAAGTGAAAAGAGAATCTGTGGAATGGGGAAAATGCATTCGCAAACCAAATATCTGGTAAGGGGCTAGTATATAATATACATAAGAGACTCCTACAACTCGATGGAAACAAATGTCAGTTAATAAATGGGCAAAGGACCTGAGTAGACACTTATCCAAAGAAGATGGACGAAAAGCCAATAGGCACATGAAAAGATGCTCAGCATCTCTAGTCATTAGAGAAATACAAATTAAAACCATAAGGACCTATCCCATCACACGTATTTGGATAGCCAGCATCAAAAAAAGATAACAAATGCTGGCATGGATGTGGAGATATAAACTGGTGCAGCCACTGGGGGGAACAGTATGGAGTTTCCTCACAAAATTAAATAGAACTACCCTGTGACCCATCAGTTCAACTTTGGGGAATATATCCAAAGGAAATGAAAACACTAAACCTGAAAAGATATCTCCACCTCTATGCTCATAGCAGCACTGTTTACACTAGTCAAGACATGGAAACAGCCTAAGTGTCTGTTGATGGGTGAATGGATGAAGAAGTTGTGGTATATGCATTAAAGTGGAATATTACTCAGCCACAGAAAACGAGGGAGCCCTACCGTTTGAGATGTGGATAGACCCTGAAGGCACTTGAAGTGAAGTAAATCAGAAAATGAGGACAGACTGCATGATCTCACACGTAGAATCTAAAGAATCCAAACCCAAACTCCTAGAAAAAGATGAAACCTGTAATCACCAGAAGTGGAGGGTGGGAGGAAGGAAATTGGATAAGGTGGCCAAAAGTTACAGACCTCCAGTTAGGAGATAAACAAGTACAAGGAATGTAACGTACAACATGACGACGATAGCTACCACTGCTGTATGATAGATATGAAAGTTAAAGTTCGCTTGTGCCCATATGAGAAGATGGGTGTTGGCTGAACCTGTTGTGTTCACCGCTTCACGATAGATGTAAATCAGAGCATCATGCTGTGCACCTTAAGTGATACAGTGATGTATATCAATTATTTCTTAGTAAAACTGGAAAACGATTCCAAGCAAGCGTGAGTAAAGGATGTGATAGGAGTGGAGTTTTTTCAGGTGTGGTTGACCAAAAATAAAGCCCCCACCTGTGGTGGGTATCCAGAGGGATACCTTCCTGGTACCCAGGGCATACTTTATGGAATTAACTTGCTGCATTGAATCGATGGCTTTCTATTAAGAACTATCATGCATCACAAATCATGGAGTAATAATTCTACCCCGCTTGTGTGAATTACCCAAGGTATTTCTATCTGTCTCAGTGTTCGTATCTTCTGTATTTGGAATGTGTACCTCTTTCTGTTTTGCGATCCTTGAGACATGTCTTCCTTTAACTAATATTCTTGATGTGCTTACTATAGCTCCCAGAAGGTGGACAAATTTCCCTGCTCACACTGTGTGAATAGTAAATGTGTCTAACTTTGAAAACAAAGATCCCATTGGAAGATCTTCTTGTCAGGTGTGTCCTTTTACAAAATTTTGTAAAGGGCCAGCATGGCAATTTTCTTGTCCTGAAGTTTGAAATACTTTATTTTTAAAACCACTTGTAAAATTCTTGAAACTTCATCTTCTTGCTTTTTAGAACTTAGGTTTGTAACCGACGCTATCATTTTTCTTTGTCCTTTCAGTACGGCCAAGTACAGCGTGTTGACGTTTCTACCTCGATTCTTGTATGAGCAGATTAGAAGAGCTGCTAACGCCTTCTTCCTCTTCATTGCCTTATTACAGGTAATGTTTTTAAAAAAGTTATTTAAAATTCATAATGCTAACTACATGCAAAAAGAGACTTTGCTCAAAGGTCACGTAACTGAAAAAGTGTCATGATGCTTGGATGTAATTTGTCCCCTTATCCAGTCATTTTTCCATGAAGAAACATGATCTTTGCATAAAGGGAGACTTATCTAGATATTGCTGGGAGGACAGTGGCAGTTACTAAAAAGACGCCTTGAAAAATGGCCCTAGGGTGATACTTTTAACCCCCTTTCTGTTCTAAACACATAGCAATGTTGGATAAAATTCTTAAAATACGTAAAACATGTACTTAGTTTTTAAAATGTAATCATTTTGGTTTAACAAGTGGAACAGAACTTCAAAGAGTGGTGAGTGTCCTATTTTCTTTTACATAGAGAGGATTTTCATTTAAAAATTTTAATTTTGTCAGCTTCCCTCTTTTGGTCTCTTGTCTTACAGCAAATTCCAGATGTATCTCCAACAGGAAGATATACCACCCTGGTGCCATTGATCATTATTTTAACAATCGCAGGCATCAAAGAGATTGTAGAAGATTTTGTAAGTTTTTGCTTTCATACAATAAAAATGTTGTATAAGTTATATAGCTTATAACTTATCTGTTGCTTTGGGTTTTTTGTTGAAGACCGGAAACTGGTCGATAGCTTAACTAGCCTGTCAAGGCCCACGATGGTGTTTTTGGGGAGGGAGCGTGGACACACAGTGTCTTAAATCCAATGGCACAGAAGTAGTTCAAACTCTATTTTCTAATGTTAGCTCTGAGGCCCCTCTTTGATTTTCATCACTAATGTTCCTTGTGTCCTGCTTTAGAGCTTGTTAATTTGGGCCCTGAAAGGATTATATTGCTGCCTACTATTGCAGCATTGGGCTGGCTGTGGCTGAGGTAATTTTATGAGTCTTTTCCTCATATTAATCTCCGTGTATTTCCAAGTTCATTGGCTACAGCCGTATTCATGCTTTCTCCCCTTTTCTCTCTCCACCTGTGGTCTTGTCTGCATAGTCTTTCTCTTCGTCTCCACTCCTCACTCCCTCAACCCATTTCTCTCTCTCACTCTCTCTCCCTTCCTCCCACCCCCACCCCCACCCCCAGCGGTGTCTGTGGCTCTCTCCTTCTCACACACACATACACTCACACACACATGTACATTTTTCTGGGAATAGGGAAACAAATAAATGGAATACAAATCAAAGGAAACGTACTTTGTGCCTGAAGTACCCTACCAATAAAATGAATTCGGTTGTTGTTGGGTTTATCATCCTGAGTAATTTTTTAGTCGAGCCTAAAACAAACAAGGAGTGAGAAGTTTCATACTTCAGAGTGCTCGCTCCTTGTTGGAGCCAAAAGGTCATGGTTTACACCTGCATCCACATTTGCTACATTTATCTACTGAATTCAAGCGACGCTGGGTCACAAACCACCGAGCTGAATTTTATAGCATTAATGTTGCTGCCAGTCGGTTTCCTCGTGTCCTGTTTCTTTCCTGATCTATTGTTTGTTGTTTCAATTATTCATTTGGAACTTGTGAATCTAAGAACGTTCTTTTCTTTCTTGTAACAGAAGCGGCATAAGGCAGACAATGCAGTTAACAAAAAGAAAACGATAGGTAAGACACCAGGCTGAGTCACTTTTTCCACTGGAAAACCTAAGACCTGCATTTAAGGCATTTTAAATTAGTAGCTAATGGTACCGAGATAAGTCGAGGGAAGTGATCTATAAAACATTTTCAAGAGCAAAATTACAAACCAGTCCAACAAAAGTGAGTCCTGGCTCTTGAGATTTGAACAGAATTGGTGTATTTTCAAAAAGGTGGTAATTTTCAGGAGCTAGACATATTTTATGTCCAAGAATTCACATCCTTGATTTGTAATTGCGCCCTACCTCTCTCTTTTACTCTATTGATTTCTAGAACATTAGATCTGTGGGGTTGTCTGTGTGTGTGTATGTGTGTTTTTAAATCTCGTAACAACAGGGTGATATTTTTCTCCTGGGATAAACAGGACTAGATTTAACTTATATGCATATATCTATATTTATGTGTACACATTCTTCTACATATGGGACACAGATTTGGGCTCCATTTTGGGGAGTGCTGTGGTATATATACCTTTATGTCTAACGATATGATCATGTTGGAAGTAACAAGTGGAATTGTAAAAGGAGCGTTTTAGATTTTGGAAAGCTGGTTTTATTTTGATTATATCAACCGATGTTGATTGAAACATTTTTTTTTTCTTTTTCAGTGTTAAGGAATGGTATGTGGCATACCGTTATGTGGAAAGAGGTAAAAACGAATTTTAAAGATACGCCGGAAAGTACTGGCTTGGGGACTTAGAATCAATTGATAGTATTGATTGCAGTAGATAAAGTTCAGGTTAAGACATCAGTCCTTTCCCATGGAAGTTTTACATTGTGGAGCTTCCCACGAGGTTTACTTAGAACTGCTCCTTGTTGGCTCTGTTCCCCGCCGTCTTCTGGAAAGTACCCACGGTGTCAGTTCAGTTGTGAAATTCATTGCTCCCGATGGATATTTCTAGAATATCAAAGCAGTCTCTAGCTTCTGACTCCAATCCAAGAGACCTTCTCCCTGGTCTCTGTTCTCCTAACCTAAAACCAGTTTTTTAAAGATTTTCTAACTTCGGAGAGTCTCGCTTCTAACATCTTTGGTGGGAAGAGTTTTAGGTTTAAGATTGACTGTAGAACATAAATAGATGGAGTGGGGGTTGGAGACCAGTGTTGTTTCAGTCCTGAGGTTGGGTGGCACGACCCAAGTCTTAACTTGACGATACTGACAAGGTTTGCCTCCGTGTCCCTAGAAACCTGAGGTTGGGAGGGTTTGGGGCTGGTGAGCGTTTCTTGGCAGTTCATGGTGATGAATAGAAAACCTAGAAGAAATACGCTGTGCCATCTGGGTATCTTGCACCTGATAAAATTAGCTTTTGAAGTGAGCCTCTGTTTTACCTGGACCATCTTAGTGGTCATAAGATACTTTTGGGGGTGACTCTCATGACTTCAGAATTTGAAGCTGATTAACATGATTTCAAAAGGAAACTGCGTTTTAGAGGGCTAACTTAACGATAGTTTCTGCTGTTACACATTTAATAAGCAGTGTTTAAAAATGCCTCTAGGGGCGCCTGGTGGGCTCAGTGGGTTAAGCAGCAGACTTGGCTCAGGTCATGACCTCACGGTTTGTGGGTTCAAGCCCCACGTCGGGCTCTGTGCTGACGGCTCGGAGCCTGGAGCCTGCTTTGGATTCTGTGTCTCCCTCTCTCTCTCTCTCTCTCTCTCTGCCCCTCCCCAACTCGTGCTCTCTCTCTCTCTCTCTCTCAAAACTGAAAAAACATTAAAAAAAACCCTTTTTTTTAAAAATGCCTCTAGAATTTTTTACTTTGCAAAATGTCTGTGATATAGTGCCTGTAGCCCTCAGTTTAGTTTTTTTTTTTTTATTTTGTTCCAAGAGACCTATTAAGTCCCTTTATAGTGTTTTGTGATAACACTTTAACCTTGGTAGCAACCTAGAAATCCTGTATTGCAAATACTAATCGACCTCCCTCTTACTTGGAAGTCTGTGATTCTTGGTCAAGTGGTTTGAAATTCTTGACTTCACAGGTTAGAAATGCTCCCAGTGCTGTTGAGGGGTGGGATTTCCACTGCACTTAGGAATGGCCTCTGTTTCTCTAAGATTCCTATTGCCCGCCCCCGCCTCTTCCCCCGCCCCAGATAGCCATGAACTGGATTTGGGATGTTTACACTACTCGAAACAGTAGAAAGTGGAGTGATGATCTCTGAATTCCGGGTCCAGGAGGGGATGGCCCCACTGACCCCTAAAGCTTGCTACTGTTTCCCACACACACATTTGAAGTTAGAAAAAAATCCCAAACCGAATAACTCTTCTATGCTTTGCCACATACATTTTTAAATTTCATTTAAAACACTTGTGCTTGTTTAAATGGAGCTCTTAGCACGTACTAGAGACTGTGTTAGGCGCTGGGGACGCAAATAACAGTACGGCATGGCCCCTGCCCTTGAGAAACTGCCTACAGTGGTTCTCAGCCCCACTTGGTGTGGGGCATCCCAGCTGCCCTAACGCTGACTGCTGCCCGGGCTGCAGTCTTAAGAAAATGTCTGATTCTGAATTTCCACAGGGCCCTCGAATTTGCATTTGTAACAAGTTCCCAGGTGAGGCCGCTGCGGCGGGTCCAGACTCCTGCCCCAGCACCCCCACGGGTAGTGGGAGCGGCAGGCAGCTGAATAGAATGCAGTGCACGTACTGAGCTCCATGTAGGGGCGGGCTTGGGGAACACACGGGAGGGACTACTAGTCCAGCAGTTCAGAGGAGCGGAAGCTTCTCTCACGGGATGCGCTGGTGTTCTTGCGAAGGATGAACGGGAGGTAACTGGAGAGGGAAATGCTCTTCAGGACAGACGGAGGTGGGTGGGCGGGAAGGAGGTGGGTGGGCGGGAAAGGCGGGCACATCTACACGGTGGCTCAGAGCAAGATTGAGAATAGGGGAGAAGACAGGGGAAGCGATCTTTAAGCTTCCCAGAGCCATGAAACTCCCACCTGGAACGGTAAAGCCGGGGTCGGCAAGTCCCCGGGCTGTGGCTGAATAGTGAAAGCTCTTCTGTGCCTCTCGAGAGCTTTGGTTGACTTGAGGAGACCTTTGAGCTTGTCCTTCAAAAATCAGAGACTTGAGGAAACCCCCTGAGGCTAGAGTGGATTCAGGGGTTCAGAGGGGGGGGCTCTGTCTCGCGTTAATTCTCATTCTGGGTAGTGTCACATGCGCAGGAGACAACCAGGCATAAGAACACCAAATAGAAAACCATTTTCAAACACGTTTCCAGCTAAGTCGTTTTTCATGCACATGAAACTTCTTAGTACTTTGTCAGTGGGCTACAGATGCCTCTGTATGGAAATAACTAAGATGGGGGGGGCCCTAATTCCCCTGTCCTCCCACCGGGTTCACAAAAATGCCACTACCTTTTTCTTATGAAAACATGACCAGGTTTCCTTTCTCATTTTTAACTAAGTGCTTCTTCTGATTTTTTTTTTCTATGCAGTTAAACTCTTCACATAACATACGTTTACGTTTAAAACCATTTTCAATTTTCATAAGCATTCCTTGCCTTTGAACCGATGGTTGTCGCGATAGCTCTATAGCCTCTGTTCTTTGATATTCTTTTTAAAAAAAATTTTTTTTTACATTTATTTTTGAGAAACAGAGTGAGACAAAGCGTGAGCCGGGGAGGGGCAGAGAGAGAAGGAGACACAGAATCCAAAGCAGGCTCCAGGCTCCGAGCTGTCGGCACAGAGCCCGATGCGTGGCTCAAACTCACCACGAGATCGTGACCTGAGCCGAAGTCGGACGCTCAACCGACTGAGCCACCCAGGCACCCCTGATATTCTTTATCATGGAATACGGGGTATACTTTGGTGCCCGCCCTTTGCCGCTAGGTTGATATACAGTGGTTCTGGAATTTAACTTTTACCACCATTCCCTATATCGAGCGCGGTTCCTTACTTCACACGCTTTGGTGAGTGATACAGAGCACTGGCAGGACACCTGTTTAGCAGACCTTCCTTCTCCTACTAGAAAGTTAGATACAGGCACCTGCCAGGGGCATTCTCCCAGCCTGCAAGATCCAGCACTCTTTCATAAGCATCACTTTCATAACTACTCCGTTTGAAGTTCCTGATTTCCGAGAGAACAGAAATGTGTGTTAGAACAAGAAGGAAGACCTGGTGCCCATTTTGAGTTTTGAATTTGTTAATGTGTGCTGAGAGCGGCCTTTGTTCCCGTGCTGTCAAAGAATCGTGGCATCTCTGACTTTGACACTCCCAGTGTTCGTTTGGTGTCACTCCTGCTGGTAGAGACTGGCACTCGGCACATGCCTGTTTCATGCCGAGTGCTTGTATATATGTCCTTAGTCATTGCATCAGCCCTCCCAGGTTAAGGTTGTTCTTTCCCCAGTTAAAAAAAAAAAAATTATTTATTTTTGAGAGAGAGTGAGCAGGGGAGGGGCAGAGAGAGGGAGACACAGAATCCAAAGCAGGGTCCAGACTCTGAGCTATCAGCCCAGAGCCTGACTCCGGGCTCGAACTCACAAACCGCGAGACCATGACCTGAGCTGTGGTCGGACGCTTAACCGACTGAGCCGCCCAGGCGCCCCGAGGTCTTTCCCCATTTTGTAAGTGAAGACGCTGGGGCTCGGAGAGGTGAAGGGCTTTGCCAAGATTGTCTAGTGTCTGTGAGTCTCAGATTTGAACCTAGGTCGGCCTGACTTGAAAGCCCAGACTCTACCTACCTGGGTGCTTCTGTGACGTTATTTAAAGGATTTCCAAACCCTTGGCCATGGTGTTCACGGTTGGCAGATTAGGGCCTCTTTCCTTACCTTGGGGTCTTCTGTCCAGCGGAGTCTGTTTCCTAAAATGGTCTCTGACTTTGGCTATGACTTTGTTTTCGTTTGTTTTTTTTTTTTTTTTTTTGGCAAGTGAGGCTATACAAATCTTCCCCGTTGTATGTGGTATGTTTCCAGGGGACCTTTCAGGTGCCCTGTTCGTGGGTGAATTTAGTATTGCCTTGCAGTCAGACCACGGGCCAGTTGCACGGTTTTGAATCTGGGGTCTAACGCTCATTGGCTGCTGTGTGATGTTGATCGCGTGATTCCTCTTTGAGCCTCAGTTTCCCTGTTTGTTAAATGGAGAAAATCTGTGTTAACTCAATTGCTCCTTAAAATAACCCCATGAAATGTGTGCCGTGAACCTCATGATATACACAGATGCACAGGGGGTTTACATCGCTTGCTCGGAGTCATATAGGGACAGTGAGGAGTCCAGCCGGGGGATTTGAGCCCGGCCTTCAGGCTGGCTCTGGAGCTGTACTCAGCCACCCCCCCACTACCGTGTAGAGCTATGGGATTGTTGTAGAGTTCAGGGGTGGAATTTGCAACTGGATGGAATCCTCATGAGCAAAGGAGACCTTGATAGTTGTTCTGACCCGTGTTTCCTTACTCTCCCTTTCTGTTTTTGTTTTGTTTTTCTTTTTCATTCAGCATCCACTGCAGAGAGGCCATATTACCATTTGTAGTGAAAGACTTTGCTTCCGTTCTTGTCAAGGAAAATAATTTGGGCCTGTGTCTTGAATTTCAGGGCATGATTATACAGTAATGTTTTCTTCAAATATTTAACCACCTTAGTCACTGTTTGTGCTTGCCTTTCATGCTCCTCTGACCCTGTCCCTGGTTTTCTAGGTGGCGGTGGGAGACATTGTGAAGGTCGTCAATGGGCAGTATCTTCCAGCAGACATGGTCCTGCTATCCTCCAGGTCAGCTGTGCTAACGGGCACGTTTTTTGAAATAAACGTTACGAACAATAAAGCATTAAATGGTGACTGCGGGAATCACAAGGCTCCTTTTTGCTTCCACCCTCCAAGGCACCAGCCCCTCTCTCTCTCTCTCTCTCTCTCTCTCTGGCCTGTTCTTCTGTGACTCGTAATTTGGCTCTTTTTTTTTTTTTTTTTTTTTCCCTGCCTCGATCCCGTTTTCTTTCTCCTATTCATTCCCGTGTACTTTTGCAAAACTCTTTTATGTTTATTGGTTCATTTTAGTCTCCTGGCTATTGTGGGCTATTTGTCATTCACCGGAAACATTCCAGAGCAGGGGAGGGATTCCTTCAGGGTACCCAGCTTGCAGCATCTCTGAGACCTGAGAACCAGTCTCCCGGTGGGTCCAGCCAGGAGTCTTCCCGTGGAACCTAGGGTCTCCTTTACTAGCTGCTCAGAGATCTGGGCCGTTTTCGCAGCATAGACACGACTGCAGATAGTGTTGCCCCTCTCTGTCTCCGCGTTTTGTCCCCCTTTCCACCCAAATGCCATTGCCACATTCTCCACGTAGTTTCGTGCTGGAAAGGTATCCCCAATCCCTACGTGACCTGAATCACGGACCGTGTAGTCCTTGACTTCTCCTTGGCTTAATACATAAAAGTGAGTATCAGAGAAAGGATGCTAAAATTAGGATATGAGTAAACTTCTGTTCATGAGTTCAAGATTAAATTATATGAGGAGACTAAAACTTCCTGTATTTGTGTACTGTGGGGAGTCCTAGATACTCACACCGTTTGCATTTTCTCTGACTACAGACAGTGCTGCTTTTATTGGACCTGATCACATATTGGATTTTAAGCCTTAGCGTGAATTGTCTTGCTCGAGCTCAAAGGTGTGACGATAGAGTCCTAGGCCTACAGAGGAGGAAAAATACCAAATACATAGGCAGGATTCACGTCTGTCCCTCTTGATTAGTAATGGCAGAAATAGTGAAATGTGGATCATTTGACAGTTTGGGCTGTGAGTTTTCACCGTAACCCTCAGAAAACCTGGTTTTAATGTGAGATTGTCCCAGCTGACCATGTGTTCCTAGGCTGCTCACTAGTGTTTGAGTCTGTACGTTGTGCTAAGCTGTCCGCTGAGTCTGTCATCACATTTAATATCCCCCCTTGCTGTCCCTGCTATTTACATGAGAAAACAAAGATTGAACAACTTCTAAGTCCATACGCGCCACCAATGTAGCAAGAGGAGATTTGGACTCAGCCAGTGGCTTGCAGGTTCCGTTCTCTTAACCACTATGATTAGAAGTAGAAGTACAGTATCTTCTATGCTTCTTCTTCTTCATATGTTCTGTCCTTAAAAGTAGGTGTTTGGATTAAAAAGTTACCTGTTGACACAGTAAAAGGCACAGGGAAGGCTTGCCAAGCCTGTGTCTTGATTTCTGAACGGTGGCTGTAACGTTCTTCAAGAGATGTGTTTGTTCTGGCTATGCCTAGGGTAGCTCTTTTGGTCGGGAGCAGACTGAGTCTCAGACTCTAAGGGTCATCTGGACACAGTAGTTGGGTCTTAGCTGGAACATCTTGTGTTTCCCTCAACCCACCAATCCCCTTATCATTCTTCTTGAGTTATTTCTGTTGCTTAAGGTCAAGCAGCCATTATGTGGGGCCCATAATGGTGGATACTTGGGCAGACCACTTGATATTGGTGTTGAGCCCCAAAGAGGAGGGTCTTTCTGGTCAGTTACTACTGAAGTGGTTGAAGGGCCAGTCAGCAGACACACTTTCTAGTAGAGACTTTATGAGCTGGGAATTTGGGGAAGGGATCTTACTAACCTTTGGCTTTTGAAATTTCTCTCTTCATAGTGAACCTCAGGCGATGTGTTACGTTGAAACAGCTAATCTGGATGGGGAGACGAACCTTAAAATTCGTCAGGTAAAGTTACCTTTTAAGACTTGTGCGGCTACGGAGACCCCCCCCCCCCCCCCCAATTGCCAATTTGGTCTGCTGTACCAGTCAGTGCTTTTCCTAGAGATAAAAAAGGAATCCCTGGGAAGAATGTGGCTTTTATTCTGAAGGGAACCTCTTCATAGTGACAGCAAAATTAAAATAGTGAGCTTCATCCAAGGATGAGTCACGAAGGGTATCTTGCCTTAATTTACGTCCTAGATTTCTGCCTGTTAGTGCAGATGGAAAGACATCCTGTCAGCTAGGTTGAGTCACGTGGTGGAAAGGGCAGCATCTACATGGGGATATGGAGTAGACAAGGTGTGGGTACCTCACTTTACACTATTGTTTTAACTGAGACTTTAATTCTAGAGAGTTATATGTTAGGGATGAAATTTCTGTGCCTTAAAACTGCTCTTACCATATGTTTTCATTCTAGAATGAAAAGTGGTCTTTAATATAGTATAAGCTGTAAGCATTTGACATGTACATTTTCTGCTGCATAAAGTTGAATTTGATAGTTCCGTCCACGTATTTTTCTTTTCTACCTCAGGTATTTGATTTAGGTAGTTTTTTTTTTTTTTTTTTTTTTTTCTGTTTAAAGAAGAGTTGCTAAGTGCTAGATATGATACTCAGATAATACTATATTAAAAGGCTGCTTTATTCTGTTTTTATGACTTGTGTTACAATAGAACTGAAAGAGTGTTCACTCCGTAAGGTGTTTGAGTACGTGGTTACTTGAACATGGATGTTCCCAGCACAGTCGTAGAATCTGAACTTTGTACTTCACTGAAATCTTTGGAAACTTTTGCATTAGGTTGCTACAGCGAAGGCTGCCTGTAGAGTCTGTCTTGAGGGACCGGTGGTTTGATTTGTTAGCCTCCCCAGTTATTCCATTTTTGCTGATACATTATTTCTTTTGGATTACCAATGGGGTTGCTGAATGCTGTCCCTAAACCTGGAAGATTGTGTTCACGTTCCTCTTTTGGTTTAACATTTTAGGGTTTGAGTCACACTGCTGACATGCAAACAAGGGAAGTATTGATGAAGTTATCTGGAACCATAGAATGTGAGGGACCCAATCGCCACCTCTATGACTTCACTGGAAACTTGCACGTAGATGGGAAAAGGTATCACTTTTCACTTTGCACTTAGTTTTTATTTTTGTTTCTGTGTTGTTGTTTGTTTGTTTGAAATGGAGCTTTGGAAACTATCAGTTTGTTTTTTGATTTCATAATATCTTAAAATAATGAGATTTTATAGGTTTCGCTTAGATATGAGAGACTGAGCTTTTCCCAAAACACAATTTCAGTCCATATAAACCTTCCCTTAAATTTAAGGAAAGAACTGGTTTTTGTCAAGAAGAACAGCCTGAGGGTCTGAAATGAGGTTAACAGCATGGACTGTTTTTTCTGTGTGTATTACCTACCAGGGAGGAGAGACGGTTTGGGCTGCATAAAATTGTCCAGAAAAGCAGAAGAGAAGCATTGAGGGGTATAAGAGCCAATCTGTTTATTAGAGAAGCGTCCTTTTGGTTTTTTTTGGCTAGCATTCTTCTAAGTAGCATTTGTGTTTATGAAGTTGAGTGGAAGGAAAAGCAATTACCCTTTTTTTTTTTTTTTTGAATATTCACGCTCTGTTGTCTGTATTCTTTTGTCTTTGTCCTCTTGACATTTGTTTGATTGTTAGAGAGTCATTTTTGTCCTTACGTTGATGCGCAGTGTCTCCCTTCTGCCCATCTTTAATCTGCGTGCTCCTTATCCATGCTTCCCACCTTTGCATTTTGAACAGACCCAAAGGGAAGGATCTGATCATGGGAATCAACCCAAAATAACTATGACAGCTGTGACTGCTTTCTTGGTTTTCATTTAGCATGCAGAACCATTCTGTGTTCCAGATCTTCATTTTGAATTTCTAAATTATCACCCAGTCCCTTATTTAACCATTAAGTCATCCTTGACAAATTTGATATTATAGCTCTTTTGCTTTTTTGTTGTAATAGTCTCTAAAATAAACTGGGTTTTCCAAATGAATAAGCTTCTGGTTATTTTAGCAATTTCCTTATTGGGTGTGGAGTTTCATAACTGGGTTGTAAGAGAACACGATTCCCTCTAACATTTTTGTAGGAAAAACAATCTATATTTTTTTCCTCGTGGTGATAAATGGATAGGATGACACTTTTTTTTAGATTAAGGCATTGGTAACCTTTACTGCCCCTGTGTCTCAGTGAAATAATTCAAATTTGACTAAAAGGAACAATCAAATTAATAGACTAATTGTGGGTTAATGTTTAAGGGAAAAGCTCATGCTCATGTGTCACACTATCATTAAATATAAATGTTGTTTCTTATTTTTAGCCCTGTTCCCCTTGGGCCCGACCAGATCTTATTAAGAGGTACACAGCTTAGAAACACTCAGTGGGTCTTTGGCATAGTTGTTTATACTGGACACGACACCAAACTCATGCAGGTAAAACATTTCTATGCTGAAAAACAATGCTGGTTTTAGAATTGATTTTTTTTCTTTCCGCTTTTCTAGAGTAGAGAGTGCAAATGCAGGCGTTGCATTTGGGAAGCGCAAGTTTGTGACCTAAATTTGGAAAGGACGTACCTGATTCCTTGGGTAGTTTTTCCTGGATTTCTGTGATCGTATCGCATGTGTATTATCTCTTGCCTGAAATATCGATGGTCTTTGTTTTCCAGACTGAGGGGGACAAACAGTTCTAACTTATTTTATCTTCTGCACTTAAGCGGGGATTCATTCTAACTTCCTTATTTCACTGCTTCTCTTCCTCACCCTGTGAATTAGGATTTTACAGTAAATTGTCCTTTTAATTGGTAAAATTGGTTATTTTTGAGTTAATGTTTATTCTTCATACACCAAAAAAAAAAAAATTAAGTTGAAATGATTTTGCTCTTTCTCCCTGATTGTGATTTTTAAATTATTATTTGTGGGTTTGAAGCAGCCCGCATTTGTATTATGATGTGTTTCGCCAGACAGGTTTTGAAATTCTGTAGAAATCAGTGTCCTGATGTGTCATTTCTTACATTGCTTTGGTTTTGTTTGGCATCTTACTTTGCTAACGGTTGCTGTTCATGAGAATCGGCTTTTTGGCTTGTCTGCTCTTTAGTTTCGCTTCCGAAGCATATATTTGACTGTACTTCTTCGTTCAAAAATATTTAGTGACCACTGTGCACCGAGTCTTGAGCTGGCCTGTATGGATGCAAGAGTGAAAGGCCCAACTCACCCTCTGGGAGCCACATGGACTAAGGAGTAATGGGGAATTACCGGGTAGCGCAGTCAAGTCCTGTGGGTGACTGCAGAAGGGCCAGGCCCCCCAGGATTGGGGCCGTTAGCGACTCCGTGCTGAAAGCACATTTTAGATGGAGGGTTAGAGAGAGGGGTGCTCTTGAGTTGGTCCGTTCTTTTAATCAGATGACGGAAGAGGAGAGAGTTAACTGTTGACTAGAGCAGATGACGCGTTGGAGCCCACGTCCGCCCCAGCTGGGAAATGCAACGGAGTCAGGGTGGCGGGAGGTGGAGGGTGAGGAGGCTTCAGAGGCTCGTGAGGCTCGAAGGCTGCTGCAGCTGCTGCGTGACAGGCCGTGTGGAGTGCTCGTCCTGGGGTTTCTTGGGCAGAGAGACCTGAGAGTGAACCGGGAGAGGGGGAGGCCGACGATAGGACTGTGGGAGGCAGGGAAATACGGGGCCGAGAGACCACGCATCTGGCGGTCGGAGTTATGGTCGTGAAGACGGGATGATGGCAGCCCTGGGGCCAAGATGGATGCCTTAAGCCAAATGCTCACCTCCTGGGAGCGTGGGGGCCATGGCCGAGAGGTCGGTGGACTCGCTGAGGGAAGAAGCAGAAGGCGGTGTAGCCGAATGACGTGAGTGTCACGGGGGAGCGTTTTAAGGTGGCATCAGAGGCATAAAGCGTCAGAAGTGCCACCAGCTTCCGAGGCCGAGGCGTGTAAGCACCCTCTGCTTGAGGGGGCTTCAGGGAAGGAGTGCCCTCACCTGGGTAAGGAAAGCTCCCAGCGGAGGAGGAGGAGGTCGCGGAGAAGTTCCGGGCCTGGGATGGAATGGCATGGCGTGTTGGAATGGCGGCGGGGGAGGGGGGGGTGTACGAGAGGGTGGGGGTCCGTGGCAGCCCGAAGAAAAAATAGTGAATGCTGAGGCCCTTCTTGGATGGCTCATGATCCTTCGGTGAATCCGAGAGGCGTCTCGTCTGTCCTTCCGGCTGGGTCCTCACCAGTCCAGAGCTGATTAGAACACTCCACTAACCAGCTCACTTCTGTTTTGTTTTGGTTTTTGAAAATTTTTTAATGTCTATTTTTGAGAGGGAGGGAGAGAGAGAGAGAGAGAGAGAGAGAGAGTGAGTGGGGGAGGGGCAGAGAGACAGAGGGAGACACCGAATCGGAAGCGGGCTCCAGGCTCCGAGCCGTCGGCACAGAGCCCGACACGGGGCTCGAACTCGCAAACCGTGAGGCCGTGACCTGAGCCGAAGTTGGCCGCTTAACCGACTGAGCCACCCAGGCGCCCCAGATCACTTGTGTTTTGATGGTGACGTGACAGAGGTGACAAAGAGCTCAAGTTTGGGGCCCCGAGACCTGTGTTTAGATTGTGCATGTTACAAATTTCACCCCTCTCCGAGACTCCTTGTATGCCGGTTGTTTTTCTCAGGGTGACATTGGTAGTGTAGCTTTGAAGCTAAGGTGTAAGAGATGATTAAGTTATGCCTAAAAATGATCCCATCATCTTGTTATTGAGCAAGGTGTGCACAGTTACCTCATGAAGTTTGCGTCTCGTGAGATGGGCGCTTCTCATCGCACCTACACGTGATAAACCCATGCGAGGCTTGTTACGTGTTGACTGTTAGAGTGCAGAATGATGGAAAGCCCCAGAAACATCTGTGCTAGATGCACCGCGCCTTTAGGACTGGAACAACAACTAAAAATAAGGAGCTTTTAAGTGGAATATAATCTAACACCTGTAGCTGGAAACCGTTCTGCTTGTGAACTAACGTTTTTGTCTGTACGTGCGCTGCTTGGCCACAGAGAGGAAGCACAATTGCTTTAGGGGTCTGCTACTTTTGTGTTCGTTCTTTAAGCTCTTCCCGCAGTGTCTTCCACTCTTCAGAGTTCCCTTGTTTCAAGTTGGGTGTAGTTACATGTGGAAATATTTTCAATATTACAGTTTCTATTGGTTGATTTAATGGGAAAGGGGTATTATCACATTCATTACAGCAAATACTTAGTGCCTTCATTCATTGTTCTAAGCAATTTGCATGTACTAAATCGTTTATTCCTCACAATGGCTCTATGAGGAAGATACTATTGTTGTGCCCACTTTCTAGATGAGGACGCTGAGACCGAGTGTCTAAGTAAGTTACTGAAATGACATACCCACCTGGTAAGAGGGAGACTTGGGATTCGAACCTAGGCAGTATGGCTCCGGAGGGCATGTTCTTGCTAGTTGCTCTGTTGACTACTCTGTTAGGAGAGAAGAAAACGTGTGAGATTTAGGTCAGTTGGAAGCTTTTTCAGACTCTGACATTTTGACTGGTTTCTATTACAGAACTCCATTACTCAGAAGTAGCAGCGTTTCCTAAGAATTTTGTAGAAGAATTTACTATGCTAGTCAGAATTAACATTACACGCTCATCTCTGCAAGTTGAGATGTTCAGGGAATGGGAGTGAGTAGGCAGAGCTCGGCTCCGCACGAACTACGTGTGATTGAAGCTTTGGGCTCTAATATCGGACACAAGATAGCTTTTCCTAACCCTGTTCACTGGCCAGGACTCAACAGTTGGAAAAGATCAGAAGCCAAGAAACTAATGAAGTCACAGAAATGATGTGTATTGTAATTTTTTTTCTCTCTGTGCCTCCAGTGAATGTTTGTTAAAAACGATACGATCTTGGGGCTCCTGGGTGGCTCAGTCGGTTAAGTGTCTGACTTTGGTTCAGGTCATGATTTCATTGCTTGTGAGTTCGAGCCCCACATCAGGCTCTGTGCTGACAGCTCAGAGCCTGGAGCCTGCTTTGGATTCTGTGTCTCCCTCTCTTTCTGCTCCTCCCCCGCTCACACTCTGACACACTCTCTCTCTCTCTCTCTCTCTCTCTCTCTCACACTCTCACTCTCACACTCTCACACTCTCTCTCTCTCTCAAAAATAAACACGAAAAGATAAGATCATGAGTTTTAAAAGATTGGGATAGGGAGTCTTGGAATGGGTCTCTTGCTCTTTCCATAAGACCAGAGGTGATATGTTGTCCCCATCAACCTGTAGATGGGATTTGATTTTTGATGGGTCAACCTTCACTAATAGACTTCCATTTAGATTCTAAAGGAAATTTTAAAGTCTGTAAAGGACAGGAGTGCCTGGGTGGCTCAGTTGGTCAAGTCTTCGACTTGATTTCAGCTCAAGTCACGATCTCACAGTCATGGGATCCAGCTCTGCATGGAGCATGGAGCCTGCTTGGGATTCTCTCTCTCCCTCTCTCTCTGTCCCTCCCCCATTCATTCTCTCTCTCTCAAAATAAACATTTTAAATTCTTTTTTTTTTTTTTTTTTTTTTTTTACTACTTATTTTTTGAGAGAGAGAACGAGAACGTGCATGAGTAGGGGAGGGGCAGAGAGAGAGAGGGAGACACAGAATCCGAAGCAGGCTCCAGGCTCAGAGCTGTCAGCACAGAGCCCGACGCGGGGCTCGAACCCATGAAGCGTGAGATTGTGACCTGAGCTGAAGTCGGAAGCTTAACTGACTGAGCCACCCAGGTGCCCCATAAAATAAACATTAAAAAAAAAAAAGTCTGTAAAGGACAAATAATTCAGAGAACTGAAGTGAAAGGGAGAAAAGAGGATATAAAGGAAAATGCTGCTGGGCTGTTTAAATACTTAAACACTTCAAAATTGCCAGTAAAACGATTCCCCACCCCTACAGGAAACCAGATCATGAGGGTAGCATTTGTGGGTTTGGTCACAGTTTCAGCGATGTTGTGGCAGAGTATTCTCTAGGAAACATAGGGATGGATTGCTCCCTGTTTTCATCTTGATTTTATTATGTTGTGACTTGATCCATGTTTTTATTTTTGGAGACCTTTTCATCCTAGGTTTTTTTTAATGATCAGATGAAAGAAAAATAGTGAAGAGTCATGAGTTAAGTTTTGAACAAGGCACCATTTTTAAGGCCAGTGAGTGCCCTTCAAGCTTTCAAATCCCCCGATTTTCACAAACCGGTGTTTGCACCTGAGAGACCAGGGTCATGACTCCTGGAGGGAGACTTGCAGACTGCAGCCTGCGTCCATCTGCCCCTATCCAGTTCCTGGCTCCTGATTTAATCCAGGGGCGGCTCACCTCCAGGAATGGACTAGTACGATCTTCGGGGTTACTATATTAATTCCCTATCACTGCTCTGCTGTAACAAATTATAGGGACTCAGTAGCTTAAAACAAAATGAAGTCGTCATGTTATCTAGTTCTTTAGGTCAGAAGTCTGCTATGAGTCTCACCCATGTCACGACCCCTGCAGGACAACATTCCTTTCTAGAACACTCCAGGAGGTTCTAGAGGAGACTCTTTTCCTTGCTCTTTCCAGCCTCCTAGAGGCGTCCTGAACTTCTTGGTTCATGACCCCTGTTTTCCATTGTCAAAGACGGCAGTATTGTACGCCTTGGACTAGTCTTGTGTCTCCCTCTGACGGTAGCCAGGAAAGGATCTCTTCATTTTCTGGTTTTAAGGGCCCACGTGATTAAATTGGACCCACTTGGCTAATCTAAGATAATCGCCCCAAATCATGTCCTTAATTTAATTGTATGCAGAGCCCCTTTTATCATATAAAACAACGTATTTACAGGGTCAAGGTATTAGGGCATGGACATCATTGGGAACCGTTCATTGTTTCGCCCGGCGCAATTAGAATCAGAGAATTTTTAGTTAAGATGACTTCAGGTGCATAACCGTCCAGTGTGAACAGTTCTACTGACTCTTCCAGTGCTAAGAGGATGTAGTCCCAAATTTTCTACCTGATAAGCAGCGGTCCTTGAATCCGGCTTTAACGAATCTTTCTAAACTGACTTGCCGACACTGGCCTCTGTTTGAGCTGGGATGGTTTCCCCACTGGCAGTCAGGAGTTAGACCGTACGTGTTTGTTGATGGTTAGGCTGTCTTTCACTTTTGTCTTACTTTCCTGTCTACATTTTGTTTATAATTCAAGACTGCACTCAGATTTCTCACGACCACTAGAGTTTTCCTCATGTACCTGCTTGTTCCTTGTTCAGTTTTCCAAATGAGCCCTTTGTCCATTTTGACACCTAATCATGACAACACCTATTTTGCATTTTCGATGTCTGTGTGTCTGTGTAGGTCTTTTTTTCCCTCCATTTTGAGGGGAAAATATATACTTGAAAAATAGTTCTTTGTATTTTAATTGTAGAGCTATATTTGGACATTCACTCTAGATTCTTATGGTGCAGAATCTTTAAGTTTCTCTTGCATTAAAAACATCCTGTTTTAAACTGACTTTAAATGATTTAGAACTTGTTTTCTGAGATTGCAAAAGTAGCCAATTTTGTACTAAAATGTAATCCTAAGTACAGATTGAAGCATGAAGAGTTGAAATGTGTTCTTTATCTCAAACATTGTTGATTCAGGAGTGCGGTGCACTTTTTAATTCCATTGGCTATTGGGAAAAAATACAGTCTTTTACTTTTTATGTGTTGAATTTGGTTAACTTACCTCCTTTTCTCCCCACTCCTTAACCTCAAACCTGTTCTGTGACTCTTACTGATTTTCACTGCTGTTGTACAGAATTCCACAAAAGCACCTCTCAAAAGATCGAATGTTGAGAAAGTGACCAATGTGCAGATCCTGGTGTTGTTTGGCATCCTCTTGGTCATGGCCTTGGTGAGCTCGGTGGGGGCCCTGTACTGGAATGGGTCTCAAGGTGGAAAGAACTGGTACATCAAGAAGATGGGTAAGTGTCTGGATGGAGTGCTTGTTGAAGTAAGATTAAACCAGTTTTGGAGAAGGGTGGCCATGCTATCCTTCATTCTTTTGGCTCCTCTCTATAAGGCCAGCCTTTTTGGAAGATTAGGAGTCATGTGATGAAATGAAGATTGACATATTTGGGGATTGTTTTTTATTCAAATGATTATATTTTTAATGATTTTTTTGAGTTACTTTCTTAGTGGTTGCTCTTAGGGATTAATGTCTCAGTTTATGGGCATCTGCCTCTAATACTAACTTAATTCCAGTAAAATACAGAAATTTTACTCCAGTATGGATTCCTTTCTTTGCCTGCTTTGTGCTATTATCATATAAATTAGGTCTATGTTATTAACCTAGTAATACATTGTTATGGTTGTTGCTTTATATAATCTAGTGTCTATTAAGCAAAAAGAAAAAAAATGTAGAGTTGTTTTACATTAACCTACTTATTTACTATTTCTGGTACTCTTTATTTCTTCCTGTAGATTTGAGTTACCAGCTTGTGTTATTTCTTTGCTTCATAATAGCTTGGTCCTCTCATTCCTTTGTGCTGTCCTATATTACATCTGTATATAAGTCCAACGGTGCAATTTGCCGTGTTTTTTTAAATCCAAAAGAAAGGATAAAGAGAAGTACCCGTGTAATTACTTGTACTGATATCCTTTGTTCATATGGATTTAATTCCTGTCTGGTGTCCCTTCCTTTCATCCCGGAGAATTTCCATTGGTATTTCTTGTAAGGCAGATTGGATAGCAACAAATTCTGTTTTCATCTTGGAATGTATTAGTTTCTCCTTTGTTTTTGAAGCAGAGTTTTGCTGATACAGGATTCTTGTCGAATTCTTGCTTGGTGTTCTTTTCCTACCAGTACCTTGCACGTGCCATCTCACTGCCTTCTGGCCTCTGTTGTACTGATGAGAAGTCAGCTGTTAATCCTACTAAGTTTCCCCTTGTATGTGAGTGATTTTCCTGTTGCTGCTTTCAAAGTTGTCCTGGGTTTTCAGTAATTTTGAGTTTCTTTCATTTGGAGTTTGGTGAGCTTTTTGGATGTGTCCATTAATATTTTTCATCAAGCGTGGGATGTTTTTTAGCTACGATTTATTCAAATATTGTTTCTGCCACATCTTCGCTTCCTTCTCTTTCTGGCAGTTCCATTATGCACGTATTGGTCCACATGATGGGACTTTATTAGGCTCTGTTAGTTTTTCTTATTCTGTTTTCTTTCTGTTCTTCAAATTGGGTAATCTCTATTGATCTGCATTCAAGTTTGTCTGTTACTCTCCTCTGCTGCCTCACGTCTGGTCAGCTTCATGGGGATTTCTTTAATTTCAATGATCATACTTTTCTGTTTCACAATTTCCATTTGGTTCTTCTATCTTTTTATCAGTGTTCTCTGATCAGTCATTGTCCTCGTACTTTCTTTTAATTCTTTAAACAGTTTCTTTTAGTTCTTTATAATAGCTTTGAAGTCTTTGGTCCATCATTTGGGTCCCCCTCAGAGGCATTTCTTTTTGTCTCGCTTCCTTGTATGTTTCATATTTTTGCTGTTGGTTGTTGAAACCTGGGTGCTTTAGATAATATGTTGCAACAATTCAGGACGGTTTCCTCTTCCTCCTGGGGTTTGTTGCTGTTTTCTGTTTACCTGTTTAGTGACTTGCCTGGAAAAATTCTGTAAAGTGTTTTCTCCTGCCTCTTACTGCTCAGTTTTAGTCCCATGTTTTTAAAACTGTTGAAATGTATAGTTTAAGCTATATCAAGGTTTTTAGTATATTCCTATTTGTGCTGCCTTTAGCCCTTACCTAACTTGAATGTTTTCATCCCTGCAGAAAGAAACCCTATCCTCATTAGCACTCCCTCTTCTTGGTTTTATCTTTAAGCCTGGATTCCTAGGGTCAGCGTAGCTTAGGGCTCATGCAGTGATTGGTCAGAGGTTGTGCTTAAACGCCTTGAGATAGTAAGGTCGTGCTAAAACTCCTTTGTTGTTTGATCTGTGTGTGGCTGTGGAATACCTTCAGTGTTTGGGGAATTTAAAGTCTGACCATATTCAGCCGGGGACTGGTAGTTCGTAAGTCTCTCCTAAGCAAGTGCAGCCTTGTGCGTGGACGTGATTTTCTGGACCACCAGGGTGGAGTGTGATCTTTCCAAGGTTTCTTCGGTCATTTATTTCCACAGATATCCCTTTTTGATTTCTAGCTGGCCTTCTGTTTTGTTTGCTCCTACTAGTACCGTGAGATGTACGTCTTCCCTGATGGTTAGCCCCTGGGATCCCTATTCTTTGTGGCAGTGCCCTTGGCATGGATGTTTTCGTGCTGTGTTCCAAATAATGACATCTCCCTCAGGCTAGTCCTGTCCTGACAACCTGCCTTCCTCTGGCGTCGCGGCCTGCCTCACCCTGGGATAGAATTTCTCATGGAGCTGGGGTCGGGGGCATGAGAGCCGCAAGTCCCGTCTACCCACCCCGAGCAGGATTTGAGCATCATGGCTCAAAGGGAAAGAAGAGGGAAATAGCCTCTGACTTAAATGCCAGACGTTTCCACTTAGATTAAGTAGATAGTTTTAAATGCATGCTTTTGAATTTTTTTTGTAGGCACTGCGATTAATTTCCAAGCACTTTAACTACTTGTTTTTGATAATTTTGTCCAGTTCTATTGCTTCTTGTTTTGAGAGATTTGCTAAGCTTCTTATAGAGCAATTCCAGAAGACAAATCAATTTAATGACAAAATATTTTGAGAACTAAATGTGAACTTTAAGACTTTTGAATCTTTTCTTGAAGTTTTTGTTATTCCTGTCTTTAAATGTATTTTGGTTAAACCGTCAAAACATTTTTTTTCCTTTTCTAATTATCTCCTGCAGAAAAATCAAACCCTTTGAACTGCTCAGGGGAACTATTGTTGCAACGTTTACAAGTATGACTGGGGCTCGGGTTGTAGGTTGGATCAAAACCCTTGGTTTTGTTCTTAAAATTTGGCTTTGGACCGTATTAGATGTCTAGCTTCAAATATGAAGACTGATACTTTCTGTACATACATAGTTTCAAAATATCATGATCTGGATAAATAAACAGCATTGGCCACTATCTTGGTATACAGGGTTTGTGGGAACTGGCACTTAAATTGCCTAATGTCGGGGTGCCTGGGTGGCTCAGTCGGTTAAGCGTCCAACTTTGGCTCAGGTCATGATCTCGTGGTTCATGAGTTCAAGCCTCCCGTCGGGCTGTGGGCTGACTGGTTGGAGCCTGTGTCTCCCTCTCTTTCTGCCCTTCCCCCACTCTCAAAAATAAATAAACATTAAAATAAATAAGTAGCCTAATGTCAAATTCCAGTACTAGGTGCATGATTTGTGGTGGGAGAAGGGTCTCTCTGTCCCACCCATAATGCTCTCTGCTTTGTTTTCCTATGGAAAAGTTGGCGTAGCTCTGGCAAGAGCCGTCGGACTTCACATTCGCGTTGTCGGTCTCGGAGCTGTGACTTCATCTTCTATCAGCTTCTGTCCTCGCTCACCTCCACTTGATTGCTTTTGTTTGGCTGAATGAACTTTTATGCATAGGGTCTCTCCTGAACGTACTCTACTTACGCTGTCTGTGATGATCCGAAGCAATTTTTGGCCTGTGTTGAAAGCTGACATTTTAAATTTCTTAATACGCGATTCTCATCGGCAGCTCTTCCTGAGCAAATTAAACCTCGGGGACGTTTGTCGACTATTGGTACTTCGAGATGCTGTTTAGCAACTATAGGATTCAAAAGAACAAGATAGCAAAGTGACATGTTAGAAAGAAAAGAAGCATTTGGCGGGGAAAATGGAAGCCTTGGTGGGTGAGAAGAAGTGAAGGGTTGGGGCGAAGGTCACAACAGCCACTGACCAGCTTGTGCCTCCTCCCTGTCATCCTTCACCAGCCCTTTATCTTGCCATCACAACTACCCTCTAGAACTCTACAGATGAGTCAAACCACCACCATTGGACTAATGTCCTGGGGAGGAAAAACTCAACTGGGGCTTCAAGTCCCTACAAACTACTAATCTCCAATCCTAGCCTTTGCTTTCTTGAAACACCCATTCCCCTCAAGAGGCATTTTTAAATCCAAACCTTCAGCCGGCTGCAATCCTCCCTCCCCCCTTGCCAAGTGAAGATCCTACCACTTTTTCCTTCAACCGGAGTGTCATGCTCATTAGGAAAAGAACTTTGCTCTTTTGAAACGGACCTCTTTTCCCTCTCCTGGTCCCTTTTCCTGGCCACACTGACCCTACTTCTGCTTTGGATTCTGTCCTCTAGGGGTCTTGTTCCATCCTTAGGGGTCCTCCTCTGTTAAGATTTCCTTCTCTTACCTTCAGTAAATAGGCTCAAGTCTTCCTACCTCTCTCTCTCTGCCCGCCACCATTGACACTTGGTTTTTTTGTACCTTACACACTCTTTGGAGGATTCCAAATAGACTCTGACCTTATTAGCGAGGCCGTAGATATTCCTTACAGCCATTTGAAATGCCTACTTTCTTTTCTCCATCCTTTTTAGTTAGCTGGCTTGTCTCTTTCTGCCAAAATTGGACTAAAGCCTCCTCCGGATGGCCTTCAGCGACTATGCCTTCCCATTGAAAAACCTCCTGTCTGGGTTTCAGCAATGCCCTACGAACTCCTCCTTCAGTAGATGTAGCCTGTTGCATGGACAGTGAGGGGCGTGCTGGCTCCTGCTTCCTCTCCTCCCCACAACCTCCTGTTAGAAGCCAGCTCTCTGGTGGAAGGGATCCTATTAACAGTCTTGGTATGCACTGTATGCCACGTAGTAGGCGCTCACAGTGTTGTAACTCGAAGCTCTCGATTTATACATACACCACGAACGTCTTCTAGAAAAGTTCCACAAGCATAAAGGAAAGGGAAACCGAGTGGAGACGAACTAAAGCTCACAGATGCTCTGCTTTTCTTCCACAGACACGACCTCGGATAATTTTGGCTATAACCTGTTGACGTTCATCATCTTGTACAACAATCTGATTCCCATCAGTCTGTTGGTGACTCTTGAGGTTGTGAAATACACTCAAGCCCTTTTTATAAACTGGGTGAGTATCACAGCAGAGCTTCAAAGTTGGGTGACCGGAGCAAGGTCAACCAGCGTTTGCTCCCGTTGGCTCAGAGCCTCTCAGGCGAGCTCGCAGAAAAGGAAGAACGTGGTTAATTTAGGATTGGGTCTGGGACTTAAACTGGCCAGACGACTGGCAGGGGGTCTCTGGCAAGGCTGTCGCTGAGCCGGTGGTGGCAAGGACTAGATGCCTGGGACCTCCGCCTCCCGGTCTGTGAAAGGGGAGGACGTGGGTGCCCATTCAGGGGGTCCTTGTGAGGATTAAGTGAGATAATGGAGGCAGAGTGCTCAGCGGGCGCATGTCTTCGGGCGAGTGGGGACGAAGCGGCTGCAAATGCGTTTACAGTCTAATTAGTGCCGCAGGAAAGGTCTCGTAGGTGTGTCTGTTTTAGTGTTCACCGTATTATCAAACTCACCGTGACCATATACACTTGGATTCTGTTGCGAGAGTGGAGGTGGAATTTTTCGGGAGCTCCCATGGCCATTGAGCAGTGAACTTCAGCCAGTGCTTGTAGACTGGGCGCCTTCCTGTGCATTGTTATTTGATCTTGCCGGCAACCCTGTGAATGAGGTACTGGCTGATCACAAGCATGGGTTGGACTGGGTCATGCAGTGATCGTCTTGCAACCAAATCTTCTGTGTATAAATTGCATATTGTCTTCTATCACAGTGTTCTCTATACTAATGGCCATTGTACTTCCCCACCCAAATGAGCATTTATACTATCAGTTGTAGCCGCTTTTCTGCATTGATCTGAGTGAAGGACTGATGGTATTTATTTTCTGAAGCGTCCTCCCCACCCCCCTCTCTCTCTCAGGACACAGATATGTATTATCTAGGAAATGACACCCCTGCGATGGCCAGGACCTCAAACCTCAATGAAGAGCTGGGGCAGGTGAGAGCTTCTCTGGGAACTTTGGTAGTGGTGACACGAGCATCTGGGGAGGCCAGTGCTAGAACCATCAGACATTTTGGAAAAATAGTTCTCTGGGAATGTGGTTTTGATGTCTGAAGATATATATCTATGTTTATATACATCTATATATAGATATATAATATTGAAAGTACAATATTATTAAATAGAAATGTTAGTTGGTTTTCACCTGCTTTTTTGAGGCATCGGTGTATTTTATTACCTAGAAGGTACCTGCAAAAAAATTAACACAAAAACTAAAGTGCAACATTAGTTTGGATATTAAAATTGTGTATCAGGAGGAAATGATGGGGCAAACCATGATTCAGACATGCAGGTATTGGGTAACCTTACAAAACATGAGGGAACTAATTTGCAGGGACGTAAATCTATTACATTTCTCACATGTTTTAGATTTTGTTTCTGGAACATTCCGGGGAACGGGTTTCTTTTCTGCTCTCACCTTTGAAACCCCCGTTGCCTTTAATGAGTTGTGTTTGCGTTTTATCTTCATCCTGTGTTGAAATTACTGTAAGGAAAGCCCTCTTTTGAGCACATTGGAATTAAAGGTTGTAATTTCCTTTTATACATCTTATTTAAACCTCCCAACAGCCCTGCAAGGTGAGTGCTATATATATGTCAGACTAAATTTGCCTCCTCTTTGAATGCTTTTTTAGTTTTTCAGTAAAGTTAATCTCTCTTCCACGTCTCCATGACCGTCTCTCCAAAAGTAAAAACAGTAAAATGAGAGACACGATAGTGACGTGGTATCTATTTCTGTCCTGAACCTTTCGAGTCTATTCGAGGGTGTGGATGTGCCCAATATGAAGTCTTTGGTTGCCTTGGTCATAGTTTAACACGGTGCTCAGTTTACCGTTGTTCTCAGGACCCGTTAAGTTGGATCCGAGTAATTGATGGATTACAAGTGCTCAAGTTGTACCCAGGGTAATAATTCATCCTGATTGGGAACATGGGAAAAGTTTGCTTGGGGTCAAGCTACCTAGTTTTGACTTGGAACTTAAGGATAAGTTAAAATTCAACCGGCAGAATGAGAGCAAATCTTGATAATTCCTTCTTAGAAAGCTTTCATTTTTAACATTGTGATATAATATTTTAATTTTTAAAAAAGAGGGGCAGAAGGAAACTCTGCTTATTGGAAGGCTGATTCTACTGAATTTTTTATACCCCTAGACCTACTGCGTGTAAAAACTTACTTACAGGGACACCTGGGTGGCTCAGTCGGTTGAGCATCCCAATCTTGGTTTTGGCTCAGGTTCGTGAGTTCAAGCCCCTCACTGGGCTCTGTGCTGGTAGCACAGAGCCTGCTTGGGATTCTCTCCGGCTCTCTCTGCCCCTCCCCCACTCACACTGTTTCTGTCTCTCTCAAAATAAATAAGTAAACTTTAAAAAAAAAAAAAAAACTTATGGTTGAAGCATTAATTACCCATACTTTACTGATTTTTATTTCTATGTAATATTTGACTCCTTTAGAACATTACTAATTTTCCTTTACTTGAAGACCCTTTGATTGCTTTAAAAATAATTCATAGTGCATTTGCCTCTATCGTTTCATTAAGAGAAAGTACAGAATAAATATTCACACATTAATCCCTCTTCCATAAAACAGTAAAGCATGGCTTCCCCCTTGTGATCCCTGGAGTACATCCAGTAGCAATCATGGCCGCTCTTTAGAAAACCATCGAGAAACTGGAATTTTTACAGGAGACAATTCTGTTAATTATTCTCCCTTCACCAATCCATGACCTCATTTCCCAGATGTTCTGTATCTTCTGGCCAAACTCTTTGTTTCATAGATGTGGAAAGCGGGGCCCAGAAGGAGGAGGTGACTTTTCCAGAGTCCACATTAACTAGTTTGTGTCCAGAGCCTGAACTGGGCAGCCATCCCCCTATGCTCTTGAGCTCTTTGCCCTCTTCCCCATCACATGATCCACTGGAGAGAACATAACTCGCACAGCACATGTGCATTTGGAGTTCATCTCTTTTCCATTCAGCTAATCGTGACCTCTAGAAATTTCTCTTTTCACCTTTGTATATTGGGAGCTTTGTGTGTTAAATCTGTAAAACTTTGTATCTCAGAAGGTTCTATAACCTATAGCACGTCTATGCTGCCTTTGTGTCATCTTAACTGTTACTATGATGGAGGACCTCCATGTTTGTTCTGTGTTGTTTCAGGATATGCTTTCTTAATCCAATTAGGAGTGGAGTGAGAAAAAATGTCTTGAGGGTTGCCCAAGTCTGAGCTTGTTGTCTTGATATATTGAACGCTTAGACCAGGGTGCTGTATGAGATCGTGGGACTGTCCTGGAGAGTGATGTGTCCTTGTGGAAGGACCTAGTGCTTGTGCTTAGAGACGGATGTGGCAGCAGGACTGTTATCGAGGCCCCTCCTTTGCACGTTTCCACACAACTGCATTCTAGGCTTGGTTAGTGGACAAGGTTTTCTTGTTTTGTTTGTTTTTTAATTAAAAAAATATTTATTTTGGGGGGAGGTAGAGAGTGAGCAGGGGAGGGGCAGAGAGAGAGGGAGACACAGAATCCGAAGCAGGCTCCAGGCTCTGAGCCATCAGCACAGAGCCCGACGTGGGGCTTGAACTCACAGAGAGCAAGATCATGACCTGAGCCGAAGTCGGACACTTAACCTATTGAGCCACCCAGGTGCCCCAGTGGTCTGTGCATTAAACGTATTTATATATTTAATATATAATTATAAAATATGTTGTAACATTATAATATATATAATTATAAAACGTGTTTTACTTGCTTTGAGGGAATTTACCTTTTAAAATTAATGGAGATTTTTGAAAAATAGAGAAGGAAAGACTGTATTTATTTGTGTTGATATCTTACTACAGTTTTGATGTACATTTATTCCGTTCTTTGATTTAGGTGAAATACCTATTTTCTGATAAAACTGGAACTCTTACATGCAATATCATGAACTTCAAGAAGTGCAGCATTGCTGGGGTAACCTATGGGTAAGTTTGTTTATCGCTTAAAATTTGATCTGCATTCTTCCAGCAAAACAAGTTTATTTTTAGTTGCTTAGTCAAATACCTTTTTGGTATTTGGAAAGGATATTTGTAAGAGATTTAGATACGTAGTAACTACTGAATGGGTTTAAAATGTAATGGGTCCCAACTTTGAACAGTTAACACAGTTTATTTCTGCAAATATTTTTCTGGTAAGAAATCCCTGGATTTAATGTTATAAATTTAATTTTAAAACTTTAATTCTATAAATTTAACTTCTTTAAATTTATAACCTAATAATTATAAATGTCTTACTCCTATTTTTACCTGAATGCCATTTTTTTTTTTTTTTTATTGATGTATAGCTGACATGTAACTTTGTTAGTTTCAGATGTATTACATAGTGATTCAATGCTGGTATATATTGCAAAATGGTCCCCACAGTAAGTTTAGTTAACATCTGTCACCCCACATAGTTACAAAATTGATTTTTTCTTGCGCTGCAGCTTTGAAGGTCTATTCTTTTAGCAACTTTCAAATATGCAGTATAGTATTTATTATTAACTACAGTCACAATGTTGTAGGTTAAATCCCCATGACTTATTTTATAAGTGGATGTTTATCTTTTGCACCTTTCACCCATTTTGACCACTCCCCACCCCTTGTTTCTGGCAACCACTAACCTGTTCTCTGTATCTGTGAGCTTGCTTGCTTTGTTTGTTTGTTTATTTTGATTTCACATAAGATCATATGGGATTTGTCTTTCTCTGGCTGGCTGGTTTCACTTAACAATACCTTCAGGGTCCATCCATGTTGTCACAAATAGCAAGATTTCCTTTTTTATGGCTGAGTAATATTCTCTTGTACATATGTACCATATTTTCTTTATCCTTTCATCCATTTATAGACAGGATGTCTTGACTATACCTTGACTATGTAAATAATGCTGCAGTGAACATGGGGTGCAGATATCATTTTGAGTTTGTGTTTTGATCTTCTTAATACCCAGAATCTTTCATAAATACCCAGAATTGGAATTGCTGGGTCATATGGTAGTTTTATTTTTAAGTTTTTGAGGAACTTCCATATGGTTCTCCATAGCAGTTATACCAATTTATAGTCCCACCAGAAGCACACAAGAGTTTCCTTTCCTCCACCTCTTTGCCAACACGTCTTATTTCTTGTAACCATTCTAACAGGTAGGAGATGATAGCTCATTGTGGTTTTGATTTTCATTTACATGATGGTTAACACATCTTCGTGTACCTGTTGGCCATCTGTTTGTATTCTTCAGAAAAATGTCAATTCAGATCTTCTGCCCATTGTAAAAACATGTTTATTTTTGAGAGAGCAAGTGAGCATGAGTGGAGGAGGGGAAGAGAGAGAGGGAGATAGAGGACCCAACGTGGGCTCTGCGTGGACAGCAGAGAGCCCGATATGGGGCTCGATATCATGATCTGAACCGAAGTCAGATGCTTAACCCATTGAGCCACCCAGACATCCCTCCTCCTGCTCATTTAAAAAAAATTTTTTCAATGTTTATTTACTTTTGAGAGACAGAGACAGAGTGTGAGCGGGTGAGGGGCAGAGAGAGGGAGACACACAATCTGAAGCAGGCTCCAGGCTCCAAGCTGTCAGCACAGAGCCCGACGCGGGGCTCGAACTCACAAACTGTTGAGATCATGACCTGAGCCGAAGTTGGACACTCAGCCGACAGAGCCACCCAGGCTCCCTCCTTCTGCTCATTTTTAATCAGATTATTTTTTTTCTATTGAGTTGCATGGGTTCTTTATATATTTTAGATATTAACTCCTTACCACGTATATGATGTTCAAATATTTTCTTTGATTCAGTAGGTGGCCTTTTCATTTTGTTGATGGCTTCCTTTGCTGTGCAGAAGCTTTGTAGTTTGGTGTAGTCCCACTTGTTTATTTTTGCTTTTTGCTGCCTTCGCTTTTGGTGTCAGATCCAAAAAAATCATCACCAAGATCAGTGTCTAGGAGCTTATACCTGTATTTACTTCTAGGAGTTTTATGGTTTCAAGTCTAACATTCAAGTCTGTAGTCCATTCTGAGTGAATTATTGTGTATGGTGTAAGATAGCTGTCCAGTTGGTTGAAGAGATTTATTTATCCATTTATTGAAGAGATTGTCCTTTCTCTGTTATGTATTCTTGGCACTTTTGTCAGAAATTAAGTGACCATATTGCATGGGTTCATGTCTGGGCTCTCCTTTCTGTTCCATTGATATATGTGTTTGTTTTTATGCCAGTGCTATCCTGTTTTGAGTACTGTAGCTTTGTAATATAGTCTGAAACCAGGCTGTGTCATGTCCCTGGCTTTGTTCTTGTTTTTCGAGATTGCTTTGGCAATTTGGGTCTTTTATAGTTCCGTACAAATTATAAGTATTTGTTGTTTCTGTGAAAAATGCTATTGGAATTTAAATGGGAATTACATTGACTCTGTAGATTGCTTTGGTTCGTACGGACATGTTGACAGTATAAATTCTTCTCATCCATGGACATGGAATATCTTAATATTTATTTGAGTCTTTATATTCTTTCATGTCTTACGGCTTTCAGTGTGTCAGGTTTTGCATCTCCTTGGTTGAGATTTTTAAATTTCTCTTCTGGTGATTCATTGTTAGTCTGCAGAAATACAACCGACCTTTGCTAAATTCATTTGTTTTAATGGTTACTTGGTGGACTCTTACAGTTTTCTATATATAGTATCCTGTAATCCACAATTAGTGACAATTTTACTTCTCTCTGAATTGGGTACCTTTTATTTTTCTTGCCTGATTGCTGTGGCTGGGATATCCAGTGCTGTGTTGAATAAAAGTGGCAAGAGTGGCCATCTTTGTTTGGTTCCTGATTTTAGAGGAAAAGCTTTCGGCTTTTCACTATTATGATGTTAGCTGTGGGCTTGTCACATGCAACCTTTATTATGTTGAGGTACGTTCCCTCTATAGCCATTTTGTTGAGAATGTTTGTCATAAATGGATGTTGAATTTTGTCTAATACTTTTTCTACATGTAGTGAGATGATCATATGATATTTATCCTTCATTTTGTTAGTGTCGTGTGTCACATTGATGGAATATAGATGTTGAACCATCCTTGTATCCTGGAATAAATCCCAACTGATCTTGGTGCATGATTTTTTTTTAACGTATTATTATATTCAGTTAGATAATACTTTATTGAGGATATTTGCATCTGTGTTCACCAGGAGTACTGGCCTCTAATTTTCTTGTGGTGCCCTTAACTGGTTTGGGTATCAGGGTAATGCTGACCTTGTAAAAACAGTTTGGGAGGTTCTCGCCTTTTCTGTTTTTAGGAAGAGTTTGATAAGCATTGGTATTCTTCTTTGAATGTTTGGGAGAATTCACTAGTGAAGTTGTCTGGATGTGACTTTTCATTGTTAGGCTGTTGATTACTGACTTGATCTCCTTACTAGTAGTCAATCTAAGATTTTCTATTTCATCATAATTCAGTCTTGGTATGTTGTAGGTTTCTAGGTATTTGTCCATTTATCTATTTCTTACATGTTCAATTTCTTGGCATATAATTATTGATAGTATCTCTTATGAGCCTTCATATTTCTATTGTATCACTTCTTCCATTACTGATTTTGAGTCCTGCTTTTTTCTGCTGAGTCTAGCTAAAGGTTTGTCAATTTTGTTTATCTTTTTAAGAACCAGCTCATAGTTTCATGGATCCTTTTTTTCCCCTCTATTTCATTAATTTCCGCTCTAATCTTTGCTACTTTCTTCCTTATGCTAAGGAAGTTAGTATTCAAAGGATGTTGTCTCATTTGTTCTTTTTCTAGTTTTTTGAGGTGCAAAACTAGGTAATTTGGGATTTTTCTAGATTTTTCGTACAGGCATTTATCGCTGTGAACTTCCTTCTTAGAATTGCTTCTGCCACATCCCATAAGTTTTACTATGTTGGATTTCCATTTTCTTTTGTCTCCCCGTGTTTTTTTTTATTTATTTATTTTTTTATTTCTCTTTTGATTTCTTCTCTGACCCCATTGGTTGCTCAGTGGTGTGTTGTGTAATCTCCGCATAGTTTTGAATTTTCAGTTTCATTCTGGTAATTGAGTTCTGGTCCTACCATTATGGTTGAAAATGATGCCTGATGTGACGTAAGTTTCCTTGAATTTGTGAAGATTCGTCTCGTGCCTAATACATGATCTGTCCTGGAGAACGTTTTGTGTGGGTGCCTCTCTTGATCAGTTTTATGAACACTCTGTTTCCCTTTCTCTGGCAGTCATTTTCCGGAATTGACAAGAGAACCATCCTCAGATGATTTTTGGTAAGTGGATTCTAGCACTGCTTGATGTCTTAGTGGGAAGGGTTTTGGAACAATTCTCTATTGTCATTTTCGCTTAAATATTTTGTTAATAAAAGTTTCATATTTCTTTTTCCAAGAGAGAACCAAACTAAAGTTAAACATGAATATGCTTTTAAAAGTAATAGCGGAACTACACGAATTTAACAAGAAATAGCCAGTCCTTCCCTTGATACCTTCCATACTTCCTGCTTCCCAGCATAATGTCTTCAAAGTTGTGTCATACGTATTGTAGCCTGTATCAGAATTCTATTGACATGAAAGGCTGAGTCATATTCCATTGTATGTATATACCACATTTTGTATAACCCTTCATCTGTTGATGGGCATTTGGTTTTTTCCTGCTCTTGCCTGGTGTGTTTAATGCTGCCGTGCACATTGGTATAGAAGTATCTAGTCTCTGCTTTTAATTATTACGGGTATATACCTGAAAGCGGGATTGGCGGGTCGTGTGGTAGTTTTATGTTTGATTTTTTGAGGAGCCACCAAACTGTTTTCCACAGCAGCTCCACCGTTTATATTTCTGGCAGCAACACGCATTTTCCCCACATCCTCATAACACGTGTTAATTTCTGTTTTTGTTTTCATGTACACAATAGCCATCTCAATGGGTGTGAAATGGTATCTCATTGTGGTCTTGATTGGCATTTCCCTTAGGACTAGTGATGGTGTGTGCTCATGTTTTAAGATTTATATACTAACAAAGCTGATTGGTAGGGCTACATGGGCAGGGGAGACCACGCAGTTGATGACTGACTGGCTTCCCTGTGGGATGATCGGCCGGGACCTGCAGTTTTAGTAGAGGATCCTTGGATGTCAGCCTCGGTCTTCTATGTGATCAGTCGTCTTCTCATGAGGAGAACTCTCCAGGCTGTAAATCTGGCTGTGGCTGTTAAAGGAGCTGAGTAGAGGCAGAGAGTTGATGGTCACGAAGGATGCACTTAAGACTCCTGTCCTGGGAGAGTTCCCTACCCTACCGGCTTGTGTGCCCCGTGTTGCTGGGTCCAAGGCTACTCTGATTTGACTTCTCCAAACTATAAACCTTCCATGGCTTTCTGAGTTCCAAAAAGTTCAGTTATCTGGCTGCATGGGATGAGGGGGAAGGTTCCTGGAGGCAGACTCTTCCTCAGATGGATCTGGAACCCCTCCTGCTTCCCACTTTCCCTTTATCGGATAGGCACCTCAGGCTGCCATTTGCTCAGCTTCCGCAAGATTCTGCAAGGGGCATCAGTTGGTATTCTAGTCTCTTCACCGCACAAGCTGTTGGTTTGTGCTCTGCTAAACTCCCACATCCAGAGTTCAGGCTGACCTTGGCTGTGGTCACTTCTTCCGTCGTCTTTGTTTCCAAGGAGGGGTTTCAGGAGGAAGTGGGGATACAGGAATATATTTAACCCTTCACATTTTCTTCAGTGTGATAGCACACTGCCATCGTATCAAGTTTTATCGTTTCCTTTCTCACAATATTTGCCTCCTTCTCCCTTCTACGTATGAGTTCTGACCATAAATGAATGCCTAGATACAATACAATAATTGTTCTATTTTACCTGCTTTGAGGTAAATACTCAGAAATTTTCCCTGGTAGACGTTAGAGAACAGCGAAAATGACAAAGTGTTGACCCCTGCCTCTGTTTTTTCTTGTAACTATGTCGTTGTTTATAATGAACATATAAAAAAACTCTGCTTATAATAAGGCTAAAGATTTTCTACCTCGAGGTCTGAAATAATATGCATTATTCCAAATCTTTAAAAGTTTAATATAAATCTATAGGCTTTTTAGGTGTGATTCTTCTTCAAGACAAATTCTTACTAGGTGTGGGTAGATTTTAGAGAAGTTTTTGAACTGAATAAGTATTTTCTGTTCTCTCTCACAGCCGGATACCTCCTCCCCCTAGTGACTCATGTGACTTTGATGATCCTAGGCTCTTGAAGAACATTGAAGATCATCATGTAAGGCCACTGTTTTGCTTCTAGAATGTTACATAGCTCATGGTGTACTTTTATTTACGTGTATGTGTGCTGCCTTGAAATTTATAATTTTGGACCTTGGGGAGGAGATGTGGTTTTACTTTTCTGGAGTTAGTATTCAGGGAAGTGATCTGAAATAAATGATCTGTGGTTAACACTCTGCATGGTAACGCAAAACTGAATTAAATATGTGGTGGAGCTCCAAAGTCTCACGTCAAGATGAAGACGAGTCTCAATATGGAATTCGCCAACATTTCGGATTTCTCCTGCTTTTTAAGATTTCTGCAGTACCATTTCTTCACGGTTGTGCATCTAAGAGGTCATGCATTTTGAAGGACACTTGCTTTATGCTTGGACCAGGAGAATTTAGGGAAGAAAAGGAGGGCAGAAGAGCATGTTGCATTCATAGCATCCTACCGTGTGCCAGACATTTGACGCGTATTTCCTTTAGCGCTGGAGTCACCCCGGAGAAGTGATAGGAAGCTGCATGGAAATATCGACTTGGCCAAGAGTTACCAGCAGACAAAAGTAGATATGAGACTCAGAACCTAAGTCTGGTTGATTCTTAACTCTGACATCACATTATCTCTACTATTCTAACAAACCGGGATTAACTACAGGGTCGCCTAAATTCATTTGAAGAGCTACTTTGAAAAATACCAGCTTAGAAAAGTCTTTAGGGATGAAGGCATTTTGCAACCCGTTTAAAGTTAGGTAAACTTGAGCAAAATTAAAAGTTTATCATTCCAACATTTTGTTAAGATGCAGATCTATTTCAAACTTTCTCTAAATTCTCAGTGAGGAAATTTCCTGTTCTCTGCTGCACTTGCCCATTTGTTAACGCTGAAATCTTCCTAGGCACGATTCTCAAATGCGTGCATGTAAGGCACCCACGCCCACTGGCTGGGATGCGGACTTTCTGCCTCAGTCCCCGGTGGTGCTGATGAAGTGGTCCCAGACCACCCAGTGGATGCTGCTGAAGTCCGTGCCCTGTATCATAGTCACAGGCATCGATGTGTTCTCTTTTTTTTGAATTAAAAAAAAAAAAATTTTTTTAACGCTTATTTATTTTTGAGACAGAGAGAGACAGAGCGTGAATAGGGAAGGGGCAGAGAGAGAGGGAGACACAGATTCCGAAGCAGGCTCCAGGCTCTGAGCTGTCAGCACAGAGCCCAATGCGGGGCTCGAACGCACGGACCGCGAGATCATGACCTGAGCTGAAGTCGGACACTTAACCGACTGAGCCACCCAGGCACCCCCTTTTTTTTTTTTTTTTTTTGAATTTTGATAGTAGCCGTAGGTCCAGCTGCTAGGCTAGAGGTCCTCCGAGCTGAAGAGTGGCATCTGAGAAGAAGCTTCTGTGGAGGGTGGCAGCTTAATCACGGATATCCAAGGCTTCATGGGCACAGTGAGGGCTTGCTTTCTGAAAGAGGACTCCAGCATTCCCGAATAGTGTTTAGAGGGTATTTAGGTGACTAAATGTGTCTGTTCAAGTTGGGGTGGAGAATGGGAAAGGAAGAAGGTGGAAGGGTGACCTAGAGGCTTGGGGAACTGCACTTAGTCTCCTTTCAAGTTTGTTTTCCTGGCCCAGATCAGTGGGTGAGGAAACAGCAGAGCAAGTGAGGTGAGCCTCGTGTTCGGGGTCCCTCAGAATCCCAGGGAAGGCTCAGAAACGGCACGCGAGTGGATCCGAATTTAAATAAGAGACTCATTCATCTACTCATTCATTTAGCAAACAGCTTAAGGGCCTGGTTGATATCAATCACCTTGCTAGGTACTGGGGGAAGACACGAGTAAGAAAACATTCAGGGGATTTTTATTAGTTGGGGAAACAGATGTAAAATCATTAGGAGTCATTGTTTACCTTTGTGGCGTGGGTGGGGGGTACGATACCTCTCCCCAAGAAAGCGATTTCATTTTGTGTAGATAGAGGAGTCTGATCTCTTTGGTGGGTGTTGGGGCTAAGAGAATCGTTGAAATGTGGGCATCGTGGGCACCCACAGTGAATGGTAACTCGCATTCACCTAGAGTGTGGGCTGGTGTAGAAAATCAGTGCACAGGGGGCAAATCCTCATTTGGAGAAGAGATCGTGGGGAGACACTCTACATTTGCTGCTGGGATCCCCAATTTTGAAATCTTGCAATACCGAGCTCAGTTAATTTGTATATACGTACAGATGTTCTCTTCAAAGCTGAACCCGTGCATGGGTGCTGTTTCTGACCATCGGTCGCGTGCTCGGTCCTCTTTTGGCATTCGAGTGGAGACCTGAGATGTATCAGGATCCTCTAACAGGAGCATTTCCTGCCCCGGGGCCAATGGCATGCATTTCTGGAAGGAACCCTACTCTCTGGAGAAGTTAGTGCTGCTTTTTTTCTCCCATTGCCACCTCACCATCTGCCGTCCTGAGCCAGATTT
Source organism: Panthera pardus (assembly GCF_024362965.1). NCBI lineage: Eukaryota > Metazoa > Chordata > Mammalia > Carnivora > Felidae > Panthera > Panthera pardus. The sequence goes on along the minus strand of NW_026526654.1, from coordinate 85,795,493 downwards.
CCTTTCATTCCAGTGGGAAGGCCGTCGAGAGTAGTGGGGCAGGGCCAGCACTATTTTCATAAGGGAATCCCTGGCTCAGTGAGGTAATCATAAGCATCGATGAACACATGGAGACTTTAAAAATTTTTTTTTTTTTAACATTTATTTATTTTTGAGACAGAGACAGAGCGTGAACGGGGGAGGGGCAGAGAGAGAGGGAGACACAGAATCGGAAGCAGGCTCCAGGCTCTGAGCCATTAGCCCAGGGCCCGACGCGGGGCTCGAACTCACGGACTGTGAGATCGTGACCTGAGCTGAAGTCGGACGCTTAACCAACTGAGCCACCCAGGCGCCCCAAACACATGGAGACTTTAAAGGGTATTTTAATAATCTGGACACTCACAGTTCACTGAGGGTGTGATACAGCCATGGACTGGAGAATTTATTTTCTATTATTTTAGCAAAAGCCTACTTGCCTATGTTCACCACTTTTTAAAGGTGTGCTTGAAGCCTTCTAGGGTATTCTACATCTTGGCTACTGTGTTAATTACCCCACTGACATTTAACATGTAGCTCGACTATAAATAATGAGGACCATAGGCTACAGTATTTTTCTTTCAGAAAATCGGGATTAGATTTAATGTACTTCATGGATTTTTAAAACATTTTAAGTACAGAGCCTCTTAGATCACTTGGTTATTTTGCCAAAATAGGATTGAGGAGAGGGAAGAAGCATTTCGGGATTTTAGCCTATGGATATCCCACATTCCTATCTAAATTGTCTTGGGACCGTTGACTAAAATTAAAGCATTTGGGCCAAGAAAACCTTTGCTTTCCTCCCAAGGGAGTACCTCCATATGCTACAGATATTTTGTTTTTCCTGGGTCATCATTTCTGATTTTCTGGGTCCTTTAGGACTATATTTTAAGCTTTGTGTAGGCTGATAGCCAAGGTGGAATTTGCCTGTTAAAGAATCCACCTACGGAAAATTTCAAGGAACAAGTTCATGTGGTCCTTTGTTTACATTGCTAACCAATGGCTTCCTATTTGTGGGATAATTTCCCAAAGATTTACCAAGGAAGAACACCTAGGGGTTTTTCTTTCTTTTTTGAGTCATTATGCCTAAGACTTTTGAGCTTGAGTCTTGAAGAAGAAATTATTTGTATATGTATTTAAGTACTTTATAGCTGTGATTTGGCATGCCAATTTTAGACATGCCTACTTTTCTATGTTTTACATTTATCAAATACTCATTTCTAGATATAGAAAGCATTTTGTGCAGATTAAAATCTATTAAATGGAGGACAGGTATTTTATGATTATGAGGTACCTTAAATAGGCGAATTCATAGAGGCAGAGCAGAATAGAGGTTATTAGGGGTCGGGGAAGGTGAGAATGGGGAGTTACTATTTGAGGGGTACAGAGTTTGGGAAGATGGGAGTTTTGGGTGTAGATATAGTCGTGGGTACACAGCAGTGTGTCTTTAATGTCCCTGAATCCTGCCCTTACAGATGGTTAAAATGATAAATAGTATCTATTTCTCCACATGCAAAAGCTTCAACTTCTAAAAAGATACATATACATGCATGCGTGCCTTGTCCAACAATCATTTCTTCGAAGTTATAAAAGCCTTTTCTTGGAAGTTGCAGAAAGGAAAAAGTTTATTTGCAAACATGCAGCACTCGTTTCAAATATGTTACAAACCTCTTATCCATAGGCTGTGCATGGTTTGCCTCCTTTCCCTCATTTATTAGAGAATGCCAGGTTAACTAGAAAATCAACGTTAGAACAGTTTTGTTTTAGGGATTTTTTTCTTTGTGGATCTTTAAGAATGTTGTCTGGCCTACCACTCAAAGTGGAAACTTAATTTGAGTGTGTGCGCGACTGTTCTTATTAGCTGTCAGAAAGATTTTACTATTTGCCATGAATCAAAGACCCTCTTTCCCACTACACTGTGGGATGAGATGTTGTGTCAGATACGATAGTTCTCAGAGGCAGGAGAAAGCGGTCTTTTCTTGTCCTCCCGCATGCTACGTTTTTATGTATCGTGTGTTTCTAGCTCATTAAATCGTTGAATTGTCTGTGGAACCGGTTGTTGCTGAGTACCATTTATATCAAAGAGAGAAAGCAATAAGCTCGGGTCAATTAATTACCAGTGTAAGGCACAGTATGAAAGCCAGAGTCGTCCTTGGGAGCCTGTAAATACTTCCTTCAGTTCCTGCCGCCTAGGCCAATATTGCCAAAGACCAGGCCCAAGACCTAATGGTCAAAGTGGCGGAACTTCTTAGAAAGCTGAATTGGAAGCCTCACAAAGTCATCCGCATCAAAGTCTGGTAGGATTGAGACCCTGGGACTAGCGTTGGGCTCTTCTGGGTAGATGCACCTGAGAACCTGAGACCCTAGGTTCCTCTGTAACTTCTGGGCCTGCGGACGTGGCCACCTGCCCTTAGGTTAAAGAACAGACAAGGTGTAGAGGAAAGGCTAGGACGGACGATGGAAGAGAAAGAGCAGGGACTCACCCGTCTGGTGAGTCCGCTCTCGGTATACTGATCCAACGTAGAACATGCTAGCTTCCTTCCCCCTGCTCCTTGACCAGGTCTCGGCTAAAGCAGGTGGTCTTGTGCAAAGTGCTGATCTTCCTCCGGGTCTGCCCCCACCTCCCACCTGAGCCACTAGATCAAGCCTGGGGGCACATTTCAGCACAGCAGACGGGGGTGATGATGGCCCGCTAGTTTGGAAGAGGGGTTATTCACCAAAGGGGCTGCAGGGCCTGGTAATTGCTACCAGTGAGAACTGGGAGAGCGTGACTGAGAGAGGGACATGATGGAAAGCTGCACAAGAGAGAGACTGTTGGAGTGTGGGACTCTTCTGCTGCTCTCTCTTGGAGAGCCAGTTCTCTGAGCCGCTGTGACGACTCTTAGAAACTTGGAAGGAGTGGTGGCCTTTATATAAAAAGCAATTGATTTTCACTGCAGAAACACTTAGAGAATACAGAGTATTTTTTTTAACCCCCTAAATCGCTTCTGTCCTTTGCTGCCAAGTACTGTTAACATTTCCGTCTATTCCTTTCTGTTATCTTTCTCTGTGTGCACATGTGAACACACACAAAAATTCACTGCAGATGCCGAGATTGTGCTGCATGTAAAGTTTTTACTAATCCTACCTTCTCAAGAAATTAACAGTATAAATGTATCTGCAAACACTGATATTCCTGGAGATGGTCACCTTTAATTTCAGCAAACGATTCCCTGATATGTCGGAGTCACTGGAGGTGATTCCCCAGCACCCTTTGCCGTGTAGACCTTGGGGAATTTGTAAATCCTCTAACTTACTTGATTTCACTGAACTGTAGTTGAACGTGCATTTTCTTTTCCTGAAGGCGGATGAGAAGTAGCCATGTGAGCGGTTATGATTCGCTGCCACATGGCTGCTCTTCAGTCTCATTGACGGGTCAGGGGAGAAACTCAAAATGCTTTCAGATACCGATCACTGTCCGTTTGTGATTGAGAAACTAAAAACAAAAACTCTGCAGAAATCAGAAAACATAGAGTTGCCTGATCAGTGAAAAGACAAATCTGTCTCAAATTTATAGCCAGCTGCCTATCAGAAAGTGAAATATAAAAGACCTTGGCGTTAAAATAACGTGAGGACAAGGAGGCCCGGTATCACCCCTGGCTTTGAACATCGCCCTTAGAGTGCTAGCCTGAGTGGGCCAGTAAGAACTCAAGTGTATACGTTAGAAAAGAAAAGGAAAATGCCGTCATCTGTGGGTGATGTAATAACTGTCTGCCTTAAAACCCAGGAGAGTCAGCTGAAACTCGGAGAGCTGGTAAGGGGTTTATTACAAGCGACATTAAACACACTTACAAAACTCAGTGTTGGTCCTTACATCTGAACAGACTCTTGTGAAATATAATAGAAGTAAGATCTTATTCATAACATAAAAAGCAATAGATAAGACGTCTAGTACAGTTCTCACATACAGTAGGCATGTAGGTATTTTTTGAATGAATAAAAAATTAACAAGATTAATAAAAATATGCCAGGGCCTATAGCTAGAAGTGTTAGAAGCCTTTAATCAATAGGAAAGCTTTCTGTATTCTTAGATGGGTAAACAGTATTACGATGGCATTTCTCCATTATTTCTATAATCTAATCCCAATGAAAATCATGAGTGTGTGTGTAGGATGGGAGAAATATATTAAATACATATCCAGGATGGCTTTTTTTTTCCTTTTTTTTTAAGTAATAAGGATGCACTGCCTTACAGCTTTTAAGCAATTATGAGGTTAAAGAACAGACAAAGTGTAGAGGAAATGCTAGGACGGACAATGGAAGAGAAAGAGCAGGGACTCACCTGTCTGGCGAGTCCGCTCTCGGTATACCGATCCAGCGTAGACTTGAACGCCTTCTGTCTGCTGGGCCTGGGGTTACGTTCTTGAGGAAGACAGATGACCTTCTGGCATGCCGGGGTGTCCCAGATGTGGGGAAGCCGCACGTGAGCGGCAGGATTGTTCGAGGCGTTTGGAACAAGCGAGGCGGGGTCTGGGGGAAGTCTAGGAGGGGCGCGTGCTGCCTCCTCGCTCTCCTCTGACCCCGGGGTTAGTCCATTAAGAACGATGTTCCGAGACGGGTGGTAGGGGACTTCTCAGGTGAAGTGACTGTCGAATGGAAGCAGAGAGGATGAGTAAGAACTGGCTGTGAGCAGGTGGAGGGGGCAAGGAGCAGCGGGACAGGCGGACGCCTGTCGGAAGACCTACGGACCAGACCGGCTGGTGGAGCACCCAGGAGGGGAGAGGCGGGAGGAGGTGGAGCTGGGTGGAGAGCAGCTGCCACCCAGGGGGTGGCATCGTGGGGGACGTGGGGTCCACCCTAGGGCCTCGACCTGTGTTCGAAAGGGGGCGGAAAGCCAGTAGCGGGCTCTAAGCAGGGGATGGCCGAATCTAACCCTGCTGTATGTCAGCGGTGTTTTAACAGATGATCGCCTTGCCTTGTGTCTGTAGCCCACAGCTCCGTGCATACAGGAGTTCCTCACCCTTCTGGCCGTGTGCCACACCGTCGTCCCTGAGAAGGATGGAGATAACATCATCTACCAGGCTTCCTCCCCAGGTGAGGGCTCTGGGCCGGGTGTGCCGTGCTATCCCCTTTTCTGGAGGCTTGGCTGTCTGCATTTCCTTGCGGAGGGTGCGGTAGGGCGGTCGGCTTCGCGAAGACCCCGCTGTTTACCTCTGGCCTCGCGCAGTGTACAGGTTATGGTCACAAGCGATGAAGCCACAGAAAGGTGGCGCTGGGCCCTCCTGACTCTGTAACACTGTGACCACGACGGGTGGCCCCAGGCCATCTTGCAGCTCCTAGCAGAAGTCCCTCGCAAAAATAACGTAGCAATCACTATTGCTCATAATAAGAGACTACATGCAGTGGAAGAGAGCGATCAAATCATAATTTCAGCTTGGAACATACCTGTCTTTGAGTCCTCTGAAAATTTGAAGTGTATTGTGAATGTTGTGCCATGTATGTGTCAGTGATTTTCAGTTTACCAGAACATTTAACCTGAACACTACTATTCAATTCTCCAATAATTTTGAGTAAAGGAAAAATCATCATAAAGCAAAAAAAAAAAAAAAAAAAAAAAAAGTCCCTGCACTGGACAAAACTCTCAGGGGAGGGTGGCCTGGCTTCCCTGTTCACCCTCTGCCCGTCGTAGATTCTCCAGCTGCTGATGAAGCTGGGTGCTGACTCTCGACCCGCTTCCTGGAGCTCTGAATCCTACCATACTAGAAGTGAAACGCTGCCTCGCTTGCTCGGACGAGATGGGTTAGTCAGGAAGCCATGGGAATGTAGCTTAAGTTCCTTAAGGAGAACTTGACCCCAATGGAGGATAGTAGGTACACCAGCACTCTTGTCCCGACGATCAGCTTTAGGTCCTGTCTTTCCCGCCTGACGAAAGTGCTGCCTTCAGGATCCTGGTGGCGGACTGAGCGAGCGCCTCCTAAATCCTGAGTCCTTACCCTTGTGTGCTTAGGCCGGGCCTCTCTAGCTGCTGCCCATCTGCTTAATGTGTAAAATAATACGCGCTCCACAGAATTCTGCCATTACCTGCGATTAGTCAATGCCTCGTCAACTCTATTGACAGATGAAGCCGCTTTGGTGAAGGGAGCTAGGAAGCTGGGTTTTGTCTTCACCGCCAGAACGCCCTACTCGGTCATCATAGAAGCCGTAAGTGACGAGCCCGGGTACCTCTTGACATTGTATGTCGCCTCCTTTTTTGAAGACTGTGTTTGAAATAGCGTGTCTGATGTAAACATGATAGCTACATTTCTTCTTTTTTTTTTTTTCCCCCCTCCCGTGAGGATTAGGCCCCGTTGCGAAACTGCAGGCATGACGGGATTCTGTCAGCTTATTCATGGTGTGTTGCGGGCATTTTTCTCTCAGAGACGCTTGTCCATAAGTCTTGCATGTGCTGGTGTGATTTGTAGTAAAGAACCTAGCAAGCCTGCTCTTGGTTTTGTCATAGGGAAATAAGTGCGTGGCCCACTTGTCCTGAGGACAGGATCTGTGACTCTGTCCCTGTAACCTTGGCACGTAGAGTTCTTGCCCAACACAGCCCTTGGTGCATTAGCTTCGGTCTCCCTGGCCGGGGGAGAGGCGAGTTGGTGCTTAAGATCTTTGTTATTTACACGAGTTTTTCTTTTCCCTACAGTCAAGGGATTTGTTTATTTTATGATTGTTTTGTTTTCTGTTTGTTTGGGTTTTTTTGAGTTTGGCTGCTCAGGAAGCCTGAGGGAGAAATTTGGTGACAGGAAAAAATGGAAATCAAGTGTAACATCCAGTAGGGACCCTTGAGGCAGGTAACGGGGGAGATCGATGGTTGGGACTGGCAATGCCCTGGCATTTTTGATGCTGACCGTTAGAAGGGCTGCATTTCGCTACAGTCTGTGTTGATGAGGGGCCTGGAAGCAGTCACTGCCTTCTCTCTCCTCTGCCTTCCTGCACCCCTCAATTTGGGGAGGACTGACGGATTATAACGGTTTTTGCCTTTATGTATCTTGTGTCTCTGGACCTTGCTGATGCACTTGAAATTCACTACTAACTTACATAGCTGTTATCGTTCTTAACTTGGCAGTGCTCCATTTTTTTTTCTTGTACTTAGAAATGCGAAACCTAGAAAATACCAGACCTCGACAGAGTGCCCATTTCTTGGCGTTTTCGGGTTCCTGTCTTCTGGAGGACAGAGATGAAATCATAATCATTTTTACTTCACTTTAATCACCAGCAAGTCTCGCTTAGGGAAAGGTACAGTCATTAGAGGTGGAGCAAAGCAACGGACTGAATACAGAATTTCCTTTGTGGAAGGTTTTCAAGCCTTCGCCCCCCTCAGTCTGGGGAGACTCAGAACCTTCACTGTACGATCTGCTGTCGCACGGGTGCTGCTGGTTTCTGTGCATTACGGCGATGGGGACTGGAGGCGGGACGGACTGACAGGGCACGAGTGGGAGAGACAAGGAGACAAGGCTGCTTCTGCTTTGCTCACAAGAGCGGCTAAATACAGGGAAGCCAGGGAGCCCACTGACCTTGTCATCACGGTGGTAGATGTCGGTGAAGAGTGGATGGGCACCCCTCTGTCGTTTTATTAGCCCATTAAGGCCACGTGTCTGGGAGTGCATGAGACTCTCTGACTAGTTCAGGGCCATAAATAATACCTTCGCGATCCCGTTCAGCCAGAGTGTCCTCAAACCTCACCTTCTCAAGTGGGTTACCAGCTGTTGCCATGAGGTGGCCGCTACCGATCATCTTAATGGTCGAGTCCGTGGGATGCACTTGGTTGCCCAGTGGTTGATCTGAGAGCAGAGAGGGGTTAGCACCTGGCAGTCACAGCGCTTGGGCCGATTTGCGGGGTACTGGTGGGCACGCTTCTGAGTGGGCCTCGGAGGAAGTTGGGACAGCCCGAGGAGAAAGAACCGGATGAGGAGGGTCACTGGTTGTATCTCTGGGTGTGAGGGGAGTTGTGCAGAGGAGAGTAATGATGCCTCAGGCTTCCCTGGATAATTGGCTTCATTCATTCTCAAGCCTGAGGGACACGTTCGTGAGGAGGCCACACGCTCAGTGGCAGAAATAAGATTCTGACTCCTACCTATGGAACTTCAAGGCCCACGTGCTTTTCACCGTGATGTATTGGGGAAATAGAGAGCAGGTTTGATTAAGGAGTTTGGCAACGGTCCACACAGCCTGGAACCTTCCGGGAAAAATCGAGAACATTGAGGTTCCAGCTTTGAAGAACTTGAAGAAAAATAACATTTGATGAATTGCTCTAAAATCTTATGCAGATCCATAATCCTTATTTCTAAATCGCGAATCCAGGAAGCTTTGGATTCCAAAAAAGTTTTCTCCTGTATTTGGGGAATAGGCATCCGGCAGCAAAACTTAGCCAGAACTGACATGAGGCCGTTTATGGTCTTAGGAATCTCCGTGTCCTACGTTTTGCTGTGGAAAATTGATGTGTTGGATTTTAGGGCGTTGTGGCCACATAAGCCTCTGGGGAAATCATGCCACATGGTGTATGTGTACATTTTTAATAAAATGTATAAAATTCTGAATTCAGAAGCATGACTGGCCCCAAGGTTTCAGGTGTTCTTGGAAGGGAGTGTCAGCCAGCTGTTGTGATGTCCTAGAGAAGAATGAGAAGCTTCTACCAGAAGGGGGAGCTATGACCCCACCTGACTGGCTTGTGGAAACCCTGTACCTGTTGAAAAGGCCTTGGCAGGGGGATAGAGATGGAGAGAGAATGAGGTGGGGAGGAGGGAGAGCGGGAGAGGTAATCGATGTGTATGTATTACATAGAGGGAGGGTGAGAGGGATATGTGTGTGTGGATTATATACAGAGAGAGAGAGAGCGCTGGGAGGAGGAGGAGGGACGGGGAGATGTGTGTATAGAGAGGTTTACGATTGGGGAGACTGTTGTTTTGAGATTTTAATACTTGGCACCTCAGGTAAGAGCCTGTTTTTCTTCCTTTAGATGGGACAGGAACAGACATTTGGAATCCTTAACGTCCTGGAATTTTCTAGGTATGCTTCTCCTTCATGCGTCGGAATAAAATACTTCCATATATATTTAACAGCTTCATCAGAGTGTTTGCAAGATTGTATGATCCGATTAAATACAGCACTTAGGTATTAAAGTTAGTGAGTAGATCTCCACAGTCCCTCTCCTGTCTGGAATTTGGGACTTTCTGTAAAGAGAGTGACGCAGGTCATTTTCCTGTGCGTGTGCGTGTGTGTTTTCCCCGAGTGAAGCACTGGGCTCCCATAGCCTCCTGTTTCTGTACATTTCCAGACCCGCTGTTCCGGCATCAGCCGCGGACACGTCTGCACAGTTTGGAGTGTGTGGTGGGGAGGGCCTTATTTCTGTTGGTTTTTCCCAAGTCCCGTGAGGTGGTGCCTCGTGCTTTAAGCACTCTCATGCCAGACCTGGGGCGCTGGCAAGCCAAGACAGGTAAGATCAGTCCATCCCCGTCGGAGGCTTTGTCTGAGTTGGGCAGTTGTTCTGTCTATATGCCAGCTCGTTCTTCCCCAGGGTGGTTTATCTGATTTTCAGACCCAGGAATATTTGTTGATTATTTGCTTCCCTAGATCATTCCTGGTTTGTCCTTTTGAAAAATCTTAATGTTTTGTTTCTTGCCTTCTCAACACTGTCAGTACGAGAGCAAAGTTCTTTTGCTACCTCGAGAGCCTATTTTCCAATTATGAAACTTTGGGTTTTTTTAATAACCATTGTTAAATGATTTCACACCTTGTTTATTCTGTCTGCTTTATAAGCTGTTTGAAAAAGATCAGTTAAAAAAAATTTTTTTTATGTTTATTTTTGAGAGAGAGAGAGAGAGAGAGAGAGAGAGAGACAGAGTGCGAATGGGGGAGGGGTAGAGAGAGGAGACACAGGATCTGAAGCAGGTTCCAGGCTCTGAGCTGTCGGCCCAGAGCCTGACACAGGGCTCGAACTCACGGACCATGAGATCGTGCCCTGAGCCGAAGTCGGACGCTTAACAGACTGAGCCACCCGGGCACCCCTGAAAAAGATCAGTTTGTAACCCTCTTGTAGGAAATGCTTTCCAGCCCTAGTCTTTAGTTTTAGGACTGAAAACTTTGGTGGGTCAAGAGCCCTTGTGGCTGTGTATTCAGAGGGGAAGAACGATGGTTGGTAACAGCAGTGGTTCATAGAGGGAGTAGGAGACAGTGTCCCCGTGGGTGGAGGTGAGGAACATACTAAACATTGCTCCGGACTTTTTGTGCCCCGTCTCTTACTGGTGTCCTGGAAACTGTGCTGTTATGCGGCCGTGTTAACTGGGACCAGCAGTTATTGGCGGGACGAGGAGGAGGAAAGGGAATTAAATTAAAGCAGGTGAATATGGACGTGAGAATGTTTTAAAAACTTATGGGAGAACCTGCGGGAATAAAAGATCACCTATAGCTGTGGTTCTGTTTCTTTTTAGTGGACTCCTCTTTGTCCCAGCGCCACTTAACCGTGACCACACTCCTTTGCGGTACCTGGTGGCAGTCCTGCTTTGCGCATTCAGACACCGAAGTGCTGGGCAAACAACTTTGCCACGAGTACCCGGCTACTAGGTGGCCGAGGGAGAATTCAAATCCAGGCCAGGCAGAGTGCTTAGGGTTAGGGGGTGGGAACTTACACAGAGCTGGAGAGAGAATGTCCCTTAGTCTCAGGAGCTCATAGTCCATTGGAAATCCCCTTGCTGGGGTGGGTGGTGTGGGGCCCGCTGTGGTTAGGACGTGTTTCAGGAGGATGGGATGTTGTCTGCGAGAGGCGTGGGGCAGGAGCCGTGGAGGGGGTGTGTGCCGTGTCTTCCGGTGTGCTGGAGGCCTGCTGGTGAACGGGCGGGTTCGTGCGAGATAGACCAGGCTGCAGAGGTGAGTGGAGGTCAGCAAGAATTGGAACCTGTAGGCAGTGGGGAGCCACTGAAGGCTCCGTGAGTGACCATGAGTCATGATGAAAGACCAATGTAGGAGGGTCCGTGTCGGAGTGGGGAGGGCAGCAGTGAGGCTCACCTCAGTGCTGCGTGAGGCATGTCCTACGACTTTGTAATTGCTTTCTACTCCAGTTAAAAGAAGACCCAACAAGGGGCTTTTGAGTTCAGCGGATGTCTACAGAAGCTTCCACTCTGTTGCTTACTGGGCAGATTACTCATATTTTGAGCCGTAGAACAAAAACACTTTTACAGAATATCGTCAGGAGTAAATTAGATGTGCGTAGCGGACGGTCAAGTTTTCTGTTTCTGCTCTCCTGCTATACATAACTATATTTGTGAGTTTCCATGGCAGGGAAAAAAATAGGTTTATATCCGTCGTGTATAATAAAAAGAGTGGGAGGTATACAATGAAAGCCCACCTTTGAAGGAAAAGTTAAGGAAAACGGAGTTTCTCCATTTTTAGGGCTACCAGGCCATCTTTTGATGTGTTTGGTGCTTAATCATAGGGCATGGGTCCTACACTACAGACCAGTGATAACTTTTTTTTTTTTCCTACCCTTACAGCGACAGAAAAAGAATGTCTGTGATTGTTCGAACTCCTTCAGGCCAACTTCGACTCTACTGTAAGGGGGCTGTAAGTACTGGCCGAGCGTCTCGTGTAGCAGGTGCCCTTGGTGGCCCCTTTGTGAACCTGCTTCTCCTGACCGCTGTCGTCATCGTGCCCTGGAAATTTGCCCAAGGTTGAAAGGCTCTTTCAGATGGGCCATGAAATTGACTTGGTAGTAAAGGCCTACTGAAGACAGTGGCGGTTCAGGCCAGCGTGGCAACCGTGGCCCCTGAAAAGCTTCCTTTTAGCCAATAGGTGGTTTCAGAAATAGCACTTTGCCGTGTGATGCGAGATCCTTAGGGTGTGACTTGTGATTCTCGTTTTATCAGCATTATGTTGTGACTTCAGGAAGATGGAATGGTTCATAACGACCTGTGATGATCTTTTAAGTATTTGTGTGTGTGTGTGTGTGTGTGTGTGTGTGTGTGTGTGTGTGTGTGTTCGTTCTCAAACAGCTATTCGTAGTTGTTGTGTCCTGTGTTTTCATCACAGAGAGCTTTTCTGGGCTGTGTTGCTCAGTGTTTCTTAGCTGAAGTGGGTTCAGGGCCTAGTGGCTGGTGCACGCCATGGCTGGGAGCTCCTGCAGGGGCAGGAAGCAAGAGTGTATTTGTGCAGTTTAGGGTGTGCATGGTACCCTTTCCGCTTCTGCATAAAGATGTTATACACATCGGTACATATTTTGCAAATTTGGGTAAATGTAGGTACCATTATACCTCTGACAGTTCTCTTGACGCTTACGTAGGTTCTCCCCAGAGTTTTTGTCTGGACACATCCATACCCAGTTTGTTTTCCAAAGCTCATGAGTGAATCTGTCTGAGAACTGTATTTCTACCTGCCCGTTCAAGTACTCTCAAGTATTCACATTGGATAAGCATCATTAAAACAAAGCTAGGTTTAGAATGCTGACCGGAGGGTTTACTTAAAGGTTGGCCAGTCACAACGTTTCTCTATTTTATAGGATAATGTAATTTTTGAGAGGCTTTCAAAAGACTCAAAATACATGGAAGAAACCCTGTGCCATCTGGAATATTTTGCCACGGAAGGTCAGTGAAATTTGGAAATGTTATTTTTAACCATTGAAGTTCTACTTTCGAGTGTTTGCGGCTGATGCTTGGGGGTGAGCGGTCATGGTCTGAATGGACGTGTCCGTTTTGTGCCGTACTTGGCTTGCTTCCTAGGAGTATACTTTCCTAGGGCCAACCCCTGCCCCCACCCTCCACATTCTGTGCCCACGGCCCTGATGCGATGTGCACCAGAGTCCACGCAGAGTTACCTGCACGACTCTGTTCGCTCTTCCCCTGAAGGACGAAGGGAGCAGGCAGACCAGCTCACGGTGTGTAGAATCATTCTGTAGTCATTATTCCCGTTCTCAGAAAACCCATGTCCTCACTTCCCCGTCCCCCTCTCGTGATCCTTGTCACTCTGGCTTATCCATGACTTGAGGAAGCAGTAAGTCACTGAGCCCACAGAGACTGGGAAAGGAGTTCTCCGAAAGGATGGCAGAGATTCCAGCAAGGGAACATGATGAACGTTGGAGCCTTGCCTACGTGCTGGCTGCTGCTTTCTTGGCTTCGTGTGCTCCTGTGGCTATGAGCGTGTGTGTGCCTGCATGCGTGTGCACGTGCACATGTGACTGCTTGGAAGCCTGGGTCTTCCACATGGTAGCCTGTCGGGCTTTTATTGCTATCCTGCCTCCTCTACTTCTGATACCTGCCCACGGCACACGTGCGTATAGATCGTGCCCAGCTCCTGTACGTCTCTGCCGTAGGGAGTTCACGTTCACGGCTTCTCGCTTCTCATGGACTCTCAAACGTATCCTCGAGGTGGTTTATAGCAAAATGCAGTAGACTTGTTTCTACCTTCCCTTTTTCGATGAGTGAAAGTTGAATTAGAGTGACCTAAAAAGCAGATCGTTTCTTGAATTTTTTTTGAGTATGCGGGTATAAAATGGAGCCACGTGATGTCACCTAGGAGGGAAGGCGTCCTGCGTCTTTCCATCGCTGGATACACCATGGCTGTTTTGCAGGCTTGAGGACTCTCTGTGTGGCTTATGCTGACCTCTCTGAGCAAGAGTATGAGGAGTGGCTTAAAGTCTATCAAGAAGCCAGCACCATCTTGAAAGACAGAGCTCAGCGGTTGGAAGAGTGCTATGAGATCATAGAGAAGGTAATTGCACGGGATACACTTGTTACCTGCCCAGTGAGGGGGCTCCACCGTGTATTGAACAAAGTCTTTGGACAGGAATCCTTTTGCTGTAGAGCGGAGAGCGTGTGTGCATAGGGGAGGGGCAGAAGAAGGGACAGAGAGAGAGAGAGAGAGAGAGATAATGAACGAATCTTAAGCAGGCTTCATGCCCAGTGCTGTCTGTCCAGCGCTGAGCCTGGCGCAGAGCTTGATCTCATGACCCTGACATCATGACCTGAGTCAAAATCAAGAGTCAGATGCTTAACCAACTGAGCCATGCAGGTGCCCCTTAACCATTAGCTTTTAATGATGTCTTTCTTTGCTTTAAGAAGCACTTAGGTTTCTTTTTCTTTTATTAAAGTTTATTTATTTATTTTGAGAGAGAGAGAGAGAGCGCGCACAAACAGGGGAGGGGCGCAGAGAGAGAGAGAGACGGGGAGACAGAATCCCAAGCAGGCTCTGTGCTGTCAACATGGACCTTGATCTGGGGATCTAACCCACAAAGCACAAGATCATGACCTGAGTCAAAGTCAGATGCTCAATTGACTGAGCCACCCAGGTGCCCCAAGAAACACTTAGTTTTTACGGGCTACCTGAAAGGTTGAACCAGCTTCCGCTAAGTGTTAATGGTATCTTAAGAAGTATCAGGTCAAAAACAATGTCAGTGACTTTCTGGGTTTGCCTAAGATTAGGCACCCTGTTGACTTACATGAGTTACATGAATCAGACTCCATAGGCTGGTTGGACATTGTTCATTCTGAGAATTTTCACACTTATTCTAGTAACAGCTGCTTTTGCCATTGCTGCTTTGTATTGCCTACTTTGATTTTTGTTGTTGTTTCTGTTCTTTTCAGTTTAACCCAAGGCGTCAGGTAGCTTTCTAGGTATTAGATTCCCTCCCATCTGGGAGCTGGATTTCACCTTTTTCTGTTTCATGTCGGCAACCATTGGCCCATCCAATTTCCAGTTTCTAGAACTCTGGAGTCATTAGCTTTTATCATTCTTTGTGTTTTTTTAAAAGACTCTTGAATTTTTTTATACCCTGTTTTTAGTTGAGTTTTATATTTACTTACGTGTCACTTTAATGGAATTTGGTAGGAGTAGAACCAAATTCAAGTGTACATTGTTTCTGCTTTACTGGAAATAACCAAAATTACTTTAGAATCAGAAAATGATTAAGTCGGGGCACCTGGGTGGCTCAGTCAGTTAAGCATCTGACTTTTTTTTTTAATGTTTATTTTTGAGAGACAGAACGCAAGCAGGGGAGGGGCAAAGAGAGAGGGAGACACAGAATCCAAAGCAGGCTCCAGGCTCCAAGCTGTCAGCACAGAGCCCGACGCGGGGCTCGAACCCACCTGCAAACCGCGTGATAATGACCTGAGTCGAAGTCGGATTCTCAACCGACTGAGCGACCCAGGCATCCCAAGCATCTGACTCTTGATCTTAGTTCCGTTTTTGATCTCAGAGTTGTGAGTTCAGGCCCTGCATTGGGCTCCATTCTGGGCATGAAGCCTACTTAAAAAAAAAAAAAAAAAAAAGAGAAAGAAAAGGAAGAAGACGGTTAAGTAGGTGACGTGCCCATGGGGCACCCTTTGCACCAAGCACATAGTGGATGCTTTTCCCACAATCAGGTAATCAAGCTAAGGTACTCTGTCATGGAGAGACTCAGGGGAGGTAGGTAAGCAGTTAACAGGCTCTCTGGGCAGGGGCTGTGGAATCTGCCAGACCAGCAGGCAAGGTACAGGCTGCTGCTGTCTCCACATCCCCGTGCATTCACACCCATCCTCGCTGTGAACTAACCCTTTGTGGGCCTGGAAGAAGTTTAACAATCGTAAAATCTTAAAATCCTTTGATATTTTTTTCTTTGGCTTTTAAGTTGTTAGCATCCACGGCCTCTTAGCTTTGTATTGCCAGATGTGCGTTATCGTCTAGAATCAGTTTTGCTTCCGTGTTAACTATTGTATGGTATGTCCTTGGCTCATCAGTGGAGAGGGGAGGGCTCACGTACTGTGACTATCCTCAGGACAACTTGCTTGTATGCTTTACCGCTGGGTGATTTCTATTTTAACATGCCCGTGGGCCGGGAAATAAATGATGAATACTGGCTTGCCTCTGTGTCTCGAGTGGTTCTAACACTGCAAACAGTTTTGAAACTCAGCACATGAAGCATCATTCATTATTTGCAGACAAAGGCTTAATGTACAGGAAATAAGAGAGCCGTCAACATTCTGACTGCCTTTCTGGGTCAGTCTTGTGGTTGAGGCTGCTCTTAAGCGTGTACCGATCTTTAACTGACGTTATTTTTCAATCCAGAATTTACTGTTACTTGGAGCCACGGCCATAGAAGATCGCCTTCAGGCAGGTGTTCCAGAAACCATAGCGACTCTATTGAAGGCAGAAATTAAAATATGGGTGTTGACAGGAGACAAACAAGAAACCGCAATTAATATAGGTAAATGCATTTTAAAATTTCCTGATGCTGGTTTTGTATTGTTTTTAAAGTGTCTTGTAGAAGTGCCTAGGGCTTCCTCAAAGGCATTGACAGGTGATGTTTTAAGGCCAAGGAAAGTCTACCTAAATCAAATGAAGATGCTCTTGCGAGCATTATCTGCCTGTAGTAAACACTGAAACTCCTTCTCCCTGAAATGTAGAACATAGAATTCTATAGAATATAGAATTCAAGTTGTGAAAACTTTTTTTTCTCATCACTTTCTTCACAAAGTTTTAGCCTGAGGCTAAGATGTTTTCACTGAGTTTATTTATTTAATTATTATTTTTTGAGAGGCAGAGTGAAAGTGGGGGAGGGGCAGAGAGAGAGGGAGACACAGAATCGGAAGCAGGCTCCAGGCTCTGAGCTGTCAGCACAGAGCCCGACGCGGGGCTCGAACTCACGAACCATGGGATCATGACCTGAGCCGAAGTTGGATGCCCAACCGACGGGACCACCCAATCCCTCACTGAGTTTAATATGCATTATGATTTTGGATAATTATGACCACTGGGATGATTTTACCAACCGATGGATTTTCTAAGAGCGCTGTGTCCGTCTTTCCCTTCCCTGCCTGGGTGGGTAACCTCTTTGCTTGCTAAACATCACAGAAAGGAAAATTGAAGAAAGGGAATTTTAAGTCCACATAACTTCATTTATGTTAAAGAGGCGCATTTTGAGTTTGGAAGGAGTTGAAATGACTCATTTTAGGAGGTCTCCTTTCGATCGCTTAAGTTCCCTTGAAGTCCTCTGCCACTTCGAGTGTCATTATGTAGCACCAGCCCAGGTGCGCATGTGATCAAATGAGTATGTGAGACCACGTGACTTATAACGTCTTTATGGAAACAGACTCTGGGTTACAGCTGACTTCGGAAAGGAACATACTGGAGCATCCAGGTTTAGGTTACTGTTATCCTGTTTGGAGCGGTCGCCTTGGAATGTTATCAACTGAATCCCATGGTGGCCCTTTCCTTAAACCTTCTGTTTTGAATCAACTCTCCCAGATAACCACAGTTGTAGTCAGTACTTACCCTTTGAAGTGATTTTTTTTTTTTTTTATAGGCAAGAGTCATTTAATCATTTCTTAGCAAGGTTGTGACTAATCAAATGCAATTTGGGCCCCCACACCACCGAAATTAAAGTCCCAGGCGAGTGACAGGTGATTCATAACCATCTCTGAAGCTTCAGGTATAGACATTACCTATTGATTTGTGTTAGTTGTCCGTCAAATGCGTGTTTCTGGACAAAAGTAGGATGATATTTCTGTGCAGATCCCTCACTATCACTAGAAAATAAAATTCTGTAGCTTGTAGCCCTTTGGTGATGTCAACATTTTTTAAAAAGAAGGTAAACATGTGCTTTTGGGATAATGCCCCTCTCTCTCTATATGTATGTGTTGTCCCTTCAGGTATGATTTCCCATAAAATTTGGGTTAAAATACCTGCTGCTATGTGGTTCCTTTTGTTCATATAGGGCACATAAAGTTGACCGCTGCCCCCAAATACTGAAAATTTAGGGGTGTGCTCTCTGCTCTCTTAGAGCAATATCAAAAGGTAGGTAAAATTGTACTACGGTGATAAGATCTGGAAAACAGAGGTTGAGTGTTCCTGCTGGACTAATGACCTTTTTATGCCCCTAGCCCCAGACGACTTCCTTAAGTGCTTTCTTGTGTTTGCTGTAAGAAGAGAGTGTGAGTGTGCTGGCCGGAAAAAGGCCACTGTCCCTCTCACGGCCTCTCTGCAAAATCACCCTGTCCTTAGGCAGCACCCACGTCCTTTCTCCTGCTTGTCCCTTTTGTCATACCTGAGCATATCAGGGTCTGGAGGAGTTTAGACTACACGCAAATGAAAGCAAAGGCTTAAAAGTCAACCCAGAAAAAAAATGGATTGTAATTCCTAAAGGAAAGTTTGACTTGAAGGCTGTGAGGCTTGTCTGAGGCTTATGAGATAATTGAAAACCTATCTGAAGAGTTTGTAAAAATCATGGTGATAGTATTTTGTGCTTTTTTATCAAAGAGAGCGTAGCAACATTTGTAGCTTGGGGACCAGGAGTATTCACAGCCATTAGATATTTTAAAATTGATCTTTTCTTAGCAAATCCTCTACAGGACCACATGGAGATGATGCATCCTGTTCATAGATAAGCTGATGGCTTTACCAAAGTCTTGTATTCTGGAGTTTTTTTCTACTCACATATTTTTCTAGTGTGTCAGAATTCAAGCAGATCTTTGGTGTTACTAAGTATGCATCCAACCGCCATGGAACTGATGTTCTTTGAAAGAACTCTGTCTGAGTTACTTTTTCACTTTGCATTCAGAACTCACTGGGAATCCTGGGTGGTGTTGGGTGGTGTTGAGGGAGTAAATGTCGCTTTCTGACTTAGGATTTTGGTTGAGCCCGCAAATGATGCAGAAGGCTCAACAAAGTGTAGACATCCAGACGTTGTATTAGACGTGTCCACGCCAGGCCACAGGTGACAGCTACAAGCAGCATGAGGTCGTGCTCCAAATACAGTGTAGATTGTATGCCTCTGTACTCATCGCATGTTCCTCGTGGCCCCCAAAATATGAGCTGTTACTGATCCATAATACTTGATGTCCTTTACATTTTAGTGCATTTGGTCTGCATTTTCAGGGATTCAGGGGATATTTGGGAAGAAGATCCAGTGTCTAGAGTTATACTTCTTTGTGAAGGAAGGAGAAGAGAGCAATTTTTTTTTCTATTTTTTTAATTTTATTTTTAATTTTTTAAAATTTACATCCAAATTAGTTAGCATATAGTGCAACAATGATTTCAGGAATAGATTCCTTAGTGCACTTTACCCATTTAGCCCATTCCCCCCTCCCACAACCCCTCCCATAACCCTCAGTTTGTTCTCCATATTTGAGTCTCTTCTATTTTGTCCCCCTCTCTGTTTTTATATTATTTTTGTTTCCCTTCCCTTATGTTCATCTGTTTTGTCTCTTAAAGTCCTCATATGAGTGAAGTCATACGATTTTTGTCTTTCTCTAACTTCATTTAGCATAATACCCTCCGGTTCCATCCACATAGTTGCAAATGGCAAGATGTCATTCTTTTTGATTGCCGAGTAACACTCCATTGTATATATATACCACATCTTCTTTATTCATTCATCCATCGATGGACATTCGGGCTCTTTCCATACTTTGGCTGTTGTTGATAGTGCTGCTATAAACATGGGGGTGCACGTGTCCCTTCGAAACGGCACACCTGTATCCCTTGGATAAATGCCTAGTAGTGCCATTGCTGGGTCCTAGGGTAGTTCTATTTTTAGTTTTTTGAGGAACCTCCATACTGTTTTCCAGAGTGGCTGCACCAGCTCGCATTGCCACCAACATTGCAAAAGAGATCCTCTTTCTCCGCATCCTCGCCAACATCTGTCGTTGCCTGAGTTGTTAATGTCGGCCATTCTGACAGGTGTCAGGTGGTATCTCATTGTGGTTTTGATTTGTATTTCCCTGATGATGAGTGATGTGGAGCATTTTTTCATGTGTCGGTTGGCCACCTGGATGTCTTCCTTGGAGAAGTGTCTATTCGTGTCTTTTGCCCATTTCTTCACTGGATTGTTTTTTGGGCGTTGAGTTTGATAAGTTCTTTATAGATTTTAGATACTAACCCTTTATCTGATAGTCATTTGCAAATATCTTCTCCCATTCTGTTGGTTGCCTTTTAGTTTTGCTGAGTGTTTCCTTTGCTGTGCAGAAGCTTTTTATTTTGATGAGGTCCCAGTAGTTCATTTTTCCTTTTGTTGCCCTTGCCTCTGGAGACGTGTCGAGTAAGAAGTTGTTGCGGCCAAGATCAAAGAGGTTTTTGCCTGCTTTCTCCTCGAGGATGTTGATGGCTTCCTGTCTTACATTGAGGTCTTTCATCCATTTTGAGTTTATTTTTGGGTATGGTGTAAGAAAGTGGTCCAGGTTCATTCTTCTGCATGTCGCTGTCCAGTTTTCCCAGCACCACTTGCTGAAGAGACTGTCTTTATTCCATTGGCTATTCTTTCCTGCTTTGTCAAAGATTAGTTGGCCATACGTTTGTGGGTCCATTTCTGGGTTCTCTATTTTCATTGATCTGAGTGTCTGTTCTTGTGCCAGTACCACACTGTCTTGATGATCACAGCTTTGTAGTATAGGACAAGAGAGCAAATTAATGGAATATCTGCCCAGTGCCAGCACTCTGCTAGGAGTGCCTTCTGAACACGGTCTTCAGTCTTTACATCTCAACGGTCTTCTGGCTCAAAGGGGAAGTTCAGTGTTTATGAAAGTTACGTTGTATTTAATGACCAAGCTAGTATGAGGTCTCAGGGCCCCTCAGTTCTGGTGCAGGGCTCATTTTACACGGATTCACATAGCTTCCTCTGAAATTTGAAGACTGGGGGAGAATGGTACAATATATCATCTGTTCCAGGCGGCTCGTTGTTATTATATGGCAGTGTCCTGAAATTGGGATGTCTTATGATCGTTGACTCTTACGGTTTAGTAACATTTTCTTAGTGGTACGTAGAGTAAGCGTTCACCTTTGGAGATGACGCTAGGTGTTTGGGGTTGTTCGTTTTCTTCAGTATTTATCTGTCATACTTTAATACATATTTCTAAAATGTAACTTTTAGTTCATACCTTGGAAATATTTAGTCAAATTAAATTCCAGGGTATTTATGTCTCTGAGGAGCCAGTGAGTACTATACAGACAGTCATCTTGCCTGTGGGTTTTAGGTAGTTTGGAACTGGCACGGTGCCAGAATCCTGCTGCACCAGGCTTGAATTTGTGCTAACTAGCTATGTTTCAAGGAGTTGGCAATTTTCTTTTTTAGCTTAAGAACTTGGCATCCGTTAGTCTAAAGTGAAATTTCAGATGTAGCCTTTGTGAATTGTGTCATTTCCTTATTACCACTGGATATAACATCTATTCAATAGATGTGAAGTCCTCAGAATCTGTGATTTTTTTTTTTTTTTCTAATGGATATAGGATGAGTGAGAAAAAAAATCCTAGTGTGATTCCATTTTAAAGCCATTAGGCGGGAAAGAGCTTTCATTGTAAACTATTCCTAAGTTGTAATTCCGCACCCTACTCCCCCACCCCTCATTTTTTACTCATCATTTAATGCTTCTGAGCCATGTCTTACAATCTTAGAAGTTTAATTTTTAGAAAGTAAATTATGGTGCCTGCTTATCCTATTATTGCCCGTTGCAAGGAAGACAGGTGTCTGTTTTCAGTGAAGCTGGGATGTTGTTTGGCGGTGATCTCAGGCTGAGTGTGTTTTTTTTTTTCCCACAAAAAAGTCAGATACGTTATATCTTGATCACCTGCAGCTGGTGTTGTTGCCAGACATTCTAGTACAGACTTGGGGGACCCGCATTCCCTAATTGGGGCGCGAGTTCATCCTGAGCCAAAACAGAGTGAAATAGATGATAAAGTACTAACTGCACAGCACAGACATTAAGCATGACTGGTGTTACTAATAGTTACCGAGTGAACGTTGGCTATACTGCGCCAAATACTGTGCTGAGTCATTTGTGTCTGTTTTATATTTGATTCCCCTGAGACAGCCATCATTTCCCCCTTTTAAAGATAGAACTGAGGCACAGAAATACCAAGCAACTTATTAGCCTACATCACAGAGGTGGGAAGATGCTGAAAATCTGAGCATGGACCTGTGATACTTGATATTTACTTCCCAGAAGGAAAAATACCTGAGCCAAAAAAGAGAAAGGAAGGCTTCGAGGTTTCCAACTTGAGCCTTCAAGGGTTAAAAAAAAAAAAAAAAAAGTCTGAGCATAGAATGGGTCAGGATGGCCCAGTCTGTGAGGCGAGGCTGAGGTCCTGTGCTCTTACGTGGAGTAGCCTTTTCCTGAGAAGGATCTGGAGGGAAAGGTGCCCAGGTGTGTGGTTTTGGGGATGAGCCCTGGTTCTCTGGATGATGAAGGACTCTGAGCTTCGTTGGCCCCCTCTGGAATAGATTAGGAATATCCTCTTTCATCATCCATTCCTGATGTCTGGCAGTGCGTTTCATACATTTATACTCAAGTATTGGTCAGATTCTCTCTGAAAATAGTTAGGACCAACAACACACTTACTAAGGGTTTGGAACCAGCCTGAATTTCAGGGATGGGTAGGTTGATGAATCTGAGCCTAAGATCCATGGTTAGTAAGGATAAAGTGTACCTAACCCTCCCAGAAATGTCTCCAGAGAAATCTGGATTTAGGTGTCTTTGACGATGTGAGTTTATCTCAAAAAAAAAAAAAAAAAAAAAAAAAAAAAAGAAAAAGGGACCGATTTCAGAATCTGAGAGATTTGGTTTGGTGATACTTCCTAGCGTGGATGATTATTTTCTTAAAATGCAGTCCTGCTCTAAGTACCATAGAATCTGAAATATTTTGATTTCTTTGGATGTTGATTATACTCAGGTAGCAGAAAGACTAAACACTTTCGTAGCGTGCTGTTAATTTCAGCTGTAGTAAAAAGTAAAATCCCAGAGGTTCTCTTCCTAGTGATTTTATGGCCGTTTTGTTAGATTGCAAGATTAAAGAGCTAGACCTCAATTTACAAGTGCGGATTGACATTTCATACCTGGCCCTTCTCCAGGAGTTGATCTCATTTTATCCACAAACATTAGAAATCAAGCACGCCAAACTGGGGTTGACATAATTTAATTTGCCACATTAGCTAAGTCACAATTAACTGTGTTAGACTTCCGTGTTCTGTCTAGTGCAGGTGTTTTGTGTGATAATTCTCTACGCAGAATCTCACTTCATTTTCTAAATTGAAAAAAAACGCGTTTCCAGAAACCTTGAGTTCTGTATATTTAAATTCGCAGAAGTGTCGGTGGCTTTATTTATTGCCCTGTTCCCTGAAACGGCTAGAAAAACATTTAAGAGTTTTTCCATAATATCTTTGTGCAGCTTCAGTTGTCAAGCGGCATTTTGCGTCGACTGAAAAATATAAAATAAATCAGCAAGTTAGGGCTTAAAAATTATAGCTCGCTTCTACAGCTGTTGTTCAAATCAAAATCCACCAGCAAATCCTTTTGCGTTAGTTATACTAAATTTGTAACAGTCTATGTTGCGTGACCTTACTGGAAGTCTCTGGGGTATACAGAAGGAGTGAGCCTACCATAGTGGGAAATAATTAAAGTTGCAACATCGCCTTTTGTAAATGAAAATAAAGTGTAGACCTCCCTTCTGAGCCTAATCTAAGAACTTCGAGGAAAGAAGAATACGTTTGTAAAATTTTAACGGTCAACAAAGACTTCACTTATGTCAATCCTATGAGGCAGGACTTTGAAAGGCATTCTGGGAAAGTCTGATTTTTACTCATCACTGCTGTTAAAATACAGACTTGAAGAAGTTTGAAAATGTGTAGAAAATTGTTAAATGTTTCCGCCTGCCCTCCCCCCCCCCTTTTTTTTTGTCTTCTAGGTTAAACAGGTACTTGCCCATGTGGTCTTACGATTTTAGATTCTTCAGTTTGTTTTAGTTTTTAAAATGATGAGAAGTGGTTTTAACAAGTGAAATAATCTCGTTCCCTTGAGGTAACCATTGTTAACGGTCTGGACTATATCTTTATGGTATTGCTTTTAAAAAATATTCTTCTGAAATATCAAATATTCTTCTGAAATGACAAACGTTAGTGAAGGATATACTTTGTACATTCCAAAATAAACATATTTATTGTCTCTTTCCTAAAAAGAAAAAAATAAAAACCAAAAGGCTTTTCCTGGTCTTAATTTTTCTGGGTGTCTTAAAGTCTGTTTGGTGCCTTTTAATAGGGTTTCCTCCACATCAAAAAAAAGCCCCGCTGAGTAGAATTGTCACATAAATGCAGTAGTTCTGGGACTGTCCCATTAGTTAAATGCTTGTCTCCTTTTCCAGTTAAATATAGCATCTGTAGGAACGGATATTTTAGCTGTTCTGTGGAGAACGATCCAGGCTCCTCCTCGCTTCAGGAATAGCTCTGGTTAAGCCCCTTCCTTGAGATTGTCACCCAGGCACTGGCTCGAAGATTTTAATTCTCCTTGCCGATGATTGGTTTCCTGTCTCCGTAATCATCAATCCTTTATCTTTAGGTGCTGAGGGTGGGGGGAAAAACTTGCTGTGAGGGCCAATTTTCTAGGTGGGAGGATTCTTTCCTTGCCTTTTCTCAATGAGCTAGATTGCGACGAAGGTTGGTGAAAAGCGCCAGTTCTCTCAAGGGGCACTGAAGAGGGGGGACGGTATAGCCTGAAGAGAGTAGACTCCTGACAGACGTCTGGGTCCTAGGACCTGCTGGAGGTGCCTCCTTCCCACAGTGCCTGGATTTCAGGGGGCCGGGCTCTCCTCCTGGTCTGTGGGGTCACCGAGCATCTCCAGATGTTTGGCAGTAGACTGCAAAGCCTGAGTAGGGAAGTGGTTCAGAGAAAACCTGTTCACCTCCTGGGAGGAGAAGTCGAAGAGCCACTTGCTTAACCTATATAGAGAGAACTCTTTAAAAATAGGATGGAAACGATCGATAGGGATCAGTGTGGGAATACATACTTTTTTGTTTCAGGGGAATTTTCTTTTTTAAACTGCATTTGATTCTTGAAATGCACCTTGCTTTGAACTTGGGGGAGGAAGAGAGATTCCCCGGTTGTGTGATCGTAGTCCTTTGAAACCTGATGTGAGAATTACCTGCTTTGTTAAACAAACACACGAGGGCTCTTGATAGTACGGTAGGCTCCTTTATGCCGATTTGCAAGCACCGTTAACGTCCATGTGTCTCCCTAACGGTGCTGTTTTTTACGGATAATCCAAGGCTTATCCTGCCGTCCTCCAAAGATGAGGAAAACTCCACGGAAAATTGACAAATGTGTATTTTAGCCTTTGGTCACGGAAACCTTCCCAACCAGTTCTATCTCAGTGGTCTGCAAGAATCAAAATCTGCTCAAAGAACTCTCTTTTCCTGCTCCTCACGCTTGTGCAATTCTTCTGTGTTCCTCGACAGGCTTAAAATGGTGATAAGGAAGACCCAAGAAGGGAGGATGAGTTTACACAGCTATTGGAAAGTGATGAGTTCGTGGAAGGAATGATAAACTCCCTAATGTTGCTTCTTCCTCTTATTCTAGGATATTCCTGCCGGTTGGTGTCACAGAATATGGCCCTTATCCTATTGAAGGAGGATTCCCTGGATGTAAGTCGTTTTTCAAACGTTGTATGTGTCTTGTACCGTATTAAACTCTTCATGTATTTATCACTACTATAACTGATGAGGGTGTTTTTTTTTTTTGTTTTTTTTTTTTTACTAAAAATTATAAAACTACTCTGTATATTGTTATTTATGAACAGATGTCGTAATCTCTTATCTTTAAACACCAGAATAGTAAATTTGGAGCACTGCTTAAAGGTACTTCTCCTTTGTGCATCTAGAATTGTGCATTTACGATGTTGACAGGACCTGTTACGATTTACGTTAAGTGGGGACGGTCGACTCCAGAGTTACCAAGGAGACTTGCAGGATTTTCTTTCTAGCACAAACTTTAACATAGAGATAATATTCAAGTGTCCAGAGTTGTTTGAATTTATATAGGAATAGGCTGCATTCCCCCAACATTCCAGTGCCACTAGCTCATGCAGAATTGAACAGCATGGTTCTCTGAGCATGTCATAGACCTGTACCCACCTGGGCGTGGCCTAAAGCTTCTGATGAGACCACGGGAACCGATCTGGGGCTAAACAGTGACCTGGGAAGTAGTTTGATATGAAGACATCAGCTGAACAACGAAATCCCATTTGTCAGGACTCGTAACAAGGGCTTGTTATTGCCTGGAACCCAGGGCCACCCTTCAGGCAGTGTATTTAAAGCCTCTTTTAGGAGCAGATGACAGGGTTAGTGAAAAGGATGAGATATAGTACAGAGATGTTTATAGTCGGAGACCGGGGAGGCCGTGAATCCTACCGTGAATGCCAACACACAGAGCGCCTCTTCAGGTGGCGCGTCCATGTGCCCGCGATGCTGTTCGATGGCTTGGGAGCTTCAGGATCGATCTCAGGGTGCCTCTTACCCTTGTTTGTGTCACTGCCTGCCAGAAGCCCAAACCTACCGGGTCATCCCTCCCCTCCTGGACCCTAATTCTCCAGCCCCGGGGGTAGTGAAGAACCTCCCTTCTACCCAGTGTTGGCTTCTCCCAAGCACCCCCATCCCACTTGCCTTTATTCTTGTCTAAAGAACTTCTGATCACTAGAAATAATATATATTATTATTAATAAATATAATAAAAGTATATCAACTGTGACGAAACACATGTAGAATTCGCGATCTTAGGCATTAAGTACACAGTTCAGTGGCATTCAATATGTTGTTGTGTCATCACCATCTGTCTCCAGAACTCTCTTCGTCTCACAAAATTAGAGCTCGGTCCCCCTAAAACAGCAGCTCCTCACTTCCTCCCCAGTGAGCCCCTGGCTCAACCACCATTCTGCTCTCTGTCTCTGAATTTGACTACCCTGGTATGTCCGCTAAGTGGAATCATACCATATTTGTCTTTTTGCGACTGGCTTATTTCACTTAGCATAATGTCCTCAACTCATCTATTTCATAGCCTGTGTCAGATGGTCCATCCCGTATGACTGGATGATATCCTGTTACATGTGTAGCTCATGTATGGCTTATCCGTTTGTTTGTCAATGGCAACTTGGGTGGTTTCTGCCTCTGGGCTGTTGAGAGTGCTGCTTCTACGAACGTGAGCGTTCAACTCTCTCTTAAAGACCCTTCAGTTATTTGGAGCATCGGCTCAGAGGCGGAGTTGCTGGATCATACGGTAGCCTTGTGTTGACTTTTTAAGGGACTGGCTCGCCGTTTCTATGGCAGGTGCTCCGTTGCACATCCCCACCAGTGGTGAACGAGGGTTCCAGTGTCTCCACGTCCTCACCAACACGTGTCATTTTGTGGGGTTTTTTTTTTTTTTTTTTTGTAGTAGCCATCTTGGCGGGCACGAAGTGGTATCCCACTGTGATTTCGGTTTGATTTCCCTAAATGGTTAGTGATGTCGAACGTCTGGTCGTGGGCTTCGTGGCCATTTGTAGATCGTCTTTGGAGAAATGTCTAGTCAGTCCTTTGCCTGTTGAGAAAATTGGATTTTTTGCTTTTTCATTTTTGTGAAACACTTTCTATTGGGTCTGGCTCGCTCGAGTCCCTTAAAGTGTGAAAATATAAGGTTCATAGAGCTAAAAATCTGATTTTTTTTTTAATTTTTTTTTTTAACGTTTATTTATTTTTGAGACAGAGAGAGACAGAGCATGAACGGGGGAGGGTCAGAGAGAGGGAGACACAGAATCCGAAACAGGCTCCAGGCTCTGAGCTGTCAGCGCAGAGCCCGACGCGGGGCTCGAACTCACGGATCGCGAGATCGTGACCTGGGCCGAAGTCGGCCGCTGAACCGACTGAGCCACCCAGGCGCCCCAAAATCTGACTTTTTAAAAAAAACTGGTCATGTCAAAGACAATGCTTTTCACAGGTACTCTGTAAATGTTTGAATGATTGGACCAACTTTAGATCATTTTCCAGTTACCGGCTAGAACTTGTGTTTAAAAGGTCACGCTGATGAGGCAGTGGCTATCTACCACATAGGTACCTCTGTCTGTCTGTGGATGGGCTGCATGCAAGGTGTCTTTAGGAGGGAATCGAAACTGAGGAGAACAGCTTGGTGGTAGAGAGGAGAGGGGAGAGCTGGTGCAGAGAGGGGGACTAGAACCGTGGGGGAGCCAACTAGCCTGTGAGGACACCCAGATGTCTATGCCAGGAGCTTACTTGTTGGCCGATGATCTTCGGGTTCCAAGGCATCCACGATCTTAAACCAAGCCTATTATGTGATGGTAACTCAGAAGTGAGCCTGTATTTTCCTTTTATGCCAAGTGTACTCTGGGACCCGAGAGATGGGCTTTGACTCTACCCGGCACTATGAGGCTCTAAGTACAAACTGGGAATTTTTTTTTAAATGTTTACTTCTTTTTTGAGAGGGGAGGAAGGTGCAGAAAGGGAGGGGGGCAGAGGATCCAAAGCAGGCTCCACACTGACAGTAGAGAGCCTGATGCGGGCTTCAAGTCACGCAGTGTGAGATCGTGACCTGAGCCAAAGTCGGGCGCTCCACCAACTGAGCCAGCCAGGCGCCCCCACATCGGGACTTTTGGTTGACCTAGATCATGGAGTGATTTGTGAGGCCGGACAGGTTTTGGGGGATGTGACTGGCTGCCCTTGGAAGCCTGTTAAGAATTCTTCTTTCTAACCAGTGTTGAACGTCTGGTTTTAGTGTAATGACTTCCACCTACTCGGTATCTGCTGAACAGAGGTACAATTTCTATGTATTTTTTTGTTGCATCCTCCAAGCCCAGGGGGTATTCCCTATTTTTGACTAGAGTTCTTGTGCCCTTCTCCCTCATTCTTTAGTTGGGTTGAAGGCATTCCTGTTCTCAAAATATTTCATTGGTAGGTGTGGAATAGGAGTCCTGGGGAAATAAATTAGGTGTGTACCAGATCCCTGTGGAGCTCCCAAGTTGAGCTTTTTAGGCTGCGGGGCTCTGAGGATGAAGCAGACCAGACAGGGACAAAGGAAGGGGCCCAAGAGTTAGAAGCATTGGGCCTAGGTCCCCTTACTTCGCCTCACATATAAGTGGGAGAGAATAACGGGGATTACCTCAAAGGGCCAGATCTGGCATCCATCACTTCCACTTGACCGACAACTATGTCCGGGGTAGAACTCCAAATGCTTGTAAATGATCAGGATTTATCTCTCTGCTTTGACTTAGTCACCTGTTGCCAAAACAACATCTAAGCTCTGTAATACAGATGAGATCGGGGGTCTTTGAAACCGGGCCGGGAGGGTGGTGGATCATACGTACCCCAGGGGAGCACTAGACGATGATACGTTAGGATGCCAGAAGAAAATGTGCTTTTTCTTAAGTTTAAAAAAAAAAGTGCCGTGAAGTCAGCTTCATTGATGATCACATATAGGTTGGCACTGGCACACCCAATCCTATTTCAGGTGCCCTGGTTAGAAATGGGCCTGGGAGGGGGCGCCTGGGGGGCTCAGTCGGTTGAGCATCCGGCTTGGGCTCAGGTCATGATCTCATGGTCCGTGAGTTCGAGCCCCACGTCGGGGTCTGTGCTGACAGCTCGGAGCCTGGAGCCTGTTTCAGATTCTGTGTCTCCCTCTTCCTCTGCCCCTCCCCTGCTCACGCTCTGACTCTGTCTTTCAATAGTAAATAAATGTTAAAAAAAAAAAAAAAAAAAAAAGGAAATGGGCCTGGGAGGAGTGGGTAGGAGGAGGGAGGCATGGAGTGCAAGGAAGAAGAGTGGACACTGGGGCAATCACTCTTTGGTTTGCGAAATATTGCCCTTTGCGTGTACTGGTTAAGTGGATTTGTGGGCCACGTTTAGTTTTGGGAAAACTGACTCTCCCAAGATACCAGCTTACGTGGATCCCTGTTTAAAACAAAAAAAGGATTGGGGGTAACACTAGTGTCAGCAGAAGCCACACCGATATGGCATGCTAGTTCAGGCTTTTCTTCAGCTACTGGATGAGTTGAGTCAGTTATCAGATCTCCCAAGTTAAACAAATTTCAGAATTACTCAGGAGGCCATTGTCATTAATCTTGAATCTTTTCAAAAACGTATATGGTGTCTTGAAATGTTAGCTGTGGTGACTAAAAAAACCCTCTCAGGATTCATGAGGCTTTTAAAACTGAGAATGAGGAGTATGAGAATAAAATTGTACAGTTTTGTTAGCAGTGGATAAAAACATCTAATATTCAAGTTACTCTCCAAATTTCACAAAACCGGCTAGCTATCGACTGAAGACATCCTTTGATACTTGACAAGAAGCGCCACGCCTTTTTGGGGAGCATTTGTGTACCCTCCAGTAATACAGATAAAATAACACAGCCACAATTAAAACAAAGATGCACGGAAGACCTACAGAAAATCTTGCCGGGGTTTTCTGAGGAACAGGTAATTGAGCAAAGTGTGAGATGTAGGAGATTTGTTCCATATTTGGGTGAAAGTGTAGCTGTTTCTAAAATGGGTTAACTTAGGGGGTGCCTGGGTGGCTCAGTCGGTTGAGGGTCCGACTTCAGCTCAGGTCATGATCTCACAGCTCGTGAGTTCGAGCCCCGTGTCAGGCTCTGTGCTGATAGCTCGGAGCCTGGAGCCTGTATAGGGCTGTCCTCAGAGAGGAGGGTTTGCTTTGGTTGGCAAAGAGGAGGGGATGGGATTTGGAGGTCAAGGGACTTGGAGCCCTTCAGTTTGATACACTCGTCCCCATTGGAGTCTTTCAGATTGAGACATCTGTCTTAAGGTCCCATGTTTTCCCAGTCATTGCCCTGACTTCCACGGGAAGGGACCTAGTAAGTCTGTAACTACAGCCTGCATAGAATTCTACAACGTGAGCGTTTTTATCATCCCCAAAAGTTTCCTCGTTGTCCCTTGGCAGGCAGCCCTCCTCATCCCTAGGCAACCACAGACCTACTTTCTGTTAGGTTAGAATTTCATATGAATGGAACCAAACAATAGGTTCTGTTATTGTCTGGCTTTTATTCAACACGGTAATTTTGATGTTCGTTAATGTCGCTGGTTGTATCAGCTGATTCCTTTTTATTGATGAGCAGTATTTCATTGTATGGATGCACCACAATTTATCCATTCTTCTGTTGGTGGACATTTCAGTGATTTCCAGCTAAAGGCTATTATGAATAAAGCTTCCGTGAGCACTTTTTGTACGGGTTTTGTGTGGACGCATGTTTTCATTTCTATCGGTTAAGTCCCTAGGAGTGGAATTGTGGGGTCATAAAGAAATGTATATTTAGCTCTGTAAGAAACTGTCAGTTTCCATTTTATTTTACTACTAGTACTGAGAGTTTTCATTGCTCCCCATTTTTTTTTCAATATATGAAGTTTATTGTCAAATTGGTTTCCATACAACACCCAGTGCTCATCCCAAAAGGTGCCCTCCTCAATACCCATCACCCACCCTCCCCTCCCTCCCACCCCCCATCAACCCTCAGTTTGTTCTCAGTTTTTAAGAGTCTCTTATGCTTTGGCTCTCTTCCACTCTAACCTTTTTTTTTTTTTTTTTTTTTTGGTGCATGGGTGTGAGGTAAAGATAGAAGTACAGTTTATATCCCATAGGGCTATCTAGTTTTTCCAGCACCATTTGTGAACAATACTATTATTTCCACATAGAATTACCTTGACTTGATCGTATCTGTGACTCGATTTTTAGACCATCTATTTATTCCATTTATGTATACATCTTTCTTTATGCCCAGTTCCTCATTGTCTTATAGTACCTTTGTAACAAGTCTTGGATCCTCGAATCCTTTTTCAAGACTGTTTATTCTAGGACCTTTGGCATTTCTGTACACATTTGAGAATCAGGTTGTCGACTCCCCCAAAAGCTTTGCAGGATTTTTACGGAGGTTGCGTTAAATATATAGAAAAATTGGGGCAATTTGACATTTTAATGGTATTGAGATTTCTAATCCACAACATGATATATCTCTTATTTACTTAGGTCTACTTTAATTTCTCTCAGCAGTATTTTGTAGGTTTTAATATATAGGGCTTGCATACATCAAATATTGTGGTTTTGTTTTCTAGCTGTAATTTAAGAATGATTTGGCTGTTCTCTTAGGCATTGATGTTTTCTTTTAGATCCTTTATTTATGATTTGTAAAATTTCTGGTAATTCCATTTCTTTGTCATTTCTGGGTCCAATTTCTCTTGGTTATAGGTCACTTTTCCTGTCATTTATTGTATGCTGTTTATTGTTAATATTATACTTAGTATCTGGAGTCTGTCATTTTTCTTTAAAGAGTATTGAGTTTTGGCAGGCAGTTACTTGTTCACCTATAGTAGCCTTTACTCTGGAACTACTTTAGCTTTACTACTAAGATGCAACGTTAAGACTGCCACCTAAGACTGTAAATATTCACTTTAGTTTCTCTGCGGTGGATGGATAACGTAAGTTATCTCCCAGTATTGTATGAATGCTGGGAATTTTTCACCTTACGGGCCTGATAGTTCTTTTGTCTGTCTGTCTATCCGTCTATCCATCCGTCTATCCATCTATCCATCCATCCATCCATCCATCCATCATCTGATTATTTACATCATTTTAAAAATTATATTATTTTTTTATGTATAGGTTTTTTCCCGATATGGTCTCTCTCTGTACACATGCATAACTTAGTGTTTGGTCAGAGTCACAAGGGAACCCTTCTAGATTTCTCAAATTCTTTCTGTGTGTAGTTTCTCTTCATAATGCAACTTTGCAAATTCCAATGACCTAGAATTCTCCAGCTGTACCTCCAATCAGAAAGCCTCAGCTTTCTGGTTCATCTCATTCACTTGATCTCTTTCAGGGATCATAGTCCTTAGTTGCCTATTGTCCTGTGTCTAAAAACAGATGTTTCCTATCTTTGTTTCCAATTTTCTAGTTGTTTACAGGTCTGGTGCCTCCGTTACTTTATGATGCCTAGAAGCAGAGTTTGACAAATCCCACTTCTGCCTCTGTCAGACCATCTTTGATACATACTGATTTCAAGTGTAAAGGCCGCTACCACTTGGGTTTTTCTTTTGCAACTGTTTGTTGCCCCTAGAGGTTGGCCAGTTGTCTCTGATTTTGGGAACTCTATGAAAATAGCTGGCTCAGGAGAAAAGCAGAGGGTTGATAGGACCTCCCGGTCCCAGGGAAGAAGCAGGAAGGAGGATGGCTGGAAAAGCAGAGGAAGACCATCGTTGATGTTAATTTAAATAAATGTTTTGGTACTCTTTGTCATGGACAACTAGCATCTTTTTCCCCACTAGTGATGAGATCAACATCACTTCCTTGAAACCCAAGCAGGTGAAATAGTGAATCTCTGTTTCCCATCTTTGGACTGTTTGTTGGAACCACTTCTGGTACCAAATACAGGACTTGGCAGACTTCAATGCAGGAAATACAGACAGATCTGATCAGGAGATAAATACCCCACACATTATTTGAACAGAGTGATTTTAATGAAAAAAAATTGTGAATTAATTTTGGAGTTGTTAATCAGACAACTGAAAGTCTAAGAAGAGAACTCGGGGGCAAATAACAACCCCCAGGAAAAATCTGAGCCCACGCTGTTGTTGCAAATAAAGTTTTATTGAACATTCCCATTTATTTACACATTGCCCATGTGTGCTTTCATACTACGGTGGTAGGGTTGGTTAGAAATTCAGTTAGTGACTTTTGGCACACAAATCCTAGAATATTTACTATCTTGTCCTTTTTAGAACAGTTTGCCTGCTCTAAGGTACCTTGTAGTGGCAACTGAGGGAAGCAGGTACCGCTCATAGGCTGAGGGAACAAAAGGAAAAAGATTGGACTCATTAATACTTTTAAACTTCAAAGAGGGGATTCTCAAAGCTGATACTGGGATCTCTGAAGAGTGGGAGATGGCCGGCTGGTCCAGAGTGTCTGCATTTTGGGTACAAGACAGTGAAGATAGTTTTTGCAAGTGTTGCAGAAATCTGAAAACTGGATTCATCTTCTGCTCTTGGGAGGAACTGAGCTGCCTGGGGGGGGGGGGGGGGGGGGAGCAACTCACAAGGCAATTGCAAAGGGACCCGAAACCCACAGGAGACCAATGGGAAGGAGCAAGTTCCTTTTCCAAGGGCAGCTTCTCTCGGCCGTCTCTTGCGCCACCTACTGGCAGAGCCTAGCACAGAGACCTCTGGCGAATCAGGAGCGTGGTGCATAGAGTTCCTGTTCCAGGATCACAGACTACATGCGGAAAGGCAGTTTTGAGGCTAAGGGTTGTTAACTCGACAACTGGCACAGAAACTAATTTCAAGTATAAAGAAAGTTAAAACGGTAAATTACTGGGAAAGCTGAATGAGCAGAAGTCTGCATGTCCCAGGTAGGTAGGTAGGTTTCCGGTTCATGCATCTGCACGTTTATTCTCAAGGTCAGGGCACTGTTGTTGCTATCCCAGAAGACTTGAGAAAATCACTGCTGATCTTCTGGCTTCCCTACCCCTGTGAAGCTGGCACTAGGTGGTGGAATGTAGGATGCTTCCTCTGCAGATAAAGGAATAGCTGTCTTCATTCTGTCTTCTAAATCTTAAGCAAAGGTGTCTTGTGGATGGAATCTATCCTGAATCCTGCTAATAAGGGAGTCTGGGAAATACTGTTTTTAGCTTTACAGTCCTTGCAGTATAGAGAAGAACATGGAAGAGAATGGGAATAGACGGTGAGAATCCATCAGTAAACTATCTAGTACTGGCTAGTTCATAGGCAAGAAGCGGGAATCAGCACACAGAATGCTATAGGATCTCACGGATGTGGCCAGTTTTATAAAAAGCCTTTAACATACAGTAGATTTTTTTACTTTGTAATGACATGCAGAGTCACCGTGAACATTTTGTGGACCACTGAGAAGTCTATTTTGTTTCTGTTGTTGTTCTCATGGCAAAGAACTTAACAGTTGTCAGACTTAAAGGTGATGAAGAATAGAATAGTGGCTAAGGAAGCAGGCTTTGGAATGCTTGGCTGGGTTCAAATCCTGTTATCTGTGCTTAGAAAAGTCTTTGACCCACAGTGATTTCTCCTAGTAAGTCACAGTTACTATTTTCTGTTTTTCTTTTACAAGAGCCCACTTTCCCAATTTCATCTTTTCTCTGACAGGTGTCTCCATGGTTAAGTTATTTAAAATACATTTAATATATGTAAGCACATTCACATATTCATACCCACAGGCATACTGTCATTATTTGTTGCTTCAAGTCGAAGATGAGATTGCATTCTTTTCTTTATGGCTGATTAATATTCCTGTGTGTGTGTGTGTGTGTGTGTGTGTGTGTGCGCGCGCACGCGCGCGCACGGGCGTACCATATTTTCTTGATTCATTTATCTGTTGATGGATCTGGGTTGCTTCCATATCTTTGCTATATATTTCAGTAAATATGGGGTACGCATATGTTTTTGAATTAGTGTTTTTCTTTCCTTTGGGTAAATATCCAGTAGTGGAATTATTGGCTCATATGGTCATTCTGTTTTCACTTTTCTGAGGAATCTCCATATTGTTTTCTGCAGTGATCGCGCCAATTTACATTTATACCAACAGCGCCCAAGGGTTCCCCTTTGTCCACATCCTTACCAACACTTCTTGTCTTTTTGATACTAGCCATTCTGACAGGCATGAGGTGGTATCTCATTGTGATATTGATTTGCATTTCGCTGATGATCAGCGATGTCGAGCACCTTCTCACGTGTCTGTTGGCCATCTGTAAGTCAGTCACAGAGATGAAGAGTTTAGCGTAGAGGATATGGTTGTTAACGTTGTAATATTTGGGGACACCCAGTGACTACACTTATCACAGTGAGCACTGAGTAATATATAGAATTGTTGAATCAGTGTTGTATACCTGAAACTAACACAGCATCGTATGTTAATTATACCTCAATAATAAATAAAAAAGAAGATGAAGGCGAGAGGATAATGGCTCTTTTTGGATGGAGAAAACACTTGAAAAAGATACGTTTAGAAATGCTTGTATTGTTATGGGACTTCCAGCAGAAAATGTGGGTTGCATATCTTAAGCCATGGACTAAGCAGCCTCCAGAAACAAAAGCTCATGTGTGTTGAGTGCTTCTTCATGAGCGCCTGACACTTAGTGTGAGTTCTCGCTCTTAAACTTCCTAGAAATTCTTAAAGGTAATGAAGCTCTCCTCTTTTAAGGTTGGTGTTCAGATATTTTAAAAAAATTCCTCCCCATTTTTTTCCCCTGCCATCCTGATAGTATTTACCTACTTGGTAGGATCCCCTTATAGCTGTATTTGTTCTTCAACATCTTTCCGTGGTGTACTAGAAATTTTGGTTGAGCAAGTTTTTTCCTGATTTTAGACATGTTCAATTAATAATTATTTTAATCCTTTAAAGGTATTGAACATATAAAGGACAGAGAGACTATCAAGTGTTATCGAGGAACATAAAGCAAGATGAGGGGGACATGTCAGGCAGAAAGGGCAGAGGTGACT
Organism: Panthera pardus; assembly: GCF_024362965.1. Classification (NCBI taxonomy): domain Eukaryota; kingdom Metazoa; phylum Chordata; class Mammalia; order Carnivora; family Felidae; genus Panthera; species Panthera pardus. The sequence goes on along the minus strand of NW_026526654.1, from coordinate 85,759,231 downwards.
ATGTTATGTAGGTTAGTTAGGGAAATTCTCTCTGATATGATACCTGAGCAGATGTGGATGATGAGAGCCCTGGGACTATCTGGACAGGGGACTGCACTTCTCACTTTGCCTGGAACAGTCTCAGTTTATACTGTTGTCCTGGCAAACCCTCATCATTCTATATCTGGGGGCCTAGTGTCCCAGGAAGGTGGTTTACCAAGTGCAAAGCCCCAAGGCCGATGCCTTCCTACTCTGTTGAGCCGCAGGTGGCTGAAGTGGAGAGGGAGAGAGGGAGTCCAAGAAAGAGCAGGGACTTCACCTTGTAGTTTTGTAGGTGGTTGTTATGACTTGTCTTTTATTCTGAGTGAGATGGGTGGTCACTGGTGGAATCTGAGCAGCAGGGATACACTGTGGTAGATGTAGATGTGATGGAGGTGAGAACAGAAGCAGCGGGCCCACTTGGCAGGCTATTGTACTAATCCGGGTACCAGGTGATTGGGCCAGTTGGATCCAAATGTCGGCCGTGTTGGTGATGGAAGGTGGTGAGATTCTGGGTGTAGCGTCTTTTCACGGTAAAGCTAACAGGATTTGCTGGTATATTGAATGTGGGATATAAGAAGGATAGGACTCCAAGGGTTTGGATCTGAGCAACTGGGAAGATTGAGTCGCCATTTCAGAGATGAAGACTGCAAGAGGAGCAAGTATGGTTGGGGGAATTAGAAGTTGTTTTGGGGTGTGTTAGGTTGAGGTGGTGATGAGAGATTGTTAGGCAGATGAACCTATAAGTCTGAGATTCAGGGGACACGTCTAGGATGGAGAGAGATCCTTGGGAGTAGTAAGTGTACATTTTAAACCATGAGACTTGATGGGGCGGTATATTTTAAACTATAGAGATGGCAAAGAGTTGAGAACTAGGCTCTAGAGGAGTTTCATTGTGTAATAGCTTAGGAGATGAGAGCCAGCAGAGGAGACCAAGTGGGTGTGGCCATTAAAATAGGAAGAGAAACAAAAGTTTGGTATCCTGGAAACTTCATATAGAAGTAAGGTTCAAGAAGGAGGAACAACTGTATTGGTCGCTGCTTTATGGATCCAGTAAGATGGGGTCTGAGAATTTGTTATTGGAATCAGCAATGTGGACGTCAACAGTGACCTTCCAAGAGTTGTTTGGAGTGGGGGGGTGTTGCAGAGATGAATGCCTGATTGGAGTGGATTCAAAGGACTGGGTGGAGGAGAAGAATGGGAGAAAAACTGTGTAGAGATTTCTGTGAGTTTTACTGAAACTTTCGACAGATCTTTGGTTAGTATGGTGACCTATTTCCTTATTCTGTTAAGCAAATTAATGGGTCACTTATTCTTCTATTAACATATCACAAATTGTGATTTTTAAAAACAAACTTGGTCAATAAAAGGAATATTAACATTTTCTGCTTAAGTGAAAGTGGTAGACATTTGTTTCAAATGGTCTTGGAATAACTGAATCGATCAGACCTTTAAATTTAACGTACCAAACTCTTTATCATGTAACAGTCATGCTTTTATTTATGTTTTTCACAAAATACAGCTGGTAGTACTCGTCTGTTCGACTGTAGCTATGTCAAAAATCATTCCCATCCAAAATGGGCTTATTTATGGTCATCCATGTCGATGGAATCCAGCCTTGGTTGGGGGTGACTTTGAAGGCTTTGTCCACCTCGAGTGCTAATGGTATCCTTGGAAGCATCAAAAGCACAGAGAATAGGAAGGCATAACCTGTCAGGGAGCCTGATGGCTCTTACCACTGCTGGCTGTCTAGATGAAGATAATTGGTAATTGCGTGGTATATAATAAAGACAGATCATGAAAAATGCTTAATGATGGCAGTTCTTAGCCAGAGATAACAACCTTCTTTTCTTGACAATGCAGCCAGGGTATCCTAGGAGGAAAAGTTACATTGGAGGCTTAAATCCGTCAGATGCCTTCATCGATGAAGTTTATTCTGTGTCAAATTTCTCAGCACTGTTGTTCCTGTATGAGGCAACTTAGGTAGACCTGGGCATGTTTTGTTTGGAATGACTTCCAGGTTGTATCTAAGACAGAACCTTTGATGTAGTTCACTTGATTAATGGGAGTGTAATGATCACCCTTTGTTCTGAGGATAATTTAGATTTTATGGCAGTCTACTAGTTTTAATCCTAATTGACTCCCTTTTCAGAATTAATCCATCTAATGTAGAAAATAGGTATAAAGGGCAAAAGAATAAAATTACTTAGAATCCCGCTACCCAAAGAACTACAGTTAAAAATTTGGCTTAGTCTAAGAACTTCTTTTCTGAGGCAAGAAGAAGTATATATTTATATCTGTGTATACATATGCACACACACAGTATTTATAAATTTCTTTGCATAGATACTTATATCTATGTATTTGTATCTAAATATGTTTATATACTTATCTATAAATATTATATATTTGTGTATCTACATATTTATACATGATATTTATTTTTTGGCTCTTTTCACGAATAATGCAACATGTGTGTAGTATGTATATAGCCATTTAAAAAATGAAATTATACACAACATTCTTGTTAACCTGTTTTTTTCCTCTCTTAACTGGAATGCTGTTTCTAGACCAATCAATTTGTAGCTGCAGCCCCCTTTTCGAGAATGACATAGATTCCATTGTGTATATTTCCATGGTTTATTTAACTCTTCACTGATTGTTGGACATTGAGGTTCTCACCTTTCATGTTTGGGAACATAATTGGTTTTCTGCTATTTATTTTCTTAGAGTAAATGCCTAGAAGTAAGGATCCTAGATCAAGAGAAATAGACCTCTTTGGAAAGAGATTATCCATGCACATGGGCACACACATACAGGTGCATGTATTCATACATTCTTCTTTGTCCTCTTCTGCCAACTTATCTTCAATTTTAGTGAATTTAAAAAGTTTTCCACACTGTGCACAAATAATAAAAATGTTGGAAATTTAAGTATCTTCTCAGTATTGCTTGTGGAGTTAAAATACTCTGAATTGAGATTATATTTAATATGAGTTAAATTTGAAGCTATTAAAGCAAAATAAATTCTTAATAGATGGTCGCATAGCTTATAGCTTGAAACAGTGATGAATTTTTAAAATTTTTTAAATGTTTTTTTATTTTTGAAGGAGAGAGAGACAGAGTGTGAGTGGGGGAGGGGCAGAGAGAGAGGGAGACACAGAATCCGAAGCAGGCTCCAGGCTCTGAGCTGTCAGCCCAGAGCCCGACACGGGGCTCAAACTCCCAAACTGCGAGATCATGACCTGAGCCGAAGTCGGACGCTCAACTGACTAAGCCACCCAGGCGCCCCGAAACAGTGATGAATTTTTAACTTGTGTGGCTCGTCTTTGCTTTTCCTATTGGGTGTGTGGTGCTAGGTGACCCGTGAAATGTAATAGCTATCACCGATTCTGTTTGAATGACTATTTTCTTTTAAATCTTTCATGATGAGAGCGGTCTTAAATGCATGATTTAAGAACATGTTGAAGAATAATTCATCGGCAGATAGATTATTATGTAAGTAGGAACATGATTATCTTTTAGAGATGAACTGTCTGCTTTCAGTAGAGAAGTTCTTGATTTATTAAGTTACCACAGTCTCCATTCAGCATAATGGTCTAGTTCGTACTTGAATTTGAATTATAAGCCTACTGGAAAATATTTTGGTCCAACTGAGCATATTTACTTGGCCTTAACATTACTTGGTTCAGATGTGTTGCTCTTTGTTACCTGGAACTTAAATTTAAGAACAGTGTAAAATAAAATGATAGATTTAAAAAACCATCTTCCGTAAGAGGTTGGAAGTGAACATGTTTTTCTGTGCTGTCCATTATGATAGTTGCTAGCCACAAGTGGTTATTCGTCACTTGAAACATAACTGGTTTGAGGAAACACTGATTTTAAGTAACCCATCTTGTAACTAGAGGCTACCATATGAGACAGAATAGTGTAGATTGTTTTCAGTCCCCTTGTGGAGGGGTCAGCAAAACTCCATGAGGCCAAGTTCAGCTCACCACCTGTTCTTGTAAATAAAGTTTTATTGGAATACAGCCGTGCTCATTGATTTATGTTTTGTCAGTGGCCGCTTTAGTGCTACAGAGGCAGGGCTGAGTGGTTGCAACACAGAATACATGGCTCACCAATTCTTACTATCCTAGACTGTTGACTGTCTGGTCCTACACAGAAAGACTGTTGGCTCCTGTCCTGCCCAATGAAAGAGAAATTGGCCCAATTCTACTTCCACAGTTGTTTGTTGCATTTTCTAAAACGCGCTTTGAAATGTTAAGCATTGTGGGAGAAAAATGGGGTCTATGGCTAATTTGGGGGAGATACAGAGTTATAAATAAGTAGGTTTTTCTTTAAGTTTATGCAATCTTTAATACATTTATTGTATTATAAATCTTAAAGAATTAGAGAATATTTGGTTAACCAAGCTTGACCCCTGAATTTCTTTTTTGATGAGTAACTCTTGGGATGGGGAACACAGATTTAGAAGTGGTGCCTTTAGAAGTATGGAGTTTTCCTCTTGGTTGATGTAAGAATAAAAACTGTATGAAAGAGAATGCTCAGAAAATAGAGAAATGCATGTTTAATTTTTAATTTATATTAAATCAGTAAATATTTGAGTGCTTTTAATTGGCCAGATTGCTATTATTATAGACAGTTGTAAATGACAACATATTCTCTACTCAAGTTTCTATTTTAGTGTAAATAACCGTTAAATCTTGACTTTGCCACAAAGGAAAAGTGTGAAGTGCTAAGTACATATAGCTAGGGAAAGAGCAAACTTTCTGTAAAGGACTAGATAGTAAATATTTCAGACTTTGCATGCTACGTGCTCTAGGTCACAACTGTTCAGTTTTGTCATTGTTATAAGAAAGCCATAGCTGATACACCACTCACGTCATACGTCCTTATACGTGTGCATCAATGTACCATATGTAAATACATACATACGTCTTTGTGCTCACATTAAGTATTCGGTAAAAATGACTATATAAGTCATAAAGTGTCAACAAAATTTTAGAGAACTGGTTATCAGGCATTTCCCGTTCTGTGAATACAGCGTACTGAACCAACAAATCAGTGATTTAAAAAAAGATTATAAAAAGGTTGCATTCTTGGAAATTTAAAAACTGCACTTATAAATAATTCAGGAGTCAAAGAGGGAATCACGTTGTAAATCAGAAAATATTTAGAACTGAACGATTAAAAAAATGCCTTGCATCAAAACTCATAGGAATATCTCAGGTAAGTCTGTAGCCTCCCTATTATACTGTAAAAAGAGAAAGGCTTAAAGGTAATGAGCTGTATCTGCAATTTAAGATGTTAGTAAAGAGCAAGAGAAGATCACCGTAAGTAGGGTCTTCAGAAAGACTCTAATGAGATAAACACAAACACATAAACAGAAAAAATTTCAAAAACCGCAATTTTGGGGAACGAGAAAAAGCTACGATAGAGAGCAGTGCTTATAATAATAGAATACTTTGAACAACTTGATGTAAACAAACTTGAAGCTTAGATGAAATGATTAATTACTTAGGAAAAATATAAAACCGTCGGAATCGTACTCAAGGAAATAGGAAACCTGAATCCCCCTACAACTATTAAAGAAGTGGTATCACTACGTAGAATTTCTCCTACAAAGAGAACACTAGATGCTCTTGCAATGCATATGGTCCGGTTTCGTCAAGCATTTAAAAGAACAGTTGCAATTTTATACATAGCCTTCCAGAAAATAAAAGTCAGTCCTTTTCAGTGTAGTTTGATGCTCATGTAACCTTCACCTCAAAACCATTCGGGGCAAAATGGTAAACATTACAGGCCAATCTTAGCTGTACACTGAGGGGTAAAATTCTTTACTGGATTTGGTTTGCCATTCTCTCATTAATGTAAAAAAAAAAAAAAATCATACATTGTGATCTAGTTGTGTTTAATTCCAGGAATGTAAACATGTGTTTCCTTTAAAAACAAATCCTGATAATATACTTCATCTCATTAACAGATAAAAGGGGGAAAAAACCCATACAATTTATCTAATTAGATGCAGAAAAGAAAAAAAATTGAAGGAGCAATTTATCAGTAAGCAACAATAGCAAAAAAACTTGGCGTCCTGGAATAGGAGTAATCTTTCTTAACCTGATAAGGTGCATCCACCACAACCTACGTGAGACATCCTACTTCCTGGTGAAGCGATAGAACATTTCTTTTAAAATACTCATGAGATACACATGTTCCCTGCCAGCAGCCCCTTTTGACATTTTACTAAAGGTGTTAGCTTCAGTGTGACAAGATAAACAAAAGATAAAAGGTATAAGGATTAAAATAAACAATTTTCCAGGCACCTGGGGGGCTCAGTTGAGCGTCCCACTCTTGATCTTGGCTCAGGTCATGATCTCATGGTTCATGAGTTTGAGCCCTGTATCGGGCTCTGTGCTGGCGGCCTGGAGCCTGCTTGAGATGCACTCCCTCTCCCACTCCCTCTCTTTCTGCCCCTCCTTCACTTGCGTGCGCGCTCTCTCTCTCAAAATAAACTTTAAAAAATAAAAGACAGCTTTCATGAATATGATAATGAGTGTCTATATAGAAGATGCAAGAAAATCAGATGAACCATAATTAGGAGTTAAGGTAGACTGGTAAAATGGTTTGTAAAAGGGAAAAAAGACATTACAGAGAATTGAAGGGCCATTACTTGTTTTCCTTTATCCCATTGCCTGAGAGAAAAACCGCCCTCTGGAATTTTTTATACTTTTGCTGTACCTGCGTATGTATCCAAAAGCTATATAAAAACTTATTTTGGATTTTTCCGAATGAAATCCCGTTGTTTGTATCTTTGTGCTGTCTGCTTTTTTCCACTCATATTTTTTGGCATTGAAATTCATAAATTTAGTTCTAGTTACTTGCTGTACAGAATTTCAAGCTTGGTGGTAGACATTTTGGATTATTTTGCATTTTTCATATTCTCGGAAGTGCTGTTGAAAACATCGTAGGTGCTTGTCTCTTAGGTACATGTGTAGGAATCTCTCAGGTATGTGCCCCGAAACAGCAATTGAGCTACTCAGTATTCTCTAATTCCTCACCAGGATGGTTCTACCAATTTCCCTCTCTCCAGGAGTGTGTGCAGATTGTTATTGTGTTTATTGCTTCGTATCCCCATCGATGCAGTTCCTCACCCTCCTTTTTTTGTGGGTGAAATTGTTCTAGACCAACCCCTTTGCTCCCCAAATGGGTGAACATGAATCCTTCCCTTGTTTTCTATTCCCTTTTTTTTTTTTTTTAGTTTTTATTCAAATTACAGCGAGTTAACATGCAGTGGAATATTAGTTTCAGGCGTACGATTCACTGGTTCAACACTTCGTCACCAGCAGATGATTCAACACCGTGCTCCTCACAAGCGCCCTCCTTAATCCCCATCACCTGTTTCCCCTCCGATAACCATTCTGGTTTCCCTTCATCAGTGACGACTTCATGAAGTCTAGGTTTTAAGAGCAGTAGTATTTGGTAATAGAAGGTACAGCTTATCTTGTCCGATTCTCCAAGCCCCTCCGTAGTTAGCTGTTTGGGGATCTCAAAAGAAAGTGCTCCTTCCTGGATGCCTCACTCCTGGAACATTGATTTTTGTCTCTGAATCACGAGTACCAGGAATCCCTCTTGGTTCCTTGGAAAAAAACCCAAAACACAAACATGAGCAAAATCTGATAGATTGAATTAGCTCATAGGGTACAAATTGCTGTGGCCGACTGGCACATGTGGGTCCTGTTGAACGTAATCACCGACCCTTCGACACGTGTGGCGGCGGCTGCCAGAGTCCGAAGCCAGGATCTGAGCGGGAGGGCGGTGCACGTGTAGTTTAAGGAATAACATAGAGATTAAATGTGTAATTGGAAATGATTTTGCAGAATAAAACTGAAGTCTGGTGTATCTCGAAAAGGAAATCACTGCAGACATATAAATCGCTTCCTGTTCGGCTGAATTACAATTTTAGCAGTAGACGAGACGGAACGGAGAGGTCTCCACCAAGAGATTCAGCTAGGGCTAAAAATCCTGCCGCGTGGAGGTAGAAGAGCTATAATGCCAAAGTGAATAGAAAAACAATGTCATTTCCTTCAAGTTAAACTTTTTGATTATAGTTGTATGGCGAGTTTTTATTTCATGGCTGTATACAGCTTCTTTATCGTTGTCTAATAGCATTTGAAGGCCTTTTACTTGCTATTCATGTGGCATTTACAAAGTTGGATACTAGATTTCAGTGTTAGGGGCTGATTATTTTTACATCTCTCTTTAAATTGGGTATTTTCTGTCCCATTGAATCCATGAGTTATAGCTTTTGTTATTGCAGTTCTCTCCACGGAGAATCGACAGGATAGTTTTGTGTGTAGGAAATGATTTGAAAAGTTTGGCAGAATAAAACTAAAATCTGCTTTTAAGGACAGAGGGGAGGACTTCGGTATTGACCCTGCAGACTCCATTCTTACTTGGCGTGACCTTGCCTTTGTTGTTGACGGTGGTTTTCTTACACATTCCTTGAATTTATTTTTGTTAGAATTCCATTATGAAATTTACCTAATTACTTACATTTTTCCATAGTTTCCTTTCATTCCTGCAGAATTGGAAAAATCAGAGCAGCCCTGAGGGGAATGTTTTAAGAAACACCCTTTTTTTTTTTTTTTTTTAATTCTTTCTGGGCTTGCCCTCCTCTGTCTCAATATCTTTACTTAAAATACACATAGTAGATAAAGACTCATAAAGGGAAAGGGAGGAGAAGGCTTCTTACATTTTTGCAGGATAGCAATTGGTGATGTGATGTGTGTTTAGGATTTAATATGCTAAACCTTTTTTTATCTATTTAATCTCCTTATGATGCATTGTTTATATTAGCTAATTTGTGGGTTGCCATATTTATATTATTGACTTAAATCATATAGAAATTGATTATTGGCTTGTAAGCTATGTGCAAGTCCTCAGCAAATAAGCATGTTATATTCATGAGAGCAGTGTTAGAATTTGTGGCTAGATGCCAATCCTATAAAAGCAGCTTTAGGAGCTGATAGACCACATGAGCACATACAGATTTTGAAAGGAGATTTCTCAACATACTTAAGATCTTGATGGCGTAAGTCCCCGTAATTAATTTCACTTAGATTTCTGGTTTTGTCTCTCAGTACGTGGGCATCACTGGCACTACTCTACACTCAGGACTTCAGTAAGTTTCTTTTCTTTTTAAGTTTATTTATTTAGAGAGAGCGTGAATGGGGGGTGGGGGGGGGGGGGAGAGAGAGAGAGAATATCCAAAGCAGATTCCTTGCTGTCAGTGCAGAGCCTGACATGGGGCTTGATCTCACAAACTGTGAGATCATCACCTGAGCCAAAATCAAGAGTCACCTGAGTAATTTTAAATGTTAAAATAGAACAGGCAGGTTGAGAGTGACTTTGGTAACTGGCCCAAGGTTGGTTAGGAGCGTGTGCTTACCTGTGTGAGTGTGATCCTGTGGGCTGCCGCCTGAACGGTGAGCTGAAGAATCTGGGAGGACAGCGTTGGGAGGGAAGAAGTGGAACAGACACTGGAATAGTCAGTTCATGCAAGGTGTTGTTACTCCTCCAAGAGCACCTTGATGTTATCAGGAAAGATCTGTTGTCTTCGGGGAGGGAGTGTGCCGGAATGGGTATCAGGACAGGGAGGTGGCGTGCAATTGGCAGGATGTTGGCGACCTTAGGTTTACCTTGTGAGTGTACTTGTTTAGGGTACTTGAAAACAATCTCATTAGGAAACTTGTTTGTTTTAAGCTCTCGAGCAGCGAAGAGTTACATTAACGTCAATAAACTTCGGTTGAATAGGGAGACCACGCCCTTCTATAGAAATTGTAGGATTTCAGGTTTTGTTAAAAAAAAAAAAATTAAAATTTCCTTTTTTGGCAGGATTCCCTAGGTGAGGCAGGGAGATTTCACGCTGCTGGTAAAAAGGTGATGCCTAGTGGTAGTCAGTAGGTGCCTTAAGACTTTGCTGGAACATGCAGAATAGCATTCTTCTGGACTACATCCAGAATTTTTATTAGGTTCTTGGATGATGGGAACGAGCTTGCTTAACCAGCCTCCCAGCCTTGAAATGGAAAGAACTCCCAATTCTCTAAATGGCAGCAATGTAATTAAAGACTTGAACTTGGGTTTGTTTTCCAGTAATGGCAGGTGAGGTTACCCTAACCAGCTTTCATACTGAAAATAAGTAAAACTGTTGAATATAATATTTTTAAAAGCATTGAAGAAAAGACAAGACAGTAAGGGATTCTCAGGAAAAACTGAAGGGATTGTGGGAATCCAGAGAGGCATATGGGATGCCTGGGATGATGAAGCTGCTGGGGGCCTTGGCAGGCCACAGTCCCAGAGTGAGACTGAGCCACAAGTAAGACTCATTTCCTGTGGGTTTGATGCCTGAGTTCTCTGCACGTGTATGGTCCAGGGACCCTGAAGCCATTCATCTCTAGTAGTAAAGTCAGTTGTTTTTATAGGAGGTCATTTTAATTCTAAGTGCAAAAAAAATGAGTTCACTGTCAAAAATAATAAAGCACAGGGGAAAAGATCCCTCAAGCAATTAGCACACATTAGAAACAAACTACAAAGATTAAAGATAACAGAATAATCAGATATAGAATGTGAAACAACCATACTAGGTTATAAAAAAAAAAATTGAAAATAAACCTAAAGATATCTGTAGGGAGCGGTAAACTATAGAAGATAGCATAGCAAATGTGGGAAATGATTGAATAGAATTTCTGGAAACGAAAAATACAGTAACTGGAAAATTAAATATATCTGGAGAAATAGAATAAGCATAAAATTTCTGGAAATGAGAAAATGAAAAATTCTAAGGATTTAACAGCATATTAGATAACACTCAAGAATGAGTTAGTGAAGTGAAAGGTAGGTAAGAAGGCTCTAGGACAGAAGTCAACATTTTTTTTTTCTGTGAAGGGCCAGGTAGTAAACATTTTAGACTTGGTGGGCCATGTATGGTCTCTGTTGTATATCCTTCTTTATTTTATTTAGGTCTTCAAAAATGTAAAAATAAATTCTTAGGTTACAAGTCATGTTAGGAACAGGCCATGGGATGGCTTTTGGCCCGTGGACGCTTCTTCCCTGGCTCCAATATAGAATACAGTGTAAAGAGGAAGAAGAGGAGAAAATACGGAAGAGGCTGAGGTATGGAGGACAGAAAGAGAAAGTTTGCCATGTACTTAATCCATCCTAGAAGGAGAGAGGAGAAGAATAGACCAGAGAAGTATCTGAGGAAATAAGAGCTAGGAATTTTCCACAAGCGATAAAGGCACTTTTCCATAGATTTGAAATGTACAGTAAATCCTAAACAAGATCAATGGAAACATGATCACCAAGAAACATCATTGTGAAACTTCAAACGTCATTTGGTATTTCCAAACCCCAAGCACAAAGACAAGATTTTGAAAGCAGGAGGCGACATAAGGGAAAGGTTTAGATTACTTCTGTGGGAGAGACAGGTGACTTCCTACCAGCAACACTGGAGCTAGAAGATAGTGGAATGGGATTTTCAATGCTGGAAGGAAATAACTGCCAACTGAGAGTTGTAAAGTCAGACGAATCTTTCAAGAATGATTTAAAATTTAAACACAGAAACATAGGTGAGAAAGCATCACCAGCTGACCCTTATTAGTGGAAAATTTAAAAGTTGCATTTTACCCAGAAAGAAAACGATCCTGGGTGGAACATCGGAGTTGTGCAAAGAAACAAAAAAGCAAAGTATATGTTAAATACGCGATAAGACCTAGATTACTATTGAATGTATCCGACACTATCTGTAGGAGGCAGTGAAGTTGATTTGGAATATAATACAACAATAGCCTACAAGTGGAGAAGAGAAGGAAGTACGTGTTTAAAATCCTCCCATTTAGAAATAGTTTTCAAGCACAAACAGCTTTACAGTTGGTAGGAATCTTAAGACGATAAACTATTGACTCAGTTTTTAATAGGATAATAGAACAAAATGTTAGAAATGGGCACTGTGAAGCATATTGCTTGATTCCTGTAATAAAGGGGAGAAAAGGGAAATCCGTGAACCAATTGTAACTTTTTACTGTTTTCAGTAAAGTTGTGTGAAACTATAGAGGGAAAAGAAACCTGAATTAATAGCAAAACCTTCAACGTACTGTTACGATGATAAGTAACTTGGAGGGAAGTTGAGTTGAGAATTGAGCAGTGTGCTTTCAGATGGGAAAAGAAGGGTTATTGAGGTCGCTGTCTGGGTTCTGTTTTAGTAGCCCCCTTGCTGTTGGAGTTCTTGGTCCCAGCATCTTCTCCAATAAACCCTTCATCCAGGGAATTCTTCTTATCCTGGTCATCTTTGATCTGTGCTCTTCTCCAGGACACAAGAAGGTACTTTGAGAAGTGTCAGGAGATGTTTCCTTCATAATTAGGAAAGACATTCTTTGTATAACTGTTATGTATTAATAAGCATGAAATCTGCAAAGCGTGTCAGATGTCAGATTTTTTATTCACAGGGCTACGTGTTGGTAGAGACACTGGAGGACAGATTAACCCTGAGATTTGGCCTATTTTTGATGGAGTCTGCCCATTTCTCTATTTTTTGTTTTCTTCAACCTTTTTTGCTACGTAGTGCTTTCTTATTTTCTTGGGTTTGTTAGAGTTAAGTGTACTTATTTTAAAATATTATCTGAGGCTGATAATGTCTGTAAATGTTGATCTTGGACGTTCATGAGATACCTTACAGAGGTGAGAGATCAGCTCCTTTCTCTTAAGTGCAGTTTTCTTGGGTTTTATTTAATGTATTCTTTTTATTGAAACATAATTCACATACAAATACAAATTTATCATAATGCATTCTTATTCTTGTATTATAAGACACATGCATTTGGAGTTTTATGTTTAAAAGTCCCCCCCCCCCCCGCAAAAAAAAAAAGACAAAAAGGAAATTCTTTCTCTAATCTTGTAGATTTTGTTTTCAATTGCATGCATGTGGCAAATAACTCACTATCTGTGAGTTCAGCACATGGGGCAAAATATATTTGCTGTAGGCTCTTTTCTCTAGGAACCTCATTAGGTCATTGATAGTTCTGAGTTTGTTGTAATGACCACGAGTAAATGATCCAAAATATCTTCTGTATATCCTCCCAGCCATCCTACCGTTTTAGACTGAGCCCATTTTTCTTCATTCTGGCTTAATCCTAGCTTGATGTTTACCAAATCCAGTCTTGATATCACCAAGAACATTGGCAGTGAGGGGTAGGAGGAAGGTAGGATTGCTTATGTGACAATGGATCCCTCTCTAGCAATGTGGAGCTCCGTTTTTTGTTGTTTTAAGTATCAAAAAGTTGTAGTCAGAAACAGAAATAGTAGAAAGCAAATTTGTGCTGAATCTTGAGTAAATTTACCCCAAAGTTTGATGTCTTTAAAATATATAGTGGGCCCTGAATTTTGTCCTGTGGTTGTGATTCAACCACACGTTGTGCGTTATTTTTTTTTTTTTTTTAACGTTTATTTATTTTTTTGAGACAGAGAGAGACAGAGCACGAACGGGGGAGGGTCAGAGAGAGAGGGAGACACAGAATCTGAAACAGGCTCCAGGCTCTGAGCGGTCAGCACAGAGCCCGACGCGGGGCTCGAACTCACAGACCACGAGATCATGACCTGAGCCGAAGTCGGCCGCCTAACCGACTGAGCCACCCAGGCGCCCCTGTTGTGCGTTATTTTTATACGTTAAGACCTTCAGGGAATTCATGTGCCAAGTGGGAGATGTGTCAGTAAAGTTAAGCAGATTTTTGGCAACTGGCAAATTTAGTTTCTTAAGACAAAACAAAGAAAGAAATAGGAATAGTCAGGATGAGATAAGCACCCAGGCCGAGAGAGATGATGAGAAGAAGTAAGGAGAAGAGACATCAGAAGAAAGTGGGAATGTTGAGGGGCCCTGGGTGGCTCAGTCGGTTGAACGTCTGACTCTTGATCTCGGCTCAGGTCATGATCACACGGTCATGAGATGGAGTCCCATGTCAGGCTCTGTGCTGGGTGTCAGGCCTGCTTGGGATCCTTTCTCTGCCTCTGCCCTTCCCCTGCTTGCACCCTCTCTGTCTCTGTCTCTCTCAGATAAATAAATTTAAAAGACATCATTTCTTGGTATGAGAGAGCTTTAAAATAGTTTGCATGTAAGTGGTGTTTAGGACACTCACTGAGTTGAAATCTCTAAGAAGCATCTTGTCCAGTGGAAACCTTTTTTCTACTTGAGTAGCATAACCATGTTTCTTTCCTCCTGCTGGTCTGTGTGAGCCCCTGATGCATGGCACTTAGGGCTTTGGAGAGATCACGGGTTAGGCCAACGGGCTATAGTTCTTTTATTGCTCGTGGTTTATGGATACAGTAGAGGAAAAGGAGAGAAATTTGGAGGAAATTTGCTTATGCCTGTGATGGGACTGGCTGTGTCTCCATTGCACACACAGAACTGCTGGGCTCAGAAATGACTTCGCAGAGTTCGCCCAAGTAAGTAGAATTGTTGGGACCGTCTCTCCTGGCTCTGAATGCTTGTGTGTTTGTTTCTCACTGTATCTGAGCTGTTTGAGTTAGACGAGCTGATTGAGTTGGAACCGTAACTGTCTGATTTTTTAACTGTAGATGAGTAAGCACTTTACCTTTTTCAATTTCATCTCAATTTGTATTTTGCTTTGTTGTTTAGGAGACCAAGTTAACCTTCCCGAGATACTTAATGTTAGTCTTGTTACGTGTTTTCAATGGCACCTCTATTGTGGAGTTTTGTGTGAAGGTTGAATGATGTACTTTCCCAGCACAAATTACAATATTTCCCCCAAATTATATGTACTAAAGGCAACTGAAGTTTGTGTGCAATTATGTGTTTATCACATTGGTGATTGGCTATTAGCTGGCTAAGTGCAAGTTGTGTGAATTATGCTTGCCTAGGGGTGGTCTTGCCTATGTGAGCTGCTTTCCTGAAATAGTCAATTTACCCAAATAAAGTCATTAGTGCAATTTTCCTGATGACCACCTCTGAGGTTTTTTGTTTTTTTTTTTTTTTTACTTTTTTCAGCTCCCGTAACTTTTATAATTATATCATTTTAAAAGAAATCCCTTCCATCTGCAGGAGTGCATTGCTTATGGCCTCCTTGAATCAGCCGAGGTCTATGAGGTTTTTTGCATTTGAACTATAAAACTATTTTTGCATACAAATATGAAAAGGTTGTGCCTTTCTTTCATGGCGTAAGGCAACTTCATGGCAACAGTGGATTGTGTGCAATCTGTTCTACGTATCACACTTTGGGGGACGTGGACTTTAGGCAGGCAGGGGTGGGCAGTGAGAAAATGTACACTTAGTGTTGGAAGGAAAAAGATTGGTTATAGATGCAAAGATGGTGTTTCCTTCGGCAAACAGAATTGGAGACTCTCTGTCAGCAGGGACACCGGCTGGAGTCCAGGAATCAAGAGACATGAGAAGTGGTAAATCATACGAGAAGATTTTTTACTTTATCAGATCCCTTTCTGAGGAAGGGCAGATGCAGTCTTTGAAATCACCAAGTGTTTGGAAAAGGGTACAGAGATGCAGTGGGACAAAAGTGACTTAAAATATATACTCTTCACGTGCGCGGTTTTCTGCACAGTGTGAAGTAATTGTCTAAAATTACAAGCCCTACGACAGTGATTGAACTCCAGCTGCTCATTGAGCCTTTCGGGTTTAAAAATACACAGGCCTCAGCAATTCAAAGATTATTAAATGACACCTTCTTGTGGGAAGCCCCATTAATGTGTTGGGGCAGTGGGTAGCGAAGGTCTTTGGGGAAGCAGGGGTGATGGGTGTCTCATTACAGTTTTGCTACTGCAGAGCTCTTATGGGTTGCTGCTCCTTCCCAAGAACCGAGATTTTGTCAACACTTTATTCCAGAGGACGTTTAAAAAAGCAGAGATCTCTTGCATCCCTTGACAGTTAGATTTTGCGTTGATCTCTGAAGAATAGAAATTAAACGAAATCGCTCATGAACCACAGACATGCATTGGTCCATAACTTGGTTATTTTCATTGAACCCCCACAACGGCCTATGATGGGACTGCCTCTGCTGGCTCCGAATGTTTGTTTGTTTTCCACTGTGTCTGAGCTGTTGTGAATTTTCAGATGTTTTAGAGTCAGATTGCCTCTAAAGCAGTTTTGAGTTGCCATTCCAACTTGAAGGGTTAAATAAGAGGTTTTATTCTTTGGTTCAGTGAATGTATTGAGCACCTGCTGGGTACGAAGTACACCTAGAGGCACTGGGCATAAGTGGTTAAAAATGACCTCGATGGTCCCTTACGTGGAGCTCCCAGTTTCACTGGAGGGACATGGACAGATGAAAATAAGTGAACCAACAAGATAACATAAATGCCTTGAAGGACAAGTAACAGGCTGGGATAGTAAGGAGTGATTTGGGGGGTAAAGGAGAGCGCCTTCTGATCCAGTGATCAAGGACTCTCTGTAAGGAGGTGACTTTTGGCCTGAGAACCAGCGGTGACAAGGTAGGGCCAGGACAGGAGCATGCAGGCCGGAGGAAACGGCCAGTGCGGCCCTCTCTGCTCCAGGTAGTATACTGGCGGAACACAGAAGCTGTGATGAGGCCGAGCCTAGCGAGCGAGGCTTCCTAGTCCTGGAGGCGGTCAAGAAGCAAGCAAGGGAAGAGCACGCCACACGGGGTCCTATAGGACGTGGAAGGAGGCAGGACTGTTCTAAATGCAGTGTGGCCTCTAATCGATGGTACTGTCATTTCCCGAGATGGGGAAGTTTCTGCACGTGGGTGGGCAAGGCGTTCTCTCCTTTGGTCACTCTGATTGAATGTCTAGACCTCGGTGTACCGATGTATACTCGGTTCTGTTGGGTTCAGACTTGACTATGACTCACAAGTTCTCTGAGTCAGGATGTATAAGTGGATGGATTATCTGGCCGTGAAAATTCTTTGTCTAATAAAGAGGAAGAAATTCAAATATATCACTGAAGAAAATCAGCAAAACATGAAGGAAAGACAAAGGACCAGAGAAAATCTTTAGGAACAACCACAAAACATAATAAAATGACAAAAAATACATACCTATTAATAATTACTTTGAATGTAAATGGACTAAATTCTCCAATAAAAGACATAGGGTAACAGAATAGATTAAAAAACAACAACAACAACAACAACAAGACCTGGGATGCCTGGGTGGCTCAGTTGGTTAAGCGTCTGACTTCAGTTCAGGTCATGATGTCGTGGTTTGTGAGTTCGAGCCCCACACCGGGCTCTGTGCTGACAGCTCAGAGCCTGGAGTCTGCTTCAGATTCTGTCTCTCTCTCTGCCCGTTCCCCCACTCATGCTCTGCCCCTCTCTGTCTCAAAAATAAACAAACACTAAAAAAAAAACAAAAAACAAACAAACCATGTATATACTGCCAAAAGAGACCCACTTTAGACCTAAAGACATCTACAGACTCACAGTGAGGGGACGGAGAAACATTTATCATGCAAATGGATGTCAAAAGAAAGCTGGGGTAGCAATACTTATATGGTACAAAATAGACTTTAAAACAAAGACTGTAACAAGAGGCAAAGAAGGACACTATATAATAATAAGGGGGACAATCCAACAAGGTATAACAAGTGTAAATATTTATGCATCCAATATGGAAGCACCGAAATATATAAAACAGTTGATAACAAACATAAAGGAACATAAATGATAATACAATAAGTGTAGGGGACTTTAACCCTCCACTCACATCAATGGACAGATCATCTAAACAGAAAACCAACAAGGAAACGATGGCTTTGAATGACACTGGACCAGATGGATTTAACAGGTGTATTCAGAACGTTGTATCCTAAAACAGCAAAGTACACATTCTTTTCAAGTGCACACAGAACATTCTCCAGAATAGATCACGAATTAGCCTACAGAGCAGCCTCAACAAACGTGAGAAGATCGAAGTCATTCCATGCATCTTTTCTGACCACAATGCTATGAAACTAGAAGTCAACCACAGAAGATAACGAACACATGGGGGTAAATAATATGCTGCTAAATAGTTAATGGGTCAACCAAGAAATAAAAGGAGGAATTAAAAATTACATGGAAACAAATGAAAATGAATACACAACAAAGATGTGTATTAGATGCAGCAAAGCTATCCTAAGAGAGAAATTTATAGCATACAGTCCTACCTCAAGAAGCAAGAAAAAATCTCAAATATCCTAACCTTACATCTAAAGGAGCTACAAAAAAGAACAAACAAAACCTAAAACCAGCAGAAGGAAGGAAATAATGAAGATTTGAACAGAAATAAATGATATAGAACCTAAAAAAAAAAAAAAACCCAGTAAAACATATCAATGAAACCAGGAACTGGTTCTTTGAAAAAAATAAAATTGATAAACCTCTGTCTACACTTATCACAAAAAAGAGAAAGGACTCAAATTACAAACAAGAGAAGAGAAATAACACCACAGAAATACAATTAGAAGAGAATATTATGAAAAAACTATATGCCAACAAATCGGACAACCTAGAAGAAACGGGCAAGTTCCTAGAAAACCTCTAAACCAGCAAAACTGAAACAGGAAGATATAGAAAGTTTGAACAGATCAATAATCAGCATAGAAATTGAATCAGTAATCAAAAATCTCCCAACAAACAAAAGTCCAGGACCAGATGTTTTCACAGGTGAATTCTACCAAACATTGAGTTAATACCTATTCTTTATTCTGAAAAATACAAAGGGGAGGATAACTTCCAAAGTATTCTGTGAGGCTAATGTTATCCTGATATGAAAGCCAGAAAAAGGCACTAAAGACACTAAAAAAGAGAACTACAGGCCAATATCCCTGATAAACGTAGATGTAAAAATCTTCAATAAAATGCTAGCAAACCAAATTCAACAGTACATTAAAAAATCATTCACCACGATCAAGTGGGACTTATTCCTGGGTTGCAAGGGTGGTTCAATATTTACAAATCAAACAACATGATACATTACGTCAATAAGAGAAAGGATAAGAGCCAGATTATCATTGCAATAGACACAGAAAAAGCATCTGACAAAATACAACATCCATTCTTGATAAAAACTCTCAACAAAGCAGGTTTAGAGGGCACATACCTCAACATAATAAGACCCATATATGAAAAACTCACAGCTAATGCCATCCTCAATGGAGATAAACTGAGAGCTTTTCCACTAAGTTCAGAAACGAGACAAGGATGTCCACTCCCACCACTTTTATTCAACATGATACTGGAAGTCCTAGCTACTGTAGTCAGACAACAAAAGGAAATGGAGGGCATCCAAATCAGGGGGAAGTAAAACTTTCACTGTTTGCAGATGACATGATACTATAGGTAGAAAACCCCCAAAAAACTCCACCTGAGAACTTCTAGAACTGATAAACAAGTTCAGTAAAGTTGCAGGATGAAGAAGCAATGTACAGAAATCTGTTGCATTTCTGTCCACCAATGACGAATCAGAAGCAAAAGAAAGCAATCCCCTTTACGATTGCACCAAAACCCGTAAGACACCTAGAAATAAACCTAACCGAAGAGGTGAAAGATCTGTACTCTGAAAACTATAAAACAGCGATGAAAGAAATTGAAGATGACACAAAGGGAAAGATTCCATGCTCACGGATTGGAAGGACAAATGTTAAAATGTCTACAGTACCCAAAGCATTCTACGCATTTAATGAAATCTCTATCAAAATACCGGCAACATTTTTCACAGAACTAGAACAAACAATTGTAAAATTCACATGGAACCACAAAAGACCTCGAATAGCCAAAGCAATGTTGAAAAAGGAAAGCAAGGCTGGAGGCATCAAAATTCCAGACTTCAAACTAAATTACAAAAGTGTAGTGATCAAAACAGTATGGTACTGACACAAAAATAGACACATAAATCGATAGAACAGAATAGAAAACCCAGAAATGAACTCATAACCATATGGTCAAGTAATCTTCGACAAAGTAGGAAAGAATGGGAAAAGGACGGTCTCTTCAACAAATGGTGATGGAAAAACTGGACCACTTTCTTACACCATACACAAAAATAAATTCAAAATGGATGAAAGACCTAACTGTGAAACCTGAACCCATAGAAATCCTAGAAGAGAACCCAGGCAGTAATTTCTCTGACATCGACTGTAGCAACTTCTTACTAGATACGTCTCCTGAGGCAAGGGTAACGAAATGAAAAATTATTGGGACTACATCAAAATAGAAAACTTCTGCACAGTGAAGGAAATAACAAAACTAAAAGACAACCTACAGAATGCAAGAAGATATTTGCAAATGACATAACCAATAAAGGGTTAGTATCCAAAATATACAAAGAACTTATAAAAACACCCAAAAAATGAATAATCCCGTTAAAAATTGGGCAGAAGATAGGAACAGACATTTCTCTAAAGAAGACATACAGATGGCCAACAAACACATAAAAAAGTGCTCATCGTCACTTAGGGAAATGCAAATCAAAACTACCATGAGATATCACCTCATACCTGTTAGGGTGGCTAAAATCAACAACACAAGAAACGACACATATTGGCAAGGATGTGGAGAAAGGGGAACCCTCTCGCACTGTCGGTGGGAATTCAAACTGGTGCAGCTGCTCTGGAAAACTCTACGAAGACCCCTCAGAAAGTTAAAATGGAACTACCCTATGGTCCAACAATCACATTGTGGGGTATTTACCCAAAGAATACAAAAATACTGATTTGAAGGGTTAGCAGCAGCATTTACAACAGCCAAGGTATGGATGCAGTTCAAGTGTCCATCATTAGATAAATGGACAAAGAAGATGTGGGGTGTGCATGTGTAATGGACTATTATTTGGCCATGAAAAAGAATGGTATCTTTGAATTTGCAAGGACATGGATGGAGCTAGAGAGTGTAATGCTGAGCGAAATAAATCCGAGAAAGACAAATATGATTTCACTCATATGTGGAATTTAAGATACAAGCAAGGGGGGAAAAGACAAATCAAGAAACAGGCTCTTAATTATAGAGAACAAACTGATGGTTACCAGATGGGAGGTGGGTGGGTGTGTGTGTGGGGGGGGGGGGGGGTTAAACAGGTGATGGGGATTAAGGAGCGCACTTACGATGAGCACCGAGGTATGAAATTGTTGAATCACTATATTGTACATCTGACCTCCGGATAGAAGAATTCTATAATTTACATACCTAAAGGCATTGTAGGGTGTGACTAGGTCTGTGTGACAGACTCCTGCAAAGGCTGGATGGACACTCCTATGGCTCCCACCCTTGTTGAATTAGGCGCCCATGCTATCGGCCTCAAATAATCTTTATAGCCCTTCACTTTAGACCAACCTTTTTCTGACCCACAGGTTTTTGTTTTTTTCCCTTGAGGTTAATTCCTTCAGCCAAATTAATGTCGAGGCCCAGTGGCCCGGGAGCCATTCATTGTCTTTAATGTAATGTCATGCAACTTTGCTTCGATCCTTGATGTCGATCATACTGCATTTTCAAGTTCTAGAATCTCCAACCTCTGAAACGCCACTCTAGGGCTCTGTTTCTGCTGTCCACACTTGCAAATACACCACCTTGATTTCATTTCTTCCTGCCTTTGTTCATCCTGATCCGTTTGTGAATACCCTTCCCTCCTCTCCTAACTCATTTTGAGCCACACTGGCTGCACTAGTCTGTTCCAGCTGCTGTAACAAAGTACCATGGGCTGGGGGTCTTAAACTACAGAAATTTATTGTCTCTCAGTTCTGGAGCCTGGAGGTCCAAGATGAAGGTGTCTGCGGGATGGGTTCCTTCTGGAGGCTCTGAAGGAGAATTTGTTCTCAGCTTTCCTCGTAGCTTCTAAGTTGGCCTGAGACACTCCTTGGCTTGGAGATGGCCGTCTTCTCATCGTGTCATCTTCACACTGTTTCCCCGCTGTATGTGTCTGTGTCCAGATTTCCCATTTTCCTAAGGACAGCAGTCATTTTGGATTAGGGCCCCCTTGTGATGACCTCTGCAAGGACTCTACATCCAAATAAGGTCAGATTGTGAAGTACTGGGGGTTAGGGTTCTAACAGAGCTTTTACTGTGGGACACGATTCGCTGTCTCTTCTCCGGTTTCTCAGCGCAGATGTTAAGTGGCCAACATCTTGGTCTCTTGTTTGACCCTTGGGGATGGTTACCTCTCCTACAGGACAGTACGATCTTGCTGTGGCTTATCAGTCGTGTCCCTGTAACTCTTCCATCATGTTTATCCTCTGATTTGTCTGTCACTCTCACTAGTGCATCGTCGTCTTGAGGACAGGGTCCGGGATCAGCTCGGTATCCTCTCCCTGGGCACTTAGAGAATGCTCACAGGGTAACTGTATGGTATCATCGAGTGTACGTGTTGGCTAAACACTGCCGTGGTCTCCAGTCCAGGCATAGTTTGACTCAACAAACTTATTTTTTGGAAGAGCTAGTCCTATAATTCAAGAGAATAGAGGTTTTAAAATTTTTTTAGAAATTAAGACCAGTTAAAACGATAGAATGCAAGCTTAGGTGACGTCAAGTATAAAAGATGAAAAATAATTTTTTTCTTGTGAAATTAAGGCTGCGGTAGGTTCAGTTTAACAACCATCACCATACATAGTTACAAAAATACTTGTGATTAGAACTACTTTCTTAGCAACTTTCAAATAAACACTGCAGTGTTAATTAAAGTCACTATCCTGTACATTACACCTCTATGACTTATTAATTTTGTAACTGGAAGTTTTTACCATTTGATCCATTTCACCCACCCCTGATTCCACACCTCTAGAAAGCACCAGTCTGTTCTCGGTATCTGTGATCTGATATTTTTTTAAGTTTGTTTTTACATTCCACACGTGACATCGCCTAGTATGTCTTTCTCTATGTGCCTTATTTCACTTAGCAAAATGCCCTCAAAGCCTCGAGGTCCATGCATGGTGTTGCAAATGGCAAGATCTCCTTTGTTATGGCTAAATAATATTTCATGGTATATGCGTGTGTGCATTTTGCACACGGCAATGAACTTGAGGATGCAGATACCTTTTCAAGATGGTGATTTCGTTCTCTTCAGATATCTTTCTTTCTTTCTTTCTTTCTTTCTATCTATCTATCTATCTATCTATCTGTCCATCCCACCACTGGACTGCTGGGTCACGTGACAGTTCTGTTTTTAACTTTTTGAGGAATATTAATACTATTTTCCATGGTGGGTGCACCAATTTAAATTCCCACCAACTGTGCACAAGTGTTCCTTTTTCTCCACATCCTCACTGATACTTGTTTTATTTTTTGATAACAGCCATTCTGACAGGTGGTAGGTGCCCAGGTGCCGCCTCATTTTGGTTTTGATTTGCATTTCCCTGATGATTAGTGATGTTGAACATCTTTGCATACACCTGTTGTCTGTCCGGATGTTCTGTTTGGAAAAATGTCTCTTCAGCTCCTCTGCCTATTTTTTTTAATTGGATTGTTTCTGCTTGTTTGTTTTGTTAGTGTTTTTGTTTTTGTTTTGTTTTTGCTATTGAGTTTTACGTGTTCTTTATATCTTTTGGATATTAGTTCCTTATCATATGTGATCTGAAAATATTTTCTCCCATTCAGTAGGTTGCCTTTTCACCTTGTTGATGGTTTTCTCTGCAGCAGCTTTTTGGCTTCACGCAGTCCCACTTGCTTATTTTTGCATTTGTTGTCTTTGCTTTTGGTGTCAGATCCGGAAAAAAACATCACCAACATTGACATGGAAGAGCTTACCACTTATGTTTTCCTCTAGGAGTTTCATGGTTTCAGGTCTTTAATCCATTTTGAGTTCGTTTTTGTGTATGTTGTAAGAAAGTGGTCCAGCCTCGTTCTTTTGCCTGTGGCTGCCCAGTCTTCCCAACACCATTTATTGAAGAGACTCTGTCCCCATTGTATATTCTTAGCTCCTTTGTCATCTACTAATTGGCCATATGGGCGTGGGTTTATCTCTGGGCTCTCTGTTCCATTGCTCTAGGTGGCTGTTTTGGGGCCATACCATACTGTTTTGATAACTAGCTTTTTAGTATAGTTTGAAGTCGGGGAGCTTTGTTGTTATCGATACTGCTTTGGCCTTTTGGGGTCTCTTGTCATTCCATACGAATTTTAGGATTGTTCTATTTCTGTGAAACTTGACATGCCATTGGAATTTTCGCAGTGATGGCGTTGAATGTGGACACTGCTTTGGGGAGTAGGGACACTTCAACAGTATTCTTCCAACCCATGAGCAATGGAATATCTTTCCCTTTATTTGTCTCTTCTTCAGTTGATTACTGTCTTGCAGTTTTCAAGGTACAGGTATTTCCCCTCCTTAGTTAAATATTTTTCCTAAGTATTTTATTCTTTTTGATGTAATTGTAAAATGGGATTATCGTCTTAGTTTCTCTTTCTGATAATTTATCAGTGTATAGAAACACCATAGGTTTTTGTATATTGATTTTTGCATCCTGAAAGTTTTCTGAAGGGTTTTTTTTGTTTTTTTTTTTTTTGGTGGAGTCTTTAGGGTTCTGTCTATATAGTCTCTTGTCCCCTGCAGATAGTGACCCTTGTATTTCTCTCTTTTTGATTTGGGTCTTTTTACTTTCTCTTGCTAAATTATTTTCTTTAATCAGTCATTTGATCTTGTAGATGGTCTTCATAAATGCCTTTCTTCCAGTCTTCTTTCGGAATATTCTTTCATTTTGAAACACTAGCTCAAAATATCTTCTTTTATCTGCTATTTGAAGAGTTGCCAAGTATTTCGCAGTAGGCTACACGATCCATATGATATGTTGAAAACCACGTGGGTTGTGGAGAGACTGTTCTGGTGTGAATGAGATGGCATGAACCAGTAAGAGGGCCCATCCGAGTGTCCTACGTGCTCACCTTTCCTCAACGGTCACCCACCCCCTCTCCCACCCACCGACTTTCCCTCTGCTTTCTCTCTCTGCTCAGGCCAGCGTGGCTTCAATTTTCCTGCATAAAACCCCTGACCTCCAAGGAATAAATGCTGGTTTAACACACAGCATAAATGGCCCTGTTTTCTATGACAACTTTAAACTAATACTTGTATTTTGATAATTGAGAGAGAACTTCAGATGTGGGGAGAACGGGGTAATGTAATATTGCAGTTCCTATGGCAGCCGCAGTTTAATTTTATGGCAAGATCAATGACTTTAGAAATGGTGATGTATTTATAACACTGAAAGCTTTGTGTTGGCAATTCCTTTCAAAGAAAGCGATTCTCATTATTCTATCGTAGACGTGCCCACCACCCTCAGGCTGTTAAAGACACTTTGTTTTGTTTTGTTTTGTTTTTTCTTTAACCTTCCCTGAGCAGGGGACGGGGAGGGAAAACCAGGCGTAGGATTCTTTTGTGCTTGCTTCTAGTGTTTTATTTCTAAGTGAATTGAGACCATATGGTCCTATAAACCCAAAGCTAGGTGGTTCAGAGATTTAATTTTGTGGCCTTGAAATGTTTCTAGTTTTGCCCGCAATTAGTGGAATATAATGTGCTCACAGAACAATTTATAACTCACACACCCCACTGGCGAAAGAGCCCGCTCCAGGTACTGTGATGTATCCAAGAGAAGTGGGAGATCTCCACAGAGATGACTAATCGGTGGAGACTAAGCCCTCTCCCTTGTTCGTGTGACAACATTCGTCGGGTGTGACGCTTACTTCGCAGTGTCAGGTTTCCCCGCCTATATGCTCAGCCCTAATCCTCGCTTCCCGTGCATCCGTGTTCATACCCTCACGGATGAAGCTTGGCTTCAGGCTAACAGTTTGAAGTGACGGAGCTGTGGTTTGCTAAAGGCAGCTTTGGGCTGCTTATGTTCGCTTCTGAATAGGAAGAGCTTCCAAATATGTCCTGGAGGGAATGGTTCTACAGGAAATCTTGAGACAGCTCTTATGTTGATACATGTAAAATATGCTTCTTAATAATACATGTTCGTGATAATCAGATAAATGGAGTGTTGACTGATAACTTGAGCAATGTGATTGGCTAATGAACAGGATGTTTATTCTCTATTAATACTCTGGACATACCAAAGGAAACTGCATCATCTGTTGAAAAAAAGGTCCTTGGGGTCCTATTTTTCAGCCTTCATTTTAATTTACAAGAGCAGGGATTGCTTCTGGGACCGACTTGGAGTAGTTTCTGGGGATGATGTCTGATTTAAAGACCGTTGGCTGTGCCAGGGGCTATAGGCTTCACCTGTGAAATGCCAGGGTGCCTCTCTTGTCAGAGCTTAATTACATTATTTGCATCTTGAATTGTTGAAGGTGGGTTGTCTGAGACGTTGAGAGAGATCTGCTTTTTAGTTTCTGACCAAGCAAGGGAATGATGGTTACATGAGACACTACCATACCTGTGCTTTTCGCGTGGGGAAGAGCGGTCTTTGGAACTTAGGTTAGTGCCGTCCGGCAGGACATTCTGTGACGATGGAGTTGTTCCTTTGTGCCGTGTAAGAGGACAACCCCTGGTCACGTCTGGGTAGTGCAACTGAAGAACTAATTTTGTAATTAAATCGAAATGTAGGTGTAATAACGAGCCACAGGTGGCTGATAGCTACCATCGTTGCACAGTGTGGACACAGAAGACTGAAGACTGTTCTACCTCAGTGGTTCAGAATACATTGAGTGTACTTGGCTCCTCTCCAGGGTAAATTTATGTCTGTGGTCTTAAGTTGATTTGAGAAGAGGCTTATTATGCGTTTGGGGTCATCTAAACTTGATGCAGCATTATTTTTTTGTCAACGGCTGGTTGATGATCGTGTTGATCCTACAAGAAAATGCTTGCTGCTTACATGTGAAGAAGAATTTGGTGGGCTCCGGCTTCATTCACAAGGTCAAGAGGACAAATGCTATGCCCGCATTAGGCGTTATGCTTTCTCGGTTGATGCTTTTACCATACGGTGACCCGTGGACGTTGTTCGTGTGTTTAAAGGTATCTTAAAAATGCTGCCACCGTCAATGTAGGAGTCCTTCCTCCACTTCTTCAGCTTTCTGTATTATTCTCAAATCCCTTGGTTTTTGCCCTAAAACTCTTCTTCTTCACCCACCAAAAAAAAAACTCCTTCGACCACGGCTGGGGTTTACCTGGTTGGCTTGTGCAGCAGGCCACGAGTGAGATCATAGCGTAAGAGCAGCTCATTGGGGGAGACACAGAATCCCAAGCAGGATCCAGGCTCTGAGCCGTCAGCACAGAGCCCGACGCGGGGCTCGAACCCACGAACCGGAAATCATGACCTGAGCCAAAGTTGGACGCTCAACCGACTGAGCCACCCAGGAGCCCCTGTAATTCAGCCTTTTAAGGGAAAGCACAGAGTCATGGGAATATAGTGTCTACGAATGTTTCACTGACTCCCGAAGTCCTGAAGAAGAAGATCCTGAAGATTTGTTCAAGTCTCTGCCTATTCCCATTAGCAAAGCAAAATGAGGTTAGATTTCTCTTGAGCCTGCTGATAGACTCTCTGGCAACTTTCAGAGAATGATCTACATCTAGTCAGGTGTGCTGTCTTTTACAAAGGCAAGGTTTTGCTTCTTAAGTATACACAGCAAGTAAGTAATTACTGCTCTTTCAGAATGGCATGTAAAGAAATTTCTTCCTTCCTGTAGGACTCATTTTATATCCATATTCTCTGTTCATGAGTATGTTTTTAAGGGGATTCATCTTCCAGAATGATTTCTAAGAATCTAGGGGTGGAGAATGTACATCATCAGCCTCAGAATATCTCATTTGAATTCCAGCCTTGCTTTTTTTTCCCCCCCAAAAGAGAAAGAGAATGCACCAGGGAGCATGCATAATATCAACTCTTTGTCGTCTTCAGAGGCTTACATGGGGGCATCAAACTTAATTTCTTACTATGCCCTTTCAACCACAGCAATAAAATAAGCATGGTGAGCTTCATTACGATGATGATGTCGTACCCCCCTTAGGCAGGCATGTCTGTGGTGCAAACACCTCGCAAATATTTTTTGTGTTGTTGACGGAAAAGCCACCCGACTATTTAAAGTGGGCAGGGGGGAGAAATGAACTTTAATGCTGTATCTACAAATCTCCTGGAAACTTCACCAGGAAAATGTAAGAATCTAAAGCAGATTAACTCAGTCAAGCTTGACACACACGTGAGCCGTCTCTACTTTCCGTTGGTTGTTTCAGGAGACAGCATCTCAAAATGAGTTGTCAGAAGAGCCGTCAGCGTCTCTCCAGGGACTGTTACTACAATCAGGAACTGTGCTCCTGATGGAGTAGGCCTCAAATAAATTGGACCCATGAATATTAATGATTTCTTAAAAGTCATACCTAGTAACTACATCACTAGCCCTTCAGAATGGGGCCATTATGCTCTATCTGTGCGAAGTGCCGTTAGAGTGAACGTGTTTCTCGGGCCCAGAAAGCGACCGTTCGCAACTAAGCTTCTAACAAGTTCTGCTCCCGTCCTAAAACTGAGCTACACAAAAATTCACAATGCCTTGAGTCATAGTTAGTCTTAAGGCTTTTAAATGATGCCTGAAATGATCTCTCGCGACTCCCCTCGGAAGTTTGAACTGATGCAGTTTTCTTTTAAATGCCCCTGTGCCACATGGTGGCACTCGAAAGTAAGTCTATGTGTCTTTGTCCTGCCCTCCCTCCTGTGGAGGTGGGGGTGGTGGGTGGTTCGTTGCCAGTGACAGATCTCTGCGAGAAGACCTGTACCAAGCACTTCTTGCGCTGGCCTTCTCCAAAGCGGTTCAAGTTTATTCAGAATTGCCATTTTCCCCCATAGGATATATATTTTTTAATATGAAATTTATTACCAAATTGGTTTCCATACAACACCCAGTGCTCATCCCAACAGGTGCCCTCCTCAATACCCATCACCCACCCTCCCCTCCCTCCCACCCCCCATCAACCCTCAGTTTGTTCTCAGTTTTTAAGAGTCTCTTATGCTTTGGCTCCCTCCCTTTTTTTTTCCCCCCTTCCCCTCCCTCGTGGTCTTCTGTTAAGTTTCTCAGGATCCACATAAGAGTGAAAACATATGGTATCGGTCTTTCTCTGGCTGACTTATTTCACTTAGCATCACACTCTCCAGTTCCATCCACGTTGCTACAAAAGGCCGGATTTCATTCTTTCTCATTGCCAAGTAGTATTCCATTGTGCATATAAACCACGATTTCTTTATCCATTCATCAGTTGCTGGACATTTAGGCTCTTTCCATAATTTGGCTATTGTTGAAAGTGCTGCTATAAACATTGGGGTACAAGTGCCCTGATGCATCAGCACTCCTGTGTCACTTGGGTAAATTCCTAGCAGTGCTATTGCTGGGTCATAGGGTAGGTCTATTTTTAATTTTTTGAGGAACCCCCACACTGTTTTCCAGAGCGGCTGCACCAGTTTGCATTCCCACCAACAGTGCAAGAGGGTTCCCGTTTCTCCACATCCTCTCCAGCATCTATAGTCTCCTGATTTGTTCATCTTAGCCACTCTGAGTGGCCTGAGGTGATATCTCAGTGTGGTTTTGATTCGTATTTCCCTGATGAGGAGTAACGTTGAGCATCGTTTCATGTGCCTGTTGGCCATCCGGATGTCTTCTTTTTTTTATTTTTTATTTTTTTTTAAACATTTATTTTTGAGACAGAGAGAGACAGAGCATGAACAGGGGAGGGGCAGAGAGAGAGAGGGAGACACAGAATCTGAAACAGGCTCCAGACTCTGAGCGGTCAGCACAGAGCCCGACGCGGGGCTCGAACTCACAGACCATGAGATCATGACCTGAGCCGAAGTCGGATGCTTAACCGACCAAGCCACCCAGGCGCCCCCGGATGTCTTCTTTAGAGAAGTGTCTATTCATGTCCTCTGCCCATTTCTTCACTGGATTATTTGTTTTTTGGGTGTGGAGTTTGGTGAGTTCTTTATAGATTTTGGATACTAGCCCTTTGTCCGATATGTCATTTGCAAATGTCTTTTCCCAGCATTGCCATTTTAACTCTCTGGTCTCTGACCACCAATCAGCCTCCCGGAGGCTTAGGACCACGAAGGCTAACCTCCTTGACACTTACCATAGTGGTTAGCAATTGGTTTACAAGCCATAAAAGCCATTATCAGATCATTAGCGAGGACTCTTTTTTTTTTTTTTTTTTTTTTTTGGAAGGCTTAAAGGTATCTCCTGAAATTGCTCTGAGGAATGTCCCTTCTAATTTAAAAGAAGTACAGGAGCAAAACAAGGAAAAAAGTTAATTTGCATTAACCTGTGTGTGCTGTTTCAGTGTCATCAGCGTGGGCAACTTGTGCTGTGTGCCAGGGACTTTGCTCTGTGCTGGGGCACAAAATCAGAACCTGCTCATGGATGGAGTTCAGTCTAAGGGAGGAGGACCCACATATCATTTTATTTTTTAATTTTTAATGTTACTAAATAAACGCGGGCACACCAGTGGGGCAGGGGCAGAGAGAGGGAGAGAGAGGAACCCACCCAGATGTGTGATTTGAATTCATGAATCGTGAGATCATGACCTGAGCTGAAATCAAGAGTCGGGCACCTAACCAACTAAGCCACCAGGCCCCCCGGGGACCCACATACCATTTTAAAAGTGAAAACTCATAACCAGATCATGAGAGTGCCGTGGAAATAAAGGGGAAAGCAGGACAAGAACATGCTAAAATAGGGGACTGTTAAGCCTGACAAAATGAGTTGGAGAGGAAGCACGCGGGGGAAAATGAGGAATGAGAAACCATTCCGTAAAGGATATTGAGTAGTTTGGGGGATGTTTCGCTAGATATTTCTACTGCAGGCTGTAAATATGTGTTCCGTGTGAAAGGGCAGTTGTGGCTAAGTGAGCCTGAGGGCGAAACATCTCAGATTCCCCTTTTGGAGACACTCAGAGCACATAACTGTTTTTTAAAGTGTCTGAGATGTCCCCCCCCCCGCCAAGAAACCAGCTTACGTTGATCTCATCCAGTGTTGCCTGAATGTAGTCGCGCACGGAATCCTTGTGCTGTTGCTCAGAATGATTTCTGATCAGAGGCTCAGGAAGTGTTGCCTGCCGGTGGTGGACGAGGGGCTGCAAAACTTGGCCCAGGCGAGACGCTAGGGAGTATTCTAGGCCACGCTCCAATTTTGAATGTTTCCTTTGTGTAAAAACGTTACAGTGTCTTCACATCCCCTATCAGAGGCAGAATTGCTGTAATTACTCTGAGGCCCTCTGCTTTGGAGAGACATAAAAGCAAGCGGCTGGCCCCTGAGTCAGCAGCATAAGCTATCTCGATACTGGGGCCATTGCTGTAAATGGAACTTTTGCACAATTCTTTAAGCAAGGAGAACTCTCCCTAGTGTCCTGTGGGGATTCGGCGAAGCTTCCTGTCCAGATTTGCATGCCCGGAGGCTGGATGAGGGCAGGGGAAATGATGGTGCCGGGATTACAGAATGATGGAGATCCAGTGCTGAGACCTCAGGGATTGGCGGGGAAGACGCAGAAAGAGCTGGGTCGTGGATTTGGAGGATAGAGAAGGAATATCTTGGAATTCGGAAAGCTTTTCGTCTGGGGCAACGTAGTATCAAATTCTCTCACTCAGATCAGGGCCTTTTAAAAAATTCCCTGCTGTGTCTCCCCCTAGAGGCTTGCCTGGCACAGAGTAGATGTCAAGAAATACGAGTTGACTGATTAAATTATGTTTTATAATGTACAAAGCCCTTAGTATTAATGACCGCCTGCAGTGCACGAGTAATGTCTTTGTTTTGCCATGCTTGTGCAAACCTCATGAAGTCCCATGGTGACTTATGCTGCCGCATTTAAGGTTTGTTAATTGTCGCCTTTAGGTTATTTGCTACCTCGAATTTATCTCATGTTCTTGGTTTTCCTGAAGATGCCATCGTATTAGTTTTTAATTATAACACCAGGGGACACAAAGTAGATAACAGCAAGCTGTGAGATGTAAGCAGCCGTGAACCCCAGCACCCAAGACGGGGCTCCTGCTGAAGACGGCACCGTGTCCTCCTGTGTTCCTACCCCAGTCCTGAAGTTTGTGTTTTTAAAAGCCAGAGAATAACAGCTTTAGCCACGTTACATATGTCTTCTTCAACAACATCCCGTTTAGCTTTGCTCGTTTGTGAGCGTTGCGAAACAGGCTGTATGTGTTCTACTGGAGTTTGCTCGTGATCGCTCAACGTTCTGCTGAAAAACGTGTAGTTCCTTTTCCCTGCTGAAAATGAAGATTGCGCCGTGGGATAATGTTTTCATCCTTTCTCCTGGGATGGACATCTGGGGTGCTCGCAATCTTCTGTTTCGAACGGCGTCTTCCCAAACATCCTTGTATGTGGCCCTAGCTGTGTACAGGTTTCTCTGTGTTGACCCCCGAGTGGAATTCTGGGTAATCGTGTTTGAGCACATTCCACTTTACGAGACGATGCCAACTGCTCTCCAGAGTGGCTGTGGCAACTTACATGCTTTCCTGCATTAGAGTTTCTGTTGCTTCTCCTCTCCAGCCCTTGGGATTTGTAAGAGGACTTCATTTTCGCCGGTCTGTCTTTGGCTTCCTCCCGTGTGAAGTGCTTGTTAATGTCTTTTGCTGGTTTTTCTATCAGGTTGTTTCTAATTTTGTTCCTGGTATGTGTAGACGTTCTCTTATATATTTCGAATGTTAAAATTTTATTAATTGGTGTGTGCGGCAAATATCTTCTCCCACCTTGTGGCTTGTCTTGCCCTCTCTCTGTGGTTTCTTTCGGTGGGGGAAAGTTTATAATTTTATGCAGTCAGATCAGTCGATGGTTTTCCCTCTGATGCTTGTTCTTTCTGTGTCCTAAGAAACCCTTTCCTTGAGATCATAGAGGTAGTTTGCTGTATAGTTTTATACATTATTTTTGGTGTTTTTCACACCTAAGCATTAAATTGATTTTTGTGTAGGATGTGAAGACACAGTCTGATTTTATTCTGTGGGCACGAGCGATTGCTTGTACCTTTTGTACAATTGTACATGTACCAGTAATTGAACGGTTATCCAGTCTTTCCCTGATAATCGTAGACACCAGCCCTTTGCAGTCACATGCCCATATGGGTACATATGTTTCTGACACTTTTGTTCTCTTCGTCGACACTTGCCTCTTCTGTATAAGTGCTCTGTTGGGGTTTTGCATATAATTGCACTTAATCTATGGGTCATTTTCTGAAGAAATGACATATTTTTTTTTTTACATTTTTTTAAAAGTGGGTTTCACATCCAATGTGGCACTTCAACTCATGACTCTGATGTCTCGAGTCATATGTTCTACCAAATAATCCATGACATCATCTATTTAGTATTTCCTTAATGTCTTTCAAGTGAAATTTTTAAAATTTCTCCTTAAAGGTCTCCCATAGAGTTTTAGATTTATTTCTGGATACTTTGTGTTTCTGTGCTATGATAATAACTTTTCAAGAATTTCATATATATATATATATATATATATATATATATATATATATGATACACATATATACATATATGTATATATATGCATGTGTATATGTATTGCTGATATTTCTAAATGGAATTTATTTTAGCATTCTATTTTGTAATTTAGGAACCCTACTAGACTCTAATATTAATTTTAATATGTAGATTCCTTTGGAATTTTAAAAGTAAATAATAATACAATCTTTCAATGA
The DNA here is from genome assembly GCF_024362965.1 of Panthera pardus. NCBI lineage: Eukaryota > Metazoa > Chordata > Mammalia > Carnivora > Felidae > Panthera > Panthera pardus. The sequence goes on along the minus strand of NW_026526654.1, from coordinate 85,725,593 downwards.
TATTTGGGTACATCTTTCCAGTCCTGGTGGTTTATTTCCCTTTCTTGACTTACCTTGTGGACGAGGGCCTTCTAGCACGTTGATGGATAGAAGCAGTCAGGGGGCTACTTTAGGTTTTTTCTGATCTGAATTCTCATGTCTCACTTTTAAGGATGATGCTTATTGTAGATTTTCTATGGATTCCCTCCATCATGGTAACACGAATGGATACTGAATTGTATCAGATAGTTTTTCTGTATTCATTGAGAAGATGTTATGATTTTTCTTATTTAATCTTTTGATATTTGAATTACCTTTGGCTGATTTTCCAATATTGAACCAATATTGGCATTTTCAGAAATACTCAACTTGGTGATGGTGAATTACTTTTTTGTATTCATTATTGATTTTTGTTTGTCAATATTTATTTAGAATTGTATGCCTATATTTGAGTATAACTTGTCTATAATTTTTGTTTTCCTAGGTTTTCCTTATTGAGTTGTGATACCGGAGTGCTGTCACTCACAAGGGAATGTGTTCTCTGTTTCTCTCTGCTCTGACTTAGTTTGGATAAAGCTGGGATGATTTCTTACTAGAACTCACCTGGAAATTTCTTTGTGGAAAGATTTAAACTATTGAGTCAATTTCCTTAATCGTTATAAGATTTATCAGGTGTCTTTTCCTTTGTAAGTCAGATAATTACGCAATACTTTTCTCCACCCCCTCCGGGTTTATTTATATCATTAATTTTTCAACTTCATTGGCTTGAAATTGCTCAAAGCTATGATCCTCAGCTTTATGAAGGTAGCACTTCTCATTTCCATTCAATTTATTGCCCATTTATTTTAGATCTTGTTTATTAGAGCAGTATTACTAAAGAAAGGAGTTTGCTAGATTTTTCAAAGAACAAACTTTTGGCTTTCTTTGGTAGCCATTTTTGAGTTAAGTTGTACATGTTTTTCTCTGTTGTCAATTACAATACAAGTATGGTTCTTATCATTTCTAACAAGTTCTGTCTTCACGTATAGAAGATATTCATCATGTAGCTGACAACTTGGCTGTAAGTGATTTTCTCTGGTCATCTTTCATTTTTATTTCAGTCAGTCTTTTGTTTGTAATTTCTTTCATTGTTTTTAAACTTAGAAAATCATCTTCTGTCTAGATAAAGATTTAAAAATTTCCTTTAACTTAATCGTACATCTAATAAAACTCTATTTTGAATTTTAATCTGACCTATGATGTAAAATAAGACTGCAAACAATGACTCAGAATTCCAGCTTCCTGATCAAATCTGCTGAAGCTCTTTCTATAGAGAACTTCACCCGGTCCTCTTTTAGACGTACTGAGTCCTAAATTTGGGGACGGGGTTGGGTGGTGAAATCCCAAAACGTTTGTTTCTTAAAAATATCACAGGTAGTTCTTTTTTTTTTTTTTTTTAATTTTTTTTTCAACGTTTTTTATTTATTTTTGGGACAGAGAGAGACAGAGCATGAACGGGGGAGGGTCAGAGAGAGAGGGAGACACAGAATCGGAAACAGGCTCCAGGCTCCGAGCCATCAGCCCAGAGCCTGACACGGGGCTCGAACTCACAGACCGCGAGATCGTGACCTGGCTGAAGTCGGACGCTTAACCGACTGCGCCACCCAGGCGCCCCCACAGGTAGTTCTTGATGTGCAACCAGATTTGGGGACAACTCACTTAACTGTATGTTTCCAGTTAAAGGTGTATTTTGTTGTTCCAGCAACAATCATGCAGCAAACTTTTCTTTTACTGATGGTGGAGATTCTTCCCTGCCGTGTGTTCAACTCCAGGGTATCCACGGACTGTCTCCGGGCTCTGCAGTGTGACCTTATTAACATCACAGACTAAGGGAGGGTAGTTATAGAATATGTTCGCCTGTCAGGTGAGGCTGCTCTTCCTTACTCTTATTTTTAAAAAACATTTCTCATCTCTCGGGGTATGTAGTATGCGTTCCCATTTCAACACGCCATTCAAAACGGGGTCTGTTGCACATTTTCACCTTTTTCGCGTACTTTCCATCCCTTTCTTGTTCAGATGACTTCTGTGTGTGCATTTTCGTTAGTCATGGAATTTTCTTTCGTTTTCTCTTCGAGTTTGTGAGAAGAATGGCATTTTCTTGATTTTTCCCTGGCTGTCACCGGTGCCTAGGAAAGCTGTCGATTCTCATTTTCGGTAGAGTGGTGCATTTGGGCTCCATTAGACTTCTTCCAGTTCCCGAACTGAGCCACTTGTCCTTCAGTTGGGCTGCTGTTCCTTTTCTACGTGGTCCTCTCCACTGCCTCGCCCACTCCCGCTCCTGATTATTCCCCACGCTCCCGGTTTCAGCTGCACGGTCATTCCACCAAGATGTCGTCTTGGAGCCTCTCACTAGGTTCTGTGCTCTGCTGTATACTTCGTAACGACAGCCCGTTTTCCATCCTGATGGCTTCTTTCAGTGCGACTGCTTACCTGGTGTCGCTTATCCCTGCCTGCCTGTAAACTCCTTGGGGGCCAGGGACATTTTGGTCGTTTTGCTGCTGTCTCCCAATATGTAGTGCATGGCACACAGTGGGCACTCGAAACATTGGTTAAATTAATGCATGAACCTATGTTTTAGCAGCATCCGTTGGGCAGTGTGGAGACTGTGGTGGAAGAGGAGAATGTCAAGAGGCCCAGAAAGGTCCGTTGCAGTTTTCCAGGCAGAGGAGAGTAGGAACTTTAGGTGCACTTACCCGGGATGGAAAATAAGGATTAGATTTCCGAGTGAAGAGGTGTGATTGACTTTATTTCGGTGCCAGTTAGATGCAGGTGTAGGAGAGCAAGCTGGGTGGATTGAGGCATCTGCGGAGAAGCTGGTCTTGGGAAGAAAGCTGGGGAGAGGTGGTGATACTTGCTTTCTCCGTATAGCCCCTGAAGATAAGGCACGAAGGGCCACACTTTGGAAATCATTGTTTCCCTTAAAACCTAACAAAATGGTCTTGGGCTACAAATGGAGAGCGTTTCTATTTTCCTTATTTGTGCTCTCTGGTGAATTGCTTTTAAAGACTGTGACATATTTTGAAAATCGTTCTTATGATGTTAAGCCGCTGCACTGCATCATTAGGCTGTCTTTTGTCCTTACGAGGTGGAAAATGTGGAAATTCCATCTCCAGACCCCAGCTAATGTGTGGTTTCCTTTTGCATGGACAGATCTTTGAAGGAGGGAGCCCGTATCTGCCCCTCGTCTGTGCCCATGGCTCGTAGGCATAGAAGGCTGCCTCTCTCTTCCTCGTCTTTCTCACTGGGGTCCACTTGTAGGCCTCGCTTCAAGTGACGTTGTGCAGGTGGCTCACTGAAATCCTCATCAGTGATGTGGTTTCGGCGATGCTATGACCCTGAGAAGTTTTCAACAGGTAGCTGCTCTATTTAGGGTACCTTTTTGCACCCTGCTGTATTCAAGAGAAGCCTCCAACATCGGCACCAGGTTCAGCATTACGTTAATCGCCCGGTTGACGGAGGGTAACGTAAATGGGTGGAAGGAGGCCAGGACTGACCTCTCGGCGAACCTAAGTGTTTTACTGCTGGTGTGTGAGGTGGGGGACGACTTGGAAAAGCCTTACATTCTGCATCGGTGAAGGGTGCTGTCACCAGTGACGCATCTAATTTCCTGGCTTCCCCAACAGAGTTCTCAACATCATTAGAATATTACTGCTGGAGTTGACGTCGTCAGGGCCAGAGATGGGAGATAGTGACATTTTGCAGTTGTTGAAATGCCCCCCTCACCCCCGACTGCGATGTCCTTCGTGGTGGAGAGGGAGAGACACAAGTGAGGAGTGGCCGAGCAGCTGTCAGATCTTCCTAACTGGGAAGAGATCCCTTCGATTCCTTGCAGCAGCAGCATATTGCTTCCCAAGTTCATGGCCCCAAACACATCACTAAAGGAAATAATCAACCATTAGATCTTGCAGCATAATTATCTGACTATCCATTTTGTTTGTAGTTTGAATGAATCCTTGCTAAGCTTTATTGTGGCGGAGGTGGCATGCACCCTGTGTAATTTGTTTTTGTTCTAGAAATACTTGTGTACAGACGGGCAAGATGAATGGGGAGTGCCAGCCATTTTGCCAGCTCGTCGGCTGTCACTGTTTAGGTCACTCGATGTCAGGGGATGTTATAAACAGACCCTTCTTTCCAAATGCAACACCACTTGCTATTTCTAAGAGGCTACCAACGAATGGATTAGGAAATAGCAGGAAATCATAGGCAGAGTCAGTGCCTGGTTTGAAATCCTGACTCCGTCCTGTGTAGGCGAGGGGCCCATTACTTAAGTGGTCAGTGCCTCAGTTTCCTTTTTTTGTAAAATGGGGCTAATAGTGGTACTGCAGGAAGGTTATGAGGACTAAATAGGTTCACGCACGGAAAAGCCTGAAGAATCGTATCTGGTAAAGCATAAACACTGAAATGTTAGCTTACGTTATTAGGAAGTCATTTCTAAAATGTAGCTCTCACTTAGTGACCAGAATGCTAACTTAAATGATTCTTAGTGAGTTGTACGATTTAAATTTTGATTATTTTTTTTCATTGAAGGTCCTAGTGGATTCATATCACTAAAATCCATAATCTGTTACATCTGTTACATTCTGTTACGTTAATTGAGGCTATCAGGTGTCCAAAGAGGTCGGAGGAAAGCTTAGAGGAGCTAAACTTGCTTTTTAACCCCAGAGAGCCATGGAAAGTGAACCGAGGGCTGATCTTTGGCATTCGGGTCAGGAAAGCAGGGTCTGAACACAAGAGGAGGAAATAAATGCTTCTCTTCCAGTTGCTTGGACTGGAGACGCGTGGGTTGCTGAGAACGGGTGAGTCTCAGAAGCATCACGATTTAATGAGGACACAACAAGACACCAGAGAATCCTGTCCCTCCCGTCCTAGAAACTGCCTTCGTGCCTCAGCGTCCCCTTCTGTAAAGTGGGAGTTTCCATGCTCAGAGGGCTGCCATGGTGAGATGGGCAAAGTCTGTGACTGCCGTGGGCCAGGACCGGAGAAGACAGAAATCCAGATTTTTACATAAGAGCTCAGATCTTGACATGTTGAAAAGTAATGTTTTAAGGGTTTGGTGCGGCCCAAATAAGTCCTGTCCTTAGCTCAGACCCAGGCTTAAGGCCGCAAGTTTTCCATCTCTGAAATGAGAACAAATTGCTGGTTTTACGTGTGGCACACCAGTTTATTGAAGATCACAGGTCATTTTACTAGAATCTTTGAGTAAAATGATATCTGGTGGACTAGCTGAGATTGTTACACGATGCCTGGTTTCGGTTATTTGGGACATACCTATCGTGTGAGTCGGTACTTAATTCAGGTAATATGTTCTCCTTAGAGTGTGCAGTTGCTGCATGTAAAACTTGGCCCAGAAGCTGCAGAGTGCCGTCCCGTAAAATATTAACTTTTGCCTCTTAGGACCTATTAGTTTTTTTTTTTTAACGTTTATTTATTTATTTATTTATTTATTTAAAAAAAAATTTTTTTTTTAAACGTTTATTTATTTTTGAGACAGAGAGAGACAGAGCATGAATGGGGGAGGGTCAGAGAAAGGGAGACACAGAATCGGAAGCAGGCTCCAGGCTCTGAGCTGTCAGCACAGAGCCCGACGCGGGGCTCGAACCCACGGACCGTGAGATCATGACCTGAGCTGAAGTCGGACGCTTAACCGACCAAGCCACCCAGGCGCCCCAACGTTTATTTATTTTTGAGAGAGAGAATGAGAGAGCGCGTGCGGGTGGGCAGGGGCGGGGGAGGGGCAGAGAGGGAGGGAGAGAGGCGCCGCCGAGCAACGTGCTGACAGCAATGAGCCCGGCGCGGGGCTCAAACTCGTGAACCGCGAGATCATGACCTGAGCTGAAATCAGGTGCTCCACTGACTGAGCCACCCAGGCGCCCCTGGGTTCTATGAATCTGATAAAGGAAACATTGCTTCTGGTTCTTCTGTTCTTTCACGTGTAAGTGGCAGTGTCATCTCCTAAAGAACGTGCGTTTTAGGGCTCGGAGTCTGGAGTGCGGGAAGCTTCGGGAACCAGAGACAGCAGAGTGTGTTGGACCGCTGGCACCCAGCCCACCGGTAGGATGTGCCTGGTATCTTCCGCGTGGGTGCGAGTCGGTGCAACTGTGAGTGGCTGTCTCAGCCGACGGCCTTGTGGTGTTTGTAGCAGATGCCCCACGTCGTGTTACTTGGAGAAGTTCTAAGGATTTGCACGTTTACCACATAGGCAGATACACATCCAGAATTACCTGTGTCCAAACAAAACGACCAGACATTCGCCTTTCCCAGCTGACGTGTGTGGCTGCTGCTGCTTTAGCCGTTAACGATTTAGCTGTAGTTTGGTCTTCCCATTTTCTGGGTAAGATTCCCAAGACACCCAGTCACAGGTTTCACCGCTTCCTGACAGTTCCCAGTCCAGAGCAGATCCTGCTTCCGTGAACCTTTCTAAAATCACGTAACAGAACCCAAATCTGGAACGGGGCACCCCCCAGCCCTCCGCAGCCTGGTTCTCTGATTGCAGCAAGCCAGTAAACCCCAGTGTGGTTCTGCCGGTCTGTCCCAGTGGGCATTGAAACCTATGTAAGATCTCATGGATAGTATCACGCAGGTGTTTACTTTTTGGTACTTGTGAAAATCAAAGGCAGAAGACGTAGGAAAGTTTGTAAAGGAAAGTTAATGTTACAGGCTGAATGATCCCTTTGAATAAAAGCTGTCTTACAGACCGTCTCCCTTTCAAGGTTGGGTATGTGGCGCTGCTAAGGCGTGTGGGAAAGCCGGTCGGTGTCTACGGGCAGAGGTCACGTGATTCGCTATGGCTGTTGCAGGTAGGAGGAGGGCATGACCTTCTGAAACCTAGTTAGAAGAAGCTCTTTCTAAAAGCTGTAGATTGTGCTGATTATGATCCTCAGCAGGCTTCAACCTGCCGTCCGAGTCTGGAACTGTAGACAAATTAAGATCAACAAACATTCTGAGGTCAAGTTTCATTTAATTAGAGTTTGCTGCCAAGTCATGGTTTGGAGCCCAGCCTCCGAGCCAGGTGCCTTTTGACCGTCTTCAGTCTGAGCCGCGGAGAACCCACAAGGAGGCTTTGCTTTTTCTCCGGGCCAGCTCCCTATCAGGCCAAATCCCAGGGGCTTGCCCAGGGGTAAGCTGTCTCTCTGCCTCTGGGTATAGAATGCTTTGCTGCTAATGCACGAAGGCAACACAGAGCGCATAGAAGGCAATAGAAGTGGGTTCCAGTTTGGTAGGCTTTTCCTAAAACCGAGAAAAAGGATTTCTGGTCCTTTCTCGGGGCAATTTAAAAAGAAAAATAAGCTGACTTTTAGTTTTTCAGGTCACTTTTCGAGGAAACATGCAGAGTTCTCTCTCAGGCACTGTTATCTCCCTTTGTGAGGCAAACAGGAAGCTTTCCCTTGCCAGCTTTATTATGTCATTGAATTAATAATGTTGTAAAGACTAGATCAGAAGTCAATTTGGCAGCTGTGCCTTTAGGGAAATTTTTGGAAGAGTGACCTTCCATTTTTAATAAGCATGTTATTGCATTTAGAATTAAATTACCGAGAGCCAAGCTACCCTCTTGAATTTGCTATTAGCCATTTTTTCCCTTTTATTTTTAATGAACTAGAACAAGTTGAAGCCAGTCGTTTCTAACCGTATGCAGTAAGAAAGGAACTCCTCATCTTTTACTATCAGGCCCTTTATTTTAGGCAAGTTTTCCTTCTCTAAACGTTGGGATTTTAAGTCTCCTACAAGGCATCAAGTTCTTTTTTTTTCTCATTGTGGAATGGGAAAACTTGGTACGTTACTTTTACATATGGGTGCTTCCTCGTGCTTGAGTTTTCTTCCCTAAAGTGAAACCTACAATCTTCCTTGAAGTGATGTGATTCTGAAATTCACGCAGAACATACACGGACCAGGGCGTCTAGTAGTGTATGCTGTAACAACAGATCTGGGGAAGAGGTTTAGCCCATCAGATACTAGAACCTAAAACATTCGTCCTTAAGGCGATACGGTGCTGGGCTGACGTAAAATTGTAGAAACCCAGAGGGCGGTTGAGAATCACTAGCTAGCAAATTTGGTCTCTTTTATTTTCAAATAATACTCCTGAGTAAGCCCTGAGAATTGCTCCTGAATGATGTCGGCGTAGAAAAATGGCAATTTGGAGCCAGAATTTAGAAACCTAAACCAAATAAAAGGGTGCTCCCGATTCACTGAACATGACAGATTCTCAGACTGTGGGAAACACAGTGAAAGAATAAAAAGATAGTGTGCTCAGGCATGAAGCCATCAACCAAATCACAGATCCAGAAATACTCCCTTATTGTCACAGGGCCTTTTTGAGAGCAGAGCCTGTCGGGTAAGTCGTCTGATTCTGGCACCTAACACACCTACTTAGTAAAAGCCCACGTTTGCTGAGGTAGCTTAATGAATGCTGTAAACGAAAACGGCAGTGCATGAACTAGCCTGTGTGGATGTGTAAGCAAATGTACAATTTTTTTTTTTTTTTTTTTAATGTGCTGGGGCAATGACATTATGGGTGCTTTTAAAGAAAAATCCCTTGACTGTATTTTCAGCAAATTGGGGCGAACGGTAAACTTACATGACTAAACCTGCTTTTTATTTTATTTTATTTATTTACTTTTAAGTTTATTTATTTTGAGAGAGACAGTGGGGGTGGGGCAGAGTGAGAGGAGGACAGAGGATCTGAAGCAGACTCCATGCCATCAGCCCAGAGCCTGACGCGGGGCTCGAACTCTTGAACTGTGAGATCATGACCTGAGCTGAAGTCAGACGCTTAACTGTCTGAGCCCCCCAGGCGCCCCATATACCTACTTGTTAGCCGACAGAAAGTCTTTGACCCCAGCGATAAGTATATTGCTGTATGTATTTCTCAGGTTGATGCTAACGACCCTATTATAATAACAGACATGATTCGTTGAGTGCTTACAACACGCTGGGCACGTCTAAAAGAATTATCTTTCCTTATAGCAAATGTTTGAGATGTATTGCATTTTTTAATATGTGTTAACAAGAAATCTGTAATGGTAGCTAATTCGTGTGCATACATGGGCCTGGGAGATACAGGGAGAGTTACCTTTGTATGTATGTATGATTATTTACATTCTTTTACTGGAATGTAAATGCCTGGGGGCTTAACAATATTATGAAACACAGGTTCTCTGACATAGGAGTATAACCTGGCCCCACCTATCAGATATTGACTCTAGGAACCATGTGTTTCTATCCTCTTTCTGAAAAAATCTGTCTGGGGGCTACCCCTACCTAGTTTAGGTACGATAAATAGATAGATAGATAGATATAAATATATATGTGTGTGTGTGTATATTACATATAATATATAACATAGTGTTCATTATATATATGTAATATAGTATATATTATATATAGTGTATATTATATATAACATATAATGTATGCATATAACATATAGTGTATATATATTATATGTAGTTTTTATTACATTATATATATGCTATACTTATACTATATTAAATATATATTTAAATATATACTATATTAAATAAGTAAATATAGTATATAATATACTATATTAAAGTTTTTATTTAAATTCCAATCAGTTAACCGTCAGTGTAATGTTAGTTTCAGGCGTACAATATAGTGATTCAATACTTCCCTATAGTACCTGGTGCTCATCACCACAAGTACACCCCTTAATCCCCATCACCTGTTTAACCCTTCACCCCACCCACCTCCCCTCTGGTAACTATCAGTTTATTCTCTATAGTTAAGAGTCTGTTTCTTGATTTGCCTCCCTCTGTGGGTTTTTTGTTTTTGTTTTCGTTTATTGGTCTTTTGGTCCCGGTTAGGACAGATACACAATTTTTGGTTTTGACTGTAATGACTCATAGATCACTGAGTGGAACCTAAGATTTTTCTCTTGCTCATTTGCCTGTGATCTATCAATTACACACGAAATAAAGTGAAGTTTGCTTTAAGAAAAGAGTGGGGAAAATGATTAGGAACGTAAGCAGGATTAAATCCCTTTGCATAGCTCTGGAGAGACCATCTTTCCTTGTATCACTTGTGTAAAGCAAAATTTGAAAGATGTGAGATCTAGTATCTGAAACACGCATGGGGGGGGGGGGGCTACCTCCAGTGCTTTATTTCTAACACCCGGATGGGCATTGAAATTTGATTTAGTGCGTTCTGTTGCATTCTGTAGGGGTGATGAGTCACTTTGTTGTTTGTTTAAAGATAATTAAAAAAATAGGGCAGCAGATGTTAAAGCGAAAAGAAAGGATTAAATGCTAATTGGAATGATTGTGTGAAGCTGTGGTTTACATGCATGGCATCGTGTATTTGATGGGTGGGGAAAGCTAGGGCAAACAGTGAGGATTGTGTACTTTGAGCACTTGTTTCCAGGACACTTGAGGCCAGAGGGTAGTGGTTTACACAAGAATTCCGAGGTCAGACTGCTTGCATTTGAACCCTGGTTCTGTTGCTCCCTCGCTCTGTGACCTGGGGCCAATCATTTAAACTCCGTGCCTAGGCTTTCCTGTAAAATGGTGTTGTTAATAACACCCACCCCATAGGATTATTGTGAGGATTAAATGAGTTCAGATATGCACATTCCTTAGAAGAATGCATAGCGTATTGTAAAGACCGTGTATGTTGCTTACCGTTAACTTGCTATGGTTAATGGACAAAGGTTTACTAGGACACAGAGGAGGTTCACAGCATCAGAGGTGAAGTTATTTTGGGGTTGCATCCTTGGCAAAGTTTAGTAGGTGCCCCAAGATGGTTCCTCGTTTTTTAGAAAGAATTTATAGGCCTAGCATGTGATTGATTTAAGCCTCAGTGCTGACTGACTCTCTATGGGATCTTGATACCCTGATTAACTTCATTGTTTTCCAGCTATACCTCTTGAACTTTTTTTTTTTTCTCCTTAATTTTACTGCACAGGAGAGCGGTCTTGCTAATGTTTAGGTTCTTAGGTATAAAAATAGAACATTCTTGAGATGGTCTGTGTAACTGACAAAAACCTGACTGGAAATTAACCACTGCAGAGCCACTGCCACTGAAACGATTGTTCTGGGAAGCATGAGTTCACAATATAGAGTGAATTAGTGATTAATCTAATCTGGAAAAAAAAAAAATGAGCCCTTGACAACAAATAAACCTTACACATCAAGGTACTTAACATGTAGTTGTCTTTAGGCTGCAAATGCCCCTTAAAACTATCAGTGGATCTGACAAGATGCCCTTAAAAATCTTAGAGAAACCTGGGTCTGTGCTGAGGTTGTATTCTGGTGCCGTGTAATATTTGCACGTAACATCCTTTTATACTACAGAAGAAAATCCTTATACATAGATACTGGCTTTTTTCCAAGCACCCTGTCGGTGAACAGAGGGCAGCAGACCAAATACAAAGGAAAAGAGGTCATCTGAGAACTTAAACAGCAGGCAGAGAGCGAGGTGGACATTGACCTGCTTCCATCGGCTTGTGCTTTGTGCTGGGTGCTGCTAGACAGTCATCCCAGGGAATGCACACACGCATCCCAAATAGGATGTGGTGGCTCTGTTTGGCTTGCTGAAGACATCGAGGCTCAGAGGACGTAAGAATCTTGGCCGAGATCACAAGCACAGAAATGGCAGAGCCAGGATTCAAATTCAGCTCCAAGGTTGATGAAGCTCCTGAATATGTAGGCTTTAATAACATTCGACTAATGCCTCCAAAAGTTAATTTGGTGCAGATGGGACTTTTGCATCGTTATTAATTCAGTTTTTTTCTCCCGCATCATTTCAGGTTCCTTATATTCATAAAATTTGGATTGAACTTTTTATTCCATTACTGAGCAAGTCTCATTTCTGAGTTTGTAGGTGGGGAGAGGTGTTCTTCAGGTCACTCGAAATGGAGTCACAAGAGTACCAATGTCTCCATTTAACCTCATTACCTGCTGTAATATTCAAATAGCCTTGTAATCCACTTTCTTTTATTTTCACTGAAGACAGATTGGGCTACTGGCTTTTATCCCTTAATCTCCAGAGTTGCATCCTGAATTCCCTATTTCAAGCTTGCAGACAAGTTTTTTTTTTTTGTTTTTCCAGGATTAGAATCTTCCTTAACCTAGACCCATTATTTAGTAATATAAAGAGATAAAGCATCTTTTCCCTCGTTTTCTGGCGAAAGGACTTTATTGCAACCCACAATGTGCAGAACTAATAGGAATTTTACCTGTTTTCTAGCCCTCTGCTCAAGGTCGAAAAAATGTTTGGAGGTCTCCTTAAATGGGAATCTTCGCCCACTACAGATGATTTAAAACCTTTGTCAAACCTGTAGCTTTTAGGAATTATCCTAGCAGAACGAGGTTAGTAGGGGAGGGGGTTTGGATTCTGAAGTTTAATTAGAAATTACAGAAGTTACAAGATGAACGATTAAAATAGTAATTTACTTTCTTGCATGTTGAATGAAAGGCCTGAAACGCTGATTAGGTGGTAGGAGAGAGTATGAAATTAGATAGAATGGCGGTAGGATTTGAGATTTTATTGTCGCCTTCCTCACCCCCACCTCCAGCAGCGTGGCAGTGGGTCACGTGACTCTGCCCTTGAGGTTGGTTGGACCATGGATGCCATCGTCGGGAGGTGTCTGTAGTCCTGCCTGCTGTGTTCTGACCTAGACCAAGTCAAAGTCAGACTATGCCAACAAGAATGCCTGAAGATACAAACTTTCAGTTGCAAGAGTGACTTCTGAGGATCTAACGTGCAGCGTGCGACCGTAGTTCAGATGGTGTTGTATTCTCGAAGGTGGCTGAGATCTTAAACGTTCCGAGCACCCAAAAATAAATGAAAAAGTTAACTGTGTGAGGTGTGATGGATGTGTTAGCTATCTTGATCTTGGCCAATCGCTTCACAGCGTGTATCTCTATCAAATCACGTTGTACACTTGAAACCTACACCGTCATATTTGTCAGCTATTCCTCGGTAAAGTTGGGAGAGAATTTTACAAAAGAATGCCTTGAGAAACTGCTCACGACCGAGAGCGCAGTTGCCAGGTGGAGTTGGAGAGCCAAATAGTTGGGATCAGTTTGACTACGATGAGTCAAGTGAAGGTGAAACTGGGTGGGATCCAGTAGATCTAGAAAGGCCTCCAGAGAGAACCAGAAGCACCATCAAAGAGCTGTGAAATGTTTGTCCTCATTTCCTGTTGCTGCCGCAAGTTTCTGGCTTCCTGAGGCTTGGTGTTCGTTTTCTCCTGCATATAGTGACTGTGCACCCTTTCCTTTGAGGGCGTCCGCTTCTCGGATGGTAGAGAGCCTTTCCTGTGAGGAGAAGGACGTTTAAAAAGACGTCTGCTCCGTGCACCCCGGAAGATCCGCACTTTGGTCTAGAATGTTAGAGAATTAAGAAAATAATTTCCCGAGGCATTAGAGACAAGCTAAGGCTGAGAGACGGGAAGTAGCCGGGGCGTGAGTTCCTCCAGAGCTCACGTGTCTAAGGCAATAGGCCACCACGAAGGCTGCACCCTGGAAGTCTCTGTGCTCAGCGAGGTGCATCTCTCAGGAGACAGAGCACTTTCCCTCTCGGGCCAGGGCAACTGGTTTCTGGTAAGCATTGATTTTGCGAGTTAATATCCAACTCTTCAGGACTGTGTCATTATACCTAGAAATCGTGACAGCTCACTCAAATCTTTTGAGTATTTTAGGAAACATAGGTCAGGATTGGGGCAACTTAACGATTTTTATCAGTCATAGAGATGCTGTGTGCAAACTTTGATTCCCTAGTGTATGACTTTCGTTCTGGCCTTAGCAGCACGTGTGAAATGTGGACAGGGTTCTGGGGCTCATGGGGAGGAACGCTAATGTGTTTGCACGGTGGTGCTGATCCGAATCCGTTCATGCCTCCTGTCATTCAGTCTTGAATTCCAGAAATCATGGATTTTAGAATTGTGTACAATAACCACCTTGGCTAGGTTCTTTAGTCCGGGGCTAGGTTTTTAAGCCTCATATGTTCATAAAATGTGTGACAGAGATTTTTAAGATTATTAATGATGTTTCTGTCCTTTTCTTTTTATTGGCCGATGCGAATGGCATCAGGGGATTACAAGCCAAACTTATAAAATATCTATCCCGGCCAAGGCTGGTTTTTGCCTTTACGTTTCCAAGTATTGACATGGTAGGACACAAGTCTTAAACTTAGTGGGAAGAGGCTTTTCTTGGCACATTTTAATTGTCAAATCTTAAAAACGTTGGTTTGTAAATTATTCCAGGTTAAACTTTGCTATCTGACATATTGGGGTTTATTATGGTAATTATTTGGAATTTGGGCTTAAAAGTGAGTATTTTCCCTCTTCTCGTGTGTATGTGAAACTCTCAGCCTTGTGATGACACCAAGCTTCAATATGCCAAATGAACATGAATTTTAACTTTGCTTTTAGGGAGATGAGGGCAAGGGGGTAAAACTTCCAAATGGATCTGCAACTCGATTAAGGCTTTCTGGGTAGAGGCAAGGCTGAGATGATTCTAAAACTACTTCTGGTGTCTCTTTCTGTAGAAAGACCGTTCTGTTCAGTCCGTTCGTACGAGGATTAAGCTTTGGTTGGTTGCTTTTTACTATTGGAAGAATGAAAACAAAATTAGAGGTATTTTTCTTTTTCCAGCTGACTTTTTTTTCATTGAGGTGCAATTAACCATTTCAAAGCAAATAATTCAGTAGTGTTTCGTACATTCACAGTGTTGTGCAACCATCGCCTCTGTCTAGGTTCAAATTATTTTTATCACCCAAAAATAAGACCCTGTGCTCACTAAGTATTTACTCCCCCACAATTCCCCACCCCTGGCAAACAGCAGTCTGTCTCCTGTCTCTCGTTCACTTAGTAACTAACCAGTGCTGCCTTCCTTTGTGTTCGATGTTTTCCTAGTGTACCTTTTTGATCCTATCCTTGCTTTGGTCTGAATGTTCCTGTCCCCCTTCCCCTGCTCCCCCTCACCCCTACCCCCTGCTTTCATGTATTGACATCCTAATTCGCAAGGTCATGGTATAATGAAATGGGCCTTTGGGAGGTGATTTGGTCATAAGGATGGAACCTTCATCATGGGACCCAGAAATCCTCACCCAACAATGTGTGGGCACCCTGATCTTGGACTTTCAGCCTCCAGAATTGTAATATGTTTCTGTTTTTTATGAGCTACTCAGTCAGTGATATTTTGTTTTAGCAGCCTGAACAGACGAAAACACATCTCATTTCCTTTTCCGTATATATTTTTTTATTTACTTAGTGACTACTGTGGGGATTACAATCAACTTAAATTTCATACAGTCCAATTTGAATTGGTGGCAATTTAAATTCAGTAGCCTAGAAAAATTGCTCCCATACAGCTCCACATCTCCTTTATATTGCTGTTGTAGCAAATTTCATCTCTGGACACTGTATGTATACCCATTAACATAGACCTATAATTATTTTGTGCATTTATCTTTTAAATGACGCAGGAAACAAAAAAGAGCTGCAAATCAAAAATACGCTACTATTGGATTTTATGTTTTATGTGTGCAGTTACCTTTAGTGGAGCTCTTTACTGTTTGGTGTTCTTTCATTTCAGCCTAAAGCACTGCTTTTTAGTATTTTTTGGGGGGCAGGTCTAGGAATGAATTCACATTTTGTTGATCTGGGCATGTCTTCATTCCCCCCGCCTTTTTTTTTTTTTTTTTTTTTTTTAGTTATCTCTGCACCCACTATGGGGCTTGAACTCAACAACCCTGAGATCGAGTCATACTCTCTACTGACTGAGCCAGCCAGGTCCCCCTTTCCTAATTTTTTTAAATGGTAGGTTTGCCAAATACAAGATTCTTGGTCAGGTTTTTTTTTTTCTTCCAGAACTTTAAATATAGTCATTTTACTGCCTTTTGGCATCCATAGTTTCCAATGAACAATTGGCAGTTAATTTTTATTAAAGATGCCTTACGCATGACGAGTAGCTTCTCTTGTGTGGTTTTTGAGATTCTCTTTATTTTTGTCTTTGACAGTTTGATTGTAATGCTTGTTTGCATTTGTAGGTTGGATTATAGATTTATAGATTTGCATTTATAGATTTATAGGTTGATTATAGATCGCTTTAAGTCTATCCTGCTTGGAGTTTGTTGAGCTCTATGGACCATGGGATTTTTTCAGCCATTTTTTCTTCAAATATTTTTTTCTTCTCCTCTGTTCTTGTTTTCTCCTCCTAAGACGGTCATATGCAAATGCTGCTATGCTTGATGGTGTCCTACATGTCCTTCTGGCTCTGTTTATTTTTATTCATTCATTCTTTTTTCTTTCTGCTCCTTAGTCTGTATAATTTCAGTATATTTTCAGTATCACTGAATCTTTTTCCTGCTTGTTCAAATCTCTTATTAAACCCTTCTAGTGAATTGTTAATTTTAGCTACTATACTTTTCAGCTCCAGAGTTTCCATTTGGTTTCTTATTATTACTCCTATCTCCTTACTAACACTCTCCACTTTGTCATACATTTTCCTGATTTCCTCTGTTTCTTTGTTTCCTTTAGCATTTTGAGCATATTTAAGACGATTGAAATCTTTGTCTAGTGAATTCAGCGTTTGAGCTTCCTCAGGGTTGACTCCTTTCGATTTTATTTTTCCCTCACAAATGGGGCATTTTCTCTTGTTTCTTCGTGTGCCTTATACTTTCTTGTTGTTGGAACTGGTTATTTTAAATGTTACAATGTGATAAACGTGGAAATCGGATTCTCCGCGTGACAAGGGTTTGTGGTTGACCGTCAAGTGCTGCCGTTTGTTTAGTGACTTTCCCAATCCATTTTTGCGAAGACTGTGTATTCTTGGTCCCGTGTCATCACTGAAGTCTCTGTCGCGTCGATGTGCGGTGACTGAAGTCTCTTCTCTGTTTTCTCACTGGTCATCCAGTAACCTTAAATGAGATTTCCTTAAATGTCTGGAGTCAAAAGGGAAATAAATGGTTTCCCTGTCTTTGAGCTGGAGCACCCCTTCAATGTGGAAGGTGGGTCATCCACAGCTCTGCTTTTGCCTCCTGTTGTGCCAGCACTGACAGAACCACTAGAAGTATAAGTCTGGGCCTCGTCGGGTCTTTTCTGAGTGTGCGTCAGTCCTGGGCACATGTACTACACTATAACTTTCACGGTGTATGTGGTGACCCTTCCAAGCTCTTACTCATTCCAGAAACTTCCTCCTCAGCCTTTTGCTTCCCAGGCTTTTGGGTCCGTCCACTGCTTGCCCCCTCTGCTGTCCCGTGTCCTGGGTGAGCGTGGGGAGCATATCTTTAAATCTTCCATAAAGTGCCACCATCACCTGGAAAAAGCCACTGCCCGGGAGAGCAGGGCGGGGCGAAACAAAGGTCCGACTCTGCACCAGTCCCTCAAGGAACCACAGGATAAGTCAAAATGCACCACTGTAGTATTTTAAGAATAAGATCCATATGAGCCCCTTGGCATCAGCAAGCTGCCCTAGGAATGTCGGCCACCATGCTCTTGGCCACGGTGTGGTGCTGGGGGATGGGGGTGGGCAGGCAGGTAAGCAAAAAGGCCACAGTGGTCTGTTCATGGAATTCAGCCACGTTTGTCTTCACTAAGCACTCCCCCAGTTATTGCAGGTTTTTAAATTAAATCCCAGAGTTCCAGAATGTGATCGTGTCGGGATTTTCATCTTAATCATTGCTTCCGTGGAGGGACTGTTTCTCAGAGCACCCTAGTCCATGGTTTTCTGGGACGTAGCTTGGGACTCACTTGCTTTTTCGGTCATTTTTTTAAAACCGATCATTTTTTTAAGAGCGGTTTGTGGTTCACAGGTGAATTGGGGGAAAGGTACAGATTTCCTGTGTGTCCCCTACCCCCACACATGCAGAGCCTCTCCTACCATCACCACCACCAGAGTGGTATATTTGTTACAGTCGATAGACCCACATTGACTCATCCTCGTCCCCAAAGGCTGTAGTTGTGTCAGGGTTCTCTCTTGGTGCACATTCTGTGGCTTTGGACCAATGTGTAATGCCAGGTATCGAATAGAGTCGTTTCACTGCCCTGAAGATCCTTTGTGTTTCATCTGTTCTTCTCGCCTCCCCCAACCCCTGGTAAACGGTGATTTTTTTTTTTTTTTTTAACTGTCTCCATAGTTTTTGTTGTTTCCAGGTGTCCTATAGTTGGAATCCCACAGATTCTCCGATTGGCTTCTCTCACTTAGGTAATACACATTTAAGATTACTCCGTGTCTTTTCATGGCTGATAACTAATTTCTTTTGATCACTGAATAATATTCCTTTGTCTGGATGTATCCCAGTCTATCCATTTACTTACAGAAGGACGTCTTGGTTGCTTCCAAGTTTTAGCAGTTACGAGTGAAGCTGCTATAAACATCCAGGTGCAGGTTTCTGTGTGGACGTAAGTTTTCAACTCCATTGGGTAAATACCAGGGACTGCAATTGCTGGGTTTTATGTAAAAGTGTGTTTAGTTTTGTAAGAAACTGCCAAACTGTCTTCCAAATTGGCTGAACCGTTTTGTGTTCCTACCAGCAATAAATGAGAGTTCCTGTTGCTCTAAATCCTCACCAGCAGTTGATGTTGTCAGCATTCCAGATTTTGGCCACTCTAAGAAGTGTGGGTAATTACTTTTTGAAGGATGATAGTCCCACTTCATACAAATCTGAGTGGTAATATTTTTATCTAAACATGCTGTTATTAAAGCAGCCTTTCAGAGCCTGGGAAGCGTTTCCTGCCTGGGAGTTATTAAGTAGGCTGTTCTGTACAGCAGCCACTTGCCCCACTGTCAAGGCCATGCAGCTGTGTGGATTGAGTCGGAGGTGAAGTGTGCTCTTTGCTTTCTCTCCCGCCGCTGGTTTCTCAGCTGATTCTCCGTCAACCTTCTCCCCGTGTCGTAGCTTCATGCCCCTTGCTTCTGCCTTCTTCGCTCCGCTGTTCAGTGTTTTGACCCATCTAATATTTTGTAAGCACTACTTTGATCTGGTGACTTTTAAAATACATTTTAATAACTTCAGAAGGAAGCTTCAACTTCTGGGACTCACCTTCAAGATGCTTTAAAAATCCAGCCTGGTCTTATTTGCCCACCAATTCCCATTGTATTTCTGTGTATTCCCGCTAAATAAAGAGCGTCACCATTTCTGGTGTAGAAACTGAGGGTGCCCCTTCTGTGGTTTCTTTTACTTCAGTTTTCCCCTTCCACACCTTTCTCTTCTTCACGTGCCCACAGTCTGCCTCTCTTTCAAAAACCTAGCCCCGATGTGAAGGCTTTGTTAAAGTTAATATCTACTTAAAAAAAATCCTTATTACTTAACCTTACTACTATTTGGTTCTTAATACTCCGGTCCCTTGTAGTATAGTTATTTTTGGAATCTGATTTCCAGATTTATCACGTTAGAACATTTAAAATGACCAGTTTTGGGGGCGCCTGGGTGGCTCAGGCGGTTGAGCATCCGACTTCGACTCAGGTCATGATCTCACCATTCATGGGTTCAAGCCCCACGTCCAGCTCTGTGCTGACAGCTCGGAGCCTGGAGTCTGCTTCGGCTTCTGTGTCTGCCTCGTCTCTCTGCCCCTCCCCTGCTCACACTCTGTCTCTGTCTCTCTGTCTCTCAAAAATCAATAAACATTAAAAAAATTTTTTTTTGAAATAACCCAGTTTTCAACAACAAATTACAAGGCACACAAAGAAACGAGAGAATGTTCCATTCATGGGGAAAAAACAAATTGAAAGACATCATTCCTGAGGAAGTTCAAACACTACACTTAGTGGATATAGACTATAATTCAATCTATGTATTCTGTCCCTTCTCTTAGACTTTCAGATGTATGAAGATGGCTAGGGTACTTGGGTGGCTCAGTCAGTTAAGTGTCTGACTCTTGATTTCGGCTCAGGTCATGATCTCACTGTTTGTGAGATCGAGCCCCACATTGGGCTCTGTGCTGACAGCACGGAGCCTGCTTGGGATTTTCTCTCTCCCTCTCCATCTCTGCCCCTTCCCCACTTACACATGCACATGCATGCTCTCTCTCTCAAATAAATAAACTTAAAAAAAAAAGACATATGAAGGTAGCATGTATTGGTTCATTTGACATTCCCTGAATTTCTTGGCATAGTGCCCTACTGTTTTAAATGTTTATTATTTGCCAAATAAAGGCATATTTGAGTTTAGCTACATAGAAAGAAACTATTTTTGTAAGAATGTTTTATCATCTTATAGCTGTCAAACCAATATATCCGATAGTGTGATTTTAAATGGAAATAAACTTGCCGAGCCTGACTGGGAGAGCTCTTAGTTTGGTTTCCTTTGACTTCCTGAGGTAAAAACTGGTAGCACCTCTCAGTGTCTTCAAGGATGTTCCTACTGATACTTTAATTAGAAACTTCTAGATTTCCTTGCAGGCTACTTGTGTGCTTAGATGCATTATTTTATCTAAACTCTTTACCTGGAATCACAACTTGATGGTTTTCCAACTTGATTTGGGTCCCTAACACCGAAGGCTTGGACCATATGTGAAATCACGATGCTGTTCCCTTGTCTGTGTCATTCCTGAAAGTTTTTTAAACTTCATTTCTTATTCACATTTCTATCAGATGTCATGCCTTAGTCATACCCTCAGCCTCTGGAAAGAAAGCAAGGGGCAGGGTGTCCAATGGGGGACCTTGTAGGTCTTAGCCTCCGCCGTGCATGGGCATCTCCTTGGAGTTAGTGTCTGCCTGGCTGACTCTCCTCTCTTTCTTTCCTTCTTTGCATGCTTTAGTCTTGTTTGAGGATTCTAGCTTGTTCCTAGAGGGGTAATACAAGATATCCAGGGACACTGATTCCATTTCAGCTGTCCTTCCAAGATACCCTAGCAACAGTCTCTTAGGTCTTCTGTTTTTTCCATCACAAACCTTTTCCTCAGTATTGGACTCCTCTCATGGCATCACCTTAATGTGTTGCTGTGCTAGCAGGGTCTTTCCATTTCTCTGTGAGGCTGGGATTGAGGGTAGGAAGATCGTCTTTACAAACACAGTTAGCAAGGGAAGTTAAACCACAACTGTAAGGGATCCATTTTTTTTTTTTTTTAATATATGCTTTTTTTTTTTTTTTTTTAAGGCACTTTTTTTTTTTTCCCCTCACTTCCAAACTTTTAATTCTGGCTCCCATTTATTTTCTTCATTTTCTAAGTTTGTTTTGTAGCAGTTCTGGAGCCACCTATGCCCGTGGCCAGGAACCGGCTTTATTCCTCTTTGAGTAAAGACAAAGTTGACTCTAGGATAGGGTCAAAATCCGTACCAGTAGGTCTCAGTTCTGCCTTTTTGAGCTAATCCATTCAATCTAATTTCCCTTGCATATGATAGCTATTAAAACATTTCGAGACTGTGAACATGCTTATTTAAGACCGGAAAAGCCCAGGTCACAGAGGAAGAAGGAGGCAATTACAGAGTAGGAGTGGACAGACTTGAGTGGTTTGGGAGACTCTGGGAGATGCAGATAATATAAGGCATTGCTGGGAAAGATGAAAGGAGCGGGGCAGAGACAGAAATGTTTGTTCATCTGGTAGTTTTTATGATCAGTATTCCCTGAAAAATAATTTCTGCAGGTTCCTGCTTCACAATGAAAATAGGAAGAGTGTTGTCGATTGAAAAAGCTCAGGATTCCTGCATTAGCACTGCCTTTCCATTCAGCCGCTGCTGCTTTCCCCCCAGGCCAGAGGAGGCAAGGAGAGCGAGAAGGGGCAGGCCTCGTTCTTCTCTCCCTCTGGTTGCCCTGTGGCTTCCAGACGTCACCGTCACCAGAGCCCTGTAGGACTTCCCAGTGCCCCCTGATGGCCTTCCATACATTTGTATGGGATTCTACGTGATAATTGCTGTTTAACTGCACACAGATTCTGGACGGGTCACGAGATTAACCATGATGTGGCAAACGAGACCAATTGCTGTAGCTGCAAAGCAGTGACTCTGGTTTCTGTATTCCGCTCAGGAAATCGAGTCTCATTACTCTAATCCTGTCCTGCATTAATACCGATGTAATTATAGGGCCAGAAGTTAAAAAAAAAAATTCCAAAAAATGTAAGACTGAAAGTCCTGCAGCCTTACTGACTAATTGAGCCTAATTTCATGATAGTTTACAATTGCTGTCATTTGTAGATAGCATTTATTGCTCCCCGTGTACCCTGCACGTTCTTCCAGTAGGTTCGCTTTCTTACCCTGGACGCTAATTTAATCGTGACTCTCCATCTACCCCATCAAAACAGCCATCGGTGAGTAAGGAGAGTGGTTTAGACGGATGAAGGATGACTCACAACAATGGAGTTTACAAAAAGAAAAATGGTGACAGAGCTAACTTATAAAAAGAACCCCATAATCCAAAAAGTGTGTTTATTTGCTTGTGTGGTCCTAGTTATGTTTAGTTTCACATAGGGACTGGGGAAAAGGATGAAAATGATGGGGAACGTGGTGCAGAACGTTCGGTTGAAAATGATACAGTCCACATGTTGCTGTGTCATCATTAAGTGTGTATTTTTGAAACAAATTGATTTTTTTGTGGCTCAGCAGATGATAGTCAAGGGCTTGACTGCAGTACGGAATCCCATTTGGTTTTGGTTGCACTGTGGCTATAACCCCCATAAGAATGAATCTTAGGAATGAATTAGAAATTTTTGTGATGTAGGGGCACCTGGGTGGCTCAGTCAGTTAAGTGTCCGACTTTGGCTCAGGTCACAGTCTTGCGGTCTGTGGGTTCGAGCCCCGGTTCGGGCTCTGTGCTGACCGCTCAGAGCCTGGAGCCTGCTTTGGATTCTGTGTCTGCCTCTCTCTCTGTCCCTTCCCTGCTTGTGCTCTGTTTCTCTCTCTCTTAAACATAAATAAACATTAAAGAATATTTAAAAAAAGAAATTTTCGGGACGTTGATGTCTTAAGTTAAAACCCAGCCATTAAAGGACCCCCATTTTCTGCCTAAAGTAAGATTTCTGCATTCGGAGAAGCCACCAGACCTCCATGTCTTTTTAGGTTAGTGTGAACAAATTCATCCTGCTTTGGCATCTTTCCAGGGTTCCCACTGAGGGTCCAGATGCGTGCCCCCATGGAACTGTCTGTTCCATGAGGACTTTCTTCTGTCTTCAGCCATGCATAGGATAAAGCATGCAAATTAGGTTTGTTTTTTTTTTTAAATAAATTATGCCACCTCCAATAGTTTGTTGTTTCCATTCTAGCCGGTTTTAGGCCTTTTGAATTGTTGTTTGAAACAAATTGGTTTTGAAATCTCCCCGATGCCTGTTGGCCCACATTTTTCAGTAGGTGAAGGTCAGAATGGGTTCCCTACCACAGCTGCCCTCTCATTTCTTTCTCTCCGGGTAGGTAGTGTATTTGCTGCTTTTCAATCCCTGCAACAGACTGGAGTTTCTTATTCTTTCTCTAACGAGTATAAAACTCCCTTCGGACTCGGCGAGCAAAGCGAGAGTGAAACCTTCACGAGAAAGAGTGTTGATTGACCTGTTCTCCCACCCCCATGTCCTCACCACTGCATTCCTTCCAACATCGTGGCTATCAAGAAAGTGAAACTGGAATAATTTTTCAAAATTGCAGTGTGACCATGGTAGCAAATGGAATAGAGCCGGAAGCAGTGACGAAGCAAAGAGTTGCTTGTGGGCTGAAACCATGTGTATGTCGTTTCCCCCCGGCCTCCAGAAGGTGATCTTCCTGGGGAGCTTTCGAACATACAAGATTCACTCGTAATTTCTCAGAGTCATTTAAAAGCAAACGGTGGTCACCGAGTGAGTATAAGGCAGCCATAAAAGGATGCTTTATTCTTTCTCTTTTCTCTTTACTTCTCCGTTTTCAGGGGAGTATTCTGTAACCAAATGGGGCGATCCTGCTTTTTTCCTCATTCCTCCGTCCCTAAATTCCAATCGCTCCCCTGAGTGTGCTTGCCACCTTGTTAGCATTCAGGTTTTATGACAAAGGGGAGCGTATGAAATAGATGTGGTTCTCTCGAGGTGAAGGAGAGGCCCCAGCGGGACAGAATTTCGGGAATGGCAGCAATGTGCCCGTCTGTCATGTTGGCTTTGTCCCTAGGATTGCATCGCGTGACCCGTGGAGCCAGGTGGCTGAGCAGGAGCCGGGTTGCATTTCTCCAGGGCTGCTGTGCTACAGTTGTCACCCTCAACTGCTTAGAAATGTCTAACATTCTTGCTTTCCAGAGGGCTTCCTGTGTTTACACATTGATGCTGTTGAAATCCGGGCCGGTCGATAGACGGGTTGTAGAACAGGACGGACGGAACCAAATCAGGCCAGGTGCAGAGCAGCACCTTGGGGAAATGCCTCCAATTATTTTCAGACGCTGGCACCTCTGTGGAAGCTACACGCCTTATGAAGTAGCTTTCTCATGTTAGGATTTGCGGAAATGTGCGGACACGACCTTCTCTAGTTAACGTCTTGTGTGTCTGTGATAGACTGTGGAATCATTCCACTATAACTAGGGAAGGACTATGAAAGAAGAATATTATACACACAAATTTTGGAAGGTGTGGGTGATCATTTTGTTCTGCTGAGTATATTTGAGAGAGCGACGGTGTTCGAAGAGCACTGAAAGTAGTTCCCCAGGCTCTGCTGGAGTTCATGAGTTGGGTCAGCTCACCTTCAGGAGGCAGGCAGGCCACAGAATGCTTCCAGTGGATGGATACCGAGGCCTCAAAAAAGAACATTTTATTTTATTTGGTCATTTATTTTATTTTATTTTATTAAAAGAAAATCTTTTTTAATGTTTATTTATTTTTGAGAGAGACAGAGATAGAGTGTGAGCTGGGGAGGGACAGGGAGAGGGGGAGACATAGAATCCGAAGCAGGCTCCAGGCTCCGAGCTGTCAGCGCAGAGCCTGACGTGACGTGGGGCTCGAACTCGCGAACAGCGAGATCGTGACCTGAGCTGAAGTCGACCGCTTAACCGATGGAGCCCCCCAGGTACCCCTATTTTATTTTTATTGAAGTGTAGCTGACACACGGTGTTACATTGGTTTCAGGGGTACAACATGGCGATGGGACAAGTCTACACATCACTCAGAGTGTAGCTTCTGTCACCATACCGTATTATTTTAATACTGTTGACTATATTCCTTGTGCTGTGCTTTTCATCAAAAAGAACATTTTAAGTGGAAATCCCCCAATTAGTGCTTTTCCCCTTTGATTTATATTAAAAAAAAAAAGTCGAATTGATATAATTAACTTACCTGTTTGTTTAAAAAATCAGTAGTGCCTTGGAGGGTAAGTATTCTGACAAGTAGATAAAGGTTATAAGACGATCTGATTGGCGGTACACATCAGAGGATTAAAATGTCAGGTTAAGAAATATGTTTCTGGCTTGAGAACTTAAACGTATCTTAAAATGCCCTTAAATTTCACAGGTATCCGAGGAAGGATGAGCTAGATTGTTTTTGTTTTGTTCTTTTCCTCGTCTGGCTTAGATATTTCTAACTTGGCTCTACTCAGTAGCTCTCCCTCCGAGTTGGGTTGTGCTGGAGACGTACAGACTGCTGTGTGAGGTGGGGGATGGAAAGGAAACGAGTCATTTCAGGGCTCTGTTCCGAAGCGTGAGATCTAATCTGGTTCAGAGACCACACGTGAATTCTACCTTAGGACATTCGAATCATTTCTCTGGCAACTCGGTTTATTGTATGTGAGCGTATCAGAACACCCTGCTGTCTCTCCCCAACCTCACCGTGCTTCATCAGACATCTCTTGTTTTACGTGTGCCACAACAAAAAGCTTGAATTTTGCCCAAGTGAAAAGGAAAAAGTAGAGAGCATATTAAGTGACTCTTTTACGTCTTACGCATTTTTCTCTAGAAAATAACTACGTTTGTATTTGACCCGGTGAGACTGTGAACTTACTAGTAAGGGATGAAAACCTCTCATTGGTAGAAATTCAACAGGAAACTCAATTTGACAAGTTAAGACTTGCACACAAAAAAGTGTCTTCTGTAAGAAGTTTTGTTTCTTATTTTTTAAATGTGATTGAGTGTGTTAGAAAGCCTCTCACTCCTTTTTGTGTGTGTGTGTGTGCTTTTCTTTTCCTAGTGCTTTGGTGTGAGGGCAGAGTCCTATAGTTCTTCTCCCTTCTAGAGAAAGGGAAAAGCCTCCCATCCAGATCTCTTCCAGCTGGACTTGTAGCCAGCTGGTTTGCCTTGCTGTGCCCTCTTGGCACACCGTCTTTTGCCCCACTCCATCAGGACTCACCTTTAACAAAATTCTTCTATCACGACACCAACTAAGTCTAGAAATCTGCTACTCCGGTTGCCACCAGGTACATGTGGCCATTTAGATTAAGTAAACTTAAAATTTTTGTTTCTTAGTTGCACTAGCCACATCTCAAATGCTCAAGACTCACACGTGGATGGTACAGAAGATCATTTTCATCGTCACAGAAAGTTCTATCGGACAGTGCTGGTCTAACACCCTGAAGAGTTTCCTTTTTTTTTTTTTTAAAGACTGTAATGTAAGCCCTTAGCCTGGCTTCCAAACTTTCCCAAATCTTGTTTATGTGTACAGATTGAATATAATTTATTAGAAGGTTATCAGAGAAATCGTTGTGCTCAGTCAGGGGAGACTTGGTGGAAAAGGAGAGGCATCTTACTCCTTTTTTTAAAAAATTTTTTTAACTCTCTTTATTTACTTTTGAGACAGAGAGCATGAGCAGGGGAGGGGCAGAGAGAGAGAGGGAGACACAGAATCCAAAGCAGGCTCCAGGCTGTCAGCACAGAGCCCGATGAGGGGCTCGAACTCACGGACTGTGAGATCGTGACCTGAGCCAAAGTCGGACGCTTAACCGACTGAGCCACCCGGGCCCCCCCATCTTACTCCTTTTGGAAC
Organism: Panthera pardus; assembly: GCF_024362965.1. Classification (NCBI taxonomy): domain Eukaryota; kingdom Metazoa; phylum Chordata; class Mammalia; order Carnivora; family Felidae; genus Panthera; species Panthera pardus. The sequence continues at coordinate 85,698,769 of NW_026526654.1, read as the reverse complement.
AATGAATGGTGCCCCAACAGGCAGGAGGTAGTAGAAGAAGGTTCTGGGGAAATACGTGAATGTGAATATCATTTGGGGTGTAGAAGACCTCTGTCTGGTGAGGTATAAGGTGAGGAAGGGGAAACAGGTGAGAGACCGATGGCCTGTATCCTCTGTTAGGGATTTATACAGGCACGTGTCTTCTCATGGTCTTCAGCACCCAACCATCTTTAATCTCCTCTGTCTTCAAAAAGAGAACATGAAAAAGTTGACTCAGTAATTGCAGAGAAGACGAACACGAGGCTGTTAGTGGATAAACGTGTACTTGAAGGAGAGGAGAGATGGTGGGAGTTTCGAGGTCCCGAGATCTGGGGGGATCACGGTGTGCCTCTGGTGCAAAGGAGAGAGGGAGAGAGAGCAGGAGAGACAGAAACACAATTTAGGGGTATGAGGCTAGCGCTGCCTTGAGAGCAAGTCCTTTGAATCGTGACCACAGCGCAGGAGTTTGAGAAGCTTAGGGTGGAGGGAAGATGAGTCACGACAGCCCAGGTTCCACGGGGTGCAGTGGCTAGAGAAGTGGAGGTGCAGGTAGTCTATGGTGGCAAGAAATTGGCCCTCAACTTTACGTCCCTAACACCCGCAAAGCACTTAATGGTTACTGGGTTGCTGCGAAACACTTGTGGCCTGTGTGGGGGAAGGTCGGCCTCCCCAAACCGAACAGCCGTGGAGCCTGGTACCAAACAGATTTCCACGTGAGGGGGGGAAAGGTAGAGGTCCTTAGCGATTGGGCTGGCGGCAGGTGGAGTGTGTGGCCAGGAGCATTGCTGAGTTTACGGAATGAAAAAGCCCCACCGGGGAGTTGCTGAGTTTATTGAATGACCTAGACCCAAGGTGCCAAAGTAAGCATTGCTGATTTGGCTACTGGCGTCTGCCTCCCAGCCCTGGCTCTGGCCTGAGAGCGGCTCCAGTGGATGGGGTTCTCTTGAGGCAGGAGGCCAGGACTGCTAGAACCAAGGAGAGGTGGCAGCCGCTGTAGTCATCCCGGGAAGCCGAGGCCGGGAGGTGGCTGGCTTTCGAGCACATGTGTGACGGAGGGATCTGGACTCCGAAAAACTCTACGGGAGGATGGCTTTGGCAACAGGGTGGCTGGTGAGCTCTCCTTTGAAATCAAACCCATTACTGAATGAGTGGTTGCTCTGCCCTAAGTCACTGCACCTCTCAGGTCGTTTCTGAGAAGAATAATTCTTACTCGACCAATCCGTCGTAGGCTGACGGGACAAAAAGCAATTTTTGTGAAAGCATTTTATGAGTTGTAACATGCCATAAAAATTCAAGTTACTTGTAAATTGGATTGCGGAGGGTAGAGATCTGAGCAAAGGAAACCCGGTGAAGGTATCTTTACAATAATCACAGGGAATTAATGAGAACATGAATCCAGGCTGTGACAATGGTGGGGGGGGGGGGGGGGTGGGGGGAGAAAGAACAGATGTAAAGCTTTCTACTAAGGATGTAAAACTTGGACCGGGAAGCCAATTAAGCACTAGGGGGAGGCAGCGGGGTGAAAGGAGGAGGAGGACACCAGGATTCCGAGTTTGAATGACGGAGAGCATAGTGGTAGCGAGACCTGTCGTGCAGGGAAAGGCCAGCGGTGGAGGGATGGCCTTTGTGTCGGGCTTATGGGATTCCAGGCACCGCTGGAACACCCTGCCAGAAACGGCTGGGAGAAATCTGGTTGGAAACCCAGAGGGATAATGGAGGCTGGGGTTGGGTGCTGACCTCTAGAAGCAGTGTTGGCGACTTTGGACTCGAATGCTGACACCAAGGCAGAAGTATCAGAAGAAGACCAAAGTCACACTCTTGGGGATGATGCAACTTAACTTCCTCTGGTGTTAGGGTTTCCTCAATGCGTGTGTAGCTTCCTCAGCCTTCCTGAATCACGGCATTTAGCACCACGTGTTCACTTGCTCAAATTCCTGACATACGCTTAATTCTGGGAGGGAGGGATTGCATTCATCTTGTGTGCTACCAATCCTGCACGTAGGTTGAAATGCCTAGAAGCACACAGTAAACATTGGCAGATATTCTTTTGAATGAATGCATGTTCTGAAACTAAGGTCATTGTGATGAAAGATCAAGAGAGCCCTGGCTCGAAGGTACAATCCTGGACCCGTTCCAGGTCAAGTGATATTAAATGAGACCAGTTGATATTACTAGTGTCTTTCTTCCCTAACGCTCTGCAGATTGAGAATGTGAGTTGAGAATACAGGTTGTTGATTGTGGATTAGGAAGACATAAAAATAGCAGAAGGTGAAGGGGATTAGGACAGCATCAGTATCCCTGAAATCCAGGGTAGTTGGAGTGGTAGGTCAAGCCAAGAAAGACCTGAGGGTGAGTCCTCGGTGGTTTATGGAACAAAAGACATTTTGAAAACAAAGCAGGCAGTGTTGACGGGGGTGGAAGAAATTGAGAGGGAAGGAAAGGGAAATTTCATGCTGTAGGTTCTTGGGTATGACTATGCTAATTGTGTGGTTTTTAATGGGTTGAATTGTGTCCACCCCAAAAGACATGTTGAAGTCTTAATCCCCAGGGCCTTAGAACATGACCTTGTTTGTATACAGGTACACTGCAGATAGGATTAGTTAAGATGAGGTCATGCTGGAGTCGAGGAGGCCCTGTGCACTGACTTGTGTCCTTATGAGAAGAAGTGACACGCATGTACATAAGAGGGGGAGCAGTGGCAGAGACAGAAGTCCCTGAAGCTGCAAGCCCCAAATTGCTGGCAAGTCACCAGAAAGTAGGAAGGCACTAGGGCCTGGGAAGTATTCTCCCCTACAGGTTTCAGGGAGAACATGGCCCTGCCGACACCTTTGCTTTCAGACTTCTAGCCCTGAGAAGTGGGAGAAAATTTTGTTGTTGTTTTCAGCCACCTCATTCTTGGTCAGTTAGGGCAGCCCTGAGAGACTGGCAGTGGCTAAGAGGAAGTGAAAATGAAGGTCATGGAGACCAAGGTGGTATGAGATATGGTTGCCATGCTCAAGGTTTGAAGAACAGTGGAGAGGGATGGAGGGAAGAAAACCGTGTCGAGCACTAAAAGTCTCAGATAAGGGGAGTGTCCTGTAGCCTCCATACCCATAGCTAAGTGGCCACATAATCACGAGCTCTCCATACCTCAGTTCCTTTGAAAGTAAAGCAAGGGGCTTCACCATCATCAGGAAGGTGACTTCTACATTCCCGGTTTTATATATCTCCAACTAGGTCTGTTAGTTCCTGGCCATTTGGGTTTAGGTTGCAGTTGGTATGGATGTTTGGTTTCTTTTGCAGGTATTGTAATAGGGGCTCTGTGCATCTTAAATAGGACCGATGTCTTCAGGTTGAATGAGTTCAGTGTGCCAACCACTCCCTGCCTAAATTCTCATTGCAGAAAACACGAGTGGTATGCCCTGGTACATATTTCTGAAGAGAGGGAAGCAGTTGGTATTGAAGTGACCGGTTCCTTTTGCAAGGGCATCCATGAAAACTGGGAAATCTAGACTGCTTTCCAGAGAAAAAGAGTCTTTGAAGATTGGGAAGCTGGGGGAAAAATTAAAAAAGAAAAGCTGTGCCCAGCTTACCAATATTGAGGGCAGAGGAGTGGCATAAGACCGGCATAAGACCCTGTGGGTTCCTTGCTTTGTCTCCCAAGCCTGCAGCCAGTTTGGGTATGGGGGAAAATGAAGGTGTTTAGTGTGTTCCCCTAGAGCTCCCGCATTGGAAATGAACTTGGGATGAGTGCTAATGTTTTAGATTTTTCTCCTATTGGTTGCAAAATGAAATGTTTGTGCACCCCTCACTTGGTGTTGACCTTGGTATTTCCACGCTCCTGATTTTCGCAGATTGACAGGTACATAATTTTGGGTAACAGCGTGACCTGTGTGTATTCTTCCAGTCCTGACCGCCGTGGGGTTCGGGGCAGTGGTCCCTGTCATTCAGTCCACTTCTAGGGAAGTCAGCCTGCAGGGAGCCCTTCGTGCAGTTTCCAGTGTTGTTACAGGAATGGCACTTGGCTCCTAGTGGGAAGGACAGGTTTGTTTCCTTCTCCTGCTTAGATACAAGTGTTCAATTTTTTGCTTTTTCTTTCCCTCCTCCCCCTTATCAAAACAAAGCAAACTAGTCTTTGAGAACACCTCAGAACGATTTATTTGCTGAAGATGCATGAAAACAGTGATCTAAGAGGTCGGGAAAAAAGAAACCTCAGTGGTTCCATCCTTGTGTACCTTTTAAAACAGATGGGAAGAGAGGACGACTTTGGACTGAGTGCTTGGGGTGTGATCTTGTTCACCTTCTGATAGAAGAATGAGTCTTTACCAAGTGACTGTGTTTGGCTAGAACCCAGGCCCAAAAGAACACTCTGGTCTTTGGCAAATGCATAGAAGAAAAACACGTCAAAATGAAGCAGAAGTACCGTATATCAGTTTCTATGTGTGTAACTATAGCCGAAGGAAAGCAAAAATTAAAAAAAAAATGACGGCCATTCCTTCTAATTTAGACTGTATTGGTAAGAAGTGCCATGGAGCTTTGCTGAAGATGCTAGAAGACTTAGACAAGAGTCGGTATCAGCCTGACTCCACTTCCAAAGTCTGTCTTCCCGACCTTTCTGGTGGGTTCCTCTTGTCAACTGGATCCTTCTTCCACACGCCTCTCCAAACACCTTATGGTTTGGGGAGGTGGAAATCAGGAACAAAATCCTTTCCCAGAGTCTGGCTCCGGGACCCTATCACCTTCCAGACTGAGTGACTGGAGCGGCCTGGTGGTTGTTTTTCTTAGTTGTATTGCTGCTTTAATTGGCCTCAGTTCCCTTCATCTGTCATGAAAACTCTTAAAACTCATACGAGAGTAATTTTCCCCACCTTCTTTATTGCGGGTTATTTTCTCTCCACGGGGCACGCTGCTGGGGATTCGGCCCGCGCCCTCCGGTGCCCTCCTCCGCTGGCTTTCTTCGGGAGGCGGTCGTTTGGTGAGTCTGTGCAGGCTGACCGATTGAGTTACACCCTGAGGAATGTTGAACCTGGTTCTCAGCTGCAGGATGTCTTTCCCGAAAGTTCTTACAGTGCGGGGCCTGCTTTGAGGATTCACATTTGTGTATTGGTTTACAGCAACGTGAAAGCCTTCTCCCCACAGTGGATGGGTAAGTTACGTAAGGAACGTGACATAGCCCTCTCCCGGGGCCCGGAGCTGAGGACAGGCCAGGTCCTTCTGGCTGGTTTCACATGTATTTATGACTTTCTTTTATATCTAATAGTCTTGCCTTGGATTTAAAGGAGAAATTCTTAAAAAAAATTTTTTTGTTAACGTTTCTTTATTATTGAGAGACAGAGACAGAGCGTGAGCAGGGGAGGGACAGACAGGGAGGGAGCTCTCAGCTCTGTGGCCATGTGCTGTGCCGTCAGCCCAGAGCCCGATGCGGGGCTCGAACTCACAAATCGCGAGATCATGACCTGAGCCGAAGTCGGACGCTCAACCCACTGAGCCCCCCAGGCGCCCCTCCCCCCCCCCCCCCAAGGAGAAATTCTTAAGGAAAGATTCTGGGTCATTTCCTGTAAAAGGTTGGAAGCTCTAATACTTTAAATTATAAAAAACAAGAAGAGTAAACATTAAGTCGATCTCCAAATACTGCATTCGATAGGACGTAAATTGAGAGCAAAAGGCCACAAACAGAAAAATGACCTGCTAATAGCACAATCTGAGGTTATTTTAGTAACGTGTGGAGGAGGAAGTAGACAAGGGAAGGATTAGGAGGCAGGCCCTCTCTGAACATATTGCCCTTAGGCACGAAGCTTGTGGCCGCCGCAGCGTCCAAGGTGAGGCTCTTGGTTGAGAGCGGAGGTGAGCAATTTGCACTCTGTCTCTACACCAGGCCTGTGTCTACGGGCTGCAGTGGGCCCCGTTGCTGGTTAAGTCTTCTGTACACATAAGATCCTCAAAATGCTTGACTCGGTAGGAGAGTAATACGCTTCTACTGGATTTAGTGTGTACTTTCGTGGGCGTGTGTCAGTATATGTGTGTGTGTTCGGGCTGCAGATCTGTATTTTATTTTTGTCATCAGAGCTCGGAAGTGATGGTAGGGATGAGGCCTTGTCTCCGTTGAATTGCCCAGAAGCCATTGCTTTCCTATTAGCAGGAAGAGGATAACGTGCGATTACAGACGGTGGTGTCGGCAAAAGCATTTTGTGTTGGTTGCTCAGAAAAAGAGAGTACGCTCGTGAGCACTGAGTGGTATATACAGAATTGTTGAATCCCTCTATCACATACCTGAAACTAACATAATACTTTGTGTTAACTCTACGGGAATTAAAATAAAAACTTAACAATAAAAAAAAAAAGAAACAAACTAGCTTGTGTAGGAAAAAAGGTATTTGCCGTTTTGGGAAAATGCTGGGTGAATCATCATTTCCTTTTTTTTTTTTTTTAATTGTGAGTCCCTGATCATGCTTGATTTTTGTGTCAAACCGATGGTCGGTGAGCCGAATTCGGATTGCAGTAGTGTTCTGCTTGGATGGCGTTGTGAATAATGGCAGGTGGTACAGGACATACCCCAGTCGGCCACTGACCCCGCCCCACCTTCATGTCCGAGCTGTACCTTTATTACCTGTCTGGTGCCCTGAGATCATTTACCTACATGGTACCCAACGCATATTTTCAAATTCTTTCTCAAACAGAAGCAAACAGATAGTAAGGCGTACGTCTGTTCAATGTATATTTGTATTTTGTCTCTCCAGATGTCTTCTGACAATGGTTTAATAAGAGCAGTGACACACTCAAAATTGCTAAAGAATAGATTAAGAAGGTTTAGGGCAAGGATTATATATTAACTACCTAATTAGCCCTTAAATCTGTGGCACTGATCTTAATGACTGAGTTTAGCAGAGTGGGAAAGCTTGTATGTTTCCTGTTTCCTGAGTGAACAATCCTGGTATTGAATGATTCTGGCTTAACCTTTTTCGATCTCCCTGGAAACATTTTTGCTTCTAGGTTTCCCTTACTCCTCAGACGTTGCTAAATTAGCACGGGCTTTGAAAACCCCCCAAAAGTCCTCTCCATTTCACATGCTTCTCATATTTGTTCTATTGAAAGTGTTGATCGCAAGACAAGCTCAAGTCTGAGCCCGGATGGCATTGATCTGATTGATTCCTCTGTGTGCTCTCTCTGTGGCCATGGGCCTTCTTCTGGAAAGACCATATCGAGTTCGTCCACTGTTGTGAATGAAAATAATCAGCTGGCGAAAGCATAGAATTAGAAACCTCTTGGTATATTTATTTCTGTGTCCCAAGAATTCTGATTTAAAGCAGACTTTATTTCAAGTAATGTGAACAGTAGGTCGTTCAGGAGTCTCAGATGAATCAATGTTTTCTTCCCTTCTCTCCAAGAAAATCTATTTAAAGCAAAGGTCAAATCTGTGCTGGATTTAGAACCTATTAAATGTAAGTCTGGAGAACAGGGCCACTTCTTTTCTATTCTTTACATACTTTCAAGCACTAGGGACACTCCGGTCTTCTGCAAGCCATCATTTCCCACATTTTTCTGGTGTTTGTACTTGGGTTTTTTGTTGTTCTGGAGGATAGGGTGTTACCCGGAGCCTCTGGACCCAGTGAATTTGAGCCCTTGTGAGTCTTTGAGCTTATGTGATTTAGGAGTAACTTAAACCTTTAACAATTGCCTCGGAGGAGTTGATTAGGCTTGAAGTGTATCTAAGAAAGATATATTAATGCATGTATTAATGTGACACATTTAATTGACATGCTCCGAAATTGAACTCCTATGTGCCCTTCCTCTCTCTCCCCCTTCCCTCATCCCTCTGTCCTTTTCCATCTCCATGAAGGTTGTCAGGCTGTTGCCCGTATTACCATCCCCACGCACTGCCCTCACATTGTTACCAAACCCTGCACGTTTTACCTCTGAAAAATCTTCTTTCACTTCCTCAGTCCAGGGCTTGCTGTAGGTGTGGGTGTTGGCATGGTGTCCGAACTTGTCCCTCAGCTCCCCGTGGCCTTTCGCTCAAGAAAGATTCGGATAAATCAGTGCCCTGAGGGGCATAAATCGGGAGAGGGAAATGGGTGTGCACAGGGGAGTGTGCTTTTAAGTAGAGTCACCGAGAAGGATCTCATCGGGGAGAGGGGACGAGCCATTGGAAATCTGGGAGAGAGCTGGAAGGGAGCAGGAGGGCGTATTTGAGGAACACCAAGATGTCAGTGGGTGCCGTGGTCAGAGCCACAGTTCGGGGGGGTTGGGCCCCACGGGGCAGGGTGAGGCCCTGGCTCTTGAGAAGCTTCTGAAGACTGAACCGAATGACAGGATCTGCCTTTCTTGTTACCAGGACTCTGTTATGTTGAGAAAAGAGAACAGGGTGGGGGTGGGGAAAGGGCCAAAGCCGGGAGGCAATTTAGGAGTTTGCTATGATGGTGTAGGAGAGGGAAGGTGGCTTTAGCAGGGCCTTGGTGAGAGGTGGTCAGGTTCTATATGTATTTCAAAGACATAGGTCACATTGTTGACTGATGGATTGATTATTTAGGGTGTGCAATAAAGGAATAAGAATAAGCCCAATGTTTTTGGCTTGAGTACCTGGAAGGTTGAAGGAGGGAGTAAGGAGCCCAGTGTGGACATGATGTTTGCAGTTCCTTATAAGACAACCAAGTGGAGATGCCAAGTGACGTTGTTGGATATTCGGGTCTGGAATTTGGCGGAGAAGTTCTACCTGGAGATATAAACTTGTGAGTCTGTCATATTTAAGGACGTAAGACCAGCTGAGATCCCCAAAGATACACGTAGGAAATGTCCTTGAACTGAGCCTTGAATCATTTTTCTTATAGGATTCAGAAATTCAGCTTTCTTAATGTGGGATATCCCCTTTGTCCCAAGCCCAGGTTTCAGGGGCATTTCTAGGTGTTCTTCTTACATACACGGACAGGTGAGGACAGTTGTCAGGCCACAGTCCTGCAGAGTTGTTTTCAAAGGAGTGCCCTTCTGTCCATTCCTAATCTCTGCTAAGCGTTCCAGTGTTAAATTTGCCTTTTGGTAGTTTTCTCCTGCTCCTTGCCCCTCCCCTGTTAGAGTCTATGTCTCTGTCATGGATGTTATTATTCTTTTCTTCACAGTCCCCTATATTAGCCCTTAGCCTGTGTTCTCATTCATGTGCACCTGGTGGAAGGCAAGGGAGTTCTCTTTTTGTCCCCACGACTTTGAATATCACCTGCATGTAACAGCATAGCGTTTGTTGAATTGAGTTTAATTTCTTAAGGCTCACAAAAGTGGTTTCTGTTTTATATTATACACACACGCATATATGTATGTATTATATGTCTACACATACCCATATATACACATGGTATTTGGTATTTTATAATAAATATTTTATATATTTTATGTTTTTTCTAGGATATCATGTATATCGTGTATGTGTGTGTATATGTGTGTGTGTGTGTGTATGTGTGTGTGTGTGTGTGTGTATTATTTATTTTCTTCTCAGAATAACTTTTCATCTCTTGTCTCAAGCATTTAGTACTAAGGCTTAGGAGCCCAAAAATGTGTACATGAAGAAAGAAGTTCTTATAGGGGCGCCTGGGTGGCCCAGTCGTTTAAGCGGCCGATTTCGGCTCGGGTCATGATCTCGCGGTCCGTGAGTTCGAGCCCCGCGTCGGGCTCTGTGCTGACAGCTCAGAGCCTGGAGCCTGTTTCAGATTCTGTGTCTCCCTCTCTCTGACCCTCCCCCGTTCATGCTCTGTCTCTCTCTGTCTCAAAAATAAATAAACGTTAAAAAAAAAAAAAGTTCTTATAGACACATTCAGAGTTATTCCTTCCATCCAATATGCCATCTTATGCAAAAATTTCAGTACTACAGCTGACACTTCATTTTTCCCTATAGAAATTCTAGCCATCTGGAAAATGTGTGTGTGTGTGCGCGCGCGCGCACGTGTTAAAGGTGAAATCTCTACTGAAAGCAATTTCAGGAGCTTCAGGAAATCCTCATTCCTCTGGACAGCTTTTGGGTTTTCAATCTGGGAATTTGCATGTTCTCTCAGTTTTACTAGTTTAATTTTAGGGGCTGAACCTTCATCAACTAGGTAGAATAAAGAATCTGGAACCGTGCCTGGATTGGCAACGGCCCACGACAGCTGTAACGAGAATGTGGGCAGAGCCCCGGTGGGACCTCGACTTGTGTCCAGTTAGAAACCAAAGAACACGGTGCTCATCGAGCTGGGAGCGTGGGGCCCCGGCCGGCAGGGCCAGGGGCATGGTGGGAGTGCTAACGTAGCTCTCTGTCTCCCCACCCCCCCCCCCCACCCCGACCCCATCACCAGCAAGCTCTGGCCCGCCCTAGTGATTTTCGTTCCCACTTTCAATGGAGAAGTGGGTCAGAGCAACCACAGCACATGCCCACTGACCAGTGATACTTGGCCTCCCAGTGTTGGGGTGACAGTAGGGACCGGGTGGCACCGTGGCCGGCAAGCATTTGTCGGGGATGGTTGGATGTTGCTTCGCAGGAACCACGGGTCTAGGCCTCCCAGAGACTGTAATTTTTCAAGAGACACCGGCTGTCAAAGCTCTCGTGGCTTTTAAATTTTGGATAAAAAATTTTTTTTGCCAAATGTGGGATGAATACTTAACCTAAACTCACCGTGTTGGTTATGTTTCCTGGCCGCTCGAATCAATTGTCAGGACCTTTTCTCCAGTTGGGCATAAACTGCTGTACTTCTGCCCGTAAGCCAGTCTCGGTCTCCTTGGCCGACGCCCTTGTCCGGCTTCCGATGGACTCCTGCTTCTTGAGCCCCGCCGGACTTCGTTTGTGGCACGTAAAACTCACGGCAGGTGTGAGGTATCTATTTGCTTCATACCTGTTTCCTCACGAGCGCGTAAGTGCCTCGAAGAGAGCTTTTGCAGTTCTGTGCGTGGCTGCGTCCTCACATTTGGCGTCCCACGGCCACTTCACGTGTGAGTGGTCTGCCAAGCTAATGTCTCAAGTGCCTTAACAAACTATGAATAGAAGGCCCTTGTCACCAGACGAGTGCAGTGGTGTGCAGAAGGGACAGCAGGAGCAGAGAAGAGATGATTCACACCAGACAGTGAGCGATTGTTCTGGCCAGGGTCAGGAGTTCAGGAAGCAGCAAATATTCCCCCCAGAAGGGGTGGCAAGCGTTTTCTCAGCACCTGCTGTATGCTGAGTGATTTGTTTGTTTGCTTTCTTCACCCAGAGGGAGTGGTAAGGAAACTGCCCAAACGGTTTCTTTTTCCAGTCTTCGGCCGGCATTGATTGAGGGGTTACATGATCCACAAAGGACAAGCGGTGGCTGCCGGAAGTTCGCTCTGAGCTCCGCAGACTTCGGAGGGACTTCTGATAGCGGTGTCCCCAGAGAGCAGTGCGGGGTAGTCCAGGGCCAGAGAGGCTCCCTACTCCACCCCCCACCCCCCGTCCCCCCCCCGGCGTTCAGACCAGTACTTACAGGGAACGGTAGGTTGCTCTTGAGCCAAAGAGCCACCTGTCTGTACGCAAAGTGGAAGTATCTGCTGTCCCCCAGTCACAGACCCCTCCCCGCGTCCTCCCACATCCGTTTCCCAGCCACTGGCCTCTTTTAGCAGGCCAGACAGACCCTGGCTACCCTCCCCATCTCCTCTCTTGCCCTCTGACCATTCACCAGACACCACGCATCCTTCTCGTGAAATGCGTTTCCTGGTTTTGTCTCTGTGACCCCAGTCAGAGGTTAGACTCTCGTCATCTGAAGGCTCCTTGCTGGTCCGCTTCCTGTCCCATTCCGTCATCTCTGCTGTCAGTGGGTGAACATCTGAGTGTGGTATTTTTATATGTAGAAGCCGTTGCTTTGCATTTGGTGTACAAATGCTTCCTTCTGTCCTCCCAGCCTCGCCACCCCCCTCGGCACCTTCCCAGCTGTGCCCGTGGTTCCCCAGCCTTACAGGCCTGCGTCGGTACCCGCTGCCCACAGTGGTCTTTGGCTGTCGTGTGCCATTGTCGATGTTTCTCCTTCCTTTGCTCTGGGCCTCTCCACCCCTACAAACCTGTGCACATAATAAGCTCTTAATGGCTAAAGATTCATTAAAGGTTTTTCTTTTTTTGTTCTATATTTCAATGTAAACTTCTGTCTCCGTGGCCTTGAATCCTTGTCAGTCTGTGTAGACAAGAGAATGGTGAGGGGTGTTCCAGCCTGACTCCCGGCCTGCCCCCCGCCCCCCCCCCCCCCAGTTCGTTAATGGATTCTGCACAACTGGGGAAGCCTTCTGGCCAGGCGTATGTGCTGAGAGTTCCTCCTTGCCCAGTCATCAGTGTGGTGATCTCCAGTGGAAATGGGACTTATTCTACACATTTTTGCTTACTTATTTGGTTTTGTTTTAAAAATCCATGTGTAATAAAATACACCACTGATTTTATTCCCAGTTTTAAATGTGCTACCATTGTTCCACATAAACACGAAATATTTTCCTAACATAGCAGGGGATTTGTATACAGCTGTTCTTTCCTCTCATATAACTCTCTCTCTCTCCCCCCGACTCCTACTGATTCAAGGAAAATCGAAGAGGTCCCACTGGTAGGTGCTTTCCAGAACTTGTCTGAGGTGGCTCAGCCACAGCCGGGGAGCTGTGGGTGGTGGGCCAGTCTCAGCAATTTGTGTGTCGTCTTTTTGCTCCAGTGGGTCCTAGTGGTGAGCCAAAGGTCACAGTTTCTTCGTGTGGCTAGAGCCTTCATGATTCCCTGTTCACTACCTCAGACCACAGCTGCCACATGTGGATTTGGGATTTTTTTTTTTTTTTTAATATACTGTCATGTGCTGTTTGCATGAGTCACACACAGCCTGGGCACATTGTAATTCCTCTGAGAGTTAAGAAGATTTTAGGAGTAGTAAGTGTCGTGGCTGTACTATTGAAATACTAAAGTTAAAACATTGAGTCCTTAAGGGCAGGAAATTAACTAGTTAAGATTATTATGTTCATTTTCCTACACGGCACCTGTAAGGGTTATTCAAAAAGCGAGCATATGGTTTTAAGGAATTGGGCAAACCGTAAGAGACTCTTGGGTACCGAGAACAAACTGAGGGTTGATGGGGGTTGGGGGAGAGGGGAAAGTGGGTGATGGGCAGTGAGGGGGGCGCTTGTCGGCAGGAGCACTGGGTGTTGTATGGAAACCAGTCTGACAATAAGTTATATAAAAAATTGGTTTTATCGTAAAGCAAGGGAGTAGCTCAGAAATTGAAATGACTTTGCGCTACTTATGCTATGCTTTCTATGATGACTTAGCAGATACCAGCATTCGTCACTTGAGCCACATGTGGATCTTTGGTTTGCTGTTGGTACTTTATCGTTCCGTGTAAGATGGCACTCTGTCTTCCTTTGCTAAAGTTTATGTGACATAATTAATCACGCGGTTCATTTCAACTACTTTGCAAATTTTAATTGTCTGGGGATGATTTTCTGCAGTAGTTTCTTTTTAAATTTATAAACGTGATCACCATTGTGTTTGGTCTGGGCATTTTAAAATAACTCCAAGTGTCGAGCAGATTTTAGAGATGGCTAAATAGGTGGTGGCTACGAATACGCCGAAGGTCAAAAATGTAAATCCCCAAAGGTCAGAAAATTAATTAAGTTAAAGTGTTTGTGTTCATAGTAAAATTATTCCTAGTTAGGGTGATATTAACCGTGGCAGTGATTCATTGCGTCTCTGAAGTCTACGGTGACTCCCAGAGATCCAGTCTGGACAAATGTATGACAAGCAATCGTTCATGGAATTATGGAGGGTCATTTTATACACAGCTGCATGATCACTGACAAATGCTGATTTTGCATTCTTCTTGCGGGAGGGTCACACTTTGAAATCGTTTTCTTAGAGGAAAAGGGTTATCTACTTGAAGAAGAATTCCCCATTTTAACAAATTGAAAAAAAAAAAAGATTCTCAGTCCATATTCAAATAGCGATGCTTTTTAGAGCATATAAATTATTTTTGAGATCTCCTCATATATAGCCATTCAAGAATATATTTGTTTAGCATGTAAGACGATTCCCGGTACTAAAATCAAAATACAGCTTTTTGAATAAAGTAAGCCTGCTAGGTTTGCTATTTAATATCCTTTGTGATAACGAAAGTGCATGTTTTCGGGGAATTCTTTAACCTGAATGATTTGAGCTCAGCCACAACTGTTAGTCAAATGGTCTTTCAATAAATAGCAGTGATTGTAGTCTTCAGACATTTTCTAGGCCCTGAAGGCTAAAAATAAGTGGACAGTAAATGGTCCCCCCCCCCCTTTAAATAAATGGTACTTGTTCATTTACAGCTGCTGCCAGTTTTCTGCCATATTCCCCACCTCCTGTGTCCCCCTTCTCACGCTGTCTGGGATGCCTTTCCACGAAAACGTGGGTCTTCTAGAGACGAGAGATGTGAAAAGAAGAAATTTGAAAAGCAGGATATCCCAGCTCTCCTGAAGAGGAGGGGTTCTTGGGGCTTAGCAGCCTGCACAAGAACGGCCCCTGTGTACTCCCTGAATTATTCCACTTTGCTTACTTGTGTGTCTTAAAATCCCCCCAGACAGAATTCGTTTAATTCATTAAGCATTAGGAAATAGTCAACACCATTAGTCATTAGGGAAATGCAAATGAAAACCACTAAATCTGACACTGCACGCCCACGAGAAGGGCTGAAATCGAAAAGACTGATGGTGCCCGTGTGGACAAGGATTGCGGGGAGCAGCCAGGGCGTGCACATGGGCCTGGGAAGAAGGCGAAGTGCCTCAGCCGTGTCTTTTTAAGTCGGAAACAGCCCCTCCCGGTCTCTTTAAAGTTAGATGAACACTTGGGGCGCCTGGGTGGCTCAGTCGGTTGAGTGTCCGACTTCGGCTCAAGTCATATCTCGCAGTTCGTGAGTTCAAGCCCCGCATCGGGCTCTGTGCTGATGGCTCAGAGCCTGGAGCTTGCTTCAGATTCTGTGTGTGTCTCTCTCTCTACCCCTTCTCTGCTCATGCTCTGTCTCTCAAAAATGAATAAGTGTTAAAAAAAAAAAAATTAAAGTTAGATGAACACTTGCCCTGTGTGTCTGTGTAGGTGGTAGGACAGAGTGGTTCCAATCTTAGGTGTCTACCCAGGAGAAGTAGGAGTACGTGTCCACACAAAGACTCAAATACTTACACTAGCATTATTCATGATCTCCTAAAACCGGAAGCAACCCAGATGTGTAATAACGGGTGAGTGAATTAAACAAAATGGGGCATATTCATACAGTGGAATACGACTCAGAAACAGAAAGGGATTGATGAGTGCAGAAACACCGGACAGATCGCAGAGCCTTAGGCTAGATGAATAGGCCAGACAGAAGACACTGTGAACTCTGATTCTATTTATATGGCATCCGCAAAAAAGCAAAACTATAGTGACAGAGTGGATTGAGGATTGCTAGGGAATGGGTTGGGGGTGGGGTGGGGGTGGGATTGCCTGCAGAATGGCAGGACGGAACGTTTTTAGGGTAATGGAAATGTTCTATGTGTTGGTTACGGACAGAGTCACATGACTGCGTACCTTTGCCGAAACTCCTTGAATTGTGCATTTAAAATGGCTCAACCTTATATTAATTATAGCTCAATGAAGTCGATTAACCGAAACAAAACCTCTGTAGAGGCTTGTCTGTTGCTGTGAATTCAGTAAATTGAGTTGGTTTACTCTCAGAAGATAAAAAAAAATTTTTTTTGTCAGCAATAGAACATTTTGTGGGAGGTGGAGATGGCCAGTGTAGAGAAATGCTTGAGGGGGGGTGACAATAAGAGGTGACTTGAGGGTACCAGACAGGTACTTGGGTACATGGAGGCAAGAGGCCAAATTATCTCTTAAGAAGGTTTGCTCAGTGCCTGTGAAATAACATCCTATCCTCCTTGAAATTATTAGCATTCTAGGAAATCCTTGAAACATTACACACTTAACAGAGATTCCTCTTACTTTTTAATGAACCTCATTAGATTAGAACAAAGCAACATCCAGAGCAGAAAGGTATCAGCTCTCCAGGCATCAACAGCTGCCAGTAGGGGCCATGAGTAACTATCTTGTCTTCCCAGCCTTGACTTTCTTTATTTGCCTGTCATGGGTTTGCCGGGTTTGTGCTTTGTCTTTTAAGTGTTACAAACTTTCATATCCATTAGGATTTATAAATGCCAAAGTATTGTGCGTGTCAATGCTGTCAGGAAACAGGTGTGATTATATTGGAAGTGAAAATGATAGTAAAATAAAGGCAGTGGCAAGAATAAGAAGAATGCTGCTGTGGCTGTTCTGACAGTCTGGGCAGCGGAAATGGGTGGAAGAGTGGTAGAATGCAGTGGCGAGAGAAGTGACATATGACAGTGGGCAAGAGACAAGAAAAACAGGCGGCTGGAATGGAAAAACAACAAAACCCTTTTGAACCCCTGGTCTAGAGGATGAGCATCACCATTAGATCCTCATTAGCCCGAGGTTAATCCAGGAGAAGGGAGTTTGTTCTCGAAGGCGTAGTATGATTTGGCCGAATTGCTGCTCGTGAAACTTGAACCATCCTGGCTTTCAGCATGGTCAGCTCTGAGCCCGTTGGAATTTGCAGAACATCAAAGTGGGGTCTGAGGCAGCTGCTGCTACCTCAGCGTCTAAGAAATTCCTCTCGACACTTGCCAAGCTCACGGGGGGAGAGGGTTGCCTACCTCGACATTTTTCAATGTTGCTGGAACGGTTTCATTTTGAGGAGAGATTCCTGCTATCTGCAGATCGGTAGAAATGCATCCAGATTCTAGAAATCTTCATCTTTCCGGGTTGATTAAACCCGGAGTGATGAACCGGAGAGCCACCTTTCAGATCCCACCTGCGCATAAATTCAGATTGAACTTCAGCTGTACTTCAGATGAACCTGCGATCTGTGAGCAGACAACCATTTCCTGAGATCAAGGGTAGCACTGTCTATGCTGTTTATATAATTAAAAAAAAAAACAACTGAAAATGGAAAGGCCAGCGTAGAGCTTACTGATAAGAGATGCAGGGCTCCCAGTACAGCTCAACCAAGGGAGCGGTGAGTGTTTGCTGCACCTACAGGAACGGTCTGTAGTTGCCCTCGCTCGCTTTTGGCTATAAACCGTGTGTGTTTTTAATTGCAAAGGAAAATAAAATTGTAGAACGTGTATGAAACCCTGGAAATAGATTGTTTAATATTAATGCCTAAAAGGCAAATTCTAGCGAAGGGTTTTGGAATGTTCTGTATCTTTCTGGGAATGAAACTTCTAGTCCCAACTCCCCGTGCCCCTCATAACAGCTAAGTCCATTGTAACTTTCAGTAATTGGTTTTTTATTAAAATAAGAGACTGCAGTATAAAGTTTAGCGACTAGGCTAAATAGGCATTAACAGGCCCTGGGATCCAACCACAATTTGTAACATCGTTCCTTTGGGAAAATAGATTCTAAGTGCCCAATAACCGACTTACAAATAGACTTTTGAATCATAGTCCATTTGAGAATAAGGAACTGTTTGTGATAGTAATACCTTCGATTGGCTTGCTTGAGAACTGCACAGAAGGGACCTATATTCTGCCACACATGTGCAATGAACCCAACCAGTCTGGGTTTGATCAAAGATTATTGCTGAGTGGGCATTGGAAGGAACTGAAGTGGAGGCTGGAGACAAGTCAAGGGTGGAGTTGGGAGGATGGGGAGTTAGGAGAGGTTTTAGTGGGAGGGAAGGTTTTCAATCTCAAAGGCAAAGGTGCGATTCCGTGTAGATGAAGTGAGAGAACAGGACGGTTTGGATAGGAGCGGCGGTTAGGAGTCGAGAGCGTGGCAGGCAAAAGGAATAAGAAGGATCAACCAGAAGACAGCCTCTTAATTATAGAGAACAAACTGAGGGTTGCTGGAGGGGAGGGGCAGGGGGATGGGCTACATGGGCGATGGGTATTAAGGAGGGCAGTTGTGATGAGCCCTGGGTGTTGTACGTAAATGATGAATCATTGGGTTCTACACCTGAAACTAATATTATACCGTACGTTGACTAACTGGAATTTACATAAAAACTTGGAAAAAAGGGAAAGGAAAATGTACCAGGAAGGCCAAATGGCCCACGTAGTAACAGTCATGTTTGCTTCAGTCTCTGCAAAGGGAAAACGTGACTGCTGCGTTTCTACGGTTTGCAGCTCAACTCGGCCAAGGGGTCATCATTCACTTCCACGGGCATCTCCTGCTCCAAGAGGCCTTGTCCTGCCTCCCCTCTCCCTGCGCCCCCGTATTAGCAGCCTTCTCTTCCACGTTCGGTACTAAGCGCGGATCTGTCCTACGGCTACTATGTTAGGAGGCTCATTCCGGGCAGTAAACATGATGGCAGTTGTCGTGTGCTCAGTCTGTGTGTTGCCTTGGTCACAGGCCACGTCTTTTCGTATCCAAATCCATTATGCCAAGAGTAGTGCTGCATCACCGGTGGGCTCAAGGGGTCGTCTTTTGTCTTAGCTTGGTCCGTTGGCCCCAAAACTGGGTGGCTTAACCAACAGAAATCTATTTCTCATGGTTCTGAAGGCTGGGAAGTCTAAGATCAAGGTGCCGGCAGATCCATTGGCTCCAAGGACATTGGATCCAAGGGCTCTCCTCCGGGTTTGTGGAGCAGCTGTCTTCAGCTGTGTCCTCCCGTGGCTGGAGGGGGGAGAGTGGGCGGGGTAGAGAGAGAGAGAAAGGGAGAGAAGGAAGAGACTCCCTCGTCTCTTCTAGTAAGGGCACTGATCTCATTGGGAGTGCCTCCCCCTCTTGACCTAGTTACCTCCCAAAGGCCCCACCTCCAAATAACCATCACATTGGGGATTAGAGTTTCAACATATGAGTTTTGGGGAGATACACACAGTGAGTCCACAGCACTTTTCCCAGTACGACTTGGAAACCTGTCAACTCAGTGTCATCCATGTTTCCCAGGCCACTGTGGGCTGTGGCAGACGAGGCTCTCAGGAAGAGGGGCCATGTGTGCGACTCTGTGTCCCTGCCTGCCACTGTTGAAACTCCACCTCCCTTTCGGGTCCTTCCCTATAACTGCTTGACTGATTGTGGGGGCAAGGGGAGGACTGTCTGTGTCTGAGGAGCATGGTTTCCTCATTAACCGTATTTCTGCCATTCCCATTCCCAGTGCTTGGCACCCTCCCTGCTCATGCCCCAGAGCCTCTCATGCTCGCGGGCGGTCAGCTGCCAACCCTTAGGCTGAGGAAGAAGGCTCCAGTCTGTCTTTATGAGCAGGACAGAAATAACCCTAAGTGGAGAAAGTACCCTCCGTGATCTTACCGCTGTCGCGTATCTCCATTTGTACTGTGCCTCCTTAAAACACAGCCACAGGCAGGGGTCTCCTCATCTCAGGGATTTGAATTCTTCAACCTTTTCCTCCATAAGTCCAGGGGGTGGGGTGGCAGCGAGGGTAAGTTTCGCTGGGCTAGACGGTGCCTCCACGACAGTATTAGCACGTTGTCCGAGGACCAGTTCCATACATCTTGCCTCGTCCCTTTCAGTAAGATATTTTCCAGGAGGTTTTTCTGTGCCCCCTGCATCGACCTCTGGCCAGCACCCTCTCCAGAATTGCCCAGACTTGTCTGAGTTTCCCGGTGCACACACCCAGGCTGCCACACCGGGATTTCTCTGAGTGGGTGGGATTTTCTTCTTTCCACCCAGATTCTAAAGGGCAGGCTGTTGGCACAGATGAGGTAAACGTAGACGTTTTATCTGAGATTCAGAATTATGCAACTAATCGAGAGTTAAAAAATGTGTAAAGTTTCCTTTATTTTACTGAAAGTCAACTTTTATTCTTCGGGCACTGTTCTATCCATTATGCCTATGTCGCTACGCTGACAAGGAAGGCATTGTCAGCAACAATGGCATTTATTCACTGCCCAAAGTAGCCCAACTGTGTATTTTCCTAGATGTAGGGTAGTAACCAGAGGAAGAATGGGCTTCATTGAGTGCTTATTATCTGCCAAGCTCAGTGTTAAGCAGGTTGCCCTGATTAGCTCATTTGTTTATAACAAAAGTGCTGTGAGGTAAGTATTCTTAGCCCCGTTTTACACTTGAGAATCGTTGTTGAAAGAGGTTAAGTAACCCGCCCAGGGTCACAGAGGTAATAAGTGGAGAGCTGGGACCAGTCCCTGGGCCATCTGACTCCAGAACGGGGCCCTAGGCCACAATTATGCCTCAAATACATCTTTCCGATAAGTGTTGTTGGAAGTCTCTTACTGAGAATGAAAACTGAGCCGTAAGACAGTAGAACCTGTTTTCCACTTTGTGGTAGTAGCTGATGCTCGGTTTAACCAGCGGTGGAAAGATTCCTGTCCATTTGACATGTTTCTTGAAGACGGTAATTTATGTTATCGTGTGGATCAATTATATGTAAATGTAGCTTAATAGCCAAAGGACAGTCGTCCAGACGATAATTTCAGCAGACTTTTGTGTTTCCCCGATTCATTTAAACCGTATATTTTTGTGAGCCAGAGATTTTATTCTTCTGTTTGAAGCAGATATCCTACTCGTAGTCATAAATTCACCGGGAAGTCAGACATACTTTTTTTTTTTTAATCCAAAGAATGATTCTATGCTTTAGTTCTATCTGATAAGAGACATCACACCAAGGTGCTTATTTAGGCTGGTACTAATATCTTAAAACATATTATTTTAAAGTGTTTAATTTGATTAAATATTTTCTGGAACGTGAAAAACATGATCAGTTTGTTTCTTCTTGTGACGACCCATGGGGAGAAATGGTTTAATCTGAAGATCTCAGCAGAGAAGAGAAATTAATCTTTTGTATTAACTTTATATCCCCTAATACTTTTTGGAGGCTTTAAAGATTATCTTGTGCAAACTGAGAAATGTTTGCCATTTAAGTTTTAGCACCTTTATCTTTTGGAAATAAAAAAAAAAAAAAAAAAAACACCACCACCCATTTGTTTGTATGGAGTCTCCTGTTCTAGAGGCACTGAGAAAACTCCATATGGAGTATAAAGGAGTGGGGAGAAAAACTGTCCTCAGAACCTTAGCAATTAAAATTCCAACGGAGAAGAATTTGGATGCCGTAGCTCGGCCTGGACTGTAACTAGAGTAGGTTATTTTAAATGTCAAATGTAAATATCATTAAAGGGGATACGTTCATCCATACGACAGACCTAGCAGGCATTCCAGCGAATTCCAGACACGCGCCACATCGGACTCTGTATGCGTTACATTAGAATGGGTATGGCACTCTGTTTTTGACATATTAAGCACCTAAAATTTGAAATACTAAACACATGCCCCCCGCCCCCCAACTCTCGTTTCAGGCAACAAGGGCAGCCATTACGCAGCATTGCACCGACCTTGGGAATCTGTTGGGCAAGGAGAACGATGTGGCCCTCATCATCGATGGCCACACCCTGAAGTACGCACTGTCCTTTGAAGTCAGGAGAAGCTTCCTGGATTTGGCGCTTTCGTGTAAGGCGGTCATATGCTGCAGGTAAGCAGATGCAGACTGTGCGGGGTTCGCGTTCCAATGGGGCTGTAACCTGTGCTCTTATTAAAAAACAAAACAATGCGGGGCGCCTGGGTGGCGCAGTCGGTTAAGCGTCCGACTTCAGCCAGGTCACGATCTCGCGGTCCGTGAGTTCGAGCCCCGCGTCAGGCTCTGTGCTGACGGCTCGGAGCCTGGAGCCTGTTTCCGATTCTGTGTCTCCCTCTCTCTCTGCCCCTCCCCCGTTCATGCTCTGTCTCTCTCTGTCCCAAAAATAAAAAAAAAAAACAAAAAAACAAAAAAAAAACGTTGGAAAAAAAAAATGCATGGAAATTCTAAGGGTAAAGTTTCATTTGAAAAGGAAAACAAGCGAAATAGAGGTGCCTGGGTGGCTCAGCCCGTTAAGCATCCAACTCTGGATTTCTACTCAGGTCATGACCTCACAGTTTGTGAGTTAGGGCCCGAGTTGGGCTCTGTGTTGATGGTGTGGAGCCTACTTGGGATTCATTCTCTCTCTCTCTCTCTCTCTCTGCCCCTCCCCTGCTTGTACTCGTTCTCTCTCTCTCTCAAAATAAATAAAAACTTTAAACAGATTAAAAAAAAACCAAGCAAAATAAAAATACTAATTTAACCATCCATTCACAGATTTCAGGTAAGGCAGTTAGTGGTTTTTACAGTTTTGTTTGTTGTCTCCTGAAAACATAAGAGAAGAGCTGGGGCCTCCAGTCTTACTCGCCCTGGGAGAGTAACTGGAATAAGTCTGCCCTGAGCAGGTGTGGCAAGGCCCTAGCTACTTGGTTCTTTGGTTCTGGATGTCTGGGCTCAATCTCCAAGACTCGAGGAATTTGGATGCCTCTTTTCTGACATACAGTAGGTATTTCTATTCAGTAAGGAGGTTTGGTGGGGGCCACGCTATACCAGCTTTTGTGTTTGGACCCAGCCAGATGACTTTGTTGTTGTCTTTTAAGCTTTCATTTGAATTCCAGTTAGTTGACACACAGTGCTGTATTAGCATTCAGGTGAGGGACTTGGTTGTTTTTTCAGGAAATCTGGGAAGGTTTCTGAGGGTGGGCGTTGCTACTTTCCGCGGGCTACTGGCCATGCAAGGTCCAATTCTGATAGAGATTTGAGGGTCACGATTATAAAGAAAATACTAGAAAGATGAGCGGCACCACCTTGGTTGTGCAGCAGACGACTTGAGAGCTGAGAGGAGAGCTTTCCATCTCCGAAACTACTGTCCTTGGGCAGTGCCTGGTACATGGTTCAGTGCACCGTCCAAATCCTTGGATTAATAATCTGATCTGTGCTTGCTCTTCTATTTTAGGGTTACACGTTTTTTATACGTTGTTTCCTTGGGTTTTTTCTCAGAAATCAGTTATCAGGATGCTTTTAAATTCCTCACCGCATTGATGCTTCAAGAAGGCCTCTTGTGGGTTCAAGCGTCGTCCGTTCAGAATAATGGCTGTCACAGTGACAGTGCTGTTTCTGCCTGACTAAAAGGCCCTAGTGACATCATCTGCCACACCTCTCTACTCAGACCTCTCGTAACACTGCCTGTTTGGGATGGCCGGCAACTCTGGGGGACAGCTACAGGAAAGTCTCTCCCTTGCCTCTCCAACCTTGCTCCCCACTCTAGTGAGTCTTGGGATTCTTCTTGGAGACCAAAAAATCTGTTGCCATTTTCCCGTGAGTACACATACTCAGAACCCTGAACCGTCTTCGGATGCTGACAGCATCGAACCCTTGAACCCTTTTCATAATTTGGAACACGTCATCAAAGGCCAAGGAGAGCCGGGGTGGCGGCCGGTGGGGCCTCCGTGGTGGAGAGGAATGTAGCTGTTGTGCTGTGGTTGTAGGATGTTCAAGGACCCCAGGGTGAGGAACAGATTCAAAAGTGTTTACAACAGTGAATAGGAGCTGCGTGTTACCTCTACGTCCGGAAGCTTGGCACGGTAAGAGGGACCCAGAATAGTGAGGAATGACTAAGCATCTGGACGTGAAAGGCCAGGCTTCCGAGTTTTATAACGGTCTCCCTTTCTCTCTCTCTCTCTCTCTCTCTCTCTCTTTTAAACAATTTTCTTGAGATACAATTCACCTTTAAAGTATATAGTTCAGTGTCTTTGAGGCTGCTCACGACGTGTTGTAACCATGACCACAACCAATTTCAGACTATTTTTAACCCTCTTTTCTCCTGTTAGTCAATCCCCATCCTCCTCCACCCTCCCCCACCCTCCCCCAGCCTCGCTCAGTGCTAAACAACCACGAATCTGCTTTCTTGTCTATACAGATTTGCCTATCTGGGACATTTCGTATGAATACAAGGATATGAGATGGGGTCTGCTTCTGGCTTCTTGCACTTAACGTAATGTTTTCAAGGTTCCTCCGTGTTGCAGAATATATCAGTACGTCGTTCCTTTTCGTAGCTGAATAACGTTCCGTTGTATAGATATACCACTGTTAGTCATCCGTCTTGATTACCCTTGGATTGTTTATACTTTTTGACCACTATGAGTAATGCTGCAACGGAGATTCATGTATACGTTTCGTATGGACATCTGTTTTCGTTTCTCAAGGAGCAGAAATGCTGTGTCAGCTCGTATGTCTATGTCTGATCTCTGGAAGAACCATCAGGCCGGTTTCCAAAGTGGCTACACCCTTTTACATTCTCACCAGCAATCTGTGACTGTGCCAGCTTGGCCATATCCATCTACTTGTTATGTGTCTTTTTCACTGTTTCGCCCAGTGGGTATAAAGTGGTATCTCATAGTTTTGATTTGCATTTCCCTGATGGCTAATAGTAATTAATTATAAAACATAGATAAAAGAGAAAAATTGAAATACTAAATCAATTGAAATATTAAAAATGAATCATGTTGAGCATCCTTGCATGGGCGTAACGGCCATGCCAATGTCTGTTCGAGTCCATTTTTAAGTTGGATTATTTGTCTTCTTGTTGAGTTGCAAGAGTTCTTTATGTTCACCGTATATATACGACTGTCTTATCAGAAATAGGATTTGCAAATATTTTCTCCTGTTCTGTTGGTTGTCTTTTCATTTTCTTGAAGGTATTGTTGGCAGCACAAAAGATTTCAATTTTGATGAAGTCCACCTTATCTGTTTATTCTTTCATCCTGTGTTTTGGTGTCCTGTTTTACTTATTTAATCTTTTTTTTGAGAAAGAGCACACCTGTAGGTGCGTGGGTGTGAGCAAGCGGGGGAGGGGTGGAGGACAAGGGCAAGAGAGAATCCCGAGCGGGCTCCACAGCCAACGGGGCACCGGATGCAGGCTTGATCTTACAACTGTGAGATCGTGACCAGAGCTGAAAGCAAAAGTCAGAGGCTTAACTCACTGAGCGACCCAGGTGCCTCTATCCTGTCTTTTTTTTTTTTTTTTTTAATTGGTTTTTGAGAGAGAACAAGCACTGGGGGGGCGGGGAGGGTAGAGAGAGGGGGAACAGAGGATCGGAAGCGGGCTTTTTGCTGACAGCAGCTAACCCGACGTGGGGCTTGAGCTCACAAACCGCGAGATCATGACCTGAGCCAGAGTCTGACGCCCAACGGACTGGGCCACCCAGGAGCCCCCTCTATCCTGTCTTTTTGAAGCAGCTGATACTGTGCTTTCTTCCCTGGGTTCCATTTGGGCACGTTAGCTCAGGGACGTGGCAAATGGCAAGAAGTGGAGAAGGAGTAGTGGTGAAACGCTCTTTTCTCATAATTTCCCCTTTGTGTCTGTGCCGTAAAGCTGCCGACTTAGGTACCTGGTTTCTGCGAGGCCCACAGCACTAGGGGGTTGTTCCTCTAGTTCCACCCGGAGCCAGAAGTCATGGTGAGGACGTCCCTCTCCCTTGCCAACCGCGAGTGGGTCAAGGGGCCATCACCCTGACTTGTCGGTGAGCAGAATCAAGCAACAAGAAACAACATGGGCAAGTCTGGTAAACTAAATCAAAGCAAACGTGCTCTCACTTCATGGTTTTTCAAAGGGAAATCAAAACGAGTCCGTTTGGATTCTCCGGGGAGAGCAGGAATGCCTTCAAGGCTTTACAGGAACACGCCGCTTCCTTGCCAGGTGCTTGATACTAAAGAAAAACATCTTCTCCCCCTTCTTTCTTTGGCTGCTTTCAGAGGGCTTTGTGTATCACATAAAGCTGTGCACTCAAAGACTTCACAGGAAGGAGTTCCAACTGGAATTGGCACAGAAAGAGGAAATTTCAAATTAAATACTGTTACTGTCTACAAAATAGAAACACTAATTGAAAAAAGGAGAGCGTATCACTTTTGCTACTCTAGGAAACATTTCTTGGCTGGTTTCACACTCAAGATTTTAAGAACATCAACACCTACTTTAAAAAAAAAAAAGCACTCGTGTACTTCAGATGTTGCTTACTATTCGTTGAGAATTTAACCGTAAATTAAATTTAACGTGACTTCAAACATAAGGTTGACCTTAATTCTCACTTTTCATCTTTAAAATGTAATCACTGTAAAAGTTCCCCCTTTCTCTAATAATAGAAGAAAATAATTGCTTTCGG
Source organism: Panthera pardus (assembly GCF_024362965.1). Lineage (NCBI taxonomy): Eukaryota > Metazoa > Chordata > Mammalia > Carnivora > Felidae > Panthera > Panthera pardus. The sequence goes on along the minus strand of NW_026526654.1, from coordinate 85,672,797 downwards.
AAAATAACCTCAGTGAGCTCGTGAAGCCCCGTGTCCTGTCAACGTTGATTCCGAGACTGGTGGGTGTTGTATAAAAACTGATAACACCTTTAAGCGAAAACAATATTTTAGGCAGAAAACAGGAAATAATGTAAGAATTTGTTACCTATTTTGCGGACACTAGACTCACACACATTTAGCTAATCATACCTTATTATACCCAAAATATTTTCCATGTAGTTAAAAATCCTAGAAAGGTCATTACATGGTCAGCAAAACAGGTACAGGTCAGAAATCTCCTGAGGTTTACTGTTGTATCTGCCAGGGACCCTGCCACATTATCTATCGAGGTAAAAACTGGTTGGTCTAATCACATTTTTGTCGGAGGCTTGATATGTGCATCGTGTGTCTGGGAGAATAGTGACATGGTCTGTGCCTGTTAAGAGCAAAGAGTAAATAAGAGTATATGGCAGGACTCACGTATCTTCTACTTTACATCTTATGTGGGCCCCGACTCCTTGTAAGCAGGGCCTCAGAGAAACTAGCAGGTCCCCGACTCCAGTGACCTGTATCTTGCCATATGCAAAGATTCTCAATTTCTTTCTTGATTCCTCCTCAGCAGCTGAAGTCAGTGGCTCCCCCCGCTGGATTCTCATATGTTTCTGTGACTCCTCTTTTTCCTACATGTCTTCCTTATGGGATCTTTTCAGCAGCCTTTGAAGTGTCCTGTTTCCAAGGTTTTGCCTTGGCCTCGTCATACCACCCCCCCGCCACATCTTCCCCCTGGTGCGTTCCATTTATTTTCAGGGCCCCATTCATCCTCTCCGTTCGTGAGTCACGACACCAGCTTTATCCTGAACCATCTAGAGAACTTAAACAATTTTTGTCCTCAAAAATTTAAATACAGGATTATCCTCTGACCCAGCAATTCCACTGCTAGGCGTATAACCCAAAGAATCAAGAACGGGTAATCAAGCAGATACTTGTATGTTGATGTTCACAGCAGCGCTATTCACAACAGCCAAAAGGTAGAAACAACCCAAATGTCCCCTGATGGATGAATGGATCAACAAAGGGTGGTATATCCATACAGTGGAATATTATTTGGACATAAAAAGGGAAAAGCGTGGATACACATGGTACAACATGGTTGAGCCTCAAACACATACCTAGTGAAAGAAGCTGTTACAAGAGATCACATTATATGTTTCCATTCATATGAAATATTCAGAATAGGTAAATTCATACAGACGAAGGCAGATTAGTCGCTTCCAGGGACTACGGGAGAAGGAACATAAAGTGATTGTTGAATGGGTACAGGATTTCCTTCTGGGGTGATGAAAACGTTTTGGAACTAGATGGTTGCACAAGGTTGTGAATATACTAAATGCCACTGAACTGTTAACATTTTTTTAGTTTTATTTTATTTTATTTTTAACGTTTATTGATTTTTGAGAGAGAGAGAGACAGAGTGCAAGCAGGGGAGGGACAGAGAGAGAGGGAGACACAGAATCCGAAGCAGGCTCCAGGCTCCGAGCTGTCAGCACAGAGCCCAACGTGGGGCTCGAACTCGTGAACCATGAGATCATGACCTGAGCCGAAGTCAGGCACTTAACCAACTGAGCCACTCAGGCGCCCCTGAACTGTTACATTTTAAAATGGCTAGTTTTATGTTATGTGAACTTTCTCTTAAAAAAACAGTAACAAATGAAGGGGAACCTGGGTGTCTCAGTCGGTTAATCGGCTGACTTTGGCTCAGGTCATGACCTTGTGGTTCACGAGTTCGAGCCCTACATTGGGCTCTGTGCTGATAGCCCAGATCCTAGAGCCTGCTTCGGATTCTGTGTCTCCCTCTCTCTCTCTGCCCCTCCCCTGCTAGTAATCTCTCTCTCTCTCTCTCAAAGATAAATAAAACATTAAAAAAATGAATAAAAGAATTCATCCATTTAAATGTATGTTGAATGAACAAAACAAAAGTTTGAATGAAAGTGCCCTTTGTTTGAATTAAATCTTTGTGGAAAAGAAGAAGAAGAAAAAAAAAAAAAAAAGACAAGACTGCTTCCCAGGCTCTACCCAGAACAATGAAATCAGAACTCTAGGGATTATACGAGCCACCCGTCCCCAACTTTGATTCTAGTGAGTATTTGGGGTTGAGAGGAGAGGACTTCCCCAGTCTGTCAGCATGTCCAGCATAACCCCTTTCTTCAGCACCCCCGTGTCTGAGACTTTTTCACACTGACCTTGGCATACCTTAAATTCAAAATGTGTAGGCTGAATTGGTCACAATCCCTGGTCTATGCGCCTCCTCCTTTCTTCTGGGCTTCCCCACTAGTTTTTGGAGTTTTCTGTCCCAGGTGATGGTACCACGCACCTCACAGCTACCAGAGCCTTTTGGTAACATAACAGGCACTGTTCTGTATTGGAGGGACCTGTAAGAAACGAAACCATAGAGGGGTGCCTGGGTGGCTCAGTCGGTTGAGCATCCGACTCTTGGTTTCGGCTCAGGTTCTGGTCTCACGGTTCGTGAGTTTGAACCCCGCATCGGGCTCCGTGCTAACAACAGGGAGCCTGCTTGGGATTTTCTCTCTCTCCCTCTCTTTCTCTCAAAAAAGAAAGAAAAAAAAAACCAAACCTGAACCATATAAGTAAATTATTGTATTGAATCAAAAATTGCACTCTCTTCATTTGTTGATCCTTGGTAAATATTGTCTTTGTTTTCATAAAGAAGAAATAAAGGCCTCAGAAAAATTAGTGTCTCGCCCATGACTTCACCTAAAATAGTAAGGGAGGCATTGTCAGTTTATCCTGGATACGAACAGTACCAGGGCCCGTGCTCTTAAATCATGTAGTCGGCTCTGGCAGCTAATTTATGGTCATGTGTTGATTACTGTCAGGACTCGAGTTTTATATGAAGTTTTTGCTTTGAACATGTTCCACCTGAAGAATTTGTGTGAACCTATTTAGCATAAAGTCTGGTAGGATTTGTCTTTCTCCAAGGAGTCACGTAGGAAATGTGTAAACCATTTTTTACATGTTCAAGAAGGAGTTCTCTGTTCTCTGTTCTTTCCTCCCTGTGTCCTTGGAACTACCGTCTTTCACGTTCTCTCATTTTTCCTTTTCCTCCGACGTTCTTGAGTTTTGTCAAAACGGAGATAAATTTTGTGGGCACAGACCTGGGATGGGGCGGGTCTTTGGCCTCTTGAGAACATTCAGAAATTGAAAATGTTAACATGTATCGTCAGGAAGAAAGTCATGAAAGAATCGTCAGGGCTCCCCTTGTGAGGAAGTTGTGGCCCCGCCACGGTCCCCCACAAGCGCGGGTGATGCTCGTTGTCCCCAGTGCCACCATATTAGCAGATGTGATTTAGGACTGTATACCTCTGGGCAGGAGGTGGAGCGGGAGGAAAACACCACAGCAGGGTGGATGTGCAAATGAAGGGTTTCAGAAGACGTCATTTATTTTCTTGGGTGTGTTTCGACTTCTGCCTTTCAGGGTAGATTCAAAGATAAACATGTGTGAACCTACCATGATACCATAGAAGTACGGCAAAGAGAAAGAAGCAGATTGGGCACAGCAAACGTTTCTAAAAAGCTTTTTGGGTTTATTTTTCTAACTTGAAGAGTGATTTATATTTCTCGTAGGGAAAAAATAGAAAATTCAGATAAGCGAAAAGAAAGAAATCAGAATTCACAATCCCAACTAGAGTTCATCACGGTTAGCAGTTGATATTTAAATCTAGATCTCTCTCAGTTAAAATAATTTTTATCAGAAGTGGTTTAGATTACTTACAATATGTGAAGCGAAAAAGGTTATAAGCCTTAAAGATGGTTATAAAGGTTTAGTTTCTATGCGAAATCATGATATAAAATGTTTTCTAAAAGCTTGCTAATCTTCTGTTATGAAAACACCATGATTAATCTATTCCTATTGTTGGGTATTTGGGTTAACACGTTATTTTTTTACTGTTAGGAATATCGCTACCATAAGATTTTTATAGCTAAATCTTTGCGAAGACACTTGATGATTTCCATAAAATAGCAATTCAAGAGTAAGCCACGTAGAAATTGGCAGAAGTGTTTGTACCCTTCACCTAAGAAAGGGAAGTTATTTGATTGGGAGTGAGGGAGATGTGGTCAGGAGCTCACTCCCTGCTGGGACAGATGTGTTCCCCTCGTTCGGCCAGCTTGGTCTGGGGTTTATTTTCCCCACCAAGAACGGGGAGCAATTGAGAGATTACTTTGTGGCAGGATGCATACGGGGTTGAAAAAGAAATCACAGCATTTTTAGTCAGGGACAGTGTATCATCTCCACGGCTGGTTCGACCTTATACTTGTTTTCCGGACTCTCGGAAGCCTGTGACTCACTTAGCCTGCATCCCCGAACCTGTACACTGGCCCTACCTTCAGACTACTTAGGGTGGAAAAGAACTGGCTCCTTCCCCTTGGTCTCCACTCCAGCTTAGCTTTTTACATTAATGAGGCATGATGGATAATAAGAAATCTTAGAACATTATGCATTTTGCGTGTGGTATCTTTCAGCCTGTGAACCACACACAAGAATTCTATCCAAACAGAGTTCAGACACACTAATTAGAATTGTACCACCAATTGTGTTTTGGTTGGCGTCCACATTGGTAGGGGGCCAATCATACACTTGCAAAAATAAAACTTTTCTTTAGTTTCTTTCATGATACGATTTCTCAGCATCATACATGTTTAGTTAGAAGTCAGCTTCCACCTTTGACATTTCGTTCCAGAGAACATTATTAACTTGTCGAGGGTGTAAGCCTATCCTTGGGTTGTTTGTATTACAGCTTAGCATGTATGCCCGTTTGTTGATTAAATGCAATTAAGGTAGAATTCATTCTTAGACAGGGTTTTGTTTTGTTTTGGTATTTTTTTTTTCATTGAGCTCTAAAATGAATGCTATTATTTGAGTGATTGTGGCAATTTTATTTGGTCCTAACTGGCCTTTTTGTTGCTGTGCTCAAAGTGAGTGTGCTCAGATGTTATGATTCCTCAGCAACATGTTGAATAAAAACAACGTCCAAAAAGCCCGCCGTTTAAAAAAATGTTTTCCGTCCACAGGTTTCACCATTATTTACTCAGAATGAAAATTAGATTGATGTAGATTCTGTACCATAGAGAAATCGCTTATTTAATCGTTGTATAGACTGGCATATGTGGGAACTTGGCAATCTTAATAGAACAAGGAATCCCTTTCTGAGTAATTCTAGCTTAGAAAAAAAAAAGCCATTTTATTAAACATTTTGGAATCAAAGCCGATTTTGATGACACGTTTAGAAATGGAGGACTGTTTTCGTCTTAAATAACTATTGCGGGATGTAATTTATACTAGTCACTCTATAGTATCAACTCTTGACTATGAAGGATTTCTGGGTTTTTTTTTTTCCTCCGGCTAAAAGTGACATATTATCAATATTTATCTGTAGCTCCTAGAGGTGAAAAGTCGAAAGATAAATTAACCCGTCAACTTGGTTACTTGTGTCCTGAACTGGCAAACTGCTTTGGTGGGAAGATACAGTACTTGTGACAAAATAGAAGCAAATATTTTAGTATAAGATTTAAAATACAGAAAGTTCTTCTGTAGGAAAATCTGTTAGATAATCCAAATTAAAAGTTAGCACCTGTGACATGTTGACATGACAGAAATCTCTAGCAGGGGGCATTTAGTAATATGGTTTGATCTTTTAATAGTGTGCTGTATAATTGTGAGCACGTTTCTTTTTATTTATTTATTTTTCAGTATATGACATTTATTGTCAAATTGGTTTCCATATAACACCCAGTGCTCATCCCAAAAGGTGCCCTCCTCGATACCCATCACCCACCCTCCCCTCCCTCCCACCCCCCATCAACCCTCAGTTTGTTCTCATTTTTTTAAGAGTCTCTTATGCTTTGGCTCTCTCCCACTCTAACCCTTTTTTTTTTTTTTTCCCTTCCCCTCCCCCATGGGTTTCTGTTAAGTTTCTCAGGATCCACATAAGAGTGAAACCATATGGTATCTGTCTTTCTCTGTATGGCTTATTTCACTTAGCATCACACTCTCCAGTTCCATCCACGTTGCTACAAAGGGCCATATTTCGTCCTTTCTCATTGCCACGTAGTACTCCATTGTGTAGAGAAACCACAATTTCTTTATCCATTCATCAGTTGATGGACATTTAGGCTCTTTCCATAATTTGGCTGTTGTTGAGAGTTGTGAGCACATTTCTTAGGAAATTTTTTTTTTTTTTTTTTTTTTTTTTTTTTGGTTATAAAATGGGTGTTACCATACCACTTTTCTTCTCTCGCAGAGCTGTCCTTCTGAACGGTTCTGAGACGTGGTTTTTGTGGTAAAAGTTCCCCTTGGTTTCTGATCTTCACACTGTGTTGTCGACACAGATACAAAATGGACAATGGAAGTAACGAGGCCCTTCCTTCTCGTCAGGCACTAGTCTAAGAATTATGGTAATCGGGCCTGTGTGATCTCCCATCTCTCCGCTCTGCCGCTTTCAACACATTGGGACCCAGATGAGGCGCCAGGAGAGCTTGTAGACACATCACTTTTCAAGTTTTTTCCTGTGTTTCTTCCTCTTCCTCTTTTCATGAATGATTAATTCATCAGCGCGTGTCATTTTTGACAACAGTGCTCTGCCAAATGAAACAAGGTGATGTTAGGTCAAACCGTGGTCCAAAATTCTGAAGTAGAAGCTCATAATATTTGGCATCTTTCCTCCTAGAAAAACAAACCAGGAGAAAAAAAAAAAGTCAAGAATAGAGCCTAACTAAACATGTGGAATGTGTCATGAATATTTATATCCCCAAGTCTTGCCTTGTGATAGTATTTGTGTTTAAGGTGGGTTTTTTTTTTCTTTTTCCTGTGAAATAGTTCAGAATGTGTTTCATTAATACAAGTGTCATGTTAACTTTCATTAGGAAAAAATTCCTTCTTCTGACAACATTGACACCTTTCTGATGGAGCATATGCAAAGTAGCTCTTACGTTAATTGGTCCCAAAGAAAATTATGTTTTCCAGTTTCCTGCCTATACATCTGACACTTTCCCTCATTTAGTACCTGCTCAATTATCGATGCTTTTTCCCTTTCCTGATCTTGACAGCCAGTATTCCTCCTATGACTTTGAAAACCATAAGGAATACCCCATCCTGGAAGCTTAACTGTCCTCCAGTTTGAACAGGAAGTACCAAGACGACCGTTAGCAACTATTCGCGGACTGCAGCCTTCTCTGGTTTGTTTGTTGATTGGTCGGTTGGTGGTTTTTCCGGCTTTATTGAGGAATAATTGGTATACAGGAAATTGCATCTAATTAACACGTACAATTTGAGTTTGAACGTATATATACACTCGTGTTACCGTCATCACAAGCCAGGTAATGGACCTGTCCATCCCGTCCAAAAGTTCCCTTGTGTCCCTTTGGTTTGGGTAGTGTTTTTGTGGGTTTTTGGGTTTTTTTTTTTGGATTGTTGTGTGTTTTGTTTTTGGGTGCAGTAAGAGCACTGAGCAGGAGCTCCACCTCCTAATAACTTATTAAATGCACAACACCTTAGTGTCAGCCGTAGGCACTGTGTGCTATGGCAGGTCTCTGGAACCTGCTCTCGAGTGACTGTACCTTTCTACCCATCGAGCGATGGCTCCCAGTTCCCCTCCCCCCCAGCCCTTGGTGACCACCATTCGTGGACTTCTATACCTTTGATTATTTTATGTGCCTCCCATAGACGGACTCGTGCAGTGGTACTTGTCCTTCCGTGACTCACTGACTTCACTTAGCACAATGTCTTCCAGGTCCGTCCGTGCTGTCACCATGGCAGGAAGGCTTCTCTGCTTGAAGTGCCTCTGATTCAGCTTCTTACTTGTTTAACTTTAGAGAGGAAATACCTGGCAAGAAAGGAATGTTTCCGTTTGTTGCGTCTCAGAATTCTTCCTATTCTATTTAGCCCCATTTAGGGCCACAGGTAAATTGGCAACATGAGATACTTCAGGTTGATGGAGCTAACTTAAGTTGCCAAATTTTGGAAGTTGGGCTTGGTTTGAATTTTATGGTTGGCGATTTCTGAGCTTGATTATCATTGCCATCTGCACCGCTTTGCTGGGTCAGCAGAGACTAAGAGCTTCTGCTGAAAGATTTGGTTTCTGTTGTTTCTTGTTAATCCGCTAACTGAGCTCTGTTGGAGTTCGGGGGCTGAGCGGTCCTCAGTGGCTTAGTTCCTGATAGGCCAGCAAATGGGAGAGACGCAGGCAGACGGACAGACGGATGGACAGACAGACAGCTCCTCTGTCTCCCGCTACTCCATCAAAGTCTTGACACCTGGGTCATCTGAGAAAAACAGAGTGAGCATTTTTCTCCCACTAAGCAAGGATTCATGGCGGTGCCCTTTCACCACTTGGACATACCGGTCATTAAAGACCAGAGTAAATACACCAGCGTGAAGATAATCCTTTCTCAAATATACAAGTGCCAAGTTGAAACCATCTGTCAATCGTTTGTGCATTTTCCCCTTACTTTTATTTGTCTTAGTGGGTAGGTATTGTTTGGAAATATTGGAGCTTGAGAAATTAGCAGTCCTCTGTTATCACGGTATTTTGCCAGTTCACAGATAACTAAACCGTTAAGTTCATGTTTTCTCTTTGTAGAGTCATGACAAATATATATTGGGTATTTCTTTTTCCTGCAATAGAAAATAATGACAGGGATTGATGCTTATTTGTAGATAATTGAATACATGGGCATAGGGGTATGTTCAATGGTTTTTCAAGCTCCGTGCCTCACATCAGGATATGAATTTTGAATGGTCAAATCTGGGAACAAATATAAGATTAACATAGAAGGTAGCGAAGGCTTTTTTAGAAACGGAGAAAAGAATAAGTGGTGAGTGATGTTCATTTATTTGAACAACACTTGGGATTTGAATTTATATCGCTCTGTGGTTGTAGTTGTGTATTAACACGTGTCTGTATAAACATAGCTACTTAAAGAATAGTATCTGACGGATGCTTTAATACCAACACCTCATGAAGGTTAAAGATAGTTATAATGATAGAAGCTAAAGAAACAAGGTAGGGGTTTGTTGCAGTTTTGTGTTTCCTCTGTTTGAAAACAGCTGCAAAGAGTCTTTGGTATGATTCCATTGTTGGGTGCCTTGCATTTCTATATTATACTTAAGACCGTCTCAAGTCAAAGATTTCTTTAGATTAAATATTACGGTGTTCAGATAAATTGTGAGGAAGAAAGAGGACTTTTCCCACATCTTCTAGACCTATTTTAAGGTGATTTCGATGCATCTTATCCTGTTATGTTTTTGGAACAAGCTGGTTTCCGCGCGATGGACCCGGTAACTGCGTCGCCCCCAGTCGGCTCGCTGGCCCGCCCAGGCTCCGCACGGTGGCCCAGCCGAGGAAGTGTCTCCTGATGAAGGTTGATGCGTAAGCCCAAATGGCACGGCCTCTGCCTGCAAAGAGGACTGTGGCGGGAGGGCCAGCCCATAAAGGGCAAATGGCGGCGCAGATGACAGCATTAGGTGCCGTAAAAGTCAAATCTGGGAAGCGAGGGGGCATCGTTAGCTCCAGGGGTGTGTGTCTGGTGGGGAAATACTGATGATGATACTGTGGCGCTAACACTCAAGTCGTCACTGTGTCCAGACCGCCTGTGAGCATTTAACATCTCTTACCTCGGAAAATCCTTCAAGCCGTCCTGCAGAGAAGAATCTTAGGGTCCGTCCTTTAGAGTTTGGAGAGCAGAGGCACAGAGGACTGAGGACGTTACCCTGAGTCCTGTAGCTGTAACGAGTAGGTCCAAGGTTTGAACCCCGGCAGCCCAGCTCCAGAGTTGATGCTGGAAGACTGCTCTCGAGATAACGGTGAGGAGCTGAAGAAGGGTTCAGAGCAGATGAATGGAGCTTGCATGTGCTTAAGGACGATTCAATATGAAGGCCAAAAACAGAGTGTATCTGCGAGGTGCGAGGCCCTTTCGATTCTTCAACTCGGCGACAATGGGGACCTCAAGTAGGGTGGTGGTAGCCTGAGTCTCTGACACATAGTAGGTATTCAACAAACTGTTGGGCTGGATTTCTAGACTTCCTGCAATGGGTTATGATCCAAATACGCGGTCATTAAGGAGTTCGAATCAGTAACTTTTAGCGAGGGAGTGAATGTAGGAAGATTGGTAGGATGGGGGAGACGTTAAGCCCTTAATGATACGGCCCTTAACGTTACAGACGTTAAGCTGTAACACGGGCCATGGCAGAGGGGATGCTGGTGGAGGGATTAATTTCCAGCATTTCTAGGAGCTGCATCATCTCCAGCAGCTGCCGAGTCTGGTGCAGGTGGGTGCTCTCGAGTCCAGATTCCCCCTGGACTAAATCTAGTTAGCATCTATGCAACACGCGTTCTGGATCGGTCACTCTAGTTTGTGCTGCTCCGGTAGGAAAATGAGTAAGAGAGACTTTGCTGATGGTCTCCCTTCACATACGTCTCTGGTGGAAGAAAGTACTGTGACTAAACGGAGTGTGACTTTAGAAAACACACAAAACCACGCGTGCAGAAGACAAGAACGGATGGAACATTAAGTACCATAAAGCTGGAAGTTCAGTATTTGTTACTGGCATTTGTCTCCTCAGGGCAAGGTTTCTCATGAAGGTGAGCTCCCTTTGTATCTTGCAGATAATGATGGAAGTTTTCAAACATGGCGGGCGGGGGAGGCGGCAAACACTTGCCTCTTAGATGAACCAGGCTGGATTTGAGAAGGGTGAGACTTCGGAAGGACTATGAGTATCACAACTGGAGCAATCTAGAAGACTAGATGCCATGTCCTTTTGGGACACGAGTCACAGTGGCCATCTTCACTCATAGAACACGTTTGTCACCTTTTATTTATTTTTACTGCAGAAGGAAATGCGAATGTCTCCTAGTTGACTTTGAGGCGGTACTTCCTTTCCCGTGTTAATTTTCCCGACGTATAAAGTAGTGCCTTAAACAGCCACTCAAAATGCATGCTCTCCTCTGTCAACTTATTATTGCTTCAATAGCGTGTATTTACTGGTCTGCTGTTGGACTTTAGGTTTCTGAGCCAGAGTTGTTTGAGCAGTTCCCCCACTGGAGAAAGGTTCTCGAACTCCTCTTGGTTTGCACAGACACGGCGGGTCTGCACCTTCAAGGTGTCGAAATGATCCTCGCCGGTTAGTGCCATGGCCTCTAGGACTCCAGACCCCAGTCTTGGAGGACACTCCTCTTTCTAGATACACACTCAGAGGAGGAAGAAGTGTTGAGGAAGGTAAAGGTTTCTCCATAACGCAGTCCCTTTGTCAAGATGAGTGGGAGGCAGGGCTTTGGGTGAGGTCAGACTTGCTTGAGTAGTAAGGCCCCTTAGGGTAGGATCCATAGGCTACCCGTAGCAAGGCCAGTCCTGTTGGTTCGCTAAAGCTCTGAGGGCCCAAAGGGGCGAGAGATGATATGTGAAAAGGATCTAAGTGACTCCCCTAGTGTTAGGCCACGTCAACAGACATAGTGAAAGTAAATCTGATTCAAGTGCTAAGGACTTAATTATGTCCTCCCCAAATTTATATGAAGTCCTAACCCCTAATGTCACTGTATTCGGAAGTAGAGCCTTTAGGAGGTAATAAAGGTAAAATGAGGTCTTTTAGGATGGTGGGATCCCGATCCTGTAGGATCAGTGTCCTTATAATAAGAGACACCCTGTCATGTGAGCATATGGTAAGAAGGAGCCATCTGCAAGCCAAGGAGAGACCAGAAACCACATTGGCCGGCATCTTGATCTTGGACCTCCAGCTTCCAGAGCTGTGAGAAAATAAATTTCTGTTATTTAAGCCCCCCAGTCTGTGGAACTTTGGTACGCCTGCCTGAGCTGACTAATACGCTAAGTTCAGGTTTCTGCATTGCCCAAGCTAATTAATAAAATCCTTACTGTAGTTGTTTTTCAATCAGCTGGAGTTGCCTTAATCAGTTCTGGGTTTGCGAATGTAAAAGGATTGGAAAGGGGGTCATGAGTGAGGTGAGGGATTGGTGAGAAGAATTGCGTGAGTAGGGGATGATAGCCTTGAAAAGTAAACCTGGGAATGCTTCGTATTTCAAACTACGCCATTCCAACAAAGGATAAGTCATTTTATGTGATGAGAGCAAAAGTAAGGAATATCATCGTGGAACTAAAAATTTAGTATTGTGTTTAGCTTACTGCACCAGTCTTCCCTTAAAACTATCCTAGGATTAGCTTGATTTGTTTGATTTTAAGGTAAATTTAGCAACTCGATCCCTAAAATTATAGATGCTGACCAGTGTGCGAAATTCCCTCTTTTCCCAAAATGATGTCTGTTTCTCCTTCATTACGTTCCTAAGCTTTGTTCATTCCATATTTCAGTTTTGATGTGAGGTTTAAAAAACAGAAATTGCTTCTTCCGTTTCCAACTTGAAAGGCATTTTGACAATTGTGTGTAACAAATGCCATCATTCTCACTGGGTCTGTTGTTTCTGATAGGACAAAGAGGCACGTTTTGCTGGCCTAGAAATTCTTGCCAGTTTTCATGCACTGTACCGTTCGAGCATGTCTTTATGTATGAAAGGAGAGTGATTTAGAACAAATTTATGTTAGCCCGATTCTCAAAATCCTGAAGTTAACCAGGATTACTTCGAGTGCTACAGCTTTCATGCAGATATTCTGCAGAAAAATTTAAAGATCCTCATTGCCCTGCATGGAGATCCTCAGTCACGATTCTAGAAGAGCCCAACCTGAACCTAGTAGCTGTGAGGGACTTGTGAGTTCTCCTGGTTAGACCTCAGTACTTTGCTGCTATCCCAGCAAACTGAAAAGTCTCCGAAGGATTATTTTAAATGTAGGTCACGTTGTGTTTCTTCAGATGAAAATCAAAACGAAATCTGCATATATGCTGAATGAATTAAAGGTATGCGTTACAAAAAGATTTCCCGTCAGATACTTCTGTGGGGCTCCTGCTTTGTCCTGGGGATGAGATTATACTGTGGGTGGCAAGATCAGCACAGCCCCCGTCTCTGTGGTGCTCGTGGTCTGGAGGAAGACCTGGATGGTAAAAACCGTGGATTGTACAATTTGAATTGAATCCTTTACTCTCTTGTATTTCTGTGTACAGAGTCCTTGATCTTAGGTAGATTGACTTCTTAGATATGCTAGCTTCTCTAATGCTGTGCTACTCTTAATGTTCAGCTTTGATTGGCCCAAAGTTTGGCTAAAAGAGAAGCTATATGTCTCTGCCGAAAACCCTTCTAGAGGCTTCTCATGGCTCTGAGAATCAAACTAAAAGGACTTAATGGGAGAGTGCTTCCCCATCGCTTACCATGCCCCAGCCACATTGGACTCCTTTCTGTCGCTCTGCAATCCGAGCGGGCTGCTGGCTCAGGACCACCATGAGACCTGTTCTCTTTGCCTGTAAAGCCCTAACCCCTGATGCCACATGGGAAACACGGTCCCTTGATTCAGGTCTCCCCTCAAATACTAACTTGTCAGTGAGGGTGTCCTTGAATACCTGGCTAAATTAGCGCCCTTCCTCTTTCCTCAGCTTTAGTTTGCGTGATAGCGCTTATCCCTACCTCACACACTGTACTTCTGTTTAATAATTGGTAATCTGTCTCCACCCAATAGAATGCAAGTTCCATTAAAGCAGTGATTTTTGTCTCTTTGGTCCTCTGCTCCATCCATGGTGCCTAAAACGATGCCCAGCACATAGTGAGTGCTCAGTAAGTATTTGCAAATGAATGAATGGTGTGATACCCTCCCTAAACCTTTATTTTTCTGGGAGACAGCCAGCCCCCTTCTCGTGACAGTTGCTGAAGTTATGCCAAGAGCACTGATGGTACAACAATGAAGAGAAAATGTTGGCAGAGTCAAATTTTTTCTCTTTCCACTATTCTTCCTATTTGGGAGCACCCGCTTAGGTGGTCTACCCACCTGTGTGTAAAAAATGGCCTCCAATGTGAAAGAATATAAAAGTCCTTGGAGCAAACAAAGAGCCTTTTGTATCAGAGTTAGCATGTAATGCTGAGTTTAGGATGCTCACAGGATCTCCACATGGGCACTAGAAACAGAAAAAAAAAAGCATAGACTGGACATGTGAACAAATGCTTCCTTTGAAAGTAACACAACTTACTTTTCCCTTTCTCGTGCTCCTATCCCTTCATAAAGGCGAAGCTGGCTTTATTGACAGCTAGTACCACTGAATGCTACTGTAAAGTCAGTTTATGAAGCTAAAGTTTATTGAGCAGCTACTATGTTGCCTGCAGTGAGGCTAGAGAAGCAAGCTGGGGCTCAGGCAGGCAGGTCTGTCATCACGTAGGGATTTGTACTTTGTCCACAGTACAGCGTGCAACCTTGACATTTTCTCACCAAGGAACAATGTGATCAGACATATATTTTTTAATGACTGCTTTACTGAGATGTAATTCACATGCTGTACAATTCACACATTTGAAGTGTACAGTGTCATCCTTTTTGGAATATTCAGAGTTGTGCAACTATCACGGGAGTCCATTTTAGAACATATTCGTCACCCCCAAAATTTCCGCGCCTGTTAAACACTCTGGATTCCCCTCTATCCCCAGCCTTAGGCAACTGCTAATCTCCTTCATGTCTCTAGATTTGCCTATTCTGAAAATTCCAGAAAAATAGAATGATATGTGGTCTTTTGTGACTGGTTTCTTTCCCTAAGCATAATGTTTTCAAGGGTCATCCACGGTGTGGCATTTTACTTCTTAGGATGGGTATATCACATGGTTTTTTTCCCATTCACTCACGGATGGACATTTGGGTTATTTATACTTTTTGACTGCTATGGATAATGCTTCTGCGGACATTGATGCATCAGTTTTTGTATGGATGTACGTTTCCAGTTGAGTATATACCTAAGAGTGGAGTTGCTGGGTCATGTGGTAACTCTGTTTTCTAAACATAGAGGAACCGCCAGACTGTTTTTCTAAAAGGACTGGATCATTTTACATTCCCATTAACAATGTATGAGGGCTTCAATCTCACGATTTTTGCCAAAACTTGTTATCATTTTTTTTTTTTTAATTATAGCCACCCTAGTCACTGTGAAGTACAATCTCATTGTGGTTTTGCTTTGCATTTCCCTAATGATTAGTGACGTTGAATGTCTTCTCATGTGCTTACTGGCCATTTGTGTATCTTCCTTGAGAGAGATCTACTTAAGTCCGTTGCCCATTTTTAAATTAGGCTGACTTTTTATTATTGAGTTGTAAGTGTTCTTTATATGGTCTGGATACAAGTATTTTATCAGATATATAATTTTCAGATATTTTCTCCTGCTCTGTACGTTGTCTTTTCCCTTTCTTTCTCTCTTTCTTTCTTTTTTTAAATGTTTATTTTTGAGAGAGAGAGAGAGAGAGAGAGTGAGAGAGACAGAGCATGAGCGGGGGAGGAGCAGCAGAGAGAGAGGGAGACACAGAATCCGAAGCAGGCTCCAGACTCTGAGCTGTCAGCATAGAGCCCAACGCGGGGCTCAAACACACAAACTATGAGATCATGACCTGAGCCAAAGTCAGATGCTCAACCGACTGAGCCACCCAGGCTCCCCTGTCTTTTCTCTTTCTTGACGGCATTGTTTGCAGCACAAACAAAAGTTTCTAAATCCGATGAAGCCCGCTTTCCCACTTGATCTTTTGTTGCATATGCTTCTGGTCATGTCTGAGAAGCTATGGCCTGCTCCAAGGTCATGAATATTTACACCTATGTTGTCTAATAAGAGTTAAAGCTTAGGGGCGCCTGGGTGGCTCAGTCGGTTAAGCGTCTGACTTCGGCTCAGGTCATGATCTCACGGTCCGCGAGTTCGAGTCCCGCATCGGGCTCTGGGCTGATGGCTCAGAGCCTGAAGCCTGCTTCCGATTCTGTGTCTCCCTCTCTCTCTGCCCCTCCCCCGTTCATGCTCTGTCTCTCTCTGTCTCAAAAATAAATAAACATTAAAAAAAAAAAAAAGAGTTAAAGTTTAGCCCTTACATTTAAGTCTTAGATCCATTTGAGTTAATTTTTGTATATGGTGTGAGGTAAGGTCCCGTTTCGTTCTTCCGCATGTGGCTGTCCAGTTGTTCCAGCACCACCTGTTGAAGAGACTGTGCCCCATTGAATGGTCGCAGCCAGGTTTCTGTTTTTAGAAGTACACTCAAACTGGTGGCGGTATGGCTTAAAGGAGGGGTAAGAGTAGAGGAAGGGAGATCAACTGGACAAATACTGTTTAGCCCTTATCCTGTGTTCAGTATTACTTCTAGGCACTGGGACTGTGGTGATCAACAATAGGGCCGGGTGTAGCCCAGCCTCGTGCTGATACTGAGGATTAGGATGCAAATCTATAGGAAAAAGAAAAAAAGCAAAGGAAATGATTATGAATTGTGAAAAAAGAAACAGGGTTGTTGTACATACAAATCGTGTAGCTTATTGAGTACATAAAATGTGAATTTCTTTGTTTTTTTCCCTTTAATTTCAGAGGCGTCTCCACCCTTGGGTTGAGTATGCCACCTCACGCAAGTGGGGCAGAGTGGACTTGGGTGAATAGCCTCCCGTGGAAAGAAAGACGTCGTTAGTGTCATTGTGCCCTGCATGCTACTTCCCCCCCCTCAGAGTTTGACTTCGTGTGCTTGTTCACCTGCTGGCAGCATTTCCAGGCTGACAGACTGAAAGAATGACCACTCCATCCATCCATTCATTCATTCATTCATTCATTCGTCTTTATTAGATCAGGGTAGCTTGGATCAGGGAGGCAAAGAGAAGAGGAACACAGATTTGAGGGAGGTGTAGATGTAAAGTGGAGAAGACTTTGTAATCAAGTAGGAAAGGTAAGAGTGAAGAAGGGGGAATGGTCAAGAATGGGGTCAGGGATTCTGCGTTTCGTGGTAATGACAGCAACTGAATGCTGAGGATGGGCTCTCTGTTAGCATTTTCCAGGCATGTGTCTGTGCTGCTCAAAAACTCCCCCCAAGGTGGGCACCACCAGTACCACCATAGGACAAAACCAAGGCTTGGGGAGATTAAGCAGGTATCGCCAGAGCAAGAGTGGGCAAGCATCCGACTTCGACTCCGGTCACGTTCTCGGGGTTTGTGGGTTCGAGCCCCTCATCGGGCTCCGTGCCGACAGCTCAGAGCCTGGAGCCTGCTTCCGATTCTGTGTCTCCCTCTGTCTCCGCCCCTCCGCTGCTCGTACTCTGTCTCTCTCTTTCTCAAGAGTAAACATTAAAAAATTAAAAAAAAAAAAGAATTGAGCTTAACCTTGCTTATCTTTGGCATTTTAACTTCTTTCTCTTACTACGTGACGTATGTTTTTAGTTATAGCTCTTCAAAGTCCAGGCTAACGAGATAGAGGAGAAAATATTGTCTGTAACACCTGGGGCTAGGTGAGAGTAGATGACAGGGGGACTCCGGAGTGCGGTACGTATTGCCTATTCCTCAATTATGTCACGTGTGCCCCGGCACTTGACTTCCTCGCTGTTGGAACTGGTTAGATCACTGGATTTTAATTTGTGTGGTGTGGTGCTCTTTTTTAGAGCAGGATAATGACATTAGGAAAGTTGGATCGAGGTGATTTTTTTCATCATAGTAACGGAATACAGCAACAATTTCACAACTGAGCATTTGTGTCATTCCTTGAGTTGGAGCAAGCCTCAAATTATAAAACGTATTAGGGAACATTTTAATATCTCTGAGACTGGGTTCAGAAAAAATGTAAGTAAGTAAGAGTCTTTCATTTACTGTTTTTTTTAACCTTTGTTTCCTTTTTGTGGACCTATTATTCCGAATCTTGTGCTCCTTTTTATCACTCTTGTGGTGATGGATGCCAGCTGGTACACACAGTTGTTATTTTGATTCCAATCTGCTGTGTCTTGGGGAATATGGACTTTTTGCTCTTTGAGCTACAAAAATCGGTATGTACTAAAAACAAAACGAGAGAGAGAGATTGCTAAAGATCCAGCAGCCATCTAGGAAACATCTGCCAAGAATGCCGATACATAGGCCCAGCCTCCTGAGACAGAATGTGAATCAGGAAAAGAAAACCAGGTTTTGGGGGTGTGTGTGTGTGTGTGTGTGTGTGTGTGTGTGTGTGTGTGTTTTAAGCCAAGAATAACAAATGAAAGATCAAAACACACAAGATTAAAATTGTTTTGAGTTTTTTTTAAAGTTGGTCAGAAGTCAAGGCTTAGAAGCACGTACCATTTTATTTAGTGAAAAATGAAATTTGGGATTGTTTCTTCTCTCTCTCTCTCTCTCTCTTTTTTTTTTTTTTATGAGCAGGGGGTGGGGGGAGGCACACGTGTGAGCTGGGGAGGGGCAGAGGCAGAGGGAGAGAGAATCTTAACCACAATGTGGAACCTGATGGGGTGGCTCGATCTCATGACCGTGAGACCGTGACCTGAGCTGAAATCGAGTCCGGTGCTTAACTGACTCAGCCCCCCCGGGGTGCACTGGATTGTTTCTTCTGTTGTAACTGGCTTTTGGCATTGGTTGGAAATAGCAGAATGAATGAATGAATGGACACATGGCCAACGCTGGTGCAAAATGGCAGAGGACCTGAAAGGGAATGGGCCATCGTTCATGTAAAACACACCTGTGTGCACGTGGATACCCAGGGACATTTTCCGTGTCTTGCAGGGTTTTAAAAGATTTTTGCCCTGTTCTGCCTTTTTGAATTTGAACTCGTGGATCAAGCTCGTAGGTCAGTTTCTGTGAACGCTTTTCAGCCTGGACTACCTCAGCTAAGCTCTTAGGTTTCGTGAATCCAGTTCAGTGCCAGAGGAAGGCTTTATGATTTGGCTCTGGGCTTTCCTTACGAATGCCTTCCCATTTCATTTCTTCCAAAATAAAGCACTTCCATAGCATCGCACCCCTGTTCTGGTTGGGCAGCTGCTTGTGCTCCTGCAGAGATTGCCAGAAACACTGTAAGTGGTCCATTCACGAAGGAGAAGGAAAATCAGATTAACTGTTGTTTTGGCCTGATTGATTGACTTTCTCAAACCCAGGGAGTGGGTTTTTCTAGGGGGCCACAGCCTGCCTGGGTGTATGCGGACAGTCAGTGAGAGGAACCGTCCTAACAGCTCTGAGGGTGAGGTGAACATTGCCTTTTAAAGTTGTTTTTTTTTTATATAACGTTTATTCATTATTGAGAGACAGAGGCATGAGCAGGGGGGAGGGGTAGAGAGAGAGGGAGACATGGAATCTGAAATAGGCTCCAGGCTCCGAGCTGTCAGCCAGAGCCCGACGCAGGGCTCGAACTCGCGAACCGTGAGATCGTGACCTGAGCCGAAGTCGGTCGCCCAACCGACGGAGCCACCCAGGCGCCCCAAACATTGCCTTTTAAATTGGAAATATAGGTTACATAGGTAGAGCGATGGATAAATAATTCCTGGGAAGGCATTCCAAGAACATTTACTACCTCTCTGACTTCAGCCACTGTAATTTCAAAATGTGGCTGGTGACAGTCTCATTTTCCCAGCTACTCCATGTCAATCTTTGGCGTTTTGCCTTCCTCCCTCCTCTTACCCCTCGTAAGAAGAATTCCCCATTCGCGGTTATTGATTCTTACTGGTTTTTTTTTTTCGTTTAAATCTCACTTTTTTCATCTCTTCATTCGGCCTTCAGCAAACTGTGCTCCAGCCTCTGCTCAGAACCTTACGTCCCTTCTCTTATGAAACCCTCATCATAACCCTGCAGAGGCAGGTTGAACAGCTTGTCCCGGAGCTGAGAACAGAAGCCCAGGTTGGGCTTCTATACCAAACAACTCAGCCTTTTAGGGGGACCATCCCGTGGCTTTCTGTATTCACAGATGTGTACAACCATCATCACAGTCAATTTTCAAACACTTTCGTGTCCTCAAACAAGAAATCCTGTACACTTAAAACCCCAGCCCCCAGCCTGAGCAGCCACTAATCCACATCTGCCCCTCTAGGTTTGCCTGTTCTAGACCTTGTGCATAAATAAAATCATAATACATGGTCTTGCAGGGCTAGCTTCTTTCACTTAGAATGTTTTCCAGGCTTATCGACGTCCTAGCACATATCACCATTTCCTTTGTATGTTTCAGTAAAATTCCATTTTACTGAATGGAATGGGTACACCCCATTTTGTTTGTCCGTTCGTCGGTTGATGAACGTTTGGGCTGTTTCCACCTTTTGGCTATGACGACTAATGCCACCGTAAACATCCACGTACAAGCCTTTACATGGACATCTGTCGTCACTTCTCTAGGAGGCCACTTGTGGAGCCGCTGGTAACTGGATGCTTACCTCTTTGAAGGGCTCTCAGGCTGTTTTCCCCAGAGGCCGTACCATTTGACATCCCCGCCAGCGGTGTGCAAGGGTCCCGCCTTCTCCCCTTCCTCGCCCACCTGTTCTTGTGTGACTTTGTCAGCACAGCCGTCCCAGTGGGTGTGAGTGGTTTGGCGCTATGGGGGCTGTGGGCTGTGGACCCCTGGCAGCACTCACCTCCACTCACATGCGCCTTCCTTTCCTTCTTGATGGCAGTGGGAGTCCCTTCTCCTTCCAGCCCCCCATCGATGTTGCCCTCCCAGAGCCTTGCTCAAGTACTGTTTGGTCCTACAGCTTACCTGACCAGGATGCTCAGGGGGTTCCCCCCTTTCCTTCAGGGTGCTGTCTGCATTTCTTTGGGGTTACGAGCACTGCTGTGGCCTTGCATTCCTCTCTCTTCTTCTGGACAGAGTGGAGACTCTAACTGACGAGACTGGTGTATTTATTATAATCTGCTTGTGCTAAGTATGTTCACACTTGTGAGCCTTTGTTCCTGCAATTCTTATAATTCTTCTTCTCTTCTATGAGACCCTTTCTGCCAGATGTTATGGATTTCTTCCACGTTCCTTCAGTACTTACTATTACCGACACACACACACACACACACACACACACACACACACACACACGGCACTAATTTATTGCTTTGCGTTTCTTATTTAGGCTTTCGTCTGTATATACCAAAAATGCATCTAACAGCCACAATAAATGCCACTTCGTCACTCCCTGGTTACAAAACTGAGCCTTCCCAGCGCTGTTGAGGACCCCTCTGTACCTAAGATCACACCTCCCCCCACTTCTGTTCCCACAGAGGTGACTCCTCTCGTCAATTCTGTTTGGTCATCCACTTGCTTTCTTTCATGGTTTCCGTCTCTCTGTGAGTGATATCATTTCCCTGTACATGTATTTGAACTTAGAGCAAATGGAATTGCACGGCAGTATCACTTAGTTTGTTCCAGGCTGTTTGAATTTAATCCACGTTAATTCACGTGGCCTTAAGTGTATTCATTCTCGCTGCCACCTGAAGTTCCATTGAATGGATATTAGCACAACTTCTTTTATTATTCTCCTGTCAATAGGCATTTGGCTGAGAAAATAGTAAATGTCTACTCGTGCACATGTGCAAATACTTTTCTAGGGTATGAAACTTGGGAGTGGAATTGCTCGGTAGTGCGGAATATGCATTTTCAACGTCACTAAATAATGCAGCACTGTGTTCTTAAGTGAATTGCCAACAGTTTATAAAAGTGTTTCCTCATCTACATCTTTGCCAAGACCTGTGTTTTTAAGGTGTTTTAATCTTACCAGCCTTGCAAGTGTGAAACGGCTTATCTCCTTGTTCCAATTTTCTGTTTTCTCACTTGCTAATGAGAGGACTTTAGTTTTCGTGCCTTGTCTCAATCTGATATTAACTTAGCTATGAGAAGTTTCTTTTAGTTAGCATTGGCCTAGCACATCTTTTTTTCTGTCCTTTTACTTTTGGCTTCTCTGTATTCTTTTTAAACATCGTCTAGCTGGATTTTGTTCATTTTTTGTTTCTAACTCCAGTTGGAGGGCCTGTGTAGCGGAGAATTTTGTCCATTTCCACAGTGTTTGGGGTGATTGTCGTTTGGGGTCTGTGAAGAATGGGAGAAATGAATTTGCATGCGGCCATTGTTCTGGGCAGCATTCCAAGATGGCCCTAGGGTTCTCTACCATCTGGTGGACACCCCCTGCATAATCCCCAAGACTGGGAATGTAATGCTTTTACTTCCACGATTAGGTTATGTTTTATAGGAGAGTGGACTTTAAGAAAGGGAGATTATGTGAGTGGGTCTGACCTACCACATGAACGTTTTAAATGTTGTTCTAAAGGTCAGAGATGGGGAAGCCAAAGAAATTTAAAATGTGAGTAGGCTTTGATGGGTGGTTGCTGGTTTGAAGATGGAGGGGGTCTGTACAGCATGGTGACCTCCAGGAGCTGGTAGTGGCCCGAGATGCAACCAGCGAGGAAATGCGGATTAGCCCTAGGAGACCACGGTCAGGGAATCCAGTCGTACGGGACCTGGACTTGTGACCTACGAAACTGCGAGCTAACAAATTGGTGCTCTTTGAGGCAGCTAAGTTTGTATGGCTTTGTCATGCGGCAGTAGAAAACTAATACAGTCGTGTGCCATCTGAGAGAGCTTTGGGACAGCGTTCAGGCCTTTCCAGAAGGTAGTTGGGAATAAACACCTGTATTTGAGAGAAAGATCTCGCCCGGGGACAGATTTACAGCTGTTGTTACAGAAACGTAACGTGTAAATGAGATCGGTCAGAAAACGAGCCGCTACACGGAGCACCTTGGGCAATACTCACATTACCCGCTGTGGAATTGTGAATGAGGGTCTGACGGGTGAGGAGTCAGAGCTCAGAGCAGCGTGAGTTGCAAAAACTGTGTAAGTTTTATCTCCTTGGGAAGTTACAACGGGGTTGAGAGCTGAGCACATGTTACCGTACTGACCGTTTCGGAAATATACAAAGGCCCCCGTCTGCGGCTGTGTCTCCATTTAAACCATCCACCTCGATCTCTTACGGTCCCACAGCCTGAACAGACGGCTGCCTTCTCCTCCGGTCATTTAGTGGGAGGAGGGAAGAGAAACAAATGCCCGTTATCGAGCTCCCTTTTGGCAGAAATACGTTAAGAATGGAAAAAAGGAAGAAAACCAGACCCGTGTCTCTTGGTGTCATAATGACTGGAGCTTGGGTATACCGAGGGTCTGGGCGGTCAGCTCATCAACATAAGGGCCACTGATGCAAAGTTCAGACTGACTTCCTCCGGCACCAAGCCCAGGAAACAACGGACTGCCCCGGTTTCGAGGTGCCTTAAACAAACACGTGTTCCCTGAACGAACACGTGATTGAAGTGCTTACGAGTCAGCAGCCCTCGCCCTAGCGCCTGGAGGTTAAATGTTACCCAACGCAGGCATTTCCCCTGCCCTCTCCGAGCTCACCGTCTATCAGG
The DNA here is from genome assembly GCF_024362965.1 of Panthera pardus. Classification (NCBI taxonomy): domain Eukaryota; kingdom Metazoa; phylum Chordata; class Mammalia; order Carnivora; family Felidae; genus Panthera; species Panthera pardus. Next base: position 85,649,532 of record NW_026526654.1, on the reverse strand, counting down.
CAGGGCGGCATGCACACCAGCACCTTGCAAAAAAGCGGTTCAATATGCTGGCTTCTCTCTTGTGTTGCTTCTTTGGGGGCCGTTGCTCACCTGGCACACACACCCTCTTCCGCCAACAGGAGAAAACACAGGAAGACACTAGCCTGGCAGTAACATACCGTTCCCTTAAATCCTCCAGTTTCTCTGAACTGTTCTGGGCTCTGTTTCTTGTCCCCCGCGGACCCGTCCAGTCAATCGTACCGCAGAGCTCCTCCCTTGCCTGTGAGGATGGACCCAGACGTTTGGGGCAAACTTGAGTGAGGAGCCCGGTGCCGAGCTTGCAGACCGGGGTTAGAAACGGGTGGCGGCTGACCAGCGTGGGATCTAAGGTCCTTTTCAGGCCCAGGGTTCAATTTTGCTGACTCGGACCCTCTGAGGTGGCCATTCCCAGACCAAAGACCAGTGGCAAGGATACCAGGGAACTTTCTCTGGTGTGGAGGCCAGGAGGGAGGGAGGATCGAGGGAGCGAGCCCGGTGTTCTCAACACCTGTGGTCACCTCGTGCTGTGGGTCGAAAATTGAGGGTCTATTGGAGGTGGCCAGGCTCCTGAGTGTGACTGCCAGACAGATCCAGCCAGACCGGCCTGGTGACCCCGTGTTTGACCAGAACTGTCCAACGGCGTGGCGCTCTCGCCTGCCCTAGCCGTGGACGCTCTGACCCTGCCCTGCCCGAGGCTTTCCTGGGTTTATTGCTAGAATGATGTGCTTCGGCTCAGTTGACTTCCGGAAACGGCTTCCAGCCTCGCTTTTCCTTTATCTCGCTCTGTTGCTTTCTCTACCCTGGCTCTGTTCCCGACGTTCGCGGTGTCCGCAGCTCATCATTCCTGTGTGAGTTCCTGCATTGTAAATGACCATTCTGTTTCTCGTGGCACAGAGAAGTAACCAGCCCGAGGGGGAAAACAGCATGAGTCCCTGTGTGGTTAAGGCTAAAAAGAAATCAGCCTGTTTTTTTTTTTTTTTCTGGCTGAAGTCTTGTCTTCATAAGGACCCCAGAAGATCAGTCTTAAGACCTCATGGCTAAATGTCACGTGCTGTGGCAATGACACTGATACCAGCACATACTGAGTGCTTATCATGTACCTGACGTTAAACTAGAAGGTTATTTTTTAAATTTTTTAAATTATTAAAAAAAATCTTTTTAAGTTTATTTCTTTGGAGGGGGGGCAGGTAGGGGCAGAGAGAGAGAGAGAGGGAGACACAGCATCCAAAACAGGCTCCAGGCTCTGAGCTGTCAGCACAGAGCCCGACATGGGGCCCGAACTCATGAACTGCGATATCATGACCTGAGCTGAAGTCGGACGCTTAACTGACTGAACCACCCAGGCACCCCTAAACTAGGAGTTTTATATATGGTGTTTATTACATTTGCAGGGCAACACCAATTTTCTGATTTCAAACAAACAAACAAACTGAAGCTCAGGAAGAATAACTTGACAAGCAAATGCTGATAGAAATCCATTGAATGCAAAGCGAAGGTGAAATACTGTAGCCTTATTTATTTCAAAGTCATCGGTGGTATGAGAATTATTTTCCAAAGAGAATCATTTTCTGATTTGCGTAGAATAGATTATAATGTTTCGTGTACCCGAGCAGAAGCCCCCTTGTGTTGGAGGAGGTAGATGAAGGCAGCAGAGGGTGTCTCTGTAACTAAGAGTATGACAGGGGCGGGGCTGGGGGACAGGCAGGGCGGGGCCTGGGAGGTTGGGGGTTCGGGGAGTAGTTGCCTACTGCCGAGCACTAAGTAGCTGAAAACAACACAAATCTATTCTCTTACAGTCCTGGAGGCTCCAGGGGAGTGCAGGCTCCGGGAGCTCTTGAATTCTAAAGGAGTTCTTTAAATAATAAATTCCCTGACTTGTGGCCCCTTCTTCCATCTCCAGAATATATCACTCCACTCTCTGCTTCTGTCATCACATCGTCTCCTCCTCTTCCGAAGCAAAACCATCCTCTACGGACACTTTGTGATGACATTTAGAGCCACCCAGATAACCCCAGATGATCTCTCCCTCTCAAGGTCCGTAGTTATAGCCGCAAAAATGCCTTTTTGGCCAGATAAGGTAACGTTTACAGGTTCAAGGGGTTCCGATGTGGACATATTGAGAGGCTGCTCTTGAGCTTGAGAGCACATAGGAATTGATCCCTTGCAAGGAGTTCTTTTCATGAGAAGGTGCGAGCCCCAGGGGTCTGGAGGAGATCCCAGAAACAAGGCAGGAGTGCTGGCAGGCTCTACAGGGAAGGGCAGTGAAGAAGGGCCCTGAGGGGTGGGGGTAGGGTGCATTTACGTGTGCCTCTTGATTTTCCTTTCCTTTGTGTTGATTTTCAGTGTAGTAATCTGGTATCTTTAATCTGTAATCCCCATCTGCCTCCAGCCGGGGCACAGGTGTGTACAGAGGGGGTAAGCACAGCCACAAAGTGGGGGTGGGGGGCACATTTTCCCTCAGATCTCAGAAAAGAGCATTGACCTGTAAGTTAGCCTGACTATGTGGCATGACAGAGAACTCAGGTCTCCTGAATTTTCAAGGTAAACTGTTGGAAGACATCCGAACTGAATCTTTGCGTGACAAACTTTGATAGTCTGAGAAACGTTTATTGGAACATTATAGGAAGAAGTTTAGAGAAGTTTTTTTTTGTTTTTGGTTGTGTTATTATTTGTATTCTCTCTTGTCAAAGCCAAAGCATCCACCACATGGCAAGAGCTGTGTTTGCAATATTGAAAAGCAGGGGCGCCTGGGTGGCTCAGTCGGTTGGGCGGCCAACTACAGCTCAGGTCGTGATCTCGCGGTCTGTGAGTTCGAGCCCCGCATCGGGCTCTGTGCTGACAGCTCAGAGCCTGGGGCCTGCTTCTGATTCTGTGTCTCCCCTCAATCTCTGCCGCTTCCCTGCTTGCTCTCTGTCTCTCTGTCTCTCTCTCTCTCAAAAATAATAAACATTTAAAAAAATTTTTTAAAGAAAAAAAAAGAAAAGCAAATAACGAGGCCACTGGACAACATGAGAGCCTGTGCCCTGGATGATTGGAAACGCTCATGGCGAAAGCCGGCCATTATCTGGAATAAACTTCCCCGGAGGGAATTTTTCAGACTCACTCAGGGGACCGCTAATAAAACACAAACTATAAAGTGTCCTCCAGCAACAAAAACACGTGGGATGTTTTTCTATATAATATTTCACATTAAATGTAATTGTAGATTAACTTTTATAGAGAAAATATTTGTTCAAGCCAGAGATGCTTAAATCCTTTCATTTCCTCAAGTATGACAAAGCACTGGGAATATACTCCCCTTTGTAATTTCCTACTGATTTGCCCCAGTTACGGACAGAACATTAACTCTGCAAAGTCTGCACTTGGGAAACTGCCCCAGACGGAAATCTTAAATTGGCCAGACCCTGAATCTGGAGTTGAGGCCTCTGTGCTCTGGTCCCAGCATCGAGGCCCACCCTCGCGGGTGGCTCACCAAGCGTGGCTTCCCGGCCTCACGGTGCTGTCCCCGGGGCGGGGTGAGGGCTAGGTCATCCGCAAGACTCCTTCCTGCTCTTAGCTCACACACGGCTCAGCTATCCCAGAACCACATGCCCGATTTAATTAACACCCAGACCTGTTTTTATAGTCTTTATGAAACATTAAAGCTTGGACTAATGTTTATTAGTTGATGCAGTCTATTTGTTAATAAACAATAATAATTGGCAATGTCTTATTACTGAGAATTTCACAACCTCCAAATTCCCAGCGTGAACAAAGTTCGAAACTAAAGGGATGAGACGAACGGAGTTTGAAGGGCAGCACGCCTGGCTTTGAACCTGGCCTCTACCGCTTACGAGCTGTGGGCCTTCATCAGGGAATTGGCTAGAATCTCGCGTTTTCTCCCGTGGGAGGTGGGGACATCTACCGGCAACTGTCAGGTGCTTCAGTGCCCTACGTGGCTGATGACATCGCCTGTTTAATAACGGAGGTCGACGTAGCATCAGTGTTGCTATTTTGTCTACACGGGGCCTCGCCTCTCGAGTAGAAGCCACCGATACTTAGAGGTCGAGTTACTTTTCAGGACAACTTAGGACTTGATCCACGAGACGGGCAGATGAGCTGTCCCTGCCTGAGGGAGAAGGTAGACGTGGTGTGTGATAAGGTTTGCATCACACTGTCGCCAGCAGACGTTAGAGGTGGTCGTCTGAAAACGGTGGGTGCGGCCTCTGAGCCTCCGAAACGGGTCTGCTGTGTCCTGGGTGCCGTGGCTTCGTGTGACCAGAGCCGCTTCGGTCCTGCCTCCTGTCTTGTGCTGTCCCCACAACTGTGGGCTCTCAGGTAGACCTCCCCACTGCCGCCACATCAGTGAGCGTTGGGGAAGTTTGTAATTAGCACATACACTCAAGCATAGAAACGTGTGCCTCAAACCTGTTCAGTTAGTTGTGATGGCACTCTCCCTGGGACGTGGCTCCTCTCTTTTTTTTTTTTAACTTTTTTTTTTTTTTTTTAACGTTTATTCACTTTTGAGAGACAGAGAGAGAGAGAGAGGGAGGGAGACACACAATCCAAAGCAGGCTCCAGGCTCCGGGCTGTCAGCACAGAGCCTGACACAGAGCTCGAACTCACCAACGCGAGATCAGGACGTGAGCCGAAGTCGGACGCTCAACCGACTGAGCCCCCCCCCCCCCCCCCGGCGCCCTGGGACGTGACTGCTCTTAATAGCACCTCTGAAAACTGTCTTTCAGAGTTCCAGTGCCACTTCGTTTCAGGCCCTGCCAGGTGGATGTTCTCTTCCTCTTGCATTCATATATCCTCAGCGCTGCCCTTCGGAGAAGTCCTAGATTTCAGCCGGTTTGTTGAGTTATTCTTACAAGGCTATGCCCTTGAGTTGCTTCTGTCGGTTCCCCTGTGCTCCTCCTCGTTTCTTCCGTTTGTGGACATAAACTGGGCACCTTCACTTACTACCTTGTAAGACGGAATCAAGGGGACCTTGCTTTGACTTCTGCTCTGTTCTCTCACACTCCCTGTCCTCTTGGTGCCTGTGTCCTACAGAGAACTGGGGAGGGGGGACCTGCCGCCGTGTGGCCGGACCAGGCGCCGTGGATGTGCTTTCGTGTGTCCTCACTTCACCCTGATTCGTACCCCTCAGGGCAGGCCTTGATATTCCCACTGAACTGGGGGAAGTGCACGTAAGTAGTTTATGATCAGAACTCAGGTCTGAGTCCAACCCACTGTATCAATTACTTGGAGTCTGTTGTGACATCTGGATGTTTTTCTTGGTGTGGTATTATTATTATTACTGTTATTATTGTTATTGCCCTAGCAAGGCTTGGATGAAGTGGGTCCTGGTCCTACGCTTGTTTGGCTTGTCTTGCTGGATCTGTTTCTTCGCCTTTGCTCTCAGATGACTTTGTTAAACTGAAAAACCCAGAACTGGTGATAAAAGATCTCGAAAAGACTTAGGTGGCCCTCCGACTTCCCACTTCATCAATTACGATTAAAGGGAAATTGTTGAGGATGCTAACGGCAATGTGAAAGAAAGCGCTTCCCTGCACACACACACAAAAACAAAAACAAGTACGATGGTTGAATTTGGTGGCTTTCCCCCCCGAGTCTTTAACGTGCTCGTGTGGGTCGTGTCAGAAGGGAATGTAGCGTACGTGCTTCTGAAACTTACTCTCGTCCGTCCACATCTGACTTAATTTGTTGGAAAGCAAAACTCAGATCGAGGCGGATTTGTCTTCAACTCCATCAAATTGATTCTACAGAACAAAAGGGACTAGTGGTCCGCGACTGTTAGCTGGGCGTGCAAATGCCCGCTGTGTGTCAGGACTACCTGCTGTAATCGTGGCATTCTCTGCTTTTACGGCGGGCGTTTAAAATGTAGTAAACACGTGCAACAGGGCTCCTGTGGTAGCTTCTGCCCTTCTCAGAAGTTGCAGCCTCCGGTGATAGGCAACCTCGCACCCTCGCAAAGAGTACCCGGTGCTGAGTTCTCCTTACGGGTTGACATTTTATCCTGTGCTCTGTATTCTTACTTTGCAGTTTTTCGTGTGTCACAGACCTAACGTGAATGCCATAAAGAAGGCCAAAGTAGACTCCCTGCTCGACTTCCTTATCCCAGAAGAGCTTACTATGGAAGGTGGGGGTTGAGGAGTTGTTGGATTTTTGTGGTTTAACTGGTTAAAGGAGGGAATACAGATAACTGTGAAAGCGGTAATTGTTAAAATATTTGCCAGTTGGATTCTCGTGCCTGTGGTTTTCCCCATCCTCTTCCCAGACGTTGTGGCCATAGAATGCTTTTAATTTGGAGTGACCCCCTTCCAGTCTTGTACTTTCATTTTTCTGAGTCAAGGCACTAAGTCCTCAAGAGCCGATGGAAGATACTTAGCAACACCCAGAGGGTTGGTGGAAAATCCCTCCGGTGTAATGAAATTCACAAAAAGCATATAATGCTCCTTTCAATTTTTTTTTTTTTAAATGGAAGGATGTACAGCAGAATCTAACACACAACACACATACCCACGAGAAATGGGGCTCGTTCCGTGACTCACTGAAGGTGTCACTTAAAACTGGGAAAACACATTGTTGTGTGCACAGCAACCAACTTGTTCTTTCTACTCGAAGATATGCCACAAAACTGTGAACGTCTGCGTTCAAGACTTGATTTCCGTTATCCTGAGGGTTGTGAAAACTTTAGGCTCTGAAAATGAACACGATCGATTTGTAGGTGACAACATAAAACCGGACGACTAGACTTTTTTCCCAGGTGGGCTGCGTGTCCTCTCAACTCCGGTGTCCTGGAGAGGTCCCCAGCGTCATGTGCCACTTATCTGTGCTACGGGCTTTTCCCCTCCCAGCCTCCTTCCCGTCGCTCCTCTGCTCACATACCTCAGACATACTGTTCTATCGCCCTCACGTCGGGGATAAAACTGAGCTTTTCTCTTCCCAGCCCAAAGAGCTGGGCTTTTCCCAAGAGGAAAGAAATCCCTACTCCGAGTCATTGGTATTAAAGGAAAGAAGCAACTCCCCCCCCCCCCCCACCAAAAATAGTGTTTGGAAGTAAGGAGTCCTGATGGTCCCTTGCAGGCTGTTCCTTCCAATGTCACAGCAGAGGCGAGCAGCGTTGCATGATTGGCAATCATCTGCACCGGGACTCCCAGGACCCAGAAGATGTGGTCGTGGCCACATAGCAATTCCATCACTAGCCACCTACGATGCCTTGAGCAAGCTGTTCACACTTCAGGCCTCCGTTTCCTGCTCGTGAAATCAGGGGGATAGACTACATGATCTCCAGGGAATTATTTGTTGTTGTTCCAAAAGTCTAGATATTATTTAAATTTTAAGACCTAAGATAAATAAATGACCTGTCTCCTGAATTTATTTTTAAAATGTAGTTCATGGCCAAGAATATTCACTGCCGTAAAGGAATCGTTTGAAGAAGTGCTCTTTTATTTTCTGTGGGACTGTATTTGACTTGAAATGTTTTATTTTTCGTTGTGTCCTTTCAATGGATTTCAGCATGTCTATGAGCTGAGTTGGTGTAACAAACTAAGTGATAACAGAATGGATATTGTTTTTTACGAGTCAATCAGTCAGGTCTCGAAGGGATAAAAATTATGAAGAAAATACGCAATTTATCCCGGTAAAAGAACTAACTTCTGCCTGAGAAAACATATCATACCCTGTATTATGGCATGACGCTGATTTGTCCCACAGGTGTGAATAAACCTGGAAAGCATAAACATTTGGAAGTTATTGAAAATTTATTGAAAATGTAGTACGAAACTTCCACCCTTCCTTTGTTCCCATCCAAAATACAGAGTTATTGTAGTTGGCTAAGGTTTTTCTTAAATCTCAGAGGTGTCATTTCCCCACATGTGAGAAAATTGAACGGGTTGGATCTAAGACTAATAGTACATGCCTTTATGGTGAAATATAGACAATGGGAGGTGTGTGTCATAGAAGTCTTCAATGCCTAATAAGGAAATAATCTGACTAACAGCAGGTGTTTTGATTAACAGAGAAGGTAGTTTATAGCGTAATAAAGAACGGCATGAAGGATTATATTGCCCAAAGAAACCAAGACAGATTTTGGGGTGGGGGGAGGGGAGTAACTTCTCCTTCCATGCCCCTGTGAAAGTAATACATATTGTTGAACTTGAAAAACAACGAAGGAAATAGAAATCACTGACGGTGTCCCCATCCTCAGACAACTACTGTTTCTTGTACTTGTTTGCACGTGCCTATATGTGCGTGCGCGTGTTTTATTTTTCGTGACGTACTCTGGAGCATGCATTTTTCATCAAGTTAAATAGGTTGTAAACGGCAAGCAGAGATTAGAAGACCCAATTTATATTCTTTCCGTTAGGAATCTTTAGCTTTTAATTCCTGCTAATTTAGTAGTTATTTGTTCTTTTCGTCATACTTTGTCCACCGTCTCACTTACTGGATTTCAGTAGTTTTCTTTTCCAAAGGGTTTGGTGTCGTGGGTATTGAGTCACTTAATCTATTTGATATGTGGGCCCACTTAAAAAGAAAAAATCAGCCATTAAAAAAAAAAAATCAATTGTGGTCCAGAGAGGTAGCTTGAGAGTTTATCGGTTCCATCTCCTTTCTTCAGCCAGAACTGCCCAGATGCTCTCTGTTTTAAGGACCTCCTGACAATAAAATTGTAAACCACAAATAGTGTTTAACACCCTTTGATGTCAGCCAACTATTCCTTCCGCCTAATTTCAGTACCTTATGGCACAGCTTAACCCCCTTCCCTTTTGATTTTTCTCCATCGGAGGTAGGGGCACCTGGTTACCTCTTTTGTAACATTGCCTTTTCCCAGTGAACAAATAAGAGCCAGTTACCCTCTAACTTTCTCTTCACGTTCAATTTCTTCTTTTAGTCCTCTTTTACCATGACAAGCTTGCCACGAAGACCACAGGCGTAGCGCCCAACATGTGGTGTACGTTCAAACGTGAAGATGTGGGTAAACTTCGGGATTGGTTGTGAGTTGTTGTGTACATGAAGCATCGCCTTCCATCCTAATTCCCTTCTCCCCATCCCAGTCCCCATTTCTGTTCCTGGTTAGTACTACTTGGAAAGGCCTCTGTGGCTAGCCAGGAGTAGGAACCGGGCCCATAGCTAAGATAGCACTTGGAAAGGCTATCTGTAAGTACTGAATGAAGTCCTTAGCCAAGGGCCGTTCTCCATCTCTAGTCTGTGCCCGTAGCATCAGAAGTGGGTAGTAAACCGAACAGAAGATGTTAGGTAACATAGATGTCTCTCTTTTCCGACTGACGCTCATGTGGTACCTTACGGTTCACAAAGCACGTAGGGTCTTTGCAAGCATTTATCGAGGTTCTACTGCACCCTACCACTGGGTGAGATACTGGACCTCCAGGGTTTTTTAAAGCAGCTCTTACCCTCAGAGTTCACAGTTCAGTAGAGGGGACAGAATGTAACAAACCATCATGAGCCATCGAGGTAAGCCTTCTAACAGGTAAGATCAAGGTGCAGCGGTGGCAGAAAGGAACAAGTGATCGGTCCTATCTGACAGTCAAGGGCGACTCAAGAAAAGATGGCCGACCTGGGTTCTAGCACAACACCTAAAATGTGATTTCACTTACTGAGTGATGTGGTCCCATTCCTCCACTAGAAGGTGGGTATTGGACCTTCCATCTTGGAAGTCCTAGGTTGCTGGTTGCTGTAGCCGGGTCGTTAGATGTGAAGGGAGGAGCAATGTTACGTGTACGTGGAGAGTTAGGGGCTATGTCTCAGAGGACACTGAGTGAGAAATATTTTTTAAGTTAGACAAGTAACCAACAGGAGGAGGAGGAGAACTGAGAGGAAGGTGAATCAGGAGGGCAAGGAAAATAGGAAGCGTCGGTAGCCTTCCAAGGGGGAATGGGTGGTAGCCCGGGAGAAGGCTAGACAACCGTGGGGATGGGGCCGTGGTAGGGATTTTGAGAGCAGGAGTAAGGATGGATGTGGTTATAGAAGGCCTCTTTTGAGATAAACCCCACATGGGTCACGTTTCCATTACCTCCGAGTGCATCGTGATGGCAAGACGCCAATAGGTGGTCACTTGGAGACACTTGGAGAGTGGTCTTGAGACACGGTCCACATAATTAGCTGGAATGACAAAAAACAAGTGTGACCGAGGATACAACCTGCATTTAGGGCCGGTGAATGTTATCTGTGATGAACCAGATTGTAAATATCCTAGGCTTTGTCGTCTCCCCACATCTCTATTCTATTTTTACACAGAAGCAGCCAAGGATAACACATAACTAAATGGAGGTGGCTGTGTTTCAGTACAACTTATTCACAAGAATGGGCAGTGGGTTGGATTTGACCATGGGTTGTAGTCTTCTGACTCCTGATCTAGACGGTGGAGTCTGCATGTTGGCGACTGTAGTTGATTGGAGGCGTGGACCAGAGTACATGCTCTCTGGATATACCTCACACAGAGCCCTGGGGAATGCAGACCAGCAATCGTAGAGGAGGACAAACCGGCAAATGAAACTGAGATCACTGTCAAGCCAGAGTGGGGAGAGGTTTTCAGTGTTAGGGGGTGTGCATCACAGTCAGCTGACATAACCTAAGTGCTAGGATAATGATATTCGGTAGGAGGGAAGTTTTTGTGGCATGATAAGGACAGAAGTACTCTGAAAGGTAAATACAGGGCGAGCAAGTAAGGGCATGGGTTTGTTTTTGTTGTGGTTTCTGTTTTTTTTAACCCCAAATGTAAATATAAGGAAACAGACCCTTGCAAAGGTAGATTACGCAAGCCAGCGCCAGAACACGGACTCGCGTATTTGCATCTTGCAGTTGTGTGCGGTTTTTAAAAACCATGCCCCCACCGCCACCAGGCCCTAGCTCATTCTCTTGATTATTTTGTGACATCCCAACTTAAGAGGATCCCTTCTGGTTGGACCAAGAAGAATAGCTACCTGTAGGTCTGCCAGTATGCAGATAGAGCCGCCCTTCTAGAAGTAACCTATAGCCGACCCCGCTCCTGTAAACCATCCCGAATACTTGCAGAGACCAGGCAACGCTCTTTGTAAACACGACACTCCTCGCTGAGTCTGAAGACCGTCTCCTGCCCTGGACCGAGAGCATCAAGTGTGCTAGCTCCTCATTTAATCTGGGCACCAGCCCTCTGATTTCAGAAGTATTATTTCTCTCTGATCCATGAGGAAAACCAAGATGCCACCCCCCCCCCCCCTTCCCCCAGTAAGTGGCGGGCTGGGATTTAAACTCCCATGTCGCTGAGACTTCTCACAAGTAGAGGGACAGGGACTGCCAATCTGGAGCACAGGCACGGTATCCCCGTTGTCTTGTCCGATCCTACGGTCTCTGCCTCCTCCAGCCCCATGTCTTTTTCCGACAGTCGCTATGGTTTAATCTTTAGGAAGGTTGCAGGGCTGTGGAATTTTGTTACATCCCATATTTTCATTCTGAGGTCTACCGCCATGGCTGGGCACGAGAACTTAGCCGGTAGTAAATGATAAAAATGTGTTGCGATGGGAGGAAGGTGGGGAGGCAAAGCGTGTGGGTGTGGGGGAGACACAGAAGAGGAAGGAAAAGGGATTTGTGAGCAGGGTAGGGAGAGGGCCGGGCCTGGAGGGCCCTTCGAACGTGTCTGTGTCCCCTAAACACATCTGTTTTTAGCTGGCTTGCTTCTGCTAACAGTTTCTCAATTTACATATGGAAGAACTACAGGCAAAAAGACTGGAATCGAGGGCTCATACCACTTGGCTCCCCGCCAGCTTTGATTTCAAGCTGACAACTTTCTGGAAGTAACACAAGATTTATAGTTGTTTGTTTCCCCTAATGAGGTGGCAAGATAAGGCTGCATCTGTTACGGCTGCTCAGCCCAGGGTATGTGAACATTGCTCTTCTTTTTAAAAAGAAACACGAAAACGTAAAACTTTCGAGGTCTAAAAGTGGTGTAGATTAGCACGCTGGTAATTGGGCTCGTTGCACGTCAGCTGCTCTCACCTGGTTGGGGAGTGCTGGTGTGGAAGGTGGGTTGGCACAGGAAGTTGGCGGGTGAAAGCTCTTCCTTTTCTCTTGAGCTCTGGAGCAGGAGAGTCACGCCACGCGTTAAAGGAGGGGAAGGACATGGCCCGGTGTTTCTCTCCGATGTCTGAACAAGCCCTTCCTGGTCAGAGCCTGGACGCCACCCTCCGTGGCGCTTGCGAACAGGTCGCTAGGCATCTTGGCGGTGTGTCAGGGGGCGATGGGGACAGCCGTTCATCAGAGGCCTTCCCCGCATCCCGCACGACTGCTTCTCTGTCCTGCCTGGAGCTTCTTGACCTCGTGCTCTTACTTGCAAGGGAAATTCTGTTCTCCCTTGGTCAAATCATATGGAAACAGGGACAGAAAGGCTTAAAGTGTGAAACCTGTGGCCGTTTCTTTCTTACGCTATAACCGGGTAAACTGAGAGATGAGAACAGCCTTCGCATAGCACAGGAGGAGGCTTTCTTTTTCTTTTCTTTTTTTTTTTTAATAGCACTTTTTGACCTTATTCCACTGCAAAATAAGTTCAACTTGGTTTGGAGAAGAGCCACACAGATGGAAAATCGTAGAAAGACAGTAAATAAAATGTAACAAAAATGGCAAGTTTACCACTTGGAGCTTGATGTTATTGGGTTTGTATGCTGTCTCCCGTTTTATTTAAGGAGAAATAAACTTCACGTTAATGAAGTTGGCAGATGATCCCAAATCAGAGGAGATTTCAAAAACGTGGAAGGGCAGAAATATTATAATTATGCCTTTAGGAGATTAAAAATATAGGCAGGAAATAACAAAATGAGATACAGCTTGTAAAATGCACACTCATGCAACTGGGGAAAAATAATGTGAAATGCAGAAGCTCAATGAACAGAAGAAATATGTAACAAAATGCCAAAGAATAACAGTACGTGCCGGTATCCACCGGACCCCGAAGTATACTGCCGTGGACGGACCATTGGGGGCCACCTACGCTGCTCATCCGCAATAAAGAGACGGTTTGGCCTGCAGAAAGGACAGTCGGCGGTGTTTATTTTGGTTTCCATAATTTCCCTGTTGAGGAGCTAAGGAGACCAGAAGGCGGTCGCTGGTAGAAACCGACATAACACCAGGGAGGATGGGAGTGTAACAGCAGAGGTGAGGAAGGGCTGAATGCAGACTGATACTGGGGTTGGTCAACAACAGATGGGCCTCAAGGAAACCTAGGAGGCGAAATCAGGCTGAAGATCCAAGGAGGAGGCAAGAGAAGTTGCAGATGGCTTCCCGCGGGGGCTTGGTGGAGCAGGTGTCACTGTGATACCCACAAGAGGGTTAAACAAGCAGGTCCAGGTTGGCAGGAAAGATAGTCTCACGTATGTTGATTGGTGGAAGCCAAGGGGCTCTTCAGCTGTAGGACTTTCTAGTATGCAAATGGATGTTTAGTCCCGCTGGATGAGTTGTAAGCTAATTTGATGTGTCAGTGATCGATACAGAATGTCAAGTCCTTCTATCAGGTTGACCTTTACATTTTATCCTAGAAGGCCGAAAAATGTGAGCATCTCAGACATCTGGCCAAAACAAGAAAGCCAGTCTTTAAGTATTCCTTTCTTTCCATAAGACAACGCTTATTCACTTTTCTTAAATATAGCTATAGTAGACCTGTTTTAAAAATCAGACACGAACACACATGACTTTTCGGAACTATGTAAGAAAATAGCTATTTTTAAGAATAAAATGAGTTCTTGGACCCCCAGGTGGCTCAGTCGGTTGAGCATCCGACTTCGGCTCAGGTCGTGATCTCACGTGCACTGACAGCCCAGAGCCTGCTTCGGATTCTCTGTCTCCCTGTCTCTCTCTGCCCCTCCCTGCTCTCTCTCAAAAATAAGACTAAACAGTACACATTTTTAAAAAAATAAAATGAGTTCTCATATTTTAGTTTTACAGGCAAGACCTTTGTCTGAAGAGAGAGTTTAAAAAAGTTGATTTTTAAACTCTCTCTTCAGACAAAGAGAAGTAGTTGAACTTCTAGAAGATGATGGAAATGTGGATGAGTCCAGGATGTAAATTTCACATTCTAAGAATGCTGATGATGTGTGAACCTGAAATCAGATTGTTGCTTAGTTTCTCAAAATATTGGGATTGCTAATCTCCCTTGGTCATAATTAGCAGTTAATGAGCAGAGTATCCAAAATAGAAGTGTCCCTGAGACAAATGAAACATACACGCAAGCAAAATTTTCCTGAATTTAAAAGCTTAGGGAAGTTTAGTTACTGATTCAAGTAAAATGCAGCCTTCACGAACTGAGGGCTCAATGTCATGACATATGCGGGAAGGCACTGGACCCAGGAATCAGGAGAATTGTGTTCTGAGGCGGGATCTGCCCCTTTCACTGAGTTTTGACAAGGCTCTGGAGATGCCTGACTCTAAGTCCACCGTACCTCAGGGCAGGATCCTGCCTTCTTCTCATTCTTTGTGGTAGGAGGGCTAAGTGATTACCAATGGAAATCTCAGCAGCCTTTCTTAGGGATATTTCTGAAAGTCAAATTCCTCAACGTGACTCTGAGGTATATAAGATGGGGTACATATTTAAAATACCTTGTTAATGTCAGCAACGACCGTGTGACTCAAGCAGGTAACAAATAGGGACACACGTGTGCTTCGTCACAAGATAGTTATGTGGCAAGGCAGGGGCTCGTTAGAAACCAAGGCTTTGACTTGCTTGAATCCCACCCCCCCTACTTTTCTTACTGGTGGTGAATCTTTTGGATCATTTATTCTGAGGAATATGCACTGGGACCTCATAACCAGGGATTTTTTTTTTAGAGAAGATGGAAGAAACAGTGGTTTGGAAAAGGCCCTTGGAAGTTTAAGAGAAGGCCACTGCTGCCCTTCTAATCTCAAGGACATGACATGGGGGCAACGTGTCGTGCACACAGGGGCGGGCGTGGCTTTGTGGCACAGGCTTTCCTGGGGGAGTCAGGTTCTAGTTTGGGAGGTGGGGGATTTTTGAAGACGTGGAAGATGGTAGGGGGCGTTATGGGCTGACTTGTGTGTGTGTCCCGTCCAGTAGGCCTCCCCTTCCATAAAGGGGAATTTTGAACACAGGCACATGGGAAGAACACCATGTAAAGACAAAGGCAGAAATCGGCATGATGTTTCTGCAAGCCGAGGAAGATTGCTGCTAAACCACCAGGAGCTGAGAGAGGCAGGCATGGAGCAGGTTCTCCCTCACAGCCCTCAGAAGGAGCCTGCCGACTCCTTGACCTCAGGCTTCCAGCCTCCAGAACCGTGAGACCAGACATTTCTCTCGTCTAAGCCATCCAGCTTACGCCATTTTGTGGTGGCAGCCTTAGGAGATGAATACGAAAGGAGACGGTGTCCCGAAGGAGAAATTCTTGTAGGATTCTAACAGTGGTGGAGGTTGGGGTCACAGGAAAGGAAGCTCAGAGAGCAAGCTTGAGGATGCGGACGAGATAACAAGATTTGCTCCCACTGTGGGTGGCCACAGTATGTGAGGACATAGCTTCGCTTTGACATGTGGAATCTACCGGTCACATTTTTCACGTGTGGTGCTGGGGGTTGCGTCAGGTTCTGGCAGACGTGGGACTGGAAAAGCTTAAAGAAACATCAGGCAAATGCGTCTTGAGGTGTCGAGCAGCACCGCCGACCGTTCTGCAGCGATTTGTTCTGAAGCTTTCAGCAAGTTGATCAATTTCATCCACTTCACCTGTTGCTGAGTTTTTCTGAACCTTAGCAAGAATGCTAATTAGTTGTGAAAACCTATATTGATGAATGAGGTGAAGGTCCCCCGAGGAACATGTATCCCATCAGTTAACAGTTGATTTATTCGTTGACGGAATGTCCTTGGAAAGCATATTGCGGGTTATGAGGAAAGTTTTTGAAACGTCGTAGGATGTAAGCTAATCCTGTGACCACATCTATTCAAAGAAAAAGCATATACTGCCTTTTCGCATAGTAGAAACTTTTAAAGTCATTTATTGCTTTCTATTGTGGCTCTGGTTTCATAATTGTTATCAAGCAACATGCCCCAATATGTGCCTTGACCTTATAAGAGGGAAGAGACCGCGGTCCATTCACCCCAAGTATGAATTTTCTGGAGCAGTTGCCCGATTCTTTCTGGTTCCTCAGCTTAAAAACCACTCTGAAGGCAGTAGATTTTATTTAGCCCCGAAGCTGTAGTTAGAACATTTTTCTTCCTTCCCCTCTGTTTTTGTCCCTAGTAAAATAAACGGAGATACGTGGCGCTCACCCGCCCTGCTCGCTCTTTCCTGCTCCCCCCCCCCACATGTGTGTGTTAGCCAAATATGCAGGTTTGTGGGGTCAAGAATGCCAGCGGGAAATGCACGCTGCACATACAAATGTGTTTTCAGACATTTCATTTAGAATGCGCTTTCCTTAGCCCTTTTGAAGGGACAGAGATGGAGGAAAGACAAATGTCGTTTTTATGCACTTGGTTCCATATTTAGACATGATGAGATCATTTCGGTTTCATCGGTGATGTTAACAACTAAAAGATAATAGCAGGCTGATACTTAGAGTGAGAATTAAGATGGCCTCATTGATCCCAACCCAGCTGTGTCCTTATTATGTGACCTTGGTTAGAAATCTCAAAAGCCACTGTGGTGAGAGGAACGTGCATCAGACTGTGTTTGTAAGAACAAGCTCATTACAAGGCATACAGGGAAGTTAAAAGTATGTTCATCCAGAGGGAGATACCTGAGTTTTCTTATCTTTGCTAATTGGACACGGGTTGCATTTTCAGAGGAAAAGATGTTAGATACATTTTTAAGACTGTGGTGCCATTTCCCTGCAGACAATACAAAGGGCAGTCGTTAAGTCAGAGAAAGACAGAAAGCGTATGATAGCACTTATATGTGGACTTTAAGAATGCCGAACTCCTAGAAACAGAGACTAGAATGGTGATTATCAGCGGCCGGGGAGTAGGGAAAAGGGGAGGTGTTGGTCAGAGAGTATAAACTTGCAGCTGTAAGACGAATAAGTTCTGGGGATCTCATGTACAGCATGGCCATTAAAGTTAACAATGCTGTGTTACATGCTTGAAAGTTGCTCAGAGAATAGATCTTAAATGTTCTCGCCACAAAAAAGAAATGGCAATTATGTGATATGATGCAGGTGTTCCCTAAGACGACGGTGGTAATCATTTTGCAGTGTATCTGTACCAAATCAACATGTTGTATGCCTTAAACTTATACAATGTTACATGTCAGTTACATCTCAGTAAAGCTGGGGGAAAGGGAAATTAACACCTTTGGAGAAAACTACAGTGATTTTATGGTTCTGTTATGTGACTGAGAGGAATACACACACACACACACACACACGCAGGAGAGCACTAGAGCAGGGACCCACCTGTTCTGATTTGACTTTGGAATCGTACGGATTAGGCGGGAGTGTTGATGGCACAGGATTCGCCTCCCCACTTGTTGTCCTGGGGCTAATGACAAACCATGTCCATTAGGCTGCAAGCTGATTTGTGTCAATGCAAAGTGTCATGCTTGGTGAGAGGGAAGCCAGCCCAGAACGTAAAGTAAATCGTACCATTAACTTGTCTCTATTTATATCCTGTTTTGGTTCTAAAAACCAGACATAAGATGCTTACGTTTGATTTGGCATAATTCTCAGGACTATCTTCTGAGGACTTGGGAAATCTCATTTGCTTGGTCTAAATCCATCAATGTCCTGAGCTATGTATCTGCTCTGTGACTGAGTGTGGAATTTCCCTAGTGACTGGGGACACGCTGGGGTGTTTGCATATAAAGGTAAATATGAATTCAGCCAAGATCTAGTTCATACAAAGGTATGGTAATGGGGTAATATTTAAGGAGTGAAGCAAATGTTGCACGAGCGAAGTAAGTGCCAGGATCCATTTCGAGTAGAACTTTATTGCTTATGCTTTTTAAATATGATTGTTTTTAAGCAAACAAACACAAGCCCGAGTTTCATCCTCTAGTTCAGTTTCGTAAGGTTATTTTATGTGTATGTGTGTGTGTGCCTGTATGTGTGTACGTGTGCACCAAAAAGGATATTTTAGTAAAAGAGAAATAGTGTAAGAATAAATTTCTCTGGTTTTGACAGAATGCTAAGCATAGGGCTGACTAAATCCTGTAAAGTTTGTGCCCTGTGTTGTTTTCACCACACTGTGGGTGTGACCTCTCCTTCTCCTGCTGTGACCCTTTATCAGAGTGCCATTCAGTACCCGGGAGGGTCCCCATTGCGTGTACTCTCCAGAAGAGACTTTAAAACCCAGGTAGTGTAATCCGTACTCCTCATTTTTCTAGCCGCAGGTGCGATGCTCAGCGACGTTCTCTGTGTCATTCTCCAGGAGCTAAGGGTAAAGCCCACTCAAGACTAAAAACCTAAAAACGGAAGCTCCAGTGACAACACGGAAGACTTGTGTAGCGCGTTCAGGGATTTGCATACTGACATAAACTTAATGCAGAATGGATGTCAGGTCGTGGGCGTCTTCCTTGGTTATTTGACTTGGGAAATGAGAAGGGAAAATAAAGTAACAAAGCGGTTAAAAGAATTTGAATTTCAGGGGCGCCTGGGTGGCTCCGTTGGTCAGGCATCCAACTTCGGCTCAGGTCATCATCTCGCGGTCCGTGAGTTCGAACCCCGAGTCGGGTTCTGTGCTGACAGCTCAGAGCCTGGAGCCTGCCTCAGATTCTGTGTCTCCTTCTCTCTGCCCCTCCCCTATTTGCGTTATCCCTCTCCCTTTCTCTCTCTTTCTCTTTCTCTCTCTCCCTCTCTCTCTCTCTCTCTCAAAAATAAACATTAAAAAAAATTTTTTTTTTGAAACTTGAGTTTCAGCTCAGACTTTATGGTCCCTTTTTGTACACATAACAATATCTTTTTTTTAAGGGAAATGTTTAAGGTCACTTTGTGTACTATAGGTGTTCAAATATTTATTAAACTATTTTCGTTAGTTAGAAAAACAGTTAACCCAGGTTGAGTCTAGAATGTTCCTTGCTCGTTCACTGGAGGGCTGATGATCAGGTACTGAAAGGAAACTTTACCAGCACATCCTTACTCTTGGACAGATGTTACATATGCCTCAATAACAATAGCAGCAAAACATTTCCTCAATAGCTAAAATTCTGACCCCTTCTAGTTGAAGGATATTTATTTAGAAAGAAGTGCATTTAGGGGCGCCTGGGTGGCTCAGTCGGTTGAGCGTCCGACTTCGGCTCAGGTCATGATCTCGCGGTCCGTGAGTTCAAGCCCTGCGTCAGGCTCTGTGCTGACCGCTCAGAGCCCGGAGCCTGTTTTGGATTCTGTGTCTCCCTCTCTCTGACCCTCCCCCTTTCATGCTCTGTCTCTCTCTGTCTCAAAAATAAATAAACGTTAAAAAAAAATTTAGAAAGAAGTGCATTTAAGACTAAGCTGTATAAACAGGTCAGAGTGAAAGGATTTTTTTTTTTTTTTTTTTTTTTTTTTTTTACAACCAGAGTCAAAATGACTGGAATAATTCATACGTATTTCTTAATTCTGTACTTCAACATCGTGGTGTCACCCCCAGCTTTTCTGCCTGTGCTTTCTAGATACCCCTGTGACCAAAGTTCCTTAGCTCGGGTGCGTTTAGTTCCAGCGGGGAGCGTCCCGGCGCCCACTGAGGGTCCTGTTCATTCTGTGCTAAGGTCCTCTGCTTCCCTTGTAAAATGAGAACCTTCTTCCTTGTGTTTCCTGATCTCACCCAGGAGTTTTTTCAGTTTTTTGTTGTTTTTTTTTTTTTTTTTTTTTTAACAAGGGAGGATGTTACCATCTTTGAGAAGACTTAAGATGGCAGTTTCTGTTTTTCTCTACACATATAAGAGATCAGAAATGGGAATCGGTAGAAACTTACATTTGCCTCATCTACAACCCGTTTATTCTATCCATGAGGAGTAATGAGGGATCAGAGCCCATTAGAGCCTGAATGTTTGGGAAAACGTGCCTATGTGGCCGTGCTCTTTGGGCCCATCGATCTTCATGAGAGGGAAAGAACTATGGGAAGGTCAGTAGAAGAGTCAGTTCTCGGGTTTGTATTTCCAAATGTTTGTGGTGCTTCCACATGAGAGTTTAAAAACATGAAGTGATTCAATTTTAATTTTATAAAATTATAAAATTGTGACTTTTCAGCAAGCTGACATTTTTAGCTGGCTTGGTTCAGATATTTTCCTACAAATAAATTAGTTTTGTTTATTCTAAAGAGATTCATTGGGTTTTTAAAAATGGATTGAGCTAATAGTTCAGAAAACCTGAGAGTTAGCTACTAACATGTTTGTACTTCATTCTGATTTGAGAGTCAGTTTGGTTTAAATTCCAGCTTAAAAAAATTAAGGAGAGGGGCGCCTGGGTGGCTCACTTGGTTAAGCGATTAAGCGTCCGACTCTCGGTTTCGGCTCAGGTCATGATCTCCTTGTTCTCAAGTTGGAGCCCCTCTGATGCTTGGGATTCTCTCCTTCTCTCTGTGCCTCTCCCCTCCCTGCCCTCCACCTCTCAAAATAAATAAGTAAACATTAAAAAAAATTAAGTAGAGATACACTTGGACCAGATGTTGGCTCTGTTTTCATGACAGTCTGGATAGATGGTATTATTGAACACTGTGAATAGACTAAATAATCTCAATCAAGAAAATCCACTCCTAGTAGAGAAATTATTTTTCAGTGGAAGGAGGTGATAGGATTTTTCCCCATGTTATTTCACGTGGAAGATTTTTCAGCAGACTGGTCAGAGTTCTGCCCAATTGTTTTGAAGGTTCCTAAGAACCAACCTGATTTTTCTCCTCACTACACGTCTGAATTTCCTTAAGCTTTTGGAACCTTTTTCCGTTTTAAATGTTACACACACTCTTCGCTTTGACCATTGAATGAAATGTTTTGACATTTAAGGGGAAAAAATCCTATAAGCATTAATCAACGTAAGATATTTGTTGCTTTTTCATTCGACCCCATCCAGCTTTCATCCTGACACGCACCATCCTGGAGGCACCGGCGGCTGGTGTAATCGTTCAGTACAGAACGCGGTTTGATCTCTTTCTTGTGCTTTCAGTACTGGTAAATTAATCAAAAGGAGTTACTGCTCTGCTGGGCATTAGCATGGGTTTAGATGTTTCTGCTTCAGGGCCTGTTCATCAACGAAAATGCTTTTAAGCCCCAAATGGAGAGTAAACAGTATCGTTGCGGCCGCTTTGAGGTGAGCCATTACTTGTGACCCGCTTACGTTGGGGAAGAGGCCCGTTTGTATTAGCGGCTCTTCTGGTTTGGGTTGTAGCATTTCCAAAATGCTTTTTCTCCTTTTATTTTAACGTCCTTAGTCTTTGCGAAGAGCCACTCCTACCGTCATCACCGCACATTCATACCAGAGGCATTTCGATCTCGATACGTGGAAATCAAAATGAGGAAACCCTGGGGCGCCTGGGTGGCTGGTCGGTTGAGCGTCCGACTTCGGCTCAGGTCATGATCTCACGGTCTGTGGGTTCGAGCCCCGCGTCGGGCTCTGTGCTGACAGCTCAGAGCCTGGAGCCTGTTTCAGATTCTGTGTCTCCCTCTCTCTGTGACCCTCCCCCGTTCATGCTCTGTCTCTCTCTGTCTCAAAAATAAATAAACGTTAAAAAAAAAAAAAAAAAATGAGGAAACCCAGTTTGGTCCCATGCCAACATTCCTATGAAGTTTGAAATCTAACGTGTGTCATAACCAGCGTTTGTCGTTAGAGGACAATGAAATTACACTACCAACTGAGACAGAAGTCATCATCTGTAATACACAGCGGTTCTTTGGGGCATGTGGGTGGCTCAGGCGGTTGAGCATCTGACTCTTGATTTTGGCTCGGATCATGATGCCCTGATTGGGATCCCATGCTCAGTGTGGAGCCTGCTTAGGATTCCCTCCCTCTCTCCCTCCCTCCCCAACCCCCCCCCCCCCCGCCCCTCTCCCATGGGCGCACTCTCTCTCAAAAATAAAAAAATAAGAGCGGTTCTTATTAAAATTGTAGTTGGTTTTTTTTTTTTTCCCATTAGACAGAAGTCGATACTCTTATTATCATTGGCACTCTTTGTGCCAAGCATTGTACTAGGTGCCAAGATCCAAAAGAAAATAGTCTTTGCTTTCCAGGAATTAGTCCCTTGAGAAAGACACATATATGAGTCATTTCAGGGTGATGAGGGGTGTGTGCCCATTGAGGGATTGACCAGGGGGCTCTAGGTTAGGTCGAGAGGGTGGGTCCTCTCCCAAGGAGGAGATGACGTTGAAGCTGGTCTTCAAAATGAGTGGAAGGTAGTGGAGGGGTGGGGGGAGACAGGGAGTTGGAGGAGAAGATTTGTCAGGAAAAGCAGGGCAGTAAGACCATAGGTGGAGGGGGTAGGGTGGGGCATGGGTGTTGTCAGGGAGGCAGTGTCTGGAAAGGAGCTCCGTGAGGCACGCGGTGCTCAGGAAACTTTTTTTTTTTTTAAGAAATTTATTGTAATTTAATATAGTGGTCTGAGTTCAGAGAAATAAAGGGGAAATTATGTGTTTGAAACATTAACTTTGCAGCCCAAATATGGAAGAGACTCAAAAAACCAGAAAATAAAAATAAAACCAGGCATACACAGGAAAGCGGACAATTCTAGATATGGACATAATGCTCCCCTCAGGGCCCATTACTATTACATGGTTTTAGCAGTTTTGTGGAGGTATAATGGATATGCAAAAATGGCAGGTGCTTGGTGTGTACGATTTGGTGAGTTTGGACAAACGCAAATACCCATGAAACCATCACCACAGTCAAAGTAATGGACGTGTACTCATCACCTCCTAAAATGTGATCTGGAATGGTGATCTACCAAACCTAGGCTTGTTCCTGGAGGGGAACCCTGAGGAATTCAAGAAAGTGCGGTAAAAAGATTGGCCTTATGAACACAGCAAGGCTGTGGTGTAGACAGGAGTTGGGGTGGGGGTGGGGCAACAAACCCATGGTGTTTCTTCAGATTTTCTTTAAAAATGAAAAGGAAATTAAAAAAGGAAGTTCTGGTCATGACTGAGAAGAATTACTTGAGATAACGGTACATTGTCTCCTTCATTTCTGATCGGTGACGTCTAAGTTTGCTTTAAAAATAATTGTTTGCATGTAAAGAGCTCCTACCTGTGTATAGAAAATTTCTGTTTTGAACGAGTTGCTCTGGAAAAACATAGAAGCCCTTTTGGGATTACATTGGTAGTTCGGTAAAGTAACGTAGCTGGAACACATCTGTTTTTGAAAACTGAGCATTTGTTCTGTTTGTCCAGGGTCTAAAGTTGAAGTGCGTTTTTGGACTACACCACAGCATCCTGGAAAACTGAAACGGGGCCTGGGCACACTGTCTATCGGGGTGCCGGTGAGCTCCCAGCCAGCACTGCTGTCCTCAGGGTACAAACTGCACATTTTTCTGGTGAAATTTACCTCACTGTGTAAATGTGATTTATTTGGCGGGGCGGGGGGGGGGGGGGGCGGTGCAGGAGGCGGGAGGGGGCCTATTTCTCCTACAACCTTCTCTGGATTTATTTGAAGGTAACTAAGGTAATCCCACGCCCTCGGCTTATTTTGAATTCAGCCTCATCAACAGATGTTTAGTGAGGCTGGATGGTGCCTTTAATGAGAGGGCTAGAGGCACGGTGCGAAGAAACGTCAGCATCTTCTTTCTTTTTCTGTATACTTTGGTATTTAGAACGTTGAGAGGTAGCTCTTTGAGTCTAGAAATATCTTGCAGTGTAATATCAGTCAAATGGCTACAGTCAAAGGCAAAAGTGGTCACAAAAGCTTTCGGGGAGGAGTTCAATTGAGGAAAGTCTCCGGGGGCATTTAATCAGCTTTTGTTTTTAAGAACTTACGTGCTTTTTCATCGTAAGAGTAGTACACGTTTCTGACGTGAACCGGAGAGAACAAAAATGCAGGAATAATTCACCTAAATCCATTCTTGTCAGCGATAGCCACTTTCTAACTTACTTCCTCCTGCGATTGTATCTCTGCGTGTACACGTGTATGTCCATTTAATGGTGCACGCCCCAAACTGGATGCCACTGCACCTGCAATCGCCCAGCTTGCTGTCTTCATTCAATAGTGCACAGTGGGTGTATGCCCGTGTTCCATGTGGGCACATTTTAGATCTTCAGCATTCTCTTTTTTAAGATTTTTTCTTAACGTTTATTCATTTTTGAGAGACAGAGACAGAGCACGAGTGGGGGAGGGGCAGAGAGAGCGAGGGAGCCACAGAATCCAAAGCAGACTCCGGGCTCTGAGCTCCCAGCCCAGAGCCCGAGAGGTCTGCGTTCCTAATGGCGTGGGGCTTACAGACGATGCTCTCGGGCTGTCTGAGGACTATCACCTTGTCTCCTGATCCGTTCCTTTCTTAGCATAAATTCTTGCAGTGGAGTTGCCCGTTCAGAAGTCAAACGGAGTTATGTATATGCACGTCGGTAGTATATCAGGGTGCTTATTTACCTCCGCATCAACTTGTGTATCTGTAGTGTGTTCAGTTTTTGACAAACTCTGTTCACGCTGTTCCCTTCCCTTCTCCTGAGCTGCTCTTTCGTCGGCTCTGCCCACCATCTCCTCCGGTTCTCTCAGAACTAAGAGGAAGACCTCTGTGGGGTTTTTTTGGTTTTTTGGTTTTTGTTTTTTTTACTGGCTCACCACCCTCCACTGTGTCTTTGGCTGCTCTGTCAGGCTCCAGCAGCCCTCAGCTCAAGTGCACCTGGCTGGAGTGGTGCATGAATAGGTCTTAGGTTTCCTGCTGGAGCTCACAGGACTGGCCGCAGCAGGTATAAGAACGCCGTCTGGGCCGCGAAGCCCGGAAACCTGGGAAGTGGCGTCACAAACAGACCTGTACGATGCACGTTGGGACTTGCAAACCGAGTGATACCACTCGAGGGGCGTGGCCCCACAGCTGCCTTTGGCTCAACCCATACACCTTTCGAAAACCCTTTTTCGCTTATTCAGCACCCAGCTCAGTGCTGATTCGTATGAATGTTGGCCAGACACTCTGGTTGTGTGGTTATTCGCTTCCCGTTCCCTTTTAATGAATGCGACGCTCGGCCTTTTAGAGCAATTTACGTAGCAAACTTACGTAGCTGTGAATTTGGAGACTCGTTCCAGGTGGGGTAAGAGTGTCCACAGCCATTGTGTGAGTGCCAGCCACGAGCCTTCACTACCAGCCGATAAAGAGTTCCAGAACGTAGAGAGAAAACTGGCACACGTTGGGGTACGTTGCAAAGCAGCGAGGGTGGTGCTGGCCTCCGTGGGGGGGGGGGGGTGGGATCGCAGAGGAAACGTTATCCTCGGCGTAGAGGGATGGTCCTGCCATGTCTGTAATGAGGTTTCCTAGCTTCTGTTTGGGACACGTGTTGTCAAAAGTACTGGCAACCCCACGAGAGGCTGGGAATGTCCTGCAGCGAAGCATCTCCCTGCCTGTGGGAAGGGTCTCCTCTGCCACGGTGCTTGGTGGGTGGGTGTGCACAAAAAGAAACACCACCTGTGTCAAAACTTAGCTCCCAGAGTTAAGGAAAAGTCTGCTTCCTGAGTGAACATAGCATCTGGGAGAAATAGAGAGGGGCTGTTTCCTAATTGCCATTCAAGTGTGTTAAGCCAAGGGTCCTGCATAGTTTTCTCTCCTTCATTCACTCGGGGACTTGAAAAGAAATCGTTCCCCTTGCGCGTAGCATCACGTGTGTACCACGTATTCCAAGAGCAGTACCGTTTGACTCGGTCAGCATTGATAGCCCCACCTGATCACCGTAGCACCCCAAAAGCGTGAGGCTGTCATTACAAATCTGACTTAATTTGCCCGATGCATTTTTAAATTTTTTTTTCAACGTTTTTTATTTATTTTTGGGACAAGGAGAGACAGAGCATGAACGGGGGAGGGGCAGAGAGAGAGGGAGACACAGAATCGGAAACAGGCTCCAGGGTCCGAGCCGTCAGCCCAGAGCCTGACGCGGGGCTCGAACTCACGGACCGCGAGATCGTGACCTGGCTGAAGTCGGACGCTTAACCGACTGCGCCACCCAGGCGCCCCTTGCCCGATGCATTTTTATCGGTTGGCTAGTTTGCCCCACTCTGTGTGGCTGGATTGCTGAATATAGTTTTCTTTATTCTGTTGATGGCCTGAACTTCATTACCAGCTGATAGGGAGTTCCAGAATGTAGGAAGAAAACTGGCCAAGAGTATTGGTGGCTTACTAAACTGACTGGCCCTGGCCTCTGCTTTGTTCCTGATGAGATTATCAGAGAGCAAGTCACACAGAGTGTGCTCACTGCCATGGTCAGTGCCCAGGCCCATAAGGCCGTTATCTTTCCAGGAAGCTGTGGCCTTCTCTATTTGCTCCTTAGGAAAATTTCAACTTTAAACATTTCAAATCGAAAAACCCTATGTGATTTTTTTTTAAAGCTTTTACTAATATGATTTAATGGGCTATAGCTAGCTTCTTAAAATCAGTCAAAACTGTCTTTTCAATAATGTTGAAAAATATTTTTCTTTGAGTAAAAATTAGTCTCTTCAATTTTAAGATAATTTCACTTGCAAGTTTGGAGCTCAATAAAGTCCTGGGTTAAGTAAGTGCCCTGGAGAATTGTCTGATGTCAAAAAGTAGGCAAAGAGGTCCTAGCTTTAAAATTTGTTGGGATCTGGGGCACCTGGGTGGCTTAGTCGGTTAAGCGTTCGACTTCAGCTCAGGTCATCATCTCACAGTCTGTGAGTTTGAGCCCCGCATCGGGCTCTGGGCTGACAGCTCAGAGCCTGGAGCCTGCTTCAGATTCCATGTCTCCCTCCCTCTCTGCCCCTCCCCTGCTTGTGCTCTGTCTCTCTCTGTCTCAAAAATAAATAAAAACATTAAAAAAATGTTTTTTAATTTGTTCAGATCAAATATTAACAAATTTGTTTTAATTGAATTTTTGTATTATTTTATCATCATTTCAGAGATAAAGTGCTTTCGAGATTTTATTTTTTACCATAACAACAGATCATCTGTGACGTAAGAGAATACGTAATTACAGATTTCATTGGGATTTTTAGGTTAACTGAAAATGGTCATGTGTTGGAGGGGGCATTTCTGTTTTTGACTTGTTCACTGGTATTATTTGACATAATGAGGCTTCTTTGAAATTTGTCTTCTACCGATTTCTGTCCTTTTTCTTTGGGAAGAGTAAAATGGATTCTAGACTCCCGTTTTATTAATTACATTCCTATTGGGCTATTTGCTGTTTTGTTTCATTTTGGGAAACCAGAGTAAGCGGAAAAACTATTTCTAGTACATGAATGAGAAAGAATCATACTCCCATGTTTGATCCTGCTCGAGGGGGAGAGCATCCTTGTGACGGCTAAGCGTCTCTTGAGTTTATAACGTGTTCTAGTGAGCAGCTGACATGATTTTAAGACAAGAGGACAGACTAAGCTGATCACACAGTCCTAATCATTCAAGAAAACTCTGATATGATTACAGTTCCATCTCTTGAGGCAGGCTTTCCCCACTTTGACTCACGACCGCACCGAGGGACAGAGCTATGGAGGGAGGTGTGCTGACCCTCGTTTGTTCTTTGTTCCCACGCGTTCCCTGCCCCAAACCTCCACGGGCTCCATTTCCCTCCGCAGCATCTAGCACAACTGCTTCTATCGTTTCTGCAGTGTGACCCGTGGAGGTAAACTTGGCAGTGGACCCTGTGTGCCAAACACTTTGGGTGTATGGACAGTTAAAAACGGAAGACGTAATCTTTATCCTGCAAGAACGCACAATCTTATTTGTGTTTACATACGTTCACAGTCAGTATGTCTGGATAGTGGAGTGAATTATTGTGCAATTTAACGGGTCGGCATACAAAGAAATTAGGTAAAATTATACATGAAAGCAATCAGATACAGGACGTTAAGGTGGGGGGTGGTAAATTCAAATAAGGACACATCAGCCAAAATTTTCTTCCCTGCTGTTCCGCATCCCACCTCCACCCTGAAACGCCGGGAGGCCCTGAAGTCAGGAACTTAGGGGAGGACCTTCCCAGCCAGGACTAGCATGGAGCCTGGATGGCGTCCTCAATGGAGAGGTGGTGAGGGGTGGCTGGCACTTAATCCAAGAGTCAGGAAGAAGCTAAGAGAGGGGTTTTCCCCATCTTTCAAAATGCTTACCCACTGATAGCGTTCCTTTGGTCTTTGTGACTCTTCTGTGAGACACATGGCAGGGGTGACTCCCTCAAATGGAAAGCAGAGAACCGAGAATCGGGATCAGGTAACCTCGTGGGGCTCTCACCGTGCTGGGAGTAGATGATCCGTGCCCGTCCCCCAGCCCGGCCTGGCCGGATTGCTCAGCGGAAGTGTGCGACACTTCCCGAGTGGGGGTGTGTGCACAGTAGCCGGGAGTGTAGCTGAGTGGCTAAGCGGGCAGACCCTGGAGTGCGACGGCTGTGGTCACGTCCTGCCTTGGGTCGGGCTTTGTGACCTTGGGCACAGTGCGCCAGCCTCCCTGGCCTAGTTTTCCCACCCTTGAGTCGGTCAGGATGGCCCTGCCGATTTCTCGGAGTCGCAGCGAGGATTCAACTAGCTCGGTCACGGAGGGCCAAGTACCGTGTGTTCAATCAGCCACAAGTCTTTTATTATTATCGCTATAAATAAAATAATAATAAAATATCAATTTTGCTTCCAACTCGAAAATATAGGTTTTAGTGCTCGCTTTGGCAGCGCATATACTAAAATTGGAAAAATGAAAAGCTTCGCGGGATCCCTTCTGGGGATGACACACAAATTTGTGACGCATTCCATTAAAAAACCAAAACCAAAACAAAGCAGCGTAAGTCTTAGAACCTAAGAAATATCAGAAACCCTCATTGTTGGCCACAGAGGAGAGAGAAAAACTGGAGCGGCCGCCTGCCTAGATGAGAAGAGGCAGGAATCCCATTTATGCCCCTCTCTGGGGGGCCCTCCCACTCGAAGCCTTCCCCCTTATTCCTCCTCGTTCGTGTGGTCACGCGGGGCTGTCACCTGTGTCCTCGCCTCCCCACAGTGTGAACAATGAGCACTCTGAAACCCTGGGCGTGAACAGACTCTCCAAGGGATGGGGAGGGTGGGAGCTGTTGGAAGAAGGATGGAATTTTCCCCACATGTAAGTTATCATCACCTCGGACCTCGGGTCACGGAATCTGGTTCTGGGCCTTATACCACTCTGAGTGTGGGCCATATGATTTTTAAAAAGGCACCTGGGTGGCTCAGTCAGTTGAGCGTCCGACCCTTGGTTTTGGCTCAGGTCATGATCCCAAGGTTGTAGGTTGGAACCCCAACCTACACGTCAAGCTCTGTGCTGAGCCTGGAGCCTGCTTAAGATTCTCTCTCTCCCTCTGCCCCCTCCCCGCTTGCTTTCTCTCTCTCTCTCCCTCTCTCTCAACCTCTTATATCAAACTCCCTTATCTGAGGCTGCGTTTGGTTGATGACTCCCATTTTAGCTGGAAGGTGGGTATGATTGCAAGATTTAAGCATTTCTCGCCATCTCCTTTGTATTTCTAGCTTTTTATGGGACGAGAGCCCTTGCTGAATGCGCTCCTGGTACCTTTCCTCGACTCCTCAGGTCTCCTGGCTGGAATCTTCTTCATCCTAAACTCCCCCCTGGCCCTAGCCCTGGTCCGAGTGGGCATGTATGTAGCTAGCTCTGGTCTTGATCTCCTCGCCAAGCTCAGCATCAGGCCCTCCGCCCCGACAGCAGCATTGATCTTTCTCACTTGTCCACCGCAGCTGCCAGCCAAGGTGGACGGGGCAGATGTTGGTAGCGCTGACCCCGCCTATCGAACCACATAAATGGCAAACTGGACTTTCAGGTGGTGGCTGTTGCTTAGAGGAGGTGGTAACCTGATTAATGTGGTTGTTGGTGTATTAATCGACTCTGAAAAGTATAGGTACCAGGTGGACTTGAAGGTTGAGGTTTGGGCTTCTCTGAACAGGTGTTGTAACGAACAAGTCACTTTCATCTTTCTTTTTCTTTGATCAAAACTGAAAGATGATCATTATTTAGTATGATAAGTGTGTTCTCGAACATGAATTGGAAACAATGAAAATGAAGAATAAGCACAAGGAGAGCTGTGTTTGAAGTCCAAAAACAATCATTTAAAAATGGGTAAATTCAACAGGCATTTGTTACCTATTGTATTTGGTGCTACGGGTTTTAAGGATGAGTAAAAGAAATCCCTAAGACCAGGTAACTCATAGCCTAATTATGGAGACGAAGTACCACACAGCAAACTATATTCCAGACCAGACTTTGTCCAAAGAAGTGTTGTTCTGCTAGTGTTCAGTCAGTCAGGAGAGCAAGTCACAAATTAAACTTGCAGTAGGTCCGGTCTATTACTCTTAGACTTGGCTGCTACAGTTGATTTCTCCTGTGGGTGCACGGCGTCTCGGGCTCACGTTCTTTCTTTATGCAGACCCGCACGTGGTTGGTCACGAGGCCCAGGGTCGCTCCTGCCCCACACCAGGCGCTCCTGCCCCATCTGCCTGGTGTCTGTCGATCTTTCTCGACCGCTTTCCAGGACTTCAGCGGATTTATAGAACCAGCACGTTCATCTTCCTGTTCTGCTTTAGCAGCGGTAGAATGCTGCTGCCTGCCTCCCTCCCCCTGATAGACTTTATTTTCTGGAACAATTTTAGGTTCACAGCAAAATGGAGTGGAATGTACAGAGATATTTACAACACATGCAGCGCCTCCCCCCCACACCCCCCCCCCCCCGTCCCGACAATGGTACATTTGTTACAATTGATGAACTACATTGACCTGTCCTTATTACCCAGAGTCCATTGTGCACATTAGAATTCACTCTTGGTGTAAATTCTCTGGATTTGGACAAATGTACCCCCAGAAAAGCGTGATCATTTCTCGCTATTGAGATCAAGAATTAGTGGCTTATTAAATACGGGCTTTAGGTTTGAGAAGGGGTGTGTGGTTCTTGGAGAAAAGAGTTTTGTCTGACTTCTCTGCATTTCTACCCAACAAATTCCACTCCCAGATTTTCAGATTGGAGAGAGTGGGTGCATGTGGTGCTGGTCACTCTCATCCCTGTGGCTCTTAAGGCTCTCGGTTGCTTGCATGAGGCCTGGGGTCAAGGTCAAGAGGCACACAGGCTGCCCCGCTTTTTCCAGGGTACAGATAGTTACAGTTTGGCTTATTTCTCAGGTTGGTAATCTGGTGACCTTTGCGCCAGGTGACAGGTGAAGGGCAGGTCTAATTAAAATCAGTCTATTAAGCATCTCGGTCGTCATTTATTTTTAGTGGTGCATGAGCTCATGATGTGTTGGCCCTGAAGGAGCTATAAGCTTGCTCTGAAATGTCAAAACTCAAAGCCTTCTCAGCTTTCCTCTCGGTTCTATTTCCTATTCCCACTATCCCCACAGCAAAGGCCAGGCACGCTGTTTTGAAATACTAGTGAAATTTGCAGTGGAGAACAATAAATGTATGTTAACCCCGAGGAAGGCAGACACTCCTGAGAGAGTTTGGGGGGCTTTAATAAAGCATTTCAAGGAAGCAGAGTATCGAATTAATGCTTTTTGTGCTAAAAACATTAAGGTATTTAAATGTGTTATTCTAATCCCTGCTTCAGCCTGGGAACAGAAGGATCTAATATCTCTTATTTAAATCCCAGCCTTCCTAGTCTGGGCCCTTCTTTTCAGCCTAGCACAGGAAGAAACAGGCTATAGGCAGTTGACTTCAGTGAATAGAAACCTGTGTGTAATTGACAACGTACGACCTATTAAAATTTTATATCAAATGCGGCTGCCCGGATCTTAACATATTCTGTATTGTTTAGTGGCGATGTTAGGTTTTCAGAAGCTAGACTCCTGTCTGAGCGCCATTTTAATTGTTCTGTTTCCTGGACACGCAATAAAATTGTCATGGACGCAAGTACAGATGCATAAATCCTGAACCCCCAAGCAGGGGATACTTATTTCAAAGCGAGCCCTTTCTGGTTGTGGAGTAAACTGATCTTGGGCAGACAGGGTGTCCTCCCTTTCTCCAGAGCCACTCCGAAAGCCTCAGCTGCACAGGCAGCATTTATGGCCAAAGCACAGGATCAGGTTATAAGGTTTTTGTTCGGTGAATAAAGAATATCAGGTTCCCTCACGACTCACAACTGTAGGATGGCTGGTCTCTACCTCCTAGGCTGGGAGGAAGAGAATGCTCACGGGACAGTGAAGGCAGTCTGCAGTCAAGTAGTAATTAAGATCAGTGGTAAATATATCGCCCTGTCCCCAGATCACTCATTAGGGTTTTTTCCGCCTTTAAAATTCTTGTTTGTCGAGAAGTTTTTTTTTAGATTTTGGAATCAGGATTGGGGGCCATAGAAGGGTGACTTCAGGTGACTAGACTATTTAGTCGTAAAATTATTCATGTTGAAACTCTGGGTCACACATCCAACGTGAAAGTGCAGAATACTTTAAGATACTGGCAAGATTGTTTTTCAGAGTTTGATACTAAAAGGAGAATCAAGACCACATTTTGTACACTGTGTTTGTATGTGTGTGTGGTGTGTGTGTGTGTGCGCATGCACCAAACACTGAGATAATCAGCAACCCCTTTAAGCTTTAGAATTAAATACTGGAGGAGTTAAATGAACTTTTTAAGCAAGGAAACTACTGGTAGTAATTGTTAATATATTGTTATAGTGGCAAATTTATATAAATAGCATTTTTAAAAAGCTCTCACCTTCTCTCTCGATTCCAGGCCTGCCTGGCTGCCCCTCCTGAGAGAGGGGCAAGGAGAGAGTGTGAAGGAGGGCTCATCTCCTCTTTCTGGAAGTCGAAGTCTATTCTGGTGGCGGAAACATTTAGCCTTAGTATTTTTGAAAAAACGAATACTTAACACCATGTCGAAAAGAGTCTTTGTACTTTTAGGATGCTTTGGAGATTTTAAGCTTTCTGCAGTTTAAATTTAATATATGCCCAAACATGTGTGTTAAATTCCTAAACTGACTGGGGCATCTGGGTGGCTCAGTCGGTTGAGCTTCGGACTCTTGATTTCGGCTGAGGTCACGATCTCACGGTTCATGAGTTCGAGCCTTGTGTCGGGCTCTGCACGGATGGTGCGGAGCCTGCTTGGGATTCTCTCTCCCTCCTTCTCTCTGTGCCCTTCCCCACTCACTCTGTCTCTCTGTCTCTGTCTCTGTCTCTGTCTCTCAAAATAAATAAACTTAAAAAAAAATTTACATTCCTAAAATGACTGTGGAATTGCACCACCAACATATACAGCAAGATGATAGCACAGCTGCCTGTTTTTGGCCTTACGTGGCACAGTCAGACTTGTCACATTGCGCCAGTAGCCTGCGTTCAACCTTCAGTGTACCTGAAGGGGGACAACCTCCATACAGGGAACGTTATCAAAACATCTCCAAATAAGCGATGCCTCCTGAGCTCTCCGATTAGCGGCTCAGCAGATCCTGTGACCATATTGGCCTGTATTTCTCAAGGGTGGCTGGATCAGATGAGGGCTCATAGTTATTTCGTGCAGATTTGTATCACCAATCGTGAGATCTAGGTCGATCATTTTATTCAACCAGCAAGTTAAATGCTTACTCTACTGGGTACTGTGTTCAAAAGTTAATAGGGCAAAGGTCTGGAGGAATTGGGGCTCGCGAGAGAGTATAATTTCAGACTGAAATCACCGTGCAAGGAGCAGATATGTGGCGAGGTGCTTACACACAGACTTTGTTCGGATGGTTTGCGTCGCCCGATATCCCCGAGACCACTCGAAAAGACCCGGTAAGCCAGTTTGTGCTAAGCCCTCAAAGTGCTGACGCAGGATGATACTCAGGGGCTTACTGTTGGCTTCTCATAGTCAGAGCATTCGGATCGAAAGAGCAGGCTTCTGGGTTAGCCCTTCCCAGGCGAGCCCTGTGTGAAGCCAAGGATTGTTGCCCTGCTACGTGTCATTAAGAACTGTCGCAAAAAGCCTCTAATGAGCCTATAATGTTTTTAAGGATGTTAGTAGAAAACAGAACCAAGAGCCCTGGCATGTTTGGCCAGGAAGTTTGCAAGAAGTGCCCACTGGCATTAGTGGTCAGGAGAAGTGGGGTGTTTTGAACTCCTCTCCACGGGCGATGGAATGAGATCTCGCAGAGGTGCACAGTTGCTTTTGTACTTCTTCCAGTCTCTCCGTCTGTGAGTAGGAGTGCTCTTTCAGGATTACACACCGGTAGCACGTTCCCATTTATATGGAAGTTGATGTACTTTTAAGTAGAACTGTAGTTTTCCTATTATTCATAATTACGGTTAGAGAGGTAATTAGTCCTAGAACCATGATTTTGGTAGGTAGTCACCATTTATGAATGTCCACTGGGTTAGCATGTGGGGTAGGGGATGGAGAGGGAAGGATGGAAAAGAAGGAAAAGGTGAAATCGAGGGAGACAAAGACATTCCCCCATAATGGGAAAATCATCACACTGGATGCACTGAGTTTACTTTAAGAGAGATACCCGCTAAATAGTTTTGGGATCAATTCTTTTTTTTTTACTTGTTTTAAATTAATATGTTTGTTTTTGAGAGAGAAAGAACACAGAAGGGGCAGAGAGAGACAGAGAGAATGAGAATGAATCCCAAGCAGGCTCTGTACCATCAGTATGGAGCCTGATGTAGGGCTTGAACTCAAACCGTGAGATCCTGGCTTCAGCCAAAGTCGGACGCCTAACCAACTGAGCCACCCCGATGCCGCCTGGGATCGATTCTTGAAACGTCGGTGTCCGTGATGTTCCTGCTCGTGGTCTGTCATCCTCTCTGCTCTTTTATGAGGCAGCTCTTTTATAAGGTTGGGGAAAGGACAGTAACTTCCGTCATCCGGCATTTTGTAGGAAACCGCGTCTTTGATATTGCCACGGTGTGGTCCGAAATTTTTAAGGATGGAGAGAAATCCTGCCACAGGAGGGCCTCCATAACACCTCAGATGGGGGGGGGGGGAGATGCTAGGGTGGGTGGAACCCTTCACCGCCGAAGCCGCCGAAGCCGGACACGCTCATCCCTGAAAGTCTGTGAATGTTGCTCATTTAGAACTGGGTCTATGGTGCTACCCTATGTATGCAACCCATTATCTCACGGATGGTATTTTTTCTCTATACGCACTCCTTCTGCTTTCGAGAACGTGCTCCGCTCTAGTCCCGACCCTATGAGGCTGCCTCGTGGTCAGGCATTGAATTTTTGCAATAAAACCTGAACTGTGGTTTCAGTTACGTCTTTGTGAGGTGCCATCCCTAATGGCTTCCTCCTGTAGAAGATAGCTCTTTTCTATGTGTACGTTCAAAAAAAATTTTTTTAATGTTTATTTCTTTTTGAAGGAGAGAGAGAGAGAGAGAGAGACAGAGTGTGAGTGGGGGAGGGGCAGAGAGAGAGGGAGACATAAGAATCCGAACCAGGCGCCAGGCTCCAAGCTGTCAGCGAGGCTCGAACTCACGGGGCTGTGAGATCATGACCTAAGCTGAAGTAGGATGTGGATGCTTAACCGACTGAGCCACCCGGGTGCCCCTCTGTGTGTACATTTTTATAATAAGGGAGCACTTGAGTCTAATTGAGAGCCCCTGAGTGAGTTTAAATGTCACTTCTTTGTGCCTATACGTAAACTGACCTCAGGTACCTACTGGGTCTGCCCAGACACACCCTCTTGGCCCACCCTTCCCCTACAGCCTCTCATATCTGTCCCTCTGCTCTAGGGACTGTCCCAAGCTGCCAACGTTATTTGCTTTTGGAGCTAGGGGCTACGATCAGATGCACTAAGAACTGAGACATGAGATTAAATTTGAGAGAGTCACACATTTTGGGTCAGAGCACAGAGATAGAATGTTCCAGAAGGGGAAAGCTTTCCAGGAGGCCTGGACAACTGGTCCTGTATCAAGTGCACTAAATGCATCTAAGGAACAAACACAGGTCAGGACGCATATTGGTCAGCCAGGGAGGCACTTATTAAACAGACACATAGGATAGTTCAATTGTTTTGAGATTTTAGACACTTTTTTTTTTTTTTAAATTTCAAAGAGAGAAAATGTCGGAGTGGGGTTGAAGGGCAGAGGGAGAGAGAGAGAAAATCTCAAGCAGGCTTCATGCTCAGCATGGAGCCCAACGCAGGGCTCAATCCCAGGACCCTGGGACCACGACCCAAACCAAAATCAAGAGGCAGACGCTCAACCAACTGAGCCACCCAGGCACCCCTGGATGTTAGGCTTCTATGTTAGGTGTTTGTGTATCTACAAACAGATTTGTTTTTTTAAGATGTCGCAATTTTTGAAACTTTTAAGATTACTGACTGCTATAAGAAATAAGGTGTAATATTTTAATGTTTTTTAACTAAAGAGTTTCATAAGGATGTTATCTTTAAATTAATAGGGAAAATGGACATTTTCACAAATTAAATCACAGATGTTGGTCTCTGTGACATTAAAAACAACTTATAAAGTCCTATAGACCAAATTTTGGTTAGTATTTCCTCCCTCTCACCCTCTTATGTGAGACACTCAGATTTGAAGACTATTTTAAACGACATTCCAACCCTAGTTTGTACGTACTAGTTGAGGGTTAAAAGCAAAGAAGAGGGCACCTGGATGGCTCAGTGGTTAAGTGTCTGACTTTTGGTTTGGGCTCAAGTCACGATCTCATGGTTTGTGAGTTTGAGCCCCACATCCGGCTCTGTGCTGACAGTGCTTGGGATCCTCTCTGCCCCTCCCTGGCATGCTGTCTCTCTCAAAATAAATAAATAAACTTAAAAAAAAAAAGCATAGAAGAACATACAAAGCTTGAAAGAAGGGGATGAGATTCAGTGTTCCTGCTAATTGTTAAATGTCACCTTCTGAAACTTTTACATGTATCTTCTGCTTTGGAAATGTAAGCCGAGCTAATTAAAACATTTGAACAAGAGAGATCTTGTGATCTTGTCCAGGTCAGTGTTGACTACTTTGGTGTTGTCCAGAGGCAAGCAACATCACCATCACCTGGGAGCTTGTTAAATGCACAACTTGTGCATCAGAACCTGTATTTTTACAAGCTCTCCAAGTGATTCTGATGCTCACTTAAAATTTGAGACCCGTTGACCTAGGCCAGTGGCTTCAAACTTCGTTTTCCGTCATAGGGACTATACAGAATAAATAAATTTAAGAGTCCAATTAGTAAATGTGCTTAGTGAATCTGGTTAATGAGTAAGTGTTGAAGTTCTCTTGGGTGCCCCTGGGTGGAGGGAGTTTCTTGCAACTCGCCTGGCTGAGCTGAGCTCAGTTTGCAAATCAGTAATAGAGATTCACCCCACTTTACAAATGAGATCTCTGGGCTCTAAGAAGGAAGGGATTTGTTTAAACTTGCTCAGATGATATTGCAAAGCAGAATTTAGAAACTTGTTTTGAGACCGGGGCTTTTGTAGATCAGATAAATTAATGCATGATCATTAATTCTAGAAAAGCAGTTACCAAAGGTACTACTTAAGCATCATAGTTGAAATAACTTTAGAAAGTACATTTTCAAGTTTCAGGAACACATATCCCATGAAATTAGATACTCCAGGATACTGAACTTTTTTAAGTCTCCAAAGGAAAACTTATTTTTTATTTTAGAATCTATTGTGTTCGCCAAAAAAGTAGGTAGAATATCTCTCCAGTTGATTAAAGATCTTTGATTTTATGTTTTTATTCACAAGGCACTAAAGTAGTTATAGAACTGTCCCAAGTGCCTAGCTTAGCTCAGATGTGGCCTGGAATTCTTATTTTATGGGTTGAATGTACTATATGCTGGGAAGTGTGGCATGTGATTCCAGGTTACAAATTAAGATTAAAAAAGGAGCTGGTTTGTGCTTCGTGGCAACTTGGCGTACTAAAACACTACGTATGACCGAGGCGTAATGGTGCCTATTCCGTTTTGTAGAAATTAGCTGTTTGACATCTGTTTTGAACCCCTCGTGTGTGCTAGAATTATATTTTCTCAAGGCATCGCAGCCGAGGGCATAATAAATCCTTGATGAGAATTTCATGCTTCTAAAATGCTGGGATATGACTCAGTTTATATATCCCAGTCAGGTTTTCTCTTTATTCTTGCTTTTTTGGGAAAACGCAGCTTTGGACTTGCATAGATTTTGCTTGAAGCCATCGGAATCATGACTCAACTCGTCTGAGATTCAAATCCCACAGTGGCAAATGTAGTGAGTGGATCTGACTTGCTACTTGGCTCTTGTTGGTTGGCTTACTGCTAAACCCGATAATGAGAAAACACCTTAAAAATATTTTTTAATGTTTATTTATTTTTGAGAGAGAGAGAGACTGCGCGCGCGTAAGCAGGGGAGGGGCAGAGAAGGAGGGAGACACAAAATCCCAAGCAGGCTCCAGGCTCTGAGCTGTAGCACAGAGCCCGATGCAGGGCTCAAACCCACGAACTGTGAGATCATGACCTGAGCCAAAGTTGGACACTTAACCGACTGAGCTACCCAGGCGCCCCAAGAAAAAAAACACCTTTAACCTCAGAGAAAACCACGGACTTGTTTAGTGGCTTCCCTGTTTGGCCACCACAACCCGTCCAGCCTCCCACCACACATGTTCTTGTGGTTGAGATTTCTGCCCTACAGAGTCGCCTTTTGCCCCGTATACCCCCTTTTGCTCTGAATCACTCCAGGTCAGCTGGAGACCAACTTACTCGATGACTTGGGTGGCAAGGAAGATTCTCAAGTCGTCGTAGCCCCAGACTCCCCAGGGCTGTGTGTCTGTCCCTTGTGCTCCTGTACAGAAGACGAGTTCGAGATTAAACAATAGTGGAGTTTCACTTCAGTGAGTGAATGAATGTATTTGAAGAGCCAGTGATGTAATCATTGAGAGGAGTGATCAATGCAGAGGCTCCCAGACTCCCTGCGTTCGCAGAACTGTAGCGTCTCAGTGATTGCTTTGCAAAGCCCCTAGGCCAAGAAAGAACATTGAATACATTGAGCAGTTTCTAACTACGAGGAAGGTAAGGTCAAACAACGAAAGAAGTATTTATGTTCTAACAACTTAGTAGACGTTCGAAACAGTCACGGACATAGCTGGAAAAAAATAATACTTTATCTCACCCTTACTAACCATAACCAGTCACCGATGCTCTGGTGTGGGGCACCTGTTGAGCCTTGGCCAACTTCTCAAACCTCGAAGAAAGCATGGATGTTTCAGCCCTCATTTCCTATTTCACACTGATTTCTGCTTTTTATCATAGCAGCCGTGAAAACTCGGCTTCACAAAGATACGTCATAAAAAGGAATGTAGCATGATCTAATATTGGAACTGTGAGCTCCTTCGAGCTAGTGTTTCGTGCGGCTACCTGAGGGATATTGCTGGTTTTCCCTTGAAAATCCATAATTTCCCACTGCAGCACTGCAGGGCCCTTACGGGGAACCCTGGGTTGGGTGGTGTTCCGTTCTCAGACGTGTCCGATTTTTTCTAGCAATTGAAGTTTTGCAGATGGGGTAGGAGACAACATTTGTCTCACACAGGCAATGTGTGATTTCACATAGTGATTTCACATAAATATATCAACCATCTCATGAGGTAGGCTGTTCTCATTTTCCCCATTTCATTGATGGGAAGACAAGGACTCAGAATTACTTCTTCTGTGTAAATAGTATGGGGAACAGAAGAAGGTCACGTTCAGTTATTTAACTTTGAATCCCACATTGGTGTCTCCCTACCATATATGACCTCTGCTTCTGTTGAGCTTAGAGAAGAAATGGGAAATCAGAGTCGTGTAGCAGATGAGAATTGTGGGGCTGTGTCTGCCGATCAGGAGCTTAATGAGAGAGGTACGTCAAGGTCAGCCCTCGGCTCTAAGTAGCCCTTGCACAAATGTGGAAGGAAGAGCTACAGTTTACATCTCTGGCCGTTAACATTGCTTCCAGTAATTTCCCGTTAGGCTACATTAAAGTAAGTCTAGCATCTGCTACCAGGGAGATGGGGATTCTGTTCCGTTCCGCTCGT
This sequence comes from Panthera pardus, assembly GCF_024362965.1. Classification (NCBI taxonomy): domain Eukaryota; kingdom Metazoa; phylum Chordata; class Mammalia; order Carnivora; family Felidae; genus Panthera; species Panthera pardus. The sequence continues at coordinate 85,609,594 of NW_026526654.1, read as the reverse complement.
AGCTCTCTGGAAGATCATACTTGGGAGCTATTTGTAAGCTCTGAAGCGTGTCTGTTAAACAGTGGGTGAGGGACCTGGGACTGTTGAGCTCGTAGCCCCTGAACTGTGGGAGGAAGGAAGTGATGGATGTCTCTCTAGTTCAGCCTTCCTGACATTTGAAAGATGACTTCTACTTGTTCTAGCCTAACCCAAAGGACAGAATTCGTGCTTTTAGGTTATCAACCACAAAAAAGTAGCAGTAATGATTTTTGGTTGCAGTTGCCCTAGGAGACCATAAACTCCCGTTATCGAAAGTCACTGTGAGAATGATTAAAGAGATAGTAGATTGTACAACATGGCTCCTAAAAGCCTTTCGACCCCCAGATTCTGTTTTTCTAATTTGCTAATTTCCATTCCTTTGAGCTAAGGCTCCCAGAGTACCTGTGCTTTAAGTTCAGTTTGCTGTCTCACCAGACACAGAACGGTCTCTGGGTTGGTAAAATTAAATGTAAGGTAAATTGTAAGTTTTCCGTTGGAAACAGGTATCCTGGAGGTCAGAGGCCATATGAGAAGTCATAGGTGTACTGAGAAGGTCCTTGCATGTCTATTCTAGTTTACAAGTACCGTGCGTATGTGGGTGCAGCCAGCATACCTCTGGGAGACCCAGACAGGCCTTTTACTGTGTGTGTGTGTGTGGGTGTGTGTGTGTGTGTGTGCGCGCGCGCGTGCGCGCCATTCGGGAGTTTACCCGTGAATTTTTTTTTCACCCAAAGTGACTCTCAGCTTACCAGTTCAGAATTTAAAATAAATCAGTCCCGAGGTACTAATAGTTTTACCATGTCATTGTACTATCTGGTCTTACACTCCAAACAAATACTTCGTTATAATGAACTTTGCTGTGCTTTAGAGCCCGTAGATTTACTTTGGGTCTTCTTCCCAGACGATTTGAGGGCTTATAAGAAATAGCCCCCATCCTTCGATTCCTTGCGGAAACAGCCCGTCTTCCTGCAAAGGCTGTCTTATCTTTGGGCTTTGGGCTGTGCTCCTGCACAGTTCAGCTTTGGTAGTCCTGTCCCGGTGACCACCCCCCCCCCCCTTCTTAAATCCTTGTGCCTTGGCTGCCCTTCAGACACTGCCTCCATTTCTGAGGTGGAGAAGGGAAAGGCTTTCTTCTCCCTTACCCTCATCCTCTTTCTGCACTTCTCAAGCCATGCCAATTTTCTTTCCCTTCTGTGAAAGCCGATTTTACAGACAGTTCCCTTGCCAGCCCTAGGTTGCGTGTGATGTACAGCAAAGCAAAAATGGGGTCTGTGCTAGTTTTCTGATTTATTTGGAAGACGTTTCCTAAGACCTCTGTATCCAGCTTCCCTGCCTTTATCGTTCGGCGGGGGGACACATGTGCCCCTGAGGAGTTTGCACGTATGGTTACCACCGTGCAGAGCGATTACAAACAGGCTGTGTTTTCAGTTAGTTTTGACTTGTGTATTTCATCTGTCAAGTTGGCAACTACTTGAAAGCCACAAGCTACTGTTTTCTGAAAGCTTCTTTGCACATGAGCATAAAACGTATGTATTGGATTTGGAAATTGTCCAATAACTGCCCTTTTAATGCAGCTCAATGTAGATTACAGCTGTTTCCTCTGGAAAGACGCATCCAGTCATCACTTCTTTCTTCTCTTACAGAGTGTCTCCTCTGCAGAAGTCTGAGATAGTGGACGTGGTTAAGAAGCGGGTAAAGGCCATTACCCTGGCCATCGGGGACGGTGCCAACGACGTTGGGATGATCCAGACCGCTCACGTGGGCGTAGGCATCAGCGGGAATGAAGGCATGCAGGCGACCAACAACTCGGATTATGCCATCGCGCAGGTCAGAGGCGCGTTGACCTGCTGTCCCGTCCCGTTGGCAGAGGTATCAGCCGGGCATGAAGGCCTGGTTGGTGCTTGACCTCGGTCCAGCCCTAAGAACCCTGCCCCCTCTTTTGAGGTTGTGTCTAGACAAACTCGCCAGAGTATTTGCATTTCCCTGTGGTCTTGCTCTTGTGCGGCTTGAGGGCCCTGTGCTGCGGGTTGTTGTGGTTGTCGCGGTTGTATTTGTCAGCGGTGAGGTTGGCCGAGCTCTCTGTCCTCCAGACGAGGCATCGTCCCTGACGGATAGGTCTCGGGTCCTGCTGATGAGAGCCTCTCACCCTCAACTCCCGCATGGGCTGCCTGTCCTGGTCCTGTTCCTTATGGCATCCCTTGCTGAAGGATGGCCATGCTCATAACATTAATTCTCTACCGTCCCCATCCCAGAGTCTCTCCTCTTTTCAGAAGGCGCTAGAACACTCTCTCATCAGGCATTGAAAGTCAGGGGAAAGCAGTGATTTACAACCGCCAGCCACCCTTCTCTATGGCCATAACCAGGGTGCTGCCCAGACCCGCTGCTCTGAGATGAACCCATGGTCAACAGCAAACAGCCTCTCGCTGCCAGACCAAGTGCAGCCCATACCTCTCTGGATCACGTGTTGCCCGCAGAGGGGCCCAATGTACTTTGTAGTTACTGAGCAGATGACCTGACAATGAGAGAGATGTCTGCTCCTCAGAGAGAGCCAAAACCTGAAGGAAAATAGCCAACCGCCTCACCCTACGTATGACAGATCCAGATCATTTGCCCCCCTTGATCATCCAGAAAATCTGGACCTCACATTGGACACCGATCATGGCCTCCTGTCTACAGGTTACAGTAACTTGTGATAAAACGCCTGAGCGTTTGGTGGTCAGCCAGTGTTTTGTCATTTCAAGTATGTGTTAACCTTAATCACGTGAACACAAGTAATAGTGGCGTTTTCTCCCTTCAAGCTGAAATCGGGGGCTGCGTATACAATGTGAAAGAGCTTCCAACGCCCCCAGGGCTGCGGGCTGGTGCTGCGCAGCTTGGGGGCTCTCCCTCCCCGGAGCGGGGTTCTAGAGCATGAGATCACCTCTCAGACTCCCTCCCGGCTCGTGGTTCTGCAGACACAGGGAGGAATTTACAAAATCCTCCTGGCTCCGGAAAGCCCACAAAATCAGTCTTGTTTCTCTGTTGATTTCAAAGAAATCCTCAAGGTAATTGCTAAAGTTGGTAGGGGAAGGAATTCTGATTTTCCAGGTGGGAACACTGGGGCTCCTTCCCATTAGGTGACCTGCCTCGGGTCCGAGCACCGGGGGTCAGAGAACACCAGACCTGCACGTGACCTTGGGGACCAGTCCCGCACACCTGCCCGTTCACTCTCCCGAGTCCACCACTCCGAGGCCTGTGAGACTCCCGCTTCCTGTAGTCTGTCAGCAACTGTAGATGTTATACACCCCCAGCATTATTAAATACTTGAGTTATGGCATCATGTGGCTGGAAGGGATCTTTAGAGGTTTCCTAGGAGTTCCAGGCAAATATTTGCCTGTCTTTTTCTTTAAAATGTCTGGGGAAGGGAGATTCCATGACCTGCTTTATTGAAACTGCATACTAATAGGCTGTAGGATATGGAGCAGTGATTGCTCTCTTCAAGTTGACAGCATGAAAGCAGGGTAGGGAGGAGAGAGAGACAGACAGACAGACAGACAGACTTAGGGGTCTCCTTCCCCTTCCAGTGTTATAGCCGCTGCCAAAGGAACTGATGCACAGCCCCATGTGTCTGTGGGTCTTTGTTTCTCCTGTCCGTGGTCCTGCCCATGCCTGGGGAGGGGTCCTGCTGCTTCAGGGTAGCCTTCCTCCTGGCCTTACACCTTCCCCACCCGACACTGTGCCTCAGCCGCTTCAGTCAGAAGTTAGAGATGCCACAATTTTATGAGTCCCGTTGCCCCTCGTGAAATGATAAACGTCTCTGGCAGAAGTTAACATCGTGTGCTTTGTCTTTTCATTTCACGTGGATGAATACATTTTGGATCGGATCTTTGAGGAAGTGCCCCGGAAGGTTGTATACCGAAGGAAGAAAATGTAGCTCACAGGCTTGTCCTTGGGAAAAACGATGAAAGAGGCCAGGCTCCGGTTCTACCTCTTTTCCGCCTGCCTGTGCTTTTATCCTCAGAGGCAGCTGCTAGGACTCACGGCCGCCCCTGTGCTGCTGCCTTGCCCGTGGGCAGTCTGTGCTGGCGACTGTAGCCCTCGGCTGCCCGTTCCCCTCAGGAGAGGATCCTTCCTGCCCCCAACCTTCTTAGCGTCTTTTGAGCGACCTCATGAAAATAGCATTTTGATTTAGGGTGTGTGTGTGTGCGTGTGTGTGTGTGTGTGTATATATTTCCTGAAAACAGATCATTGTAGCGTTACACTTGAGTCATTCCGGATGACTCTAGCAGATGTTCTCTGTGCCCACCGAAGTTTAGCATCAGGGGGTCCAGGTCAAATGCAAACTTCCTTTTTATTTGTTTAGCCAGTTATTTTATGATTCCCCAATCCCCTTTGGAATCCTTAATGAGCTTTTATGGGGAGTTTTATTTTTCCATATGAACCTACTCCTGCCATTTTGAAGTGGCCATTTAGCTTTTGGAGTATGTAGTTGAGTGACCGCCCTACCCCCATCTCCTGGAACAACTCATGAAATGTGATGTCGTGTCAGATCTTTAGGGCTAATGGGAACCTACTGTGTGGTTTCCTCTTGAAACAGAATGGTTTTGTTTTTAAATACTGCATTTCTAGTCAGAAATTTTCTTTTCTACAGTTAAATTTAATTTCAGAAGTAATCAGAAATAGGCAGTTTGCCATATCGAAAGAATTTTTTTTTTGCACGCATCACTTTTTTTCTACTTAAAAAATGTTTGTTTATTTTGAGAAAGAGAGAGTGCACACAAGCAGGGGACGGGCAGAGTGAAAGGGAGAGAGAGAATCCCAAGCAGGCTCCACGCCGTCAGCACAGAACCCCATGTGGGGCTCAGTCTCACAAACCATGAGATCATGAGCTGAAATCAAGAGTCATATGCTTATTCGACTGAGCCACCCAGGTGCCACTCTACTTTTTTCAATTTAAATTCGAGTTAGTTAACATAAAGTGTAGTATTGGTTTCAGGAGTAGAATTTAGTGATTCATCACTTACATGTAACACCCAGTGCTCATCCCAACGGGTGCCCTCCTTAATGCCCCTCCCCCATTTAGCCCATCCCCCCACCCACTACCCCTCCGCAGCCCGCAGTTTGTTACCTAGATATAAGAGTCTCTTATGGTTTGTCTCCCTCTCTGTTTTTATCTTGTTTTTCATTCCCTTCCTCTATGTTCATCTGTTTTGTCTCTTAAATTCCACATGAGTGAAATCATACGATATTTGTCTTTCTCTGATTTATCTTGCTTAGCGTAATACACTCTAGTTCCATCCATGTTGTTGCCAATGGCAAGATTGCATTCTTTTCTATGTCCGAGTAATACTCCATTGGTAATATATACACCACATCTTTATCCACTCAGTTGATGGACATTTGTGCTCTTTCCATAATTTGGCTATTGTTGATAGAGCTGCTGTAAACATTGGGGTGCTTGTGCCCCCTTTGAATCAGCACTTTTGTATCCTTTGGATAAATACCTAGTAGTGCAAATTGCTGGGTCATAGGGTAGTTCTCTTTCTAACTTTTTGAGGGACCTCCACACTGTTTTCCAGAGCGGCCGCCCCAGTTTGCATTCCCACCAACAGGGCAGGAGGGTTCCCCTTTCTCCACATCCTTGCCAGCATCTGTCGTTTCTTGAGTTTCTAATGTTTGTGGATATTCTCAATATAGCCTGATGATCTCTCTTAGGAGAATGAGCCTGAGGACGACGACGACCCTCTGACTTGGAGTGGGTAATTGAGGGTTTAGTTCTAGGCAACCGACGGGACATCAGTGTGACACAAGACTAATTAATGCGTAGACATTGTGAGTTTAAACAGGATTGCCCCTAATGGTGCCTTTGTACCGGAGCACGACACGGTCCACAAAAACAAACAACAGCAACAAAGAACAAACCTTATTTCCCTCCCTCCAGCTCAGTATTCGCTTTTGGGGACCTTTGTGGGGTAGGACACAGAAAGCCAAGCCAGGCTAAGAGGAAGCTGAAGGGATAGGATTCAAGTGGCGCCCGAAGACCCTCCTACCCCAAAGAAGATTCAAATATCTCATTTAATATTGGACATCGCTCAGTATTTCAAGCAGCAAGAGCCATTATATCATCGTCGACCTCGTACCCGCTGCCTGCTGGGTTTTTGTTTTTCTTGACTGCATAGCACTCTAGCAAGAGGTACTGTGCCCTGGTTGGGAGCAAAAAAGGAGGACACAATGAGTGTAGAAGTGAAGGCTGTGTGTGTGTGCCCGAGTGCGGGTGCCCCTCTGTGCACGTGCAGCTGCTTTTAACCTGCAGGCTGATGGTGGAAATAGGTCATGTACACATATGTGCATCCCTGTTGTAAAAAGGGTACTGGTGCCTGAGCGTTCCTGTCCCTTGCTCCCGAAGTCACCATAAAATCTAGTCGAAGAGAAGCATCTGGTCGCTTTGCTTTTCTTCCAATTCAAGTGGTCACCTTCTCCTAAGAGTTGAGGACCCTCCCGCCCCGGCGAAAAAAGTATTTGTGTAAGCAGGACGTCAGGAGAATAGCAGTTGGAGGTCCACTGTTGTGTTTGGGGGAAAATAACAATTAGGTGGATCTGAGACGAGATTTTAGTCGTCCTCACTGGACCGGAAAGCTTTGCCTTTTGTTTTCAGGAGGGAGCGGTTTTCTCGGGTTATCTGCACACTCCGCTTTCCTCTGCTCCCTTACCCGTCTCCCAAGGCCATTTTGCGGCTTCTGTTCCTAAACGATGGGCGGTCCTGAACTTCGTTCTTTTTCTTTCTCAGTTTTCCTACTTGGAGAAGCTCCTGTTGGTTCACGGCGCCTGGAGCTACAACCGCGTGACCAAGTGCATACTGTACTGCTTCTACAAGAACGTGGTCCTCTACATTATCGAGGTGAGCAAGGTTAACCTCTTCGCCGAGGCAGAAGGCCTTCACGTATTGAAGGTAACTTCAAGAGAGGATGTTGTTCGTGTAGAGCTGAAGAAAAGGTGGGGGGGACATATGGGAAAGCCGTGACGCACGTGGCCTCTCGGAAGCAGGGGGCACCTTGCAGGTGGAGGTCCTCATGCCGAGCCACCGGTGCACGGAGACTCTGCATCTGGCCCGAGTGGAACTTCGCTGTCACTCACACCCCGCGCCCCCCAGGGTGGTCAGCGCCTGGGCGGCAGATGCTTGCACCTGTCTTGGTGGCCCCTGGGACGTTTCTAGGCAACCCAGTCATCCTTACCTTCCCTGGAATGAAAGGGTCTGACTTCTTGCTGTGTTTCTCATGGAACCTGCATGTTACCCAAGCACTGATTTGTCACTTGTGGGATATCTGGACCGTACTATTTCAATGGGGTAAGGCTGGGGAGTAAGCAACTAAGGTAATTAAAAATATCTCTTGAACTCACTGGGTTGTGAAGCTGGTTTTCAAGATGTTGATTCAATTGCAGGTGGACTTATTTTACTTATTAGGGGGACTAGAGCACGAGAAGGGTGGGCCCAGGGAAAAGTGGAACGGGCCCTTTCTGTGTGAGCTCAGTGGGAGTACCAGCCAGGACAGCTGTGCTGCAAGGGGGTGGCTTTTGAGGCCATCTTGACTCATAGGTTTCCAAGTGTGTTTAGAAAGGAGGAAGCAGGTGGTCGCTCCAGAGAGATAGAAAAGCAACGTTAATTGTGGATGGTGTCAATATGGCATTCTGTTACGAGTTATTTTGTGTCTGATTTCTCAATGCTTGGCAGAAATAATAACCAAGGCATAGATCAACGTTTTCTGATGCGGATCTTTAATGTACTCAGCTCGGGAAATTTGACAAGTGGTTTGACTAGCCATTTCTTTACCAAATTGTCTACCCTTTCCTATCAAATATTCGGGTCAGACACATAGGTTCACATCACTCACTCTGTAGCTAAACTATTAGTGGGTAATTTTCCTGAGTTGTGCAGGTTGTTCACTGTACAAGGCTGCCCAGCCGAAGGGGTAAATGGGGCAGAGATGTAGGAAAACCAGGAAAAAGAGATGCGTTTTTCTAATTTGCACAAAGGCAGTCGACTCACCGCGTCTGCCCCTCTTGTGCGGTAATAACACAGCTCAGTCCATGCCACGTAAGAACTTGTAGATATGACGGGTCTCATAGTTTGTGTCTTCCTTTTGTCTGCATTATTACATGGTTTTTTTGGAGGGGGGCACTTAAATACGTTTGCCCTTCTGTTTCTGTGACATTTTTTTCCCTCCGTGGTAGGAGTCACTCCTGAATGTCACTGGGGGTCATAGCTAACCAGTGCTGTGGTCTGCAGGAGTGTAGGAATCCCTGCTCCCACGTGCCATCCGAAGTTTTACGTGCACTTTCAGCTCCTGTAGCATTTGGCCTCACAAGATTTCTTAACAATCTGTTTTTCCTCAAAGTCAGCAAATTACAGATAGTCTAGACTTCTTATCAGGACATTTTACATGAAGCCCCCAACCCTTTGGCTTCCCAGAACTTCTTCCCAGGAAGTGCTTAGTCATTTACACCTCCTATCTTGCCCCCCGCCCCACCTTTTTTTTTTTTTTTAATTTCAAGAGGGCTAAGGATGAGAAGAGTATAATTTTTGTCTGTCTGGAAAATTCTCTCTGGAATGAAACCCTGAAAATGCCGTGTGAGTTCCTTAAATTAATTTTTCGACTGTAGCTGAGCCACAGCGGTAAACAGTCTTTTGTAAACAGCCTTTAAAAACATTCTTGGTAACATTTAAAAATGAAATAAAGTCTCCACCACTCTGGTCTCCATTTTTTATTTAGTATTTCTAGGAGATTTAATTCGAAAGCCAAGAGAACAAAATCCTCGCCTGTGCCCGGAGCATTGACTCGGTGTGTATATAGCCTCTGTGCCACCAACATGCACTTTAAGTGTAATTTTAAAAACGGGAAATTTTAGTGTGTTTTGAACCGAAAGATCAAACCTTATCGTACTTTGATTTGCTCCTTTGCGATGAATAGTTTTGCATTCTGAGGGTTACCTTGTAGCTAATTGAGAAGGAATTCTATCGCATATTACTCTCAAATGGTTTTCTTGTAGCTCAAGGAGAAACCCTTGGCAACAACCAGTAAGTTCTCGTGTCAAACGACCTCTGATATATATACTATCAGTCATTTAAAAATAGAGTCTAGAGGCAATTTGGCGGAGTGACAAAAGGCGCACAGGTAGGCATGTGCACGCACACACACACACACACACTTAGAGTCTTAGGCATTGCCGTGAGGATTATGGTGATTTGAATTACCAGTGAAGATTTTATGGTACACCTATGAGCCTGTGATGCTCACTTGGTCCACTGACCTATGAAACTTGATTTTCCTGCGGGACCCACGGCTCTCTCCTCACCTCAAGATGGAATGCAAACTGAAAGTCCCCGCCACTCTCGTCCCCTGCTCGCTTAGGCGTATTCTTTCGGGACCCTTTGCTGTGTTTACGGACGTGTTGACATATACAAGCAAATCAGTGTTTTTACACACAGGCCCTCATGCTCTGTAATACGGTCTGCAGCTCAGGTTAGACCTCACACCGTACTTTTGGGACCATCCCCGTCACTACACACAGGTTCATCGCGTGCTGTTTCACAGAGTAGCTTCTTGATCTGTTTCACCTTTCCCAGATTGATGATCAAGTCCTCTCCCTCCCACCCACAAAAAAGCCTTGCGGAATAACAGCTTTCCCTCTAAGGAGGCCATAAATACTCGACCGAAATGATAGTGATCTAATTCGAGCGTTGCCACCACAGTGCCTTGACCGTCACGCACGATCAGTTGATAAGTCTGTACCACGGGCTCCTTCTTGCTGACAAACCTTAGTGCTATTTGACGTATCATGTAAAATTTCTTCGGGCCGAAGTAACCGACGGTTAGAGTGATTATAAAATAGGAACAAAATGATGGGATCAGTGATTTCATGGTCACCCTATTAATAAGCAAAACAAAAGATACATAAACCTTGGCTCTCTGTTCCCTCCACTACTGCCTTTATTTAGTATTTCTTGCCTGCGTGATAGCAAAGACCGCTGGCTTTGCTCCATCAACCATCTATATGCAGCCCGGATGAGCCTTCTGACATACATTTGACTCATTCCAGTGACTGGCACAGTTTCTGGAACATAGACACTCAGAAATGGTGGCAGCGAGTAAACAAATGTCACTGCCCCCCTCAGACTCAGACAAGCAAAGGAGGGGCGCAGGGAGAGAGAGAATCTTAAGCAGGCTCTGTGCCCAGTGCAGAGCTGGACATAGGGCTCGATCTCAGGACACAAGGTCATGACCAGAGCCAAAATCAAGAGTCAGATGCTTAACCGACCGAGCCACCCAAGTGCCCCATCCTCGAACTCTTCAAGGTTCTTATGGCTCCTGATGGAATCCCCAGGTCTGCCTTCCTGCCCCTGCCCCTCGTGGTCTGGATCCCGATTGTCACCGGCCTTATATTTCACTCCATCCCTCCTCATCTGTTATTAGTGCTGCTAATGGACAGTAAGATACACCTTTACTATGCTTACAGTTCTGTGCATTAAAACTGGATTTTTTTTTTAAAGTTCATGTGTTTTTGAGAGAGAGAATGCAAGTTGGGAAGGGACAGAGGGAGAGGGGAGGAATCCCAAGCAGGCTCTGCACCAACAGCACGGAGCCCGACGTGGGGCTCAAACCCACAAACTGTGAGATCATGACCTGAGCCAAAGTGGGACATTTAACCAATTGAGCCACCCCTACGCCCCACATTGGATTTTTATCATTAGAAACCAACTGGCAGTTTTCTGTCTGCCTCTTGTAGATGATGCCCAGAATATCACAAAGAGTGTCTGGAGATGGGTGATGATGGCTGGCCAATGGTGTGAATGTACATTAAAACGTGATTAGGATAGGGACGTCAGCATGGCTCTGTCGGTTGAGTGCCCGACTTGGGCTCAGATCTGTGAGTTCGAGCTCCGTGTCGGCTCTGTGCTGACAGCTAGGAGCCTGGAGCCTCCTTCACATTCTGTGTCTCCGTCTCTCTCGCTCTGCCCCTCCCTCCCTGCCCCTCCCCCCTCTCCCAAGAATGAATAAACATTTTAAAAAGATTAGTATGGTAAACTTTATGTTATGTGTATTTTACCATAATAAAAAACATGCCAAAAAATTTTAAAAAGAACATCACCAGCACTTTGTTGGTTGAATCACATGGAGGGAAACAAAAACGTGTAGCCAGGACCCTATGCTTTGGAGAGCTCATTGAAGGTTTTTTCAAACCTTCAATGTAGCGTAGTTTATGTAGTTTTGTTTACGTGTAGTTTTGTTTTGTATCAGCGATTAAATGCTAAGTTTGTGGCTGTGACCAGATGACCATATTTCTCAGAAGGTAAATTTCCGCTGGGGGCTAGACCACGCAGAACATCTTAGCCTTGTGGGGCAAACGGGGCTCTTGTCAGCCAGCTAGAGGGGGTGCGTTCCTTGTGTGTCAGAGGTAGGGATAAAATTAGCTAAGGCAAGGAGGTAGGGTTGGGTGGGATATATGAGTGGCCAGAGAAGGGGATCTAAATAACTAGACAGGAGTTTTGTTGCTATTAGAAGCTGGGGTTCCTTTTTCATTCTGGAATAAGCAAGTGACATAGTAAAAGCGATTTCAGAAAACTCCTATGTCAATATGTAGGGCAGATGGCAAGCAGAGACCTTTAATGTAATTTTGTAGTTTTAACCTGGAGCATAAATCATGACCATTATGTAACTATTTCCCAGCATAATTTATAAGCAGAAAGGAACAACTGATTTAAAAAAAAAAAAAACTCTTTGATTTCCACAATGGTAGGCATTTACCGTAAATGTAAAGATTGGGGAAAAATCCGTATACATTTTTGAAGTCCTCATGCGACTGCTTGGTGATAATTCCCAAAAGAGAGAAGGGTCGATTAAATCCTTTAAAGTTCCTACGCTATTTAACAAAGTAGGGGTTCGCTACTCAGAATTTCCTGAATAGGGTACAAAGCCTAAGAAAGTTTCAAAGGATAACAGCTTCCGCGTGTTAAGCGTTTACTAGGTGCACTGGTTTGTCCTCAGACTTTCTGAACCCCTAGGGAAAGGTAATATTCGGAATGGAGAAAAGTTTTAATGATAATAAAATTCAAATAGGAAAATAATAGGGAAGTTACTTGAATTTAACCTGCATTTCAAAAAATTATGGTACGGATCCCTTATAAACTTTGATGTGTGATGTAAAGACAAGACCCCAAATCATCTTTGAAATAGATGAGACTTTGAAATTATGATTATTATTATAATTACGATGGCGATGAGTTGGTGGCTCCTAGTATAGAGAATAACAATAACTTAGGTATTGATGTGAAAAATGGGAATTTTATACTACTTAGAGTGTCTGCTTATTTTTGGCAACACGTATAAGGAATTTTAATGTTTTCTTGGGGTCATTAGACTGGTATGGGATACTGGCCAGGAACTGGGATGCATATTTGGCATGGAGGTCTGGAAATATCACTGAATAAGACAGATTTAAACCCCTGCAATTTGAGATCAAATGCAACTAACCAACAGAATTTTGTTGAAAGCTAATTAAGACTTGTCAGTATCTGACAAGCCTAACACAAACAACAAAAAGCCTGTGCTCTAGAACGTTCCAAAATGTTTACCAGCATTTCGTTTTCCGTACCTTAAAGCTAAAACAGTAAAATGAATTATGGTTCATGTATAAACTGCCATTTTCACCCAAAATATTCTCAGAGAAGTACTTTGAATTTGTTTTTTTTTCTGAAAACATACACATAATCTTTTTTGTTGTGATATAGTTTTTTGCTGTCGGACCTCAGAGGTTTGGGGTTTTTTTTTTCCCTCCATTTTTTAGATCATTATTGTTTGAGAATAATTATATCTCAATGACTTGTAGGCGGCCCCTTCTTTCATTTACCATCTGACTAGCTTCTCATTGTGGAGCCTTAATGTGCGAGAGATGCTGCAGATTTGGTGAGCCCTGTTCCAAGCTGGCATCTGTTTCCCAAGAGTAACCCGGGCTGCCTTGTAAATGGGCTTTGGGCAGATTTTGCTTTAAATCTTAGAATCAACAAAGAATAGACATTTTAAAACTTTAAAATATTATCCAATAACGTTTTCTCCTTTTAGTTACAATGCACGACTTAAACCTGCCTCGAAAAAAAAGAACGTATTTCATTCTTGACACATAAGAGATCTCTTTATGGTGAAAGACCAAATTCCTGGTAGCTAAGCTTCCCTCTTCTGAACTGTCCATCTGCCTTGTGAGAGGTGGCTTTAGGTTTCTTGATAAAGAGCCCTGATTTGAGGGGCTAGATTGCAGTGACGAGCTTAAAAGTTAGCATGTTAATAGGTGAAGGTGAATCGAGACCTATCTGTACAGGCTGTGACTTCATCACATATGAAACCATCCGTTTTCTGGTAAAAGCTTTAAGCATTAGGTGTTGACTGCCTACTCGATAGCAGGTGGAATGCTGGGACCAGGGGCCCAAACTGTGCAGAGTTCCCCACTTGACGGGGCTGGTGGCACAGCGAGAGAAGGGCCCCGGTGGCAGATGTCTGGGGCCAGATCCATTCCAGGAACATCCCAGCTTGTGGACTCCGTGACCGCCTGGCTGTTTCCTGTCTGGAGCTGATAGTTACTGAGTAATCTTTACAATTTTAATATGTTGGAAGGAAAACTGTCTCAAGAATGGCTTCCCAGTGGGCAATTACAGGATGGGAATTCACCAGAAGTAGGAATACTCTGAACAGTACTCTCCCCGCCTCATTCTCCAAGCACTCTGGGGTCCTGGGATCCAGATGAACCCGACTGGGCCCCTGCTCTTGGAAGAAAGTAGGGGATGCAGGGAAGACTGGTGCAGTTACGGTGCCGGGTGCCGGCTTACAAATAGACCGCGCGCGGTGTGCGGGGAGAGCTCTCACAAGTGGTGCCGTAGGGCCGTGGGGGCCTCGGCTTGCCAGGAGGAACTGAGCTAGGACCTGGCGGGATGAGTGCAGGCTGATCAAGCGAGGGGGGCTGGAGGAGAGACTTCCGTTGGCCTGCCAGAGAGAGGCCCGCACCTGTCTGCCCCACTTAACCCTCCCGGTGTATTCCAGCTCCGTGATAAGTGCCAGAAGTCACCAGGCCCCTAGTAAACAACAGGGAAGAAGTGTAGTTTGCTGGGTTTTATGTTTCAGTAGGAAGATGGCCGCAGAAGTGACGGCACACGGGCGCAGGAATGTTCTCTCCAAGCCTACTTGGTTGCTGCCCATTTACGGAGCTGGGAGTTGATCAGCAGAAGGTAGAGGGGTGGGGAGGGGTGACGGAAAGGAGTCTTTATAAAGCCACAGAAATATTAGCAGTCTGGAGGGATTCCCCTACAAGATACACCATCACTTTGAACTTTACAAAAATAGACTCTTGCTGCCTTTTCCATGTGACAGTATATGCTTTTTTAATGATGTTTTTGCAGCTGTGTTACCTGAAAGGCTCATTGTAAAGATCCAACGTTCTACCAAAAAAAAAAAAAAAAAAAAGAAAAAAAGAAAGATGTATTTAGGCCCTGATGTTTTAAAGATTGAGTCTTTAACTCCATAAAACCTCCCCGAGGGGGGAAAAAAAGTGCGAGTCCAAAAACAAAATCAAGCAAAGGACTCACGGGGTGATGTGAACTCTGAGAGGTCTGCTGTGTGCAAAACCGTGCCTTATTCTGGAGCGCCCATTCTTTCCTCCCCTCCTGGTGCTGTGGCAGAGACAAAGTCACCCCAGCAAGGGGGGGCCACCTCATGGCCTTGTGCCTTAAAGCTCCCTTATGCCAACTTGCTTCCTTTCCTTTAGGTCCTGTTGCACTCAGACGTAACACCTGCATAATTTAGTGCTGGGTTCTCATCAGGGGGAATGTTACTTCTTTTTACCAAATTGCTTGTGACTTCCCTAAGGGCAAGGACCCTTTCTTTCTGACTTTGCCCCTAGACCGGACTAAATACACACTGCTCAATAAACAGATAATCAATTAAACACATTTCAGTAGAGGCTGACATGTCAGAATCTCTTGGGCTCTGTGTGTCTGGGTGGAGTGGTGATGAATGTGTTTAGAATACAAAGGATTATTTAAGTAGCATATATTTAAAATTTTTTTTAACATTCATTCATTTTTGAGAGAGAGATACAGAGCATGAGCGGGGGAAGGGCAGAGAGAGAGGGAGACGTAGCATCCGAAGCAGGCTCCAGGCTCCCAGCTGTCAGCACAGAGCCCGATGCGGGGCTCGAACCCACGAACCGTGAGGTCATGACCTGAGCCGAATCGGGTGCTTCACCGACTGAGCCACCCAGGCGCCCCAGCATATTATATTTCTGATTTCTGTTTAGGAAATATCTTTCTGGTCTAACTTAAATCTTTCCTTGTGGAATTTTCATACAGAGAATAGACCCTCTAAAGTACGTATTAGAAGATTAATTCAGGTTTAGAATTTGTTTAACGTCATCTTTTGAGAGAGAATAAAGGATAATTTTGATTGCATTCTTTAAACACATTCCTACCTTACACGACCTTTTATTTTAGCTGAAACTCTTAGATTTTCACTCTGGTGAAAGTGATTTTTACCAATTGCGTTTTTCTTGCCAGTTTACTCTGCGTTGCTCTCCTAGATTTCTTCCTGTCCTTTCTTCCACTAGTAGAGACCAGCTGTCCTAAGACTTTCGAAATCAGATTTCCTTGAATTCTCGGTATCAACTTTGTAAACGTGTCTCAGCACAAATGCCCTGATCGTGCCTGTCTATCCATTTTCATCTCTGTGCACCAGAGTAGCACTATTCTGAGCAAGTAAATTTCCATGACATTTGATTGCAAGGGGTTAAAAGTCCAAGATCAAGAACAGAGACTTCAGTCACAGGTTGTGGAAAAGAGAAGGGGACAACAGAAAAGAGCACCTCCTGTAGCAGACGAAGGAGAAGGTAGTGGGAAGAGGCAAAGGGGGTTCATAGTGTATCATTCCAGTTATGGAAAATGATCACCTGTTTTTGTTTTTTTGACTTCCATTTGCTTTGAGAGGATCAGGAGCAGGGACCCTCTCTTCTCCTTTTCTCTAAACTTGTCGGCCTGACTTAGGAAAGAGAAATAGACTTTGGCCCATAGTTTTGAATACTTTTTTTTTTTTTTTTTTTTTTTTACAAGCAAGCGAAGTATGATTATAAGAATGCAATTCGTCTTTCTTTTTCTTCGACTGAGGGTTTTTTTGGATTTGCCCTTTAGTTGAAATAGCTTCGGTTAAAAAAGCATCACATCAGGAAGCTCATCTCAGTCCTCTGGTAAATGCCTGTACTTTTAGGTGGTAAATAATCTGCACTGCCTACTGACAAGTCACTGGAGCCAATATATTGGTTTTCATTTGAGCCACTATATTGGTTTTCCAACAGGTGTTCTGGGAGTTTAACATGCCCTTCATTTCTTAGTTCCAGTGCCCTGACAGATCAAGTGGGCTATTTAAAGAAGGCTCACAAAGTGATGTATGTGCTTTCTTGCCTGGTCTTTCAAAGCGAGGGGAGGCAAAGTACATTAGTGTCATTAAATTCTGCGTGTACCTCCTGAGCAGGCCGGTGAAAGAACATTGATTAAAATGTTGGCCTCTTTCATCCAAGGGTCAGAGGATGAGGTTTATTATTGTTCCTTTAACTAAGCTGCATGTTGTTTGGATGGTCGTTTTGTCAATCACTTGTCCATCTGAAAGTTGCTTCTTCGTAACATTAACTACTAACTAGGAGCTTTTACCTCCTTGTTAGCCTTGCTTTATTGGTTTTCTTTTTTCTTTTGAAGGTTTTTATTAGTACGGTGCACTGGTATACCACTTTATTTTTTTGTGAGGTATAATTTACATGCAATAAAATAAACCCTTTCCTTCCGACTTCGGCTCAGGTCATGATCTCGTGGTGCTTGAGTTCGAGCCCCACGTCGGGCTCTGTGCTGACAGCTCGGAGCCTGGAGCCTGCTTCGGATTCTGTGTCTCCTTCTCTCTCTGCCCCTCCCCTGCTGACGCTCTGTCTCTTCCTTTCTCTCAAAAATAAACAAACATTAAAAGAAAAGAAAAAAATAAACCCTTTCTAGGGTACAGTCTGTGAGTCTCAACAAATGCATATGATAGTGTCATTGCCATGACCCTCAGATAGAGAGCACTGTCATCACTCAAAACAGCCCCCCAACGCCCCTTCTGTAGTCCGGAACCTACCCTTACACCCAGTCCCTAGCCATGACTCGTCTGTTTTCTGACCCTATAGTTTTGCCTTTCTTAGAAGGTCATGTGGGTGGAATTCTACCGCTCTATGATCTTTGGCATAACCCATTCGAGGTTCATCCATATGGTGGTGAGTGTCTGTGGTTCATTCTTTTTTAGTGCTGAGTAGTATTCCACTATAGAAATAGGATTTTCCATGGTTGGAGAGTTCTGGAAGCCCAGTTCCACGGGGTTGTGAGCCAGGGACCAGGAAGACACCGGACTGCAAGTAATACTGTGGTTGCAGGAAGAACTTAAATGAAATGCGACCGGAATAGCCCTGATCATAATGGCGATGATGATGACGGAGGGGTGAGTTGGCCTGGGGAACACTTTCTGCTAATCCTTCTGGGGGAGGAGAAGGGCCAAGAACCCAGACTTGTCTTCTTCCAACCCCTCCTCCATCTGCTGTCTCGCTGGGGACGGCGGTTAGCAGACAGCAGCAATGTTAGGTTGGGGTGGGGCTCTGTAGTCAGACCGCCTGGGGGCTTTGCTTCCAGCTCAAGCCCTGCAAATCTGGGCATGCCTCCTGGCTACTCCCAGCCTCAGTCTCCTTCTCTGTAAAATGAGGGCAATAAAGCGCATACGTCAAAGAGTTTACGAGGATTAAGTAAGACCATACAGGAAAGCCTTTAGCCTGGGGCCGACCGCAGAGAGCCCTCAAGTTAGCCACTGAGCATTAATTTGAAGGTATTTCATATTTGACCAATCTTTCGACTACAGTGTTGTAGGGCCCGAGGCATTTCTAGTTCATCCTTCTTCCCAGAATAGGAATCTGCCCTGCAATAGCCAACTCTAACCCACCCTCTGCTGGGAACCTTCTAGGAGGAGGTAAGTCTTCCTTACTACCTCTTTAGGTAGTGCCACCTTAAACACAGCTCCTGTTATATGCTGCAGTTGGATATAATCGCTGCAGAGCAAAACAGCCCTGAGTAATCCTGTTCGATTAACTTGGAGTTTGCTTGCCTCCTGCCCGTGCATTGCTACCAATTCAGGTGCTCATAAATAACTGCAGTCCAGTAACGTGGTCATATGTTTGTGACTGAGAAATAATTCCTCCGGCCCCATCTGTGGCCTCGTGTTCTCCTCGCACCCAGGGGGGCATTTACAGATGTCGTTAATTGGCCGAGAATCCTCGATGCTGTCACACGTTGCCCGAGAGCATTTAGATGAAACACTGTATATACAAACCACGTGGATAAAGAAGATGTGGTCTGTGTATACGATGGAATACTACTTGGCCGCGAGAAAGAATGAAATCCCGCCATTGGCAGCAACGTGGATGGAACTGGAAGGTGTTATGCTGAATGAAATCAGTCAGGGAAGGACGGATATCGTATGTTGTCATTCATATGTGGATCTTGAGGAACTTAAGTCCATGGGGGAAGGGAAGGGGGAAGAATACTTACAAACAGAGAGGGAGGGAGGCAAACCACGAGAGGCTCTTAAATACACGGAACAAACAGGGTGGATGGGGGATGGGGGAGAGGGGAAAGTGGGTGACGGGCATGGAGGAGGGCACCTGTTGGGATGAGCAGTGGCTGTTGCACGGAAGCCAATTTGACCATAAATTATGTTCATAACAAAATAGAGAAAATTGTAGCCATTAAAAAAAAAAATAAATGAAACACTGAAACTGATGTACTTGTCCCCTAAAACTCCAGCCCCTTAAACAGTCCACTCTCTGGGGGTTTGCTTGAAGGAATCCATGTGAGTTTCCTTTGCTCCCAGAGCATGAGTCTCACTAGTTTCTCTCAAGGCCAAGCCGTCTCCTGTTGGCTGAAAACAGTTCTCCCAGGCTGCCCTGGACCGAGATGTATGCGTGCATTAGAGTTCAAAAAAGAGCCTTTCCTCTAGGTGAACCAAGTCGGAAGTGTGCCGTCCACAAAGACAGGGTCAGTACTTGCACGGGGCAAAGTGCTAACGCCCGTCTCGGGTATTTTTCACCCGGGCCAATGGTAGCCTTAAAGTATGCAAGGGTTCTATCAATTACACCCGCCTTCAGGGTGCCCTGAAACTCATCTGCTTTGGAACCGATAAGAACAAACAACAGTGGGGCGCCTGGGTGGCTCAGTCGGTTAAACATCCAACTTCAGCTCGGGTCATGATCTCACGGTTCGTGGGTTTGAGCCCCACCTTGGGCTCTGTGCCGACAACTCATAGGCTGGAGCCTGCTTCGGCTTCTGTGTCTCCCTTTTTCTCTGCCCCTGCCCTATTTGCACGCTGTCTCTCCCTCTCAAGAACAAACATTACAAAAAAAAAAAAAAAGGAAGAAACAACAATGAACTATATCCTGGCGACTACTATGCGTTGGTATGAAAATGGAAAATAAACGTTCCTGGATTCCAATTGCTGTTTCCGTTCCCGAGTATATTTTGAATCAATAAAAGCTGGGTGCATTTTGTATCTGCTGCCTTTTTTGTTGTTGTTGTTGGAGAGACTTGCCAGAGAAACTTACCCAAAAAGGCAATGCTGTGAAAAATTTCCTTGCTATTTGGTAGGTCATGATAAAGGCCACTGGTAGCTCTCTTGTTCTTGATCTGTGCATAATATCATTAGCTGATGGGAAATACGCATTTGGCTTGATAATTCTTGCTGGAAATTTTAAAAGCTCCCATTAAATAGTCCTAATATGTTGTTGCATTAACCCCAAAAGGATCTGAAAATATTGATGGAATACTCACTATAGGGAAGTTAAATAGCCACCATGGTTTTTTCTTCCCACCTAAATGACACCAAGCAGATGGCTGTTGTTTTCACACTGGTCTTGGGGGCCCGTCTTTGTAGCGGTGCTTCCCAGAACGAGCACTGCCATGTACTTACAGGAACCACGTATCCGATGGAAGATGGAACCATGAATGCGATGGAAGTACCCGGGGTGCCTCCCAGAGGAGTTCTCATGGGCTACCTCTGCCTGCGTCACTCTCCCCCTGGAGCTGTGGCCGGTGCCATGGTTCACCTGACTCTAGCTGGAGTCCGTGCAGATAGGAGTCACGATTGATCCTCTGCTTCTCCTTTGGTTCCTGCTTGTTAAATTTTTTTAATGTTTATTTATTTTTGAGAGAAAGAGAGGGAGAGGCAGAGAGAAAGGGAGACACAGAATCCAAAGCAGGCTCCAGGCTCTGAGCTGTCAGCAAAGAGCTGGACGTGGGGCTTGAACCCATGAACCAAGACATCATGACCTGAGCTGAAGCTGGACGCTCAACCGACTGAGCCACCCAGGTGCCCCTTTTTCTCCTGCTTCTATAGCATCTGTCGCAACATTAATCTCACAACATTAAGTGATATCTGCCTACATCAAGAAATGCTAATCAATGGTTTCTGAACAATAAGCATAAATGGGAAAAAAAAAAACAAACCCTAAATTCTACTCAAACCAACTAAGGCTTTAATGTTGCTAATTAAGTTAGTAGAGTAAATTCTAAAGAATAACATTGAAATAATAATTAAAATCAAGTTTTTCTGCCTACAATGAGTCAGAAAAGATTTAAGTATTAATTAAAGTACATATTACTTAAAAATGAAGTTAAATATATCGGAGGAATAATAAGACCAGTCTCACTCTAAAAGTCAGTGTGAATAAATAGACCTACCCCACTCTTGGACTACGAAGAAATATGTGCACACAGAGACATACACATACATTTTTACACATAAAAGCATCAAAACAAACAAGGAAATGCTAAAGATCATAAGAAACTACATGATAAAATAGCCTGGACATCTTGAAAATAAAAACATTAAGAGGATTTGTCAAGCTGGATGTTACACATAGTACAAAGGTGTAACAGTAAAAGCAGTTTGGGGCTGTGCATGGACAGATCAATAGAACCAAGTGGAAAACACAACAACCAATCCAAATACAGCCGGATCTTTTGTTTATGATTAAACTAGCATTTGAATTGAGTGGGTAAAAGATATTTTACATAAATGGTGAAGGGCCACAGAGGCCACTTGGAGAAAATATTACATCGGATTCATAATTCTTTACTCTTTCCACCAAAATTAATTACAAATGGATTTGGCGTTCATGCGGTGAAAAGGTAATGCCTTCCCATGGTTTCTAAACTTGAAAACCCCAGTGAAAATTAAGCATCCTAAAATCGGCTATCTCTGGCTCTGTCCACGTCACTGTCCCCTTCCCTGTAGAGGTGTCCCTGATACCTCCTTTCAGCATTTGTTTATCCAGACGCCAGCCTGTGTGATTATTTGCCTTGTGCGTTTCTTTTGTACGCAAAAGATTGCATTCCAGAGACCTGTTCTGCCCTTTCTTTTGTGCCATAACAGTATATCCCGGGGTCTTTCCACGTCAGTGCTAGAGGGCCTCCTCATTCTTCTTGCAGTTGCAGATTATTCAGTTAGGTAAATAGTTTACTTAACGAGTCCCCTATTGATGGACACTTGGGTTATTTCCAACCTCAACATTTTCCTTCAACAAATTATGCTCCAGTGTTGGATAAATTCCCAGAAGTGGGACTTCCATGTCAAAGGGTAAATGCATTAATAATTTTGATAAGTATTGCCATTTCCCCTCTTTCTCCTACATTTCTAGGAGTTCTTTACGTATTGGGGGGAGATTAAGCTCATTGTCAGGGGCATGAGTTGCAAGCATTTTACTTTTCATTATAGTAAAAGGCTGGGATCATCCCAGACTGTTCATTGCGGACTGGGTTCCCTGGGAAGGACACTCGGATGGAGTTTAGCGTGAGGGATTTTGTGCCCTTGAGGTCAACATGTGTCAGTGGGAGGGAATGGAATCATGAAGAAGCTATGGGTCAGGTAAATGAATGAGACCCTATGTCAGACAACCGGCCGGGGGCCAAAGCCAGGGTGAGAACGCAGATTCCTGCTCTTGCTATAGCAACATTGCAGGCTGCTTCTTCCAAGGAGAGCATCCTGAAGAAGGCCGTGGCTCAAGAGAAGTGATTTCTTCTTTTTTTTGTTTTAATTTTTTTTTTAATGTTTATTGATTTTTGAGACAGAGAGAGACACGGCATGAACGGGGGAGGGGCAGAGAGAGAGGGAGACACAGAATCGGAAGCAGGCTCCAGGCTCCGAGCCGTCAACCCAGAGCCCGACGCGGGGCTCGAACTCACGGACCGCGAGATCGTGACCTGAGCTGAAGTCGGACACTTAACCGACTGAGCCACCCAGGCGCCCCTAGAGAAGTGATTTCTAAAGAAATGAATGAGAGTAAGCAAAGAAAAGCAAAGAAGGAAGTATTCCCTTGGAAAAGGGTATACCCGTGAGTCTGCAGAATTGCAAGTAGTTCTGAATAGTTGAAGGTTGGGTCTAAGAAGTGTCTAGAAATGCAGTGGGAGAGAAAACTGGGGTGACATCAGTTAAGCCCTGGATATATATGAGTCTTGGCATCTTAAACACAGTAGTAGTGATGTGATGTTAGTGGCATTTCTGAAAGATCATTCTTGTACTGTTCATCTTGGTGGCTCATAACAGAGCAGCAGAGGATAGTTTCCAAAGATGGCTACCTCAATATGTCTTTTAAGTCCCATGCTCTTCATGCAAAGTGCTTCTGACACTTTTCTACTGAGCGGTGGTGCTGTGTTCCCTTCCCTTGGGTCTGGATGGACCTTTGTAACAGCTTCAAGCAATAGACACCAAGTGACTTCCAAGGGTTGGTTCCATTGGAACCCAGCTGACCTGTTGTGGGAAGACCAAGCCATGTGCAGAAGGCACATGAAGCTTTCTGGTCAACAGCCTTTCTGAGGTCTCAGCTGCCAGCCGTGTGAGCACACAGACTTCAAAGAACTCCAGACCCCAGTCTTCTAGCTGATGCCAGTGAAGCAGAGATGTGTGATGCCTGCTGAGCCCTGCCCAGTTCTAGATCTGTGAGCAAAATCAATGGTGTCATTGTTTTGAACCACTAAGTTTGGGATGGAGGGAGTGACTTGTTAAGTAGCCATAATCCCTAGAAATATTTAGGCTGATTTCGGTTTCAAGCAAATTAACTAATGTCCCCTCAGGCCAACAGGTTTCTTTATCTTTTGGGTCATGTTCCTTTGAGCCAGTCACTTTTGGAGATGCAGAAGAGTGTTTCGCATAGATCATAAATATTACCGAAAAGAAACGTAGTTTCAAAGGACTTGTCACCATGAAGTTTAATAATTAGGCACCGAGCACACTGTTCGATGCCATTCACGCGATCTGTTCTCCCTCTCCCGGTATTCTTTTCTCCTGGACCCGACCGTGGCACTGAAACTCCTAGTTTGCTGATGACAGAAAAGTATCAGATTTTCCTCTTGCCATACAAGTGTATGCAGTGGTCAAATTCATAGAGCTGTACGCTGAAAAGGGTGAATTTTACTGCATGCAAGTTATATCTTTAATACATATCATAAAGTATATCTTAATAAGCAGATATTCTAGTAATTGCTCCTAGATGTTTGAATCGGGCCTAGCGCCACATCTGCCAGAAAGGTCTTTTGTTTATATCGAACTTCTCCCTTTCCTTCCCTTCTCCATTCCACCACCCCTCCCCCCATTACATCCTCTCTCTCATAACCCCACACTTTCTTAGAGTTTAGTTTTGGGGTAGGCCTGCTAAGGGTGATTCATGCATCCATGCCCAAGTTTTAATTCGACAAATAGGGCTGTGATCAAAGTATTGGTTCTGTACGGTAGAGACTTGGGAACATTTGACAGAACTAAACTTAGTTCTCCGCTGAGACAGCCAAAGCCTGGAGACATCATGCGTGCACTTTCGGTATGCATACGTGAACAGTAGCAAGGAGTTTTCTCCCACTCTGTTTTCTCATTCCTGCGAGGCTAGATGGCTCAAAGGTGTTGGGGCAGGAGTTTACTTGGGTATCATTGGGCTGTCAGAGCCTCCTATCCCTCATTGTTTTTGAGTTGTAAGAATATAGTTAAAATGCTTGTGTTTCTGTACATTTCCTTAACCTTCAAATGTGAATATTACAGTAAATCATAAACCACAATTCAAAAATGCAAACACCTTCTGTGCCCACATTTAGTATATTTAGTCAATTTCTTTTCCATATCCACTCAATGACAGCTGAAGGAATTTCTTTAGGATGACAGATTGTCAGCACATTGACATAGATTGTGTTAGATGTATATTTTTAGTGGGAACGAATGATTTTTCAGTGAGCTTTTCTCAGAAATATAATAATAGGGAGGAGAATTGTTATTCCATGTGTCAAGCCTATAGAATTTTTTTTTCTTGTCGGTTATAACGGTCAACCTAAAGAGTAGTTATTAACAAGTAGTTTACAAAATAAAGAGGAAAATCGTAGCTTGCTAAAAACCATTCTCGCATTTACTAGAATAGACACATGAGTAAATAGGAAAGGAAGTTATCTTTAGAGAAAAAATAATTTTAAAATAGTTTAGAATTGTTTCTCGTTCTTTGTTATATTCCGCTACTTAGATAACATTTGGGAAAAGGGACGGATCAAAACTTGCTACATGGAAAGGGCATTTCTTTACATTTACTTGTGAAATTGAACTAAAATTCGTAGTATAAGAACTATGATCTCTGAATGAGATCCTGATTTCTTATGAATACTTTCCTGGAATCAGAGGCTAAATTGTGCGGTTATGACCTAGTTACTATCTGGAGGTACTGCAGATTGTTCAATCAGAAGGCCGTGTGTTGCTTTCTGCCTCTGAACATTTGGGACCATCCCTTTCCTGTGTATGAGCCCTGGGGAATTGAGATAGGAGAGCGGGATACATGTTAAATCGCTTTTCATGTAAGGAATGCCCACGTTGGTTCCCAGAGGACAAAATTAGGCAAGGACCTAATGGGGAAGAGCTGTTCTCAGACTGGGAGAATAGGCCTGGCTTCCTAAGGGACTGCCTCTCTCTTGAATCTTCAGCATTGGCCCAAAGGGATGTGTTTCTTCATAACTCACTTTGAATGGCCGTTGTACCGCACAACAACATGACCTTCCATAACTTGATTCCTTTTACGCTGGGAAGATTTTCAAGGAGAAATCTTTAAGGACACGGAACCAGGGAGGAGAAAACACCGCACGTTGTTGAAGAAAGTAAATCTTATTACAAAAGAAAGCAGTCTTAATTTTTCTCTGGAAAATAATTAACAGCTGCCAAGGGACCATCAGTCCTTCAACTGCCTACATACAGCTCGGTTTCCTTGGTGTGATCATTAGTGGAGATTTTTCAGGCGAATCCACAAATATCCTGTGGGAAAGGTAAATCTGGTTCTATAGAACTCTAGCCCTGGGGTGGCTGATGTGCACCCCTGAGGTTTCACTTCTCCTTGTACCCGCCCCACACCATCGTGATCCTCGGTGCCTGTCAAAACAGGAAGCCTTTTCCTACTCCCTAATGGAAGGAGGCCCCAGGGCATTATTACCACAACCAGCCACAGGGATAAAAGAGGCCTCGAGTGGTAATATAAATATGGTGATAATAATCAATCCAAAAAGAACACAAAAATAAAACCACTAAAACATACTTGCAAACACAAGGGTCATTCACAGCTTCGCTTCTCACCGTAAAACTGTGCCCCTTGGCCACGTGGGGCCCTTGGTCTTCGCTGGTGTCACATCCTTTGTAGGGTGAAGAGTGGTGTGGTCAGGAAGCATTTTGAAACTTGTTTGCAGTTACTGGGCCGCTGTAAATCTATATTT
Organism: Panthera pardus; assembly: GCF_024362965.1. NCBI lineage: Eukaryota > Metazoa > Chordata > Mammalia > Carnivora > Felidae > Panthera > Panthera pardus. The sequence continues at coordinate 85,583,727 of NW_026526654.1, read as the reverse complement.
AAAACTACGATTACCAAACATGTTTAATAACCAAGAGAAAGCTTTGTTGAGACAGGGACGGTGTTGTGTACCCTAAACTCAGCGATGCAAATATATGAGCGTATAAAACAGACTAGAAGGAAAAACCCAATATATTCATACTTATATTTGAGTCAGTAAATGTACGAATGGTTTTTTTCTGTGTGTTTTATAGATATTTTTAAACAAATGGTATGTTTTTATATGCAGAAAATGTCAATGCGTACATGTGTGAATAGATGCTATAACGATGGGGTTTAGGAAAAAGACAAGTAGAAGTTACAGTTGACATGTGTATTAAAAAACCAAATCAGGGGCGCCTAGGTGGATCAGTCAGGTAAGCATCCGACTCTTGATTTCAGCTCAGGTCATGATCTCGCGGTTTCGTGGGTTCAGACCGCACATCAGGCTGTGCGCTGACAGCGTGGAGACTGCTTGGGATTCTGTCTCCCTCTCTCTCTGCCCTGCCCCCGTGTGCGCACTCATGCTCTCTCCCTCCCTCGAAAATAAATAAATACAATCACCCCAAAATCCCTGGAAACAAAAGTTAGGCCATTGCAACAAAAATCAGGATATGGGCAAAGCATTACTTAGGGAATCTTACATTCTTATGATACTTTTTGCTGCCAATAGTACGTATTCCTTGCAAACAGTTCTCCCTGAAAGGTAAATACCGTTAAGAACTTTTCCAAAGTGGCACTCAGCTTGGCAGGGTTTCACGAACTCTCTCTTGAAGCATCTTATTTTTAAAAAAAATTTTTAACATTTATTTACTATTGAGAGAAAGAGATAGAGCATGAGCAGGGGGGAGGCAAAGAGAGGAGGAGACACTGAATCCGAAGCAGGCTGACGGCTCAGAGCCTGACACGGGGCTCGAACTCACAAACCGCGAGATCATGACCTGAGCCGAAGTCGGCCGCTTAACCGAGGCGCCCCCCCTCTCTTGAAGCGTCTTAGTGCACATTAGGTAGTTCATACCTCTGCATGAGCTGAGTTCTGAACACACCCAAATAATTATCCAAACTTCTATGATGCAGGATAAACAAAACAGCTCTGTGGTAAAATTGAAATCTGTCTCAATCACGAATTTCATCTTTTACTTTTTTGAGTCTGAGGTAGTGTGCTCATCAGAAATGGACATTGTACCCCAGAACAGCTTTGTTCCCACTGCACTCAGAAGGGCTGTATTTTATTGAGTCCTTCTATGTTAATTTGTTCCTTTTTGGTTTAAAAATGTGTACGTAACAAGTTATACTTGAATGATAATTGATCATAGTAATTGGAGTGTCTAAGAGAAGTTTTAGTCCAAATAAAGCTTTGCCTTAACTAACATGAAGGAAACGATTTCCTCAGCAACTATACAGACTATCATGTCAGGTGCATGTGCATTTTTTTTTTTTATTTTTTTTTTTTTTAGGAATTTGATGTAGAGGTTGTCTTATGACTATAGGTTTTATTCAATTTAGGTTCTGTTTTATCTATCTTTAAGTTTTGGAGGGGCCGAGCTAGTTTTATTTGACGGCATGACTTAACGGGTGGAGTTTGCGAGGGCTCTTAGCTGTTGCGATGCTCCTCACAATGGCACGGTCTTGAAGTGTTAGTTTTGTTAGACATTCCGTGCTGAATTCGTAAAAAATTAAAGGTCTTGACACTTAATTACATTCAAAAGGGGAAAACAGTGTCGCATTCGCAGACTGACCCCATTGAAGTCTGAGTGGTTATCGATGGGCACGGTGCCTTGGTAAATCGGTCCCGTGTAGAGACAAATGAGTCGGAGGTGCGTAGATGGTTTACGCAGATTGGATCTGTATCCAGTAATAACAGATGCCTTTTGGTGTCCCACGGTTCATTTTATTTCAAGAATTCTTTAAAACCTGTGCTATTTTCCCGGTCTAATTTTGCCCAGACCAGAACACCCTCAGCATGATGTGCTTTCACCCTTCGGCATCTCCAGTTGACGTACAGTGACTAATGTCTGCCACGTGTCATGTAATGAGCTCCCAGACTGCTCTCAAACCGTGTTTGTTTCATTTGACCCACAAGAAATGGTAGTTATTTTACTGTGAAGATACTTACCACAAAATGATGAGCGATTCACGTAACTCTGAAACTCCCTCAGGGAAACATCTATTATTTGTGGAAAATGTCACCTCATTCTCTAAGAACTTCCTCAGCTTTCTGTGTATGTTTTGGGGCGAGGTGAAGAACACAGCGGGAGGTATCTACACTTGGAGATTCTGTGCACACACGTCAAGCGGTCACAGGCTTCCGTGTAACTTTTGCCCACCTGGCTCACGGAAGGTAAAGGTTTCTTTTTATAGACGCAGTTTTTGTTGTTGTTGTTGTTTTTGATAACTGAGTGTCCAGTCCTTAATAGGGAAAGAGTATTTCAAGCAGTTTTAAATACTTAGAAAATAATATCACATTTCTGTGCATTACCTCGGGACTTGGAAGGGGTATTTTAAAGGCTGGTCTTGAGAAGGAGGAGGCTAGGAGGCATGGCTTCCGACCCAAATTCCAGTTATGTGCCCTCTCTTCCCTTCAGTGTCCTGTTATAAAATGGAACTTAACCAACCTCTCAGGACAGTCGTGGCAGTTCAGTGGTAATAGCAGATGAGCTCCATCCAGAGCCTAAGTGCCTAAATGCACTCCCCTCCTAACCGGTCGTTTTGGAGGATAATTATTCGGGGGTATAACAGAAGTTCATCGCTGGAAAACAGTTTTAAACAAGTCTGCCTCATCGAAGGGCAGGTACGGGGAAACGGGAGCCAGCACGGAGGAATCCGTGTGTGTTGCTCTCGACCGCAAGTATAATCAGAAGGACGCGGGACTTTTTCTCAGAATGGATTTGTAAGGACTCGTTTCGACGCCAGCTCTCCAGTTCGAGAATTCCAACTGCTCTTGCTGGTGGCAGAGGAAGCCGTCTTCGGGCACAAGGGAGCTCTTCAGTGGTCTATCGCCACCCTTGTCCTTTGATCTAGGAAAGCGAAACGGTGACTCTTCTTCCCGAATAAGTCGTTTGGACGTTTCCAACAGAGCATCCGCAACCTCAGGAAAAGGTAATACGTTTCCTAAAGGACGTTAAAAAGGTGCAGTGTTGTCTGATGACTCGATATATTCACTAGTAATTATAGTCACAATAGTAGCTGGCACTTACTGAGCCATTTCATGTGCTATCCACTGCTGCATGTGCTTTCCACGTATTATTTAACACCCACCAACCCCTATTAGACGTTTCCTACTACTGTGTCCATTTTACATGGGGAAACCGAGGGACGCACAGGCTAAGTAACTTGTTCGTGGTCAAACAGCGGCCGAGCCAACGTTTTAAACCAGCCATTCTGATTCTGGAGCACTAACTCGTATCTATACCAAATATTTCTGGATGCAGTGGGAATGAGGACCGGGTATCTGCCCTGACCTGGTGAGGACGAAGCTCGGGTAGGTTGTTGACTAAAGAGAAGGGTAATAAACACAGTTGATAAACCCAGGTACCTGATAACAAGGTCTCAAATTGAATCATAGGCCAGTCCTAAGAAGTCAAACAAGAGATGCACTGGACATTATCACACAGTCACTTGAATCAGGTCTTGGTGTCTAATATAATCTTCTGTCCAGTTATTTTCAAAAACCTGGAATATGGTTTAAGATACAGCTCCTTATTTTGACTTTAGAGGGGTTGTACAGAAGGTTTCTGAACACCTGGAGGCACTCTGTGGATTTTTTCCCCTAAAAACTTATCCCCAGGGAAGAGATTGCTGAGCTGAGGAGCTGGGCGTCTCACAAAGAACGTATCTTAATGCCACGAAATAGTGCCCCAGCTGTCACAATTGTTTGTGCTTTTCCGTCTCTAAGCCGTGCTGTGCCTGCCTCCCCGTCTCCATCTCTGCTGGAAAAATTTCACCTTCATGAAATTGTCAGAAAGCAACAGCAAGAATAACCATAGAGTGTTATGGTTGTGGTTTCTGCAGCCACAGGGGCTCATGATGCTAAGAGTTTTCCATAAAAACCGTAAGTTGCCCAAATCCGTGTTGATCCCGGGCACAAGCAGCAGAAAGCATCTCTAAGGGCCAAGAATTGCTGAGATTTTGACCCTGGGCAAAACTGTTCTTCCATTCAGCCGTGGAACCTAAAGCTGAGCCCTAATCTTGCTTGGTTTTCTGATGTCTGTCTGTGCCAGCACATTGGGCTGTTGTCTCCATAAGATACATATATACGTAAGATACCACCAGGCAGGGAAGAGAATTCTAATTTGTTGGGTGGAGATTTCGCCTCTCTGGTTGCATCTCTGGGCAGTGGGCTACTTTTCTAGGTCCATGTGGAATCTGTGCTCCCTCTTCTGGGTTGGCCGTGGAGCCCAGGGCATCTCTCTCACACACGTCTTCCATGTCTGGTAGGCTGTCCAGACACGCTCACCTAGAACGCGTTCGTGTTCTGAGCCCAATAAAAATCCCCTTGTTTCTCAGTTTCAGGCCAAATTCTTTAACGCTTCAGTACTGCTCCATCATTCTCCCTTAACGGCTAAACACCTAACTCTTTTGGAAGCTCACACGGGTAAACTGTACCCAGTGCTGCTCTTAAAATCTACCTCCCACGTCCCTGTCTGTGGGTGGGACTCCGGCAAAGATAGCAAACAGTTCCAGAACGATCAGAGACGAATTGCTTCTGGATATTCTTCCTTCGCCTTGCCAGAGTACTTGGATCGGCCATCGGGAGATTTTTTAGAAAACGCTTTGAAACTCAATTAAGTAGCCGGACATGAACAAATGTCAAGCTTTGGCCACTTAAATATTCACGGCACTATCCACGTGGTAACCTGCATTAATTACACGTTCATTCTTGGGATAGCAGAACTTGCGAAACTTCTGCCTTGCATTTGAGACACTTCCCGTTATTAAAAATAAGCATACATCATTTGAGAACCTGTCTTCACAAATGTATGCAATGGATAATCGCAGTGAAACGAAACCAGTGACCAACATTCAGTACCTGAGGCACAGTCTCTGTAGTGGCAACTTCCTGGAGACCTCACAGACCAGAAGCTCTGACCTCTATCCTGTTCCTCCGGGAGTAGGCAAAGGTGACGGGAGACAGGGTGACTGACGGTGCTTGAGAACTTTTTCTCAAGTCAGATGGAAAACAGCAGATTGGGAAGGAAAAAGAAGGCACAAACAGAGAGGGAGACAAACCGTAAGAGACTCTTAACTACAGAGAACAAACTGAGGGTTGCTGGAGGGAGGTGGGTGGGGGGATGGGCTAAATGGGGGATGGGCATTAAGGAGGGCACCTGCTGGGATGAGCCCTGGGTGTTATACGTAAGCCATGAATCCCCGGGTTCTACTCCCGAAGCCAAGACTAGCCTGCATGTTAACTCACTTGAACCTAAAAAGAAGGGAAAAGAAAACAACATGAAAGAAAACAGCAGACTGGGAAGCAGTAGAAAATGTTACCCCTGGAATTCTGTGACCCAGCGCGGGCCGGTTGTGATTTTATTTGTCAACTAGAACGCCTGGAGGCTAGGCACTAATTGAGCAATCGGTAAATCTGAAACTCGGCTTGTTTTTAATTTCGTCATAAAAGTGAACGTCTAATCTTCCACAGGGAAATTTTGTCTCCCCCCGGTGTGAGGAAGAAACGTGAAGTTGTGTTTCCCTTTCGTTCCGTGTGTGCTTTCAGTGGTTACTTCTTACCAAGTGTGCGGGCTGTTACAACCATATAGTATGAACTATTATACGACACGATGAAATACATGTGTAGAAAGTCAGGGAGCTGTGTTGCTTTCACGAAGATTAATTTGTATGTTTTGGAAAGACTCACCGGTGAGGGTTTTTGTTTTTTGGGGTTTTTTTTTTTTTTGCTAATTACTAAGACAACTGAAAAAAAATTGGGGAGCTTTGTTTTTTTAAAATCACAGGTTTACACTCCAGTTGCCTCTCAAGTTTTCCCTTTACTTAAGAAGCTCCGAAACTGGGCATCTTGTAATTGAATGCTATCGATAGGTTATAGTATCTCCATGTGATGGACAAAACGGAACCTGAAGCAGGAGAGCCTGTGAAATCAAGTTTCGGTGAAGGCATTTACGTTTCTGTATTCATAGTGAAATATTTATTTACCAGGTTTGACTACTTTTTTTTTGAAGTTTATTTATTTACTTTGAGAGAGAGAGAATCCCAAGCAGACTTTCCATTGTAGCGTGGAGCCCGACACAGGGCTCGAACTCACGAACTGTGAGATCATATTGCCTGAGCCAAAATCAAGAGTCCGATGCTTAAATGACAGAGCCACCCACGAGCCTCTTGACTACTTTTTTAATTAACTGACTTCCCGCAGGTCTCAACTGACTAGAAGATGGGATTGTAACAGATTGCTGAAATGAGCTTTTTAATATAATTGACACGGAACATTGAAATTATACTTTAGTGTCCGGGGTACAAGTAAGTCTACGGCACAGTGATTTAATAGAGGTTCATGCTGTCATTTTAAAGGACATCCTGTACTATACGAATGTGTACGTGTATCCTATAAATGATCTATTTGTGAAGTCTTGGCCCAGATAAGAAGTTTTCTTTAGCTGCAGTCCTGTAATGAGTAATTATGACACAGCTGATGTATATGCCACGTTGCTCTCACGCTTTTGTCTATATGAGCATCTCAACCCGGAATGCCGGTTGCCTCTTATATCTTACTGTTGAAATTCTACCGTCTTTCAGAAACCAGGTCCAATGTGATGCTTTGCCTCAAAAGTCTTCCCCAGATTCTCCGTGGAAAGCTGCGGGAGACTCCTGAAGTGTGTTCGTTGACAGCACGTTGCAGTACTCCCTGCTGGCTTGCTTAGAGATGCTCCCAGTGCTGGGATTGGGGGAATCCTGTTAGCGCCGACGCCCTTGCACCGTGTGTATGTTTGTATACACCTCCACGTCTCCGGGTAGCTCTGAACACGGTCATCGGCACTTTCGCCTGACTTACGTAAGAGCCCGCACACCGAAACGCTGCAGGGCAGCAAGAACTTCCATTTGTGTATCAGGAGAGAGAACAGATCCTTCCCCACAGCAAGCACAAACACACATTTTTGGAGGGGAAGAGAAGCACTGTGCTGACATTCTCTTGGAGAAGTGACTGCCTGTACGTAATAGGGCTCTATATGCTTTGGCGAAATGTTTGTTTAAGCTTAGAGAGCCTTTCAGGTTTTGTTAGGATATTTAAAGGTGCTTGTCTTGTAACCATTTTCAGGGGTGTGTGAGGAATGGTCACTAGTGAGAGCAACATAGAGAAGACTCTTGGTTGGGAAGAAATGTTACTATTTTACAATTTATAATAAAAGTGTGGTATTAGAGATAAGTGCTACCTACTTGGAAAGCTATGAGCCTCGAAGCTACCTGCTCTCTCCAGGGATCAGGGAGCTAATTTTAACCCTGAACTATAAGCTCCACGGGTTTCGGAGTTTAATTTTCTGTGATATTAACCAATCTCGTGTGGTGAGTTTTGTAGCTTTGTTAGTTGTATTGATCTAATAGTGAAATACAAGTGCTTGGGTCTGTATTTGTAGAACTAGTATATGTGACTTGCTTCTCCATTATTATTGGGTCCCAAAAACTGTCAAGAGCTTTCTGTAAACACATTCTAAATCTGAAAGTATCCTTAAAAATGAACTTTTTCCCTTTGAGGCAAAATTCCAGTCGGCTGGCAGTTTTCTTTCCTATGAAGGGGCTCCTTAGGGAGAAATGCTCTGAACGGAACGTGGCCTTACCACCACCCTGCCACGGTCTGGATTTGGTGGCCCTGTTAAATCACTTCCTTCGTGTATAGAAAAATGGATTCCGCAACCTTAAAATTATAGCCCTTACCCAAGAGGACTTCTAACATAAAGAAAAAGCAGAAGCTAGCTGAGGCTTAAGATGTCTATATAAGGAGAAAAATGAGGTGTTAAACAGTTAGACACTGCCATCAGATTTTTCGCATTGATTAATAGTTCTGAATCGTTTGGGCCTTCGGTCCAGAATGTAACAGTTATCCAACCCGTGGACATTAAACATTCAGTTGCCAGCTTCTGAGTTTTTTTTTTTTTTTTTTTGATTGTTAATTTTCAGTTCATGTGTTTTAGGTGCTTGGCTAAGGATTTTGTGAAAATATCTTTTCTTGTTTGAATTCATTTTTCTGCAAATTCCAACTGCTTTAAAGGTGGATGATACAGTTAGCTTATTTTTTTCTTATTTACCCTTATTTAAGGGTAATGAGGCAATTAATATCTTTTATTTGCTCATAAGAAACTGTAATATATATAATTTATTCAAAATCAAGGTTGCTTTTGAAATTTCCACATACTTGGAATCTCAAGCTATGCATGTAGTTACCGTCTTCACAGGTATTCCCTAGTGAAAACCATGCTGGCATTTCAGAAATTAAGTACAAAGTATGTTTATGAAGTGGCACTTAATTTTGCAACCGTGGAAATGTTGTTATCTTGATGAAGGCTACAGCTGTTACAACATTAAGTTCTTTTTTTTTAAAATTTTTTTATGTTTATTTTTGAGAGAGAGAGAGCGAGCAGGGGAAGAGCGGAGAGGGAGACACAGAATCCGAAGCAGGTTCCAGGCTCTGAACTGTCAGCACAGAGCTGATAAATGTTATTGAAAACCAAATAAATTAAATATCTCTGGAAGAAATTGTGTTTATAGGTGGCAGCTAAAGAGCCAAAATTCTGGTAGAAGCTGGACATTAGACATGGTAAACAAAGATGAAAATGGACCCAAGACCTTGATTATCAAGAAATAGTCTAGAGGGGCGCCCGGGTGGCTCAGCCGGTTGAGCGTCCAACTTCAGCTCAGGTCATGATCTTGCGGTTCGTGGGTTCAAGCCCCACGTCGGGCTCTGTGCTGACAGCTCAGAGCCCGGAGCCTGCTTTGGATTCTGTGTCTCCCTCTCTCTCTGCCCCTCCCCTGCTCGCACTTTGTCTCTGTCTCTGAATAAATAAATATTAAGAAGGAGAAGAAGTCCAGAACCTAGAAGGAAAATTCGCAATGAAACAGAAAAATATATAAGGTGGTTTAGTGTGCCTGCCCGGAGAGATTCGGGGTTACAAAGAAACTAGATGGGCAGATTAAAGTTATATCATCTCTACCTCTTTAATAAAGTAAGAGTTCAACCTACCTGACAATTATTTGGTGTCTGAGATATTGGGGTCGACCGGGGCATGGCCAAGATAAAGTTTCGAGGCAGTTACATTTGAAGTCCCCACAGTAAAGTGATCTGAAGGTACTGCATAGAGACATCGTTTTTCGTCCAATAGATCCCATAGACGTTACCAGGCCCAACCGGTTCTTGTTTCCAAGGACAGTGGTGTTAAGAGAACGGTTCTGTAGATGGCCTGAAGTCCCGTGGCCGTTCAGGGGCAGAATCAGGACTATTACGGGAGTCTTCTCTCGGGCAAATTTTGTATTTTCTCCTCCACATCACTGCAGCTGTGCAGATTTTGAGCTGCTCCAATGAGATGTCTGGTAGACCGCTGTAGATTGAAATATAATCACATATCATAAAATTTCCCCCTTGAAAGAGGACATTCGAGGGGTTTTAGTATATTCGTAGACTGGTGCAACTATCACCACTGTATGATTCCAGAGCACTTCTATCACTCCGAAAAGAAACCCCATAGCTCTTAACGGTCCCTAATCACCCCCTAACCCCCTCTCCGGCCACCACCACCACCAAAAGCCTCTGGCAACCTCCAGTCCACTTTCTGTCTCTATGGATTTCTTCGTTCCAGACACGCCGTATACGTGGGAATCATGTAGTACCTTGCCTTTGTGTCTGGCTGCTTTCACATAGCCTAAGGTTTGCAAGGGTTCATCCGTGTTGTAGCACGTATCAATGCTTCGTTTCTTTTTATGGCAAAATAATACTCCATTGTATGGATCTACCACACTTTTTAATCCATTTGTCAGTTGACAGACATTTGGGATGGTTCCACGTTTTATACATTATGCATAATACTGCTATGAACATTTGTACGCAAGTTTTTGAATAGGGCTAAGTTTTCAGTTCTCTTGGTGTTAACCTAGGAATGGAATTGCTGAATCGTATATAAAGTAACTCTATGTTTCGCTTCTCCGGGAAGTGCCAAGTTGTTTTCCAAATTCGCAGCACTGTTTTGCACTCCTACCAGCAGTATACAAGGGCTCCAATTCTCCATACCCTCACCAACACTTACTTCTTCTGGATTATCGCCATCCCGGTGGGTGTGAACTGGTGTCTCATTGTGTTTGGGGTTTGCGTTTTTCTGATGACTAATCATTTGAGCGTGTGCTTGCTTATTGCTCGTCTGTAAGAAACACATGGCTTCTTTGGAGCCATGTCTCCTTAGACCCTTTGCCTGTTTTTCCTTTGCCAGTTGGGTCGCTTGTTTTCTTCTTATTATTATTCTTGAGTCGTAAGGGCTCTCTTTGCATTCTGAATACAAGTCCCTTCTCAGCCGTGTGATTTTTTTTTTAATATTTTGTTTTTCCATTCAGTGAGTTGTCTTTTCATCTCAAGGGTATCCTTTGAAGCAAAGAAGTTTCTAATCTTCCTAGAGTCCAACTTTTTCTCCTTTAGTCTACTATGTTTTTGGTATCCTGTCTAAAAACCGTTACCTAACCCAAGGTCACAAAAATGTACTCCTATGTTTTCTTCTAGATGTTCAGTAGGTTTAGCTTTTAAATTTGGGACTACTGGGGGAACCTGAGTGGCTTAATTGGTTAAGCGTCCGACTTCGGCTCAGGTCATGATCTTGCGGTTCGTGGGTTGGAGCCCCGCATTGGGCTCTGTGCCAACAGCTCGAAGCCTGCTTCGGATTCTGTGTCTCGCTCTCTCTCAGCCCCTCTTCCACTCATGCTCTCTCTCCCTCTCTCTCAAAAATAAACATTAAAAAAAATTTAATTTAGGACTATTGTCCATTTTGAGATGGACAATATGGTGTAGAGTAGGTGTCCAGCTTCATTCTCTTGCATGTAGATATCCAATTGTATCAGCATTATTTATTGAAAAGATTCTCTCCGTCATTGAATTATCTTAATCCCCTTGTTGAGAATCAATTGAACATAAATGAAATGGCTTATTTCTGGACTCTCTATTCTATTGATCTGTATGTGTAAACTAAAAATTCTTTTAAAACAAACAGTGAGACACTTAGTCACATTATTCAATCCATGTAGAAAACAGAGAATAGAAAAGTATCTATAACTTCTCACTGTGTTTTGCCATATTTCCCTTGAGCGAGACTTAGACCATTTAATTCCTCTACAGTTGTTATTCTTACCTTTAAAAAAAACTCTGCTCACACCGCTCATTTCTTTTCCTATGCACTGCAGAAGACAGAGGGAATGGACAAAGCAGCAGGACTCCTAAAATCACTTACACACACACACACACACACACACACACACAGGAAGGGGTAAAGGTTATATTTCCTTTTAATATTTTGTATTTTGCTGTCCCTGTTTCTGCTGTAAGCCACTGATTTACTGGGTGCAGTCCTGAGGCTCAATACCAGCTGTGCACGAGTGGACTTTTATAAATACTTTCATGAGAACTTGAATCACGAGTTACCTTAATTTAAGGGCAAGCAAAGAACATTCTGAACAAAACGTAAACCTTTACTGAACCCAAGTTCAAACTGGTTTCTTTGCTCCCCAAAGACTTTTTGTACCTGAAATATCAATCGAAAGCATATTTCTACTTGAATTTTTTTAAAAAAATCCTTCAGATATCTCTACTTTAACTCCTATGATTTAACTTTTAGAAACCTCCGTGACCTTATAAACAAAGAGATCTCTTGAGAACCGAACTGGGAAACCATATTTTCAGAGAGCGTAGAGATTTTTCCAGAAAGTTGAAAGAGATCTAAGGAATTCAAATCTCAGAAGGAAGGATTGTGTCCTAGGTAAGAGCTACACCCGAAAAACATGTAATATTTCAAAAATTTATGGTTCCAGTGAATATTCACATGCTACATTGTAAATTACCAGATCTTGACAATGACTTGGCTTGCATATGAAATAATATTAGCTTAAAGTTGTTAGACAGTGAAAGATACAGAAAGCCAGACTCTGTAGAGAACCAACAGAAATAGGTGAAGGGGACTAAGAACACTTACCATAATGAGCGCTGAGTGACGCCTAGAATTGTTGAATCACTGTGTTTTACACCTGAAACTAATATAACATGGATGCCAACTATACTGGAATTAAAATGTTGAAAAATTATTCGACAGTGACATACTGCCTTTTAAAATGCGGTTTCCTTTTTAAAATCTTTTTTTTTTTTGTCTTTTTTAAGTCTTTTTGCCTATTTAACTTCCAGTTTGTTAACCGACAATGGGATATTAGTTTCAGGTGTACAATACAGTGACCCAGCACTGCCATGTAATACCCGGTGCCCATCACAAGCGTCCTCCTTCATCCCCATCACCTATTTAAAATCCACAGTTTTGCCCTCTCGAGCCTACCATGTCCACAAGGCTGCTGTCGATTCTTCTCAGAACCTATTCTTGTCCCTCCTCTCCCCTTCCCTTGTGACGCGTCCTCGCAAATGTTCCAAACTGTGTGCGCCACTCTCCCGGTCGCTTGTAAAGCTTCCGTCCAAGTGCTGTCTTTACCGTTATGTGAATAAACTCTCCTTTCTCTCGGAGCTGTTCCCATCTCCTCTTGAAAGGCTGGTTGTTCTCACCTCCGGCTCACAGTGCCCTGCTTATTTTCTTCACGGCCCTGATGGTCGGATTTGTTGGTTTACTTCTGCGTTACCCGTGGCCCCCACCGGTCCACAACGGCCTCAGTGGCAGAGATCTTTCTCTGTTTCCCCCTAAATCTCCAGCACCTGGAGTAGAGCCGAGTACACAGTTGGTGCCCCGTAAATATGTGTCCAATAAATGATCAAACAGTAGTGAGTTACAACCAGAGTCAAGACTCCCGAGAATCTGAGAGGGTGTGTGTATGGTAGAGCCATGTAATTAGTATATTGCAGAGAGCGGGTCGGCTAAACTCATTTCCTGGAGGGAGTCCACTTAATGACATCTCTAGCCATTTGAATGCAGGAGAGGAAAAGGTTGTTTTTGTTTTCTTTGGTTGTGTCTTTCACCGGGCTTTGGACCCTAGAAAAGTAATTGTAACAGCTTGTGTTCAGCTCTTAGCGTCTGAAGCCTTCATTCAGTGTGGCCTGTTGTGGGGAAAGCACTTTCTCTGAATGAGGCGTCCTGTGGTTTCTGAATTTACCCCTGTTTTTCATCTTCTTGCTCATGAAGTTGCACAAGGTTCTGTTTCTTTATATAGCACATTAAACATTGCAGTGTGAATGGAGAGCGCCCACTTCTCAAACCTCAGCTCCAGTGGTCTTTCCTCAAGGGAGCCTTGTTTCACATCCTCAGCAGCCTTTACTGTCTTTGACGGCGTTTGTCACGTTCCAGACGACAAAGTCAAGGTTCCGTCTGTTGGGCCCAGCCCCCCGGTCTAGAGAACTCCATGGGGCCAGAGAACATGTCCGTCTCTCTTAAAACAGCTCTATTTCTAGGCAGCACTCAATAAACTAAGTTGAATCAATTAATCCTTTCCAGCTTTAAAATGCTGATCTCTCTGATTCACGAATCCGTTTTCCAGCAGCAGTCCTATGTGACTTTGTGATATTAAATACATTTCCAGGAAGCTCAAATACAGGGACATGAATGGCTCAGTGAGAGGAACAGGTGTTTCACGCTTGCGGGAGAAGCCAGGTATGACGTTCACTTACAGACTTGCAGGCAGAGGTCATTTGTTTCCTGGGTGGACCATTTGATTTTTTTGAAAACAATTTTTAAAGTGATTGTGGTATATTAATACCATTAAATCATTGATGAATTTTGCCAAGTCTTTGGAAAGTAAATATTAAAGGATCAAATTATGATCAGGCTTACATTTTATTTCATCGTTTTCAGCTTGTCCTATAAATTTTGTGCATGATGTTATAATTAAGGATCTTAAGGGATGAATTAAATAGAGAGTTATACAAAATTTTTGCCACTTGTCTTCCCCAAAAGAAAAATATCTGTAACTATAGTAAAAGACCCTGTCATCTTAATTAAGAGGCAGCTCTTTTCCTGTTTTTTTTTTTCCTGTCTTAATTATATAAGCTGTGCTGACTGGGATGTAATAACATGATTTTAAATTGATAATTCATGTGTAGAAGGCACTTGGCAGTAAAGTACAGAGCAGTATCAGTGGCATAACGTTGGCAGTAGAAAAATATAAATATAATCCAAATGCCAGCATAGAAATAAAGCCAGGACCAGGTAGTCAACGATTTGATAAAATGTTTTGGGAAATGCGGTCAATTACATTAATTTTTACACCAAAATAAAACATGTAGTTTACTTAGAAGTCATAGGACCTGGAAGTGTGTGTGTGTGTGTGTGTGTGTGTGTGTGTGTATCTACATACCATTAAAAATGGTAATCCTTACGTTTACTTACACTTCTAGCCATCATCCCTAAAGAAAACCTTTTTTAGATGTTTCTTCTGGAAGCTATCAGCTTGTCTCCAAGTAACATGCTTGTGCTATGTGTTGATTTCTCGATTTCAGACGTTGCCTTTTGACATCCTGTTCTGGCGGGTGAGGATTTCCCTCCCATATGTTACTGTCTGACCTCCCCTCTTCCTCCCTTCCAATATCGTTATAGCTATCATTTTAATTAATTTGGGGGATCTGTGTGAGCCTCTTTAATAGTACGTAAATAATGTTCACTGTAGAGCCAAAAAATATGATTCTTTTTCCTTTCTTGCTCATGTTTCAGTGTTTCCCATAGTTTCAGAAAGCCTTTCTTTTTTAAAAAAAAATTTTTTTTTAACGTTTATTTATTTTTGAGACAGAGAGAGACAGAGCATGAACGGGGGAGGGTCAGAGAGAGAGGGAGACACAGAATCGGAAACAGGCTCCAGGCTCTGAGTTGTCAGCACAGAGCCCGACGCGGGGCTCGAACTCACGGACCGCGAGATCATGACCTGAGCCGAAGTCGGACACCCAACCGACTGAGCCACCCAGGCGCCCCAGAAAGCCTTTCTTTTTTTATTCAAGTGTGTGTGTGTGTTTGTTTGTTTGTTTGTCTGTTTGTTTAGCGGGGGTGGGCATGTGTGCACAACAGGGGAAGGGCAGAGAGGAAGAATCCCTGGCAGGCTCCACACTCACAGTTCTGAGCCTGATGCAGGGCTTAAACTCATGAACCAAATCGTGAGATCATGACCTGCGCCTAAACAAGAGTCAGACACTTAACCAACTGAGCCACCCAGGCACCCCATCAGAAAGCCTTCCTCTTTGTCTCTTGCTCTAACTGAATTCCACATACTATTAATACTCTCCAGAAGTTCCATTATGTTATGTATTTTCTTGAATCTCCTATCTACTGCTCCCTCCCTTTTTTTTTTTTTTTTTTTTAATGTTTATTTATTTTTGTGAGGGACAGAGAGAGAGAGGAAGCAAGGCAGGGGCAGAGAAAGAGACACAGAATCCAAAGTGGGCTCCAGGTTCTGAGCTGTCAGTGCAGAGCCCGACATGGGGCTCGTCATGAACCATGAGATCATGATCTGACCCAAAGTCGGACACTTGACAGGTTGAGCCACCAAGGCACCCCATCTCCCTCCCTTCTGAAGACCCCTCTCCTCTGGACTGCTTATTCTTTAGGCCTTATTCCTGCTACACAAATTTGTTTCCTGGATTCCTTGTTGTCATTATTCATGACTTCTTCACTCATGTTCCTGAAGCACATATATCAGTAGTTCCTTCAAAAGTGTTACATGGGTAGTATATTTCTGAGACGTTGGATATCTTTATTACGTGATTACATGTGATTGGTAGATGGTCTGGGTATAAAATCCTAGGCTGAAATTCTTTTTTCTTTCAGAATATTCTCTCTCCTTTAGCCTCCTCCTAGCTGGCCAAAGAGAAGCTCGATGCAATTCTGATTTTCAATACTTTGTATTTACACATCAGAGTATTTGTCTTCTCTTTGTTCAGTGTTCTGAAATTTGCAAAGATGTGTGTATGTGTGTGTTAGTGTGGATCTCCTTTCCTTTATGTGCCTTTTCAACCTAGAGACTGGCTTTCTTTAGTGTGGGAAATTTTCTTTTATATATATTTTTGTAACATCCTCCTTTTTATTTTCTGCATTATATCTTTCTATAGCTAAGTCGTGTAAAGAACCTTCTGGATTTTCTCCCAATCTACCTATGTTCTCTATAATTTAACTCTTACTCTCTTGTTCTCTTTGAGATTCCTTGACTTACTTCTAGACCCCCGCTATTGTGATTTGGGGTTTTTTTTTTTTAATGTTTTTCTTTCCTTTTAATTGGCAAGTCCTTTACTTTGTTCTCCCTGCTTTTATAGTAACACTCTGATCTTAGTTTATAGGTGTAATATCTTATTATACCTCCTTGAGGATATAAAATAAAATCCATATAAAGTTTTATTTTTTACCCCATATTAGTTTCTGTTTTATCTGAGTTTCTTTTTTTTTTTGAAAGTTCTTCTTAGATGCTCCAATATGTGGTTTTAGTCTTTCCTCAATTAGATTTTTTATTTCTTATTTACATATTTTAACCTTCACCTAACAATGCAAACATTGAAATACTGAATAGTTAATACATAATAGTCAAAATATCCTTTAATACATTTCAGATTTGAATAAAATTAATGTGTGCTTAAAGTAATTTCGCTGCCTGATAAAAGGTGACAACTTTTCCCATTGTTGATCATATTTACTTTTCCTCTCCTGGAAGAATTTCCAAAAAAAAAATCATGACAGTAATAGCAAACTTCTTAGCACATCTAGATGATGATAATTACTATGTCTGCTTCTTCAAATTCTATTGTGAAAAAGAGATTTACACCATCCAAGTATGAAGAGCACATCATTAATACTATATATGTTCATACACACTTGGATAATAACCAAGAGGACCTTCTCTGGAATGAATTCTGGAATTGTTCCCAGATGTTAATAATTAATTGTGTCGTATATAATGTTCAGGTTAAATTATGTATTATCTTATTTAGTGGAAGTCTAAGATTGACAAGTATCTGTAGCAAGACAGGATATTTTGAGAATTTAACTACTCATAAAACACGTACCATGCAGTAATTAGTGCCTTCAGCAAGTGCTGGTACTCTATTTAGTATTCTGGGTCTTTTGGCAAGATTGAAAAATGTTTCTGCTACTAGTTAAACTGTTACTCTGAAATCATAAATATACACACTTAAAATAGACAAGTTAGCTGTACCAATACCTTAAAATTATACTAAGTAAGCAATATTCTATTCTAAGTATCAATAATGCCAAAACTGGGCAAAGGCAATAGAATGGCCATCATAGTAGCTTGATTGCTATGAATTTATTAAGAAAATATTACTTGTTCCTTTTCAAAATAATAGCCACAAACAAAGAAAAGAGGGAAGAGAAAGGAAAAAATGCTCAAGGATGCTTTTCCACACGAACCTCCAAGTTTAAGTGACCAACATCATTCTGCCTTATCTTAGCAACTTCGTGAGGCCTGGGACTGATGGGTGTTATCCACAGAGAGAAGTGATGCTCCTAACGTTGTCCCCCGTTTTAATTCATTCCTAGCTAAGCCTACTGAAGCAGCTCTCAATGTGGGGCCTCTGAGGGAGGTGCCGCGGCTAAGGGCCAGAAGTTCACGGCTGGGAACACTGCACATCACGGCTGGGACAGAGGGCAGAGTGGGTGGGTGCTTTTACAAAGTATGGCATGACTTTACCTTTTAGCGCATTATGCAGTTTGGCTCTGATGGGACAGACAGGGTTGTTGGGCTGGCGTGACCTCGTCTGTAACCTCCTTCCCCGTGGCCACTCTCCATGGTGGTTCTGGAGGTGGCCGTGTGATCTTGTTCTGGTCTGTCGTGTGTAAGTGGAAGTCTCTGGGTGGGACTTCCAGAAGTGCCTGGCCCGTGAATAAATATTTACTCAGGGTTGAAGTAAATGAAGTATAAACCTTAAGTACCGGTTATGAAATTTAATACAAAGTGCCTTTTCTTTGCTTCTGTCTATCGCCCCTGAGCTGTAGACGTTGCTGTCGTGCCAAAGCCCATCCCCGGATTTCTTGCGTCCTCCTTGCACAGGGTCCCTCACTGGATCACTTCTGTTCCTGTTGATGTGATGGGTGTCTATTTACTAATATAGCAGATGTTTTTCTTATCTAAAACTCTCCCCCGAGCTTCAGCCTCGTACTTTGGATTTCTTCCTGGAGAGCCCACAGGTACTACATATTTCACATGCCCCCAACGTGAGCTCATCTGCTGCCCTCCCATCACCAAGCCTCACATCTAATCATGATCATGGCTGTGACTCCAGTCTCCCTTCAGAAGACTCTCTGAATCACCTGCGGCTGCCACTCCATATTAATCCCCTCAAACAGGACTTCTCAGTGTCTTTCTCTAAGAGTGTTCCCAGCTGTGATTCCTTCCCTTCATGCCTCTCGAGTCTGCCTCCTACACTCTTCTATTAGGTAAACTTCCAGAAAGGCAAGTGGCCTGTGTCACATTCCTGCCGAAATGCAGTTGTCCTGGGCTCCTGGTTGGCCTGAACAAGCACGTGCTAGAGCGGAAAGTCCTCCTGGGAACATATGAAGACCCACCCCCCCCCCCCCCCCAGGAATCCATTGCCAGAGCTCACTTCCAGGGCACGCTCCTGCCCTGCCCCCCTCTCCATAGCCAACATGAAAAGCATACATCTCGCCTCTTCAGAAGCTCACTGTGGGGCATGCTCCATGGTACGAACAGATGTCAGCCACAAACCCAGGAGACTGCATTTATTGAAAAAATAAAACCCCACCTCTTCTACCCCACACAGTGGTCAGCAACACACGGCTCCTGAAGAATTATCCAGAGAGCATCTCAGTAAGAAGCAGAGAAGGCGGCTGTCCCATATTTCATGTAGATGCCATATCCATGACAATGCTCTGTTCCTCCCATTGATCTGTACCGGTGCCTGGAAGCTCAGAAGTGGCATGGTCATCGTGGATATGGATATGAACATGTCTATTTCAAGTGCAAATTGAAGCCAGAATTTTTTTCTGATGTAACCAGTTAGTTAAAAAGTGAAGGTAGGTGTTGGCAGTCAGGTTTCGGTGACTCTGTCCTACACTCAGAGAACCTCGTGCACAGAGAAAGCAATATAAGGTGGCCCTGTGTGGTCAGAGGCAACTGTTTTGTCAAACAATCATGTAACAGCAATAGTGTATTAAAAACGAAAAAGGTTCTTATTTTTCCCCAAAGTTTTATTGTGTCGGGTGAAAAAGGTATATCTAAATGAAACCATAGCAGGGATAACTAGAAGTTACCTGAAAATTCTTGGTATAGCCTTGAGGTATACTTCCTAGAAGTTACGAAAGAATTACTCTGGTGAATAGGTTAACAAAATCCTCTACAAGCCAATGTTTTTTGTTTCTTTGCCTTCGGAAAACTTCAAAAAGGACCTAATCAAGATGTCAGCAGATAGATTATTTCCAATAACATTCGTATTAGAGCACTGTTTTCTTCTTTGGCAAGTGGCTCAGAGATCCAAAGTATTGATGGATATTGCTCTAACAAAACTTTGCATTCTCATTTCCTATGTGAGTTCTATTTCTCGGGACTTAAATCTGTAGAATAGACATGATGCAACGGGAATATTCTTCCACAGCTGCATAAACTAACGGGCTGAGAGGGGACCCAGCTCCATCTCTCTCATTAAAAGATGTATTTCCGACAAAATTTTATTTATTATTTAATGATTATCAAAATGTGTAGTTTTTTATCAATTATATACCGCTAGTAATCGTGATGAAAACTAAATCACGAACTCTTTAGCACTTATAGCTATATAGCCGCAGAAAATTAAAGGAAAATTCATTGTAATTTCTATTCTTGTGCAGTGTGATAGGGTGATCAATATAAGACTTTAAAACAAAAATACATTAAATTTGGGTTAAATCGTATCTGAGTCAAGTGGAATGGAAAACAAGTTCAAGACAACAAGAGTGATGTAAACTTTGTGACTATTAAAAAAGTATTTGTAGATTTCTTAAAGTGGATTGTAATGGGCATCCACTTGTGGTACTTAGAATCCATTGAGTAGGTTAAAAAAGATTACATTTAATGTAAAATGCCAATCTTTACATATGCCAGAAATTATATCCTTTGCAACTACTTGTCCTTGTCATTAGAAAATTTACACGACCTTAAAAATGTATTGAGACCAAAGCAATCTACAGAGTCAATGAAATCTCTATCAAAATCCCAATGACATTTTTTTGCAGAAGTAGGAAAACTCATCCTAAAATTCCTGTGGAATCTAAAGGGACCTCACGTGGCCACAGCGATCTTGAAAAGGGAGGACAAAGTTGGGGGAATCATACTTCCTAATTTCATACCTTGCTGCAAAGCTACAATAATTAAAATAGTGTGGTAGCAGCATAAAGACAGATATATAGAGCAATGGAATAGAGAGCCCAGAAATAAACCCTTACATATATGGCCAAATGATTTTTGACAAGGATGCCAAAACCTTCCAACAAGGGAAGGACCATCTGTTCAACAAATGGTGCAAGGAAAACCACATGCAAAAGAAATTTGGATCCTTACCTTACACCATATAGGTGTAACTCAAAGTGGATCAAAGAGCTAAATATGAGAACTAAAACTATGAAACTCATAGAAGAAAACATAGAAGGAAAACATGACATTGGATTTGGCAGTGATTTCTTAGATGTGGCACCAAAAGCACAGACAACGAAAGAAAATACAGATAAATTGGGCTTCCTCAAAATCAAAATTTTTGTGCATCAAAAGATACTGTTAATAGAGTGAAAAGGCAACCCACAGAATGGGAGAAAATATTTGTAGATCACGTATCTGACAAAGGAGCAATATCTAGTATATATAAAGAACTCCTACAACTCAAGAAGAAAGAAAGAAGAAACAAGAAGAAAACCTAATCCAAAAATTATTAAAGGACTTGAATAGACATTTTTCCAGAGTATATAAATGGCCAAGAAGCACATGAAAAGATGCTCAACATAAGGAAATGCAACTCAGAATCACAATGAGATGCCAATTCACATCCATTAGGATGTCTACTTATTTAAAAAAGAAAGAAAGAAAGAAAGAAAGAAAAAAGAAAAGAAAAGAAAGAGAAGATAGCAAGTGCTGGTGAAGACATAGAGAAATTGAACATTTGTGCCTCACAGGTGGGAAAATAAAAGGGTCCAGCCACTGTGGGAGACAGTATGGAGGAACCTCAAAAATTAAACATAGAACTGCCTTATAATCCAGCAATTCTACCTCTGGAAATATACCCCAAAGAATTGAAAACAAGTACTCAAACAAATATTTGAATACTGGGGTTCATAGGTACGTTATTTACGGCAGCCAAAAAAGGTGGAAGCAACCCAAGTATCCATCAACGGATGAACAGCTAAGCCAAATTCTGCATTTATGTGCAATGAAATAGTACGTGGCCTGAAAAAGGAATGCAATTCTGATCATCGCTACAACGTGTCTTGAAAAAATTACGTTGACAGAGACAAGGCAGACACAAAAGGACAAATGCTGCACGATTCCACTTACGTGAAGTAACGTGAATAGTTACATTTATAGAAACTGAAAGAAGAACAGTTACCAGAGGCAAGAGGGAGGGCAAATAAGCTGTTATTGTTGATGGGAAATTCTAGAGGTAGAAGGTGGTGATGGTTTTACAACAGTGTGAATGTACTTAATACCACTGAATTTTACACTTAAAAATGGTTAAAGTGGTAAATATGAAGTTATGTATATTTTACCACAATAAATAAATAAATATTAAGAGAGTTTTTCAGATTTGCAGCTACACTTAGGCAATAGATGCATAACTGTTCACATATTTGAATAACACCTGTCTAGTGTCCTTCGCAGTCTGAACCCAGCCCTCTCCTCTCACTTCATTTTCTTTGTAGCCACCTGGAAATTCACATCTGCTACAATTATGTACCTGTAAGACCCTTTCTCCCCCCACCGATTTGATTAATGGAATCTGATACTCCCAAGTACCCACCACCTTCCAAAAAAGGTTCTTCCCATAGAGAGAACCCATCTCTGCATCTATTGTGTTCCCAAAGAACTTCTCCATACCTTTGATCCGTGCCAAACCTGTCCTCAACCAGACCGAATTCTTTAAGGGCCAGGATGTTACGTGCTCCGGCTTTGTGACTCCTACGCATAGCACAGAACATAATTTGGAGCAGGATCTTAGTAAATAGTTCGGTAACTGAACTTCTAAAAACATACGTGATTCTTTCCTTATAATTCTCCTCTGAGAGAGAAGGCAGACCTTTTCCCCACTTCCCAGAACAGGAAAATCAGCAAATGCCACACCTCGCTCGAGCTACAGGCGTCAGGTGGCTGATAGGGATGGAGGAAAACATCACAAATCTGCCTTCTTACGACTGGGTCTGTGGAGCCAGGCACTAAATCTTATCGTCAATATGTTAAGAACATTACTTTATTGGCTGTAAAACACATGTTTTTGAATATTTGCCGTAGGTTTTGTCCATAAATGAAATGATCTTCTACATATTTCTGCTACCCCTTCCATAATAAGCCCCCTGCCGCTGTTCCAACGCCATAGTTTGGAAACAACTGTGTCATTAATGAACGATACCAGATCCTAACCAATGACCTCCAGATGAAAGGCTCATTATTTCATTACTGGTCTCCAGAGCTGTTTTGTCCCCTAACACTGTAGTACAGAATTTAGACTGAAGAGTTTAAGCCTTGAACTATATAAAAAAAAAAATGTAAGTAGTCCTTGACATAATTTGGAGTGATTAAATTCTATTGTGCCAAGAATTCCTTATTAAAAATCAATTTAATTGTGCATATACCATCTGGTCGGTATTATGGTCTTTTATGGGAAGGAACCATGATTTTGTATTTACCTGATGTTCTGTTGGATAAGCATGTAATTTTGTAAAAAGGGAGAATGTTGTGGCCCTGGAAAATCAGTAATTAAAGAAACTTTAAAGGTGTTTACTAGACTTCACTTTTGTGATGTTTGAGCTATAAGATTTAATATTTTAGGATTTTAATGGAAAAGAAAATGTTAAAGTAAGAAATGTTTCTGTGCACATCATATGCTACATTTATTTGCATGAATAATTTTTATCATATATTTTTGAAACTCGAGTTCCCTTAAACATAACTTAGATTGTCACATCAGTATTTGTGTTGTCTTTTTATTCAAAGAATTTGGATAATGAATGGTGAGAAGTTTGCCTTTGATTGTCGACTAGCTTGGTTTGAACTATATTAGTAAAAGATTGCCACAGTTTAGCTCACAATGTTGCAGGAAAATGTTTCAAGCCTGAGCGACTGCATTTTGTTATACAAAATTGGGAAGTTTTTTGCCGCCTGTTTTTCAAAAACACTTTACACCCTAATGTAAACAGGATCCTTTAGTTTCCTTACATAGCATTAGAGGCTTAAGATTTGGGTCTTTTCCTTAAGTTTTTGGTCTGCTTATGTGCTTGTGGATGTGAAGCAGTTTGTTCATGTTACAATCTTCAAACGTCAGCGTTGTAAATTTGCAGCCATAAACATTGATTCAATTCTGAATTGCCTTAACTGCGATGTCAAAAAAAAAAAAATCACTTGTGGGGCACCTGGGTGACTCAGTGGGTTGAACGTCTGCCTCTTGATTTAAGCTCAGGTCATGATCCCAGGATCGTGGGATCGAGCCCCACATTGGGCTCCACGCTGAGCAGAGAGCCTTCTTACGATTCTTCATCTCTCTCTGTCTCCCCGGTTTACGCTCTCTCACTCCCTCTCTATTAAAACAAACAAACAACCTTGTTATATAGGGCCTAGTGTTAACAGCTACCTATTTGGTATCAGCCATAACATCTCTAATCTTCCCTGTGCCCTGATTTCCTCGTTTGTGAAACAGGCACAAATGACCATCCTGCAGTGTGTGGTTTTCTTTCCATTTGTTTATTAAAAGAAAATGAAGCTAGGGGATTCAGAAAGTTGCCTGTGCACCCGTAGCAATTAAGTGCTCCAATGAGGATGAAATCTGTTTGGTCAGTTCCATGATCTGTCCTGTACTCCCTCTCAGCGACCTTTCCCCTTTCATGTTAAATGTTAATATTCTGCACGTATTCATTTATTGAGTACCTGCACCGTGCTAGATTCTGAGCATGTAATAACCAGTGGGATCTCTGCAGTTCTCTGGCTTCATACGTCTTATCGACGGGGTGGTAGACAGACAAGAGCGCAACAAAAGCTACAGGACATAACAAGCCAACGGAGAAATGAGCGTGGGACAGTGATAGAGAATGACAAGGTCTTTCCTCCTACGTAATTCTTTAACACTGATTTGTTGGAATAATAATAGAGATGTCTAAAGAAAAATCATTTCCCCTCCTCTGCCTCCGTTGCTGCCCAGGCGTTCAATAGGAGCAGTTTAGCTAGGCTACCTTTCTTTGCGCTCGTACAAACATGCGTAATTGTATGGCGTCTTTCTCGTGGTTTTACCAAAAAATGGATTTTATACCCAGGCTTAGTCAGTAGAGCATGTGACTCTTGATCTCACTGCTGTGATGTCAAGCCCTACGTTGGGTGTGGAGACTACTTAAAAAAAAATTTTTTTTTAACTGGATCCTATACACATTACTTCATAACTTTCTTTTCGTTTATTTGCCTTAAAAAGCCCTTTGAAGTTGTATAAGTGTGTGGTGTTTGCCGCTAACATTGTACCTGTCCAGGACCTACCCAGAGAACATTCTCCAAAGATTTGAGAGCTGAAGCCTTGCCCATTTATTACAGTAGTTGCCATTTAATGCTGACCACTCGATCCCGTAATTCACTGGACTGAAGACACTTGCCGGGAAAGTTTTTGGAGTATCTTGCTGTTACTACTGTTTGTTTGTTTTTTTTTAAGTTTTCTTTATTTTGAGAGAGCAAGGGAGGGGCAGAGAGAGAGGGAGAAAGAGAGAATCCCAAGCTGCTCTGCACTGTCAGCGTGTCGAGCCTGACGTGGGGCTCGAACGCATGAACCGTGAGATCGTGGCCTGAGCCGAAATCAAGAGTCGCTTAACCTAATGAGTTAAGTCGGTTAAGGACTCTTCACCGTTTGAGCCACGTAGGCATCCCCTGTTACTACTGTTGTTGTGGTTGTTATTATCATTATTATTATTATTATTGCCATTATTATTTCTGATAACTCTAGCTCTACACTAGCATCCCTGGTTTTTTTCCCCTTGATTTCCTGTCCACCTACCTACCTGTCTACTGACCCATCTATTTATTTTGCCTTTTCTTTTGTCAATCTATTTCTTTGGCATACATTCCTTCATTTACACGCCCATAGATGTAACATTTCAAAAGATAAGTGCTTTTATAGATTTGCTACATTCACAGCCTAATAAAGACCTTCAGGGGCTTTTCTTCCCTATGCCTTTTGCTTTGTTTTCTTTTTGCTTTCCACTATTAACAACACTGCAAACCAGGCAGTGTTTTTACATACAGGTGCTTTTATTTATGAGAATAAATAGAATTTTTAGGCAAAGTCTATGCTTGTTTTTCTATCTTAATACACATTGCCAGATGAAATTCCAGAAAGATTGTGACACTCTGACTTTTAAACAGGGTATCTTTAATGCCACTTAATCAGCTCAGACCTGATGTGCAGACCGGTAGATGATGATGTCATTGCCACTTCAGCAACAAACCATATGGCTGATTCATTTAATTATTCCCTCTCGGGTACTTTTCCCGTGTCAGTCCTCTACCACGGGTCTTGGAAGAACAGGGTAAACCGAGGAACAGGTCCCCCCCTTTCCCAAGTGAGGCAATCCTCTAAGTATGTCGGCTGTTAGCTGAGAACCTGAGTGCAGCAGGTCCGGCCCGCTGAGATCGTGCAACGCGGCCAGGACCTCTAGACGCGAGTCTGTGCAATTAGCCAAGACGGTTACTGCGTTTTTGGCAGTGAAGCAGCAGTTAAAGCAAAGAAGGATCTTTTTCCAAGAAGGAAAAGCCATTTAATAAGTTTGAGTCAGTTTGCTCGTAACAGCGCTGCATTTGAGGACCAAAAACCCCAGGAGCTTGGCAAGGCACAGTGCTTGGCTGGTGTTCCCACCAACTTACCAAGTCTGAGGCCAGCCAGGCGGAGCCTGGCTCCCTGTGCTTTGCCTGTATTCATTTAGTAACATTCCTAGTTAACAAGAACGTAAAGGCGGAGGAATCTTGCTCCCCATTAATCCAGAAGAGTGAAATGTAGTGGCTCTAAGCAAGCCGTGGTCCAGGGAGCTGTACATGGGAGGGGGGACGGGCCATCTGTTTGCACTGAGGGCTGTGTGTTGAGTGCAGGTAGCTTGGAGCTCGTGGTCCCACCAAAACTGGCATTGATGTTTAGGAACTGGGCGGTGCTTGCTTTTTTTGTACACGAACTTACCATTTGCGTACGGGTGCCCGGCGTGAAAGTCTGATTTTGTGCTGTGTCAGGGAACCACGGTGTACCAGTCTCATGAACGAATGAAACAAAAACTAAGTATGCTTGTATAAATTATTTGAAAGCACAGTGTGTTCTCATACTTTTTCCGTTTCACCTTTGGAACTCTTGCCAAAACGAAATCAGGTTTGAGCCTTTACCACGTAAGAGAACACCCGGCTCGTGGGTTTTGAGATTAGGGGATGGATTTTTGTTTGTTTGTTTCGTTTATTTTGGTTTCACTTTTTTTTTTTTCTCCACCAAATACTTCCAATGAAATAAACAGGTCCAATGGTCTAATGATGGATCATTTGAATGAAGGTTGAAATTGAATTGGAAATGTTGAGAATGAGCTTGTTTATACTTTTCAAAACTGCATCACCACCTGCAACTGATAAAAATTAGTACAAACATAGCAAAAATCTTTAAGGAGACGTGTGGCCAAGCAGTGCCAACTTGGACAGAATCGGAGCCCTGTTTAAAGGGAATATCCCCACATTCAACTAACCAAGGACGTTAGTCTGAAGTAAAGATTACAATTTTTCACATGGTTCAGGATCGCTTGGAACAAAGGTTAATGCCAGGAAAGAGAAGGTCGATTTCTCAGGATTTTTCCCCCTTATTGTATATTTTCTGCAACGTGAGTGTCTTAGTTACACGAAATTCACTCTCAGTCTTTAGGGTAATTCCTCATTAGTGATTTATAAAGTTAGGTTTCTGACATAAGGATCTACATTTGTGAAGTTCTGGGTTCATATCCGGTGCTGCGGTGGCCTCTCGAGAACAGCGCCTGTGGTTCAAGGCCAGGGGAGAGTTCCTCAAAAAGAAGTGAAGCTCTTTTCATCCACACCCCGTCAACACGAATATAAGCATGGCTTCGCATAGTCTGTCACGTATCATTGTTTTGCTTCTAATAAACATCTGTTTACATCGAGATTTCTAAGTTGTATCAGTTTGACCTAATAAATGTATTTTTCATCCAGTAGTGGCGCCGTTGACATTTTGGACCAGGTAATTCTTTGTTGTAGGGAGCCGTCCTGGGCACGGCAGGATATTTAGCCGAATCTTTCACCTCTACCCGCGAGATGCCAATAGAACCCTTACAGAGATTGTCAGTGTCCTTCGAGACAAAAAT
Source organism: Panthera pardus (assembly GCF_024362965.1). NCBI lineage: Eukaryota > Metazoa > Chordata > Mammalia > Carnivora > Felidae > Panthera > Panthera pardus. Next base: position 85,556,069 of record NW_026526654.1, on the reverse strand, counting down.
CAACCCTAGCTGAGAATTACCGCTTGAAATAGTTATGTAAATAAAACATGAACACGTTTTTAAAATGTTGGGACTGGTACAAGAGGTAGGAGACGCCACACCTCCTGTTGAAGAACACTGCTACTACCAGAAGATAATGGATATTAAGTTTCTTATGTGACCTCCAGAAAATTACCGTGTAAAATCTGTGCCGTACCGTCTATTCTGTGCTGTCGTGACCTTTCAGCATATACCTTGATATTTTTCATTTTAATACATCCGTGAGACTTTGGTATTAAAGCACTTACAGTTTTGTATCACTCTTTTTTTAACGTTTTATTTTTGAGAGAGACAGAATGCACACAAGTTACGGGGGGGGGGGGGAGGGGGGGGAGGGCAGAGAGAGACCAGGTTGGAGGTTCCAAAGCGGGCTCTACGCTGACAGCAGTGAACCCAATGTGGGGCTTGAACTCACGAACTGTGAGATCATGACCTGAGCTGAAGTTGGATGCTCAACTGACTGAGCCACCCAGGCACCCCTCACATTACTCTTTCTAATGTCTGCACAGTGTCGCATTGTTACAGATGAACCATAATTCATTTAGCTGTCAGTGCACAATGTAGGTTCTAACTTTTTTATCCTTCCGAATACCACAGTAAACCTGCTTGTATTTTCATGTTGAATACTATGTGATTACAGATATAAGATACAATCCAGAGTATATCCCTAAAAATGGAACCCCTAGATCAGAGGAAAAGTACATTAAATGTATTTATGGACAGTGCTCTCTACGTTAGCATCTGGCTATGAGGGTAGCTATTTCCCCACATTATCAAACTTTGAAATCTTTGCGCATGATATCCCTGTGTTTGTATCATAAAAAGTGAGATTTCCTGTATTTATAAGTTGTTTTTTGTCCACTGTGATCACATTGTATCTGTTCTTTGCCTATTTTCCTAACAGCTTATTGGGCATTTTCTTTCCCATTTGTAGGAACTCTTTATGTATTAAGGAAATTAGTCCTTTGTCTTCATAGATGTTACAAAAATGTTTGAACTAGTTATTCCTTTTCTTTCAAGTTTATTAATATTTTTTCTATAGAAATTAATTGTTTCAAATTTAGCCCTCCTTTTGTACAATTTCTGAGTTTAAGGTCTCCAGAGAGTTTCACATACGAAAGCACTTTTTCCCCCCTGTTTTCTCTTAATTCTTTGAATTTGGTTTTTTATGTTGAAATAGGCCATCCGTAATTAACTTGAGTATACAGAGTGAGAGCAAAATACCGCATAATTTTTTTCTAAATAGTATATCATGCTGTGAACAAAATTACCTCATATTTGGGTGCAAAACACTAAAACTAGATTCGTACTTGGTGCTTGCAAAGAACCAAGGAGAAGCCATGCTGTCAGGATAGCAGGCAAAGACCTACCTGGTCTGTAGGGCTTTGGAAGTCAGGGTTGTGAATTTGTGATTATTCAAATAGTATCTCTTTCACATGTTACTCTGTACACAGCACATATTTTAATTTTTTTTAATCCACCAGGCATTAAAATTTTTTTGTATTATTAATACAATAGACACACTTAGTATTACTTCCGTCATCGCGTTTTCATCCTGTTTTGGGCTCTTAACGTTTCCTTTGTTTCTGTCTTTGCCTAAGATTCTTGTCATGCTTTGTTTTGCTAAGGACGTGTCAGCATTCCCACTGGCCTCTGGTATTGTCTACTGCTGGAGAGGAATGATCCTTCCCCTTGTAGGTTAACTGCTTTTTCCACCAAAATATAATAAGAATTGATCTTTCAAAATTTTAACCCATTAATTGACATATCAGAATGTGGGTAGCTGTTGATCTTTCTTTATCTGTGGTTTTGTTTCCTGGAGACAAATGGTGCTCAGTCTGTTGGCTGAGCAAGGTATTGGAATATTTCAGAATTTTTCTTTCATTATATCTTCGAACATTTTGTTTTCTATCCTACTTGTTCCTTTATGTTTTTTTAAGGTACACCCTTTTGGAGTTTTCCGGTTATCTTTGAGAGATTGTCAGCTCTTACAATGAATGTTAACCTTTTGTGCTTTGACATTTGTTCTCCCAAGCCCTCCCCACCGCCATCCCTAGGTGCGCTGTGGGCACTTTGAGTTCTGGGTGCCTCCCCCTTTATAAAGTGCCTTTAACCTGCAACATTGACTTTGTCTTACTTGTTTCCTCCTTTGATAGCTTATACATCTTACTTTAGCTCTTGTTTCAATGAAAAGTCACATTTTCCGTAGCTCTTTTATGCCTGTCAAGAACATTCAAGATATTCTTCTGCCCTGTGACCTGGTTTTTTCAGTAAAGATTATTTCATATTCATGTCATGTATAATGTATGACATTATATATTTTATATGTATATAGTTATACACAATTATATGTAATATGCGATGTCATACATAACATATACATATTCTTTCATAAACCTATGTTTTCCTTATTATTTTGTGAGCATATCTAGGGGGCAGGGGCTGCAAAATTGTCTCAGAGTGCTTGCTCATCAAAGGTTCTGCCTCACCTACATTGGTCAGCTGTCATTTTGCATCAGTAAGCCCCTCTCTCCCCCCGTCTCTTCTTCTTGGGCGCGTTGGAGGGCGATGTGTCTCACAGTGAATGTCTGCATGTTACGGGTTTTCTGTTGGACGAATTTGCATTTATTTCTTTTCAGGTTCCCTCCATCACTGTCTGCCAAGTTGTCAGCCATTTCTGCTCCCAACTTTACCCTGCCATCCCCCTCGCTTGCTTCTTGGGGGGGAAACGGCATATGTGTGTACATTGTCCTTCAACCTCAGTTTGCTTGCTGTGGTGAATGGGACAAGGGACCTCAGCCGTGACTTGTCCCTGCCTCTAGATTTCTCCCTTGAACGTTTTCTTTTAATGTTTTATTTATTTCTGAGAGCAAGAGAGACAGAGCGTGAGTGGGGGAGGGGCAGAGAGCGAGGGAGACACAGAATCCGAAGCAGGCTCCAGGCTCTGAGCTGTCAGCATAGAGCCTGATGCGGGGCTCGAACCCATGAACTGTGAGATCATGACCTGAGTTGAAGTCGGATGCTTAACCAACCGAGCCACCCAGGTGCCCCTAGATTTCACCCTTTAAATGAGAGTTGGTCAGCGATTTCTTGGATTGTTGCCCTGTTTCCTGGAAAATTTTTTACTCTGTAGGTATATTACTCTGCTGTTGGCAGTCCCCCTTATTTGAGCCTATCTTGTATTATTTCTATGCTGTGTCATGTGTAGTTTTAATAAAGGCTCTCCTATAGTTTCATTGAAAATAGCTGATTCTGGGGTGCCTGGGTGGCTCAATCAGTTAAGCGTCTGACTCTTGATTTCAGCTCAGGTCATGATCTCACAGTTCCTGAGATCAAGACCCGCATCAGGCTCTGTGCTGATAGCACGGAGCCTGCTTGGGATTCTCTCTCTCCCTCTCCCTCTCTCTCTTCCCTTCCCTCCCCAAAATAAATAAGTAAACATTAAAAAAAAAGAAAATAGCCATTTGCTATTTTCAATTACTTTTGCTGTTTCCAGTGATATTAGGAGTGTCAGTGTTTCTTGACAGAGAACAGCCGGGCCTCATGGGGGCCTCTTGGGAGACAGTTGGGTTTAAGAGTGAGTAAGCGTGTGGGAGGACTTTTGAGGGTCCGCAAGGTCAGCAAGCTTATCTCAGGTTTAGGAGGGATCCCTAGTAGTTGTTTGAACTAGGGGATGAGATAATCAAAGCTATGCTTAAGAACACTTCATCTGGCAATTGAATTGAGGTGTATTTCATTCGACCCTGTTGGGACTCGGCGAATCCTTTGTGCTAGCTATCGGATTCTGTACAGTTGTGCAACGTAGGCAACGGTTCCTCTCTCAAGAAGCTGATTTTGAAAAATCAGACTCGGCAAAATTTGCGTAGCAGAGTTGGTCTCAACTCTTATTATCATGAGGTAGCTGTTCTGTGTTGCCCGTGTATTTCTCCCATAGTAATGGATTCAGTCTGTCATGATTTTATACCACTAAGGTGAATTCCGTGATTCCCGTGGGATGCTTTAAAGTCTAGCCCCGGATCACTGGAATCCTGTTGTATCCCATAAATTTAGATGACTTTTGAAACAGCAGCATGTTGTATTCCGTTCTTCCATATTCTCTCCCTTCTAAATCAGGGTTTTGTCCATCCTCGCGATGGCTCACCCCTTTTCTGTTGCACTCTCATTGCTCCATAGCTTCTCCTGGTTATGCCCGTCTGATGGCTCCTTCTCTAACGTATTTTTATCCCCGGGTATTTTGCTCTGCAGTTGTTTTTATGTCAGTCGTGCTTAATCAATTAGAATTATAGTCTACTTGAAGACATAAATAATCGCCTACATTTTATTTATTTATACACCCATGTTAAGAAGATGATTTGAGCATGTTCCTTTTGTATTACTGTGTTTTGACCTTTGCTGAGGTGGTGGACGTTTGATTGAGGAGGGTCGCTATTTTATGAGCTAAGAACGTAAGTGACCAACAGAGGAGTTTTTGTTGTTTTTTTTATTTATGGTTTTTATCTGTTTGAAAGTCCTACAAAGATAAATCGCCTTTATCAAATCAACTCCATGGGGAAAAAGAACACGAACTCTGAGACTCTTCCAGTCAATGAGAAAGCGTTGCCACGAAACATAGTCGATGTAAATGAAATATAAGTTGCATTTCTGTAAAGATGTACATATTACCTCTTAAAATTGATGTATGCGTTAAATATAAATTTTCCTTAAAATACCGGTATCCGTAATATCGGGAACTTGCTTTTTATGGAAGAACGACCGCCACGTCCTGTGGCTCCTTATCCCTCAGCAGCTGTGTCCAGCTGGTGGTCCACATTCCCCCCACTCCTTCTTCAGTGAATGGAAACATTTAGGTCAATATTGATATAAAACTTCTTGAACTTTCTTCTCTTTCAGCTTTGGTTCGCCTTTGTTAATGGATTTTCTGGGCAGATTTTATTTGAACGCTGGTGCATCGGCTTGTACAATGTGGTAAGCATTCCCTGTCTCTATCTGATAGCATGCGAAACTTCAGTGACATTCCTTTACTGTTTACGTCTGGGAAGTGTATCTAAGTCAATCATCTGTATACATAGCGGGCAGCACAAATACATCTTTAGAGCCTTTGTTGCTGCGACACATCCCGCAGAAGCCCAAGCTCTCCACACATGGTTTCAATCATAGCAGATCATTCTTGAATAACCCCATGAAATTATTAACCCATATATCTTGATAATAGACCCTTGTTACCTCCTGACTGAATGCCTGCACAACATTTCCATGTTTTTAGCTCAAGTAAAAATTTCTGAGCTACATCTAAGCCTGTTCCGCTTCGTAATTTTATTTCTGAATTCTTAAACATAGATAATGCATGTAGAGTATGTAACCCGGTGTCCATTCGTCCTTCTTAGAAGAGTATCTGTCCTTGTGGGAGAATGTTGTCTTCCACAGCTAGTGCTGCAGTCGTGAACGCTGACTTCCAGCTCCCATGGTGAATGATAATCAGCTTGTTTGGTATTTTTCATGATTTTAGAGTTCTTTTTTCATTACTTCCCTATAGTGGATTCAAAAGCTAGAAAGAAATAGAAACCATAAGCCAAAATGGCGAAGTATAGCTACTTAGCTGTTTGTTTTTCTGGCAGGAAGAACCAGGGTGCTGTAGCCTGGTGCTCTAGAGACCCCAGTACACAACATTGCGAGTTGCGCTTTCCCACTTCTTTTGGACGCTAACTCTGGCATCGCCTGCCCTGTGGGAGTGTATAGTCAGAAACAGCCATCATAGGAAGCTATAGATGGAACTTACCAGACATACAGTGTACATTGTGGGGCTATAAATATTTATACCTTGTATATACGTTTTTGGCTGGATGTTCTAGTCATCGGCTCACACAATCTTTTTTTTTTTTCTTCTTCTTCTTTTTCAGTAGCAACCATGCTAGGGGCCAGGTATAAAATGCTGCATAAGATAGGTTGCCCCAGCCCTGTGTAGCTTGACGGGATAAGAGGGTCAAATGGGTAGACTAAGCTGCCACTGGGCCTGAGTTCAGATCTGATCTTGGGTTTACACAGTGTTGGTGAGTTAGTCGGTGTGCTGCTAGCTGCTAAGTATGCTGGCACATTTATCGCGAATACGTAGGCTCAAAAGGCAAAGGTGACAGGTGGGGAGAGTGGGGCCGAATCAGTGCCCGTTTCTCACCTGTGCTGGAACAGCTGTTCTAACTCACCTACCACATGGATAGCGGCTCGAGGACCTCCCCTCGGACGGATTGCTAACTTTGCAGGACCTAAAACTGTTTGGGGCAGATGAAAATTAGTCTCTGCTCCATAATGATTTAGTGCTGGAAGGGGCCACATCCATGCCCGCATACGGATTTATAAATAGGAAGCTGAGACCCGTGAGGCTCTGCCTGAGAGCTAAGGACTGGTGTAGTGTCGCCTGGTTGGATGATGCATGGAGGTCAGCCCCCCTTTTGTGTTCAGGCCTGAGAGCTGGATCCTTTACTTAGCTGTGTGCAGCCGTGGACAATTCACACCAATCCAACAAACTTGCGTTGAGGGCCTGCTATGCATAAGATGCTGATAGGCTTGGACAGTGTCGGTCAGAATGCGGTCCTCACACCACTTAACCAGGATTTGTGTGAAGATGCAGACGCCTGAGCCCCATCAGAGCTTCTCAGAGAAGTTTGAACACACTTTTTTAAGGATGGTTGTGCGTATGAAAGGTTACGACCCATGGTGACCTTTGATCCCTAGGGCTGGGGATGTGTTGTGTGCTCTCTGTGTCCCCCAGACTATAGAAAAGAGGATATTGCACTAGAGAAGTAAATTTCAAGGTAAAATGGCCCTGCACGTCTGTCACTAAGACCACAGCACAGGTGTTGGAGGGAGCCACCGTGCAGAGCTGGGACAGTCAAGGATCTGTGAAGTCAGAGGGGTTCTGGCCCCCAGAAGTCAGTCATGCTGGAAGGGCCAAACCTTTTGAGAACATGGAAGTTTGTCCCCATAGAAATTATTTTGGTAAATTTAAAAAAAAAAATTTTTTTTAATGTTTATTTTTGAGAGAGAGAGAGAGAGACAGAGCGCTAGTGGGGGAGGGGCAGAGAGAGAGGGAGACACAGAATCCAAAGCAGGCTCCAGGCTCCCAGCTGTCAGCACAGAGCCTGACACGGGGCTCAAACTCACAAGCCGTGAGACCATGACCTGAGCCAAAGTCGGACGCCCAACCAACTGAGCTACCCAGGCACCCCTGTTCTGGTAATTTTTGTTTGAAATAAATTGAAACTAAGAGAAATAGGGGCGCCTGGGTGGCTCAGTCGGTTAAGCATCCGACTTCAGCTCAGGTCACGATCTCGCGGTCCGTGAGTTCGAGCCCCACGTTGGGCTCTGGGCTGATGGCTCAGAGCCTGGAGCCTGCTTCCGATTCTGTGTCTCCCCCTCTCTCTCTGTCCCTCCCCCATTCATGCTCTGTCTCTGTCTCAAAAATAAATAAACGTTAAAAAAAAAATTAAAAAAAAAAAAGAAACTAAGAGAAATATTGCCAAAAGAGTACAAAGAACTCCTGTATTCACATTCATCGATTATTACCATTTTGCCCTCATTTGCATTGCTCTCTCCTTACGCGTGCATAGGTGCAAACGCCCACCAAGGGCACGCATGCACACACCCACAAGCACGCATGTGCACGCACGCACCCACCCCCACAGGCCCTCATGCATACACACACACCAACACAATTATTTTTGAACCAGTTGAAAATAAGACATCAGGCTCCTTACTGCTTAATGCTTTGGAACACAGTTGCTAAGACCATTCTCTTATATCACCACAGTATAATGATCAAAATCTAAAATTTAGAATGGATATGGTACTATTCTCTGATCCTTATTTGTTCATATTCCAGTTTTACCATTGTTGTTCCAATAATGTCCTAGTTAGCAGTTTTTTCCCACTCCTGCCTCAGTGCACAGAGACCCAGTACAAGGGTCTCTGAGTTTGGGACAGTTTGGGACGTCTGAGACGTTCACTAGTGACCCCTATGTGGGGCTGGATTTCCTCTTTCCATTTTCTCCAAACAGCATTTCTGTCTTACTTTTTCTTCTTCTGTACATGCTCTTTAGATTTGATTCCCCAGGCCAGCTAAAGTAGCGAGTCATGGTTTATCATAGCAGATTAAATAGCATAAAAACTGACCTGAAACTCTTAAATCTCTCCAAATAATGAATGAATGCCATCCATTGGATTCCCATCATATCTATAGTCAAATTTCTACATCATTTTATTTTATAGTGACAAGAACCACCATGATCAGATGGATTTCAGCTAGATTTCATCTCTTATTTTATTGAGGTAACTCTTAATGTGCTTTGAACTGTTTGGAAAATTATCTTATTTAATCTTCTCAAGCCAGCATAATTTGAAGGAAAAAAACTATGGGCCAGCCTCATTTGTAAACAGAAATATAAAAATTCTAAATAAATTGTCGGCAAATAGAGTTCAAGAGTGTATCAAAAGAGTAAAATATTTGACCAAGTAGGATTTATTTCAGGAATACAGGAGGTTCAAAATTTTTAAATCTTTCTAAATATCAACAAAAGAAAAAAGAAAAACATGATCCCATCAGCAGATGCTGAGAAAGTATTTGAGGCAAGTCAGCTGCCATTCCCCAAATAAGGACTCTTAAGTAAAATGGGAAAGAAAAGAAGCCAATTAACTATAATCCAGACTATTTATTAAAAAAAAAAACAGTAGCTATTACCATAAATGGTAAAATTCTTAAACTATTTCATTTTAAATAAGAAATTAGTCAGGGATGCCTGAAATCACTATATAATTCAGCACTGGTTTTGGAATTTTCAGCAATTGCCAAGAAAATTTAAAAACTATTACTAGAAAAAAAATGACTTCTGTGCTTATACAAATATGCACACAAAAAGTGGCCTTTTAAATGTGTTCACATATGGCTGTATATCTATAAAACCCCAAACATATCAATAAATCCTAGAATTATAAGAGAATTCATAAGGTGACTAGATCCATAACCAATAACTTCTTTCTATCCTAACAATCGATAGCTTTTTTAACTCTAGCAAGGAGACTTAGAAATGCAAAGGAGTAGTAATTCCTTTCATATACATTGTATAGGAGTAATTTTTATGGTACCAAATAGAAAAAGAAATCCAAAACCTTACTGAAGTATACAAAATAGAGGAGAACAGCTAGCAAGGGATATTATTCTCTTGTATGAGAAGACAGTATCATAAAAAAAAAAAACAAACTCCTCTAAATTGATATATAAATACGTGTATTCCAAATAGAATCCCAGTGATTGGGGCGGGGGGGGGGGGGGGGAGTTGCTCAAAATGATATCGAAGTATAAGTGAAATTAACAAGTACTTGAGAACAAATATGCAGAGTACAAAAAAAGAATCACAAGGGTCAACTTCTTGTCACTAAACATCAGACAGTATTGGCTCAGTTGGTTGAGTGACCGACTTTGGCTCAGGTCATGATCTCACGGCTCCTGAGTTCAAGCCCCGCATCAGGCTCTGTACTGACAGCTCAGAGCCTGGAGCCTGCTTCGGATTCTGTGTCTCCCTCTCTCTCTGCCCCTCCCCCTCTCACTCTCTGTCTCTCTGTCTCTGTCTCTCTCAAAGAATAAATAAACATTAAAAAAAAATTTTTTTTTAAACTTCAGACAATACTATAAACCTGTTGTAACCAAATCAATATGATCCTTACATGAAACTGCACCAATAAGTTAGAGAATCCAGAAGAAAATTCCAGTTTGGGATTCCAGATCTACAATATGTGAGAATTAAATAAACGTCAAAGGTGCTATTTTAGGAAGAGTTTGGATTAATTGTGTTCTGACAACTGGCTCTTTATTTGGAAAAAATAAAATAAAATTGGATGCCTATCTTATACCACATAGATAAATAAATTCCAGATACGTTAAGACTTACATGTGGAAAGTGAAACTGTAAGATTCCTGCACGAAATTCCTAAAAACTTTGATAACAATAATTGGGCACTCAAAGCTCTTCTTGACCATAGAAAACTTAGGCGCTTTTGTATGACAAGAGAAACCATAAAGAAAGCCAGGAGACAGAGTGCATCCGGATTAAAGACAGAGTTGGTATCTGCTATACTCTTAAAAAGTGGATAAACCACAAGTAGAAAATGGACAAAGGGCCTGACTAGACCGTTCACAGAATTGCAAACCCAGATGTCCAACAAATATATAAAAACACGCTGACACGTGTTGGTAGTCAGGGAAATGTAAGTTTTCTTTTAGGTAAGAATTAATATCTTTAAGTTTTTAGCCTGGAGGATATTAAATGTAACACCCAGTGCTGCTGGGGAAGCAGGGACAAGATTACTGTTGTCCTTCATGAAGGGAAAGGTAAATGATTGGAAACTTTTTTGGAAACCACTGAGCAAACATCTTTTAAAATTTAACATGTATCTTTTTACCCTGCAACCCTATTTCTGGGAATCCTTCCCACAGAAATAAAAGATAAAGGTATCTTTGTTATGATACATTATGGACGTTTATTACGTAATGTGTGCGGAAACAAAGGAATACCTATCTGTAGGCGAATGGCTGAAAAAATACGGAGCCTCCGTATTATGAATCACTGTGTGGGGCGGACAAATACTGCTTTAGTGTCAAACCCAGGGGACATGTGAAGCATCCCACAATGTATTGTTTTGCGAGAAAAATACGAAGAAAAATTTGTTTCTATAAAACAGAGAATGGGGGCGCCTGGGTGGCTCCCTCGGTTAAGCGTCCGACTTCGTCTCAGGTCATGATCTCACAGTTTGTGAGCTGGAGCCTTGCATCAAGCCCTGTGCTGACAGCTCAGAGCCTGGAGCCTGCTTCAGATTCTGTGTCTCCCTCTCTCTCTGCCCCTCCCCTGCTCATGCGCGCGCGCTCTCGCTCTCTCTCTCTCTCTCTCTCTCTCTCTCAAAAATAAGTAAACATTAAAAAGAATTTAAAAAACAAGGACAACAAAGAATGATCTATGTGTGTGGTGTGTTAAAGCAGGGGGAGAATATGATAGATCCTACTGGGGGTTGGCCACTGGTGAAGGGGGGACGATGTGAAGTGGGTAGAAAGTCCCGTAAAAAAGGAAAAGAAGCACTACGGATGGTGACGTGAAGCACGCGTGAAAGCACATATAAGGGGAACAACGAGGGTGGGTGGACGTACAGCTGTGCACGGGTTCTGAGATGTTGGCTGGGAGCACCTCCCTTAAACAGATAACTTGTATTATTGTGAGAGGGCCGAGTGCCAGCCCTCTCGATCCTCTTATCCTTGAAATCTGGGGGAGGTTGACATCCCCAGGGCCGTTTTCCTTTCTGCTCCAGGGTGAACGAGGATCATGGGAGTTTTGTGGGCCTTATTCCACCACATCTCTGATTGTTTTAGCCTAATAGATTTGGAAAAGGCCTATTTATCTGGACTCGGGCTCCCGGTAGCTGGTGACACAGAGCTCTCAGAGACACGCATCCAGTTCCCACGGGCTTGAGAGTTTGCTGGGTTTGTGGGCAGGGATTTGCTCGGTGCTGATGCCGAGCAGTGAGTGACCCGGCCTGTGACCTCTTCCCAGAACCACGTAAGAGAATGACCTTACTTTCCGGGCTGAAATGGCATGCTGAGTCCCAATTTCTTCTTTAGGATCTGGCCTTCTCTTTCCCAGACTCAGTCAGGAGCGTGCCAGTCCCCTGTAGATTACAGGTAAAGGTCGTGGTCTCAGCAGGCACCAGGAGACTCGTTGTCGTGGCAGGTTGCTCTGTCTCCTTCCCAGCCTCGTCTTGTGCCACGTCCTCAGCCAGCCACCGTGCCGGAAGTCTTAGGAGTCCTCACCCCACCCCCGAACGTGCCACCTGTGTTCCTACCTGAAGCTTTGCGAGGGGTGCTCGTTTCACGGGAGTGTTCCCTTCTGCGCCCCTCTCCCCGGCCTCCCTCTTCATCCCGCCAAATCCCGTAGGTCCAGTACCTTACAGGTCAGGCACTCTTTGGTCCCAGAACCCTTTCCTGACTTTCCCTTCTCCTTCCCCATCGTCTCCCCCATGAGTAGTTTCGCAGAGCACCGACTCGTAGGTGTTTATTTATACGCGGGCTGCCTGCCGCCCGTCTCCAGCCCTGCAGTAGACAGAGCTCCTGCGGGTCAGGGACCTGCTTCTTTTCCTCCGCCTTCTATACATATTCCTGGTGCTTATCACGGCGTCTGGCCCATAATTCATTCCCAAGAAATGTCTGTCAGATGAATAAATGGGTGAAGTACCTCGTGCTTCCTGAAATTTGAGTATAAAATCAGGATGGGAAGTTGTAAAATCGCGCCTCGGCGACGCTAACAGGAAGGCGCAGCACCCCACAAAGCCACCGAAACCACCGCTCGCTTGACAAAGGAAGGTAGCTGTTAATTGAACGTGGTTTCTTAGCTAATCAGATATTTATGGTGTTGCGTTTCGCGTCCAGTGCATTCGTTTTATGCTGATGGAGTAACAAGTAAAAACGGTCTCTCGTGTATTCTCTTTGTTTGGAGGGTGCCTGGGGAGCTGTGAATCACTGAGGCTCAGGTCTGGACTTGACTGAAAATTAAGTCATCGTTCCGTGGAAGCGAAACACTCGGGAAGGCCTCTTTTAATGGCTCGTTGTTCTCCACACAGATTTTCACAGCGTTGCCACCCTTCACTCTGGGAATCTTCGAGAGGTCTTGCACCCAGGAGAGCATGCTCAGGTTCCCACAGCTCTACAAGATCACCCAGAACGCGGAAGGCTTCAACACAAAGGTAAATGACGCTCGCCCACAGTCGTCGCCTCAGAAGCGCGTAAGCGGCGTGCTTCGTCTTCCGGCTCTGGTTACCTGCCTGAGAGGTCAGAGAGAACGTTTGAGAAGAGTTGAGGCCCCAGCCCTCTCCAAAGTATAGCCAGCCGGTGAATTCCAGATGCCGAGTCGGAAAGGAAGCTTCCGCGTTGCACGTTCAGTTCCTGTTTGTCGACTCCTTTGCTCTTGTCCCCGTGTGCCTTTGATTGCACCTGAGTAGAGGTGTCCTATAGGTTCAGCCCATGGGGTCCTGGGGCCCAGCAGACATTTAATAAAACCCGTTGGGGATGCGGTAATTCTCTATGTCTACTTAGTTTTTTGGGCCATTGTAGTCTACCTGCAATTGGTCTGGCCAGTGGCGCCCATGGCCCTGGGTCCTGTGGGATCAGCCGTCAGAGACTCCCCTTCCCTTCATAAAGCCCCACGATGAGGCCAGTGGGGAGCTTCCCTAACAGACTTCTCGCCACCTGTGGCTTGGTTTTTCAGTTACAAGAAAAGGTTTCTTTAGTCAGTGAGTAAAATTGGCCAGATGTCAACACGGGAATCAAGGCATTGGTGGGTATTTCTTTTTCAGCCTGGAGAATCAACCAGAAGAGAGAAGGCACCTAGACCTAAAAGATGCCTAAAAGGCATCTAGACCCAAGCAGCCCTGCAGAGGGCCGAGCGGAAGCTGGGTTAGGCTAGGGGTTGCCGGGATTCTGCCATCAAGCCTGGCAAGGGGGACCTCCCAGGGTCTGCCAGTCACAGCTAAGCGGCAGGGTGGTTGAGTCTCACTGGCCAGAAGGGAAGACCTGTGCCTGGTTTGGTGCAGGATGCCTCCTTTGCCATGTTTCTGTCTCAGATTTTTGTGCAGGAGGGGGTTAGGGGGTTGAAACAGAGGTTCATTTTAACATTTTAACAGAGGTCAGTTAAAACACAGGGCGCTGGTTGTGTGCATGATCTGCTTGGGTAGCCACCGGGGCCTTGGTAAGGGTGACAGAGGGTGAGACTTATTTGCGGACACCTTGAAGATTTTTTTTTTTTCTTTTGAGGGGATAGGTGAGGCGGTCAGGGAAAAGGCAGGAAAAAAATGAACTTTTCAAATGGGAAAATCCCATTGTCTTATCATTTTTTTTCATTATTGTCTGTCTCCCCACCACTACTTAGGATCAAACTGTAGGACAGTCCCCGGAACAATCTGTAGATGTTTGAATAAACTCAAGCTGGTGTCAGTATGGTAGTTCGGTCATCTGAGTAGTTAAAGAGATCCTCGAAATGCATTTATGAAACTCTGGTTTGGAAGAAACTAAACTTTGCGTTCTCTTGTTTGACCTTTCAAGTGTTAAAGAGTTTTAAACGTGGATGATATTAACCAAACTCCTAGAAGTGAGCAAGTTGGGCGGGAGGGATTTCAAAAAGCAAAACAAAACAGCGAGAGCGTGGTGTAGGAATCCACGTTTAAGGCGTTTTCAGCGTTTTCAAAACATTTCTGTCTCTTGTTAACAATTTTGACCTAATACCCTTCTCTTTCTAGATGATTGTACAATTGTGTTGTCTTTTTTATGATTATTTAAAAAAAGGATTGTAATTCATTTTTTTGGATGTGGACCGATTGTATATCGCTCTATGTATATGGCCATATACATTCAGGTCTTTGTAGTAAGGTGATATTATCTGGAGATCGTCCAGTCATTTGTACGTAAAAATGAGGAAATAGGTATTTTTTTTTTTAACTTCAAGAATAATACCGTGCTTCTGCAGCGACGCAGCACCCTGCCAGTATCCTTCACAATGAGCAGTCTGTTGAGTTGCACAGAGGTCAAGAGTTGTGGGCAGCTCCTGACTCCCTTGGTTTGTTTTCCCTTAGGTTTTCTGGGGTCACTGCATCAACGCCTTGGTCCACTCCCTCATCCTCTTCTGGTTTCCCATGAAGGCACTGGAGCATGGTAACGGCTTCATGACCTCAACTGTCAGCAAGTAGCTCTGCGGTCCCCCTGGTGCCAGTTGTTCACGATTTCCACCCCCCCCCCCCCGGTTCTGCAGACCTAGAGATCACAAGAACACATTTTCGAAGAAAAACATACCTAAAATCTAATGAGAGCGAGGGCTCAGGTTTATAGCTTGTAGGTTTCATCCATTCTGGCTCCGAGAGCCCGTTTTCTTTCCAGTTGCCTGGAGAGTTTAAATGCTAGGAATTCTAAACTTTCTTTTTAATAACCGTTTGAGGCGAGGATCTCGAAGCAAAGCACGGCACTGTAATGAAACATCGATGCCTCCCGTCCGCGAGTTTGACATTTTCGGTTAATTACTTGGGCTTTCGTTTTCCACCCTCACGGACCTATATGCAGAGTAACTCAAATCTCGTGAGAGCCTAACCTCACACCCCATTTCCTGAAAGAGTTGCCTTTCCTTGACATACACGTTTCAAGCAAACTGTTAAGGTTTGAGGACTGATTCTCTCGACTGGGTTTAGTCCTCCCTCCAGCTGGATGAGGGCATGTGAGAAATGCAGCTGACTCAATATATCCAAAATGTTTCCTCCTAAGGAGAGACACATCTTTTAGTCCCAGAAAAGGAAAATGTATCATGAGAATGCTTCTCTTTCATCCCTCTCAAATAGTAATAATCCCCCGGGGAAAAATTACTCCGAATGTTGACTAGACAAGGCCTTTTATTGTTCAGAGAACCAAAGAATATGAAGCCTACAAGCCTCTTTGTTTCTGTGTCAATGTGTTTTGTGCTTCAAACAGAAATGATTCATCCTCGCTGATAGTCTTCAGCCTATTAAATACTGACAGTTGGAGAATATGCATGCACAGCCAATTTATTATACCCTGTGACCTGTTCTCTGAGTCTCATCAGACCTCCTTGTCCTGGAAGGGTCCCTAAGTCTCCAGATCAGAAAATAAAATGTCCTGCTTCTAGACCCACCCCCACAAGGGACATTCTAGCAGAATCGTGTCCTTTTAACTCTAAAGCTTTCCTGTGATTCATTTTTACTCAGAGTAGATCTTCACATATTTTGAATGAGCAGGGGTTCCAAAGAGTGCTGAGTGTGGTTTGTTGTAGAAGCCCTGCCAATTTGGTGATAGAAGCAGCCATCACTGTGTCAGGACGGACTGGCAATGGGAAGCAATGGGAACAATTTGGGGGGGGGGGCACCTGGGTGGCTCAGTTGGTCAAGCATCCGACCCTTGATTTGGGCTCAGGTCATGACCTTGCGGTTTGTGAGATCGAGCCCCACATCAGGCTCTGAACGGACAGCATGGGGCCTACTTGGGATTCCCTTTCTCCCTCCCTCCCTCTGCCCCTCCTCTCTCTCTCTCTCTCTCAAAATAGTAAAAACAAACAAGCAAACAATTGTGGCAGTTGTCCCCTTGGCCCACACGCAGGGAGACACAGGGAATGGTGTGGACTGAGCACAATGGCTATCTCTAGGCCCCTTCCCCTTCTTATCGAGACGTTGCACTCTGGTCCTAACTCCAAAGTGCTTGCCTTGGGACTCTCAGAAGATTTGTAAGATGGTCATTTGCTTGTCTGCTTCCAAAAGAACTAACGTGGCCCATTCTGCGGTAGGGGCAGGGGTTTTCCAATCCTAGAGTTATGATTATGTGCTTCGAGCTTGTGGCTTGTGGTTTGTGGCAGAATTGTTACAGTCAAGCTATAGTCCATTATGTAGATCTATTCGTTCACCTCACGCAGCCTGTGTTGAAAAGCAGACAGACTCCCGAAAACTTACTTTACCTGAGAGATAACACCACATGAATTTCAGGTTCGTTTCTGCCACCCTGTCTGCTTCCCTCAAATTTGGCAATTTGCCTAACAGCCAGCCAATAACATGAGTTTTTCCAGTTTGCGTTATCATCACCAATGCCATTATTTCATTGTGTTCAGTAAGCCCGCAGCATGGGGTTTTCTTTTCATTGTGTTGTAAACATTAACCTATTGAGTGAACCTGTGTAAGACAAAATAAATTGCAAATATTAAGTATGTTTGGCAGAGAATTGTAGGAGACCATTGGAGTTCTTGTTCATTAGTTGACTTCCTGTAACAAATGAATATTTTAGAATGAATTTCTTAATTCTCACGATTAATGGGTAGCAAAAATGGTTGTATACTGCTGCTCTTTAACCTCATTCCCGTGATGCTGATGTCCACTGCTGCTCTTTAACCTCATTCCCGTGATGCTGACGTCCAAGGCACCGTGGTGGTTGATGAGGGTGACAGGTAAATAAATCAACGTGGGTCTTACCATCACAGAGTTTGTAGTCTGATAAGGGAGACTGGATTCACACGTGGAAGCTTCTAGTACAAAGTAGAATATTATTGCCTCAAGTAAAATACGCCTGGCGAGCTATGGGATTTTGGAGGGCTGAGAGAGAAATGCCTTTCATTTGGAATTGCTGTTAGAGAGGACATTTAGGTTTAGCCTGAAAGTCCAAGCAGGATCGAGACATGTAGGCATGGAAGGAGGAGCCGGATACAGTGGGGAATTTCAGGGCTGATGTGGAAAGCTTCGAGGAGCTGATCCCTTCAAGGGTAGAAGACCGGAAAAGGTTTGAGAAGGTGGGTGAAAGCCGGACGGCACAGGGCTTTGCATGCGAGGTGAAGAAGTTGGGACTAAAGATGTTAAGTGAAGAGTCACGTAGCATTTAGATCAAGGAGAGTATTATGATCAGAGCAATCTGGGGTGGGGGGGGGCCAAACGTGTGATGTCAGATAAGGTGAGTGGTAGAAGGAAAACCATTTGTGTCTCCAGGCATCGCAGGGAGCGTTTCAGCAGAGTTAAACCCAGGAAATGGGAATGTGTTTAAGGAGGAGGGAGCATGTGTTGAGAACTTCTGTATTCAGAACCGTGGCGTCTCTCTGACGTGCCCTGACCCCGAGAGTGCGCAGATATAGATTCCGCCTCTCTTACCCTCTGGCGGCTTGCGGAAGGTGGGAGCCGATGACCAGCAAGCACGGATGGAACTACTGAATGGCCAGAGTGCTGAGTGCTACGGGGACACAGCCTAGTCTAGTGGGTCGAGGAAAAGGCTTCTCCAAAGAAATGACATGTATGTTTTTGAAAGTTGAGGAGGGGGTGGCCAAGTGGGGCAGGGGAGGTGTGGGGGAAGGTGGGGAGAAGGAGCATCCCTGGCCCAACCAGGCAAGCACGCGAGCACCCGCACAGGCCGTGGACAGTATTTACCGGTGTGGGAGCCGGGGAGGGGGCGGGGACCCGGACTGCAGACTTTGTTCAGCCTCCGATGAGCATTTCAGGATGCTGGACAGTGAATGTCAGTAACCTCCCCTCCTTGTCTCCCAATCCTAATGCAACGATAATAAACCGAAGCACGTCTTCACGTATTTCCAATGTTCCCTCCGGGGTCAGCAACAGCACCCACGGTCGAGACAGCTACAGCACAGAGGCGGCGGGAGTGGCTGGAAAGGAGGGCAGAGAGGTTAGGTGAGGGTCGCGTCACGAAAACCTGGGTGGGCACTTTTCTCGGGGAGGGGTTGGAGGTGAGAAAACTGCTGTGCAGAAAAACACATGAGGGTTGGCAGGAAGATGAGGGTTTTCTTTGGGCGTGGGTGCGGGTAGGGAGAGGAGAGTCAGTGGTGGAGATTCAGAAAGGTGGCAAGTTTGAGAAGATAGGGACTCTTGCTGGGATTACTGGTGCGTGCTGATTGACAGTCTCAGATAGAAATGAGTTCTCATGACACTTTGAATTTCCGCTTAGAGCAATGTTATCACCCAACCCCCAAAGACACCTGATCTGAGACAAATTAAGGCACTTCCAAGGCAGGGAGGGTCCTGATCTGACAGAGGAGTCCCTCCTTCACCCCCAGGTCCTGCCTGAAGCTGTTCCTTGGACTCCTCCCCACACCCGGGGCCTTAAAGGAGTTTTGCCTGACAGGCTAAGGTCCCTAGAGTATTTCATTCCTGTCATCGACGCACGCTTCGTGGATTATGTCCCAAAGACAGTGGATTTTACTAGGGAGTTCTCTGTCCACCATCCGTGAAGAGAGGCACAGGTACATACCAGCGTTGTTCACTCTGGGCACGTGGTTGTTGGGAAGGAGTATTTTTGAGAAGGTGTGAGCACGCCATTCATTCCTTAGAAAGGTTCCAGGAATCTTGCTTTGCTTATGTCTGCGTGGTTTTGGATAGACCTTTCAAAGCACTCCTTTGCTGATGGAGTTTGTGACGACTCCTTTCAAGTTTCAAAATAAAATTTTCCACTCGGGCAATTCAGCAAATCAGATTTCTCCCGACCATCACAGCCTTACGCTCAGGCCCGTGGCCCATCTGCAGCTCCCACGCTTTGACGTGAAAAGCGATTCTAGGTTAAAAGCAGAGATGTCACCTTTGCAGGGACTGAAATGCATCAAGACCCTTGATGTCAGGCCACACTCAGGTTTTCCATTGGTGGATCCAGTCTGCATATTTGAGCAATCCTCCTTGAAGTGGAATGTGGCGATTGGCAAAAGAAAGCAAAATCAGGTTTGACTTACCAAAAGGAAATTTTCAGATTTTTCTTGATGAAATTTAAGAGGGGGGAGGGTGTGACGAGAAAAGAGAATACACTTACCAGCCGAGAAAAATTCCTGAAACGTTTCTCAATTCTTCACAGTCTACACCCTGGAAATCACTCCCACCCCTTTTCAGAAGGAAAAGTACCACAGGGATACTTATTCCTCTGGCATCATTAAGCAGCAAGGTCTTTTAAGATTTCTGGAAAAGGCTATTTTCTACTTTTTAATCAACGTGCTGCTGGAAGATCAGTTTTACAAACTGTGCACACGTATAACATGAAACGTGACATACTTCTCTGCCTGTGGCATCACTGGGCCGTTTTCGCTTGAACTATTTACGATCTACGCCCAGTACTGCAAAGTTGGCTCTGTCACGTAAATCCTAATGACTTGCCTTGCTTCCCCTTAAGCTGAGTGTGGGCAAGGCTGCCCTTGTTCTCTGGGCTTGCAAGTTCTTAAACTCAACTATTCGTTCATTGAAAAGAAGGCGCTAAATGAGTCTGTTCTCTGTGCCAGGCCAGCACTGGTTTCTGGGCATCCCGTAGGGAGCCAATATTGCTCTAATGTTCCCCTAACCTACCTGATGGCACTACATCCTGGACCAGTCGGGAGGGTGTTGCTACTACAGTTTATCCACAAAATGCTGTATTTGTTTCTTTAAAAATTCTTATAAAGTTTGTTTATGAGAGAGGGAGAGAGGGGAGGAGTGGGGGAGGGTCAGAGAGAGAGGGAGAGAGAGAATCCCAAGCAGGCTCCACGCGGCCAGCACGGAGCCCAGTGCGGGGCTCAAACTCACATGCCTGAGCCAGAACCAAGAGTCTCAGACGCTCAGCCGACTGAGCCACCCGGGCACCCCCAAAACGCTGTATTTTCAAGTAAGGGATGTGAAACAAGAAGCCGATGTTTCGTTCCCCTTGAAGAGTCACGGCTGTGCTCCGCACAGGTTTTAAAAGATCTACGACACGTGAGAAAGATCCAGGGACGAACGTCAGATGCTAAGTGGGACGGAAAGGGGACTGGTAACCCTCCATATGTCCTCTGCCACTTGGAAACTTCTGAGTGGCCAGGGTAGCGGAGGATGTTCATAAGACCCTGAAGCATGTACGTGAAGTGAATGGGCCTTGCTCACTAAAATCTAGAAAAATGGAATGTGTTGGGAGCTTTTTAGATGTTTATACAAATGAAACTACTGCTTATAAATCTAAATAACTCATCACTAATCCAATCATAATATACTGAAAATAAAACCAAGTCTCCAAATTCAAATTCAGAACATTTTTTTTCCTATTTGGGTTTGTTTTCAACCCAATGACCCATTGAGGGAATGCTCAGACTTTGTCCTTTTATCTGTCGCACCGATGTTTGGAAACACAGAGCTGGGCTGGAGCCTCATTGTTGTCATTCAGTTAAATATTTCTTATTTTCTTAAATATCCGCTGTCTCTTTTTAAAACATATTTTTAAAGTTTTATTTATTTTGAGAGCGAGCGCGAGAGAGAGAGACAGCACAAGTGGAGGAGGGGCAGAGAGAGTGGAGAGAGGGAGAATCCCACGCAGGCTCCACACTGACAGCATAGAGCCCCACGCAGGGCTCGAACCCACAAGCTGCTAGGTCGTGACCTGAGCTGAAATCAAGAGTTGGACAATTTAACCAACTAGGCCACTCAGGCACCCCTCAGCGTCCCTTCTAATAAACCCTGTGTTACATGTATTTGAAACAGTTGGGTTTGGTGTAATGCTTGTAAGAAGCGTGAGCCAGAGTCCCAGATTTCACGAACCCTTATAACTTTATCAGGAAGTTGAATTGAAGTGCGTTAGCAAGGGTGGGAATAGACTGTAACAACCCCCAGATCTTAGAGGCGTAACCCATTAAAAGCTTATTTCTTAGTCGTGTCACCATCAAATGGATGAGTGCATTGGGCATATTTTCTTTTCTTTGATTTTTTGGTTTATTTTTGAGGGAGAGAGAAAGTGTGCATGCACAAACGGGGGAGGGGCAGAGAGAGAGAGAGGGAGGGAGAGAGAGAGGATCTGAAGTGGGCTCTGTGCTGACAGCAGAGAGCCTGATGCAGGGCTCAGACTCCGGAACCATGAGGTCATGACCTGAGCCGAAGTCAGGCGCTTAACCAACTGAGCCACCCAGGCACGCTGAGCATATTTTCTCATTTTCCGTGTTTTTGATGCTCTGATGACTGGGGCCTTGATCCTGAAGAGACCATCCTTCCCAGGGCTACCTAATTCCTAGAGAGAGCAAAGGACTCCCTTGCAACAATGTCTGTGATACTCAGATCAACCAGTCCGGAGCCGACACCCCCAACCATCTAATCTATTAACTTTCACATACCAAGCAATATTCTCCCTGCCCTGAATCACCCCGGGGCCAGATACCAGACAACTAGGGATCACCCCTGTAACCCAGAGTCTGCTGAAATTATTCACACCATCCAGTCCTAAGCTTACACAGCATACCTGCCCTGCCTTGCCCATTCCATCCCCCAAAAACCCCAGTAAAGGCTCTGGACCATGCTCTCCCCTATCGTCGCCTTCCTCCTGACTGACCCTGGTGCTTCCCCGTGTGGCCCTGCGTGGCATCCATGGCTCCTGTTTCTAGGGATCTGTAAGCATGAACTTCCTTCACGACCTCGTTTCCATGTCTGCATATCTTACCATACCTCATTAAAACAAATCCTGGGTGCGTTTCAATGTAAGGGGGCAAGGGGACTCCACATCATGACCCCTGAGTTCACCCTCAGCCTTAACATCGGCAGGGCAGAGAGCCAGGAGAGGGAGTGGTTTCTCCTGATCATGTCTGGCATCTCCTGCTCATGTGTGATTGGCACAGACTAGTCACAGGGCCCTCCCTAGGTATGAGGGGCTAGGGAGTGCTATTTAGCTGTGCACCCGAGAATAAGGCACAAGTCTGCGGCCTTTGACTTTGACATTCAAGTTTACTTTCCACCGTTTTTACCACCTTTTTTTTTCTTAACTACCTTTTTGAAATCCATTTTTAGTAAACAACAGTGAAAAACACATTAAAATTTGAGTTTCATCCTTAACTTTCTCCATCAGTAACGGCAGTAGAGAGGAGAAAATCCAGCAAAAGGCTTATATAACCAGGAACTCAACCCAGCACTGGTTATGAATGTAATTATAATCACTAACACTTGTATAAACTCTACCTTCTGTAAACTCTTTCCAATATTTTATACCACTCTTTACCGAGAAAGGAAAAAATAAATTTTCTCTTCACGAATACATAGCATTGGAAGCAGAAAAGAATAGTTTCAATCACAGAGCCAGCAGTCAAGGTATTTGAGCAGGGTGAGTTCTAAAAGTTTGTCAATTAGTGAGTTGACATTTGAGATACATCTTCACTTTCAATACCGTACTAATCTAGTAGTACCTGGTTGGGGAGTACCTCCTCGAACGTCTAGAGTCTTAAGAGGCCCAAAGAACAAGATGGAGTAATGATACCCTGTTAATATTCTGGAATAAGGGCTCCTGGAAGTTCTGAAGCCAAAGGGCGGGGAGAGGGAAAGCAAGAGAAACTTGGCATCCGACCTTCAGCCAAAATTCTTGGCAGGTGCCTTGCCGTCAAGGGAATGGTGCCCCCCACCTCCGTTCTCCCTACTGAGTCATAATGTACGTGAGGTGCCTGGGATTTCTAATTCAGGTGTTCCACAGATTCTTACGACATTAAAAATGCACATATAAATTCACCATCTGTTTTCTTGATTATTAAATCCTGTCTTCCCTGACTGTACGGGACCGTGCTATAACTTTGTCTTCAGATTTTGCTTTTTGTCAGAGCCATTTCTGGATACGTTCTTGTGGTTTAATGATGTAATGCTTTTAACAAGCTTTTAATTGAAATGGCATCTTTATAAAATGTCACCAACCTAGCCCTTTGGAATACTCTGAAGTAAGTTCCTTGATCATTCTGTCTGCTTAGAAAATGAGACATACTTTCCTTACAAATCACGGGTTTTCCCACAAATATTTTCAAAGAGGTTCTTGCATGCAGCATTTCTGGGCTGTCGCTCCTGATGTGGAGAGTCCGTGTGGTTTTGTCTCAACGGTCCACAATAGTCTGTTTTAGTGACTTTTTCTAAACCACACTTGGCTGATCTTACGCTACGTTGGCCCCTGGATCCGACCAGATATTGCAAATACTGTCAGTCTGGAAGAACAGTGTCACCCACTGCGGTGGGCCAATGGATCCTGAAGCCCCAGTGTGATATCGGCCTTTAAGAGAATGTGCTAACTCTACCCGGGACAGTGTCTCCAACTCTGTCACTTATGTTTAACCCTTTTGATGCATATAGTAAACCCCATCGTTCTAGTAGGCTTTATGTCACATGTAGCCACAGTAAAATCATTCTAAATTTTTCCTCTTCCTTTAGGTTCTCCACTGTATGGAAATCTTCCGATGGGTTTTGGAGAGAGGCGAGCATCGCCTCTCTCATTTCATCTCTCACCCGGGTGAATTCGATCCCCGGTTGGCAAAAGGCTGACTGGTCCCAGTTTAGTTACATGCCAGCTGTTCTGGTGCCGTAGGGAGCTGAATCCTTCTTGCTGCTACCCCTGCTCGGCTAAGCCTTTGTGTGCTGATAATGATGGCTTTCTGGTGGGAAGTACACCGCCGTCCTGCTGGTGAAGATAGGGAAACAAAGGTTTGGGGAGATTACATCGCTCCGCGTGCAGTCTTGACGGATCTCTCGTGTTAGGGACCTTTTGAGAGCCTTGCGTGGTTCGGGCCCTGCCCACCTCATCATCGTGGCCCCACGCCCACCCTGCACGGCTCACCCCTCACCCCCCTGGGCGGGGGTCTGCCTGCATGCCCCTCCGCAGGCTCATTTCCTTTTGCCCTTTCCCCTCTCACCGCCCCCTTCCTCCCAAATAGCCATCTACCCCACCCCATGCTGCTCTGCCTGAAGTGGTGTTCTCACCGTCATTTCCACAGACGGTGGCCAAATGATGTTCTGAAGGCTGGCTTGGGGACCTCAACCACTCACCTGGGTTTGGGGGCTACTTTTTCCCTTTGAAAAAATCACTGGAGATGTTACATGTCTGAGTGAAATAAAAACAGCCAAACGACAGGAAAGATGTTTTCCTGAGTGGGTTGTTGGAGTCATAACAGTGCTATTCGGTTTAAGCAACGTGGGAAGAAATAGTTTGTCAGCAGCGTGCTTCAGGAATAAACCGGATTGTCGAAATGGGCTTTTCCACCCTCGAATTATCAGCAAGCCATAGCTTACTGATGCGTTCATTCGCAAATGATTTCTTAGGACTTCTCGTCTCTTCTTCTGTACGTTATTGGCAAGATTTAACAAAGAACAGTGCCCACAGGTATTTGCCTCTAACGCGGTTGAAATAAAACCCGGACGAGAACGATCCATTCCATGGGAATTTCCCCAGCAGGGTGTACAGAGCGGTCTTGTGACTTATCTAAAGGATGCTATCTTCTTTGAGGCTTTTGGCGTGTCCCAGAATTCTCCAGTTGGCTAAGGAGTTTCTCCTTCAAGGAATAAATTATTCCCAGATGGTAATCCATTTTGACCGAGGCGGGAGATACTGTTTCCTCGGAAAACGAAGATGCACGCTGACTTATCCTTCCAAACTAATGAACAGAAATAGAAGGTTTATCCTGTCTCGTCTAAAAGTCACTTTCAGTGTATTCAGATCACCTCAAGTATAAACATTTAATGCCAGGGAGCATTTCACTTTCTTGACGGTGGAAATTAATGCATCACCAGACTCTGGAAGCTATAGTTGGAAAAGGTCTTTTAGTGTTCCCTCTTTTTCTCTCCGCGCCGCGTTGCCAGCAGAGCGTTGAGTAGTCCTGAGGGGCTCCATGGAGGCGCCGTCCTCGTACGTGAGCTCTCAGTCCTACAGGTAATCACAGTCCGCCCCCGTTTAAAGGCCATCAGGCATCGGGTGTTGCACGCTTTGTGCGGAAGTCTCCCACTGTTTGTGCCCATCGGTCGGGGGAACAGTTGGGTGTCACTGCATTCTTTCCACAGTCTGACTGGAGAGAAGAGGGTTCTCCCAGGTGAGACACTGCTTCAGAGTCTATATTCTGTATACTTCTGGGTATTTCCAGTTCCTCTTTTGCCTGACTTCCAACGCTGTGGTTCTCAGTCTGGGCGATTTTGTCCCCGGGGGACATTTGGCAACGGCTGGAGAAAGTTTCCGTTGTCAGCTAGTGACTGGGTGCTCCTGGCATCCAGGCAAGCCGCCAAACATCCTGCGATGCACAGGACAGTCCCGCGCAACGAAGAATTACCTGGAAAAATGTCAGTAGTGAGTGCCAAGGTTGAGAAACTTGGGACTGATGCAGTACGCACCCTAACTCAGGTTTCGGGGGTTTACTGCTGCTCCCCAGGTTTGCACACGCGTTTACTTCCATATGTGGCCCAGAATTCCTGTCCTAGGAATCTAATTTTCTGTCCTCCTCAATTCTCTCCTGAAAGTTCTTCCCGTTAGGTGCTGGTACTTCAAAGGAGTCCTTTCTAATGTTTTTCCCTCTTAAAATTGTTTCCTTTTTTTCTCTGGGATCCATTTTTCTAGCTCAGTAAGGAAAACAATCTGTTATTTGCAGTTTGTTGCAAAGTGGGTGATCTTTTTCATGTCACTTGACTTCTCTTTGCTGCCCTAGTTTTCTCGTCTGAAACATGAAGGTGATGATATTATTTCCTACAGTTGTTAGAATATCAAAGGAATATCACGTATGTCAGTATTACATATTAGTAACACTAATAATTATGCATTACTATTACGTATATTGGCAAGCATACGAATATACGTAAAGTGCTCAAAACCGTGCCGGTCATATAGTGGGTAACATGTTCTCTCCTTTCATTGCAGAATTTCTTACCATGCTTTACAATGTTCTCTTTATGTCTATAAAATATGAAACACGTTCTAAGCCCTTCATGTTAGACCAATGCTTTGAATGTTTAATTTCTTTTAGTACATGAATCAGCCAACATTTGAAACACTAGTACTAAAAGGAAATTCAAACAGTTGTCGAACCATAATTGTGAACTTTGATTGTCAGGTTCGTCTCACACCTCTTCTAACTTTTCCATCTGGTCGGCATGGACTCTGAACTCCGTTAGGGCTTAGTGTAGGTTGAACTTCAGGGAACTTGGGTCTTTGTTGTCCATTCATTTACCCGTAGACTGTGACAAGGAAATCCACCTTGACCTAAATTGAACAGGAAGAAGCTCTGAAACTCTCCAGTTTCTACCATTACCTACCTGGGGCTGATGTAGCACCTAAGAATGCAGACCTTATAGTCTTTGAATTTCTATCTTAGAGGAATCTGGGTGACAATTCAATCATCATCATTGGTATCTGGTATAAAATCCCTGGCTTATAGGTGGGGAAACTGAGACTTAGAAGCTAACATTTTAAAGAACATAAATAACAGCAGAGCTGGAACCAGAGAACGGGGCTATATGGTCTTCTAATGCTCATTGCTGGGATTTTTTTTCCCACTAACCTTGACTCCCTTCTCACCACCTCATTTTTCTCAACATGCTTTTGTTTCTCCCTCAATAGCATTATGTGTCTTTGTTATCTGTTCTTTCTATTGTGACTTTAAGATGTTGACCACTTGGTGGGGGTGGGGTGCGTGTCTAGGTGGCTCAGTCGGTTGAGCATCTAGTTCTTGATTTTGGCTCAGGTCATGATCTAGCAGTTCGTGGGATTGAGCCGTGAGTCTGTCTCTGTGCCGACAGCACGGAGCCTGCTTGGGATTCTCTCTCTCTCTCTCTCTCTCTCTCTCTCTCTCTCTCTCTCCCTCTCCCTCCCTCTCTCCCTCTCTCCCTCTCTCCCTCTCTCCCTCTCTCCCTCTCCCTCTCCCTCTCCCTCTCCCCCCCCCACTCTGCTGCTTGCATTCTCTCTCTCTCAAAATAAATAAACATTTAAAAACGAAGGAAGGAAGAAAGGAGGGAAGGAAGGGGGAAAATACTGATCACTTGGTACCAAATTTTAATGTGTCACTCTTTTTATCAGTATTCCTACATTAATATGACCAGAACCAGTGTTCTCCATCCCAAGTAAATGATATCACCGTTGGCCTAGGTACTCAGGCAAAAACCTGAAATCACCCTTGATTCCTCATGTTTTTTTCCACCCCACCAAGTCCTAAATCCTGTCATTTATACCTTCAAAATATGTGCCAATTCCTATCGCTTCTTTCCACCTCCAACATAACCACTCTGGCCTGCAATGTCCAATAGAACTTTCTGGACAGTAGTGACACTCTGTATTCCCTTCTGTCCGACATAGTAATCACTAGCCACCTGCAACCGTTGAGCATTTGAAATGTAGCCAAGTGTATCCGAAGAACTGAGTTGTTTTTAATAACAGCTTTTCAATACATAATTTACCTACAATTCACCCAAATGCTATGGTGTTTAATATATTCAAATAGTTGTGCAACTGTCACCTTAAGCAATGTTTGAGCATTTTAACCTCCCCCAAAAGAAACCCCATACCTGTGAGCAGTTACTTTTCATTTACCCCCCTTAAAAACCCACCTCCTGTCAGTCACTAATCTACTTTCTGTCCCTATAGACCGGCCCATTCTGAACAGCTCAGGAAGTACAGTCCTACAATAGATGGCCTTTTGTGACTGGCTTCTTTCACTTAGCACGAGATTTTCAAGGTTCACCCACGTTATAGCATATTTCAGTATTTTATTCCTATTTATTGCCCAATAATGGAATAGTAGGTGTTTTGACATTTTTCCTTCCTTTTAATGAAATTCTGCCTAAGTTTCAAGTCTCTCCCCCACGCTTCGAGATCATCCCTTTGTAAGTCTGTGGCCATCCCTCTGTGGATAACTCCTATGTTCCCCAACAGCCGTCCCTTAGTTTAGGTGTCTAGCTAATGCAGCCCATAATGTCACTTTACAGTTCATCTTCCCTTATATCCACAAATTTACCTATCTGGAATCAGGAGAAAGGCCATGCCCTGGAGCTTGGTGTAGGGCCCCACGAGCCCCAGATTCTGCCTATGATGCTACTCAACCATTTTGGTGTTTTAGGAAACTGAACAGATCTTGAATCTTTCATGAGAGTCAGATTCCTCAAAGCAGATGTGTAAATCAGCAAGCCCAAATATGTATGGCGGCCACTGGGCTGGAAATTTGAACACAAAAATCCCTATATACTTGGCCTGTAGGCCACAGATCTAAATTTGAGTATAGAAGGACATGAGAGGAGATTGGCAGTGGCATCCAAAGAAACCATTCCTGATGTTGAAACAGCCTTCAGCCCCTCAGGATAATAACCAGACTTTTCACAGCCGGCAAGTTAGACAGTTCTATTAGAGTTCAGCCTCACTGATTGTTTTATCCATTGTGATAGTCATCCCTGAAAAGAAAAAAAGTGGAAAAGGTTTAAAAACAATTGAAGCTTCAAAAGCCTCGCTGTATTTTCTAGATGTCTCTCGTTGGATTGTCCACATTCCTCCAAATGATAGACTTCATGCGGTTGCATATGAGAACATGAGTAGTGAATTCTGAGTTCGGCAATCATGAATTGATTTGTATTCGTGTAATTATCTTCCTTTATTGGCCTGTAATTCCAACTTAGCAAAAATTAAAAATGCAGAGTAAGAGAACACTCAAAAAAAGTCTAATGCTGGCATTCAAAAAGATAGACTATTATGTCCTTACCCTTCCCTGTGTTTAACCCAACAAAGGGACATTTTAAAATTTATAAAAATGTAAATTTCAGTGCAGTTCAAGTGTTTGGTTCAGTATGTTGGAAACCGGATTTTGTTTGCTTCATTTGGAGAAAATATCAGATGAAAAAACTCACCGTTAGAAGTAGGAGGCATTAGAATCACAGATGATGCAATTTTTGAAATTCCCTGACGATTTAATAAATGTTTCCAAAGTTCTGTTTTTGTGTTCTGAACAAGACAGATTGCAGTGCTCTTCCCCAGAAGTTAGTAATAACTTCTTTGTTTTTCAGATACTCCGTTGGCCAGTGGCCAGGCCACAGACTATTTATTTGTTGGAAATATTGTTTACACGGTAAGTTTATCTCTGTTTACGGAACCGTTCTTAAGTGGCATATGTGTGGGCTTGGCCTCTGAAAACCCTTTATATAAGGCCTTCCTTCATGTTATTTGTTTCAAATCGTTAAACCACATAGTATAGATTCCTTAGAGTTCAAAATGGTTGTGAAATGCTTACCTCACTTTTTTAGTGGAGATTTGACAGAGTCGATTTCTGGACAGGTGATTAACAGATCACCCCATTCTTCAAATGACACTTTCACATCTACCTGTGAAAAAGGCAACGCTGAGAAAGGTTATTTTCCCTAAATCTTTCCAAGCTAAGAAAAGGACAAAAGTAACTCCAGCTGCCTCTGGAGGGGAGATTTGCGATTCTCCTAGAAAGTAAAAATAAGTCACCGAGGATAATACGTTTTCCCCAATTCCTTTGTTTTCACAGTATGTTGTTGTCACTGTGTGTCTGAAAGCTGGTTTGGAGACCACAGCTTGGACTAAAGTAAGTTTTCTCTGGAATTGTTTCTCTATCCTTGTAGGTATTTTGATGGCATGCGATCTTTTTAAGCCTTGGGAAAACAATCAACAATATTTGGTTTGCTCATTTAAATTTTGCACGTAAAAATCGTCTTTTTATCTTTATCAGGGCCAATCTGCAACCCAAACTTTTCTGATGATTCATTTGCTTGGCACTTAGTAACAGCTCTAAACTCTTAACAGTTTTCTCATGTCAAATATATATGCATGTTTTTAAAACAAAACAAATACAGAAGATACAGAAGGACAAAAAGGAGAATTTTTAATTTCCTTCACTTTACCACCAAGAGACAGTTGGTATTAACACTTTTCTGGGTAACGTTACAAACTTTGTTCCATGTGTATTTTTAATAGGAGAACGCATTACAGAGCATATGGATAGTTTGGTGATCTTTTTTCAGTTAAAAATACATCATGAACATTTTCCATACCTAAAAGTATACTTGCACAAAACCTTTCTTCATGATTAAAGAGTATTAAGTTTTATCGATATCCAACACTTAATCATTCCCCAACTTCAGACGTTTTGGTGACTTGCCACGTTTCAGGATGATGACCCATGTTTCATGTTTGTCTGTCACTGCTGTTTTCATAGGCTTCTGCTTCTGGGAAAGTGAGGGAGGAGGTTGGAGCTGGATGTGGAAGGAGGGAATCTATTAATAGACAATGGCAGTTAATCCAGATGAGAGGTGATGGTGGCTTGACCCGGGGTGCTACAGGAGGAGGTAGTGAGAAATGGCCAGATTCCAGATGTATTTTTTTAAAAAGCCAGCAGCCCTTGATGATGGATTACATCATGGGGCGCGGAGGAAAGGATGACATTGAGCATCGTCATATTAAGAGGATGGAGGAGAAAAAGCTAACAGCTCAGTAGGCACTTAAAGGATTGTTAAGACATAATATCCATCCCAGATTTGTAAAAAGTTCTTTGGAAAATGAAGAGAACGGCCGAAATCTCAATAAGTAAGAACATCTTGTTCTTTTTGTCCATTCGGTGCTTTCTTACTGGATTAACGAGGCCTGGCTTTATGTAGCTCCGAGTTGGAGCAGACGCTGGTGAGGACCAGCGGGGGGCCTACTAGAAGTACAGGATGGGTCTAGGAGAAGGTCAGCTGCGGCAGCAAAAGCACCTTGATCTTAGTTTGGGGCCACCGGTTACTTGAAATCATTGTTAAATATTCTGAGACGAGGCCATTAGAAGATGGAACTTTGCAATGGCGAGTGATGGGTCAAAATGCTTCCCATAAGGAAGGGTGGCTTGGACACAGGGATTCTGCTGCAGGTGGGGTTCAGGTGGCTCTCCTGGGCCAGCGGACAGGCCCTGCCTTGAGCGTGTGTTTCCTTTTGCAGTTCAGTCATCTGGCTGTCTGGGGAAGCATGCTGATCTGGCTGGTGTTTTTTGGCGTCTACTCAACCATCTGGCCCACCATTCCCATTGCTCCAGATATGAAAGGACAGGTCAGTGCTGCTAATTGCGAATGGGCTTTCCGTGTCCAGTGTCCGATGGTGATGATGCTTTCCGCGTGTGGGCTTCTCCAGTCTCGTGACGCTGATGAACTTCAGGAGAGGCTGGTATTGCCTGCTTCCGTCAAAATTCAGAGGGAGGGAAATAAACCAGATCAGAGCACCTGGGAGAGGTGGTCTTGTCCACACCAACGGCATCTGAAATTTTAACTACTGTAAGTAGTCAGCTTAAATCCGCTGACCTACCTGGCGTGTCCTCATTTCCATAATGGAATGTGTGTTGATTACACACAGTTCTGATGTGTACAGGTAGTTTTTGGCCCTTGGAAAACTGGAGTTGTTTTGAGTCATTCACAATCCAATGATTATGCTGATGGTAGCTGTGAGGTTAAGTGTATTGTTATTCTCTGACTGATAGTCTCCTGTGCAAGATAAATCTAACACCTCTATGAACCAGATCATGAATTCACCGGAATATCTTCTTGTTCGTCTCTTGAACTAGAGAGGCTGAGGTTGAAGACCTGTACGCTTGTTTGAATTGTTTTAATATTTTCTTTTCTTCTGTATTTGTCCGGTGTTTGAGATTCAGCCTTCAACGGTGATGGATCTTAGAGTCCCACAGTATTGGTTCTTGAGAGGAGTTTGACAATCCTAGGTTCCAAACCACCCCAGGTTACAAATGAAGCCATTCAGGCCCTGACACTCCAGGCTGACCCTACAGACCCCATTTCGGGGTCTGCCCATAGCCAGAGCTGCCCAGAGACCCCCGGCAAGTGGCTGCCCCGGGCCCTGTGCTTTGGAGGCCTCCGTGATGGCTGTCCCTGGCTGGGTATGTTCCTCTTCGCAGGGTGAGGAGCCCATGGTACACAGAGCCAGAACCCTTACGTCTAGTCCCTTCCCTGGGTTCCTAGGACACTGAGTTTCCTTCCCGAACAGCCACAAAAGCCAGCTTCCCAGGCCTGCCTGGCCCTCTTCCAAGATCCAGGCCTGTGTGAACACCCCTTGCCCCAAGGGGCAGCTGGGTGCCAGGTACGTGCACTGGGCCAGCTGGCTGTTTGCATCTTTACACCCACCCCCATGTGCATGAGGCAAGGGATGAGAAGAGAAGGCCTGGGGGTCAGGGGTTTCCACTCGTGTCCCTGCACCAGGAATACATATTTTAGGGACAGGCCTGTCTGTGGCACAGCCGACTGCTGTCTTAGCCTCACTTACTCTGCCGAAATAAGCCGAAACTCCTGGGTCTACCCAACGCGAGATACATGGGCAGCGGCCGTGTCATGTGAGATAATCCGGGGGTGGCATTGCTTGTCTCTTTTGCTTGGCGAATCAGTAGTCGACATCCCAGGGTGTCCGGGACCTCCCCTGAATGTGGGTGCTGAGCAGGGCAGACGTGTTCTTCAGGAGTAGGCTTGTATGTCTCCTGACGCGTCTTTGCCATCCGTAAGCAACGAGGCCAAACATACCTCTTCCAAATCCGAGTGACCGAGGAAATTATAGAAGATGGGTGTAGCAAGACAAGCATCTCCCGGCAAAGATACTTTGTACATGTAAAGAAATCAGTTCTACTTTAAAGCAATGGGCTCCATCCCTAAAACAAACCAAGTGCCTAGAATATCTGCTTCACATTCTCTTCCTTCTGGGCGAGGGCAGGTGTGGTCTCATGACTGTTTCTCTCGGGGAGTTTTTACGGTGCGGAGAACAGCTGATTGCTGAAGGGACTTTCTTATGTTAGAGAAAAGTGATGGCTGGCAGAATGGAATCCGTCCACGCGTGGCCGGCCAGCAAAAACTGCTAGTTTGGAAACCCCTCCCGGCATCTTCAACAAAGAGAAGCTCGCATGAACCCCCTTTGTATGCATTTGTAGCCGCAACTCCAGTCCAAATGTGCACGAGCTAGTCTGGTTTCCAACTCTCACTCCGATCAAGAGGTTACTTTCCACGTTCAGAGAGGCCACGTTTGCCGGGCAGACCCTAACAGGCCACATTTTCACTATCCAAGTTGCTTCCTGTGTGAAGCCTCGACTGAAATTTCTGTCGTTGAGGACCTTTCAAACACATTTAACCAGGTAGTCCTACCACCCCAAAGCAAAGAAACGATAATATCAAACCACATTTCACTTTGGCATACACATGGTTTTATTTTTCACGTATTCCCCGTCGTTCTAACTTTTTTGTGGGTTGGTTTGCGTGAGGCAAAGGAAGTCTTGAAATCCAACATGGCTGGCCGGGACTGAGGTTCTCGCTAGACGTTGAATGAGATGATTAACGTAGTTTTCATGTCACAGGATTTCTAAGTCAGTATTCTGCTGTCTGTGTTTAAAGAGCTGTTTATTATCGCTAGTCTTCGTCTGGGGGAGACCTCTTAGTGGGGACAGGTGTCAGAGAACAATGTCAGAGCCAACCCAACGCTCTTTCACCTGCTGTCTGCTGCCCAGTGGTTTGTTCATCCTTTGAACACTTTTGAAGAAGCCCTTGCATGGAGAGTGGCCAACACTAGCCTGAGGTCTCCCAAAGACCTCCTGCTGACTCTGAAGGGATTTCAGGCTATCGTAAAGAAAGATGGGAGCCAGGCTCAGGTACAGGCAGAAACAGGGCTCCT
Organism: Panthera pardus; assembly: GCF_024362965.1. Lineage (NCBI taxonomy): Eukaryota > Metazoa > Chordata > Mammalia > Carnivora > Felidae > Panthera > Panthera pardus. Next base: position 85,522,096 of record NW_026526654.1, on the reverse strand, counting down.
TAGGGTTACTGTCGAAAATGTGCCCAAGCCATGGTCATCCCTTTGGTTCTAGGTTGGTATTATGGACTCAGTGTTTGTTTCCCTAACCTCTGATTCACGTGGTAAAGCCCTAACCCCCAGTGTGATGGTATTTGGAGGTAGGGCCTTTGGGAAGTTATTAGGTCATCGAGGGGATTAGTGCCCATAGAAGAAGGGGCCAGAGAGCTAGCTTCCTTGGTTTCTGCCATGTTGAAGCTGTGATGAAAAGTTAGATGTCTGCACCGGAAAGACCAGGCTGGCACCCTGATCTCAGGCGTCCAGCCTCCAGAACCATGAGAAATAAATGTCTGGGGCTGATAAGCCACCCCATCTATGGTATTTCCTTATAGTAGCCTGAGCTAAAACCATTGGCGAGTGCTTAGGAGTGAGGGGTACTCTGGGAGAAGACTGTTGTTGTTGTGGCTGTTACATGTTTTTAGTGACTTGTAGAAACCTTTTTTTGTAGTTCCCAAAGCGGTAGGATTTTGGCAAATGAAGATGGTTCTTTTGAGCTTGGGAATTCAACCAGTGTAATGGCAAACGGCATTTCTCACTGAGGAGCCCAAGACAGATACCCCACACAAAACATTCTGTCTATTCATAACATCCTAAACTGTTGAAAAGATGCATTGTTTCTGCTGGGGTTTCCTAACAGATTTAGTTCAATATTTCTTTCTTTGTCTCATCCATTATGTTTGGAGTTTTTCTCATGGCAGGGAGAAGGCAGGTTTTCCCTCGAGGGCAAAGGAGGAGAAGGCTCTAGATGAGAGTGATTTTCCACCGTCAAAGGGTCTTTATCTTCCCTCCAGTACCTCATGATATGGTACTCGAAACCCAGCCAAACAGTGAGCCAAGAAGTCTCAGTGGCAGTTTCTGAACTCAGAGAAGTCATCTGAAAATATGCAACATTTGTGGGATTTTTAAGGGACACCCTGTTTTTCTATTTTTCTAGGCCCATGCTAGATCGAAAGCGAATTAAAAACTCAAGTTGCGTCTATCCTGGTTACTGCCAAAGTCCCCTACCAGGGAAAATATGTGCTGATGTTTTCCCATAGAGGACCGTATGTTTTTCTTTCTCCCAGTAGCATAACCATGGGTTACAGGCGTCTCCATAATGGGTCCCCAAAGCCAGTGCTTGAAGGTGGCTTAGCCCAGAGTTGCCTGCTGAAGGGAGAGCTTTCAGTTAGAGGAAGACTTTATCTAAAACTGGATCGGGAAACATATTTACATTTTCTTCGTGTATTTCTCAAGGCTTTTAACTTGGAGAGTATCTGAGGGGATATCATCTTATTTGACCTCTGTGTAAAAGTCAAGAGACCTGCCCTAACTAGCTTTATAACCTTTGGTAAGTCCCTTAGTCCGCGTTAATTTCCTTATCGGCAAAGTCAGTGTAATATTACACTAATTACCTCAGAGGCACATGGTACAGATATAACAAGAAAACCTGAGGGAGGTAGAAGACATGCCTGCTCTTTTTCCTGGAGTGACCAATTATTTTTGAACTTTTGTAAACAGAGATATTGTACACTCGGCTCCCAATTCTTTTGGCCAGAGGATTTTAACGTTTTATAGGTTCTAGATGTGATATTTATCCGTAAGTTCAGGTGACTACCTGCATCTGAATCATCTGGGTTGCCTGTTAAAAAACAACCTCCTCCCCACCCAGAAAATATGTTCTTCCAAGGCACGCGTGCACGCGCACACACACAATATCACAGTCCCTGGGTGTGTAGCCCCAACCTCTGAATTTTAATAAACCTTCAAGCTATTCCTCCCTTTGATGTTTGAGAACCACTGCTCTAAGACACCTAAAATATTACTCCATCAGTGTTCGAGTCATGCAGGGTGTTATAGGGAGAACATGGTATGTTTAAAATATTCACAAATGATTTATGTCTCATGGGCAGTGCTTACGTAAGACATGGCGGGCATCGCCAGTGACTGCTTTAAGGCAGCTAGCTTTCCAAATAGAGAATTATACCAGAGGACATTACATCGTTCACCATGGAAAAATATTCCTCATCAACTTTGGTGCTTTTCCTTTAACGTTCCTTTCATTGCTAGTAAAAGAGGAGAAAAAAACCTTTCACTTCAAAGCTTACAAACTGCTAACTCTGTAGTGCCAAGCTCCAGGCTTCAGCCAGTTTCTGGCCTATGACAGGCTTTTTTTTTTTTTTTAATCCTAAATACAGGAATGGGTTTACGTTTGAGTTTTATACCCACACTCGTGTATACACAGTGCAAATCCCAACGGACTAACAGTCTACAGAATGGAGGTATCATTGCTGACCATCGTTGGTCAAAGAGATCCACTACTCATCTTCCCTAACTGACTACTTTCTCCTGGACTTGACAACCTAGTAAGATCTCAGGCCCAGGTATTTTCCACACAGAATGTTAAAAGAGGGGTTTTTGTTTCCAAGTGCCTCAGGGAGGCAAGCGAGGGAGAAGGGTAACAGCCCCATCGGCCACCACCTTTGCTCAGCTGGAGTTCTAGAACATCTCTGCAGGACAAAGGCCCACCCAAGGGCCAGGAGGGAACTTGTGCCCGGCTTAAGTTTCCTGGCGTGGGACAATGTTGTTCACCCCCAGCATCCATCCTCCTCCACGCTTTCCCGAGGGGCCTGGTTCGTAGGCACATACAAGGCCTTGTGCAAGAGGTCCAGCACCTTCGGGGACTCATTTCCCCCCCTGACTCCTGGGGAGAGCTTGATCCCAGCCCCTGCTGTCGTAAGTGATTCAGAAACCCTACGGGGGACACAGGAGACATTCTCTGGGGGCTTCTGCGAGAGAAGCATGTTTGCTCCCGGAAGAAATCCATCAAAGAGATGGCTTTCTCCTGTGCGTGATGTGGTTGCTGCCGTGCCGGCCAGAGCTGTTCAACCATCAGGAGGGAAGCCCCTCCAGAATCCTGCTGCCGCCATGAAAGATGTGATATAAAGACAGAAGACCACCAGAGTCTCTTGGGTGAGTGTTGAGCCACCAAATGAAGCCAGCCTTGTAGTGCCCCCACCCTGCACCCACGCCCACTCTCCAAGGAGCACCTCATGCATGTGCCACCCGTACTCTGTCAGTAGCAGGTGCATCGAAAAGGCACTTGACCCTCATGTCGGTGTTGGGACGTTTCTTTTATAGTCACCAGTATGCAGTCAATCAAGGAAGTATGTGCTTTTAAAAAAAAAAAACAGGCTTAAGGCTTAACATTGCATATTACACCGTATTCGAACTTGGGCGCTTATAGATTTATTTAAAGATTTGGTAAAAAATTACTTTAATATCACAATCGTTAGTGTTTTAGGTAATAACATCCCAGAAACACCTAACATGAATACTGTAAAGCTTATTGGAGTTCTCTTTAATATAGCAATATTGAATAGAGTAGGTTCTATTTTCCTCAAATAATGTTTATTTTAAAAGCCTGTGGCCCCGGCTTATATGAGAAGGGGTCAGCCTCAGGAGGTAGAAAGTTCCATCAGTAGAGACTTGTCTCTTGGCTTGAAATAACCTTGTGGTATCTCCTTTGTGCAGTTTTCTTGTTTATTGAGGTTGGCCAAATTATTTGTGGAAGTCCGATTTGTATTTTGGCTTTTAAACTTGTACATTTTGGGGGCGCCTGGGTGGCTGAGTCAGTTAAGCGTCCAGCTCTTGATTTTGGCTCAGGTCATGATCTCCCGGTTCATGAGATGGAACCCCACGTTAGCCTCTGTCTATGCTGACAGGGCGGGGCCTGCTTGGGATTCTCTCTCTCCCTCCCTCTCTCTCTCTGCCCCTGCACTCTTCTCTCTCTCTCTCTCTCTCTCTCTCTCTCTCTCTGTCTCTAAATAAGTAAATAAACTTTTTTAAAAATATATAGTTTAAAAAAATAAAAATAAGGTTGTACATTTTGGGTGATAATAAGATTGACTTGCTCTGTTTCTGGATGACATTCTCTGAATACATAACAATGTGAACAAAACTAAGAAGGACTCCCAGGTCTCTCCAGTGTCTGTAACTCTCGTCATCCACGTCCAGGATGAGTTTGTCCTGCTTACAGGCTCCCCACACTAATCCCTGTTGGAGACAATCACTAGAACCGAAAAGCATGAACCGAACTATAACCAAAAATTCTTCATTGATAATGAAGAGAAAAACAGACACAGTTGCTTGATTAGGGATATCAAGATGAGTTCTCCCAGGCCTATGAATATCTGGGCTCTGAGATGAGAAAATTCAGGCATCGGATAACAGGTCTTTGTAGATGTTACATGTCATGCCAAGTTGTTTTTGTTTGTCGTTCCCTGATGATCACACAAGGGGGAGAGTATATTTTTCAAAATGTGGTAGCTCCTTAAAGCAATTTCAGATTCTTTCTACGGGCAGCAATGGGGCCAACACCACTTGGCCTGGTTGCTTCTGTGCAAGGCCTGGCGGGATCCACAGAAACAGTCTGGGTTAAAGTGACCAGGATCAAACCTCTCTCCTATTCAGTGCACATCCTAATGTTGAAAGTGGGATTTGAACTCAGTTAACCTAATGCCTAAGAAATACGTAAAGTGAAGTCTACTGTTCATAACGTCTGTAACTGTTAATTCTGAGTCTCCGTTTCATCGGGTATGTGGAGTAGATAATATCTATCTCTGGAGCTAGTTGATTGAGGAAAAGAAGGCATGTAAATAATAGTAGGTAATGTTATGGGGGTGGGGAAAATGGGTGGTGGGCATTAAGGAGGGCACTTGTTGGGATGAGCACTGGCTGTTGTTATGTAAGTGACACATCAAGGGAATCTACTTGTGAAGCCAAGACTACACTGTATGTTAGCTAACTTGCCAATAAAAAAAGAAAAAAGAAAGTACATCACTGGTTAGAAATATGGCACGGCCTCTAGGACCATTGCGTAAGTGAGGGTTAAAAAGTGGGCAAATCCGGGTGGCTCAGTCGGCTGAGCGTCCGACTTCAGCTCAGGTCACGGTCTTGCAGTTCGTGAGTTCGAGCCCCGCGTTGGGCTCTGTGCTAGCAAACAGCTCGGAGCCTGGAGCCTGCTTCGGATTCTGTGTCTCTCCACCCCACCCCACCCCCCTGCTCATTCTCTGCTTCTGTCTCTCAAAAATAAATAAATGTTAAAAAGAAATTTTTTTTTTAAAGTGGGCAAATCCAGCAACTTAATGCCCAAAGGCATCCCAACTGGGCCTGAGTTCCTCTGGTTCTCTGCAGACCTACCAGAAGTCCCGCCCTGAACCTCTCAGCAAACGTTCCGCGCAAGGTCTTTGTCAGAGCGCTGCAAAATAGGTTGGGTGAACAGGTCGTACAACTGTACCAGCAGGCTAATAAATGTTTGTACGCTTGGCACAAAAAAGTAGGTAACGTTTATTGAGAACCTACTAAGTCTCAGACAAATGTGCATTCATACAAATGTATGCTGCACACAAGCAGTTACATAGGGAATCAAGCATTAGCTCACCTGACGATCTACGAGCCATAGGAGGGCACAGAGGCTTAGCAACAAAGCAGCAGCACCTCGGTCGGTCTGGGGAGGGCAGTAGCTGAGACTCGGCGGCTATGGAGAGCACCCAGGGTGATTGACACTGGGTACAAGCCAGATGTCACCTAAGTGTCAGGCGAATCTCCTTGAAATTGTGCTTTGATTAACTTGCCTTGGAAGACGCTTACCCTGCAGTGTAGTCAAATTTTTAAAAGGTAACTGCAGAGTCAGAAACAGTACACGTACCTTGTGTGTGAGTTGCATGCTTCTGCCCTTGAACCCCGGGGAAAGTAGGTTTCAGACCATGTCTTTTTTTTTTTTTTTTTTTTTAAGGTATGTCGTGGAAAGCCCTTTTTTTTTAGTTCCTACTCCCCCACCCCCAACACCCCTCTTCTCTTTCTTTTGGCAGTTTATTTTATTTTGGCCTCTCGTTTCAAGGATGCTGTGTGCTAATTAGAGGCCAGGCGGCTTTGATTGTGAGTTATTTTTCTCCTCGGTGAAGGGTTTTGTTGTGGTGTTGGCATTTGCCATTCATTCGGATGTTAATTTTTTTAAATATCTGTCAGCAAATTAAAGTACACATTACATGCTGATTTTGTTTGTTTGTAATATTTATACTCCGCGGTCACTGAGTATGTTTGATGTGGTTTTGAACTTTTCCTTTCTCCAAACATGTGGAAATGCGTATGTGGGGCGCTGGAGTTGAGACTCTACGCAGGAGTTTCCTTCTCTGACATCTGCAGAGAAAAACGGCCTTGACTGGTGACCACGGTGTGCAACTGTGGTCCTCCCGCCCAGGGACACCCGTGTTCTTTAGGCTTCTTCTGTTTAAGAGGTGGAGAGCTGCCTGGGAGAGGCCAGCAGCGAAAGGGTTTGTGCAAGGAAAGACAAACCTTGCAAGAAAAGTTGGGTCAGACTAAAGAGAATCACAGCCTGCGATTAGGACTATGCCACGGCTGTCGTATTTTGTGTAAACAACGATACAAAGCTGCTGTTGACAGAATCCAAGAGGACCAAAATAGTGAAAGGATTTAAAGGAGGTGAGATCTTCAGTCACTCTTGTTGCGTCGTAAAATATTAGCACCCATCGAGGAAATTGTATGCTTCTGAAACCAAGATTAACCAGCTGTTAGAGTGTTTGGCATTCCTTTGGCTAAAGACAGGAAAAGAGAAATCTAGGGTTACCTGTATCTGTGCCTATCGTGCTCATTCATTCATGGGTTTTGTTTTCGTTTTTTTTAAAAAAAATTTTTTTTTTTAATGTTTATTTTTGAGAGAGAAAGAGCGCGAGAAGAGGAGGGGCAGAGAGAGAGGGAGACACAGAATCCAAAGCAGGCTCCAAGCCATCAGCACAGAGCCCGATGAGGGGCTCCAACCCACAGACTGTGAGATCATGACCTGAACCAAAGTCAGGTGCTCAAGCGACTGAGCCCCCCAGGTGCCCCTGGTTTTGTTTTAGTTTTTTAATTGCTACACCCTGATTGTAATAAAGGATAGAACCTGAAAGAAGGACGTGTTTAAATGTGGAGATTTCAGAGTGCCGGTGAAGGCAAGCCCCGCCCACCCTTCTCAGCCTCAGCAAACAAGCCTTTTGCCTCCTGGGTGGAGGGCCCTCTTCTCATCAGTCACCCGCCCTACATCTTTGTGGTCACAGCCCCTAAATCCCTTCCCCTCTTCCAGAACATGTATTTAGACAGTGCTGGTTCTGCCTCTGCTCCACATCTGGTTCTGAACTTGGCATCCAGAACCAGTCAGCCAGGATGTCCGTATCGTGGACCATGGTGACTGATTCAGGAATGGGCCTGGGGACCTGCACCAGGCCACTTAGAGGCAGTTCAAGGATTTGTTTTTAATAGAAACTAACAGGGGAAGGAGAAGGCACTCTTGCTGCTGGTTTGTCATACGGGGATGATGTCAGCCTGGGGCTGCCAGTGGCCACTGTGGAGAGAGTGCCTGGCTGGGGATGAACCGAGCACAGAGGAAAAGCTGAACCAGGAGAGGACCGCTTCGAGTGCACTCCTGGATCCAGCTCTTCCTGAAGCTAGGGCCATCTCCAAACTTTCGGACACGCATAAACCAGTATATTCCCATTTTTGCTTCAGACGGTTCGAGTTGGATTTCTGTTACTTCTGAGAAGAGTCCTAATTAATGAAGAAATTGCTGAGTTGCAGACACAAAAGGGAAAAGTGACTGAGACAAGTTAAGATAGGACTCTCCTCTCCTTCTGGAAAATTGACAGGCATTGTTATGTTGTAGAAAAGCAGCTGGCCAACTTTTCCCACTGTGTCTCCAAGTTGAGTGCCATGGGACACTGCCTACTTTTTGTAGCCGCCCTCCCCTCCTTCCCCACCCAGAACAAGAAGACAGCCTTGGGTGGAACTAATCGTTTGCAACAGAGATGGAAGGACATGGAACATTTTCTGAGAGAGGCCTCTTGGAAGCCAATGATTCAAAATGTCTTAGAGTCTAATGGTCCTGTGCAGATCTGTCCAATAGAAATATGGGAGACACATGTATAGCGTTCAGTCTTCTAGTGGCCCCATTAAAAAGGTAAAACCAAACAGTTAAATTAGTTTTATTAATATACTTAGCCTAACTTGTGATCAACATTTAAAAAATTATTAATGAGATAATTTACGTTCTGTTTGTACTAAACCTTTGAAATCCAGCGTGTGTGTTAAACTTACAGTACATCTTAAATCAGACCAGACCAACTAAGTGTTCAGTAGCCGCCTCTGGCCAGTGGTCACTGTGCTAGACAGCACAGCTCTTGACCAACAGAGATTCGGAAACCCAGATTCATTCTCCAAGGCTAAATATAGTTCAAGCAAGATTAAGAGATGAGGAAACCTAGCCCCAGACAAGCTTGGTCCCCTCCAGGTCCCTCCCCTGCATCCAGGGTGTGGACGGACGACCTGACTTTAATTTCAGTCCCTTGTACTTAAAAAGATCTTGACTCTTCCACAAGGCTTTCCCTAAAAAATAAAATCTGGACCAACTGAGCTGTTAATCTATGCTTATTAATTGCCTTAAGCAGAGTTTTTGAAGCACGGTTTATAAAGTGTGGGTCTGATTTTAAGTAGTTGGCTAATAGCCCAGACATTTCCTCCTGCATGTGGGAGGGAAGAGGTCAGGATCCAGGACTTGGGTCACGTTTATGTCCTGCTGCAACCAGCTGAGCAGTAGTCACCCATGCCACCAAAAATAAATTAGATCTGTTCCTAACAAATGGTTAATTTGTTCAATAAGTGGCAATTTCTGAGTAGGATTATTATGTCATTTCTGAGATTATGGGAACCCTTTTGTCCTTTTTTTCCCTCTAGAGTCCCAGGCGCCTTTCTCCATCATGATGCTTAATCCAAGCCTTCTATCATTTTTACCTCCTAAATGTCTTTTATATACGTATCTTCCTCCATCCAGCTCTGGTCCTGTCCCGTTAGGTTAGTTGATGGTGTAGCAATTTTTGCCTGGGCTGTTGCAGTAGCCTCCTGATTAGCTAATGAGCATCCAGTCTGTCTGGATCCATTGCTCTACTGTAGTCAAAATAGTCTTTCAAAACACAAATCTGATGTAGTTGTCCCCCTGGCTTCCCGTTGCCCTCAGGATAAAGTTCCAGGTCATTTACCTGGTCCCTTGGGCACCATGAAGCCCTGACCCCCCACTCCTGTGATATCGTCCCTCACTCCTCACCCACCCCCCCCCCCCCCCCCACACACACACTGGTCTTCTCTTGCTTTCTGGAGTGCCCTGCTTGTTCTCTCACAGTGCATTTGCACCTACCCCCCTCACTTCCTGAATGGCCTGGTCTCCGCCTTCCGCCTAGCTAATGCTTACCTAGTTTTCAGACCTCACGTGAGTCACGACTTCCCGAGGGTGCCTTCTCTTGCACCCCTGACCAGGTTACATCCTCCTAATACGGGTGCCCTTAACATGACTCTCCTTTGTTATACTTACCACGATTAAAAATTTACATTTGTATACGAGATAATACCTTAAACCCATTAGGATGACCTCTACTTAAAAAAAAATAACCAGTATTATGAAACTATAGAAAAATGAAATCCGGGGCGCCTGGGTGGCTCAGTCGGTTAAGCGTCCGACTTCAGCTCAGGTCACGATCTCGCGGTCCGTGAGTTCGAGCCCTGCGTCAGGCTCTGGGCCGACGGCTCAGAGCCTGGAGCCTGCTCCCGATTCTGTGTCTCCCTCTCTCTCTGCCCCTCCCCCGTTCATGCTCTGTCTTTCTCTGTCTCAAAAATAAATAAACGTTAAAAAAAAAATTAAAAAAAAGAAAAGCACAAGCATGAGAGAGGCAGAAGGAGAGAGAGAGAGAGAGAGAGAGAGGGAAAATCTTAAGCAGGTTCCATCCATACTCCGCGTAGAGCCTGATGCAGGGCTCGATCCCACAACCCTGGGATCATGACCTGAGCTGAAATCAAGAGTCAGATGCTCAAGCGACTGAGCTGCCCAGGCATCCCAAAAGCAGGATCTTGAAGAGATATTTGCACACCCTTGTTCATAGCAGTAGTATTCACAAGAGCCAAGAAAGAGAAACCATCCAAATGTCTGCTGGCAGGTGGATGGATAACCAAAAGGTGATCTGTACATACTAAGGAATATTATGCAGCCTTTAAAATGAAAGAAATCCTGTCATGTGCTGTAATACAGATAGATAGATAGATAGATAGATAGATAGATAGATAGATAGAAAGAAAAATAGATAGAAAAATAGATAGATAGAAAAATAGATATAGATGAGCCTTGACATTATGCTAAGTGAAATAAGCCAGACCCAAAAGGACTAATACACTGATTGCATTTGTATGAAGTACCTAGAGAAGTTGAATTTATAGAGACACAAGGTAGAATGGTGGTGGCCAGGGGCTGGGGGGACAGGGGAATGAGGGGTGAGTAACACTGCTCAACTAACTACATCCCAAAAAATGGCTAAGCTGCTAAGTTTTGTGACGTGTTTTTTACCACAATTTAAAAAAATGCTTTTGAAGTACATTTATGTGATTTCATAGTTTATGTCCGTTTCTTCCTCAAAACTGTAAACTGTGTGGGGAAAGTGAATTCTCTTCAGTATGTCCTTGGACTTCTCTACCCTCTTTTCTAGCATTCAGTAAATATTTAAATGCGTGAATTAGTACAATGAAATTAAATACCTCTCACGTAGAGTTGAGGGATGGATTTGGCTTTGTGTGATAGGTTCTTAGTATCTGTTGGCTGAATGGATGGCCAAAGTGGATACCAAATACTTGAACATTTGGAAATAGTCTAGCTCTGCACACGATAAGTGATTGACAGCTTAACGAATTCAGCAGTGTTCTCAAGTGTGCTAAGAGCCAGTAACACAAGCCGTGCATTTTTCCCACCCAAAGAATGATTTCCAGTTGAAAGATTTTTAGAACATTTCCAGTTGAAATCATACTCGGACCATTTTGGCTACATGGGTGCTATCTGGGATATAATATTTGTTGACCCTGGTATTTGCGAATATTTGGTATTTATAAGGTTAAATTACTTCATGGGAAGGGGCGCTGGGGTGGCTCACCGACTGAGCATCTGACTCTTGATTTCGGCTCAGGTCATGATCCCAGGGTTGTGGCATCGAGCCCTGCATCAGGTCCCATGCTAAGCCTGGAGCCTGCTTAAGATTCTCTCTCTCTCTCTCTCTCTCTCTCTCTCTCTCTCTCTCTCTCTGCCCCTCTGCCCCTCTGCCCCTCTGCCCCTCTCACCCACGCACACACTCCTTGTCTCTCTCTGTCTCTAAAAAAGGAAGAAATTCAGAAGTGTCTCTTTTGGAACTGATAGTAAAGGAAAGGCAAAAATGGAATAAAAATGAATTCTTGAGTACGTAATTTGAGGAAGTGCTAAGCTAATCAATATCCAGTGGTCTTATTATGGGAGATAAAACTGAGGAAGACAGTGAATGCATCTAGCAGAAGTGTAAGTTCTCTAACCCACTACATCCTCGGATGGCATTCTCATTATTCCATTGAAAGGACTGATATATTTGGAGTAATAAATACAAGCACACAGTTGGAAGAAGAGGTTTTGATTTTTTTTAAAAAAAAGTCAAGGTTAGGTAGAGTTTAGGTAGCAGCTGGCCTCTGATAAATCTGGGATGATTTCATGGAAGAAAGCGACCTTCTCTGGGGGGCACTGGTCCTCTGTCAGATGGTAGAGCATTCCAGGTTTATGGATTGCCTTAGAAGAGAGATTTAAAGCATGGGTACATCTGGCACCAAGAGCCGAATTAGGGCACAGGATTTTTGTGTCAAGTAAAGCGATAACTACAAGAAAAGGTTTACGATTTGAAACTCGTCTATCTTCAACACAGCATCATAATTAAGGGAAAGAAAAGCAGTAAGGAAAGTGATTCTACATCCAGGAAAAACAGAAGCGGCTGGGGGCAAAAAGAGAACGAGGGGAGGAAAAGTGATTGATAACGGGGAGCATCAGAAGTCTTCATGTGACGAGGAAGGCCAGGTGGGTAAGGGAACCTGGGAGGAGAGGGTTTTATCATTTCACCAAAGGAAATTGCAGGGCTGTGGAGAAATTTTCCTAGATGTGGCATTAAGAAAGAAACAAATTGACCGTGAATATAGGTCCTGTAACGCAGTAGGTCAGAGTTTTACCTCTTTATGATTAATGTGGGAAAAGTAATTCTTAGAAACAAAAGGAAATAGAGGACATATGAGTGTTATTTTGTGTTAACCTATCTGACTGCTAGCTCATTTAAAATGAACCAAAAAAAAAAAAAAAAAAGCCCTGGTCAATGTTATAAAACACACACACACACACACACACACACACACACACACACACACACACACACACTGAATTTTCTTACCATTCAAAGAGAATTGCATCAGGGTATGATAGTAGTTTGCTGTAATAACTTGTTGATCTATATGAGACTTTTAAAATCTGAGATGACTGTGATTTTAGAAAACGGCTTATGATGTCAAAATAGTTTACAGGAAATATAAAATCAAGCCATTTTTAGATAACTAGCAAAATTGTCTCCTTGGGGATTTGTTCCTTTTGTTAAAAGAAAAAATAATCCTGTGTTTTTGATGGCTCACATGTAGTGGACTGACTTAGTGAAGATAGTATTCTCATACACAGCATGAAAGTGAATTCCGTTCAAGCCTTTTTGAAGTTCTTCTGACACAGGTCTTAGTGATAGATGCTATTTTAGGGCCATTTTATCTCAAAAACAACCTTTTTCTTTCAAAGAAATGCAATTAGTCCTTCATTCCTCAGTATCATTTATGTACCTGCAATACTGGGTAGTTGCCATTCTAGAAAATTGGAGTTTGGGTCCTGGGGGTCTCCAGGGCCTGCCTCTTCACCCTCTGATCTCCTGGGACGGTGAAGGGAGCGTCCGCAGCTCAAAACTCCAGACATTGAACATCTAATAGAGTGACGTGTTTGAATCTGTATTTCTGAACGCTCCATATCATTTTGCTTTCAGATTCATAGAGATGTCTCCATTAGTTCTGTATATATTTTGCCTTCCTTAAAGCGAGTTCTTGACTGTCTGTCTCCTTCTGATGTTCTGTCATTTCCACCCCCTGCTCTTCCCTTTCTCCTAACCCGAGTCCTCTGTCAGTAGGTAGTTACCTTTTCTCCTGTTCCTAGAGCAACTCTCTTTGCAAAGTTTTGTCCACTGCTATAATGGCATAGGTTTACATTGTAGTTTGTTGATCACAGCTTGCCAAGAGGGCCCTCCCACACTCTTCACTACCGAAACTACTATCTCTGTGAATTCTGAAGCCATTTTGCAAGCCCCTCATCCCTTCAGACATGGCTTGGGAAATCGTTTTATTCATTAAGGGCTCATGAGGACATTACTCATTGCATGCAATTGCCAACAAAGGGAAGCATGCTCCTTTCCCAGTGGCTTCCTAACAGAGCCTGCCCTATACCCAAAAAGACAACCCTCAAGGCCTGGAATACATGTCAGTCTTAGAAGATCGCCTAAGAAAATATTCGGTGAATAGACTGTAAGCAAAAGGCTGATAGCTGAACCACTCACTTGCACGCCACATTGGAGAAAAACAGGTTTGCAGTTCTTCCCTTGTGATGGAAAGCTTCTTTTTCTTTTTTAATGTTTGTTTAATTTTGAGAGAGAGAGAGAGAGAGACAGAGCGTGGGTGGGGGAGGAGCAGAGAGAGAGGGAGACACAGGATCTGAACTAGGTTCCAGGCTCTGAGCTGTCAGTCAGCACAGAGCCCGACGCGGGGCTCGAACTCACGAGCCATGAGATCATGACCTGAGCTGAAGTTGGACGCTTAACCCACTGAGCCACCCAGGCACCCCAAAAAGCTTCTTGAGGACAGCCCACTTCTTGGCAGGTAGAAGACACTTCAGTAAGTGCGGAAGGAACAGATGACTGAGGTAGGAGGGAAGGGCTAGAATATAACCCAAATGAGTTGCCCGCCCCCGCCCTTACCCCCAGTCATCACCAGTCAGGCTCCCTCAGATGTGCTGGGTGACTTGTTAGTTGTTGTTCAATTTGCATCAACATTAAAGAATAATGTTATAAGATGGTACGAACCATATGGTGAATCTAAATAATTTTGACTAGTTCTGTGTCATCCACATGCTTGGCCTCTAGAACCTTCTTTGTCTTTCTCTGGCTTTCGTGTGTTCCCTCATGCGCCCCGTCCAGGGGTGTCTTCGCCCTCTGCAGTCACACAGGCTTAAACCTTTAACCTACTTCCCCTTGCCCCCCCCCATCACCAGAGCTGCCCCCCCCCCCCCATTAATTTTCACCTGTGCCGCTGGGCTTGTGTTACAGCCTTTAGAGCACTGTACCCCCGGCCTCATGGCAGATAGTCTATGTTATTTGCCCCAAGAGGGCTCACATGGTCTGCACATATATTTGGTCTACAGGGAATGTTCAAGTGGCAGGAGAGGGGAGAGACCCTTTGGCCTTGACGACAAGATTTTAAATGAACTCAAAGAATCAGGACTCTGGATATTGTCTTTGGTTGTGGCTTATTTCCATGAAAAAAGAATCTTAAAACTTCAACTCTTGTTCCCCGCTAGTGTCTCTTTCTTAGAAATTATTCAGTGAACACCCAGGAAGATATCTCTAGTGGCGGCAGTAAATGAAGTCTGATGGAGAGCAGGTTTTTCTATCAGCCATTAGCCTTGACCTTGCCCATTTGGGGCTATACCCCAACATGCCCAACTTGTTTTGTTGTTGTTGTTGTTTTTTAAAATTATACCGGTCAGGGTCCTTGGGTGCAGTGAACAGAAGAAAAGAAAACTGGCTTTGACTTAAGAAACAGAAAAGGAATATGTGGAAGGAAATGATACAGCCACAGAATGTAGGGAAAGGCTTAAGAACCAGGCTCAGAAAGCTGGTGGAACTCGTGGAGGCCACCCTGGGGCCATGTGGTCAGGATACGACCCGGCACTGTGACCGTTAGCTGTGTGCCTCTGCTGGTGACGGACTTTGAGCTCTCCCTCTGCAGATACTCCTTGAGGTGCCCGAAGCGCGGGCAGGAGCATCTGACGGCTTCCTGCCTGGCACCAGCCTTTTCCTTTCTGTGATGGTTTTTCTAGCAGGTTTCTTATCAGCTGACCCAAACGTGTTTTATAACGGTCCTGGCAGTGCCCACAGTCTCCTACAAACAACAGGAAGGGAAAGCCTCTTCCACGAGGCTTCCATTTGGGGAAGGAGTGAGGATCCCAGACCTTTTCTGGAACAGCTTCTCTCGAGGAGACGACAAATTTGCCTAACTTACCAGACAATTGGAGGAATTTCGGGAAGTCCAGTCACACCATATGATACTCAGTAATGAGCAGAGACAAAGCAAGAGTCTTCCCTGTAAGGAAGCTTAAAGAACAGCTTGGGGAAAGGCAGGCTTCAACTGAGTAGGCTTAGATGCGTCGATGGGGACGGAGGTGGTCTCCCTCACAGAAGCGGTGGGGTGAGGAACCGTCCATGGCATGAACTGTTTTGGGCAGAGGGACTGTGATGGGTAATCAGATCTCAGATAACCCGAAAATCAGAAATTAATGATGTACAGATAATCACCTGTAACTTGCCATCATCTATAGCAATTCAAGTAACAGTTTTCCTCTTCCTTGTGTGTCAAAAAGACCCAGTAGCTGATCCGTAGAGGGTTGCCTCTTGGCACACTGGCTTCGTGTGAAATAGCTAAACGTCCCATCAGTTGAAAAATGTGTACTCAGGATACCGTCAAGGCAGGGGCAACCAAGAAAGAGGAGAGAAAAAACGTGATTAGCATTATTTTGTCGTAATTCGGCTTGAGCGAATTAGTTACCGAAACCAGGGGAAGTTGCTATCCCATTTATAATCCCAACGGTGAGGCTCTAAGTGGTAATGGAAAGTTTCAGATGAACTTTGGTTTTGCAGCAGAATTTCGGCATTGTGAGGCTCTTTCTGGAATACGCTCAGATGAATTCACGTAAATCTGCTGGAAGAACCTTTACAGCAAGGAAAGAGTATTGAGAAGCTACCCTTTTTCCTCTCCCAGGAGATACTATTTGTCGTTACAAGTTATTTGCCCCTAGATGGAAAACACAACCTCATCTATCCCTGCATGCCCCTAAAAGCTATTCAGCAGAAGTTAACCTTTTCAATAGAAGCAGCCAACTTTTCTAGCAAAGGAATTTGCAGTCTTTGTGGTTTGGGTAAAAAGGTGGTTCATTTTACTGGTTTCTTGGTGAAAAATGTTTCATGATAAATTCAATCTTTCCTCAAAAAAAAAAAAATCCCCAAATCTACTTTTCTGTGCAAAATTCACCATGAAAGCCTTTCTCTATTGAAGCAGCCGAATGTGGAGTTGTGTGGACCCGGGCAAACAGTTTTGGGTCCAAGGTTAAGGATATTTATTGCCGGAGGTATTACGTGTTCGTATCCAGGAAGAACAAAATCTAGTTCATCGACAGTGGTTTTCAAATGCGTTCATTTACTTTCTTTTGTTTTAGGGGGAATGTTTTTCTCCTTCTCCTTTTAATCCTTTTCCACACACTTGGTAGAATTTGGGAGGATTTCTGCCAGGGATAACTAGCAAAGGTATACAATGTGCGAATACACAGGAGATCTGCTGGTTTCATTGCACAGACTTCAGAGAAAGTTCCTTACACTCTGACTTTGGCATAGCATGCAGGAAATTCCTCGTTGGTCTGCCCGATGCAATAAACAGCCCTCCTGCATCTAACCGCATCCACGCTGAAAGTTTCTTAGGTGGGGTTACTTTTGCTCTTTGTGTAAAAGTTAAGGGTCCCAGGATTCCAATTCCACACTCTCTTTAGCTCCTCGGTTTGGAGTTTGTGTAAGGACTGTGTTTAGGAGTTAATAGGACTTGCGGTTGGACTTACTCTAGTGTTTTCTTTGTGCACACGGGAAGGGTAGACAAGGTAAACAGATCCCCTGTGCGGATGCTTTCGGTAAACCTTCCATTACATCAGACAGATCAAAAACATCAGAAGTTCGCATTTGCTTTTCGATTACTCATTGAGGACGTGGCTTATTATATTCAGTGCCGGTGAGTCCTTCAGTACCCCTGCTACTCCAAGGGTGGCCCCCCGGCCAGGTGGCCTCAGGATCACCAGAGGGAGGGCTTGTTCAAATGCTAAATCTCAGGCCCCAACGCAGAGCTGCTAGACTGGACTCTGCATTTTAACCAGAGCCCCACACGGTTCGTAGGGCATTAAAGGTGGAGAAGTCCCGAGTCCTGTCCATGCTAGCAGAGTGCCTGAGTCCGTTCCAGTAAGATCTCCATGGGAGGGTGTGAGGGAGAAAACAGGCTGGCCAGCGGGGCAGAGGAAGGAGAGCCCGGGAGGACATCGCCTGAGTTAAATTATGCTCATTAATTCAATTTGCGGCAGGAATGTGTGTAAATAAACGCGGGCCGCTGCAGAAGTTCTGTTTCCTGAAGGGCTTAGGCAGGAATGCAGGGGCCAGTGGCCGTGAAAACCTGAGTGGAGATCAGTCAACCCTGCAGCCACGAGACAATGACAGTAAAGAGGGCATTATCTTTATCGTGTTAGGGAGGTTTTAAATGCAGGGTTTAGTGCCAAACCAAGTGGAACAGGAGAGGCTGTGCTAGCATAGATAAAATCTTAATTATTTGAAAAGATGAAGCTCGCTTGGCTGTTCCCTCCTCCTTTTTGAAATCAGTGCAGGTCAGATTTCCAAAGGGGTTAAATGAAAAGGACAGTGCCACAGTCCTACGCGGCCCGTCAGCGTTTCACGTGCGCATTTTCCCCGCAAAACTGAGTCCATGGAAAACAGGGAAGAGAAAATGGAGTTCTCCAGGTTAAGAGCAGCCCCTGCCTACCATAAACCTGGAAGATGTTTATGGGCTTGATTTTTGGCACTTCGTGTTCAGAAACGGTTTGGGGGGCGGGGGCTGAGCAATCGTCTCTGGTTAATCTTTATTAAACCCCATGGGGCATGCTGGGCAAAGATGCCCGCCTAACCATTAAAAGATGGCCTGCGCGCTGTCATTTTCGGGAGCTCATTGAATGTTATTTATGCCAAAGAGACATCTGCTTTCCAGCTTAAAAATTAGCCACAAGTCCCTCGTCCCTACTCACAGATGGGATGATCTAGAGGAGAGTCCCGTCCTTTCATTTTACCTAGAGATGCTTTCCTGAATGCCTCTGTGCTTAGGCCGATGCTAATGATGATAAGAATAACGCACCAAGTGCCGGGCGCCTTACTGAGTGCGTTATGTGTTTAATCTTTAGTGCCCTTCCTGTCTGATGGACACGAAACCGAGTCCTGGTAAAGTTAAGGAACCTACCCATGGCCACGTGGTCGGGAGGGGGCCCGGCATTTGACCTCAGGCTGCCTCGGGGGGCCCCTAACCGCGGCCGTTCACCCCTCAATACACAGCAGCCCCATCTCTTTCAACTGTGCCCGGAGTGCTGTGCGCCTTCTCCGTCTCTTAGGAGCCCTCCGCCTCATTCTGTCGTGAAAAAAACATTTTTCTTTTTATTAGTGCGCACTCGTGTGTACCCAAGTCTTTCACCCACTGGATTGTTAGAAATTTGAGAGAAGGGGGGCACCTGGGTGGCTCGGTCAGTTAAGCATCTCTCAAAAAAACAAATAAACATCACAAGTACTTTTAAAGAAAGAAAAGAAATCCTAGAGAAGAGACTGGCATAGACGAGGCCCTCGGTGAACAGTAATTCGTTCCTCCTGAATGCTGACAGGCCAGTGACTTCAGTCCTGAGCCTCGCCCTGGTTCTACAGGAGAACTTACAGGTGATTGCACTTTCCCAACACCGAGTGGCATTCGGGGGAAGCACGGAGAGCCCTTGCCTCTCGGCTGTATCCCTTCTTCTTTAAAAGGCTAGAAAAGTCCTCTCCTATACGCCACTGCAGGTAAACCTGGAGGCCACTTCTTGGTACCCACATGGGACTCCCGTTAACGCGGACGCAGCCCGTGTGCGTCAAGGGGACACAGAAACATCCTGCAGATCGTTGAGGCCTTGATGGACAGTCTTGTTGGCCGCTCAGGGCTCGATTTAAACTCCGGCAGAGAGCGACAGGAAGCAAAGCGAGTTTTCACTCCTAGTTATTTCCTCGCTTGTGTATACACTGGCCTTTCCCTCGGGGGCGCAGAAGGGGCAGAGGCAAGAAAGATGAGAAATCAAGCTCTTGGGGCCCATCCCTCTGGGCCACCCTCGGTGTTCTAACTTCCACACCATCGGGCCCAGCCTGGTTAATAAAAGGACCTTGGGCATCCCGCTCCTGCCTGCTGTGAGTGCCCACCTCGGGGAGGGTCCGTGGCCTTCAGCAAACAGCACGAGCTCAAGTCGGGTTGGCCTCTGCTCCCTCGGCCATCACGGCAGCGTCGCAAAGGGACTCCACAAATCCCACCCGTCCTTGGGGGTGGAGGATGGCAGTTGAACAGTGTTGCGGGGGGGGGGGGGGGGAATCATCTCAGGATTTCGCTCTCTGTCACTCATCACCCACACTCCCAACTCGCCAGTATTCGGGGACTGATGTATTTGTGGAGAAGCGCCACTCCCCGCTTCTGCTCCCACTCTCTTTTCCTGCCTGTCTCTTCCCGACTTTTCTGCTCATTAGCAGGCTCTCAGAAAGCAGGCCGGGGAAGGAAGCAAGAAGATAATTCTGAAATCAGTGTCAGTCTTGGCTTATGCTCCAAGTCTGCCTCCTTGGGAAGGGAGGGGGATCCTGAGCTGGGTGAGCCCTTTCTCTGCTGGGGTTTCCCCAGGTGATGTGGCTATTTTCACTTCCAAGTTCATGCTCCTTCCCTCGGCCTGAGAAGGTCCTGAGCATGCTTCGAAGAGTCCGACGTTGGAGGAATGGGGCCCAAGTCAGAGCAGCCGGGTGGACAGAACTCGATTTCCCTGCTGCCTCTGCTTCTCTGTCACTGTTGACCTCTGCCCTTGAGCCTTCTCACGTGCCTCCTCCCTTCGTCATCGCCTCTCCTGTCTGCTCACATCCCTCTCCAGGCTCTGCTGACTGCGTACTCCCTGAGACCGAGAGACCTTTCTGTGGAGATGAAGGGGGCTGGGCCCTGTGGCCTTGGCCTTTCTGTCCCTCCCGGGCCCTGGTCTCGGCAGCAAGGACGTCGGAGCAGGCGACACTCTCCTGCCCTTGCTTCCGCTTCCTGCTTTGCCCAAGATTCCCTTCCTCACCCCAGCCTACAGCACGTCCTCCTTTCATTTGCCTCTGTTCTCCTGTGTCTCTATCCCAGACTCTGCCCTTCTCTCCTTCCACCTGGCCTGAGAGGCATGTTCCTTGAAGCGGGGAACGTAAAGGCTAAATCCTGGGTCCACTAATTGTCCGAGGAATGTCGCTTGCCCTTTCCAGCTCATTAACAGAACGGAGGGTGGCCAGTGGTAGAGCCACCGACGGCCTAGATCGATCGGCCCTGACCCAGAGGACTCTCAGTGTCCCCCTGCTGCTCGCGATGCTGTTTTCTCGCTGTTGCTTCTGTCTGTCTTGCACTAAAGCAGTCACAACCTGATAGGAGGGGAGTTGAAGCAGAGCAGGGTATTTGTAGGTATTTTTTTTCTCTTTTAACATTGGCCTTTTACTGAGCCATGGGGATGGTTTCCATGCATTACTCCTTAATGATATGTTTATTTACCTAGACCCACACATTCTCCCTTGCCCTATAATAATCCGATATTAACTTGTAATAACCAGGATGCCTATTGCAGGAAGGGGTGTTTCAAAGAGAAGCAAAGGGAATTGCAGGTTCAAAATTCCTGAGAGAAACTGAATAGAACCCTACGGAAGAGGATGTGGGAAAATGACGGGCTCAAGAGGGCAGCCTTCCAGACTAACACATCGCTAGCTATCTCTGCTCGTACGCCATTGTTCGAAAGCTGCCTTTGGTTTGAAGGAAGTTTCTTCCTCTGAGCATATTAAAGTAGGTAGTTCTAAAATTGGCTGGCAATGTTCTATCGTCTCTTAGATAAGAGGTATGTTCTTTGGTAGCTGTAACTGAACAGTAATGACACTTGGGCGCCTGGGTGGCTCGGTCAGTCAAGCGTCCGACTTCAGCTCAGGTCACGATCTCACGGGTTCGTGGTTCGAGTCCCACGTCGGGCTCTGTGCTGACCGCTCAGAGCCAGGAGCCTGCTTCGGATTCTGTGTCTCCCTCTCTCTCTGCCCCCTCCCCTGCTTGCACTCTGTCTCTCAAAAATGAATAAACATTTTAAAAAGATTAATGGCACTTGAGATTTCCAAATTACCTAATATGGCTCCCACCCCCACAACAGAAGTTGGGACGTCGGGGCCGTGCTGGTGGAATAAAGCATTTGTCGCTGCGATTAGTTCATAAATCTAAATTAGCTCTTTTTCCGGAAGATTCTCAGTGTGGAAATGGTGGCATTTGGCTCTAGCTGGATTTGAAGGCACATGTTTTGTGTGTTTGTACGATTAGAAGGGGATTCTGTGCCCCTGTTGTGTATACAGTGCCTGTCATATGCTGTCCACCCTTCTGGCTTCCCTATTTTTTGTCACATCTGCAAGTGCTGTCTGCCTTTTGTAAACAGGTCACTAATCCCAGACTAGAGGCATGAAATACAGCTGACGCCTTACACGCTCCACATGTGCTGAATGCCGACAGCGAGAGAGGCAAGGGCCTGAGGACTCAGCCTCACGCAGGGAAATCCCTGCCAAGCAGCAGCCCACAGCCTCGTGCCATCTGGTAGCTGTTGAGTAGCATATAGGAAAAATGTCCTGAGACCCAGGGCCTTCTCCAGAGGGAGCGTCAGAGTTTTACTGCCACGAGAGTGGAATGAGAAAAATGGGATGAAGCTTTCAGATTCTAGCCCCTTCTAGCCCAGGCGCCCCCAAAAATCATTTGAGATGCACACCTCTGATGTGTGCACTTTGTCGTTGGGTATATCTTTTACTCTGATAAAAGGTTTCCATTTAAAGATAGGACAAGTGTGTAAGGAAAAACGTCTTTCCTCAATCCAACTTTCGCTAATAATAAACTGAATCGAGAGGGGAAAGAGAAGGCGGCAACAAATCAAAGCAGGTGTTTCCATGTTCAGGACCCTGAGATAGGAACTCGCTTCCCATCTGCCCTGGGAAGGCTTCACTTGTTTTGTTTTGTTTTTAAGATTCTATTTTTAAGTCATCTCTACACCCAACCGGGTGGGGCTTGAACCTACAACCCTAAGATCAAGAGTCTCATGCTCTACCCATGGAGCCAGCTGGGTGCTGCGGGTGGTGGGGGAGCCTTCACTTTTAATAACTCTCCTGCTTCAGTTTTCCTTTGTCTATTAAGGGTTCCTAGTTTGCTTTGTTAGTTTGATATTTTTTTAACAGAATAATAGTAAGTACATCAATATGTGTTTGAATCTCAGTAGAATGCTTTTGAATAAATGTTTCCACGGCTGCTTATGCATCGAGTACTCTAACAAAAAATCTAAAACATTTATTTTAATATACTGACTTGGAAATTACCACTATTTGGACGGTAGTTAGAGGCGTGGGAGTAGATGATACTGCCAGGGTAAGTGGGCAAAGAGATTTAAAAAAAAAGTAGAACAGAGCCCCGAGCCCCCGGGGGAAAACTGGCATCTCCAGCGTTGGTAAACAGCCTTCTGCTCACCAAAAGTAGCACACGTTAACGAGACAGAGCACACTGATCACTCTGTAAAGGCTGCCTGAATAATTCAGTCTTGTTTTCTCTTTAAAAAGTGAAATAGCTTTGAGCTGCTCTAAAATTCCTGGTCTGAAATTTTACATCAGGACCAAAACAGTACCCAGACTAAGAATTTTAGTACCACCCGTTTTCCTTGCTAAAGAACTTTTAAAATGTGCCCATAGATATGTTGTCTAAACTTTCTGAAACTGACAAGGAAAATGTCTTTAAAAAAAAAATTTTTTTTTTTAATGCTTATTCATTTTTGAGACACAGAGAGAGTGCAAGCAGGGCAGGAGCAGAGAGAGAGAGGGAGACACAGAATCCCAAGCAGGCTCCAGGCTCCGAGCTGTCGGCACAGAGCCCGACGCGGGGCTCGAACTGACAAACCGCGAGATCATGACCTGAGCCGAAGTCGGACGCTTAACCGACTGAGCCACCCAGGCGCCCCAAAATGTCTTTTTTTTTTTTTAATTGACAAGGAAACTGTCTTTTTTTCTTTATCAAGCTTAGAAAATGCTAAAAACAAAAGGGCTAAAAACACATGGGTATTGTGTGCAGAACCTAGTCAGGAGGGTCGCTGTGCTTGGCCCACGCAGGGCATCTGAGTGTTGGTGGGGGCTGGGCTGTTGAACCGGTGGGGGGTGAGTATAAAGTGTGCAGGCTCCTGGGGGCTTTCTTGTAGGTGGATGTTTTATTGGAATAGGTGCATTTCTTTGCATATGTTTAATCTTACGTGAAAATACTACCTCTGAAGCTTTCTTTTTCCTCGCTTCAATGTGACATTTTTTTCTGTGACCTCTCAGACTATCACGAGAACACAATTTAAATTCCACCAACTAAGGGAGACTTCCTTTTGACAAATAATTAAGTACTATTTGTTTTCCATCTTCCGACAATAATTTGTTCTCCTGTTTTGCTGTTGTTGTTTTACGTGTAGTAAACAAGTAAATTCTGATCTTCTTCCCCATTTCCCAGCAAAGACCAGTGTCTGTGCATTGCTGTTAAATCTGTATTATCGTCATTTGTCGTATATACAATTTAAATGAATTTTTAAAGATATTAAAAGGTCTTAAGACTTCAGGAAGTTGAAAACCCCCTGGGCAGAGCATTGTATGGATAACTTTTGTTTAAATCACCTT
Organism: Panthera pardus; assembly: GCF_024362965.1. NCBI lineage: Eukaryota > Metazoa > Chordata > Mammalia > Carnivora > Felidae > Panthera > Panthera pardus. The sequence continues at coordinate 85,498,340 of NW_026526654.1, read as the reverse complement.
CCCCCACCTCCTCTGTCTTGGCTTCAGGACTCTTTAAGAAACAACTTCAGGGCTCTTTAAAAAAAAAAAAAAAAAAAAAAAAAAAAAGTCTTCGAGATGCGGTCTGATCATAACTCTCTTCACACTTGCTCAAGGCTCAATAACAGATTAATAACATATTCTTTAAGGAGGACTATTATTTTAGTCTCAGCATGGGTTTTCATGCAAACCTTAGCTCTTTTCCTGTTGGATATTATCAATACCACTTTCGCATCCTTCCTCCCTAATGCAAGAACCTCTTCACCTCAAAGTGGTTGATCTCCTGGCAACACTCAGCACTCGTTGCTTCTAGAAGTTCTGTCTTCTGATACATAATCCTTTCCTGTCTCTCCTGACTGTGACTTTACTGTATTTCCTTGGTCTGTCCTACTCCACGGTCCATCCCTTTAAATGTAATTGGTCTGAAGGATTCTTTACTCACCTTTTTTTTTTTTTTTAAATAAACTTTCTCCCTCTGTTATATCCTATATGCCAAAAGCTTCAATTCCAGCTAAAAACAATCAACTTCCAAGAGTATATCTTCAGGCCAACGCTGTATAGTTGCCGACAACTCGACTGACTTGGAAAACGGAAACATATCTTTTTCCTCTTCTGTATTTCTTTAAATACCTAACAGACTACCTGGGACCTAGTACATATTAGATAGATGAAAAACATGCTCACAACAGTGAAACTTCTTAATTTCTGCATTCAGTTCTGTGATTTTCACTCTAACGAAATAACCCTCGAGGACGTACCGGAAGAACGAATATAGATATTTCCTCTCCCCGATACATATTTATACTTTAGCCATGACGATCAGTAGGCCACCCTCACAAATGGTGTATTTCTAGCTCTACCTATCAGACTTCTTGTAGAAGGTACAGCTTGGGGATCGACACTTGGCAGAATATATTTTTTTTCCCCCTGACTCTTGTGGGACTGGCTGATTTCGAATATAAGCCGTGGAGCAGAAATGTTAAAACACTTGGGAGCCCCGTTCCCCCCCCCCCCCAATCCCCGCAGTGGGAGTCTTTTATTGCCAGAAGTGAATATCCCATAGAGCTGAAGAAAGTCCTATGAAATTTAGCCTTTAAAAACAAAGCTGTGTTTCAGTTCTGTGGAAACAGAAGGGATTGCTTAAAAAAAATGACATGGCAGATGTGATGAGAATTTGTTTGAAGGCATTTCTCTCAGGTTAAGTCACGTTCGCCAACTTACAACCTGGAACACATTTTGACAACTCAGCAGAGCTCCAGGGTGGAGAGTCCGCGACGGTGAAGAGAGTTTGTGCCGTGGGACGGGCTGGGGGCCGGAAATGGACTCCCCCTGCTTGAGAAGTACCCGCTCCTCTCCCTCCGTCGACTGAGCAAAGCCAAGGAGCGAACTTGAAAACACGAGCTGTGTCCCCTCTCCTCTGCAGTGATGCATTCAGTGCTGCAGGTGATTCGCACAGGGTCGCGGGCCGGGTCGCCTTGGTGTGAAGCACAGAGGTGTTGTTTTGTGTGCTGGCCTTCCGTTTCTTGCATAAACATGAGGGCCGGATCATTAAATGACCTCTAGTGGAAAGTATTCTTCCACCGCTCCCCAGGGAGGAAAGCATTAAATGCCAGCACCGAGTATTGAGTGTTGAGTATTGAGTTAATGTCAGATAGGCCCGGGTTTGGGACCGTTGCCATCAAAGAGGGTGGCCATCTTAATCAGACATTGCCTTCGCGTGGGTCTGGGACAGGATATCACTGGAGAGCGTGATGCATCTTTTCCTCAGCTCTTCATCCGGATGCCGACGCTCCGGAGAGCCAGGGCACCTCGGGGTGGCCCACCGCCGTGCCGCCGCGAGCCTGGATAAGAGGGGCCACCGTCTCAGCCCCACCTGGGAAGCTGCCCCTTGCTGTGGGACATGCCAGGGCTTACCCACCCTCCCGAGCGTGTCCCACAGATGGAGGGTTTAGAGCCCCGTTCATTGAGGATTTTGCGCGCTCATACATAAAAGTGGTAGCGTCCCTCCGGTATTTGCTTGGTAAATGGCACTTATTGTAGGACTCTTCTCAGTTCTTAGTACCGACCTGTCAGAAATGGTTTGGGAGCATTTTTGGGTCAAAAACTCCCCATGTGGCCTTTCAGCACAAATTCATTTTTGCCTGTGATATACCGGATACTTTGTAGGACCTGGAGATACAACCAGGTTGAGGACTAAGAGCCCCTGTTCCCGTGGAACTCCCATTCTGGTGATGTCAGGCAGAAACCAACGAATAACGTATGAAGAGGATGAAAAATCGTTCTCACACATATGCAGAGAATTACAAGTGACCGTGTGCTTCCTTCGGATAGGGTGCTAAGAGGGGCATCTCAAGGGAGCCGCCATCTTGGCTAGGGTTGGACTGAGAAGCAGGAGCCCATGGTGCCCAAAGTGGGAGAGAAGGTGCAGACACTGTTGTGTTCTGTGTAGAGAGCAGAGGTCAGTTTGGTTGTAGTGGGAACCGGGGAGAGTGGCGGGAAATGAGAGCACGGGGTGAGCAGTGGCCAGAAATAGGGGGCCTTTATCAAACACACAATGAGAAACTTGGATCTTACTCTAGATGGGATGGAAAGCCTTTGAAAAGTTTTGAGCAGGAAAATTACATGATCCGATGTACATTTTTAAAAGGTCAGCTCGCTGCTCCCTGGTGCTAAGAGGAGGGAGTTGATGGAGAAGAAGCGAGAGAATCAATGAGTCTTCATGGAGTTGGGATCTGGAGGAGAAAAATGGCTAACTCCCTGTTCGGTACAGGACGGTGTCTAAGGCATGACTGAATTTGGAGTCAAATGGGTAGTACAGTTAGCCTTGTGTTTGGAGGTGGGCCCAGTGAGTGGGTCCCGTTGGTGTAGTGAAGAAGGAGAGGCAGAGGGGTGAAGGGAGACAGAGTAAGGGAGACAGTTCTGGGGTTGCACAGGAACTGTCTGAAGTGGGCAACTCACTGAGGCTGATGAGCTTTCCTGAAAACACCAAACCTGGGAGAAGACACCCTTTTGCATGATTCTGCGAGCCCGGGTGGTGCCAGAAGTGGCCGAAGAATGGCGTTGGGCCAGGGGATTTTGTAAGAATTGGGGTAAGGAAAGCTGAGAGTTAGCCTGAAGAGGAGGAAAAGGGAAAAGGGACCAAACTGAAAGGGCCTTGGGAGTTTTGTGGGATTGGAGAATTTTTCCTAAGGAGCTCCAATAGCTTCTGTGCACATGCAGAAGAAAAGAAAAGAAATCCCATCGTACTTGGAGCTGAGAAGTGTTATATGCATGTGTATGCCTTTAAAGGAGTTAAATTTTACACTCAGTAGATGCATATTTTATGTAAAAATTTATCATAGCTATGAATACAAATTCATAGGTATATTATATACACCTAATTTAAAATGTGGTTCTTAGAAGAAACTAAATCAACTAAAAAGGACAAATTTAAATTTTTAGTTATTTTTCCATTGCTTTCCTACACAGATCTTAGAAACAGGAACAGAGTTCTTTCAGAAGTCAGTTTCTGGGAGGAGGAAGGAGGAATGCTTTAAATTGCCGTTGATCGCAAAGAAACTGGCATGGAGGGCTGAGGTTTCAGAATGAGATTAGATTTCACTCTACAGCTTATTAGCTGAGCTACAGTCACACCGTAGCCTATTAGCTGGGAAACTATCTCCAAACAGGATATGGCGATTATTTGTAAATGATCACTGAACTGCTGATAATAGCTCATCACTGGGTACTCAGGGGAACAGCTCCTTTTAAACGTGCATATAAAGACACTGTGAATGAGAATATCATAGGTACAAGCACGTAAATACCAACTGATCTACTAGGTTGGAAGATTCCTAAGTAAAGATAATTCACAATAATTTAGATATAATAGACTGTAGATTAGGCATGTTTTAAGTAACTAGTATTTATGGAAAAGGATAACAACAAATTCTTGGCAATCAAATGAAACGAGAGCATGGGATTCAACAAAAGGACAGTGAAGAAGTTCACCGAACAGGAAGGGGAGATGGCTCAAGAGATCTGTAGGGAACCATTTTTCCCACTATCCTCTCTGCATTTCAAAAGGCGGATGCAATTACAGCTAGAAGACATCGTCTGAATGTGGAGTGAGATGCTAATAGTCTGCCCTTTTTTTTTTTTTTTTTTTTTTTTTTACTGGCAGTGAAGTTTCAGTAATATCTTTACTCCCCTCCCCAAAGCTTTGGAGAACATCGGACATTACTCGGTACGAGCAGATTGAGTTATTTGTTCGAATGACCAGCGTTTTTGAAATAGGGAGTCCAGCTTCTGTCCACAGGAATCCCCATATCTGGCGGGCAAAGAATAAATCCCATGCATCTGGATACTTCTATTTTGGATCATGAGTATTTGAAGTAATCATTCATAACCATTTATTTGAAATACTTTGTTACATCATAGCTAGGTGGTATCCATAAAAAAAAAAAAAAAAAAAAAAGATTTTCCAAAGCGTCTGTGCATGTTTCTCTGTAAGCATTTTGCATCATGCTTAAAAAAAAGCTCCTCTTAGGGGCGCCTGGGTGGCTCAGCCGGTTGAGCGTCTGACTTCGGCTCAGGTCACGATCTCACGGTTCGTGGGTTCGAGCCCCTCGTCGGGCTCCATGCTGACAGCTCAGAGGCTGGAGCCTGTTTCGGATTCTGCATCTCCCTCTCTCTCTCTGCTCCTCCCCTGCTCACACTTTGTCTCTCTCTCAAAAATAAATAAAAATTAAAAAAATAAAAATAAAAAAAGGTCCTCTTGGAGCACGTGGGTGGCTCCGTCGGCTAAGCTTCCAGCTCTCCACTTTGGCTCAGGTCGGGATCGCGCAGTTGACGTGTTCAAGCCCCACATCAGGCTCTGTGCTGACAGCATGGAGCCTGCTTGGGAGCCTCTCTCCCCCTCTTTGTCTGCTCCTCCCCTGCGGGCACACGGGTGTGTACATGCACGCGTTTGCTCTCGCTCTCTCTCAAAATTAAAAAAAAAAAGGCTCCTCATCCTGCCTTTGCCCTGGAATGTTGGTGCCCCAGGCGCTGCTGTTCAGTTTCTTCCTTAACGTCTTTTTGTTCCCATGCTGCTCTTTCAGCCACTGCTCTTGGACAGTGACCCCCACTCCTTGAGCAGTGAGGACCTCCTCCCGAGCCCCAGGCCCACACTTATGGAATGAATTCGCAGCCGTTTCGACTGGCCCTTTCCTCCTAAATGTCTCCTGGTCTCTAGGCCTCTCGAAATCAACCTGTCACAGTATCGACTAACTTTATGCACCTTGCACACGCACACACACGCACACACATTGGCACGTGCGTGCGTGCACCGGAGGTGGGGGGTGGGGGGGGCCACAGCAGAAATGAGACTTGTTTTGCCTGCTGTAAATCCTGGCTTGGTTTCAGGTAACTCACACCAGGAACCCAGCGTCTCCCTCCTGACCTGTCACCCTCGGCGCGAGTGGTTCTCCAGCAGGGCAGTGTCACCCCTGACCTCGTCTTCTGACTCATCTTCCCTTCCTACCAGCCCCGCCACTTTCCTCCTCAGCCGGAGCGCCGACCTCACCACCGGTCTGGCTGCTGCTTCCCTCTTCCTTCCCTTCGTCTCAGCCCTCCCTGCAAGGTGCGTCCGGTCTCCATCGCTTCCGGCCAACCCCACCCCTACCCACCCTGCGTGCCTGCTTCCATCCTGGGCCCTTAGAATCTGTTGTCATCCCAGCCGCCTGAGTGATCCTTTCAGGACCTGAATGGCTCACGTCAGCGTCTACGCAGAAGCCTCCCGCCTCATTCAGACTGAGTCCTTGTCGTGGTCCGTAAGGCCACTCCTGACCGTTCTCTGTTTCGGCCCTCCTCACACGCTCTTGTCAACCGCAGCGGTCTTGTCCGACTTCCCAGGCCTCAGGCTGGAGGACTTGCCGGGCCCTTTGCCGACAGCCCCCTTGCTCAGAAATTAGTGTCCTGCCTCGTCGTTCTTTGCGTGCTCGATTCTTCCTCATAGCTCTGCCCACCTTCTGGTCTCCCACATAAGGTGCGTGTGTCTTTGATTTGTCTTCCCACACAGAGAAGCTTTGTGAGTCTGCAATTTTGGTTTAGTCCCTGCCGAATTCTCAGCTTAAAATACTAGGAAGTAAACAGATAGTTTCAAAATAAATGAATGGGAGTCGTCTGGGGAGCATTTAAAAACACGGTTGTGCAAACTCCACCTCAGACCTAATGAATCAGCACCTCGGGGCGTGCGGTTCAGAAGTTGCTCTGTTTCCAGGGTCCCCAGGTTGGGGGCCACTGCGGCCAGAGAGCTTTCTGAAGCCTCAGGTGTCCCCAGCTTCAAACCCTCTACTGCTGTCCATTTTCCCCGCGGGGTCGTGCCCAAACTCCGTGAGGTGACAGCCAAGGCCCTGGGCCAGTCAGACCCCTGGGGGACTTTTCAGCCTGCTTCCCTCGCTTCGGGTGCCTTTTCTCTGCTGAAGTGTCATACTCCTCTCTGTTTGCCGAATTGCTCGCGGTTAAAGTTTTGATTCAAATGTCAGTGGTTAAGTATAATTTCCCTCTTTACCCTCATTTCTCCACAACCATCCCAGTGATTGCGGTCACTTTTGTGGCACATTGTGTATCGTATCCATGACCTACTCTTTTGGAATTGGCCTCCTCGGGGCACCTGCCTGGCTCAGTCAGAAGAACATGATACGCTCGATCTTGGGAGTTGTGAGTTCGAGCCCCATGTTGGGTGTGGAGATGACTTAAATGAATAAAACTTTAAAAAAAGGAATTGGACGACTCCCCGTTAGACTCTAAATTACTACAAGACGACAGCGACTTCCTTTGCTTTGTCCTCAACATCTAGCAAACTGTTAGACACAGTTCTTCCCGTGCACCCGAACAGAAATTATCTGAATGATGTGAGATACCTTCACTGGGTTTTCTTGAGTATTGAGCACTAGACATCTGCACGGATACGGACACACGGGCCCAGCTAAGCAGACGTGCGTGAGTCCAGCCCTGGGCCCTCGGTCCCCTTCTGCTATTGCCAATCGCCCGCCTTCTCGTGCTCCCAGTTTTGATGTCTTAACTACCGTGTCTCTCGGCAGGCCACCTCCTTAGGCACTTAAAGAAACGGTTTTAAAGGAAGATTCCCTCGTGTGATCCCTTGTGCGCTCGTTTCTAAACGGACAAGATTTTCTCTTCCTCTCCAGATTCAGCTTCTCTTCCTGTTCTCTGATTCTGTCTTCCATCACTGCTTGGTGGACCTTGATTCCGCTTTCATCCCCGTTCACGCTCTCGCTCTCGTCTCTGTCGCTCCCGCGTCTCTGTCTCTCTCGCCTCCCGTCTTTTAATATTTCGGCCTCTCTCCTATCATTTGAAAAGTGAGAACAGCTGAGTAAAAAGTCCGGCCGTCCCTCTGCTGACCTCCGCCTGCTGTGTCTCCCTTCTGTCGCTTCGCTCTCCTCTGCTGGCGAATTGGGGGGGGTCACCAGCTGCCACGGGACCCCAGACCCTGTGCCCGTGCCCACCCTGGTCCTCCTCTGTCTGCTGGCGCGAAGCATCAGCCTCTGGCCATCTGCTTCCCTGAAGGGCACTTACTTGAGGGGCTCCTGTGAGACGGTGCTGCCCTGGGTCCCCTTTCTGCCCCTTCCATCTCATCCCCTCTCCCCGCCCGCCCCGCATAGCCCTGCCCCGCTGCTGCACCGTGAATGACAAAAGTGGCAAGAAAGCCTGGGGCCGAGTAAACGCTCATGATCAGCGCGCTCCCGCGTCTGGTTCCCAAGTCTGGGTCCTTTTGTGTTTGTTCTTCGCTGCCACCCCTCAGGAAAGCCTGTCTCTGAAAAGGGGCCGGTCACCTCCGCTCTCTGTCCCTTCCAGCTGCCCGCCTGACGTGCTGTGTCCTGACCTTCACCCTTGCAAGTCTAAACCTTATCTTCTCTCTCCCTCACCCCCTTTCAAATAGATTTTTCCTAATTTCTCTGCTCCTGTCTTTCTTCTTCCGGCCCGTGTCCCGAGCCTCTGATCATCTCACGCCCCCCCTCCTCTATCTGCCCTTCACAGTTGATCAGTCTCCACACCTCGTTGCCTCTCCTCCCCTCCCCCCACCGTCACCTTCGTATCCTTTATTGCTTCCGGTCTTCCCGCCTTCAGTCTCTCCTGGGAGGGTGCACACAACGGACAACCGTGCCCAAGGTCCCACTGTCACTCAGCCGCAGGGATTCTGGTAACGCCACCCAGATTTGGCTCTCCGCAGCCTGTCCCACTTTGCGGATTCCCCGGCACCCCACTGGGGTCCTTTCTGCACTCTCATGAATGCTTCTCTTCTTCCCTGATGAAATGCTCTCGCCTCTTCTCCTCGCCTCCCCAGAGCTGCCCTTTCTTCACGTTCTTGTTCCTTTGGGAGTACTCCCTCCCCAGGTTTTTGCTTCTTCTCCTTCATTATTGAGATGACAAAACGAGAGCCTTAAGACAGGTTCTCTGCCGTGAGCTGACAGTCCTGTGCGCTTCCCTGACTAGGCCTCAGAACTTGGTCTCTTCCTCCCACAGTGTCCTTAATAAACATGTTTTGTTGACGAGCCGTCAAAACAGGGTAGAAGACACTCAGAGAACTGGTATACAGGTGCATTCCAACAAATGATAGCTTTGAAGAGGAAGTAAACTAAAATCAAACTCCCAGTTTGACGACCATTTACGATCGCTTGGAATCTTGGCCGCCTCGGTGGGTTCCTCCATGATGGAGGTCTTAGATTTCTCTCTCTTGCTTTTCTTATTTGTGCAGGAGAAGGGCCTATTGACTCAAGCGTTCAACAGTCACTTCATGACACCTACGATGGGGATGTGTGGATGTCTTTCAGCTGCACAATAGCAAGTGACATTTTCTGAAGACAGAGACCTTATCGATTAGCAGGCCTCTCAGGGATTTTTTTTTTTTCCAATTTTCTTTTTGCCATTACAGTCTTTCTTTATACTCCCACCCCCTTTTTATGGTCCTAACTTCTAATCTAAGTCTAGGCCCCCATGCTTTCAGCTATCGTACGTCATACTATGCTCTTTTTTTTATTTATTTCATTTGAGAAAGGGAGCAGACACATGAGTATGGGGTGCGGGGGGGGGGGGAGAGAGAGAGAGAGAGAGAGAGAGAGAGAGAGAGAGAGAGAGAGCGTCCTAAGCAGTCTCCACGCTCAGCATGGAGCCCAATGTGGGGTTCAATCCCAAAACCCTGGGATCGTGCCCTGAGCCGAAATCGAGAGTTGGACACTGAACCAACTGAGCCACCCAGGCAGCCCCATCACACTACACTCTTAAACAAGCACAGTAGAATATGGAGTCTGTAGAGATTCTGTCTGAGTTCCGTGATGGACCAAAGCATGAAATGCTAGAGCCGGCTCTTAATATAGAAGCTAAGGCCTTCTAGGTTCTTCCCAGGAGTGAAACAGTCCTATTGCATTGCTTTTTTTTTTTTTTTTTTTTATTCTAAGACCTATTCTATATCCTTGGCAGATTTATTCAGATGAAGGTTCTGTGATAACACATCAACTCTGTGGTCTAGTACCTCGCCTGTCAAACTCTTGTAATTAAAATAACGTGTATAAACACTGTGACTTGAGATCAAGCTTAGAAATCTCATTTAGAGATAACGCTCTAATGGCTGATGGTTTCCTCCCGAGATAACACCGCATTTGCTCCCTTGTCTATTCCAGCAGATCTTTTAGTGGAACGGTTCCAGTAATGTCTGCAAGTCACCAATTACGACGTGCCCGCTGGGCTGTGGGTAACGGTGACTCAGTTTCACTACGTTGCGCGTAGTTTCGCTCATCGGGTTGTCGTGTCCGGGCCCGCGCTTGGACACTTTTTCATCTTTGCAACCTTGTCTCCCGAGGAAGCAACGAAGCGGTGACTGGCCTCCCCGTTCAGAACGGACGAGGGTGTCCCCGAGGCCTCCAGTCCCCCTAGGTGTCTTGTAACAGCATTCCACAACAGCTGTTCTGTTTTAAGGCTCAGTGCCCTCAACAAATTCCAGACGCCCCACGGCTGCGGCAGTTGCTGAATGGTGACTTCAGGGTTCACTTGGTTCAGGCCTCAAGGGGACGGAGTCAAAGCTGACATGACTTACTGTTCAGGCAACAGTTTCCAAAGAGAGAAAACATTTCAGATGCCAACTAACCGCTGCTTTCTTCCAAAGAAGAGGACTTTAGAGGAACGGCTCTGTTTCAGGCAGTCGTGATCCTGGTTCCGTTTGCTTGGACGGCATTTTAGTTTCCCGGCCCTTTCGTACTGGGGACGCTTGACCCAACGCTTTTGATTTTTTGCGTGTGATACTTTTAAATAACAAGTCCGTAAAGTAGAAAATACCATTTGGACGATAAGAGGAGCAAACAGTGTTAAGGATTATTTTAAAAACTATCTCATTCATGGCTTGCCTTGAACTTCGAGGATATTTGTTTACCAGTAATATCTGTATTTAAATCTGATTCATTTGGGGCGCCTGGGTGGCTCAGTCAGTGAAACGTCCAACTCTTGATTTCAGCTCAGGTCGTGATCTCACGGTTTGTGAGTTTGAGCCCTGCATCAGGCTCTGTGCTGTCAGCTGGAGACTACTTGGGATGCTTTGTCTGTCTCTCTCTCTCTCTCTCTCTCTCAAAAATAGATAACTAAACATTAAAAAAATAAATCTGACACATTTTAGCCGAGTATGAAAGCTTTGCAGATATACTTTGAAGTTGTTGACTTATTTCTTATAATTTGTTTAGTTTATTAAAAAGAAAATTCTGAGTAAACATCAGTGTTATTATAGTTATAATTAAATTATTCCAGGTAATAGTTTCACAAGCTTAATGACATGCGTTCCCAGAATAATGCAGCTAATAAAAAATATAATTATGACTAACCACGTCATACTTTATATTCTAATCATTTTAACCATTTTTAAGTGTACAATACAGTATATTGATAATGTCGTACAACTGTCACCACTGTCCACTTCCAGAATTTTTTTTTATCATCCCAGTCAAAACCTCTGAAATAATTCCTTATTCTCTCTTGTCCCCAGCTCCTATGACACTTTCCCTAAGAATTTGCCTAGACGAGGCACCTCATATATAAGGTGGAATTCTACAATATCGGCCCTTTGTGTCTAGCTGGTTACACTTAGCATGATGTATCCAAGGCTCATCCATGTTGTGGCACATGTCAGGATTTCCTTCCTTTTTAAGGTCGAATAACATGACTCCACTGAATGTTTCATAGAAGAAGAAACTCTTGCTTGACCCTCCTAGGGTCCCCTGCCTGGGTCCGCTAATTAAGCTGACAGATTAACAGGAGAGAAGCATACAAATGTATTTATGTAACTTTTATGTCACATGGGAACCGTCATAAGGACATAAAGGCCCAAAGAAATGGTTAAACCCGAATGGTTCTACACCAGGTTTGGTGAAGAGTGGAAAGTCATGGAAAGTTATGATAGGGCGCAGGGTCTAAGCTAAGTGTAAGAAACTGGGGGGCATTTAGCAAGGTCTGTTGTCTGGATTCTTTGCAGCGGGTCCACGAGTGGAGGGAGGAGACCTCTTACCGGAGAGTCTTAGGAACTGCTTCAGGGGAGAAGGGGGAGAACAGGTCAGAAAGAACCTCTCTTCTGCCATTTTCTCCAACGCCTTCAGCTTAAAATTAATGTGCCTGGGTGCCATATTTCCAGGCAGCCTGTCTTGAACCCCGCCACGGTGTACTACATTTCGTTTCTTAATTCACCCGTGGATGAACATTTGTGTTGTTGTTTCCGCTTTTCGGCCATTGGGAACAATACTGCTGTGAACATTGGTGCACAGGTTTCTGTTTTAGCGTCGACCTCTCTTGCAATGTGCCTTCCTCTTTCCCTCGTGATAGGAAACACTAAATATTTCTTCCGAAAGTGGTCCAGGCCTGGCTTGTTTTGTTCTTCCCAAATGAAACAATCATTCAGTGGGTATAAGCTTCCTGTTGGGAGGTTTAGGCTGACTAGACAATTGTGTCTTCGTGTCTCATTGTAAACACCATCTTGAGGTAACCACAGGGCCATTCACAGAACCCTGGAATGATTAAGTAAATATGAAAAGAAGACTAATTATCCCCCTCAGATAAGGCTGGGAGATTTGTGCAGAGAGGTGTTTATGTCAGTGCGGCGTCTTGCTTGTGGACAAAAGATTCCCCTGTTTTCCAGGAAGTTTGCCTCCCAGACCCGGTCGGTCATGAATCTTCCTGGGGCCGTAGCCCCTTGAATCGCTGTGGTGCTCCAGGCCAGGTGGTCCCCCGGGACAGCGTGCCCTGGGCTTCTGAGATTTATGCAGAACCAGTTGAAGCCCAAATACCTATCCCATTCCTAGCCACCCGTGTGAGCCTAGCCCGAGTTAGGCGGAAAGCAGTAGATGGTGTTAACCAGACTCAGATTTTTTTTTTCCCCCCCTCTTAATTCCTGTGTTTGAAAAACAGGAGCAAAATGTGTCTTCTGTATTTAGCTGGTGCTTAGATCTGTATTGGGGCCTGATGAATGTGTTTCTGTTGTTGTCCTTCCAGTTACTTAGGAAAACAACCTGTTTTGCTCCCAAGGTTGAATGAAGGTGGTGGTCTTTGCTCAGTATCGTGGAATATTAATACATTAACAACAACTGAGCTTATAATAAAGAACGGTGACCTTTCAAGTGATCTGAACTGTCTGCTGTATGTCACATTTTCCCTTTTTAGAGAAGTGCTAATTCATGTTAAGTCCGCCTGAGAGATTTGTTTAATGAGCAGATTAAACATGAGGGATGATTATCCCTCTCTTCACTTTTTTTTTTTTTTTTTTAAAGGAAGGGCTTCTTGTGATGGCCCTCTGCTATTTGGCACAGGAACACAGAGGGGTCTTTTTAAAATTACCCCTGCAGGGTCACTGGGACCCAAGCTGTTTGCTTCATTAAACCCTGGTGGCTTCCTTAGAGCCAGCACCCCCCCCCCCCTCCCAAACAGCCCTGACACAATTGTATCTAAATTAGCATCTGACTGCCTCCCCCCAACCCTTCCCTCCCTATTTAAGCTCCAGCTGACAGGGATTGGCAAAGATGTTAATTGGTTGGGCCTGGCTCAGAACAATGGCCTTGCCAAGACGACAAAAGGACTAATGTTTCTTTCAATACGCACCCAGATTCACATTAAGTACCTCTTTTAATTACCAGGAATTATTGTAATGCCTGGTCAATGGAATAATTGACCCTCAACAGCCAGCGCTGATTGGCACTAAATAATGGCACCGGCCTCGTCAGAGTAGCAGGCAGGAGGGTGATTTGGAGGGACTGAAGAGAGATTTTCTCAGCCGGCGCTCTGGGAAGTTCCAAGCCAGCCCAGTGGGAGCCCCAGAGAGGGGACTCATTCGGGCTTACCCAGGAGGAGATACGCTGAGAGCCATTAGGATGTTATCCTCCGCATCCTAAAGGGGTGCGTAAAGGAATGAGTTAGGAGTGTGAAAGAAATTAGTCGGGAGCTTGGCAGTTTAGGACTCGTGTGGTCAGCGAGAGGCCCCAGCGCAGGTGGAAATGTTCCAAACTTCCTCTACCCAGGAAGGTTCCTTTCCAGCCCACACCGCAGTTCCGCCCTCCCTTTTTAAAAAGGGACATTTTGATTTCAAATGTGGGGTCAAATGAATCCCCAAACTTGGCGTCATCTCATTCTCTATTATCACAAATCGTTAGATACCTTACAAATCATTATCACAAATCATTAGGTATCTCACAATTTTGTGCCGTATTGAGGTTCATAGACAATGTGTTTTTAAAAAATTGACTATGTCCGGATGGGATCGAACAGCACAGTATACACTACCTGGTACAATCCTTACTTTGCGGTTGATGTCCTAATTCTAAGCAAGGTTAGATTTTAAATTTTTTAAGGGCTCTCGAGTGCACACACACAGGGGAGGGGGAGCAGAGAGAGAGAGAGAAACAGAATATCTTAAGCAGGCTCCACACTCAGCGAGGAACCCGACTCAGGGCTCAATCCCATGACCCCGGGATCATGACCTGAGCAGAAATCTAGAGTCGGGACTGAGCCACCCAGGAGCCCCAAGGTTAGATTTTAAACTACCATCCCCCGATCCCCATTAGAATGTCCACCTATCCACCCACGTTACCTTGTGTTGGGCATTTCACATGGAGCTTTTACTGAGTGATCGTAACCACTCAGTCTAAGTAGTAGTGTTTGTGAGGCTGCTGAAATGTCATAGCTGGGCACTGTCACCGTTGAGGTCGGTCGGAACCGAATCCTAATCTTAACCGAGCTGCAGTCAACCAATGTGACCTTTAAATAAGATACTAAAATGCCCAAACTTAAGTTTCATCCATCGTTTTATTCAATATAGCACCAGGTAAAGAGTAGCACCTGCTGTGTTGCCTATTATAATTATTGCCCCCAAGACTGCATAACCAGGAAATGATGGAGGGACAATCTGTACTGACTGTTTTTTGACTCCTAAAGCTCGTGCCTTTCCAGGATGCCCTATCACGGATCCATCCCTAGAGTTTAAGAGAAAATATGAATATGCTTCAAAAATGGTGAAAAATAAAACAGCAGTGCTTGCTTTCATCTTTAAAAACAGTAGATGAGAAAAAAATGTCAAATATAACAGAAAGTTTCACAAATACATTGTGATCTTGGCCAGGAAATTATTTTCCGTACATAACACTAGACATTCATTTACCTCTAGCAAGTTTCAATCGGGGAAAGGAAAACATTCGAGTATTCACTGCTGGTTCTCAAGGTAGCTGTGTCTTTCCCACGAAGGAAAGGTACAATGTCCAAACAGATTGTACGGGCACGTGCTGACCCCCGAACTTGACAGAAAGGATCGTTTAAGTTCAAATGCCTCAATTAGAGGTTGATTTTTGTATTTGTTTGGATGTTTGATCTGGTGAGTAGGTTCAATTTTTAAGAAGTAAGTTCTCTTAGGTTCCGTGCATAAATATAAAAAATGACTAAATAAAACACCACCACCAACAACAACAGCATCTGCATTTCTTGCAGTGACGTGAGTTAGGGCTTTGATGTAGACTGCCAAGTCTTTCGGAACTTCTCCTTGAGAAGCTTCAGTTTTTATCATGGAGAGTGGACTCTTGGGTGGGAAACATTCTTACTGGTCAGCAAAAGCCAAAGTTCTGGTCCAGCTTTACTGTTCCCTAGTTCTGAGTCCTTGGGCAGTTTAACTGTAAAAGAATAGAAGATGACCTCCTACAACTCAACAAGTCAACCTGTAAAATAACCATCCCAACGCCGACCGAGAGACGTCGCAGTCATGATCTCGCTTGATATCTGTGCTCTTATATGTTCCCGGCCACCTTCTACTTCTAAAACTTCTCTCTTAACACCCAAATTATTTCCCTTGCCTAAGTTCCTATCCGTGTCTTTCCACCTCCTTGCTGGTTCTTTTCCTTTCTGGCCATTACGTGTGGTGTCCCTCAGAGTTCAGCTGAGTCCTTCACTAACTTGTTATCACTTCCTGTGGCCACCTCGTCCATCGCCATGCCCCGACCAAGTAGAAATATTTACGCTGCAGATATAAATCCCTAACCCTCACCTCTTCCTGAGTACCAGACTCACATTTCTAAGACCCTCTTCACACTCCCCACCCCAACACTCAACATACTCAAAATTCAGACTCCTTGCCTATAACCTATGGGCTTAACGCATCATTGTTCATTTCTGTGCTTCGACACGGAACATGGGATTTTTCTTACACTCTCGCGACTCCCTGACCTACAAATCCATCTTTTCCTAATCCTGTCCTTCTCTTCATCAATACGTCTGGCAAATCCGCTTCTCTCCGTATTCTCAGCTGCCGTCACGATGGTTGTGATGTCATCACCTTCTGTTCGACTCTAGAAGTTACTGCGGATGATCTCCATGTCATAACCTCCTTCACTCCAGGCTTTACGCCAGAGTGCAAACTTGTGGCTGCTTAGAAACTTGTTAAGGGCCCCGCTTCCCTACCGAGTGATCTCAAACTCCTTGGAAGGGCTTTCAGGAGCCTCACAATGGAGCCTTTCTGTACCCTGTTTGCTACCTCTTTTTTTCACTACACCCTGTGCAGAAACATGCAGCATATTTCCAAGCTTCTGGTTATTGCTGTTCCCCCTATGGAATGCCCTCCTTCCTCCTCCCTCAAGTTAAGATTTCGCTCACGTTTCAAGGACCAAACCCTTATCATTTGTCAGTGTTCCATCATGATAGGGATTTCTACCTACGTGAAGTTTTCTCCAGACTTCCAGCAAAATTCATTTCTTTCTTCATCCCTGCCCACAGCTCATGGTCATTTTTGCTGGAAGAACATCTGTTCTGCTTTGTTAGCATCAAGGGATTGTATATCCGAGTCTAACCAGGAATCCAGAAGCCAGGCTAATTATTTAAAATCGCGTGTTTTAATTCAAAGAATTGGTTGCAGAGGCAACACAAGGTCTGAGAGAGAACGTGGAGGTGAACCCCCACAGAAAGTGCCCCCCGCCCTAGGCTGCAAGGCCAAAGGGAATACACGGTAGTATGGGCCTAGTAGCTGGGTCACCCTGCGGGAGTGGTCTGTCCCGGGAGGAGCAAGATCCCCAGGGGAAGCGGGGCCACTTCTGGAGACCTGCAGGCAGAGGGGAGAGATCCTGGCTTCTCCCTTCTCACCCTCTAATCTCTTGCCAGAAGCTCTCATGGCAGAGCCAGTTGGGACCCCCCAGAGCACGCAGCCTGCAGGGGTCAGGCCGGTGAGACAGAGCAGAGCAGGGATTTGAGCGCAGCAGAGACCCAGCACTGGCACGGGTTACGTCTGTCTCCGGAACATATTTAGAGTAGCTTAAAAACAGGGCCTTCATCTGGCGTGCTTTTGTAACCGTACTGCCCAGCACCAAGAAGGTTTCATAAATATTTAGTGAATCGAAATGAGCTCTAAAGTTTCCTTCCAAGCCTAAAATCATGCTTTCACTCCCCGTGCATTACCTCCATTTATCATAACCTTGAAACAAAAACATGAAACATCTCCATGAAATTTTTCTTTATCACATCGCCGATTTGCGCATAGTTATTTACTTAAACCCCGGCTTCAGTTCAGTCTTCGACCCTGTTCCTTTATTACCCTCGAGCCGGTGCTATTTATCAGCTCGGGGTCGGTTTTGAAGCCTTTTCCGCCAACTGGGAGTCAGATTAAGATACAGGAAGGGAAGTGGAGACATTGATTTGAGAAATGCTAACAATGTGAGGGGGAAAAGGGGGAACAGAAAGCGTTGTTGCGGGCAGTTTTCACATAACTCGTCTTAAATGTGCCTTTGAACAGGCCCCCACGCTGGTCTGTGGCCAGGCTCCCCCGCGCCCCCCAGAAGAGACGTTGAGGAGCGTGGTGGGCTCCCCGTGGGCGACGCCCAGCAGGTCTCAGGCGGAAGGCTCGGTGGCCGGTCCCTGCCTGCCTTTTTAAGTTGTCTTGCCCTCCCTTTGGAGCCATTCCAAAGAAGAAAGGCGTCACCACGGCGGCACCCGGGGGCCTGGCGTTCGGATGCACGCACCTTCCGAGATCGTGTCACCTCTCGCTCAGGAAGCCGCTTCCGGCCTTCCTCGTCTGATGGCACCTGCCTGCGGCACGACCGTCTAGACCGGATGGGCTAGACCCCGGGTTACAGCCTCACACGCGTCACGGGGTCTAATGTTTAAGATAGTGGCCGAGCAGAGCCAGAAGAAATCTTAAGGAACATCCCGAGCCCTTTGTTTCCTGGTGAGGAAATGGAAGCTCAGGGAAAGGTCCCTCTTCTGCCGCACACGCTCCAGAAGTTGTTTGAAACCCTCACCTTGAACAGAACGTCGCAGTGTTGTCAGTGTCATTGTTAATCAATTTGCTTGTCCTTTCTACGTGTCTCCTCTTATTTCGAAGTGAATTGTAGGCGTTTTTTTTTTTTTCTTTCTGTATGCCTCCTTTATTGGCTTCTTTTAGGTTTGGACTCCGAGATCTCCAGACAATGTCCCGGGCCCATGTTTCCTGTTTTGTCTTGTTTTTCTTTTTTTACCCCAGCACCCGTGTCCTTCTTTCTCTTCAGTCCACTTGCTCTCACCCCCAGTGCCTCAACTCTCACACTCGCTCTGACGTTTCACTGCATGAACAGGTTGTACTCAGCTCAAAAGGGTTGCAGCTGGGGGCACCCAGGTGGCTCGGGTAAGCGTCCACCTTCGGCTCAGGTCGTGATCTCACGGTTCGCGGGTTCGAGCCCCGCGTCGGGCTCCGTGCTGGCAGCTCGGAGCCTGGAGCCCGCTTCGGATTCTGTGTCTCCCTCTTTCCCTGCCCCTCCCCAGCTTGCACTCTGTCTCTCTCAATAATAAACATTTAAAAGAAAATTTTTTTTTAAAGAAAAGGCTTGCAGCTAAGCACACACAGCTGATAGCAACCTCTACACGTAGGTAGAATTTCTGTGTCTTTGAGATCATCATCCAGTTCAGCTCCTGGCCAGAGCTGTGGTCTCCTCTGTCCCAGAGCAGTATGGACACAGTTCGTCAAAGCTGACCCCAGATGTTCAGCATGATGACATTACAATATTCTCATTTTCTCCCTTCCCATTTCTTCCCTTCCCTTCCCTTCCCTTCCCTTCCCTTCCCTTCCTTTCCTTTCTCCCCATTTAAAGACCCTGTAGACCTGCAGAGGACCAATTTTATCTTTAATTCTGCAGGTTAGATCAGTAGATGTCTAATTCAAGCCAAATACTAGTTGTTTTACATTGATCAGATCTGTCCTTCACAGTAACCCTAAAGTGCTGGTTTTAGTGTCCATTACTTTATGAAGAAATTGAGAGAGAGAGAGATTGATTGATTGATTAACTTACCCAGCATCACAGAGATATTAGCTACACAGCTGTGGTTCAGTCCTAGGTGTGACTGATTTCAGACCTGCTCACTGCATGATATTATGACGCAGATGGCTATGTCAACCAGAATTCATATAAGTACCTATAATTTCAGGAACAATCACTAATTAATATTGACATAAATTATTTGCTAGAAAATTCTATCTTGGTAAAGCTTAAAAATAACCTGGCTTCTATGCTGGTAACTGTTTAAAGAAACGTGTATCTTTTCCCTCCTTGTAAATATAAAAATAATTTCTTCATAATGGCGTGTATTATTTTCAAATGTGAGTTGATAGCTCATAGCAATGAACTATAATAGAATAGGAGAACTTATTTAATTCTAAGATTTCTTCAGTATTACAGAATACATTTTCAATCCTTGAGTATTAGCCCTCACCCCACCAAATTGCTGACCGTGAAGAAAGAAGATGAGAGAAAATAAGAGAAGGCAGATGTTTAAAGGGAATAATTAGCTCTAGGAGGACATATGTTTTTAGATTCAGTGAATTCATCTTTCATGAAGTGGAAATCCTGGCCAAACCACATAAATGGACTTAAACTGACTGCCAGATAAGGAGCATTTTAGAAACGAAAAGGCACTGCTACAGCCTGAAGGATAGGTTTACCCAAAACATTCTGATAAAAGCAAAATACTAGAGGTGCATGAGTGATAGATAGGAAGTTTTCTCGGGAAGGACATCAGTTACTAAGATAGAGGAAGGGAAATTTGTAACGGGAAATGAGGAAGCCAAAATGTTGTATTTGTGGATTGGGCTCCGCAGGCCTCCAACCACGTGATGTTCCCAATCACAAAGTGACTTTTTGCTGGTGACTACATGCTTGCACAAAGCGCCAGATCCCTGGGTAAACGGGAGAAAAAGACCAACCAACGTGGTGTAGAGCATTCACCAGTGTGAAAACTATGTCTGTTGCCTGTGGGCACCAAAGGGAAACGTAGAAAAGAGAGCCCACTCTCCAATCAGAAGGGGATGAGCCGAAGTCTACGTGATACGACAGTGCTTAGTTTATTTTATTTTATGTGTTTTATGTTTACAATGGCTTATTTTAAGATTTGTTCTGATTTGTGAAAGTTTGAGGACCGCCCCCACGCCCCCCCCCCAGGTTAACGAATCAGTACACGGAAGATTAGGGCCCAGTGGAAGCAAGGACAGCATGAATTCCAGTGTCACCATCGGGACTTGTCTTCCATTCCTCCCAGCAGCCTGTCGCTGGACATTTCATTTCACTTTGTCCCCCACTCGTAATCTGATGTTAGGGGGTACTATATTTGTTACCGTGATGGTTTTAAGTTAACTGCCCTTGTATTCTTCGTAAAAAAGTTATTTAAGAAAGCACATTGCTATCTAGGGTTTGGTACTGGAATGGAGCGTTAAGCAGTAGGAAAAAGTGGTTGCAAATACTATTCCTCTTAGGCAGAGGTAGTAATCCGTGGGAGTCCTGAGAGTCGCTATGGACACCTGTGTTTCTCTAGACCTTGTACAGTCACTGAATTGGAGGACAGAGCCGGAAATAATGACTTTGCTTTTTAAAACTAAACTGAATGCTGCCTGGAAAGTGAATGCAATTCACCT
Source organism: Panthera pardus (assembly GCF_024362965.1). Lineage (NCBI taxonomy): Eukaryota > Metazoa > Chordata > Mammalia > Carnivora > Felidae > Panthera > Panthera pardus. The sequence goes on along the minus strand of NW_026526654.1, from coordinate 85,477,912 downwards.
TTAAAGGAATGTGTATTTTTCCAGATATGAAATCATTGGTGTCTTCGTGTATTCTCTTCCCAAATTATACATTGTCCTTTTTACTGGAAACGTGCAGGTGAGCTCATTGTTAAGACTTCGATGTAGGGAAAACTACAGGCCTTTATCTGGGAAAAAACACACGAAAGGTCTCGGCCGAGGTATTTGGCATTATGGCAAATGACTTATCCGCCATCTTCATTTTTTTTTTTTTTTTTTTTTTTTGATTCCTTGCATTTGAGCTAAGGGGTGGGAAAAAAGAGCCTATGACTACTCTTCAAGAGTAAACTATAGGGGCGCCTGGGTGGCTCAGTCGGTTAAGTGGCCGACTTCGGCTCAGGTCATGATTTCACAGTCCGTGAGTTCGAGCCCCGTGTCGGGCTCTGTGCTGACAGCTCAGAGCTTGGAGCCTGTTTCAGATTCTGTGTCTCCCTCTCTCTGACCCTCCCCCGTTCATGCTCTGTCTCTCTCTCTCTCTCAAAAATCAATAAACGTTAAAAAAAATTTCAAGAGTAAACTATAGGATTTGAGACTATAGGCTCACCATGACATCTAACTCTTACTAGATATTCTAAAAGTAATATTTGATGAATCCTGTACACACACACATACACATATATTATTAGGCGCGCGTGCGCACACACACACACACACACACACACACACACACTCACACTTTATTAAGGTGCAGGAAAGCTAGAGCTAGTCATTTCCTGGGAGTATAAAGCCTTTACAGGTATTCATAACAGGTGGTCATCCCCATGAGATTGGGTTCCGGTACTCCCAAGGAAGTCTTGCTAACCAGAAATAGTTCAAGGACTCAGAGCTTTGCCCACAATTACGGTGGTGTCCTAGAATGCACTTCAATAAACACTTATTGAGTATCTGCTGTTTTGCAAGCCTCTGTGCTACGTGTGTACAGTTTAATTGATCAGTGATTAATTTGAAATACAACACTTTATGTGGTTACTATTATGACAGTTACCTTGATTGCAAACTTTTCACTGGATTTTGAATTTCAGTTTGAAAATATTTTTCTTTCCAAAAGCTAAGTGTGCTGGTTATAATATGTATATTACCTATTATAAAAATTACACCGAAGCCATTGGCCAGGAATAGCAACTTTTAACGTTTAGGGTTGGTGTGATTCTTAGCTGAGGTGTACCACCTCCTTTTTAACTGTATTCCAATCACTATCCCCAGGAGGCTTGGGGTGTTTAGGTTTTCTTTTTGTCTTGGACATAAAAGAATTGTTATGTTTACGTTCTGAGGAAAACGGCCCCCTGGAGAGGTGCATTCTCTAAGCTCTAAATTAGGAAGTGCAGTGAAGTGGGGTTGCCCTCTGGATTTTCTACACCCCCTACCCCCCACTATAGTCCTAAGAGAATCCCCGCTTTTAGAGGAAATTCATCCTTATTCAACCCATTTTCTCACTTTCAATTTAGCCTTTAACCTGTCAGAACCCTCATCATTCCTGCCTAACGATTCTCACCATCACCAGTTCTTAATTACAATTCTAAAGAATATTTTCTCTTTCTTACAGACCTCTCTGTAGTGTGTTGCGTTTTCTTTTTAAAACTCACTTTTTTCTTCTTTCTTCTTTTCCTTTCAAGCCATCTTCTCTGGGACTCTTTCTATACTCCGGCCAACCCTTTGCTTCTCCATGCTAGACTCCCTTTCCTCCTTGGTAACTTACATGCTGAAGTTCCCCAAAGTTCTACCCTCAGCCACTGGCTCATTCTTCTTGACTGGTCTTATCCACTCATCTGTCGTCTACTAATACCTCTGGACTTACGACCTCCGAGTCTAAATCTCTGAAAGGCAAAATCACTCTTCTAGGTGCCAGTCTCAGTGACCCAGAGCCTTTCAGACTTCCCAACTTGGATCACACACACACACACACACACACACACACACACACACACACCCTGAGCTCAGCATGTGTGAGACATCACATTCCCCTGCACACGCCCTCACCTGTCTACTTTTCTGCCCCTGTAAGTGGCTCTACCCTCTACTAGCTCACATAGCCAGGAGCCACAGTCTTCCCTCTTGCCAGGCTCAACAGTCACCAAGCCTGGTAGGTTCTACTTTTGAAACTTTGCCAGGTCTCCCTGCCTTCTACTCTGCATGGCCTCGTTGGAATCTCACCGTCCCTGGCCAGCGTGGCCACGGGAGTCCCCGCCCTACGGCTTGGCCATTGGCCCCAGCCCTCTTGAGCTCCCATGCCTTTCCTCTTGCTTGTAGCAGACTCCTTTTCCTCAATATTCCCAACATTTTATTCTGCTTTTACTTATTTGTAGAATAAAACTGTAAGGATCCAGAGGACAGAAACTCTATCTCCCTTGTATCCCAAGAAGTAACTCTGTCCTGTTTTCCCTTTCCCACAATCCCATTAAAGCAATGTCTAATGAATAAGATCTAACAAAATTCAACAGCAAAGCTAAAAGACTTCTCTTCCAACACAATAAACTAGTATGAGTGAGTCTCAAGGAAAACGTATGGTGAGCCCTTGTCCCTTTAAAATGTGTAAGATGATCAGATATTGGAAAAACTGAACTGAAGGTGAATTCATATTTATGTGTTCTATTTAATTTATTTACCTGTAAAATCTTGTGCTGGCATGAAAGATTTGAGCCTAAAAGCTTAAGATTTAAGCTGAGATATGCTATTTTGATTGATTACATGTCATAAAACAATATAATATTTATGGTTTGAAGTATAGTTTTTGGTGTCTATTTGATCGAGTGCGTGTAAAAGGGAGAAATATATCGCAATGTTTCTAAGCTAGAAATAAGCTAAATAATTATTGAGGTAGAGAATGTCTTCTACAATTTAATTTCTTAAGACTGTTGAAACTTAAGAAGAGTGACACTCTTGTCAAGTTCGGAAGGTAAGAATTAACTGCATTTAGTTTTGGAGAGTATGAATTAGCCACATTTTCCGAGTTGTAGCATAGAATAGGAAAATCCTGCCTCAGCGATTGCTGTATCAATAAGAGGTCACCTCCAGGGGCGCCTGGGTGACTCAGTCAGTTAAGTGTCTGACTCTTGGTTTCAGCTCAGGTCATGATCTCGCGGTTCATGAGTTCCAGCCCTGCATCAGGCTCTGTGCTGTTAGCACAGATTGGGATTCTCTGTCTCCCTCTCTCTCTGCCCCTCCCCTCGCTCTCTCAAAATAAATAAACAAACTTAAAATAAAAACACACAACTAAAATACTTTAAAAAAAAAAGAGTTCAACTTTAAAATTCTAATAGGTCCATCATCCTAATCAGTAACATGCAGTTATTAAAATTTTTAAAACTTTTTAAATGTTGATTTATTGTTTTGAGAGAGAAAGAGAGAGAGAGACAAGAGTGTGAGTTGATGGGGGCTGGGGGTGGGTGCAGAGAGAGAGGGAGACACAGGATCCGAACCAGCTCCAGGTGCTGAGCTGTCAGCACAGAGCCCGAACTCACAGACCGCGACATCATGACCTGAGCCAAAGTTGGATGTTCAGCCGACTGAGCCCCCCAGGCGCCCCAGTAACATGCAATTTAATAAAATCTCCGTGGTCAGCTTATTGTGTGAAGAGTTTTTATTCTAGACACTCAGAATTTTATTGTAGCCTTCACAATCTGGGTGTCTCGAGGGAGCCTGAGCAGAGCCCCGTGTGAATTTGGAGGAGTTCAGATTAAAGGCGTGATGTTCCAAGAACAAGTCGGATCGGTCTGAGTATTGCAAGATTGTTTTCGGCATTAACGGTGGCTGGTGACAGAACGATGAGACCTTCAGGTCCTGGAGTCTCAGCGAACCACCTTGGAAGGAGATAAGCGGACCGCTGTCACATTGCGGAACTGTAGCTATTCCCCAAGAGGACAGAAAGGACCGCGTGCTTCCGGTCGGTGGGCAGGGCCGTGGGGTTCCCTGTGGCCAGCTGTCGGCTCCCTCCGTGGAAGGCCACCGAGTGCTCGGGGGTTATAAATGAGCAATTGTTGGAGCCCCTGCGGAAAGCATCCGGCAGAAGGGTTAGCATCCCTCGTGTTGTGTTTTTGGCCTGCGATTACAATCAGTGCGCCACATCTCATATGCCTGCATGTGTCCAAATACCCCTCGCCGGGGTGCGGTTTCCCGCAAAGGGGGAGGTCGGGGCCGCTGCGCGCATCTGCTCATCTGCTCTCATCTTGGGCCAGTGCCAGCCAGCCGCACTTTGCGACTGTGACACGCGCTAATTGTAATCCTTGTAACCTCGTTCCCACGATTGTACACAGAGCCCCGCCTGCCAGGAGGCCCAGGGAATGCCTCCTTTTATAGGGAACCAGGCTTGGACCCTCTGCCAAGCGGGTCCAGATCTGAAGTGCGGCGTCTTCTTTTTATTATCAACTTGAAGGGCAAGGACAGGTGGGGCTAACCAGATCCAGACCCGGCTACCCTGTTTACCGTAGAAAGCCAGGGAGCGACGTAGAAACACAGGCCTTGGTAGGAATACACCGTAAAACTGTAGTGCCCCTCCTCCCACCAGAAAAGCTTGGGCAGTTATCATTTTTGGCTGAACGGGCGCAGTCAAGTTTTCCCATCACCAGATCCACCAGCGGAGCCCGGCCAAGAGCCGCAGCCGCGTTCCTGCCAGTTCCTGGAGTCTTCTCAAGTGGCGTTTTATTAAAGTCTTTTATTTCGCTTTCCGTGAACATTCATTTCTTCTGTTTGCCTCCTGCAAGCCAGCGCTTTGACGGGCGCTGCGGCCAGCAGGGGTGAGCCACGGTCTGCGGCCGCCGGGGGCCGGGCCAAGCAGTAAAGGGCACGAAGTGCACAAGGCGTGAAATCCTTCTCTGCTTTTTACCGTTACCGTTGTTAAGTTCGGAAAAATTACTCTCACTGTCGAGGTCCGTCCGGATGACATGTATTTTAGGAAAGCGACGGAGGCTGCAGTCCCCGTGATCAGGTCCAGATGCCATCCTCCCACCTACTGACGTGGTCGTCTGGGATAACACCGCCTCTAGCCTGAACTTCCCTTCTGTAAAGCTGTTAAGTCCCCTCGCTCCTAGACGTTACCAGAGTAATGGAGAGGGGGGTCCTGGGCGGACTTCTCAGGGACAGCGCTGCCCACACCCAGGCTAGGGTATTTCGTGGTAAGTTTGGTCATCCGCTTTCTGCCTGCAGAGGGTTGAACAATTTAAAGCCCGTCTGGCTTTTATTTTTTCTAAAAATATCATCCCGACACGATTATGTAATTTTAGCATTTACTGTGAAGTTCCTCTCTGGCAGCATAAAACACTACAGAAAACGTTAGTAGAAGTTTGGGTGTCTAGCTTTTTAATGGGTGGATTTGTGTCACTGTCGAAGAGTGACTCTTTTCCAAATAGCTGACATGGACAGGGGAGGTAAACCCTGGCCAGGAAGGCGCCCCTCAGCATGCTTTCCCTTGTCTTTGTGAGACTCAAGTGATAATGTTGATAATGGATTGATAATGGCCCACGGGCCACATCCCGTAACACAATTTCTACCCTCCCTTCCCTGTTGTCTCCTGTGCCTCTCTCATTCAGAGCACAGTAATTGAAGGCTTGGTAAGAGCCATTAACCTGTGAACAGGTGACCACCTCTTAATATCTTATTCATTTCCAAGGCTTGTTAGCAGAATTGGTCTGTCAGGGCTGGAGGCCGCGAGTCTGAGATCAAGGTGTTAGCCAGGTTGGTTCCTTCTGAGAGCTGTGAAGGAGAACCTGTCCCATGGCTCTGGTCTCCTAGAGGTATCTGGCCATCTTTGACGTTCCTTGGCTCACCCACACATCATCCTGATCCCTGCCTTTGTGCTGTCCCTGTGTTCATGTCTGTGTTCAGATTTCTCTTTAAAAAAAAAAAAGTCGGGGCACCTGGGTGGCTCAGTCGGTTAAATGTCCAACTTCGGCTCAGGTCATGATCTCACAGTTCGTGAGTTTGAGCCCCGCGTCGGGCTCTGTGCTGACGGCTCAGAGCCTGGAGCCTGCTTCACATTCTGTGTCTCCCTCTCTCTCTGCCCCTTCCCTGCTCATCCTGTGTCTCTCTCTGTCTCAAAAATAAATAAACATTAAAAAAATAAATAAATAAAAAAATTTTTAAAAATTTTTTAAAAAGTTTATTTATTTTTGAGAGAGAGACAGAGAAAGAGAACACAAGCGCGGGGCAGGAGCAGAGAGAGAGGGACACAGAATCCAAAGCAGGCTCCAGGTGCTGAGCTGTCAGCACAGAGCCCAATGTGGGGCTTAAACCCATGAACTGTGAGATCATGACCTGAGCCGAAGTTGGATGCTCAACCCACTGAGCCACCCAGGCGCCCCCAAATTTCTCCTTTTTCTAACACTGGTCATATTGGTTTAAGGGCCCACCCTAATGACCTCATCTTAACTAATTATATATCTCCAGTGACCCTGTTCCCAAATAAAGTCACATTCTGAGGTACTAAGTTTTAGGACTTCAATTTAAGAAATTGGGAGGAAAAGGGGTGGAGCATGTGACTCTTGATTTGGTGAGGTTGGGAGTTCAAGTCCCACCCATGCTGGGTATAGAGACTACTTAAAAAAAAAAAATCTTAGGGGCGCCTGGGTGGCTCAGTCGGTTGAGCGTCCGACTTCGGCTCAGGTCATGATCTCACGGTCTGTGAGTTCGAGCCCCACGTCGGGCTCTGTGCTGACAGCTCAGAGCCTGGAGCCCATTTCAGATTCTGTGTCTCCTTCTCTCTCTGCCCCTCCCCTGTTCATGCTCTGTCACTCTCTGTCTCAAAAAAAAATAAACATTAAAAAAAATTTAAAAAAAATCTTAAAACAAAAAGAAAAAGAATTTGAGAGGGAGGTAATTCAACCTATAACACTATCATACGTTGATGTTTCCTTGAAGTATTTTGGGTTCTTACCACCTATAATTCTCCCTAAGAACTAAGCAAGTAAAGACTGGATTGTGCTTATTTCGTAAGTTGCATAGTCTATTTCACAGAAGAATCCTCTCTGATTTAGGCCTGGGGTGTCACAAGGACTTTCAAATGCTTGCTGTTTTTGCTAAATTCAGGTAAAATAAATACGAGGTCTCCTTTCTGTCAGGCTTTGAGCTTGGTGCTGAGAATATAAACATGTGTGGTCATTGCCCTCACAGAGTCAGGGAAGAAAACGAAAGTATAGCACAATATGTTCTGTGTAATGCGTATGAAACTACAAAAGGACGTGGTCAGTTTGCAGGTGGAGTAAAAAAGCTGTGGGGATTCCTTAGGGATTGCCACGACTCCCCTCAACAAGCTCCTGAAGGAAAATAGAGATTTCCCACCCCCTCTACCCCCAAGATTTAAGAAGTGGGAAAGCATTTCGGTGGGAAAGACCTGTTCCAGGACCAGAGAGATGGGCAATAAGGAAGGGGAGGGAGTGGTTCACGGCAAGAGTAGTGAACGGACTTGGGAGAAAAACGTGGAATCAAGTGTTCAGGGCAAGGCGATGGCTTTGGACAAGAAGGGAAATACCTTGTGTCTATGATTAAAATGAAAGTAATTGATACGGGTGTGACTGTAGGTACATTTAATGTTTTCAGAAAAGTTCAGAGTCAAAGATTTGAAGCTAAAGTGCCCGATTGTTAGAGGAAATTTCCATGGTTAAATCATCTTTCTTAAATATAAATTGGAGTGTCTCATTTTGCGGCCTAAAACCCTGTAATAGCTTCATCTTGACATTTTGATGTAGTCCAGGATTCTTAACAAGATTTAGAGACCCTCCACAATCTAATTTTTCTTTGTGTCAGCTCTCCCTTGCCCTCTCTGCTCCGCCATATTAGCTCCTGGAATGTTCTGGGCCTCTGCCCAGGCCTGGAACGGGGCCTTGTTTTCCTTCCAGTGGCATGCCTTCCCCTGTTACCCAATCCATTCCCTCCTCCTCCTCCTCCTCCTCCTCTTCCTCCTCTTCCTCCTCCTCCTCCTCCTCCTCCTCCTCCTCCTCTTCCTCCTCCTCCTCCTCCTCCTCCTCCTCCTCTTCCTCCTCCTCCTCCTCCTCCTCCTCCTCCTCCTCCTCCTCCTCCTCCTCTTCCTCCTCCTCCTCCTCCTCCTCCTCCTCTTCTTCCTCCTCCTCTTCCTCCTCCTCCTCCAAGCTTCTGCTGAAAAGTGGCACACTCGGGGGGGTGGTTCCTGATGGCTCCCTACTCCTGCCCCAGCTGCCATCACCTCCCAGAGCATGCTATTGTCCACTTTGTTACTTGCATGGCACTTATTCACCGAACATATTTCTTTTCCAATAGATGGCAAGCTCTGGAGGGCATAAACGGTGTCTTCCATACAGTTCACCATATCTCTGGCATGCCGTATTGTGTCTGGCATATGGCAGGTGTTCAGTGGATGTTTTGCTAAATGAATGAATGAGAAACACATAACTGATGGGTCGTGTCTCAAAAATAAGCATGAAGTTAGAAAATAAAAATAAAGTACTTACTACCGGTCACACACAGAAAAGTTAAATTTTAAATTCTTGCCAAACTAATGTAGTTTGTATTTAGTTAACTCTCGGGAATGTTTGAAAGAACGAACCAAGGGACTGAAGAATGACGTGGTCAGAACTGACCTTGAGGCTGGAAAGCCACAGAGGACCATGGGAACAGCTGGATGTGTGCGGTGCGTTCCCTAGATTCTCCCGGACTTCCTCGTCTTCTCTCCTTTCTCCTCTGCGTGTTTATGTTGTATTTTCTTTTCCTCCCGCCCACTCTCCACTTTTTCATCCTCTTTGCTTTCCCGTGTGTCACCTATACCGTTGGTTCTAATGCAAGTGCCTAAATGCTAGTTCAGCATCACCCGCCCCCAACCCGAACTATATGGCCGGTCTTTGTGCTAGGGAACCCGACAGCCATCGTATTTACACCTCTTGTCCTCCTCAACCCACTGGGAAAAGCATTTAATTTAAAAAAAAAAAAAAAAAAGGTTAGAATTTTGCATTTTATCACCTTTATTGAATGAGTTTTAATGGCCCCTTCATTTCAGAAGCAAGTTAGCGTTTGGTTTTCCTCTTTAAGAAACAAAAAAACTTGGCTCTTTGTGGAACCTGAATCATTTTCAATCCCAAAATAGGCTGGTAGCTGTCTAAGTCAGCATTCTGCACTGCTTTTGTCATAAAGCCAGTCAGTGTTTCTCCAACCGTGGGGCTGCTCCTGCGCCAGCAGAAGTGGGAAAGAAAGAATACGATGCGTGCTGTAGTACACGGGTTCATGTTGAGAAGTGTATGTCTTGGCACAGGAAGATTTCAAAGGCTTGAATATTCATAAGGTCTCTTATCTAAGCCACTCACCGGTTATTAGTGCCTCACGTTAAATTAAAGATATGTAAATCCTCAGAGGTTCGTGGTATATGTGGGCTGACTGAAGCTGAACCTCGGAGAAAGAAACCACACACTGCATTTTCAGGCGGGGTCTGTTCTCTCTTCTCTGCGCTGCACTCGTTATAACAGCACTTTCCTCGCTCATATAAAATTGTGATCACTTCGCCTCCAGAAGCCTATTTGACTTAGCCTTATATGTATACCATTTCTCTTCCTGTGCTTCAAACGTTTTACGCGGATGAAGCCTGCTTTGAAGGCAAGAACACCCACGTTCGGTACCACTGCGTTCATTTTTCTTCTGTTTTGGCTTCAATTACGGTGCTTTTAATATTCATGAGGTCTGAAAAAATAAACATCCTAGACCATTTCCTCCGAATGGAAATATTATGGTTTCAAACCCCAGAGAAAACAATTGGTAAGTTTTCTACCAGCCCACATTTTCTCTCTGTCAGTTAGAAAGTAGCTCCAGCCTGGCCGAAGGAATAACCTGACGCTGGTGGGCTTCCCAGAGCAGATGGCCGGGGGCCTGCTTTAAAGACGAGTCAGAGAGTCAGCAGACATGCACATTGAAAGATTCCCTTTAGAATGAGAGGTATCAGAACCCTTTCAACTGACTCAAAATGACACCGCTTTTGTCACTGAAGAACGTAGAAGAATTCTCTATTCCGTCTGCTTTTCTGTGTTCAAGTGAAAATTGTTGACCATGTCACTCCATTTTGTCTCCTTACTTTCCATCAGGGCCTGTACTGGTATTTCCTTCTCCAGGAGTATGCTCAACCAGTCCCTTAAATATCTTAAGGAATATAGGGCAAGACCTTCCCACAAATGCAAAGGCCAACCTTTTAAGAAAAAGGAAATGGTTGTCCTCAATAGTTAAAAGTGATCGTCAAAAGTGGCGTTTCGGTGTGAGAACGTTGTTCTAGGTCCCATGTGCTGGAGCGGGCCAGCCCCAGCGGGGTTACGCATCCCATCCTGTTGACTCTCTGTTGTGTTGCCCCGGGTGAGATTCTCAAGGCCTTCGATTCTCTCCCCAAGGGGTAGCTCTAGAGTTTTCCCTCACGCTCGCTGAGAGCATGGTCCCGCGTCCCACACTGATGACCCACCTGTAGTTTCACGGTTCCCTTTCTCAAAACATCTCTGTAACCTGTCTTCTCTTTCCTTCTCAGGAACTATAATTTCTCTAGGTGCTCAAGGCTAACTACCTCTTCCCCAGATCACGTTCTGTGTCTCTATGGCTGACTCAGACGCCATTAACAAATCTTTCGTTCCTACCTCCTCCCACGAAGGGTGCTGAAAGGACGAACATTTGGGTCCCAGCCTCCTTCGCAGTGAGTGATACCCGGCCGCATGGGCCAGAAATGGCCAGCAAACACTAGGGAAACTTGAGTGGGGGTTTCCTTCATGACAATAAGCGGTGGGGGGGCGGGGGGCAGCCTACCTTCTCTCCCTTCCTTGAAGGCAGATAGCATGCCTTGCACAGCACCCATTTTGGGACCATGAGGCCTCAAGTAAGAGGACAGAAAGTCAACACTGAGGGTGGTAGTGCTACGGGACGAAAAAAGCCTGGGGACTTCACAGCACGGAGGAGCAAGCACCTACTTCCAGAATTATTCGGGGGGAGCAGCCGGCAACCATTTGTTGTTTGAGCATGGTTGGTTGCATTTTTAGTTACACGCGGGCAAGTACAACCTAGCAGATACTCCCCTCTCCCCAACACAAAGCAGATATAACAACCTTGCCCCATCCTGGGACTTCTTGTACATTTTTAATTTCTCTGTCTTCGCTGGCTATTTCCCTAACGCGAGCTCCCCAAACACCTTCCTTGTCCTTGCCCCTCCCCGCCATCACTTCAAATACTCGGTGCTCTACGTCACTCCCAAGCTTGGTGAAAGAATCGGCTCTACTTGCCCTCCTGAGCCCCTCATGTCCCTTTAGTCCCGGCGTTGGACTTAAGCCCTCACCACTTCACCTTTTCTCTCACAGGTCGTAGGTGTCCTTCTAGTCTCGAGCTGTGGGTCTGAGTCTCGATCTTCCCCAGCCTTTCTGCAACACTTAACACGGCCGGCTTCTCCTGCCATCTTGAAGCTCTCCTCTCACCCTCTAGTCTTCCGGGTTTTTTTTTTTCTTTCCTTGTTCCCTGAAATGTAAGGGCCCCTCAAAGTTGTGTCACACTTCTCTTCTCTCTCTGCTTTCTCCCCTGCCAGTCTCCTCTAACCCCAGCTTCAAATATCATTTCTGTGACGGTGTCTCCAATCGGCCCCACTTTGGCCCGGTGTTAAAAGTAGTCTCTGTTGCCAGCTGTGGATTGTAGATCGTTGCTTCAAGTCACGCTAGAATCTTCCTCGTCCTTTTCCTGCCGCCTTGTATTCAGGTATCAGATCTCACCGATTTTTCCCTCAGCAAAAATCTCTCACACCTTTCCTGCAATTTACATGTATAATGCTGCCCCCCCCCCCAATGATGGCCTGTAGTGTAGGAATATCCTAATTGCTTTTCTTATGTGAGTCTACCCTTGTACAGACCACCATCGTGGCACCTCCCTCACTCTAACTCACGCTTAATCCCTCACTGAGTCCTGTCCATTCTTCCGCCCAAATATCTTCCCCATCTGTCCATTTACCCTCCTTTCCATGCCACCGCCCTAGCACAGGCCACCGTCTTTGACATGGCTCTTGGCTTTTAGTCTCGTTCCTCTCGATGTTCTGCACGGCATCTGGAAGGTTCTTTAACCAGTGTGAATCAAATTATGCTCCTCCCCTTTTTCAAGCCCTTTAAGGAATCAGAATTGAGAATCTTGTACGTGGCAGAGGAGGCCCAGGCTGATCTGGCCCCGTGAGTCTTGTCAGCTGCATCGTAAAACACTGTTTGGCCATCCTGCTCGCCTCTTAGTTTCCTCATATCGACTCAGGTCTCTCGCACTCAGGGCCTTGGCATGTGCTGTTCTTTCCGTGCACAGTACTCCCAACCCCTTGCCCAAACTGTCTTGCAAATTTCTACCATTCCTTTGGGTTCAGCTCAAATGGTACTTCTTAAAAGAAGCTGTGGGCCCCCTCATTGTTCTTTGTAATCGCATCAGAACGTTTTCCTTCGTTGCCGTGAATGAAAAGAATGTCAGTTGTGTTAGTTGTTTAGTGTTCTAATTTCCCCACCCTTAGACTGTCAGCACTTTGAGATGAGGATCCTTGCGTGTTTTTTTCTTCATGGTATGCCCAGCGAAACCAGCTCAGTGCCTTACCCATAACGTGGGCTCAGAAGTACTTCTTGCGTGAATAGCAAAGGCTCAGTGTGGTCTCACCGCCTGTCGAATAGAAACTCAGCCCCTTGGCCTCTTTGCTCAAGGGAGTCTAGAGTCTGCCTTCTGCCAACCTTTCCCACCTCTTCCCTCACAACACCCATGCCTGTGATGTGTGACTGAGCAAATGGAACTTTCCCCTGACACATGTGCCCTTTCTTGTTCCTGGTTCTCCCCTGGGCTTCCCTCTACTGTCATGTTTTATATCGTAGCCCTACCCGTCCATTACCAGTCCAGCGTGCGTCCCTTTATGATGCGTTTTTGGACCTGTCCCCGACCAGGGGTGATCTCTGCCTCCCTTGCTGTCCCAAGTACCTTGCTGTGTGTTCCTTTCTGCTCTTATCTTTTCTGCTCTACAGAAAAGCTGTATGTTTTTCCCTCTTGAACTAGCGTGTCAGATGCTAGAGAGCAATGTGTCCTGTTGGTCTCGGCACCTACCACACTGCTGGGCTCAGGGCCTGGTTGGTTGGCGTGCTGGATACACAGGTGGGCTTCGGGCCTCGGTGATCCGCCTACGGTCGAGGCGGGCAGAGCGAGCTGAGCCCTCTGTTTGAAACTCCCCAGCCAAACTGAGGCAAACTTGGGGAAGCATCTTGAAGTTCTTGGCCAACCCCGGAGGAGAAGATACTTGATAAGATGTCCTGAGTGGCATTCAAGGTAGAGCAGAGACAAAGAGCTTAGGTTTTTACAGTAAATTTATCCGGATGGTGTGCCATGACATCTAAAGTGGCATTCCCCTAAAGGAGGGGACAAGCCCTACAGTATGTTGGCTCAGCTGGCTGAGCGGATATTGCTCTGACTGTGGATCTCAGAGAGAAACGCAAAGGGAGAAGCCCCAGTGTGGTCGTTGAAAGAAGAGAGCGCCCATCCCCAGTCTCTTGGGATTGGTCACAGAAGAAACGCCAGTCTGCCTGGGGATTGCCTGGTGCCTGTTTTGTGGCCGCCTCCCACAAGAAAGAAACCTTTTCATCACTTGAGTAATCCCTGCCCCCTCCCCACAAAGGAAAATAAACAGAAAATTCTCCCTTTGGGTCAGCTTTGAGCATCAGCTGTAGCTGCTCTAGCAAAGATCAAACCAGAATGCTTGCACCTTGTGGTCATTGGCATCAAAGGCCGCAGGTTTTCTTTCTGCCTCATTTTAATATGCTTGTGAGCCTTGGGAGGCTTAATTAAAACTGCAGGGGAGCCAAAGTAAGCATATAAAGGAACTGTTTTGATGCTTCAAAAACCCAAGCAAACAGAATCTGGATTATTCAATTAGGTATGCTTATGGGATTTGTCTTGGGTGTTTTGATTGCTCAAAGCCTGCTGGGGAAGGCAGTCATGGGGTTTAGACCTGAAAAGAACCATATTTAATGCCCCCCAAACTTCACTTCTTATCTTCTTTATTTAGGTTTCCCATTACCAGTGCGTTATTGTGAGCTGCACATGAACTTTTCCTCTGACTTCTGTTTGCTCAGCTTCTTCCCCTGATACCGGATTACACGGCAGGGCCAGCCCAATTTTCCGGCCTGGTTTGGCAGTCTCGTTGCTGGATCCCTTTCCTGCTTTTTCGCTGATGGTCTTTGCTTTAATAAGACGCAGGGCTGCCAAAGAGGCAGCGTGGCACGGCAGCTCACAGCGCAGGATCCCCAGCTAGACCCCTTCTTGTCTGTTTGGTCTTAGACAAGTCCCCTAATCCCTTCCTGTGTTTTTATATCATCTACAAAAGGGAGATCGGGGTGGTGGAAACATGTGCCAACATCACAGCGTTTACCGTGTTAATTCAATCAAATCGTTCGTGCCAACGTACACTTAGCTCCGTGCCTGGCTCAGGACGAGTGTTCAGTAAATGGCAATAATTATCATGGTTCTCCCAGGACATCGGTAGACATATCTCCCTTAGCTGCAGCCAGTGGATGAGGGAAGACGGGAAGGGCTGTGAATGTGGGCCCTCCAGAGGCATAGGATGGATAGACCCAGCTTCTATGCTACAAACAAGCCCAGTCTAAGGCCTCGAAGGTCACATGAGAGACCACACACACACACACACACACAGCTAAGGTCAGCAGAACGTATATCATGTGACCAGTTTTCCCAGCAGGCATTGACATGACAAGGACTCCCACGGTAAGATCAACTGTGGAGCAACTTTGTCATTACACTATGGGACTCTCCCTCTGAAGACACCATTCAGAGTCAGGTCTCCAGGAGAATTGATTGCCAGGACATGACGGCTGTGGGCACAGAGGCAAGCAGCCATATCTCCCAGGGCCGTGGTGGCCTGGCCTGGTTGTGAGCACACTGCACACTCCAGAGAGTGTATGCTTCCAGCTAATCAGCTTAAAATAGACCCGTGTGCCGAGAGCCTATCCTGATATCTGACCGTTGGAAAGCCACCTGAGAGGAAAGGTTTACCTGGTGTCGATGGGAGAATCCTTAAGAACCCAGACAAAAATACTTAGTGTCAGTTGCGAAAGATTTACAAACGGGTGTTTCTGGATGGTACTGCTGTGCTAGGCTTTCGCTTCCTTTCCAGATGGTTGTACCCCAACAAGGCAGGTAGTATAAAATGTTTGTATAGATGGATAGCCTATGCAGGACAGAGTTTCCCCTTTCTGGTTTCTAGCACATCTGTTAACAAGTGGCTGCCTGTGACTAACCAGCTGCTCAGATAAAGGGGTGGACAGAACACGTCCGTACTGTTAGGAGGTTGTCAGTCTAATGAAGACACGTAAACAAGCCTAACGTTGAATGTAATGCAGAATCACGGGAGCAGTGAAAAGAGCAGGCACCTTGAGGTCTATGAACTTGGGGCGAACAGTGGCTCTTAGCCCTGGCCAGCAGCACCCCCTTAGGAAGATCATGTGGCCTCTCTGAACTTTCCATGTCTCCAAGATGGAGGACGGTGTGGTGTTTGTAGGGCCACCCTTGTGTATTAAATGAGGGGAGGGTAAGCTACAAGCACAGTACCTGACAAATGGTAGCTATGCAAAAAATGGTGCTAGGAGGAGTGTTATATGAAGGACACAGGGGAGGGACACAGGGGAGGAGCCGAAGGGGTGGTATTTGAACCGAATCTTGAGGGCGGCAGAATTCTCAAAGTGACAGAATGGAGCGTTGCCAGCTGCGCAAAGAAAAAGATGGGCAAAGGCCAAAACAAGAAGAACGTTCCGAGAGACGCAGACAGTTCAGCATGGCTGGAGTGCAGGGTTCTGGTCATGAAAGGCCAAGAGCACGGTCTTGATGACAGACAGGGCCGGACCATGAATAGCCTCACATTCCACGCCAGAGAAGTTAGATTTTTGACCAAGTTTGCAGTGTACTAAAAATTCCAGTGCCAAGTACTACACGAATCTATTTATATATGCTCCTGCCTGCCCAACAGCCACCTTAACAAGGATAAGATAGCCCCATGTTGTAGATGGGCCAACTTGGGATTCAAGGAGATTGTTACTTTGAACTTAACCGTGTTAGCTTGTGGTGAGTCAGGCAGACAGCTTATCTAATGGGCGTGTTGTCTCGTGGGGTATTTCATGTCCACTTTTGTTGCCTTATTTTTACTTTCGTTTCCTATTCTTTGTTATTCCACCTCGGATACGGTTGGAACCAAGCAGTACCACAAATACGTAGAACGCCTCTACTGATAGTCCAACTGAGTGAGTCTGGCCACTTTCCCCAGCTGGGCAGTTGATGAGGGAATTGGCTCGCTAGTGTAAATCACCAGGATACAAAGGTTCATTTTTACTTTGGGTCATATTGTTCTCCCCCAATACATCAAGCAGTCTATTAAAAATAGCACACTATGTTTTATTTTTTTTTTTTTATGATCGGTATCAGGCTTGAGTCCAAACTAAGGTAATGCGGGGCATTTGGTTAAAGTTGAAGCTCTGGATTTCGTGAAATGTGGTATGACACCCACAAGGGAAGACGAGTCAACCCAACTTTAGATGGGCCATCCTCACTCAAAATACTGGAAGTACACGTTAGCATCACCTCTAGGGATTTGGGGTGCGTGAGGCACCCAGAGCTCTGCAGTCCGAATGGCGGCGATCAACCCCACGCCCTCAAATTGCTCAACGCCGTTGGTTTTGGATGACTTCTAAACAGGTGTTTCCTCTATGTCGCAAATGGTTTAAACTGGAGCCTAGCTTACGTCCGGCTCGTTCAGCTGAAATCACAGGGCCAGCTGACGCTCCGTGTGCGTGTCTGCTCATCTGCGTCCATGCTGACAGCTGGTACTTGCTGATTCCCACGTTGGTCAGCGCTGGACGTAGAACAGATGTTGGGGATTACGGGGAAGGATTCGGGGAGGCTGTGGGCCTGCGTGTCCGCGGAAGTAATTCATTGTGGCGACGCAGACAGGCCCTGCTGAACCTTCAGTGAGAAGCTCTACGACATAAGCCTCGGTGGGCCTGTGCATCAGGACTCGAAACAAATGTCTTCCTGTGTCCTTTAATTAAAAGAAAAATGATAAATCATCTTTAAACGGAGAAGGGAGGGAACCTAATCCCACAAAGTTCATTTAAGTTCTAACTTCTGAATTACTTAGTGTAGAATCCTCTAATGGATCCCCTTGGTGCAGCATTGGAAGACCGTTTGCGGGGGGCTGGAAGGTGGGCTGTCCCATCCACTCCCATCCTACCCCGCTTTCTGGGAAAATTCCTGGAAGGCTGGGCTCAGTTTATCCCATACACCACAAAGCTCTTTCTTCCTGGCCGTCTCTGGCTGTCCTGCAGGTTCTTTGTCTCGCTGGCCCACCAGTGGTACTGTCCAACGCTCAGCTCACAATCCCAAGATGCTCAGAGTTAGAGGTCCAGACTGTAGAAGGCTGTAGGTTGTGACAGTTTTGTGTCTGCTCAGCAGGGCACTGGGATCCTCAGCTCTTACTGTGGCAGTGCTCTGTGGAAAACTAACCAGAAGGTAACTTCCTTTTTTCTTAAGGGTTTCCAGGTAGCATTCTGTAGGGTTAATGAACTTCGGTTCGATCCTTCTCATCACAATCCAATTATATTCGTTGGTACATTTCAGGAAGTGTGCTGTTGGTTAAAAAAAATCAGATGATTTAAAGAGCCAGAAAGAAAGGGATGATACAATTAGGACTGTTTCAGCCAGTAAGGGTCATCAAAGAAAAATTTAGAAATCAAGCGAAGTATGTAAACAGAGTTTCTAAGAAGAGTAGAGTTCAGGTTTTCTCTTTTACTGGTTTCATTGCCCACTTACTTTATAGCCCCTGGTCAGTGGTCAGAATTACAGGCAAAACGTAACCTCAGCTGTTACCGCCTTAGAGTTGATTTGAGTGTCTTATTTTTTCCCCCAAGAATGTAGCATATATGTTGCTTTCTCTGCATGTAAACATTAAAAAGTTTCTGCTGGTGAGAAAGCACATTGTTAATATGGAGAACAAAGAAATTGACAATAGCTTACTAGTGAATGTTTTTAAAGAAAAAAGAGACAAAAGACATAAATTTGTATATCATTGGCCTTAAATACGGTAGTAAATAAGCAAATAAAAATACGAGGAAAAACATAATGGATCCTTGCAATAAACATTCTAAGATTCAGAATCTCAAATGCATTAGAATTAGGAGGGCTTTTTTTGTTTATTTTTTTTTAAATAGCAACTCACAGTAACCTCCTTGGTTTTCTTTTTGGAAAAAAAAATGGGGAAGAAGGCTAATGACTATATTTTGTTTTTCCTCTGAAAACATCTTCCTTTCTCCCAAATCTACACAAATATAAGAAGACAATTCTATCAAAGCAAAGAAATGCCTCAGATGCTTCAGTAACATTAAGGGGAACAAAGGCAAAAAGAAGGTCTGGATGATTTTAGGAAGAGCATTATTACATATTATTCACATATTAACCCAATTTGAACATGGGAGAATGCCACAAATGTACCAGGCTCTCTGTGGAAAGAACAGTCCAAAGTGTTTATGTTTGGTTGCCTCTACGAATTTTTAAACAAGGGAAGCTGTATTGAAAAGATAAATTGAGATATATGGGAAAGGAAAACATCGCTGAAGTGCTTCCATTAGGGCATGATGAAAAAAAAAATGGATCTGTTTTATGTAAATTTTCAACAGTGACCTGGTAAAGAAAGTCAAAAGTACATTAATTAAATTTACAGAGCCAAAAAAGGCAAAGACCCAGGAGGTTAGATGTAAAAAAATACAGATGGACTGAGAGAGATGAGGGGAAATAGATAGACTTTTACAACATGATATTCAGCTTGGAAATATGCAAGCTCTAATACGCTGGGGAATACCAGCCAAAAGACAGATAGCTGGTTTAAAGGAAAAGTTAATAAAATGTCGAGTCTGAAAAACTATACACACCAAAGCCAGGAAATTACAAAGTTATGGATCCCGCAGTAACTGTAAATTAACCCCAGTGCACATATGTAGTATTTCATATTACTGTATATGGTGTTAACTTTCACGCCTAAACATGCAGGCGTGTGTGTGTGTTTCGTCTGAATTACGGTTGTAATGGGAACGAAGGTGCAAACAGGACACGTAATGGATTGCCTGCTCCTTTCACAAGTCACCCAGGAGCCCTGGAGCCCAGGCTGGTCATGCGCCTTGGAATAGAGCAGAGGAAGAGTCCGGCACTGATTCAAAGTCCAATTGTTTGCCAAAGGCACTGGGAAGATAGACACATTTCTTAACAGTTGTGAAGAGGTCATGAGCGTCCTGGGTACGTGGAAGGAAGTCCATAGTACATTCCCAAGATAACACGTAGGATTTAAATGTGTCTCCAGTCTAATTTCTCCTTTCCTTTTCCTTGCCTCATGCAAACTACCCAGTATCTCTCTCATATGCTCCCTTTACTCCTATTTTTTTTTTGCCCAATGACCATCCAGTTTTTCTCTCTCTATACCTGGTGTCTTACTGAGCTCAGTACAGGAGATAGGATACAATGTTTTTCTTTTAAAGCATCCAACCTACCAATCTGGTTGTTGTTTGCTTTTTGTTTTTTCTTTTGGTCGTTCGCTTTTTTAAAAATAGTCCAGTCAGGGGCGCCTGGGTGGCTCAGTCGGTTGAGCATCCGACTTCGGCTCGGGTCATGATCTCACAGCTCGTGAGTTCAAGCCTCACATCGGGCTCTCTGCTGACAGCTCAGAGCCTGGAGCCTGCTTCGGATTCTGTGTCTCCCTCTCTCTCTGCCCCATCCCATTTGCGTTCTGTCTCTGTCTGTCTCAAAAATAAATAAGCATTAAAAAATTTTTAAAAAATAGTCCAGTCAACTTATATGCTGTATATTCTAATACATTCCTTCCTTCCAACATAGGACCAGGACGAAGGAGTCCACAGACCTCTTCCTGAAGCATCATACAGGCCATTTCTCTTCTAGTTCATGCGTCTTCTTTAGCATCTTCTACCCTTGTCATAACCACACGCTGATTTTTCCCTCTTTACTGGCTCCATCATTGGGAAGTTGTCCACCTATGTAGATAATTCTTCTATTTATCTGATCTTTGTAATCCTTTGGCCTCCTCAATGCCTGTGAGGTTCTCTGCAGCCACCTTCCCCTTCCTTGGCCAGGCCACACCTCCACGACCTGGTCACTGAAATCTGTGTCTTCTGCAAGATCCCACTATCCGATTCCCCTGGGCTCACAGCAAGCCCTCGTTCTTCTACTGCCTGTGGGCCCTCATTCCCACTGGCCCTGCTGTCCACCTTCACTGTCGTTATCAGATGAGATCGGGCACGGTCAGGGGGATATGGCCGTGGACGTCACTGTCATTATCAGCCTGTCAACCTTGTAGTTGGGTGTCCAGTTAATACTTTCTGAATGTTCTCTCACCAATTCTTCCAGCCTTCAGCTTCCTTTTTCACAGCTGGGCTCCAAAATCAGCGATTTAAGTGGTTTTTTTCCCTCTGGTCCTTAATTCCCATGCCCTCTTCTGTTCTGATAGCTTCACCTGTCCCTCCCCACCATCTGCTTGCGTAGCTGTGTGCTCTCTGGGTGTCCCACGGTTACGGAGAAAGTCAGATGGCCTGTATCCTCATCAGGGTCATCTGTTCATGCTAGCAGTTGGCTCTGATTGGTATTGTAAGATCTGTTTATCTGAATTCCCATTCTCCAGGCAGCATTTTCTAAGGCTTCTTCTTCCCCTGTAGCCCCAGACTGCTTTGGCCCCACCAAAGTAGACTCATGGCCCCACCGTCTACTTACAGAGATTAAGGTCATTTCGTATGGGTTTCTCCAGTTGTCTCGCCACCCAGAAACCCCGGGGTTCACCCATCACTGCGGTACGGGTGACACCCAGATACGTAGGGCTTGCCCATCTCTCTTGTGACAGACACGGGCTCTGGGGGCAGACGGCTGGCTGTACGCTCTGGCTCTGTCACCTGCCGGCTGGGTGGCCCTGGCCGAGTCCCGTGACCTTTCTTGCCCGAGGCACCCCACCCCTAAGACGGGGCTGACAACGGCAGGGCCCAACAGGCAGGGCTGCCGAGAGGATGAAACGCACCGCCTCGTAGAGAGGGCTGAGAACATTGCCGGGCACTCGGCGGACACGGGAAGTGTGGCTCATCTCTTGTCGTGGCCCTTTTTGCCAGTGTCCATGTGTTAATCTTATTGTGAGCCCCTCAGCCTCCCTCCAAAATCAGTTGGAGCCAGTTGGCCTCCAGCCTTTGGTCCCACCTTCCCCTTCACTGCTGGCCTCTGCAGCTACCCCTCTCCAATCTTCCGCCTCTGCTGTGGCTCCCACCCAGCGAGGCTCTCCTTTGTCTCCTCAGCTACGTAGAGGCCCCTCTCTCGGCCCAACAGGCTCCACCCTCCCTTCGATGGCTCCTGTAGGCTCGTGCCTTAATATTCTCTGTTCCAGATGCCTCCTGTGGCTTTTTATCGT
This sequence comes from Panthera pardus, assembly GCF_024362965.1. NCBI lineage: Eukaryota > Metazoa > Chordata > Mammalia > Carnivora > Felidae > Panthera > Panthera pardus. Next base: position 85,456,473 of record NW_026526654.1, on the reverse strand, counting down.
CTCCTGAATTAAATCTAAACCCCTGAGGCCCACATTCAGGGCTGCCTCCCTACACACGGCCCCAACCCAAGCACATTTTTCTCTTGCAGAGAATATTCCCGTCACTCCCACCTTGGGTCTTTGTTCCAGCTCTTCTTCTGGCTGGAGGGTTTCTCATCACTTGTAACTATATGGAATCTCAGTGAGCCCCACATGAGCACCCCCCTTAAAGACCGCTTTGCCTTCCACACACCTATCTTCTTTCTCTACCAACCAGAAGCTGCTAGAAGACAGGCCTGGCCCTCCGGCTCCCCATGTGGCCCCAGCATCACACACACACTGAATTGAACTCTGTGAGTTCAGACCTGGACACCCCCCTCCAGCACCTCGTACCAGGCCTCACACGGCTGTGCCATATGCTGGTGCTGTTGGTGGCCTAAAAACGGAATTTATCAACGTTGTGACATCTCTCACACGTAGGGACAAAGGACATGGGCTCAAATACGCAGCCTCCTCACATATTAACATGCCATGTGCTTTATCTCTTCTTGAAAAGAAACAGAATGTTAACCATACTGTTGGGTGCCCCTGGTTGCCCTCCCAATCTCGTTCACTCTGAGATAGAAACACTCTTGTGCCTTTAATGTTTACTATTTTTATGCATGTATTATGTACCTAAAAACCTATAGAAAATATAAACACTATATAGTGTTGATTTTTGCAGGGTTTTGAAGCTTTATAAAGATTGTATCATATATACCCTTCTCTTCAACACTGGGTGTTTGGGTTTGTTTTTTTTTCAAAGCTATTTTTGATGTTTACCCATAGTTACAGAATTGTACTTCATTCATTTTCATGCTGTTTGCGGTTGTATAAATATGCCAGAACTTATTTATTCTCCTGTTGATAAACACTTAAGTTACTTTTTTTTTTTTTTGCCATTACTGAAAATACTATAGCAAACTTTCTTGTCTATATCTGCAGACATGTTATGAGTTTCCCTAGAGTATATAACCAGGAATGGAATGAGCATTGGAAATTTCTCAATGCTTTTAATACAGATCTTTTCATGCAAAACTTTTTCACTTTAATGCATTCAAACTCATCTCTTTCCTTCATGGTTTCTGCTGTTTCATATCAAATTTTCTTTTTTTTTAATTTATTTTTTATTTTGTATTCTTTTCTCAACATTTGTTTATTTTTGAGAGACAGAGACAGAGCATGAGCGGGGGAAGAACAGAGAGAGAGACACACACACACAGAATCCGAAGCAGACTCCAGGCTCCAAGCTCTCAGCACGGAGCCTAACGCGGGGTTCGAACCCACAAACTGCGAGATTATGACCTGAGCCGAAGTCGGATGCTTAACCGACTGAGCCACCCAGGCGCCCCTCGTATCAAATTTTCTAAAAACTAATCAAGGTTATAAAGGTATTCCTCCACACTTTGTTCTACAAGTTTAAAAGTTTTGCTTTTCACCTTGGAAGTGACCTGTGCATGGGGCGTAAAGCAGGTGTACTTGGATTTTTAACAACGACATAAACAGGACCACGTCCCGGCGAGCCCTCCTCCCCCACTGATGCACAGGATACTTGACTGCTAGGTTTCTAGTACCGTCATATGGGATTCTTCATGTCCAGACTCTCTGGTGTTGCATCTGAGGGGCAGGGTCCGAGCAGAGTGGGGCTGGTGACGCCCTGCTAGGGGAACATGAGCATTTGCCTCCAGACAAATGGGTTTGAACCTAGAGAGCATCTGAGATGCACCACGATCCCTGCACCGGAGACTTTGTCTCTCTAGAGAGCCTCAGAGTAGCAAGACCCCAGTATAGTGACGTCTAAGCATCTATAAGCTGGACATCTCTGGAGAACCGCCGGGCCATAAATTACAGGCATCCTCTCCTCACTCAAATTATTTCCGTTTTATAAAAATGATTCTTTTCTAACTTTTAGATGCCCTCTGGGATGCTTTGAAGGCCAAGATATTATTTTTGTTTCATAGGTATCAACTTTAATAAGACTTGCCCAACTGAAGAATAACGAGGAACCATAAAATCTCAACGGATCCTGCGGTGTATACACACACACACACACACACACACACACACACACACAATGTGGGACTTGAACTCATGACCCCAAGATCAAGAGTCGCACGCTCCACCGACTGGCCCCCGCAGACTGTGAGCCGTCCGTTAACAGACATGTGCTGTGTTGTCTGTTACCGAGACATGTGCTGTGTTGTCTGTTACCGAGACATGGCGGGTTTTGCTTTATTGACTGAGGATACAGGACGGCTTTCTCAGCACGACTGCACTACACTGGGGAAATAACATTCCCATGGAATAGTCGAATTGTTTAAATCATCTAAATGTGTCATTTTAAGATGCTCCATTTCAAGCAGCATAGAAAAAGACAAGGGTCAGAAAAAGACAAGGGTCAGAAGAATTTATGTATGGCCAAGTCAGACTAGGATCTCTAAGCTAAAAACGGAAGCAGGATTTTACAAACTTAAAGGCTTGCAATGTATTAAAACGAATGTTATTGAAATGCTAGTAAATCATAATAAAATACTAGCCAATTATGAGCAGACAGCACAGCCCTTGTCTGTTAAGAGCATGACTCTCATACCATGGGACAGGCAGGCCCTGGCTCTAGAGTCCAGAGAGACCTGGGTTCAAATGCCACCTCAGATCCTTGCCATGTGACCTGAAATTGGGCACTTAACCTTAGCCTTAAGTTGTATCATCTGTAAAATGAGAACAGTGAGTTTCTTTCTTGCAGGTGTTTCTGTGGGGCTTAGAAATAATAGATGTGGGAGGGGCACCTGGGTGTCTCAGTCGGTTGAGCGTCTGACTCCTGGTTTCAGCTCAGGTCATATCACCATCATGAGATTGAACCCACATCAGGCTCTACTTTGAGTGTGGACCTACTTAAGATTCTCTCCCTCTCTCTTCCTCTGCCCCCTCTCCCCTGCTCACGTGTGCTCTCTCTCTCTCTCTCTCTCTGTCTGCCCCCTCTCCCCTGCTCGTGGGCGCGCACCCTCTCTCAAATAAATTTTAAAAAAAGAAAAAGAAATAATATACCCGGGAGTACCTAGGAGGAGAGGTTCCATAGAAGAGAGCAGAAGCTCAAATAAAGACCTACCTCCCACTTGGGCCAGAGGCCAGTGGCGTCTTTAAGGAAAACAGAAAATGCCAGGGAAGGGTTGGGAAGAAGTGAGGGTTGGTTTTAGAGTAATACTATACATTTATATTGTTTGGGATACCCTTGCTGGGAGTTTGGAGTTCCTGCAGCGTGTGCTTGTGAATCCTTACGTGCATCCGGCGGCGTTGTGCATAGAGACAGGTGAGTAGTTCAAGCAAATGCCCCGCATGCTGTCCATGTGTGTAGATGGCTGCGGGTGCGCCTTGGAGGAGCACGCTCCCCCTTCGTCTTTGTGTCTCTTGTGAGTAACCGAGAGGTTGACGTGGAACGGGTGCTCAGGCACTGCTGGTTGTTGCCGTGACGCGTTGAGCTTTGTGAAAGAAAGAAACCGACTCGATGAGTAGAAGGCGTTAATTTCTTAGTCTGGTACTTGGCGTTTTGCAGTGCTCGCTCGGTTATCGCGAAAGCTTGACTAAAGCTAGTCTCTCCCCCCGCGAGAATACTGTTTCTGTTTAAAAAAGGAAATCTGAACTTTGGTGTGGGGGAGCAGTAAAAAGTAACAGCAAGAGTGACTGAAAGAGAGAGAGAGGGAGAGAGAAGTAGGCAGAAGACGTCCCCGGGGAGCCACAGGCTGCTGCTAAATTTCAGCCGCAGTTGTCAGAGTTAAAGAAAACATCGGAGAAAGTGTCTCGTCGCGGGGTCCCCGGATTGTTCTGCTGTGAGTAAGGCCAGCTGAGGGGTGGACCAAGGCCAGCTGGCAGGGGCTCAGACGACCGGGCGCCATATGCACCAGCCACTGAGCTCATTTGCTCCACCTCGGTCACTTCATAGTCAGAGCTGCTTCACGATCAGCACAAGGCACCGTGCAGATGTTTGGGGGCTGGGAAAGCAAGGCAGAGTTTGAGGAAGGAAGAAGTACATGCTTAGTGCTGAAGGGTGAGCCCAGGCCTTCTTGGGGATTTGGTAAAATGTGTTTGAATACAGCTAACTGGACACTGGGCTCAACAGCCTTGGGAGGGAGGTGCCACTGCTCTCTTGGTTCTACCAGGAAACTGAGGCATGGTGAGGTTAATTAACCCGTTGAAGTGTCATGGTCTAAAGCACAGAGGCGGAATTCTATCCCAGGTTTATCTGAATCCAAAGTCCTCATTCTTCACTACCGTATTTAGCTGCCGAGAAAATCCCTACAGGAGCGGTAAGGAGTTAGCCCAAGGCCGCCACATTGGGTTCTAGAACTCTGCTCCCTCAGTGAACGTTCATTGTGACTTTGTGAGGCAATGGAGCCCAGCGTGTGTATCCCCGAAGAGATGTCCGTCTCCTCCTGAGAGCCCTTGTGGTTGTGGATCTCCATTCTGGGAAATAGATTGAGAAGCACCCCAAGGACTACTCCAACAGGGTGGAAAACAGAGAAGCTTGGATCCATAGCAGTGATCAAGAACCAGTCGAAGCCTGGATCTAAGCAAAAGGGGATATAAAGTTTGCTGATTCAAGGGCTTTCCATGTCTGCCCCCACCTCTGCTCCCAGGCCCAGTAGGCTCCTGCTTACAGCTCTACCTGGGAATGTCCTGTGCCTGCTGATCAGCTATCTAGTGTACAAATTATTTTCAAATCCAGGTATGTTTTTGTAACTGTCAATTCCATTTTCCTTAAACTTGTTCACGGAACACCCCTGACAGTGGAGGAAAGTGAAGATTAACATTCCCCAGGGATGCCTGGGGATACACGCTGTGGCATTGCATCTCAGAAATGATATTGATTTGCAGACTCTGGTTTTAGGAAAAGAGAAACCATGCAAATCTATTACAAAAATGTTCTTGGTTTTATCTTCTATATCATTTATTTCTGCTCTAATCTTTATTCTTTCCTTCTGCTGGTTTCAGGCTTCATTTGTTGTTCTTTTTCTAGCTCCTTTAGGCATAAAGTTAGGTTATTTATTTGAGGGGTTTTTTTGTTGTTTCTTAAGGTAGGCCTATATTGCTTTAAACTTCCTTCTTAGAACCACTTTTGCTGTGTCCCAAAGGTTTTGGGCCATTGTGGTTTCATTTTCTTCTGTTTCCAATGTACTTTATCATTTCTCCTTTTATGTCCTGGTTGACCCTTTCATTGTTTCGTAGTATGTTATTTATCCTCCACGTATTTATGATCTTTCCAGATTTTTTCTTGTGGCTGACTTCTAGTTTCATAACGTTGTGGTCAGCAAAGTTGTGTGATATGACTTCGATCTTCCAAAATTTGTTGAGGCTGTTTCTGTGGGCTAATGTGTGGTCTATTCTAGAGAATGTTCCATGTGCACTTGAAAAGAATGTGTATTCTGCTGTTTTAGGCTGGAATGTTCTGAAGATACCTGTTAAATCCATCTGGTCCAGTCTGTCATTCAAAGCCATCATTTCCTTGTTGATTTTCTGTTTAGATGATTTGTCCATCGATCTAAGTGGAGTGGCAAAGCCCCCTACTATTATTGTGTGACTATTGATTCGTTCCTTTATGTTTGTTATTAACTCTTGTATGTATTTGGGGGTTCCGTGTTGGGGACATAAATATTTACAATTGTTAGATCTTGTTGGACCATCCCCTTTATTATTATGTACTGTTCTTCTTTATGTCTTGTTATAGTCTTTGTTTTAAAGTCTATTTGTCCGATCTGAGTATTGCTACTCTGATCACTTCTGATGTTCACTTATATGACAAATGTTTCTCTATCCCCTCACTTTCAATCTGCAGGTATCTTTAGGTCTGAAATGAGTCTCTTGTAGGCAGCATATACATGGGTCTTGTTTTTCTGTTTTGTTTTTGTTTTTATCCATTCTGTCACCATACATCTTTTGATTGGAGCATTTAGTCCATTTACATTCAAAGCAATTATTAATATATATTTATTGCCATTTTATTACTTGTTTTGTGGTTGTTTCTGAAGATTTTCTCTGATCCTTTCTTGTCTTTCTCTCTTTCATGGTTTGCTGGTTTTCTTTAGTGATATGTTTGGATTTCTTTATTTTTATTCTTGGCATATTTGTTAGTGGTTTTTGATTTGTGGTTACCATTAGGTTTGTATATAACATGTTCTGCATATAGCAATCTATATTAAGTCAATGGTCATTTGGGTTGGAACCCATTCTTTACTCCTCTCTTCCCCACATTTTAGGTATGTGGTGTCATATCTCACATCCTTTTATTTTGTGATTCCTTAACCGACTTCTTACAGAAATATTCATTTTTACCACTTTTGTGTTTCCTACCTTCATACTGACATTTTGGGTCTTTCCTTTCCACTCAAAGAGTCTCCTTTAATATTTCATGCAGGGCTGGTTTAGTGGTCCAATACTCCTTTAGTTTCTGTTTGTCTGGGAAACTCTTTATCTCTCCTTCTATCCTGAATGATAGCCTTGCTGGAGAGAGTATTCCTGGCTGCAGATTTTCCCCATTCAACACTTTGAATATATCATGCCACTTCCTTCTGGCTTGCAAAATTTCTGTTGAAGACTCTGCTGATAGCCTTATGGGGTTTCTTTTGTATGTAACTGTCTTCTTTGGTCTTACTGCTTTTAATGTTTTTTCTTTATCCCTATATTTTGCCATTGTAATTACAATAAATCTTGGTATGGGTCTGCTTTTATTGATTCTGTTGGGGGTTCTCTTTGCCTCCCGGACCTGGATATCTGTTTCCTTTCCCAGATTAGGAAAGTTTTCAGTTATTATTTCTTCAGATAAATTTTCTGGTCCCTTCTCTCTCTCTCTTCTTCTTCTGGGATGCCCATCATATGAATGTTAGTACCTTTTGTGGAGTCACTGAATTCCCGGAATCTATTCTCGTTTACATAATTCTTCTTTTTTCCTTCCTTCTTTTTTTTTTTCCACTTTTGCTCAGCTTGCTTACCTTCCACTACTCTGTCTTCTAGGTCATTAATTGTTCTTCTGCTTCTTCCAGCCTACTCTTCATTCCATCAGGTTTGTTTCTCATTTCATTTATTGAGCCCTTATCTCTGCTGTGTTATTCCTTATATCTGTGTTAATGGTCTCACTGATGTCCTCCACTCTTTTCTCAAGTCCAGTGCTTTAAATTCTCAACCAGGCATGTTACTGATATCTATTTCACTTAGGTCTTCACCCATGGCCTTGTTCTGTGCTTTAATTAGAGACAGATTCCTCCCTCTTCTCATTTTGTCTAAGTCTCTGTGCCTATTTCTGTGTGTTAGGAAAGTCAGCTACGTCCCCTGGTTTTGAAGGTAATGACTTTATGAAGAAGAGGTCCTGTAGTGCCCTGCTGTGTAGTTTCCCTTGTTCCCAAGGGCCTCGCGTTTCCAGGAGTGTCTCCACTGTGTGCTGTGTACTCTCTGTTCTTGTGTCCTGGCCACTTTATCCTTCAAGTCAGTCACCTCCAGAAGCTCTCTTTGCCTGTTGTGAGCAGTATTTGATCCCTGGCCTGAATGTGGTGCATTTTAACTAGGTGTGCCCTGGTCTGCTTGTGAAATGAGACCTGTTGTCACTGCCACTGGAACCGAGGCCTTGCAAAACTCCCTTGTTAGGAGATTCATATTAGCAGAGATTTGAGCCAGTGTTTTGGGGGACCCCCCCACCACCACCATGCTGGGACTGAGGCAAGCATGACTGGAAGGAGCACTTCCACCAGAACATCAGGGGCAGGGCTTGGTGTAAGCAAGTTAGGTAGCAAGTGTCAGCACTTTGCAGGTTCCCAGGTGGCCCTGGGCTTATGCTGAGGGGCACAGGAGGAAAATGGCAGCAGCCAGTTCCTTTGTTCTCTGAGCTATCCCTCTGTGAATGCCGTCTCTCTGGGTCGTGCTCTGAGATGAGTGAATAATCTCCCTACCGTGTGCCGTAGTGAGTCTTCATATCCCTATTTCCATTTTCCATGGTGTATGTCCGTGAGCTGTTTGCCCTGCCTTCTCTGCAAGAGCAGCACAATGCCCTCCGAGCTGTCCCAGAGCCAAGCCCACTGACTTTTAAAATCCAGGCTTTAAGCCTCACTCGTTGTAAGAACTCACACAGTTTGGGCCCTCTCGCTTTCCACGCCAATTACCATGGGGATTTGTTTTCCTAGTATGCTTGTTCCCTGTGTCCTAGTCTGTCTCTCGCCCTTCTCTGCAACTGTGGCTCCCTCCTCGACCACAGTGACCACAGTCTCTTTCTCTCCCAAGCCACGTCTCTATACTTCCTGCCTTCTTCGTTGTGGCATCTTCTCTATCTTTAGTTGTTTGTTATGCCACTCTTCAGATGGATTTCTGGGGTATTTAGGATGGCTTCATAGTTACCTAGTTGTGTTTCTACAGGATGAGATGAGCCTAGGGTCCTCCTGCTCTGCTGCCATCTTCCCCTTATCCTCTTTTCTTGCCTTTAATATGAAATCATCTATTTTTCAAATCTTTGGGTAAGGTTGAAGATCGAGAAAGATGTGTCTTGTTAATCCCATGGATTTTACTCTAATTGGGACTATGCAAATCTTCCAGGTCATGTTAGCATTTTAAAAAGTATTCTAAATGCACAAAGTAGTGATCAGTGGGGACTTTTCAGGGAGATAAAATGTCTCATATTTAGGATATGTGTGTGAGTGTATATATTCTATTAGTTATGTGGTTCCCATTGTCTACCTCTGCATTAATTTCAGTAAAAGTTGGGGAGACAATCCTTCCTAGGGTCAGTCCTGTCAGGCTACATGAGTGGCTGCTGGCCTTATGTACTCATAAGGCCATGTCCTGGGTAGAAGTTTTTATCGTCACTTGAAACAATGATTCAAAGTCTTTTAGTCTGTGGTTCCTGCCACTGAGGAACCTATGAGAAAACCTGAAGCCGACAGGATCTCCCATCTCTAAATTCCTTTCAATCTATGCTAAGGATCAGGATGGTTGTGGGCTGTTTATTCTACAGTTTAATTCTGCATTACTGGGGAGATCTCACTCACTCCTCAGCCCTGTGGAAGCAGCTTAGGCTCTGTGACAGTCTGGGTTGATCATTTTCCCCAGCTTCCTGGACGGGGACTCAGATAGGCACATTTAGCCTTTTGACGTGTTCCCACACAGAGAACATTTTTCATGAGCAATTAGCCCCTACTCTTTTTTCTTTTCTACTTGGGTACAAAGTAAGTTATCAGTAGACATCTTTCAGCATCGAAGAGCGACAGCTGAGTCTGTGCTCTGAGTGGTGTTCTATAGAGATGAGAGCCGGGCTTGGCCTGGTATGATGATAGGACGCTCACCTTGATCAATTAAAAATAGAAGGCACCCTGTCAGCAGTCAGCACCAGTGAGTGGTGCTCATACTTGAACCTAAAGAATAGATCTTAGCTATTTCACTATTTAGCTTTTTTCACTATTAACACCTGCTGCCCATCACCCACAAGCAACCTGTTTGCAATATAACTTGGGAATCCTGCCTCATACGGCTCAACCTGTCCAGCCACCTGAGAGCAGTGACGCGTGAACCTCCTGACAGCTGGGACAGATCGTCATCTTCTGGACCCAGCCCCCCTCAAAACTCACTCAAGAGCCACTCTCTATCGCTATTGTTCACTGCTAGGATACCCAAGTAAGATTGGGGCTTCTACCAATAGGGTAAAAAAATCAGCTCATTATAGGTAACGTGTATAGTGCTTACCATGGGCCACACACTGTTTGTGGTACTTTCCATTTGTTCATTTAGGACTCATGGTATCCCTAGTGAGTTAAGTAATATATATTTCCCATTTTACAGAGGAAGAAGCCAAGGCCTGGTGATTAAATAAGAGTAGGCGGCAGAGTGGGATTGAGGTCCAGGTAGGCTGTCTGTGCCTGTTAGGGACTGGATGTCTGTGTCCCCCTCAAATTTTTATATTGAAGCCTTAACCCCTAACGTAATGGTAATTTAGAGATGGGACCTTTGAGAGGTGATTAGGTTCAGATGAGGTCACGTGGCAGGGGCGGGGGGCCTCGTGGTGGGATTAGTGCCCTTGTAAGAGGAGACATCAGAGAACTTGCTCCTTCTCTTTCCCTCCCTCCCTCCCTCCCTCCCTCCTTGCACACACACACACACACACACACACACACACACACACACACACACGCAGGTCATGTGAGCACAGTGAGAAATCAGCCTTCTGCGAGCCACAAGAGAGCTTTCACAAGAAAGCAGGCTCGCGGGCGCCCTGCTCCCAGATGTCCAGCCTCCAGAACTATGAGGATGAATGTCTGTGGTCTACGCCCACAGTCCCTGGCATGCTGTTACGGCAGCTCGGGCTGCCAGTGCTCCGTCAATCCCACCTCCCACAGAAGCCCTCACAGCCCCTCAGCTTTTCAAGAAACACCTGCCGATCGTTCTCGTTGGTCCTTCAGACGTCCTTCCTCGGCAGTGCCTCTTGGTTCAAGACCTTGATTTCGTCCGCCTCTCTGGGAGGAGGAGGGAACCAGCTCCTATTCCACCTTAGGAAGTGCAGGCGACCCACAGGCTAGGTCACAAGGGTGTATATTCTGGCACCACAGCGGCCAGTGAATATGCATGGAGTGAAAGCGGCACCTGTCTGTTCCAGAGCCCTGGGCTCTGCGGGGACCATGTCTGTGTCTCTGGATCTTCCAGATTTGAGGGCCAGCCAATAGTAGTCATGGTGAGGGGCGCTCGTCTCTCTTCGGGGGGCTCGTCACTCAGGCGGCAAATCGAAGAGGTGGGTCATCTTTATTGATATCTGTCATAAATACTGTGCTCTAATATCGAGCCTAATATTCTATATTACCGTGGTTGTTGCCACTGTGAGACATCTAATTTTTCTCCTCAGGGAAATGGATAACTTTCTGTGACAGCACAGTTGACTCTTTCGGCTTTCTGTAAAATCACGCGAGAATCACAATCTAGAAATAGTGAGTGTTGAAATTGTCTATAAACACCCAGAAGAAACACTGTACCACAGACACCCACAGAATAATTTCTGGAAGCCTGCAGGCCCACCTCTAGGGGAGGAGAGTCAGAACTGGTACCGTGGCGTCCCTGCAGCCCTCCCCATCAGCCCCTGCAGGATTGAGCCCCATGTCCGGCTCTGCACTGTTAGCGTTTGGATTCTCTCTCTCCGGCTCTCTCTGCCCCTCCCCCACTCACGTGTGCATGCCGTCTTGCTCTCTCTCCTTCTCGCTCGCTCTCTCAAAATAAACAAATAAATATTAAAAAAAATTGTACAGCACCAGTTTTAAACCTGTCCCTGTTCTCACCTTGAACGCGAGTCCCACATTTCATAGCAGTGATAGCTGATTTCCTTGCCTTAATTTCCTGCACCAGGCCCTGTGCAGAATGGTAAGAATTGTTTTCCCCTCCGGAAAAATCGTTTCAGGAAATTCGTGGTCTCTAAAATGGGGTGCTAAAGAGCGAAATGGGAAATCAAAAGGACCACTACCCGAAAAAGGATCAGTTAATAATCCAAGTAAGCAAATCATAGCATCCACACTCCACGTCTTCACAGCCTGTTCCGGAAACATCGGGAACTGCCGTCTCGTCACTGGCCGGGGAATAAATGAGAGTTGAAATGTCGCCACGGATTTGTAAAGAATCGTCCCGTTCCACGCGCCCTGAAATAAGAGTTCCCTCCCTTGGGTAGGGGTGGGGTGGGGTGAGGGGAGTCTGTGTTTCCTTCAGAGTTTTCTTTCTGGAGCTTTTGGCTTTGTCAGCGCTGCCCTGCCAGTTAGTGGGGGAAGGCTCCCCACTCCTGTGGCTTCTGTCATGAGTAGCTCACGCGGTGATGACGGTGTTTGTGAGAGCAGAGCCCACACGCAAGGTGTCACGACCACAGTGAGCCGCTGAAACGGCTACCGTGAAAGATACGGACAAGACCAAGCGTGGTGAGGACGTGGGACAGCAGAGCTGCCCAGACATCCATTGTACTCGTGCAACTGCTTTGGTGACCTCTTGGGACGTCTCTTATAAAGTTCATCACACACAAGCACACCTCGTTTTATTGTGCTTCACGGATACTGCATTCTTTACACATCGAAGGGTGGTGGCAACCCCGCCTTGAGCGAGTCCGTTGGTGCCATTTTTCCAGCATTTGTTCACTTTGTGTCTCTGTGTCCCGTTTTCGTAATTCTCACAAGATTTCAAACTTTGTCATCATTGTTATTGTTTAATTTATTAAAATGTTAATAATTTATAATAATTTATAATAATTTATATTAATTATTTATAATAATTTATAACATATAATAAATTAAATTATATTCCATAAATATATAGAATATATGTTTATAGATATATTAATTATAGATAATTAATAATAGATTAATTAATCTATTAATTAATTAATAGATTAATATAATTAATTAGAATAATTAATATAGATATATTAATTATAGATAATTAATAATAATTATTGTTAAAATAAACAATGTTTATTTATTTTTGAGAGAGAGTGTGAGTGGGGGACAGTCAGAGAGAGAGGGAGACACAGAATCTGAAGCTGTCAGCACAGAGCCTGTATGCGGGGCTTGAACTCACCAACAGTGAGATCAGACCTGAGCTGAAGTTGGATGCCTAACCAACTGAGCCACCCAGGGGCCCCTCACACTTTGTCATTATTATGTTTGTTATGGGGACCTGGGATCAGTGATCTTTGACGTTACTCTTGTAACAAGAGTTTGGGGGTGCTGCAAACCACACGCATGTAAGACAATGAACTCAATCCACAAATGTGTATGTTCTGACTGCTCCACCCCCAGCCAGACATTCCCGGTCTCTCCTCCTCTCCTTGGGCCTCCCTGTTCCGCGAGACACAACAATATTGAAATTAGGCCAGTGAATAACCCTATAGCAGCCTCTATGTGTTCACGTGTATGTGTTCACGTTCACGTCTCTCGCTTCGAATCAAAACCCAGAAATGATCGAGCTTGGTGAGGAAGGTTTGCCCAAAGCTGAGCCAGACCCAAAGGTAGCCCTTTTCCACCAGACAGCCAAGCTGTGAACGCAGAGAAAACGTTCTGGAAGGAAGTTGGAAGGGCTTCTCCGGTGAACACACAAATGGTGAGCAAGGGGAACAGCCTTATTGCAGACCCAGAGTCACCTGGAGTGGCCTGGACAGAAGGTTACATCAGCCACAACATTCCCTCCAAGCAGAGCCTAACCCGGAGCAAGCCCCTAATTCTCTTCAGTTTTATGAAGGCCGAGAGAGGTGAGGAGGCTACCAGGAGCAGAGTTGGAAGCTAGGAGAGGTGGGTTCGTGAAGCTTACAGAAGGAAGCCTCCAGAACATAAATGATGCAGGGTGAAGCAGCAGGTGCTGATGAGAAGCGGCAGCAAGTTTCCAGAAGGTCTGGCCAAGGTAGTTAATGAAGGTGGCTGCACCAAACAGCAGATTTTCAATGCAGACAAAACAGACTTCTATTGGAAGAAGATGCCACTGAGGACTTTCACAGCTAGAGAGAGGCCACTGCCTGGCTTCTAAGCTCCAAAGAACAGGCTGACTCTCTCGTTAGAAGCTAATGCAGCTGGTGACTTGAACCGGAAGCCAACTTCGCTGAAGTTGAAGTCCGTGAAGTGCTCACGGACCGTTCTGAAAATCCTAGGTCCCGTTAGAATTATGCCCAGTCCACTGTGCTTTACCAGTGGATCAGCGAAGCCTGGATGACAGTATGTCTGTTTACAGCACGTCACGTTTACAACATGGTTTACTGAATATTTTAAGCCCGCGGTTGAGACCTGCTGCTCAGGAAGAAAGATTCCTTTGGAAATATTGCTGCTCGTTGCCAGTGCACGTGGTCACCCAAGAGCTCTGATGGAGACGCCCAAGGAGACTAACGTTTCCACGCCTGCTGCCACGGCGTGGATTCTGCAGCTCACGGATTGACGAGTCATTTCCACCTTCAAGTCTTACTATTGAAGAAATGCGTTTTGAAAGGCTATCGATGTCATAAAAAGTGATTTCTCTGATGGATCTGGGCAAAGCAACTTGAAAACCTCCCGGAAAGGATTCGGCATTCTAGATGTCATCAAGAACATTCGTGATTCGTGGGAAGAGGTCAAAATATGCACATTTGCAGGCGTTTGGCAGAAGTGGATTCCCACCCTTGGGGATGACTCTGGGGGCTCGGGGCGTCGGTGGAGGCAGTCACGGCGGATGTGGTGGAAACAGCGAGAGAACCAAGACTGGAAGCGGGGCCTGAAGGTGGACGGCGTTGCCGCGATCTCGTGACAGGACGCGATGGGGTGAGGACTGCTTCTCACCGCTGAGCAGAGAACGTGGTTTCTCCAGATGGACTGTGCTCCTGCTGAAGATGCTGTGAAGCTTGTTGACATGACAACGAAGGATTTAGAATGTTACATACACTTGGTACTTAAAGCAGCGGCAGGATTTGAAAGGACTGACTCCAGTTTTGAAAGAAGTTCCACTGTGAGTGAAATGCTATCAAACAGCATCTCATGTGACAGGGAAACCACTCATGAAAGGAAGAGTCCCTTGCTGCAGCAAACTTGAGTGTTTCTTCTAAGAAATTGCCACACCCACGCCAGCCTTCAGCACCCGCCGCCCCGATCAGTCAGCAGCCATCGACATCGAGGCAGGACCCTCCCCCAGCAAAAGGATTACGATTTGCTGAAAGCTCAGATGATGGTTAGCTTTTCTCAGCAGTACAGTACTTTTAAATTAAGGTATGTGCATTGTTTCTTAAGACCTAATTCCATTGCCCAATTAACAGACTATAATATAGCATAGACATAACTTTTATATGCAGTGGGAAACAAAAAAACCTCATTTGACTTGTTTCATTGCAATATTTGCTCTATTGTCGCGGTCTGGAACTGAACCCCCAACATCTCTGGGGTATACCTGCGCATGACAGAGCAACCCCACTCTCAGGTGTTGACCCCAAAGAAACAGAAACATATGTACACAAAAACGACTCTGCACACACGCGCACAGCAGCGTTATTATTGATAATAGGCCCAAACTAGAAAGAACCCCAAGGTCCATTCACAGGAGACTGGTTAAGCAGATTGTGATATATTCACACAACAGAATACCGCTCAAACATTTTAAAAAGAATAGGTTATAGATACCCGCAGGAACACGCATGAATCTCAAAGGCATCATGTTGGGTGAAAGAATGTCTTCCTGCTTACGTGAAGTCCTAAAACAGGCAAAACTTAGCTGTTAGTGACAAATCAGGGCAGGGGAGGGATCAGGCAGGTGTAGTTATACAGATGTACACAATTGTCAGAACTCTTTGAACCAAAAACTGAAGATTTCCGCATTTGACTGTATTTAAATTATAATACCCCCCTTCCCCGGAAAGCATTCCTTTATCCTCCTGGAGGGGGAATACAGTTTTTTTTTTTTTTAATATTTATTTTTGAGAGAGAGAGAGACTCAGTGTGAACGGGAGAGGGTCAGAGGGGGAGACACAGAATCCGAAGCAGGCTCCAGGCTCTGAGCCGTCAGCACAGAGCCCGACGCGGGGCCTGAATTCACGAACGGTGAGATCATACCTGAGCCGAAGTCAAACGCTCGACCGACTGAGCCACCCAGATGCCCCACATTAATCATCCACCACTCACTTTTGAGGGTTTCAAAATAATAGTGTCCATTGATAGAGCCACCTTATGCTTTAGTGACAAAAAAAAAAAAAAAATTAATAAAGCCCACTGTCGAAAAGAGAGCGTTTGTTACATGCTTGGTTCTTAACGACCCCACGTTTGTGGGAATGATATTTTTAGGTGGTTGCTTCTTCTCGCCCATCTTCAGGGATCACAGCAAGGCTGAGGTAGCAGCTTCTTGTGCCGGGGGTTATGGCTTCAAGTCCCCTTTTGTGCAGGTAGATCTGGACGTGCCACTGGGCCGGCATTTAAATGTCCAGATCAGGCGTGTGGGGTGGTTTCTGAGTTAGCACAGGTATGTAGGCGCTTCTGGCATCGCTTGGTTGTTTTTCCAAAACTTCATTTGCATTCCGAGCGCGGGGGAGGAGAGTCGTCTGAGGACGTTCTGTGGGAGACAACTGAGACGTTACTTTTCAGTAAATCTAAGCGTGACATTGGCACCAGCGTTAATGCCGTAGGTATTCTGTGGAGGAGAACTGTGGGCACACGTGACTATGGGAAGGGAACTCGATTTCAGCCTGAAATTGCGCCCTCCTTCCCGAAGCGAGTGGATGTGGTCTCAGCTCAGTCCCTTATCGGGCCACACAAGGGATAGTCTTCCCTGCACCTGTCTGTCGTTGCGCCTGCCCCAGAGTTCCCTGGGGAGGATGGATTTGTGCCGCGCACCTGCCTCTCAGCCTCGGCGTGGGGGGGGTGCACAGCTCCTAAGCAAACGCGTCGACTGTCCCACAGTCACCCAGAGCAAATAGTGCGAGAACGTACATCGCCACCCTTCCCGAAACGACTCTCGCAGAGAGAAAAGCGGATTTAACTTCCCTCGTGCGCATCCGTGGCAAACAAGGTTTTTGGAAAGCCAGAGCTCACCGACAAAACTAGGGCTCCCTTGGCCTTTGAACAGAAACACAAATTTAGGAAAGGTGAGGGGTAAACAAGACCTAAGGAGTAGAAATCACAAATACAAGTGTCCCTACCAGGCGGATGGTCCTTAGACGTTTGGCTTAATTTTGTTACTGTGGCTGGCGGGGGGGTGGGGGGGGGGGCGCAGGGATTGGGGGGCGCGGTTCTTTGGTTCTGTTTTTGTGACACTGAAAGTCCTCCAGATTTTCTTTGACTTACAGTTTGAATTTGGTGCCCTGTGTGTCTGGTGTTAAATGGAAGTCAGACTTGGGGCTTGAGTGTTATTGCCAAGCCTGTGCTGGGGGACGTTCGTTCTCTCCTGCCCCGGGACGGGCGGGTGCGGGAGAAGGAAGCCCCTCGTTGCTCACGTTTAGGGGAGGCAGTGGGGCTTGGGGACAACCAACGGCTTTGAATGTGGCAGCAGATCCTGGGGGGAAGTTGCAGAATTAAATTTCCTTCCGTGCAACGGGAACTGTGAGGGGTCACATGGGAAGTCCTGCACATAGAGATGCACAAAGAAGCCCTAGTTCCTTCTCTGGGCAGGTGAGCGGTTGGCTTCCGCTGTCAGCACCTTGGTTCCCATGCACCCCGCACTGGGAGCACGAAGTACCTTACCTGGCTCTGGTTACTTCTGCTTCCCTTTTGAAACTTCTCGTCTATTGGTCTCTTGGGTGCCTCTGTCGGTTGAGCGTTCAACTCTGGATATCATCTAGGGTCATGATCTGATGGTGGTGAAATCAATCCCTGCATCAGGCTCTGCAATGACAGCATGGAGCCTGCTTGGGATTCTCTCTCTCCCTCTCTATCCGCCCCTCCCCTGCTCATGTTTGCACACGCATGTGCGCTCTCTCAAGTAAATAAAACTTAAAAAAAAAAAAAACAACAAACTCCTGGTCTATCACCATGTTCCTGGATGGCTGGACCTGAGTTTGCGGGTGTGTGTGTGAGATTAGTAGCACTGTAGCAAACAAACGCACTAATCCCTGATCACTCCTATTGTGGGTGCCCCTGGTTCATACTTCTAATCTAACTCAGTGCTGTGCTGGGCAGCTCATTATAGTCAGACAAACCTCCAGTCCTGTCTGGGCTCTCACCTTTTTGCGCCCTAATGTATCAACTCATTCTACCCACCTGAGCCTCAGTTTACTGCAGTGGGTTCCTGTGCATTTGGCACCTGAGTGGCTCATGTCTGTGCTAGTAAAGATGTGCTAACTGGGAAGAGGGGGTCCCTTCTTCCCAACAGACTGTTAGCACATCAAAAGGATATTTTTAAAACCTCACTCAATAGTACTTAGGAGAGGGGAGGGGAAAGAGTAATTAAGTGCCATTTGTCACCCAGCCCAGCTCAATAAACATTTTGTGTGTGTGTGTCATGCTTAAGAGAACAAGAAAATGTAATTAAGTTTAAATAACTAAAGCTGTGGCCTTAGGGAAGCTTTCAGGACGTTGGGCCTCAGTCATTCCGTGAAAATCTGTAGAAACTTTTCTGGAACCACACTTTTAAGTTATATACACGAAATCTTCCCGGCTCCAAGTTTTAAACACCAGCAACAGCAACAACAATATTTGCAAATCTCTATATAACTTTCGTCAATTTGGGTGGGAGCTTCATATTTCCAGTAGGGCAGCTCAAAGTTCACGGTCCTTACTTCGCTCAGCAAGTAAAATTCTTACTGAGTTTCATAATCTAGTTTAAATCATTGCTGTCAAGTGTTATTTTTAAATGACCGTACCCTTTGGTAAATACACCTAGCAGATGATCCAGGACGTACCCCCGGTAAGTATAGCTCAAACCAGTCCCACCTTCCATGGGCAAGTACCACCCCAGGCGGGTACAGCAGAGAGCAATACCCAAGGTGCCAACTCAGCCCTGCGGCCGGGGACTCAGCCAGCCATAGAGGCAAGAGGGTTGTTGATGGGCTCCTTCCCATGGTTCACTTGGGAGGTGGAGGGAGGGGTCGGGTTACATCTTTCTTTCATGTGAGTAATACATGTTTTCAGTAGAAAAAACGGGAAGTAGAGATAGCCAGAGAGATATGCAAACACCAGTCACCGTCCTCCTGTATCCCAGATGCATTATTCACGAACATGTCAGCAGCACGTATGAAAGCGGGTGTTAGTCTCCAGCCTGGCAAGGCCGGGACCACTCCACCCCTTTTGAAGTCCCAAAGTGCATTTGTGAAAGGTGAGCAAATCCTAAAACACGACCTACAACAATCGGAGTGTATATTGACGTATATAGACACGTGCTGAAGGCTTCACATTCAAAGACACGGGAACTTGTAGCAGACTGCATCAGGACATGGCATCTCAAGTTCAATTTCAAGATTTGGCCCAGTTGTGCTGCTTTTCCCACACTCCCATTGCCATGGTGGGTCCATTGGAAGAGGTGTCAGAACCGGAGTTTGCATTAGCCTTATAACATTCCTCTGTGCCAACGAATCTAATTCTCTGTCCCTCTTAATTGCCACCCACGAGCCCATTGTCTGTAGGTACCACAATATAATTAAGTCCTGTTCTTGGACGTTTCTTTCTTCCTGTCTTTGGTAGCACAGCACGGTGTGAATATTCTTGCACTTACTTCTTTGGACACTTTATTACTTATTTCCTGAGGATGAAGTGGAAGAGACGTGATTGATGGGGCGCAACGCGCTCCCATAGTTTTAAGTCAGAAAACAGGCACTTTTTTTAGAAAAATCAAAGCAAGTCCTCCAGGCCCTGGGTGGAGTTCAGCTTTACCCCAGACCTCACTGCGTCTCAGACTCATCGTCAGAAGCTCCGAGTCCCGCGGAGAGCCACGCGACAGAGTTCGGAGGCAAGACCCGAGCGGTTGGGCGTGGGCTTTGCCGTGGCTGCTCGGGACAAGGGCCGCGGTGGGTGTGGCGGGCCCACCAGAACAGAGGACGGAAACCAGAGAGCGCGTTGAAACTAGCATGCCGCGTGGGGGCCAAACCCCGCCCTCTGCACTTGAAGAGAGCTGCCCTGAGTGCCCCCTGATTCTCAGCCCTGCCGCGTCCCTGCAAGTGTCCCCCAGCTTACGTGTGCCTCGACCCCACTGCCCGCCCGCCCTCGGAAAGCCTCCGGCCACTTGGTAATGAGTTGTGGCAAAACCTCTCTCTTCCCGTGGAACCAAATGGTGAGGACTCCAGAAAAGCAAAGGAACGAACGTGAGG
The DNA here is from genome assembly GCF_024362965.1 of Panthera pardus. Lineage (NCBI taxonomy): Eukaryota > Metazoa > Chordata > Mammalia > Carnivora > Felidae > Panthera > Panthera pardus. The sequence continues at coordinate 85,436,732 of NW_026526654.1, read as the reverse complement.
GGTTCTGTCACCCCTGTCCCTTTTCGAAGTGGCCCACCCTTCCAGGCCAACTTGCCGGTTGCCAGCCAGCTCCAAGCTCCCAGCCCGGCTCACCGGAAACCCCAATCTAAGGACTCCCTACTCCCCAGCCCCCACATTTGCTTAGAGCAAACTTGTCCGCACCTCCCTCCCCGGCTTTTGCCCTACATTCTCTTTTCCCCTCCTCCCCTGACATTTAACTTGGCCCCACAGCTCTACACCTTAAAACCCTCTGCCCCAAACTGTCTGTGACGCAGCATGCCAGGACCAAGAAAAGCTCATCAAAGGCTGCTGTCCTCGCTGCCTGTCCCTGTCACTCATCGTTCCCCTTGGAACTGCTCTCCCTCTACCCTTCCCTAGCTGCCGAAACCCTGCTTATCTTTCTAGACACATCTCACGTTCTGTGTTCTTTAAGGAGCCTGACCAGCCTTCTGAAACCCCCTAGAATGTGATCGCAATACATGTCATATTCCGCTGTGTCGTGTACGGACGGTCCCTGACTTAGGATGGTTCCATTTAGGATTTTCCAACTTGATGATGACGTGAGAGCGAGACGCATTCAGTAGAAGCCGTACTTGGAGCTTTGAATCTGGATCTTTTCCTAGGCCAGCGGCATGTGGTACGATTGTCTCTCGTGACGCCGGGCAGTGGCCACTCCCCAGGCAGCCGGCACAGCCCCGAGGGTGAATAACCGACACGCTCACAACCATTCGCCGCCCAGACAACTACCTGTCACTTTTAGCACCGTATTCAGTACGTCGCAGGAGATTCTCGTTTTTTGTTTCTTTTTTTTATCAAAGCATAGTTGGCACACCACGTTATGTTAGCTTCCGGTGTGCAGCGTAGTAATGCAACAAATCTCTTTGTAGTATGACTGCCGCGTGTCACCATACAACGCTTCCCGTCCCACTGACCGTCTTCCCTAGGCTGTGCCTTTCATCCCCGTGATGGAAGCCTCTATCTGTCACCCTCTTCGTCTGTTTTACCCTCCCCCCCTGCATTCCCGCTCCCCTCCGGCAACCACCAATTTGTTCTCTGTACTTGTGGGTCTTTTTCTGCGTTTTTGTTTGTTAATAAGTTTGTTTTTTAGATTCCACGTGGAAGGGAAAATATGGCTTTTGTCTTTGTCTGGCTTCTTTCACTCAGCATTATACCCTCTGGTACGTCCATCCACGTGGTCCCACACAGCAAGATCTCATTCGTGTTCACGGTTGAGTAATATTCCGTTGTGTGTCCGTACACCCCCCCCCCCCCACCCACATCTTCTGGATCCGTTCATCTGTGGATGGACACTTAGGTTGCTTCCATATCTTGACTATGGATTGTAAATAATGCTACAGTAAACATAAGGGCACATATATCTTTCGAATTAGTGTTTTTGTTTTCTTTGGCTAAATACCCAGTAGTGGAATTTGGGGACCCTATGGTTATTTCTATTTGTAATTTTTTGAGGAACCTCCATACAGTTTTCCACATTAATGCTTTATTATAAAATAGGCTTGGGGCACCTGGGTGGCTCAGTTGTTTGGGCTCCCAAGTCTTGATTTAGGCTCAGATCATGATCTTATGATTTGTGAGTTCTAGCCCCACGTCGGGCTCTGCACAGACAGCATGGGGCCTGCCTAGAATTCTGTCTCCCTCTCCCTCTCTGCCCCTCCCCAGTATGCTTCTATATATCTCTCAAAACAAAAATAAACTTAAAAAAATAAAACAGGGTTTTGATGATTTTGCCCAACTGGCTATGGTGTTCAGTAAGTTAGGTATATTAACTGCATTTTTGAGTTATGATATTTTCAACTTATGATGGGTTTATCAGCATATGACCCTGTTGAAAATCAGGGAATATCTATAGATTATACCACGTGTGTGTGTGTGTAGGTGTGTGTGTGTGTGTACTTAATGATTTTAAGTTCCTGGGAGGCAAGGACTATAACCATTCATTTTCCTCTTCTGGGTGTTCAGAATCACTGTACCTTGCACCAAGGTACTTGTTCTACGAACGAATGAGCAGCGAAGGAACATGGGCTGATGTATAAGGGAAGTGGATGTAATGAGCCTCCTAGAGAAAAGTTGATTTGATAGCAAGCTGGCTCCAACCTTTCCATATAGGAGGGATTTGGGGACAGCGTTCTGATCAGAAAGAGGCTTAAAAAAGCACTTTTTAAAGAGGGAGACAACAACGCTTGTTAAAATGAAAGGAGACCAGAGCTGATGGAGATCAACAGAGAGGCACATTTTCGCTGTGATTGAATGTCTGGTGTGTGTGTGTGTGTGTGTGTGTGTGTGTGTGTGTTATGGGATGTTTTCCATTGATTAAATCACGTAGGTTTTTTGAAAGAACAAACCTAACGCACGTGTCACTTCTCTGTCTTGCAGGCAACCATGGTCCTGAGCTCTGCACACTTCTGGTTGGGATTATTTCTGGTTCCCACGGCGTGTTTGATCGAAGATGTGGCGTGGAGAGCGTAAGTGAAAAGTGAAGTGGCCGCCCTAAGTCTTGCTCAGCTGCCCTTGCAATCACCTTTTGTGAACCCTGCGGTAGGGTCCTGCATGCTGTGAGACTTCTCAAGAATCAGGTCTCCTGCCTGGCCAAAAACTGTATGTGGAGGTCATTTCAAATTAGAAAATACTTGGAAGGAAGGAGTCTTCATTTTCCCAGTAACTCACAGTAGGAATCCTTCAAATATAATTTATTTAGAGTGTCCGTGTACAGATCTATGTGAACATTAATCACAAAGATGAAATTATAATGTGGGTCAGACAGGAAACAATTCATGCTCAACTTTTGCTTACGTTTCAAAATAATATTGTTTCTGAAATGTCTTGTGTACAAGGTAAGTGAAGCAACTACGTTCCAAGAGAATGTAAATTTTAATTTTATCCATGAGAAAGAGACGGAATACTCCAAATGAGGTAACACTGAGTTTTGTTTGGGGCAGGCCTGATCCCTCCTACAAACAGTTGCCGACTTCCCTGAAAATTGAGCCTCCTGGATTGGTTTTACTTTAGGCAAAGCATAATTATTTTGGGGCCCTGAGGTAGAGAATTGAGACTTTAATCCAAACCTTCCAGGAAAAGACATCAGATTTCATTTTTATTTCCCCCTTCCTCCCACACTCAATGAGAATTGTTCTTGCCTGACAGTTAAGGATGTCTTTTGAAAAAGTCTTCACTTTGGCATTATCTTGACACCCGATGATGCCTAACGTGGAGAGAGAGAGAGAGAGAGAGAGAGAGAGAGAGAGGAAGAGAGAGAATTGTATAGCACATATTTTGGGTGCGTTTTTTTTCCTCTTCACTAAGTTTTGCAACTGTTGGTAAAAACTAAATAATTCTAATTTATTAAATGGCTTGATTTACCACTACTTTCCTTTTATCTACTAAACCCGTGTTTTGTAAATAACTGAACTAGAATCTTTGGAAATGAAATTATAGCCAGGAAAGATGTTTTCTTAATCTAATAAATGCACTGAGAGAAAATGTTCTGTTATTTGTTCTTATAGCACAAAGCCCAATTGTGGCATACCATTTTACCTTGCTAAATTTCTTCAATTTCACATGACAGTTGGGTTAGTTTTAGGTAAATACAGCATGACGTTGGTTACATTAGATCACTTTACAATTTATACTGATTGAGAATAGTGATGCAATTATAAATTAATCTCAGCCTATTTTAATTCAACTATCTAGATTAATGCCATGAAAAAACATGTTATTGAGACTGTATTTGCCAAGTGAGACTTTAGCAAAAGTATCTTTCTACCATTTCGAAGAGTGTTGGCCGATGACAGTGTTCTCTACCTCCTCGTCTTTTCCAATCCATTCTGAGTAAAAGTTACCGGTCACCAAGGAAGCAAATTATTCCTTCAAGCGGGACTTGTTTTTGGTTTCCCCTGGCACTGTAAAATTAGTGCCATTTACATTTTAGCAAGAATAAATCAAAGGACACTGCCTCCAGCTCCACCGGAGGGAAAGAGCAAAAGTCACTTCATTTCCAAGAAGCTTGCCAGCCAGGTAGGAGCAGGGGCCGTGCTCTGTGGTGAGGAGGCTGGTGGGGGGCCAACAGAGGCAGACAGACCCCAGGCATTGTCCCACCTGCTACCTCCTGCCCGGTAGGGGCCCAGAAAACAGCCCTTCCCAGGAGCAGACGGCACCTCGGCTTTGGGCTGAGCCGGGAGGGCCGCTACCAAAGTGCAGGGACACTTACAGAAATGTACTTTTGTCCCTTTCTGTTTGGAGAAACCAGGGAGGGTGTGTACCTTGGCTCTCACCTGCAGTATTTGGCCAAAGAATATGCTCAATTTGTAGTACACATTTCACATCTAAAGTACAGTCACCTCTGTCCTCAAAAAACAAGAATTTCACAAGTTTACTTGGGAATCCTCCCATGATCACGGGGCCCATGTTTACACTCCCGCCCTGACATCGATGTTGTCCCGTAAATTCAGAGGCTTCTCTGGGAAGAGAAAGCCTACTATGAGTCAGTCGCACTGTGATTTCTCTTTCTGAGCTTTAACTCCCGGGACGTGTTCCGGTTTTCCTTCCTGCACACTGAGCAAACACACGAACCCTGCTTGTCCACAACCTCCCTTCACTGGGTTCCGGGTGTCAACTATTCATTGAGACACGATGTGCTGTGACTGTCCTTGGGCTTCCAAGGAGAGTTTTGAGTGAAGTGAATCGGAATTACCAAACCAAAAATTACCACAGGCTCGGAAGAGCCTGTGGGGCCTGTCAGAGTCTCTCACGGGATGACTCTCTCATCTTGCCTTGGCCCAATCTTACTGGACTTTTTGTTTTGTCTTGAATGTTGGAGGTTGACTCTCTTTTGAAAGAGCTTTTAAATCCCAGCAGGAGGCAGGCCCACCTTTTTGCATGTATTTCTATGAGTGTTGAGGGAAGTGAGCTGCTCTTTCTACATTTTCCCCCCTTAGCCTCCCCAGTCCCCCTCTCCCATTTCAGGACCTAGACTGTTTCAGAGTCAGGGAAAAAAAAAAAAGAAAGAAAGAAAGAAAGAAAACCAGCATGAGGTAATTCAGTCATTTTTTCCATGAAGTCTGTCAGCTTTCTGGTCGAAGATCCGTGAGACTATCTTAAGTCAGATTTGGATGCCATAAAGTACCTCCTCTGTTATCCTATTAACCATAATTTTCATCAGGGACCGAACTAACACATCTTTTACTAAAATAATTGACTGATTATATGTGATACCTGGCTAATGAGTATTTTTATTAGAAGCATGAAGTTTAAATTGCCCAGAACTATTTTAATACACTTGAGCTTACACGCTTCCAAAATGTTTACCCATGACCACATTCTTAGGTAAGCTGCCGTGCACTCATTCTCATTTAGGAGAAATTCGTTAGTTGCTTTGTAGAAATAATATAAAGCTCAAGGCCACTGGGCACAGGAACCCGTCTCCTTTTATCTAACCGTATCTCTTATACTTTACCAGTCAGCACACAATACGTTCAGCAATTCCAGAATGATTTCATTTCCTTATTATAATCCCAGATAGGCAGTTAAATGGAAATAAAAAGTAATAAGAAATTTCTGTATACAAATGAGTCTTGATTTCAAAAAAAAAAAAAAACCAACTAAACTAAGTTTTTGTGAACCAAATTGTATTTACATTTTCATCCACATTTAGTGGAATCGAACATCTCCTTGACTTGCTGCTTTTCCATGCAGAGGAGGGAGTCAAGGAACAAAGTTTCAGAAACAGAAAGATGAAAAGGTCAAGATGCTACGTCGATCTATTTGTGTTAAAAACCCCCAAATACGTGGAGATACCCATAGCCGTATCTGGAGGCTCCCAGCCGACTCTCACGCTCTGACAGTGGCTAAGCAACCCACGCTACCCCTCGTGGGATCATCTGGTCTTTTGGTGCGGGGTTGGATGGAGCAGCCCCAGACCACAGCGGGCCAGCCGTTGGGGGACAGTGGGGCTCACTGTGTCACAGCTGTGACTCAGAACAAGCCACACCCCGGTGCCTGGTGAGACCGAACTCGCATGCCAGTGGCTGATGCTTAAAGGCCGGCTTTTCACATGTGAACTTTGACAGGGGGAGGAGAGCCATTCATCTAACGAAGAATTTATGAATGAGGTAAAGGCCCTTGAAAAAGCAGTTTTGCGTTGCTAACATCACTTCTACCCCAGTGCCACACGCAGAAAGACTCACGGAATCATCCCCGAGCGTTGCCATACGGTGTTCTCAAATAGTGGTCAAGTCCCATGAGCTAGGCTCGTGGAAATACTGAAAACTTGCTGAGTAATTCTTGGACACCGATGAGTTTCATCCATTAAAAACATGCCCAGTGTCTGGGGGCATTAGGATACTCAGATCATTTCACCCTGAAATGATTTTGTGAATGAACCAAAACTGGCAGTTTCAATGTAGTGGGTCAGATTCGTTTTCCCTTGGCCTAAGGTGTAGATTTCCAGCCCACTGGCCCAGCCTCCCTGTTCCTAGCCTACTTCTTGGTGGCACCCTTGTCCCCCAGCCCAGAAGATAACTCCGAGGGCTGTTACAGAGGTTGATGAGCCCTGATTGCTCTGTGTTGGGAGAAGGAGGGAGGAAGGAGGGGAGGGGTGGATTGAGGACCATCCTGAAACAGAGCACATGTTCATCCCCCAGGACCCGCAGATGTGTTCTCTGTGTATTTGGGGACCTGTATATCTGGGGTGAATCCTAGCGGAGCGGGGCTTGCCCCTTAGTTGTCTCCCTATCATCCTAGCCCCGTGAGCCCATGAGATAAAAGTTCAAGTTGGGGGCCCAGCATATTCAATAATAATGAACAGTGCAAATTTCAACATTCTTTTTTTACTGTCTCCGGCAAAACGCTAAACGTTTTCTCATTTCTTGTTTAAATTAAAATTCCACAGTCTCTGCTTTGAACTGCAGTATTGTTATCACTACTGAGTCCCGGGACTCGGCTTGATGTAATTAAGGTATTATGTGTTAAAACCTGTGTGGCTGAGTTCTCTTGTTTACTTTGGGGAAAAGGAATGACAGGCACATACACAGTGTCTTAGGACTAATACTCCATTATAGATTAACTTGGAGTGTTAGGGGATGACTGGGCGTTATCTTAACAGACTTCTTCCCTTGAAGGTGGAGGGTGGGAGGAAGAATGCGATTTCACTGCAACGGCTTGCGTCTTCAGAATGTTCCCGTTACGCTGTTTTCTCTTCCTTGCAGAGATGCTCCGTTTTTGCTCTTGGTCTGTCTTTGAGTCCTGGCACTTAGCAGGGTCTCCACATCTGTTTACACTGAAACTAATGAAAAGCTTTTTGTAATACAGAAACCTGCCCTATATTGCTAAGCAATGAGCCCTTTTTCTTTTTAGTTGTACCCCCCCCCCCCCCCCCCCCCGGTTTCATACCTGTGTCTAGTCAAATGGCCTTTTCCTTCAGCGGTACCGTTTCCAACCAGTAGCTCCGTGTTTAGTCTCAATTTCAGGAAGATCCTGAGATCAGCTGCTTGTTTGAATGTTGTAAGGTATTCTTAGTTTAATCAGAAAAAGAGGGCAGGCGGTTCTTCCTGCAGTTCGAGGGGGGTGACCTGACCAGGCTGAGGTTTAAACTGTGGTGCAGAGGCCAGCTTATTTCCGTTGCTACATCAGTTGCTTTACGCCATGGAGACCCACATAGATGGGCCCTGAGGGTAAGTCTCTGCAAGAGAACAGTGGAAAAGCTGTGCCTGGATATTTGTATTGACCCTAAATTTCAGGTCCAGAGTTTGGCTTGAAGAGCATGAATTCCAGCATTATAAACCCCATTCCCGGGGCACCTGGGTGGCCTGGGTGGCTCAGTCGGTTAAGCATCTGACTTCAGCTCATAGTCATGATCTCACGGTCCATGAGTTCAAACCCCACGTCGGGCTCTGTGCTGACAGCTCAGAGTCTGGAGCCTGCTTTGGATTCTGTGTGTGCCTCTCTCTGCCCCCCGCCCCACCCTCTACCCCCTGACACCCGCCGCTCACACTCTGTCTCTATCTCTCAAATTAAATAAACATACATACATACATACATACATCCCATTCCTGCTGTGACAGTGGCTCTTTTGACGCTAAAAAGAGAACAAACTACTCACCCGGGGTCTGTGATCCCAGTAGGGGCCAGGGCTAAGGGATCCGCATACATCCACTAGGGTAAGGATTTAAAGCATCTTCTGGGTTCTTAGGTTCTGCAGTGAAACCCTTTGGAGATGGACCCGTGAATATCCACGGACCCCGGTCCTTGGTCTGAAAGGCTGGGCCCTCAGCCAGATTCTCGGGCTTTCAGCAGCAGGCAGTGTTCCTTGGCGGATGTGGGCTAACTTCTGAGGCTCACGGTCCAAGTGTGTTCTGGGGGACTTGGGATGCTTCCCGGTGTATGAAAGTGGAGCCCCGGCCACGCACCGGGACTGTGACTGTTCCACGACGTCCGGAGCTGCAGCCTCGGCGTCCAAGGGCATCCAGATGTGGCCCCAAAAGGGAGCAGCCAGGCTTTAATGCTGTATAAAGTTCCTATGTCATGCGCTTTTTGTCTTTTCCTTCCGACGCAGGGCCAAGCATACCTGCAAGAAAACGTTGCTGGAGGAGGTGCAGGAGCTGGAAACGAAGGCCAGAGTGATGGGGAAAGCGATGCTTCGGGACAGTAACGGGAAGAGGTGGGCCAGCGCCGGCCAAGAGCGTGGGGGGCGCCAGTTCTCCCAGCCCTGCTCCCTGCTTTTCCATCCCACCTTGCTTTTCCTCTCCTCAGTTTTCCATGAGAGCATGGCATGCTCAGTTTGAGCCGTTTTGGGGATTCTCGAAGAATATAGTCACAGGCAGATTTAAATCGCATTTTCTCAGTGGCCACGTGAGATGCGGCCTGTCCCCAGGTAAAGCTGGGGGTTTTCACGGGGTCTGGGCGTGGCCAAAACAGCCCACGTGCAGAAAACAGAAATAGCAGCGATACTATCCCAAGGTGGAAAAGGCCTGTTTCAGTCTTGTTACCAAAGCTAGGCCTTTTGATGTTAGGCCCAATTATTATACTCAATGATGAGTATCTACCATGAAGGTTTGCATGCCGAATAATGTGTGTTTTTCATGTAAATCTTGTTACGGTTCATGGCAAGTGTACCTGGGGCCTTTCGTTGTGCTTTTACCGAATTATGATTTTCTACTGGTGTTGAGAAAGTATCATGTGACGTATGGGCGAGTTCACAGGAACAAATGCTATCGTTCCCTCTCCTTATTTCCCGTGGGACATCGGCCTCCTCTTTCCCGTACCTAAAAGTTGGGCATGTGAACAGCTTTTGATTAATCCTGTACGTCACAGTGTTATTAGATTGCATTTAGTTAAAGCCCGCGTACTACCAAAGGAAGCTGACCTGGACCCAAGAACAACTTAGTATTGCTGTCTTAGACATATGGAATGTCTGGAAAACTCGGAGTACCACTCTCCTATACGTGGGTTTAAGGAAATCTGTAGCTCACTGCCAGGAAAACCGAAATCTGCAAGCTGAAGACGTCTAGAGATTCCTACTGTGTGTCTTAATGTTTCAATTCTGTTCGATCCTATCATCTTCCAAAGCAATGAAGACAAAAGCATTTTCTTTTTTAACCCAGAGTTTGAGAACTATTAGGAATATAACTTCAAATAACTTCAGATACTTCAGGGAAGGAGTTGTAGAGCGTGTAGTTCAAGTTGTGGTTTTTGTGTTTGTTCATGACATTTTTTTTAACAAGTGAGGCCATTGGCATTCATTATATGGCAGCTGTGCCAGTCGCTGTAAAAAATAATCTGTCAACAAGACAAAAATCCCTGTCTTCAATAAGCTGAAAGCCATGACTGGGTGGGGACAGCGGCCGGGCTTGAAGCAGATCTGTATAGAAGGGTTACACACGGTAGCACATGGCTAAGGCCTGCTCTGTCCGTTAGATACTTTAGGTCCAGTGCTTAGCACCTACTAGATTTTCAAGGGCCTACAAAATTCTTTGAGACCTGGAAAAAAAAAAAAACAAAAACGTTCCTAGGCTCTAAAAATAGGGAGAAGCCTCGGCAAATTGAAATTAATAAGGGTTTAAAACTCTACAAAAGGCAGATCAGTCTTAATAACTGTTAGATGTAATACGCATGCTGAGTTTTAGCGTCTTTGAAAACAACTCACAGGGCCTTCTAGATCCCAAGCATGCTCGCATATACCCAGTGACTGCTGAGAGATCATAGGTAATTCCTAAGTAAAATGAGACTTTCAAAGCAAAATTCTAAAAACTCTTCTGCAGCATTTGACAGGAACACCTTGCGCCCGACGTGGCATAAGAATGCGCTTCACCGTGTTTGATCCAACGTGGGGCCGGGGTCTCGTTCTGGCCCGTGAGGTTAAAACAGGCCTGGACATGGGGTCGGTAGCCTGGAGGGCGTTCAGAGGAGGTGACAACCCGGGAGGTCATCTGGCGTGGGAGATGAAGGGCTTCACGTTGGAGATGGGATGGGAAACAGGGCTTGGAGGAGGCGGGCAGATGGAAATACTGAGTGTGTGTTTCCAGCAGAGGGAGCAGCCCGTGCAGAAGCACTGGTAGGATTGTGTGCCCGTGTGCATCCCACGGAGATCTGGAGCCTGCGTGTGAATTCTGGCTCAGCTGTTTGCTGCTTAGCCGCGTGACCTTGGACAAGATATTTTACATAGTGAGATGGTCTCTTCGTCTGTAACCGAAGACCATTATTTGGGAGAAGGTGGGTTGGGACTTAACGAAACAATGCGGACCACACGGCAGGTCGCCTGACCCGTGGCAGGAGCACAGTGTCCCCGCTGCTGGTCTTTAGTTTGGCTGGAGAGCTGTGATGTTGAAGGCGGATGCGGGCTGTGAGCCCATCCCTCCTTACGGTTCATAAAAAGAATGTCATTGTTAAAATTCACGTGTCCTGTTCAAAATGCACTTCTCAAGGTTCAAATGAGTGTCTGAAAGTAATTAGAGTTTAAATGGGGCTTCCTACCTTCTGCACCTTCAAATCTGTTTTCTGATCACTCTGTAAACGTGACGATTGTGTGGCTGGAGTGATTGCGCAAGAACGTGAGTGTGCACCCCCGCTCCGTGGCTCCGGTTCCCTTGGGCTCTCGTCGCGGTGTGTTGCCTCACTTTTGTGTTCCTAGCAGAAGATCATTCGGGGATGCCCCGCCTCCCATCATCCTCAGACCACCCCCCACCCCCGCCCCTGACCCACCACCATTTGTTTTTCCTCCCTCCTAATTGCTCCCAGATTTTCTGGGTGGTCCATTTGCAAACTAGATAGTGGCTACGGGCTGTTCTGATTTTGTCCTGCCTGGTCTCACAACTTTTCGTTCATCGCCTTTGTTTGCTCCTTTCACACCTGCCTGGATTCCTGTGCACCTCTGGTGCAGGGAGGCGTGGGGGCGGGTCAGCCCGGGAAGGGGTGGGGGAGGTTTCTTCCGCTCGGCCCTTCCTTGTAAAGACTTAGAGACGCCGTCGTTGAGAGATCCTGAGTACTCTTCTCACATCCCCGTTTCTCATTCCCCGCCCCCCATCTAATATTTCACTTCACTGGTGCATCTGTCTTTGGCTGTTAGTCTGGCGCGTCGTAGAAGCTCTGTAAATATTTGTTGACCGCCTGGAAATGTGAAAGCCCTGCGAGTTGATGGTTGGGCGGGGAGAGTGAGCCTGCGCTATCCGTGCGGACCTCCCAGTCCCTGTTGTGTGGGCTTATGTGGAACGTGGCCCCAGAGAGATGCTGAGAGAGACGTAGGTGGCCACTCGGCCCTTAGTGAGGGGCGCTTTTATCTCATGGCTTAAGAATGGAGCTAACAGAGTCACACGTAGGACATTAGCCTATGCATGCGCGGATGACAGCCCCCAGCCCATCCTGCTCGCCAGGTGTCCTCAACACCCCTAACCACGGGAGAGCTCGGAACGCCTTCCCTAGGGCCTCTTCAGGACATCCTGCCAAGTCATAAAAGCCAGGTCCAAGTCGCTGGCAAATATCGTAGCAGTTTTTCTCAGGAATGTAACTCACAAGAAATGGAGCAAAAATGTTTATGCATTAATCTTGAGAAGCCCTCTTGTGCCAAATTTGCAAGTATAATTTTGAAACGGTAGCTAGGGATTCTGTGTCCCTCTGTGCTCTTTAGCCATTCAATAAAATACTTTTAACTTACCGTTTGACTGATCTTGTCGAAGCCCCAAACTTCACACTCTTGGTAAACATGAAAATGTCATTAGCATGCTTCCACACTCCTGCATTAGTAAATCTTGACTTCTGAAATGAACCTGTGTCGTTGATGCATAATTAAACCTGTCCTCATGACTTAGAGAAAACAGGCTGATACAAAGATGACATCTGAGAATGAGATATCCAGAAAGTGCAGGGCAGTAAGAAAATGCCTACAGTGGTGAGCAGAAGTGTCTTGATTTTGTTTTGTCCTTCCCCGATGAAACATTTTTCTTGACGTATTGTTTGCATACCTCCCAAATACCAGACGCTTGTTAATATTTGCATTGTTAAGAATACCTTTCCCCAAACCATCTTCCCCAGAAATCTTTACCAAGATATCACCCCCCCTGTTCGGTGTGCAGGGTCTGTTATGCATTTTGGGACTTTGCTACAGGGAATAAAAAGGAAAATAAATGAGCTACAGGGAAGAATTCCTTCTTTCAGTGTTTTGGTAGTATTTTCTCTCTCTTTATTCCTGAAGTGTAACTCACGCGGTTTTTGTTTTTCTCTGGTGGAAGAAAATCTTCTAGTGGCCACTTACCATTACAAATAGAATTGTTCAAAATGCCTAAGATGTCACGTACGGGGGACAAACCTTTTTCCCCCTTACCTTGTTTTTCTTTCTTGGTACAAGGTAGGGGGTGTTCTGATGTTTTCGGTATGAGGGCAGTCAAGAAGAAAGGGGAATATATTTGGTGAAAACATCCAGTTTTCCAGTTATTTAATCTGAATAAACAACAAGGAGACCCTTTTGTTGTACAACTTCTTTCTCCGCATCACAGTTGGTGGGAGGGGGTAGGATAAGGCCCTGTGCCGACTTTCTCCAGTTTCAAGGTCAAGGAGTTCTGGTTGCTGCCCTTGGCTTCCCCCAGCAAGTCGGTGGGATTCTCTTTCACTTAAGTGCTTCCCTGAAATATACTTCACTCTGTGCCCTGGTGAAGGTAGCAGGTGACTGGTCTTTGCCTCATGGTGAGCGATCACTGAGTCTCTTATTTGGTTTTATGTCCTCGTGAATGCTGATACATGGGCGCTGTGACCCCGGGGCTGAGCCAGCACACCCAGGGTAATCTAGACAGCCTGTCTGCCTCTTGGGAATTCAGGAGGGAAACGTGATTCACTCCCGTGTGTGGGTGCCACAGCCTGTGCTCACACAGCTTCCGTTTCATCAAGGGCTACCTCTAGGCAGATAGGCGGGGCGCTGGGCCAAGCCAGCCATCTGGGAATCCTAATGGAATGTTATCAGTGGAAAAATAGAGGCCGGAGCCTGAAACACATCAGCAAGATTTTCAAACACACCGAAGTTTATTTCTCCAGCCATCGTTCACCTGGTGCTCTTTTAAAAACCAACCATATGAAAAAACAAAAACTCCCCAATACATTTTGAGGTGAGTACTCAATTCAAAAAATATCTACTCCATGGGGCGCCTGGGTAGCTCAGTTGGTTGAGTGTCTTCCTTCAGCTCAGGTCACGATCTCGTGTTCGCGAGTTCAAGTCCCGCACTGGGCGCACTGCTATCAGATCTCACTGCTTCGGATCCTCTGTCCCCCCCCCTCTCTGCCCCTCTCCTGCTTGCATCCTCTCTCTGTCTCAAAAATAACAAACGTTAAAAAAAATAAATCAATATCCACTTCGAGCTCTAGACAGAAATCCTTTGATGTGTAAAATAATATTTAAAAGCTGTTTGGTGTAAATACACCTCCCAGTCACAATTGTACAGCTGCTGAGTCAAAAGTGAGTGTAAGCGAGCCTCAAAATGTGAGATACACCAGCTTGATTGTATATTTCCCCAATATAGACTTTATGTCATTTTAGGAAAAATGTTTTTTCCTCCTAGTATTGGCTGCCGGCAGCACCTGACTCTGTCTTCCCTTTGTTTCCCTTTCCCACACTTTTCCTCTCCCTAAAGTATCTATTAGTTTTTTATTAGCTAAAAGGATAGGAAATTATGGCATCATTTTAGCAAACCTCTCCAGGCCAGGTGGCAAATGTCTGCTTCCAACACCTGGTTAAGATTTCTTTCACTTCCAGCTGCATTTTTTCCATCACTGTGTCATGAAGCAGAGGAAAGAGTAGCGCACAGAGATAGACAGACCTGAGTTGGGCTCTAAGTCCCCCCCCCACCTCACTTAGCTGTGTGACCTTGGCTGGGTTAATAACTTCTCTGAACTTTAGCTTTCTCATCATAAAGTTACTTTGAGGTTTAAATGAAATAATACAGATTAAATCTATAGCATATGGAGACGTTCAAAAAGTGTTAATACCCATGTTGCCTCCTAACGTAGAAGCTGAATAACAAAGTTTCACTGGCCATTTTAACACATGTGGGTTTTTTTCAGAGCTCTTAGAGTGTGAGTCCAGCAGATTCTCTGGCTTGCGTCTTCGGGGTACGCCGCCCTTCCTCCCAACCCCCCACCAGGCTGGGGCAGAGGGCAGGGCTCCAGCTGAGCCCCAGGCGCATCAGAGCTGTGTGAGCAAGTCACCATGAGTTTTGGGTCAAGGACACCGGGAGGGGGAGAGAGTTCACAACCCTGACAGTTTCCCTCCCGAGTCAGCCTTGCATTTCTGCTTTTACTGACTCTACTTTGCAAAGAAGAGGGGTGCTCCCAGCCAGGCTGTGTCCCAAACCCAGACTGTCTGTCCGCAGCACGTCTGCGCCTGAACTGGCCGTCTCCCCTGAGAACCAGCCCATCCCTCAGAGTTCCCTGCCCCCATCGAGGACTAGTTGCCGCAAGACCTCAGATACCCTCTCTGCGTCATCCCGTCCCCTCTTTGCTGTCACGCACGGCCGGGCTCCGGGGCTTGTAAACAGACCACCACTCCGCCACCTGGGCCAATCCCCTGTTTCCGAGGCCAGTGGCGCCTTTGGTGCCCTGTCCCCCGGACCGGTCCCCCTGCTGTGGTGCCTGCCCGGCTCACTCCAGCCTCCGCGGAGCCAAGACTGTTTCCTGCCGCTCCCTGGTCTAGAACCTTCCCTATTAGCTGTCCAACTGAGTGCAGGACAGGGACATACACTGATTTCCGCCTCCTCTCCCTCTTTTTACCGGCATGGGTCTTAGCCTCCTGCCTCCCCTTGCCCTCCCAAGCTTCCCCTCCCCAAGTTTGGTCACACTCCTCTGCAGCCCGTGCTGCCTGTGGCCCTTTCTTTTCTTTTCTTCTCTCTTCTGTTCTTTATTCTCAGGTTCGTTAACATACAGTGTAGCCTTGGCCTCAGGAGTAGAGTCCCGCGATTCATCGCTTACATGCAACACCCAGTGCTCATCCCAACAAGTGCCCTCCTCAGTGCCCATCAGCCACGTTCCCCTCCCCCCTCTGCATCAACCCTCAGTTTGTTCTCTGTGTTTGAGAGTCTCTTATGGTTTGCCTCCCTCTCTGTTTGTATCTGATTTCCCCTTCCCTTCCCATAGGTTCATCTGTTAAGTTTTTCAGATTCCACATGAGTGAAATCACGTGATATCTGTCTTCCTCTGACTTATTTTGCTCAGCATAATACCCTCCAGTTCCATCCATGTTCTTGCAAATGGCAAGGTGCCATTCTTTTTCATCGCCGAGTAGTATTCCTTCATGTATCTAGACCACATCTTTATTCATCAGTTGATGGACATTTAGGCTCTTTCCATAATTTGGCTATTGTTGAAAGCGCTGCCATAAACATTGGGGTGTGTGCGCCCCTTTGATTCAGCACTCCCGTATCCTTTAGATAAGTTCCTAGTGGTGCAATTGTTAGATCGTAGGCCCCGTGGGCCTTCTCTGTTGGCTGGTTTTAGGCAAGGATGTCCACACTGGGTGGAGCTCTGGGCGCTCAGGGACAAATGAAGCAGACCCTTGTCCTGGAGGGACCCGCAGCCCTGAGGACAAACGTTTCTGCCTCCAGACACACTCTGACATCACTGAGTTGTCTCTAATTTCTCGCCACTATGATAATGTCAGCTTGGGCCACCTCTAACGCATTCGTTTTGAAAGTCTTTTCAGTTATTCAGATATTCAACATATACGGCAATTAGTGCAAAGAACCCCCCACCCAGTTCTCGCTGCCCAGATTGAGCGCTTACCAAGATTTTGCCGACACCGCTTCATCTAGCTCCTTTTGGGCCCCATTTTTGTTTCGCTGACGCATACAAAGCAAGTCCTAGATATCACATCTCTCCCTTACTTACTTCACGATGCAGCTCTAAATATCACACCCTACATTTTCACGTGTATTATCGTTAATACGTTTATACTTGCTTATGCTGTTACCTATAAACACTGTAACTCCAACGCCTGTTATCACATCTAAGAAATTAACGCTAATCCGTTGATATCGGTTGATACCCCGTCCACAAACAGATTTTCTGGATCCTGCCAGGCCTCCCTTTTTGGGGATTTGTTAGGTTTGTATGAGGGTCGAGGCAAGGGACCCAGGTAACCTTAGGTTGCTGTGTTTTCAAGTTTCTTTTTGTCTCCAGAAGCCCCCTGCCCTTCCTTGTTTTTCATGCCATGGGCTTAACAGAACGTCTGCCCCATTTTCTTTTTCTCACGACGGTTGTCACCACATGCTGGAAATGAGTTTGCTCCTATCCGAAGAGGTGGCCCAGCCTCAAGGAGATGGGGTCGCCTTCCCACCACACACCAGTGTCACCCAAGCAGAGTCAGAGACCAGACCCTCATCTTCAACTCCAGGCCTCCTTCCACAAAGCCAAGGTTTTGAGAGCCACCCAAGTGCATCCATTTCTAATTACATCTCATTCGGAGTGCCCGGAAAGCAGTGGAGCCCCCAGAGAGCAGGAGGGGTGGCCGCCTGGGAGCAGGCATCCGATCGATCGGAGGCCAGAGGCCTTGGGGGGGAAGGTCAAAGTCTGCGCTCCAAGGAAGCTAGAAAATAATAGTCGAATGCTGGCGTCTTTTCCATCCCTAAATGCAGAAGGAACATGGAACAGACATGGAGACCGCCCTCCTCTAAAGGAATACGGAAGCCAGTCTGTCCACATCAGAGCAAATAAAAACAGAGGAGTTCACAAAAGCTGTCAGCTGTTGTGATCCGATTCAGAAAAGAGAAGCCTTATTGAGGAAGGTGATTTCCAGCCAGAATCACCTTAATGGAGACGAGGATGGTCTATAAAAGAAATCAGTTGGGTGGATTTAATCCTGTGTAGGGAAGAACCCTGGGCAAGGCCTGAAGCAGCAAACGTGTCAGTTGAGACAACAGGGAGAGCTGCTCAGAACAATCGGAGAGTCCACTGCACCCCCAGGCAAGGCCGGTGAAATCTGCAGCCTTGCTGACAAATAGCACAGGTGAGGAAATGCATTCTAGAACAGAGGGAGTAAAAGGTCCAGGAAATTACAGAAAGGCTCACTGGATTACCCAAATGGGGATTTCTGGTGACTGCATCCTGGGCACAGGAAAGAGAGGATGAGGAAACTCAACTCGTAAGGAAGTAAAACACCTAATTAGCATTTACCTAATGCCTAAGCTGCCTGTGTCAACTAAAAATAATTGGTTCTCTGTTATTTTACGGACGGGAACTCCCAAGTGCCTTTGTTGTTGTTGTTGTTGTTGCTGCTGCTGTTGTTGTTGTTATGGACAGGTGTTCAATAATTTAAGAAAACTTTCATAAATACCTTTTGTCATTTGTTATGAAGCAAGAAAAGGACTTCTTGTTCCCTTTAAGTGGCACGTTAGCTGTGCTAGAAATGGGCGCAGCAGCTGAGCCACTGTAGTCAAAGTGTTGCAGAATCTTTATGCGATTTGTGCAAGAGGACGAAGAAACCCTTGTCTCCCTGTGTTGCAGGGAGTGAGTTGATGGATACGGAGGCAGGTTAGTGTCAGTCCGTGGTTTGCTAGGAACACGTCCCCAGAATCTAGTTCCAGGATGAGTTCAGAAAATTTATTTTTCCGACCGCGACTTAAGTTAGTTTAATGTCCTCTTTTCAACAATCATTTTTACTCGAGAAGTTAACGTTCAGTAAATAGTGCTGGTGGTTCATCACATCCCCTGTAAAGCAGGACAAAATATTCTAATCCTTTTTTTTTTTTTTTTGCAAGTCAGTTTTATTTAACCCATTTGAACAATAGAAACAGGAGGTAAATTTAAAGAAAAAAAAATTTTTTTCATGGTGTAGGTCTTATCATTTGAATAGTGATATTTCACATTCCAAGCAGAGATTAGTTCTTCAGGAGGTTTTTAGAAGATCTTGGCTAATCACTTCTCTACTTCATTATCAGTGAGTGTCTGCTTTTTAGTTTGACTCCCTCTTCCTCCCTACCTCCAACTGTGATGGTAAAGCATTCCAGCCAGCAGAAAACAGATGACCGCAAACACCCATTCTGAAATCGAGTTACAATTTAAACATGATCCAGGAATAGCCAGATTCCTCTGCTCCTTTCTCAATGGGCCCGTCCTGACTCCTTTGGGAGACTGAGGAAAGAAGAAGAGACCTTCTGGCCCCGAAAGTACAGATGCAGAGTTGCTTTTGTAGTACATTTAAGAGAATTGTTGAATCCCCTGGATGTATCAGACTTCTGGAGGAAAAAAGAACTCAAGGGGCAGTGCTGGACTTTTTTTTTTTTAATTTTTCTTTCTTTCTTTCTTTTCTTTCTTTCTTTCTTTCTTTTCTTTCTTTCTCTTTCTTTCTTTCTTTCTTTTCTTTCTTTCTTTTCTTTCTTTCTTTTATTTCTTTCTTTTCTTTCTTTCTTTCTTTCTTTCTTTTCTTTCTTTCTTTTCTTTCTTTTCTTTCTTTCTTTTCTTTCTTTCTCTTTCTTTCTTTCTTTCTTTTCTTTCTTTCTTTTATTTCTTTCTTTTCTTTCTTTCTTTTCTTTCTTTTCTTTCTTTCATTTCTTTCTTTCTTTCTTTCTCTTTCTTTCTTTCTTTCTTTCTTTTCTTTCTTTCTTTTCTTTCTTTCTTTCTTTCTTTCTTTTCTTTCTTTCTCTTTCTTTCTTTCTTTCTTTCTTTTCTTTCTTTTCTTTCTTTCTTTCTTTCTTTCTTTCTTTCTTTCTTTCCTTTCTTTCTTTTCTTTCTTTCTTTTCTTTCTTTTCTTTCTTTCATTTCTTTCTTTCTCTCTTTTCTTTCTTTCTTTCTTTCTTTCTTTCCTTTCTTTCTTTTCTTTCTTTTCTTTCTTTCATTTTTGCACCCGATGCTACTCTGAACATGCACACCCAAGTCCCAGGTGTGGTCCTTGTTGTACGGCACAGTAGTTTGGCATCTCTGTGCCTGGAACCTGGAAAGCCACTTAAGGGCCATTTGGTCACCAGGTCATTAGGTGACTGTGACATCACTGACCTTGTAGTAGACGACTCAGAATTTGTAAAAGTTATCGCTCGGAGATGATCATCGTCGTGGGAATTGTTGCATTTAGCAATAGATGTGTTGAACTTTTGGAGAGATTTCTCTAGTAATAAAAGCAGGGGGGGGAATGGATGTGTCTCTGCTAGTGAACAGAAGAGTAAATCCTTCTGGAGGCCAGGACACGGCAATGACTGCTTATTTAAGAGCCTTGGTGGTTTAGCCATCCAGTTAGTTGCAATTATGTCTTCCCTAACAAGGCAGTGATAATACGGTTATTCAGTGTTTATTCTCTTGCCCTAGCAATTAGGATCGGCTCAAGGCACCTTAGGTGGTGGTAATTGGGAATTCACACTTGCTAATGAGTAAACACGTTGGCTTCATAGCAAATAGAATCACTGATTGGCTTAATACGGGGCAAGTCACTTACTCATCATGCAACAGACATTTATTGAAAACCGAGGACGTGCCAGGCCAGGGTGTGGCATAGGATGAAACAGACAGGTCCCCACCGTGTTAGAGCTTACATCCCAGTGAGGGTCACACGCAGTGAACAAACAGCGAATAAACTCGAGATTCAGGAGTGACTGGTGTGAGGAACGTGGAACAGATTGTCACGGGGAATGAATGGGTTTACGCGTCAGGCAAGTCTCTCAAGATGTCACTTAGAGACCTAAATAAAACACACAGCCAACCCAACGAAGATCTGGGGAAGCAGCATCCCAGACGGTGCAGAGTGTTGGTGGTCTGGCCGGGGCCTGTAAAATTCAGGGCAAAGTCACCTAAGAGGCAGCAGAGAGATTTGCAGGGAACGATAACGGACCAGGATTTCAGCCAGCAGGAGCCGTGGAAATGGCTCAAGCAAGAGAAATGCGTGACTCGATATTGGGAAATACACGATCGCCATGCCATTTTAAAGCCACAGTAGAACAAATATATATATATACATACATAAGATATGTAAATGTAAAATAGTATATAAAATACAGATAAATAATATATATATAATATATATATGTAAAAGTGAAAGTAAAAAAATAAGAAAGTATTTTGGTATGAATTTATTGTAACAGTTAAAATTAACACATTTGTTTTAAGGCCAATTAGTAGTAACGGTGAGAAGATTTTTAAAATGACAGAAATTTAAAATAAGTTTTATGGAGGACAGATGTCTTATCTTATTTTTTTTTTGTCTACTTTCTTTTGGGTTCTATGGAGAAAAGCCCTGATGTACAAAGAGTAGTTGCCATTCATAGTTAACCATGGGAATCTCAGACTATGTTTCCTTTTTTTGTTGTTCTTGATTATATTTAATGTCATGATATATTTGCTTAATATGTAAAGTAATATAAGTAATATATAAATATATTATTAAATAATTGTGTAATCATTTTTATAAATATTAAATATAAGCATAAATAATATAGAAATAATTTATGTCAATAATATGTTTGCCTACATTTCTTATATACGTATATCATATAAAGAGGCTACCGATGGTTTACATAAGCACTACACTTCTCTAAACTAGCCTCATCTGATAAAGTGATTGTTCTCTTGTTACGCGACTGACTTATGCAGACAAGAATATGGTCAAGCAATGAACTTGGGACAGAACAGGCTAATTGCCAGTATTGTTTTAGCCATAATGGACACATAATGCTTTTTTAAAAATACCAATATACAGTTACAACCTTTCTAATACGTGACCTGTTTATAAGACTGAATGTAAGAAACTTTAATCTGAGATCTTTATAGAAGCAAGTTAATTTGAAAACATTTGCAGCGTTTAATATTAAGGTCTGGTGTGTCTTACATGAAATATTTATAGGTTCTTATTTTATATTCTTAATTTTTTTTTACGTTTCTTTTTGAGAGAGGGAGAGCACAAGCAGGGGAGGGGAAAACAGAGAGAGAGAGAGAGAGAGAGAGAGAGAGAGAGAGAGAGAGAGAAACCCAAGCAGTCTCCTGCATTGTCAGTGCAGAGCCTGATGCAGGGCTTGAACTCATGAATCGTGAGATCATGACCTGAGCCGAAACCAAGCATCAGACACTCAACTGACTGAGCCACCCAAGCACCCCACGTTCTTATTTTAAATGTTTTTACAAATATTCAATGTATAGAGAATGCAACTTATATGCTAGTGGTTGAAGGGTAGTAAACAGTACTATAACCTTAAAAGCACTTATTATCCCTGTATTTCAATTGAGTCACAATGTCCAAAAGCATATGTTCAAAAAATTTGAAGGCTTTGGTAAGAATATACACTTTAGGGGGGCACCTGGGTGACTCAGTTGGTTGAGCGTCCGACTTCAGCTCAGGTCAGGATCTCACAGTTTGTGGGTTCAAGCCCCGTATTGGGCTCTGTGCTGACAGTTCAGAGCCTGGAGCCTGCTTCAGATTCTGTGTTTCCTTCTCTCTCTGCCCCTCCCCCGCTCACACTTTGTCTCACTCTGTTTCTCAAAAATAAATAAATGTAAAAAAAAAATTTTTAAAGAATATACACTTTAGAGAAAGTAAAACACGCATAACTATTTTAATATCACTTACATATCTAGTTGAGGCATATAAAATGAATGGCTTAAATTTTTTTTGGTATTTAAATTAAAAAATATAATTTAAGCAAGAGTTTTACATGCACTCATTTAATTCATTGATAAATATAACCTTTCATCACCACTGAAATAAAAAATTTTCAATTCTGCTGCACATTTCTTTTTTCCAGTTTGTCACAAATAGTTAAGATTCCAGATGGAAAAAATGTTAGATAGTCTAGGTATTTCTAGATTGATAGTTGTTTATTTTTATTTTTTTTTAAGTTATTTATTCATTTTGAGAGAAAAAAAAAGATCCCAAGCAGGCTCCACACTGATAGTGCAGAGCCCGACTGGGAGCTCTGTGTCACGAACCCTGAGCTGGGACCAGAGCCGAAATCGAGTTGGACGCTCAACCGACTGAGCCACCCAGATGGCCCCCATGGTTGTTTTGTTCATTAAAGCATTGGTATGTCACCCAGACCTTTTGTCATCCTGGCTATATATCCTACCTGTTCAGAAAGCATTTGCTTTTCTGAAAAGACCCGAGGGCAGGAACTTGCTGAAGGTGCTTTTGTCACATGTAGACATGCCCATTGTCCACGCTCACACGTCTGTTGAAAACTGAAGACATAGCCAAGTTGCCACAGGCTGGAGACAGAGCCCTTTGCCTGCTTCCCAGGTGACACAGCGTCTCTCACCAGGTGCAGAAGATCAAAGACACTTAGAGCGCTCAGAGCACAGGGGCGTCGGACGGGATTGTGAGCGAGCTGCTCCCTACCATGTTACTGGACAAATTGGTTGTATTCTTTGACCGGACGTCTACAGATCTTCTCTATGCGGGAGCGTTGGAGACATGTTGGCTTCCCGAAGTAAAACCCAAGTGAGCTTTTTGTTCGATAACCCAGCGAAATGCTGCAGCCACAGGTTTCTGCTCCATTTCGGCCCCTGCTCCTTTGTGTCCACAGACCACACGGGCCTGGGTCAACCGGCTGAAGACCACGTTGCTACTGTTCCTCAAAGCTTTTCACGTTAGTTTCTTCGGTACGTGGAAATGAAAATACATGCATAGCCTCGACAACCATTGATTTGTATGTGTTCTCTTTTGTTGAGGAATGTCTAGGGGAAGAGTGCACCGTGTCTCATTCTGGATAAAGAATTTTCCTGAGGATCTTCAGGGACTTTTTTTCCATTAAGCCCAGCAGACATCCTCATTTATGTACGTCAGATGCTCGGTTCTTATTGTTCCTTAGGTGACTTTTTCTTCTTCTTCCTTTTTATGTAGTATTCTCCGAGGACATAACCACACCATTCCATCAAGTTTACTTCATTGTTCTGTCACTGCTGGATTCCTTGCATTAATTTCTTTCTCGAACACGCCAGCTTATACTTAAACCGCGCATAGATCTCCCGTTTTCTGACTTTAGTTCTTTTATAGCTCTGTTGGAACATGTCCAACGTATGACATCATTAGAAATGCTGCGTAGGCTCTGAGATGGACCTTCTGTTTATCGCCTTGATTTTCTGTGCTGCCATTCACGTGTGTATATCGTGTGTGTGTGTGTGTGTGTGCGCGCGCGCGCGCACAGCACGTCTCATCTGCTACCATTTGCAACAACAAAAGAACATCTACCATTTACAAGAACAACAACAACAAAAATGAAGTTACAACAAAAGAAAAACCTGATCATTGAATTTATAGTCGATTTTTGTCATTTGTTCTCCCCAGACTGTGTCCACCCATCTGTGAGCAGGACAGGACATGATGGCACCTCTCATTTTTTCCTTCTATAAGCCATTACCCATTCACATCCAATCTCTTCCAAACATTTTGCACAAAAATGCCGACAAGTAGTTTCATGGCTTTTTTTAATGTCTGTGAGTGGGTATATCCTGTTGTTGAAGGTCACGTTATAAGAGCAGATTTCTCTGACGGAACCTTGTCTTCTCAGAACCTTCTTTGATAGAACCTCCTTCTAGTCTTCAGGGGTCAGCCTGGATAAAAGTGCAGCTTCTGGTAACTTTCCACACCCGGTTTCTCGTACATGTTCGCTCACTCAGAGATGCCAATATTGTCATCCTTTGTGGTGATGCTAATCCAGGCAAGAGCACGTATTGAGCCGTGCGTTTTGCCAGAGATCATGCTAGGTGATGAAGAAACAGGAAAAGAGTAAAGTGATGATGTCAGATGGGCAGGTAGAGAATGGGAATACAGTGTGAAAAGTGTTTTAAGAGGGTATTGGAGAGACCGAGAGAGCCCAGTGCAAGTTAGAATTTGTTAGCAGGGGGCAAAGCAGGGGAAGGGGATTTGGGCTGTAGAGAAAAACTCTGCAGAGTTCTCCGGGCACAATGAAAAGGTTAGTGTGATGGGCCAGGAGTCCACGTGGTGGTGAAAGTTTAGGTTGGATAAGTAGGTAGGGGCCAAATTACATGACCTATGATGAGGCTGGGGTTTTATTCTATAAGCCACAGGGAGCCATTAAAAGCCTCACTAATTAGAAATAGCTGTAGAACGAGGGGCGCCTGGGTGGCTCAGTCGGTTAAGCATCCGACTTCGGCTCAGGTCATGATCTCACGGTTCGTGGGTTCCAGCCCCGCGTCAGGCTCTGTGCTGACAGCTCAGAGCCTGGAGCCTGTTTCGGATTCTGTATTTACCTCTCTCCCTGCTCCTCCCCTGCTTGTGCTCTCTCTCTCTCTCTCTCTCTCTCTCTCAAAAATAAACAAACATCCAAAAAAATTTAGATATAGCTAAAGGCTGAGATCTCATGAGTGACGAATATTAAACAGAATCACTTGGCCTTTCTTCACCAAGATCTCTACAGTTTGCCCATGCAAAAGCAAGTGTAGATGTCTCCAGAATGTCTCTGTCATGCAAGGTTGTACCAGGACATGCCTATTTAATCCCCTGCTCTAAAACGATTTACGTTATAGGAAGGTTTTCTTACAGTGGTTTCACACCCTTTCTGAGGAGAGAGAAAAATTGTAGGTTACTACCTGCTTGACACCTAAGCAGTAAGCAACCAAATATGCAAACGTAGGGTAATGCCCCCTTGGGCTGACCTCCAGCCCTGGGGACTTCATGACTCTCCTAATGTGAAGAATGCAGTTTCTCACATAAAGCCTAATGGGTAGCTATTCATGTAACACATATGTTACACGTTCATAGAACATATATATTACATGGTCATATAACATACATGTTATACGTTCATATGACATTATGTCCCATGTTCATATGACATACACGTTCTACGTTCATATGACGTAACAGTTATAAATAATTTATGCTGATTACAAGAATAGACAAAATGGTAAAACCTAGATTACTGTTATGAATTATATCCAAAAACTATACCTATATCCCAAAACAATAACTATATGCAAAAATAACTGCTAGGTGTACCTCAGGGTCACGAGGCCAAGAATAAATAGCCAAGTCCCATCTCCTCCTCTTCATACTTTTTCAACTTACTCTCCCTGTCGCTCTCCCAGGCATACATTCTTGGTTCCTCAAAGTCTGTCCTTGGGCCAGTGGCTTGTCATTGTTTTGGAACAAGAAATCTTGTATCAGTAGAGACTGCCTCCAGTTGCAAATGACAGAGGCCCCCGTTCAAACCACCTTCCAGGTCTTGAGAAGTCCCGGCTGGTACAATTTGAACATCCCGCTGGAGGGCAGTCATGGCTGATGGATCCCTGGCCAGGAATGTCACCAGGACCCAGAGTCTTTCCACTTTGCTCTAATACTTCATACTAAGTCTGCTCCGGCCCCTGACATGATCACAGGGAGATCATCCCACATGAACCTTGTTCACAACCATTGAAAGGAGAGTTTGCCCCTGACAAACAGTTCACGAGTTTCTGTTTTTCTGGAAGGGGCCATCCTGCACCAATCCCTACAGTCAGGGAAATGCCGTGGTGGATGCTTGAGGTCTGGATTACCAGCATCCATCCATGTAGGAATGCAGGAGTGCTCCTCAACAAGGGAGGAAAGAAAAGGATGTTGGAGAGGACGTTACATGCAACTTACATACATACATACATTACGGGCCTCTGAGAATCTGATGAAAGCATGTCTTGTCTCTCTACATGTCAATTTTGCATTAGATTTTTAGGGGATTCACTCACCTCCTAAAGACGGTCATTCTTTATCTCAGAGAAATTACATCACTTCCAGAGCAGAGACGCGTGTTTCTCTTAGATTTTCGCATTCTCCTGTACTCTGTATCCATTCTGGAAGTGCACCGTCTAACACTGGACGTCAACTGTGGTTTTTATTTGCTGTTTCATAATTTTTACGGATGACCCGGAGACAGGTCAAGTAATAAGATGTGAGCGATTAATTGCAAACATCCCATTCGTTCTTTAAATCCATAACCCAAGGTTTTTTTCCATTGGGAAAGAAAAGGAAAATGTGTTCTCCCTGCCCTGTGCCCCACCTGTTTTATTTTCTACCACATCTTTCCTAATGCTATCCCAACATCAGCTGCAATGAATCTTTCCACAGACTGGTAGGAACCAAGAGTAAGGTAATCGGCCAGACCTGTCAGAACAGCCTCACGCTGTGGGATCCCGGTGAGCCTTTTCAGTGAGAACTCTTCTCCAACCTGGAAAACATGAGCAAGCCGTGCTGTGGACAGCCATCTTATTTTGAAATTTGAAAAGAAAGGGTTTGCCAGGAACACCAGGCAGGTTTCGCAGCTCTTCTGCCTGGAAGAAGCCGAGGACCTGACCTCTGGAGAGCCCCTTGTGCATTGTCTGTCCGTGTGCTTATCAGTAAACCCTGCTTTAAAAGTAATAAAAGAAGACCCTGGCAAAGTTTGCATGGTGCTGCCTCACTCCCCGTGTTCGCCTTGAAGACCCTTCTTTAAAGAAGAGACCAGAGAGGATTTGACGGATTGCCAAGCCCATCCGTGGCCACCGGCCAAGTGGAGTCGGGGGGTCGTATTTCCCAGCTCTCTGCAGCCCAGGCCGTGGGTCTGGTTGTCAATCTGGACAGCCGTCAAATGGCACCAGATAACTAAATGTTCATTTTCCTTTTCTGTTTACCTTAACGATCAGCTCAAAAGTTTTTTAAAAGGCAGCTGTGGTATGGTTCCTGCTTGTTCCACACAGAATTGTTCTGCAGGTGTGGCCTCAACTTGAACAATTTTTGCACACTTGTTCTCAAATGGCTGATTTGAAAACCCACTGTTTGCAGTCACTTCCTGCTGAAGAGTATGGGTTAATTTTTTTTTTTTTTTTTTTTTTTGATGAAGCAGACATTTTTTTCAAGAACTACTTTAAGATACTTAGCCTGACTACTTGGGCCACAGGAAACAAAGTTGTTAGTGTCCATACAGGATTATGGAAAATGGGATTCTAGTTCCAAATCCAAAGCAACTCAGCTGGTTGATGGAGACCTGACACAGGTTAGTGACCGAGGAGGGCCCAGCGGAAGCCCCTGCACGTCCAGCCCTGGCTAAGTGTGGGCCTCAGCCTCAGAGGGCAATGTTGACCGCCTGTCCTGCGGTGTCCTGTGACTTAGATGCCGTCTCTGCCTTGAGAGAGAAGACCCTGGGCCCCAGCACTTCTGCACACAGAGCTGGGAAAAGGCCTTGACTCACAAATGGTAAGATATGGCAGCCACACACGGAGAGGAAGCGTTAGACCCCATGCTACCTCCTAGTTCCGACACGTCCGTTGGGAAAGGAAAGGGAGCTCAAATGACTTTTTTCGGGGGCTTTGAGTCTACCTAGGACTTAACTGATAATACTATGTTCTCCATGTGGGAGGAGGTGGAAGAAACAGGAAAATACTTCCAAATGTTGGTTGTGGCCTGGCTGGATTCCAGAGTACTGGCGATCGTGGGTTCATTCACCCCTTCATAACATCTTCCTTGCGCACACCCCGACCTTGTTCCAGAATGGACTTGAAGCAGCTCAAAAACATGAATCGAGTGTTACAGTGTAAAAGGTAATTTGTTGAAGGCCTGTAACTCTCTCCATGGGCTGGGCCGAACTTTGAGTGACTCACCCCTGGTCTGAAGTCCTATAAACAAATCCCCTAGGCTGAGATCTGCAAATTTTCCTCTGTGTAATTCTCATAAAGAGAGTTTATTATTATTCCCCACCAATCGGGCCGTGCATTTTCCCAGGGAGACAGTACAATGCAGGCACCTGTATGGGCCATCAGACTCCTGTGAACTCTGGGGGGAACACAGAGGTCAGGCTATGCCAGGCACCTTGATCCCTCGTTATCTTTAATTAGTGTTTAGGAGGTTAATCGGGAGTGAAGCTTATCTTTTGTTACTTCAACAATTGAGTCAAGGGGGCACTATGGCCAAATTCGAATTGTTTGGGTTCTTATTTGAATTTGTAAAGTCAGATGTTTATTGCCCAGACCCGTGCCTTGGAGAGGTGCTGGAAGAGAAACAAGGGTACAGGAACAGTTATTTTTATTGTAATTAATTTGCAGCTTAATAGACCTACTAGAAAGTTTGCTATTTGAAAAGAAAATAACATTTGTGAGCGTTCTCAGTGGTTTCAGACTTGACCCAAATCTTCTTAAGCTCAAATAGGCAAATTTGCTTCATTTTACATATAAAGGCAAGCTCACATTCAAGGAATTTAATTGATTAAAATACTATCAAGTCATTACGCCCATGTCTCCCCTTCCTGTAGTAGATGCTCTGTCAAATCATATTTTCAATAGTTTCATGGTAGAGCTAACTTTACTCTCAGGAAATTGTATGTCAGCCCAATAGGCTTCGTTGTTCACAAACTGTCCTTAATCCTGGTTTAAATTTTCCTCTGCTTCTCTCCAGCACCCTGTGCTGTTTCTCTGCAGTTATTATCCATAAGCATCAAGCACTTTAAAAATAATCGTTGCCTTTGTATAAATACTCTTTTCACCCTCCCACGTTCTTTTCTTCCTTCCTTTGCCACATTCACATACTTGCCCCTTGTTGCAAGATAAACTGAGGCAAGTTAAGAATTGCAAGATTGTTGCATGAGCAACAATCAAATAGAATCAGAAGCAACAGACCAGAAGTGGCTAGGAGCTCTCTGCTAGGAGGAAGGAGCTCAGGGAGAGATTTCATAAAGAAAAGGCAACAGCAAATGAAGGAGATTATTGATTGGCTATCGCTTAAAGCCTGGTCAGGTTTGTGATTGGTTGTCCTTAGGCGTCAGTTTCATAACCATGAGGTATTTACAAGCTTGGATTTTGGTTCGCCTATGTGCGCCACCGTGGCATTAAAACCGCATCGGTCTGAGGGCTTCCTTGTTTAATTAATTTAACACCCTTAAATGAAGGCCATTGTTTTCAGGCTTCATGGGAGGGTGAACTTTGGACCTGCGCTGAAGTGCACGGTTTCCATTGCACAAGAAAGCAACCCTTAGCCAATGTGTACGCCTGCCTGAGAAGGGTCGGCCCTTCTTTGGCGAAGTTAGAAGGTAGGCTTGGGAGTCCTGTGGCCCTGGAAACTCTCTTCTTCACAAAGAAGCTCCCTGTGATGAGACCCTGGGAGGTCACACCAGCTCCTCCCTTCCTCCAGGACGAGGATGTGCTTGCTCGGCCTTTGGAAGGAGGAAGACGAAGGGCCCCGTGGGCTTGCCATCCCTTCATTTCTTCAATCCTTCCACGTATAGCCCTTGAGTATCTTCCTTGTACTCGGCACTGTTTTTGGTGCTGGGCATATGACCGTGAATGAAAAACATCGAACTGACCCTCCTAGAACGTACCTTCTGGTGGGGAACAGAAAGGAAACACAAACTCTGTGGTGAAAAGTGAGATAAAGCAAACTAAACCAAGGTACAGATTTGGAGAGCGAGTAGGCGGAGAGGTTATACAGCAAGCCGCTCTACGGAGAGAGCCACCCACCGTGGGAAGAACATCCCAGACAGCCAGCCAAGTGCAAAGACCCTGATGTGGGAAACTAGTTAGTGTTCCCGGAATCGCGAGAAAGGCCATGTGGCTGGAGCGGAGGGGGGGAGGGGGAGCCTAGTGGGGGATTGGGTGTGAGAGGAAGCCAGGGTTTTGCATTTAGCGTTTGATTTTGAGCAGGGAGATGGCATGGTCCAGTGGGTAGAAGTAGAACCTTAACAGAACTTTACTCCTGGAAAGCAGCATCTTCCCGACCAGCTTGGTGCTTCACCACGGAGTTGTTTTGCCTTGTCCTTTCCCAAACGCCCCGATCAGGAAATACACAGAGCCTAGACTATTCCTCACTCCATTACACCCGGGGCTTCTCAACCCACCGCCCAGCCTTTCACCGAGGCCTCTCTGGGTCAGCCAGGTGCCCTGCTAATTTATCTGTTCCTAGCAGCCCCGTGACTCTGACCTGACCTTTTCATAGGCTCTCCGACTGGACCACGGCGCTCAGCCTTGTATAAGGGAAACCTCACTACCTCATTGCAAGTTGTGGAATGAGGTAATGGTTTCCATATGTGCTGGGGCTGTCATTCAAATCTGACTTCGCCTGCTCTGCTAATGAGGTCAGACGGCTCTGCCTGTGGTGGACAGCCTCTCCCGGGGGGGAGCACGGCTCCAGGAGACGGATGACAGTCTCCCACCCCCTTTCAAGGAGCTCAGGGAGGCCACGTTTCTTCCCACTGCAAAGAAACACAAAATAAAAGGCCGTGCATACATTGTTTTGTTTAAACGTTTTATTTGGGGGATAATTGCAGTTTCACGTGTGGTTGTAAGAAATAATACAGAGAGCGCCCCCCCTCCCCCCTGCCCCTCCCCCCGGTAGCCTTTGCTCACTTTCCCCCAAAGGTGACATCTTGCAAAACTATACAGCGGTGTCACGGCCAGGAAACTGACATCGATGCAGTGAAAATAGGAAACATCTTCATCAGCACCAGGATCCTCCTGTTGTCTTTTTATGGTCATATCTACCTTCTACCCTCTCCTCAGCTCCTGGCAGCCACCAATCCGTCCTCTATTTCCGTAATTTTGCCATTTCAAGAATGTTATATAAATGAGCCCTATCATGTGTAACTCTTGGGACAAAAAAAAAGCTCCCTTTTTTCACTTAGCATCATTCTCTGGGGACTCATCCGGGTTCTTGCATATTAGCAATGGTTTCTTCCTCTTTCTCGCCGAGTAGTATCTCATGGCCATGGCCGTACCACGCTTTGTTCAACCATTCACCTGCTGAAGGATATCTGGGTTTCCAGCTTGGGGCCATTATGAATAAAGCTCTGGAAAACATTTGTTTACAGGCTTTTATGTGAACATACGTCCTCGTTTCTCTGGGATAAATGTCCAGGAGTGCAACAGCTGCGTTTTTTAGCAGTTGCATATTTAGGTGGGTTATTTTTTTTTTTTTTTCTTTTTAAAAACAAAAACCATTTCTTGGCTTCCATTCTGTGGGTAGGCAGCTTGGGCTGCACATTAGCTCAGGTTTATCTGATTTTTTTTTTTTTTTTACATCAAATGCATAAACTTTACCTTTTTAAATTATATAATTTAGTGGTTTGTAGTATTTTCACAGAGTTGTGATGTGTTTGGTTTTTTAAAGAAATGCCAAACTGTTCTTTCAGAGTGGCCACGGCATTTACATTTCCACGAGCAGTGTCTGAGCGATCCAGTCTTTCCACATCCGTGCCAGCACGTGCTGTCACTATTTTTTTATGTTTTTTTTATTTTTTTATGTTGGCCGTTGTGGTAAGTGTGTGGTAATAGCCCCTTGTGGTTTTCATTTGCATTTCCCTAATTGCCAATGGTGCTGAGCCTCTTTTCACGTGCTCATTTGCCATCTGTATGTCCTTTCTGACGAAATGTCTCTTTGTACCCTTTGCCCGTTTTCTAATTGGATTCCTTGGGGTTTTCTTCTGTTGAGTTTCAGTAGTTCTTTATATATTCTAGACATTCATCCTTTATCAGATAGGCGTTTTCAGAAAACAAATGTTTTCTCCCACTCTGTAGCTTGTCCTTTCGGCCTCAGGAAGACAATCTTTCTCAGGGAGAAAAGAAAAAGGTTTTTAATTTTAATAAAGCCCAAATTAATTTTTCTTTATGGATTTTGCTTTTGGTGTTAGGTGCAAGAACTCTTTGCCTAGTCCTCGATCCCAAATATACAGTTGTATTTTTTGTAGAGTTTTATAGTTTTGTATAGTTTTATAGTTGTATAGTTTTATATTTTACTCTTAAGTGTGTGTTTCATGTTGAGTTAATTTTTGCATAAGGAGACTTCTATAGAGGGTTTGTTTTTCTTTATGTATGCATGGTTGCTCCCGTATCATTTGTTGAAAAGAGTATCTTTCACCGAATTGCTTTTACGCCTTTATCAAAAATCAGGTATATTTTCGTGGTCTTTTTCCTGGGTTCTCTATTCTAGTCTATTCTACTAATCTGTGTAGCTATCCCTCAACCAATGCCACACTGTCTTGATTACCATATCCTAGGTCTTGAAATCAAGTAGACTGATCCCTTCCATTTTATGCAAAATTCTTTTAGCTACTCTAGGTCCTTTGTTTTTCTGTACATTTTTAGAGTAATCTTGTCTATACCTACAAAAAAATCTTGTTGGGATTTTGATAGGAATTGCATTAAACCTATAGATCAATTTGGTAAGAATTAATATTAAATCTAAATATCAATTTGGGAAGAATTAACGTTTTTATTTTTATTTATATTAATATTTATGTTGAGTGTTCCAATCCATGAAAATTACATGTCTCTCCAATTATTTAGATCTTTGTTTTGTCAACATTGTGTAATTTTCAGTATATAAGTCCTGTATATATTTTGCTAGATTTACACCTAAGTATTTCTTTTTTTTTTGAACAAACATATATGCATCATGTTTTTAATTTCAGGATTCACATGTCTATTTATAGTACATAGAAATACAATTGATTTCTGTGTGTTGGTCTCATAGCACGCAACCTTGCTGAACTCACTACTTCTGAGAGTTTGATATGTGTCTGTGTGTGTTTATATTTTCTTATCTATATTTATATTTCTTGGGATTTTCTAGACCATCACATCATCTGCAAATTGGAACATTTTTATTACTTCCTTTCTGATCCATATTCTTTTATTTCCTTTTCTTGCCATATTGCATTGGCTATAACTTTCAGCACTATTTGAATAAGAATGTGAGAATGGACAACCTTACCTTGCTTCCTATCTTAGGGGGAAAGTAGCAGTCTTTCATCATAAAGTATGGTGTTAGCTGTGGAGTTTTCGAAGATGCTCTTTGTCAAGTTGGAGAAGATCCCCTTTATTCCTAATTTCCTAAGAGGTTTTGTTTTGTTTTTTAAATCATGAATGGGTGTTGAATCTTGTAAAATATTTTATCTGCAGCAACTGATATGATCATGTGGGTTTTTTTTCCTCTTTAGCTATCAATATGGTGGATTACATTGATTTTTATATATTGAACCAGTTTGCATCCCTGGAATAATGCCCACTTGTTCACATTGTGTTATTCTTGTCATATATTGCTGAACTGAATTTACTAACATTTAGAAATTCTGCATCTATACTTAGGCGAAATACTGGATTGTGGTTTTCTTTTTTCTTTGTTATATCTTTAAATGGTTTTGATATCAGGATATTAAGTGAATTAGAAAGAGTCCCCTCCTCTTTGATTTTCTGGGAAAGATTGTGTGGAATTTTTTAAATAATTCTTTAAAAGTTTATTTTCATTTATTTTGAGAGAGAGATAGAAAGCAGGAGAGAGGCAGAGAGAGAGGGAGACAGAATCCCAAGCAGGCTCCATGCTATCAGCACAGAGCCTAATGCAGGGCTCGAACTCACAAACCGTGAGGTCATGACCTGAGCTGAAATCAAGAGTTGGCCACTGAATTGATTGAGCCACCCAGGTGCCCCAAAGGTTTTGTAGAATTGATGTTAAGTCTTCTTTAAATATATTTGGTAGAATTCTCCAGTGAGAGTAGAATACAGCAGAATTCTCCATTTTATCTTTTGTTTCCTGTTCTGGTTTTCATTTCTCTGTGTGGTTTTTCCTTCCTTCTTGTGGGTTATGTGAATGTTTTTTGGAATTCCATTTTGGGGGTGCCCAGGTGGCTCAGTTGCTTTGGCTGAGGTCATGATCTCACGGTTTGTGGATTCGAGCCGCACATCGGGCTCTGTGTTGACAGCTCAGAGCCTGGAGCCTGCTTCAGATTCTGTGTCTCCCTCTCTCTCTGTCCCTCCCCCATGCATGCATGCTCTCTCTCTCTCTCTCTCTCTCTCTCTCTCAAAATAAAGAAACATTAAAAAATAAAATAAATAGAATTCTATGTTGATTTATCTGTCATATTTTTGAATGTGTCTCATAGTATAGATTTTTTCACTAGTTCTGGGTATTATATATATATACATATATATATATTATATATATGTATATATATATTATACACACACACACACACACACACACATAACTAGTCATAGTTTACTGGTGTTGTAATTTTACCAGTCTGAGTGAAGTCATAACTAAACTAATCATAGTTTACTGGTGGTGTCATTTTACCAGTCTGAGTGAAGTACAGAAACGTTACCTCCTTTTACATTTCTTTACCCACCCCCATTTATAATATGCTTTTCTTAAAAATTTTTCTCTGTATACATTTAGAACCACATCAGACAGTGTATAATTTGTGTTTTAACTTACTCAAATATAATTCGGGGAATTCAAGAGGAAAGGAAAAAAGCCCATTGTATTTACCCATGTTTTTGCTTACCATGTTCTTTCTTTTTCCCTGATTCCCTAAGATTTCTTTTTTTTATCATTTCCTTTTCATTTCTGAAATTTCCATTAGCTATTCTCGTAGGGCAGTTCTGATGGTGACACATTCTCTTAGTTGCTTCCATTTGAGAATGTCTTGATTTCTTCTTTCCTGAAAGGTATCTTCACTGAGCGGACAGTTCGTTCCTTTCAACACTTGAAAAATATTATGCCACTTCTGGCCTCAGTAGTTTCTGGTGAGAAGCCCACTGTCATTCCAATTGGTTTTCCCCTACAGGTAAAGTAGCATTTACATCGGGCTGCTTTTGAGATCTTTTCTTTGTCTGCAGTTTGAAGAAATTTGAAGAAAGAAATTTAATATAATCTATCTTGGGCTGGATTTTTTGGGGCTTGTCATATTTAGAATTTGTGCAGCTTCTTGAATCTGTAGGTTTATGTCTGTCACTAAATTTGGGAAGTTTTCAGCCTTTATTTCTTTCAGTGCTTTTTCAACCCCATTCTCCTTCTCCTCTCCTTCTAGGACTCTGAAGACACGCATGTTACTTCTTTTATTCCCACAGGTCCCCGAGACTCCGTTAGTTTTTTCCTCAGTCCATTTGCCTGTGTTATTCAGACTCCATCATTGCCACTGTTCTGTCTCCCTGTTTACAAACTCTTTCTTCCGTCCCCTCCATCCCGCTCTTAAACCCATCCACTAAGTTTTTCTTTGTTATTATATTTTTAAGTTCTAACATTTATAACCGGTTCTCCTTTCTGTCTTCTTTTTTGAGGCTTCCTTCTTTTATTTTTCATTTCTTTTACACATATTCCTAACTGCATGTTGAAGCATTTTTATTACGGCTGCTTTAACATCTTTGTCAGATGATACCACTGTCTCTGTCGTCTTGATGTTGCCATCAGTTGATTTTTTTTTTTTTTTTTTTACATTCATTTTGACATCTTCCTGGTTCTTGGTATGACACGTCACTTTCAATTGAAACGTAGACATCTTAAGTGTTAAGTGTTCTGATGCTGGATCCTGCCAGGTAGAAGTGCTCTAGACCCCCTACTCGACCTCTGTTGAAGCCTGCTGGGTGGGGATGGGAGTTCCTGCTGTCCGCATGACCTCCACTGACACTGCAAGGGATAGGTGAAGGGTGGGGAGGAGACAGGGGGTATGCCTTTGTTACTCCTGGGCAGGGACGAAAGTCCTGATCTCTATGAGGCTTCTTCTGACACAACCCCACCGAGGAGGAGAAAAAAATGCCTCCTTTCGCTAGGTGGGGCTCAGAAGTTCATTCTTCTCATGTTGTCTCTGAAGATACCACAGGGGGCCAGAGACCTCATTATCGGCTGACAAGGATGAAAGTCCCAGCTCCCTCCTTGATCTCCTCTGTTACCACCTCATAGGACATGCTGTTGCAGCCTCATAGGAGTGGAGGTCTAGGCTCCCCACTTGGTCTTTGCCGGCATGGATGGGAGTGAAGCCACAGGTTTTTTTCTGTGGTGTTGGGCTAGAGTAGCATGATCATGGTCTGAAAGTTTTTTTTGTCTTGCTAGGCTGCCCCTTTCCTGCTCCTTTGACTAGAG
Organism: Panthera pardus; assembly: GCF_024362965.1. NCBI lineage: Eukaryota > Metazoa > Chordata > Mammalia > Carnivora > Felidae > Panthera > Panthera pardus. Next base: position 85,400,467 of record NW_026526654.1, on the reverse strand, counting down.
AAAACAGGCTTTTTTCTGGGCTTTTTTGGTTGCACCCATGGGCATTTCTGGGTTGCCAGACTTTTTAGCTCCAAATATGGGATCTGTGTGGCCAGAAGGAAACTGAGATTTCTCATGCCCCGAGGTTCCTAGCTGGTCTTCCTTCCACTTTCATCCAAGTTGCTATTTCAGGTGAAAGGACAGTGGGGTTGCCAGCTCCTGGTTTCTTTCTTCTTGAACTTTCCTTCTAATTTCACTGATTTATTTAAGTTATCACTCCAGTTAGCAGACACAGTGGAAAAGGATCACATGTAATCTGGTTTTGCTTTCAGATCTTTCCAGTGTCCCCTGCCCCTTTTGTTAAAGGCTTCCCAGGCAGCTTTGTCCTTCAGCATGGTTGGCTTACGTGCATCACCTGTGTTCTAACCCAGGTGGTTGTGGACAGACAGATTCCATCTATCTTGAGCCTGCAAATCTGCTGTTGCCTCTTGCAAACTTATTGCTTGATTTAATGCTACACCTCCTTGGAGGACAAACTTTTCTTTTTGATAGAAAATCACCCAATCCACATCATAGAAGAATGACATTTCGCCCAATACCCCAAACAGCCCCCTGACCCCCACTTTCCAAAACTTTGGACAGAAGAAAATAAGCAACTTGTTAGTATAAGCCTTTCTTCCCTCCAGTTCCCGGTTGTGCTGGTCAGAGGAGACTTGAGACCAGAGAGGACAGGACAGATCTATCCTCTTATTTTTTTAATGGAATTTGAATTAAGTTAATGAACCTTGTGTCCTATCCTGTCCTCAGCCAGACCGTCTTTCAACTCTTCCATGTAATCTGAATTCTTAACAAAATACAACGTCCTGTCTCTGTAAAGGACACGGGGTTGTTTTGTTAAGTTTTGTTTCTGGCAGTGTCATCTAGAATTTGGAGGGGGCTTTCCTCCTCTGGAGGAGAATTGGGATTCTATCATCTGTAGAGAACAATACAGAGGAATTCATCTCAGTTATTATTGGAAATCCCACTGCATCCTAGCCCAGTGTTGGGCATTGTGGACAGATACGGAGACCAAAAAGACCGCGAGAGTAAGACTGACCAAATCAGTAAATACAGAGGACAAATGCAATTTTTTGTATGTAACCATGTCCTCTGTCCTCAGCCCTGGGAAAAATGCAGAGACAGTATAAGACTTGGTCCCTGAGAGAACAGACCCTCTGGTTGAACACTCAGAGGACGTGTTGGTGTTTCTGGGAATCACCCCTTAGGGCGCCTTCTCACCCCGCCTGTTCTCCCTGGGTTTCTACAGGCTGAGGAATCCAAAGTGGCATCTCTGGCTTGAATCTCTCTAGACCCCAATATCTCATGGCCCCCTAAATGCTTCAAAGGCAACTCAAAGCCTGACATCCAAAATTGGACTCATCGTCTTTCCTACTAAACCCATTCTTCTCCTGCATTTCCAACTGGATGATCAACAAGGAGTTAGCCGTTGTTCAGGATGTAGCTTCAATGTTGATTCTTCTTGAAGGCTTCCTGAACTTTCTCCAAGTTATCACTCCTCAGTTTTAACGCTGCTGAGGCCCGTGTCATCTCCATTCTGGTACTCATCACCTTTGCCATGATATGTGTCTACCCAGAGAGATCACCTCAGAGACTGTGAGCTTCATAAGGACAGGGACGGTGTCATAGGCGGCTTTGTTTCCAGCACTGGATCTCACAACAGGTGCAGCATAATTGTTGAATGAAAAGAAGTCAAGTTTGAAAAGTGGAAAGTGTATGGTTTGGCAGAAAGGAAAAAGGAGAATAATTTACTACCATTTAATGGAACAGGCTTTACAAAGGTCTCCTTGCTCCAGGGTCGTAATTCCTATCTTACTGGAATCTTAGGCTAGAAAACCTATTTTGTTTTTATTCTTGTTATTTTCCCTCATTACACTGGTCTGTTTAACTAAGGCAAAGTTTTTGATCCTACAAAGGCCTAAGTAGGTCTGGAATGCACTTGAGCCTAAAAGGTTCTTAGCTTCTGATGTTCAGATTATAAGGCGTAAAATAAGTTACCAATTGAGGCTATGAAATCTCATTCTCTAGGGCGCCTTAAAAATAGGTTAGAGTTTCAGTAGTCTGATAGATTGGTAGATGTTTAGCCTTACCTGAAGGAAAAGGAACTTTGGACTAGCTGTTTTCTTAGAGAACCTGTCAGATTTATGTTTTGAATGTGGTCCAGCAGTAATTTAAAAATAAGTTTCTAAAAATACATATTTGTTTTTGGCTTTGTACGTCAGCTGCAATTCCTAGCAGCTGTAACTACTGACAAGATCTAAAAACAGATTTGCAATTATTTGCTATATTCTCCATGTTCCTGCTCTTTGGCAGTTATGCATGGGTGATTTTTGCAGGAATAGCCTCCTGACAGAAATGTGGACGTGAGGGTTTGTTATTCCCCAACATGATGCTTCTCAGCTCCCCGCTCCCTCCCAAACTGCTCAGTTTTTGAGACAGGAGCACACCTCCCCCTCTAGGATATGTCAGCTTCTGAACAGCGCCTGCCTATATGGAGTTGTGTGAGGTTGGGTTTCACCATCATTACTGGGGAGGCACCAAGAACGCACGCTCCGTTGGTAAATGTATGTTTACGTGTACCTCTCCTATCGTTAAGTCTCGGTCAGCGTGCGTGCTTCAGCGAGGACAGGGCACCATCAAAGAACACACGTTGACTCCAGGATCCCCCACTGTGGGAAAAGTAAAATGTAAAGATTGCATCATTTACCAACAGCTCAGGCAGTGGGAGGGAATTTACTCCCACTCAGGACCCATTCCCTCTCCTTTTTAACTGAAATTTCTTTTTTTTTTTAAGTTGTGATAAAATTCACACAGTGTGAAATTTACCATCTTAAAGTGTACAATTCGGTGGCATTTAGGACATTTACAGTGTTGTGCAACCATCACCACTGTCTACTTCTAGAACGCTTCCACCTCCCCAAAGGAAACCTTACGTGGTTTAAGCAGTCGTGCCCCATTCCGCTCCCCTGCCTACCCACCCGATACTCTCTGGCAACCAATACTCTACTTTCTGTTTACATACTGGTCCATTCTGGACATCTCATGTAGTCATGCAATACATGGCCTTGTGGGCTTGACCTCTTTCAATTACCATAATGTCTTCAAGCCTTATCCCTGTGGCAGTATGTCCCTCCGCACTCGATTCCCTTCCGTGGCTGAGTAATAGTCCACTGTGTGGAATATACAACGTTTTGTTTCCATTCATCGGTTGATAGACATCTGGATTGTTTCCATCTTTTGGCTGTTGTGAATAATGCTGCTGTAGATATGGGTGTACAGGTATCTGTTTAAGACCGTTTCCATTTCCTTGTTTTGCAAGTGTATGTTGGAGTGGAATGGCTGTGTGATGCAATCTTCTGTGTGGAACTTCATTGGCTGCACCATTTTATAATCTCACCAGTAACGTGCTAGGGTTCCAACTTCTCCACACCCTCTCCAAAACATGGTGCTTTCTGTTTGTTTGTTTGCTTGCTTGCTTGTTTTATAATTACAGCCATCCTAGTAGATATTAAGTGCTATCCCTTTGTGGTTTTGACTTGTATTTCCCTAATGACTAATGATGTTGAGTATCTTTTCATACATATGCTTTTGGCCATTGTATTTAGTCTTTGGATAAATGCCTTTTGAAGTCCTTTGCCCATTTTGTAACTGGGTTGTTTGTCTTTTTTGTTGTTGAGTTTTGGGGATTATTGATATATTCTGGATACTAGACCCTCATCAGATATGTGATTTATAAATACTTTCTCTCATTTGGGGTTGCCTTTTGACTTTCTTGATAATGTCCTTTGATGACCAAAAAGATTTTAATTTTGATGAAGTCCAATTTATTTTTCCTTTTGTTGTCTGTGCTTTGGGTTCATATCTATGAAACCATTGCCAAATCCCAGGTCATAAAGATTTACTCTTTTGTTTTCTTTAAGGCATATATATAGTTTTAACTCTTATATGTAAGTCTTTGATCCGTTTTTAGTTCACTTTTGTGTATGATTGCAGGTAAGGGCCCAACTTCATCCTTTTGATGTAGAAATTCAGTTGTTCTAACACCATTTGCTGAACAGACTATTCTCTCCTCATTAAATGGTCTTGGTAACTTAGCCAAAAATCTGGGCTCTTAATTACATCACACTGATTTATGTGTCTATCTTTGTGCCAGTGCCACACTGCTTTTATTACCATAGCTTTAAAATGTTTTTATGTTTTATTTATTTTTGAGAGAGAGACAGAGCATGAGTGGGGGAGGGGCAGAGAGAGAGAGACACACACAGAATCTGAAACAGGCTCCAGGCTCTGAGCTGTCAGCACAGAGCACAACGCGGGGCTTGAACTCGGAAACGAGCTCATGACCTAGGCTGAAGTCGGACGCTTAACCACCTGAGCCACCCAGGCACCCCACCGTAGCTTTATGTTAAGTTTTAAAATCAGGAAGTGTGAGTCCCATAATTTTTTTTGCAAGATTATTTTGGCAATTTGGGGTCCCTGTGGATCTTAGGACAATTTTTTCCATTTCTGCAAAAAAGACTGTTGGAATTTTGCCTGTTTTGATTAGAATTTCCAACAAATTCATCAGATAGAAGGGTTAATGCAGGCTTCCTTTGTTTTGTTCCCGGTCATAGAGAGCTAGGTTTCAGTCTTTCACCATTGAATATGATGTTAGCTGTGGGTTTTTCATAAATGAAAAGGACTTTATGTGTTGTGGTGAGGAATTTCCCTTCTGTTCTCAGTTGCTGAGTAATTTTTTTATGAAAGGGTGTTGGTTTTGTCACATGCTCTGTCTGCACCAATTGAGATGATCACATGATATTTTTCCTTCATTGTATTAATGTATGGTGTATTGATTGATTTTTGTATGTTGAACCAGCCTTGCATTCCTGGGATAAATCCCATTTGATCATGGTGTGTAATCCTTTTATTACACTACTAGATTTAGTTTGCCACAGTTTTCTTGAAGATTCTCTCTCCTTTTTTAAACCAAGATCTCATAGATATAAATTGTCTTTCCTTGTACTAATTTGTACTTCGTTTTTCTTTTCTTCCCATTATTCAAAATTAACCAAATATTTGGTTGTGTTTCCTTCACCTTTTTTCCAATGTCTTTGTGAGTATACAGCTTCCAAAATATGCATAGATGATAGAATACCATAAAGGGCAAATGTTATTATCATCCCTTTCTATCTTGAGTTTTTTCAGCATTATTGTTCAGCATTTTTTTAGGTTTATTTATTTACGTGAGAGAGACAGTGTGAGTGGGGAAGGGGCAGAGAGAGAGGGAGAGAGAAGCAAGCTCCATGCTGCCAACACAGAGCCTGATGTGGGGCTCCAACCCACAAAACTGTGAGATCATGACCTGAGCCAAAACCAAGAGTCAGACGCTTAACCAACTGAGCCACCCAGGTGCCCTTTCCTGAGAAGTTTTAATAATTGTCAGTAATAATGCTTTTTTCTTCTGCAAAGAAGAAAATGGGAAATTGGGAAAGTACTATTACTTGACATTTCAACTTTGGAGCACATAGAGAAGCCAGTGGCTCAAACATCTCCACTAGAGTGTTTTATGAGCTCTCAGACCCTTTTCATCACCTAAACCTTTGTCACATCTGCCACTTTAAGGGTCTCCAGAAAAGGTTGTTTCTGAGGATAGCGAAGCTTGAGAAAGAACAGTTCTGTGATCATGTTTTGTAGCCATAATGTTTTCCAGTAATTGGGTCAGGGGAATATAAATTATTCACAGAAACCAGATAAAGTCAATATGGTAGACTCAGCTGACTCAGGACTTTTCCAGATGCATAGAAATGCTCAGTGAAATATGAACAAAGAAAGGCTTTTAATACATAATCAACTTCAAATGGAACACAGAAACCTAGGTGCCAAAATGGAGACACAAAAGCCAGTAGGCCAAGAGGGAGATAAAGCTGAAGAGGGGGTATCAGACTGCATGAAAGGCTCAGGGACTGAACGTGCAGAGATTAATATAGGGAAAGGAGATAGAACCTCAGTCCCAAGTGAGACAGAACTCAACGCATAAAGCTACAGATTTTGTAGGGCTGCTATTTTAATGAAACAGAAACGAGAAACATTTTTCTCACTAGATTGACAAAGCAGCAATGGGGAAGACAGAATTACCCACCAGAAACTGGAAGCCCATGCTTATGTATGAGGTCCAGTTTTAGACTCTTCCCAATGCTATGGGAACTAAGCTAAGCTAATATAAAAATTGATGCAACCCACAGGACCCTGGCAGAGGCAAAAGAAAATCATTCTGAAGCATGACTTCGTAACTAGAGCACACACAGTAAATGAACCACAGTGACGGTGGGTCATGGAATACTGCAGACATTTATTGGCTCTCCACACCCCCAGGAACTGGATATGTCAGGAATGTCTGAACAAACCTATAAAATACTGGGGAAAGAAGATGTGGAAAGAGTAAAATAGTGTGTGAGAACAGGTGGATCTAGAAGATAAATAAACTCTTGTAGACATGAGAAGGGTTCTAATTTCAATTAAAACATGCCAGTCAGTTTAATGATAGTTCAGGTAAAACCAAAGAAAGAAAGGAAATGGAAAATGTAGAGGAGACGTAGAGATGTGGAAGATAGGATTATATATATAAGAAGATCCTGGATAAGAAAAAAACAGAGAACTGGGGACAGGCAGGATTCAAAGTGTTTTCCATACATGAAGATAAACTTCTGAGTTGTAGTGACTTTCCAGGTCTCAGCAGCTGAGCAGATTTAAAAACACATTTGGGCGCCCGGACGGCTCAGTCGGTTAAGTTTCAGACTCTTGATTTCGGCTCAGGTCACGATCTCCCAGTTCGTGAGTTCGAGCCCTGCGTGGGGCTCTATGCTGTTGGTGTGGAGCCCGCTTGGGATGCTCTCTCTCTCCCTCTCTGCCCCTCCCCCACTCACATGCTCTCTCGCGCTCTCTCAAAATATTTTGGAAAACACAAATCTACATCTAGTCTTACTAAGTGTCGTAACAAAACTGCAGAACACCAAGGACAGAGTAATTATAAAAGTATCTAGAAGGAAAAAGACTATCTGCAAAGAACTGGTCCTCTAAATGAGTAGATAATTAAAAAGAATGTAAGAAAGGAGAAAGGGAGCGAAGAAAAATGTGATACATGAGAAGCCGAAAATAAATGACCCTCCTTAGATATATTTTAAAACATGATGAAGTGTTAGTTGTGATGCATATATACGTAAAACAAAAGTACGAAATAGAGATGTAAGACTATTTCTGATTTATTATAAGAGAGGGGGAATAATGGGGTCTGGGAGGAGGGCAACGGACTTCGTATTTGAAATTTCATTCTTTTGTTCACATTTGAAGTAGGGGCGCCTGGCTGGCTCAGTTGGAGGAGCATGTGACTCTTGGATCTCAGGGCGTGAGTTCGAGCCCCACATTGGGTGTGGAGATTACTAAAAAAATAAGCAAACTTAAAAAATTTTTTTGAAGTCATTCTCACAACTAGGACAGGACTTGGTGCAGGAGTGCAAATGAGGTACCATGTCTGAGTATGTGAAAGTCGTAAGTCAAGCTAACAAATAGCCATATACCTTGACTAATATACCTTCATAAAGACTGTGGTGTTTTGTGATTCCCAGATTCTCTGGAGTTTTGGAGCCAGAAAGTCATGGCATGGGGAAGAGTTTGCTGCCCTGTGCCCTCCCCCCACCCTCCCAACCCCAGCTCGGTCCCGCACTCAAGGGGGTTTACTTACACGCATGAGTTTGGGCATCACTATCCATCCGATGCAAAAACCCACCCATTGGCCACCCACAGACCTAGGAGTGTGAATGCTGGCTCTAAGGTCTGCTTTTAGGAGGATAGTTTGGCCTTGGGTGCCAGCTTGGAGAGGTGTCACTCAACAGGAACTTCTGGGATCCCAAACACCTGGGGTGGAGGGCAGGCGTGGACTCTGGGTGGACATGTCCCACTGGCCCTATGGACCCTTCACCACGTGGAAGGAAGGGCTGCAGGACAGAGTGGGTCCCTCTAAAACAAGGGGTCAAGCGGTCAAGCAGAGGAGCTCCATTTTCTAAAGCTGAGCCGGTGGGTGGACATTCACCATACTAGTAGTCCCTATGTGTTTGGAGTGTCTTGTTATAAAGAGAGCGAGAAGAACGCACCATTTCACAAGGGAAATAGGGACATCTGTAGAGCCCAAAGGCAGGGGCAGGAACACTGCCAGCAGAGCATCCTGTGACCTTTGTATTTGCTACAGCTGAGTCTGTTTCCTCACCTGCCCAGGCAGAGACTGGGATGTGTGACTTCCCACTTGCATGGTCCTGTGAAGTTCTCATTCGCCCCATCACTAGGCAGCACCTTCCACGGAGGAATCCTGGCCAGTGCTGGGTCACACAGGGAGGACGGCCCTTCATTTCCTCCCCCACGTCGTAAAAGCAGCCAGCACAGGGAGCACTCATAGGCTCCTCCTTGTGTATCTGCTCCTCTCTGCTTTGTCCGGGCTGTTGCCCAGCAGAGCCCAGTGAAATTAACTTGGCCCGTGGAAGAAAAGGCCATGAGAGAACGGAAAGCTGGTGCCAAGGGATAGGAAAGGTGTTTTTCCTCATCAGCCATCATGCATTTTGCCAAGCTTAGCTAGCCGAGGCTCACCTCCAATTGGTGATGAACAAACATCATCCTTTCAACTGACGTAATCAGAAAGCGTTCTCTTCTGGAAACTCAAGTGCAAAAGGAACTTCAGCTCAGAGAACTACTGAGAATACCTTGGGCCCCACTCCTCCTTCAAGGCCCTTGAGTCGCTGTGAGGTCGACTCCTGTCAGGAGACCATGGTCTTCAGGCTCGAGGCTCATAGACGTGGGATGGGGGGGATGTACTCGGACGGCCCGTGGCCGCAGCTCCTCAAACAACTTCTGTGCCCTCACATTCCCACAAACGGCAGATCGGGGCGTATTTGTTTGCTAGGGTTGCCATCACAAAGTACCACAGACTGGGTGACTTAGCAGAAATTTGTTTTCTCACTTCTGGAGGCTGGAAGTCCAAGATCAAGGTGTTGGCAGTGTTGGCTCCTTCTGAGGTCTCTCCCACTGGCTGGTAGATAGATGGCTGTCTTCCTTGTCTTCAGACGGTCTTCCTTCTGTGTGTCTGGGTCCTAATCTCCTCTCCTTAAGAGGACACCAGTCATGTTGGATTAAGCCCACCCTAGCGACCTCATTTAACTTAATCGCCTCTTTACAGACCCTGTCTCCAAATACAGTCCCATTCCGAGATTACTGGGGGTTAGGATTTCAACGTAAGAATGTGGGGGGATCGCAGTTCAGCCCATTATCAGAGGGCATTGGCAAACTCCCACACACCAGGAACCTCCTGGGGCAAGCAAAGTGACCTCGTAATGGTGAGAAATCAAAGCCCTTTGGCCTACCTGGGCAACTTTAAAGCACCCCCTTCTGCTTTATCAGAATAAACAAAAGCTGTCCCAGAGGACCGCTCCGTATTTCCTTACAGCGGTGGCAACCTTGGAGGGAACCCTTTCAGGAAAGGCGAGAAGAGCTCCTAATCCTCGTGTGTTGCAAGAAAATTCACCTTGACTTTTAAAATAACAATCAGGTTGTGCAGAAAGAAATCAGTCTCTCGCGGGGGCCCCAAGGCACCTCGGGGAGGCTCTCGTCCTGGTACAGTTTACCTGCTCAGGGAGAGGCGGCTGCAGGTGGGACTAAGGCTTTTAAGGCATTTACCATAGAAACAGATCACTGCTTGCAGAAGTGTTCTGGAAAGCCAAGGGTGTGCCTGGTATGAAAGGGCACTTGCGGTGCACTTCAATTAAGAGGCAGGCCGCGTTCAGAGGCGTTACGTACAGGACAGACTGGAAACAGAGCGCCTTTCAGAAGAGGGAGCAGTGCACTCAGGGTGTCGAGATAGCATCTACTGTAAATAATAGAGCTACTGGCCAAACTGGACATTTTTCTTGACACGAGGAAGCCTTTTCCCCCGGTCTCTTTTATTTTGAAACCTAAAGTCACTGGGTGAGGCATTTTGAGAGGCATCCACATGAACCGGGACTGACCGCGTTTGATCCACCTGCAGGATGAATGAACGTGACCGCCTACTGAGGAGGCTCAGCAGGAAGACGCCCCCCACACTCTTACGAGGAGGCTCCCTCCAGCAGTGTGTCCCCCGTAAGTAGCCCTCACCCCCTTCCGGCCAGCCAGACCCCAGTGACGCAAGGAAGGCGGAGGCTTCATTAAAGCATGCTGGTGCTAAGAGGGACGGAGACGCTTGCCAAGCCAGAGCCCCACATTTGGACGTGGAATTTGTGCATTTGGCTCGGGGCGAGTAAGCTGGAGTCTAGGTAGTGCCCTGGGACCCAATCAAATGCCTGAATGACAGAACCCTGAAACTTAAAATCCTGATGTGCTCGAGATCCTTCTGTCAGCCTCCCAATAGGATTTTGTTCCAAGGCTCAAGTGACATGATTTTTAATCATTTCCCCCAAAGATAGCCATGTGCACTCTTTTATTTCATACTAGCATGTTAATTAAAACAATGACGATCACCGGGGGAAAAAAAATCTCTGTTCTCTTCCCAGGAAGGCTGCCTCTGCCCCTAGCGCTGGTGTCCCCACTCAACACCAGAGGCCAGGCCTGATTTCTGGGGAGGCACCTGACCCAGGCAGGGGTCAGTGGGGGTGTGCCAGACCCCAGAGGAAGGGTGGGAGGCCACGAAAGAGACACAGGTGGCACAGCTCACAGAGGTTGTAGGCCTATTTCAACAATCCAGCCAGTTGGCTCGCCGCTGAGAGGTGTTATTAGCACAGGTTTCCTTGGGCCGGAGGGGACGTCACCTGCCTTCCCCAAGGCGAAGCCTGTTGGCACCTGTCGTCTGTCACCTGCTTCTGCCCCTCTGAACCCCGCCTCTTCTCCCAGCACCCCCTCTCTCGCACATCACTTACCATCTCTTCACCTGACATGTTTCTTGCTTCCTTTCTCTCCCCGAGGCGTTCGGGAGGGAACAGGAATGGTTTAGGAGAAGTGGAGAATTGTTGTGTCCGTAGTAACAGGTATTGAGGGTCTGTTTCAGGCTCACCTGAGCTCCACCCATCAACAGATCTTCACAGACTTTCCAACAGAGAGAAGGACAGGGATGGACTCCCTCTCCTCACTTTCCCACACGGAACACCAAGTTCCCTGTGGTGCCTCACATGCCGCCCGTCCTGCCCCAGGAAGCAGGCAGTGTCCGCCCCAAGAGCACTCGGCAGAGGCTCAGGTCACTACAGTAACAGGCGAGCAAGGCCCAGCGATCTGGGTCACAGCCATTGTCTCTCTGATCCAGGAGAGAGGTTGAGTCAGGAAGCTTGATGGCGTGGTCCAGAGAGCGAGGTCTGCAGGGTCCCGCTTCTGGAGCTGGACTGCCTGGGGGTCCTGTCCCAGCAATGTCACTTTTTTTGTGTGACCTTACATCTCTGTTTCTACATCTGTAAAATGGAGATGATGTAAGAACTGGGTTCGGGGGGAGAATTAAATGAGATGGTTTATACCAAGTGCCTAGAACTGTGCCTGACACTATGGAGTCCAATAAAGGTGAGGTATTACTGGTTTTTTCTGCCACTAGGTGAGTAACTTTGGGCAAGTTACATATTTCTCTAAACTTCTGTTTCCTCCACTGGGGGAACAAAAGAATTATAGTAATATACGTCTTACACACCCTCTGTGAGGCTTCAGGATGATGTGTGTAAAGCAGCTCTCTGTCGCAGGCACAGAGAAAATGGATACTGATTCTGTAAATGATGATGTCTAGGCCCCACTGCTTCTCTAATAAATGTTTCAGAATAACCCGAGAAAGACTCTATGTGATGCATATATGGAGATCAAAGATCAAGTAAGAACGTTTGCAGAAGAGTCATAAAATATCCTGCAACTGTTAAACGTTTTTCTTAACTCTCGGTGTTTTGAAGGACAAAAGAAAATTCTAAGGAACAAGTACAAGGAATAAAAAAAAGACCTCTAAAAGCACGGCACGTTTTAAAAACACCCAGCAACTAATAGCAAGAAACCGATCGGTAACAGAACATTCTGTCAGTAACAGCTAGAGAAGGCCATCGAGCTGTGAGAAGTGGTCCTGGCCTGCGAGAAGGTCTGCGTTCTCCTCTTGGCCTCTGCTCGCCCGCCCTGGGTCTGTCCGTCAGCTGTCTTGGCCCTGTCTTCCCAGGAAACTGGAAGGAAGACTCTCATCTTGGCGGGATTTTCAGTTCCTTACAGGCCACCGACACGCGGTATTGATAACTGAGATCAGCATTTTCCTACAGTCTAATTTCCTTGTCATCCTCAAATGGGCTACCCCCATTTCTGTCGCTTTCAGGGAACATCTACTTTCATGAAGCTGTTTTATCAGAGCTACTTAAGGGGAGTTTTATTCCAAAATAATTTTTAAAAAATGACATGATTTTATGGGTTTCACCAAATGTTCTATCAGAGCACAAACAACGAAGATGCTCCCCTACCCTTCCAACTCCTCTCACCTACCCCGTTCTGCCCCCAGACTCTGGCTGTGGCTGAGCATTTAAGGAGCAGATGCCTTGGGAAGCCAGCCGGGGGAAGTTTATGAGTGGGGTCCATCCAGGGCTTTCCCCACGGCCCCATCATTACTTTCTGGCTCTCGGGACTTCCTGACAGATGGAGCAGATCGGGAGAGGCTAAGGGTTGGAGGCTTCCTCTGAGCTCCCCATTTGGATGCAAATGGCGGCCACTTGTTCATCGGACAGAAGCTGGTGACCTGATGGGGCATCTTTGTTGGGGTGAGGGGTGCGGGCTGGGCAGGCAGAGGCTCGTTGGGTGGTGATAGTCCCTGTGGCCCCACTAAACACTTTTCCTCTCACGGTCCTCGCTCCCGCCAGGCCTGGTTTCTGAGAAGACCACATTGTTGTCTGTAGGAGGGGGACACCCCTGCCCCAGGGTAGCCCTCCCAGGCCGCCCTCCATTCCTTCTTGAGTTACACGGCTCACTTCATGTCTCTGTTGAGGCCAAGAAAGTCTAGTGAAGAAGGTCTTAGTGGGTCAAGTTCTGGAAACATGATGGTAGACGCAACCCATGGGAACTGCGGGACAAGCCCTCAGGGAGTGGCCTCTGGGCGCTCAGCTGACCCTGGGAGAAGAGATGTGCTACTGGACCAGAAGGTCCTCTCCGATGGACGCCTGGAAGCCCTTCCCAGTCTGGAGTGGAGGGGTAATCCTGCCGGAAGGCCCTTGTGCCAGTGAGACAAATACAAGCCAAGGATGCCTTACAGCTCCAAGCTATGTCTGTGTCCCAGTAGGCATGGGCAGGATATGAATGAAAAACAGAATAAGTAAGACAAGGCTTTTGCTCTTTGCACTTGAGCAAGGAGCAGACGATTCCACACGCTAAGATAACTTTCCCGAAAGGACACTCCCAAACAATGTTTCTATGTCTCAAAAAGTCCCCTTCATTTCTTCCTCTCCACCAGGCACCTCCCCCCTCCAAAAAGCACATCAAAAAAGACGGGTAGCAGTTGTTCTACTCAGATGGAGTGTTGAGACTGCCTCCATTCTTTTCTGGAATGGAGGTAGAGGCTTCCTCCAGTGGTGCCGAGTGTGAATCGGCCCTGAACGAAGACGAGCGTTCTGTGGCCTGGCTGTAGTTCGCCATGGAAACGCCTGGCACCCATGTGGAGGGTTAGAGCTCTGAGGACACTTGGACCTCACCTGGTCCAGGCCCTTTATTTTACAGAACGGTCAACTAAGAAGACCCAGAGAGCTTAAAGAACCCATGGTCCCGTGGCCACGTTACTGCCACGCAAGGACTAGAAGCATCCCTTGCCTCAGGCTCTGGGCCTCAGGATCCAAGATGGAAGCAGAGCAGGTGAGAAAGCCGCCGTCGGGGTGGAGAGCTCACAAGCCACCTGCCCGCCACCAGACGGGCTCGGGAAGAGCACTGACAGGGCACTCCCATTGCTTGGGATCAGAGCCACTTCTGCCGGGTTGACGAGCATCCGCCTGGGGTGTCACGGCAGGCCACCGACAAGGGCTGCGTGGCCCCCTCAGGAAAACATGGGATGTTGACTAGAAATGTTCCTGTTGAAAGACCAGAGAGTGAAAAGTATCCAAGTTGACCACAGAACACAGCCTTGTGACCGGAGGAGACGGTGTTATTGGCTAGATTTTGCTTTGAAACATCCCACGGCAAGATGTCTGGTCTCAGACTGCAGTCAAAGAGCTGCACAAAGAGCATCTTGCGCGGGAGGGGCCTCAGCACCCGGGAGGGAGGGAGCCGCCCCTCGGAAGCTGGGCAAGGGACGTCTCCTCTCCCCTGGCCCTCACCAGTCAAGCAACTCACTCAGAGGAAACCTAAATCAGAAGAACGGAGGAGAGAGGAGGCATTTCCTCTTCAGGTTCCGTGAAGCCGCTGAAGCCTCCTTGTGTGGAAAGCCAGCATGAGAAAGTTCAAGTGCCCTGCACCCAGCACCCCCAGGGCCTCCCTCCCCAGGCCCGCTCCTGCATTCCAGCCCAGGGACCCCGCCTGCTCTTGGACCCCGCAAGATGGGGCTCACGCCAGCTGCCACATGGTGTGATGTTTTGGTTTGCGGATTTGGTTTTGTTAGAGATGGAGGTGAGCCAGGGGAAGAAAGCCCCCCCTGTGGAAGATTCCTTTCGGTTCTTATCCTTCCCTAGTTCTCCCTGCACTCCCACCCGCCCCTGCTTTCCAGCCCATGTCCTTAGCTGCCTCCCGGGCCACCTGTGCAGAAGAGCCCTGGCCTCCCAGGGTGTCCTTTCTGAGCCCTGGGGTTTACTCAGGTGGTGGCTGGGAGAGCCGGGAAGCCAGCCCAGGCTCAGAAAGTCTGCTTTATGAGAGTCTGGTTTACGCAGAGCACAAAGTCACCCTGTGCACCATCCCCACGAAGACGGCTACGCGTTGCTCTTACCTGTCCTTACGGTTCAGAAACTCTCCTTTGTAAGCCAAGTGTCTTAGTAAAATACTCACCCCCGCGAGGTGATACACGGCCACAACTTCTGATTTCTTTTTCTCCCTTAGAGAACGTGGCCGTGAACTAACATGTCCGTTGATAAGTCATCCACACACGTGGATGGGAGTGACCGTTGTCAGACGTTTTACCGCGTTGTCTTTTGGTTAGAATGTCCAATCCAGCTGTGGGACTTCGCCATACCCCTGACCCAGAGGAGTCAGCCAGCAGAGACAGTCTTGTAGACGCTCCTTCTGTGGGAAGGACCCTTTAGGAAGGAGGGACCTAGTCTGGGCTTTCGAAGGCTATACCCCTCTTGGAACCAGAGGTGCAGGAGAGTGTGGGTCCTGCAGAAGTCCTGCCTGGGTTTGGCTCCCAGCCCTGCCACTCACTAGGTCTGTGAAATCACCCTGCTCCTCCGTTTCCCCATCTGTGAAATGGGAAGAATACTGTCACCTAACTCATAGGGCTTTGGGGGAGGAATAAATGAGCTATTCGTGCATAATACATAGAACAGAGCATTTAATAATTGTTGGAAGCTGGGGCATTATTATTATCGGAACTGATTGTAAGACCCAGCCTTCCTGGGGGCTCTGGAATTTATCTTGTGATCTTTTTCTTTATGTACACAAAAATAAACACACTGTAATTTCTTATTACCAGTCCGCATCAGTCCGCTTGAAAGGCGGGAATGCCGCGAGCGTCACACGCACATCGCCAGTCTTCGCTCCCGGCGTTGCTGGGTGCTCCCCGGCCAGCCTGCCAGCTTCAGGCAGATTGGGACACTTCTGGAGCAGGGCAGGTGGCCTTGCCTCCCGGCTGGCGCTGGGACAGTGCAGACATGGACCAGTGACCTGCCGTTTATGCTTCCCTGGCTGAGCTCCCCCGCGGCGAGGCCGGCCCCCGAGCCTTTCCCATCCGGGCGGCGGTGGCGGCCAGAACCAGTCAGGCCCTGCTGGGTCAGGCCTCGTCCCACCCCGCCCCACACTCTGCCCACGTTTCCCTCCCCGGCCACGGGTCTGTCCGTCCCAGGCTCCCACCTACCCAGGGCCGGGGAGCCCAGTGTGGCGAAACTGAGCTCCCGTGTCCCAAAAGAGCATTTTCTTCTAAACCCAGGGTGGCCCCCCCGTCCCCCAGTTCTCCTCTCAACCAGTCCCCGTGTGTTCCTCCTGCAGATGGGTACGCCTTCTCGCAAGAGGAGCATGGAGCTGTCACTCAGGAAGAAATCGTCCGTGCTTACGACACCACCAAGAAGAAATGCAGGAAGAAGTAAGACGTGAGTTGTCCCGATGGGTCCCAGGAAAGAGACGTGGTTTGTCGCGCCCGGTGTGATCCCATCTCTGCCCGAAGAGACTGGCGTCAGCAGCCAGAACACCATAAAACACATTTCCGTGGCCTTAGCCAACCGGTTTGTTAGTCACGGCCCCTCGCAAACCTGCAGTAGATCCCGCGGGGGAGGCCGTCTCTTCCCCTTCCCGTGTGTCCGCAGCGCTTGGCCCGACTTCCGTTCCCGTTGTTGCGAAGCATTCAGCTGTGCTCTGTGAGCCGTGAAATGGAAAACGTGACGTTTCATTTAAACATCAGTGCTAGCGGTCCTGGGAGAAAGGCAAGAGAGTGCCATGCCCGGCTCGTGGAATGGGAGCGGGGGCGCGCTCGCTTCCTGTCGCGGTAACTCACGGAAGCTGCATTCGGGGCAGGCCGGCGTCTGGCTTTGATTCCTCTTTGGTTTGTATGACGTCGGCGTAAACTTCTCGACTGCGGTGAAATCGCAAAAACGTCCATCAGGGTGGTAAGCCTGAGGACGCCTATCGTAATGCGCTCCACCGGCCCGGCAGGGCGGCCGGGTCGGCGTGCCAGGATTCCCCTGCACCCTCCGCAGGTGCCCCCTGTGGCCCGGCGGGCTTCCCCGTCTCCGACCTTCTGCATGGCTGGCCGCGGTGCTCCGTGCATGGCCGCTGGTGGGCAACCAACCGAAATCCGCACGGTTTCTTGCTCTAGCACAGATTCAGGTTACCGATGCGAGAAATCCCCTCTTCCACACCGCCCTTTCCCTCCCGTAACTCCAGAAAAGAAAACATACCCCGCATGTATCCTGAGCGTCTGTCTGCCTCCTTCCGAGGACGAGGACGGAAGCCTGCGGGGTCGGGGGTGGCAGAACGCCTCCGCCAGCCTGCTCCGGTGAGGCTCTCGGCGCTCACTCCCCAACCTCCAGGCCACTGGACCTTTGGCACCCATTTAAGCCAGACCCACGCTTGTTCTCTGGGGAGTTGGGAGCACATTTTGCGTTTTCGCTGCTGGGAAACCACTGAATTTATAGCGTGTCTCCCCGGAGAAGAGACGCCCCTGTCACTCTGCCACTCTGAAAGCGGAGAGAATGAGGGAACCCAGTGGGAGAGTAAGGGACCCTGAGGCTGGTGGAGGAAGAAAGCCGTCAAAGGAGAAAGCAAGAGGCAAGGACACAGAGACGCGGGGATGAGGACGCGGGGGGACATTTTAGCCCAGTCTCAGTGGAAACCGGAATCAAGCCCGGAAGCCCAGGCGGTCGTGATGATCTGCCTCATGCATACAGGAGGCGAAACAAGACCTTGACAGGCAGTTTTCGTTGAAAAGAATTCTACAGGTTTCAAGGAAACGCCCTTTTCTATAGGGATGAGGGTTCCTTCCTTATCGAGTCGGTGTGATATATACGGGCACCTCCCGGAAAGTAAAGTGTCCTGAATCTAAGGCAAGGAAGAGAAGCGCTGAGTCACTGACTTTGCAAACTGCGCAGTGCCACCTTCTAAATTTGGACGGAACTTGTGAGCCCTCAGGCATGAATGTCAGCACCTGGAGGCCTTAATAAATGGCCAGCCTGGAGGCACGTTCCTCTCCTCTCCGCTTTGGTTGCCAAACCAGATTTTTGGATGGCTTCACATAAATACTTCTGGGCAGCTGTTACTGCTTAAAATGGCACAGTGCTTCTGGGGATGGCTGTGCTAAATGAGGAAATAAAACAATAGTGCACTTTGCTTCCTTATCCTTTATTTTTGGAACATCCACATCTTATTGGGCATTGTAATAACTGAGAGTATGATTTGCTTTGACTAAGAAAACTAATCCTTTACTTACGGCATGACCAGGATTCAGAGAGGGCTTACGGGGAAGCGGAATGCCCATGAGGCTTAGAAAATGGCCCTTCCTCCTTCCCCAGGATGGTAAACCATTTTTAAATACTAGAACACCCGGTGACATGAATCACCGGAGGACTGTCATGCAGGAATTGCGCCCCCCAGCCCACAAAATGTGCCTGTAGTTAACACAACAGACCAAGGTAAATGTCTTTATTGGACACCCGGAGAGATGAGGTCCTAAATACATAGGAGGAATGAAAGTTTGAATTGAATGTGCGTTAGGCATCCTGACTGTTTGGTTTCATTTGGAACTAAGCCTGTCTGGAAAGGGGAACTCAAACTCATTCTTTGTCAGATACTTAGTTCTTTCTTTCACTTGAAGCCTTCCAAATTAGATTTGTGAATTACGGGGTGTGTGTGTGTGTGTGTGTGTGTGTGTGTGTGTGTGTGTGTTTTGTTTGGGCTTTTGGTTTTTTATTTTATTTTTTACATTAAAATGCAGTTCAGATTTTCTGAGATTTTAGTATATTTTCCAATTATTTTGAAAATGGGACTAAGCAGTCTTTGCAAGTATGAAACATGCACACAGAAGAAACCGTGAGATGGGATACCTTTCTGTTCTCTTATGTGGTTACGCCGTCTGGTAGCCAAATGACTAAATTGGGCTTCGAGGAGGAACAGCTGTCACTATGTGCAGTGTGTAGTATTTAGCCGCGGCCAACTCGGGGGCTGTGTCATTTGTCCTGTCTTCAAAATCGAGGTCAGAGTGTCACACACAGCCCCTCCCCAGGGAGCAGGGTGGACTGGAGCAAGTTGCATACTCTGGCTGTCAGCTCAGTGGAGATGCCACATGGGACTTGTCACTCTGCCACATGGTAAGTGACATACAGGCTGGCAGGTCATACTTGGTCAGCACTACGGGGCCTGTTCCTGATTGGGCTAAAGTAGCAGCATCCACTGAGGCCCAGCCTCGGTCTGGGGTTATGCACAGACTGCCGACTCTTAAATTTGAGTCCACGTTCCATTCCGGCTGACTCCGCAGAAAGAAAAGACTGGCCGTTCTATGCACTGAGTTTTGAGTTCCACTGCACACTCGCACGGGCCAGCAAGGGAGGCTGTGGCAAGTGCACATTAA
This sequence comes from Panthera pardus, assembly GCF_024362965.1. Taxonomy (NCBI): domain Eukaryota; kingdom Metazoa; phylum Chordata; class Mammalia; order Carnivora; family Felidae; genus Panthera; species Panthera pardus. The sequence goes on along the minus strand of NW_026526654.1, from coordinate 85,381,251 downwards.
GCGGGCAGGATAGGAGAACAGAATAAGCCAGCCATTTCTGCTTGGCTGTCTGGATTAGCACTTGGTTGCTGATCAGAATGGGCTTTGTCATCATTTGGGGATGTGGCTGATGTGTCCATCCTGTCTCTGCGCAGACTGTTCAGGGCTTCTCGACCAGCGTTATGTTCTCCCATCTCCCCAAAATGTGATCATCTCGGGGGGAATCGTAGAGCATACGAAATCCGTGCTTTGGAGAAAGGAGGTGCTGTTGCCTTAACATTCGTGGAGTAACATCCTCAAACGTGAACCTGAGTTTTGGCAGAGCATGGCTGGGAACTCTGTTGACGTTTCCTTTCCCCTGACAAGGCTTCAGGTCTTGCTGTAGGGAGCTGGCAGTGAAAATCAGTGATAACTTGTCAAGAAGTGGTGAATAATGAAAAAAAAAGTGAGTATGAGCAACAAATGTCTGAAAATGCATATAGATGTACATATGACAGGCGCTAAGACTGAATTTTTTTAAAGAAAACTATCGTCTGTAATCTCCATTTGTTACAACAATGACCCTTTATTTCCTTTTTTGAAGAGAATCTTCTATCGTATTTCTGTTCCTAGGAGTTTCTGTCTTAGACCACAAGTTGGGTAGAATGTTTGCAAAACTCCACTGTAGGATGAGGTAGCCTTTCGCCTTGACCATGTGAAGGAAGTGCACACGTTTCAGCTGGCATCTGGATTACTACCGAGGGCCATTGTCCCAAAGTAATTCAAGGAGTGATTTTGCCTCAGCATTTGAAATGTAGACTTCATCTCCTGGGATCCATAAAAATGGCGAACGGGGGGAAATCTGGTTAAGCAGAACCCAAAATAATAACCTGGCAAAGAAATGAGTTTGTCAGGTCAGGTTCAAGGATGGCGTCCCCCATCACATTCGTTAAATACTTTCTTCGTGCAAATGCTTGTGTTAGCAAATACAGTAGTGATAGAGAGAGTGAAAATAAAGCCCTCCCCGCTAACAAGGGAAGGCATACCTCGGTTGGCTTTGTTGCTGGTTCTCCGTTGGCTCTAGGCAGTTGTTGGTCTAACTGTAGCCTTGGGAGAGATTATTTAGTCTCACCCTAGCCATTTTCCCATCCTTAAGGGTGAGGAGGATGGTTACAAGAGCTTCCACGGGGTTGTAGAGGTGAGAGTCCAAGATCCCCGCCATGATGATATATTAAGAAGTATCTCCAAAAGGAATAGCCCTGGAACACTCTACCCGATGGGTGGTATTCTTCATTTGTTTATTTTTTTTAGCATCCCAACAGAATGCTGTTGTCCAACAGTACACATTTGCTTTGATATTACATGAGCTTGATTGACTGCCAGGCCTCCACTAGCACTCTGTTTGAAGCTCTCCCTTAGCTTGTTGGGTATGACTGTGGCAAACCAGGATGCAGTCTTCGACAGGAATAAAAGGCCACGTTGGCCAGCACAGTGTTCGGAAGCTACAAAATGAAAGGGGGCAGAAAAGAGGGGCGGCTCACCCTGCTGTCCCACCCCAAGCAAAATTCATAGCTGTTAACTCTGACAAACACCTCTGCTCCCCTGACTGAAGAAGGACAAAAGAGTGATTCTTTTACACCTTGGCTGGCTCATTTTCAATGACAATCTCTTGCCCTAGTTGCCTTAGAGACATCCACTCTGCTCTTTCTCTCAGGCTCCAGACCAAGAAAAACACACTCACAAGATTAGCCCATCGGCATTTCTTCTGACCTGGCTAAAGAAAGAAAGGAGACCTGTTCCTTTTAAAAGTCAGGAACTACGTGTCAGGTGGCTTTGATTTATGACAGAAAAAGGAAGAAGAAAGTTGAGGTAACAGCACTATCCAAATAACCCTGCCCAGGAAACCGAGGGGTCAAGAGAGCTGATCAAGAGCCTTTTATAGGCAAGCTCTTCTGTGTGGCAGAGAAGGGGCCAGAAGGAGGCGGAAAGCCTGAAGGTGAGGATGTGAACCCACCTCCAATGGGATTCGATTCAGTCATCTCCCTAAAGGTCGCCAAGCAACTACAGGTGGCTCATCGAGCACCGATTTCAAAATGGAAAAAGAAAATCCATTCATAGGGTTGAAAATCCTGTCATAGGGTTTCTCTCCTTCCCACAAGGTCCCTGCACCGGTAGATACTTTCCGGGTTTTTCATTAATAAAATCAGCGTGTGTGCTGACACGTGCATTCCTCCACCTTCCTTCTCCCATGTTACCAATGATCGCTGAGTTCAGAAGCACCCCCGCTGCTTCCCCAGGGGCCGCCCTCTGCAGGGGCCTTGCTACCAGCTGCCACCCAGCCAGCTGCAGGGGTGGCGCCCTACCCCCCACCCCCCCACCCTCCCATCCCCGGGCCTGCCAGGAGCAGCCGGGTCTACAGCCTGCCTGTGCATCATCGTTCCCGCAGGTCCCTGAATTGCTGTTTGAATGTAGCATCCTTGTGGTGTCTTTTTCATGCAGGCAAAGCCACGTGCCCTCCTGTCTGCTGTCACATCTGTGCTCAGATTGCCTAAATATTGTTTGCGACAGGGAGGTTTTAATCTGGTTATACAGAGGGAAGCGGGGCTGTGGGGGCACGTTTAATTGGCTCCCAGCAGAGTAGCGAGCGCGTCTGTGGAGTGTGGGGTTTTTTTGTTCCCTCCCTCTAGAAGTGTTACCATTTTCACGTCCTATTAATGTCCTCTGGTTGTTAAATTACAGCAGCACATTATAGCCGAGCCGGGTTCCCTCCTGGAGTGAATACAAATGAAGGGCATTTACTTGTATTTTTAGAGGTTTTGGAAAATGTAGTGATTTGTGGCTTTGATCAATCCTGTTGACTGGTATATGTCTGCACAAACCTGTTTCAAATAAATCTTTTGTTAAAGTAAATGATTGGGCCGTGATTTATTTTGGAATTTTCTCTTCCACTAATAAGCAGTTACTGCCATAGGGACTTGGGACAATAACACAGAGGTTTTGTCTGCAGGTGCGGGCGATGTGTATGTTCTGCCTCAAGAGCTGATGGTCAAGGAAACCCTGTTCTATGGCAGGAGCACAGAAGAATCTGAATTGTAGATTAACGTGAGCTCTGTGAGTCCAGGTCCCTTTTATGAGAAGAGGGTCCAAGAGGCCACACGGAGTTTGGACTGATCACACAATGGAGAGAATTGTACATAGAGGGACTTCTCCCATCCATTCCTGCACTTTCCTTGGTTTATCTCAGTTTCCCTGCAAACTGAGGTGTGAAACGTTCAAAGTCTGTTGTCAAGCATGAAATTACAACCCCGTCGTTGAACACGCCATCCCAAAGCATGCCGCCTCGGCACGTTGACTATTTGAGCTGAAGGCCATTGAGAAACAGCAGGTGCAGGAAGGGCTCTGTGACCTCCCCCTTCTACCCAAAGGCAGGTCACAGCATCGCCAATGAGAAAGGTAGCCTCCCTGCACTGGGAGGAGAAGAATGTTCTTATCACTGGGGACTGGGGGTCGACGCCGGAATGGATCTGTACAAACAAACCTCCTAGAATAACCCCGACCTTCCACTGGCTCCCCCCATATGTTGGTTTCCCTGTCTACTGCCCCTATACTGCAAGCCTCTTTGTCCAGTCACATGCCCACAATTTAGCTTTCTTTGTGTAAAAGGTATATAAGCGTCTGGGCCTAATGGCTTCTTGGGGTCTTCAGTTTTCTTCTGAAGATTCCCATATACACGTAAAAATATTAAATAAATGTGTATGCTTTTCTCCTGTTAGTCTGTCTTGTGTCAGTTAAATTCGTAGGCCAGCCACAGAACCTAAGAGGGTAGAAGGAAGTTTTTTCTCCCTTACATTATTTTACGGAGAGTAAGGAGACACCTGCCCGTTCCCTGTAGGCTCACCAAGCCACGTTTAGGTAAACATCCACGACCTTGGGGTTCCCTGAGATGCACAAGTCACACAGCAGAGGCCACACTGAACCTGGGGTAAAGTGGGAGCTAGAGGGCCCAGACATTGACCTTGGAAGCATGGAGACAGGGGCCTTCTTCCCTGGAAACCAGCCTCAGGCTCTGGTTCATCGCCTGCCTGCCTGGCTCTGTGTGGGCAGCTCTGCACTTGACTCATATGCAGTGAGGACAGACTCTGGGGGCGGAGGACAGAAAGGCCACAAAGCCTGCAGAGGCTTAAGTCTGGAACTCCAAAATCTCCTACCTGCCCACTTCAGATTTACTACAGATCCCCACGGTTGCCTCCGATTCCTCCCAGATAGTTTTGTTAGAACTGAGTTTGGCCAGTCACGACCTTGGTGGCCACATCCCCAGGCTTGGGCGGGGACAGGAGGCTGGGCCTCATTCCAGGCAGAGCTCTGGCCAGAATGGCCTGCTGTACACAGGCCCAGCCTTATTTTTCGTAAATCACGCAAAACTGAAAATGGTTTAATACGATCAATAGCAAAGTGTTCCATTCCAAACCTTTGCCGTGTGCGCTTGGTTGGTTCTACAAAATCTGCCTTTGCTGCTACGGTGATTTTTTTTTTTTTTTTTTTTTTTTTTTTGAAATGCCGTCCCTCACTTGGCTCACCAGAAGAAACTTGCATCATTGAGAGGCCATTAGCAGCTGAAGACAGCTTCCAGACCCTACATTTCTGCCTACAGCACTACTCTTTGGCATAGTTTTCCCTCTGGAAAAGACTCAGGCCACTTTGAAAAATCATTCAGATTCTATTTATTTTCAACGTGTTTGTGTAAGAGACGTATAGAACGTGAGGGATTGAAACGTGTATCAAAGCAGCAGGGCCCATGACAGAAGCCCACTCCAGCCTCTAATCTTTCTCTTTCTGCCTACGTTCTATTCCACGTATGCATCTTTCAAGGGAACTTGCCAGCAACTGTTGAAAAGACAAGCCATTGTCGTAACGGGGACTGTGGATGCCGTCTGGGACTTTATTTTTTCCCAGAAGGAGCACATGCCAAGGCGAGAAGCACCAAACAAACACGGTCCAGTTCACAATCATTAGGCTTTCACTTATCCAAAGTAGGCCATACACATAAATAAAACGACTCACAGTTCTTGCGGGTGGGCCCCAAACTCCGCCTTCAACTGTTGGCCTCTTCTGGCACCGCACTGTCCTTGACTTTAGATTGCAGAGCGATGGACGCCGAAAGCAAGGTGCACAGGGGCCCTTAGCGCCACGACTTTGGCTGAGCCCTGAATGGGCAGGGTCTGTCCCAGTGGTTTCTATGTAATTGCTATTAGCCTTGTTGACATTGAATGCTACCTGTACTCTCTCCGCAGCTCTAAAGAAAATGTGTTTTGATTTGAAATAGTCTAACTGCCGAGAACCTTACGGATTTTTCTCCCGACTTTCAAAATAGCGGTTGTGCGTATCTTAAGTCTCATTTGACTTAAAACTCTTGTGCTGACCTAACACACCTTGCCCGTGGCTGGGGGCCCCCGTGGTTGTCACCGTTGCTTTCCAAATAGCCTTGAGTGGGGGGGGGGGGGGGTGTGAGTAGCTGCTGTGAGCCGAAGTAGAACAGCCCTTTAGTCACGAGCAAAGCTGTTAATGTCATTTCTCCCCCCTTCCCGATGTCCTTAAGCAAGCTGCCTGCAAATCACTTCCAAAGATGGCTGCAGGAGTAGCCCTTGGATTCGGTTTACTATTGCATTTAAAACTGCACGGAGGGGAGAATAGTGGGGCTCGGGGAGACCCTTACGCAGCGGTAAAAGAAACCACCTCTAAGTGAATTTCTTTAATACTTGCGCTGGAGAATGTTTGAACGGAATCTCACTTTCCGGTCTACGTGGTGAAGAGCCCCCGTGGGCTGGCTGCCGACGGCAGGTCCCCAGGAGCTGGGAGCTGAGGGTGCCCCACACGCCCCCTGCACGAGGGAGACCCACTCGCACGTGCAGGAGGCCCCTGGGCCTGTGTGCGCGAAGCTCACGCGTGCGCGATCACGCGCGCCCCTCAGCTCTGCGGGAGAAGATGGACCGGACACAGACAGACATGAGCGCTAAAGAAGAAACTCCCTTCTCAAACTTGAGAACGTAGCAAAGCAGGGGAGACGATGCCACGGGAAGGGTACGAGGGCTTGACGCGGTTCTCACGCGAGGAGACGAGAGAAAAGCGGGCAACCGTGTGTGCTAAAGGGAGATGTTGGCGGGGCTCTACCGGCCCACCTGACCAGACAGCCGGACGTTTGCGAACCTGGGGACTTTACTGCTGAAAGGCCGAGGCCCCCGCTCCCAAAGAAGGGCCTCCAGCGGCCGGCGGAGGTGGGAGAGCACTGGGCGGCCCAGGTCAGGTGTACTCCTGCCCTGGCTGACACCAAGCAAGGCCGGCTAATGATCTTGAACTCTGCCCATCCCAGGCAGCTGCAGCTGGGAGGGCTCTCAGACGCCCTTTCTCACGGCCCTTCAGAATCCGAGCCGTTTCCCAACACAGGTGGGGGGTGTGTCGAGACGCAGTGGACAACCACACCGAGTCCCGGCCTCACGGAGCTGACATCCCAGTGGGAGAGACGGACCGTAAACAAAAGAACGTATAATCCGACACCGGGTTCTGCAGCATAGATGGTGTCTTAGCTTGGGCTGCTACAGCAAAACTACCATCGACTGGGGGGCTTAGAAGCGACGGATATTTATTTCTCATAGTTCTGGAGGCTGGAAGATGGAGATCTAGGAGTGACTTCAGCAAGACTAACGTGTGGGGAGAGACGCGTGCCCTTCAGAAGTCACGTGCTCTGTGGACGATGTCCACGTGGGGCTCCTCACTCTACAGCAAACCAAAGGCCACTGACACGCATCGAACACCACCGCCTACAGTGCCCTCCAAAGTGACTTACCGCCGTGACGTCCTAACACAGTTCTGACTCATTTTCTAGTAATCGTAGAGACGGATGTGGGCTTCAATACGACTGGTCAAGCACAGTGTTTATATAACCACGTTGTGAAAAAGAGAAGTCGGTGAATCAAATGAGTTTCTGACACTTCTCAGGAAAAGACTGCTGAACGAATACTGACCCTTAGTCAACAAAGGATCTTTGTGTCCCAGTACATCTTGCGTTAGGCATACAATTTCTTAAAATTAATACAGAGGTATTGTGCTGGCTTAAAAAAAAAAGAAAATGAAAACTAATAAAAAATAAACGAAGAGTGATCACCCCAGATTATTCTCCGCCTTCCAATTTATTGTCAGGAGAAATGGTTTTAAGATGATTCCAGTGATTTCAAACTTTTGCCATCCTCACATAGTTATGTTGGACCAAATATTTCGAGTCAACCTGTGACCAAAGTCTAGACAGAAGCTGCAAATATCATTCTCACAGAGGTCACCATGGGTCCAAGAACAAAGCCAACAGGACCAACATTCTATTCTGTCTCCGGTATTGTTAACTGAATGGCCATTTGAAATTTTTTGTAAGCAAAGAAGAATCTGTGTGCCACTCCAAATAAAGTCAAGCTATATTGGATGTTCCTTTTCAAGAAGTAGGGCGTTGCCTTGGCCTAAGGAGGATTCAGCTCATTCAATTCCTTTTGAAATACTTAACATCTTTATGGCCAAATATTTTTTCTACCTCCGCAAGTGTTAATAGCATGTGCACTGTGTGCAGGCATTGTGCTGGGTGCTGAGGAGTCATTTAGAGCTGTAGAAGTCTTGGTGTCTATCCTTGAGAAACTCGCTAAGGGGACATGTACACAATTCAACATGGCCCCGGGCAGCATGACACAAGGGTACCAGCAAGTGCTGTGGGAACAGGGAACAAAGAGGAATTACACCCAGCATGTGTGCAAGGAGCAGAGAGTAGCACTGTCCCCTCCCTAATCTCTACTGCTCTCAGTTCTTATAGCCCAGTCTCTCAGGGTTATTGGATGACATGAAAAACAGAGGAACGACAAAGGATCCCAGTAGAATGTGGCTAGATGAGGTGGTTTTTTTTTTAATTTTTTTTAATGTTTATTCATTTTTTTTGAGAGAGACAGAGCATGAGTGGTGGTGGGGTGGGGGGGGGGTGGGCAGAGAGAGAGGGAGACACAGAATCCGAAGCAGGCTCCAGGCTCCGAGCTGTCAGCCCAGAGTCCGACACGGGGCTCGAACCCGTGAACTGTGAAATCATGACCTAAGCTGAAGTCAGACACTTAACCAACTGAGCCACCCAGGCGCCCCTAGATGAGGTTTTAAAGATAGTTTAAAATGTAACCAAAAAACCCTACTTACATAAAACCAGAGCTGCTGGAAATAGCCTATAGAACCAACACCACCTCGGGAGAAAGCTGAGGTGGCCGGCCCTGTAGCATTATGTCACTTAATCTGCACAACTGCCCTGTGGGTGGATGACACAATGAGTCTCATCTTAGCCAACTGAGGTTCCACGAGGCTTCCTGACTTGCTACCTACTTGTCAGGGATGGAAGAGGGATTCGGAAACAACTCCCACCTCCTCCCAAGCCCATCCTTTACGTCAAAGGACCATGCAAAAGACGACTGCAAAGTCCCCAGAAAATGCAGCTGTCCAGGGAACGCTGTTAAACCCAACTCCCATGGAACGTTTAGTTTCTATTTTTGCCTTGAAATGAGACGTATGAAGCACTCTGAGTTCAGTCACCGACTTGATACACAGCTGTCCTAAGTAGATGAATACATTTGCAACATCCATGTCAGAAAGATGAGGAAAATCCTAAGAGTCATCCGGCTACAAGGCATAGTGTCAGCTTGAAAGATGCCGGTTCCTGACTTCTGCCCCACCCCCCCCTCCAATGCTGCCGCCCGATGCTCTGGGGGGCGGCCGCACCCCTTACCCTTTGCCCACTGGCCATACTAGGCTCTGCCAACAGGGGGCGCTAGAGGGAGCCTGAAAGGTTGGGGGAGCAGAAGGGCAAAGACCTGCCCGTCCACTGCCTTGTCTGTGACCACAGATACAGCACCAGTTTCCAGCTTTAAAAAAAAAAAAAACTGGCATTTCCTGGGGCACCTGGGTGGCTCAGTCAGTTAAGCACCCAACTTCAGGTCAGGTCATGATCTCATGGTTCATGGGTTCGAGTCCCATGTCGGGCTCTGTGCGGACAGCTCGGAGCCTGGAGCCTGCTTCGGATTCTGTGTCTCCCTCTCTCGGTCCTTCTCTTGCTCATGATGTGTCTCTCTGTCTCTCGTAAATAAATATTAAAAAAAAATTTTTTTAACTGGCATTCCCAGAATGGGCTGCATTGTGTCCCCGGGGGTACCAGTCAGCAAGTGCTGCCTCTCTGAGCGGACAGGGCCCTTCCTTCAAGCCCTGGATTCTAATACCCCCAACTTCTTCCCTTTGCTCCTTTGGCCTTAGGGATAGTAACTGCCTCAGGCAATCATCAGCTCCGCATTGCCTCAGTTTCCCCTTTTGCCCTTTCAGTGCCCTAGCACCTGTTTAACCAATTCCTTTCACAAATTCTCTGTTAAAAATAACTGGTGTGACACTGGTCGTATCTACTAAGGCAAACATCCATATGTCTCCTATGACACAGCACTTCCTGTTCTGAAACTCCACACAAGAGGGCTGAGGGCTCGTGTTCACCAAAACACCTTTAAAACGTTCCTAACCGCCCCAAATGGAGAGTAACCCAAATGTCTGTCAACAGTAGAGTGGATAAATACAGTGTACGTATGGTATTTCTATATGACGAAATACTACGCAGCGATGAAAAGGAACTGGGGCTCCATTCAACATCAGTCATAACAGTGAGGGAGGGAAGCGTGTGATTCCATTGTTACGAAGTTCAAAACCAGGCAAAGCTAACGTATGGTGATAGAGATCAGAGGAGCCCTTCCCCTTGAGGGGAACTCTCGGCAGGATTCTGTCTCTCTCGACCTTGATGAGAGTTTATTGAGTTGTACATTTAAGATTTGTGTCCTTTGCTGCGTGTCGGTTATAATTCAGTGGAAAATTAAAATGATTCAATCTGTGTTCCCGACCGGACCCCAGTTGGTACAGAGAGATGCCAACTGGCAGACTAGAAAGGTTCTGTAGGTGTAGCTAAACACAGCAGACATATAGGGAGGAGAGAAAGCCTGTGAATTTACAAAGCAACAGCACGGAGAACTAAGACAGGCCACTTAGGGCATTACAGAGAACGGTACTGATTCGAGGCTCAGAGAAAGCCAGTGCTGTGCACGTCTCTTGGGCAACCTAAAACCATTAGAAATATAGACTAACCCAGATAAAACTGGTTATTGAAACAAAAATAAGGAAAATCTAACATAGTTCTGTTATAACGATCCATCTATCTGTAGTTGACATATTTTGTCAATATAAATTATGTATTTTTATCAGGCAGGTTGAAAATATCTGAAAAGAAATTTAATTATATGTGTATTATAAACACCTCGTAGATGCCACTATGTTATGTTCTTTATCTCCGCACCGACCCTAGGAGGTGGGTGTGGTGGATCTCCTGTTCCAGAAGGCACACTTGAGCTCAGAGACGTGAATGCTCACCATTGGTGTTAGAGGTGGATTCTAACATAGGTCCGTCCGACTCCAGAGGAAGTTCGACAGAACCAGTTCTGGCTGAGACAAGGAAAGCTGAGCGCTGCAAACCAGCTCCAGTTTAAAAAAAATCAGTCAAGAATTGAGAACAGAGTCTCGGATGAGATAGCCTCACATAATAAGTTATTTCTGTTTCAGATTTTCCTGTGATCATTCTGTACACGTATGTATACACACATGTGGTAATTTTATATACATGTTACAGATGGCAATCAGTCTTCTACAGCTGTTATGTCTCCTCAGTAAATAATGTCTTGTGTAACCTATGATTTTTCTAAATGAAAAGACCTACATTTCAAGATGGTTGAAACCAAGATGCAAGTTTGATGTTTGAAATCAATCTTAAGGCCGCCACCATAAACCGTTTACCCCCTTTATCATCCCTCGTTTAAAAGCTTTCTTATTTTTTTTAATTTATTTATTTTGAGAGAGAGAGAGAGAGAGAGAGAAAGTGCAGGAGGGACAGAGAGAGGGGGAGAGAGTCCTAAGCACGCTCCGTGCTGTCAGTGTGGAGACCGACTTGGGGTTCCATCCACAAACCATAAGATCATGGCCTGAGCCAAAATCAAGAGTCGGTTGCTTCACTGACTGAGCCACCCAGGTACCCTTAAACTTCCCATTCTTGACTTGAGTCCAGTTCCTTCGATTGGGGGTGTAAATGTCGGAGGCATTCTGAAGCTTTAACTGTGAAAGGCACAATGACCCCCACACAGCCACCTCCCTCCATAAAATTGTAATTTTATCTCAAAGTTATTCTGTCCCGGTTGCTGTGGGGTTATAGTGAATAGTCAAAAATACTGAACATCTTGGACAGGAGTAACCGTGTCTCTAGGGGTTTATTCTTCCATTTTCACTGATAAAGGATTCTATCCAAGAAGAACAGAGGGCGAAGAAAATCAAGGGCAAATCATGCACTACGTAAGAACTGTTTACCTAGCCCATCTTCAGTTTTCAGGAAAAGAGGTAATAATTTCTAACCCTTTGTCATCTCTCACTGACTCAACCTCTTCAAGGCACTTGAAGCACAGTAACATGCATGTTTTCAATTAAGAAAACCATTTCAGAAGGCAAAGAAATTTTCTGTGTAAGTATCTTGGAATGAATGGGCTGAATGAAAATAGCTGATCTCCGGCTCTTAAAAAAAAAAAACAACAAAAAAAAAAAACAGAGAGAAAGGGTGAGGGGTAGCAGGGTGGAAATGTCCTCACGGCTCTACCAAATAAGAAGGAAAAGAAAAGGAGGATTAAGGTTGAGTGATGAGAAATGGTGTTCTCATTTGCATGCATGATTTATTCCTCCTGGCAATATTTAGGCTGCTCCTTTTAAAAAGGAAAGGGGCTCTCACTCTTAAAAACTGAGAACAAACTGAGGGTTGATGGGGGGTGGGAGGAAGGGGAGGGTGGGTGATGGGTATTGAGGAGGGCACCTTTTGGGATGAGCACTGGGTGTTGTATGGAAACCAATGTGACAACAAATTTCATATATTGAAAAATAAAAATAAAATAAAATAAAAAAAGCTCTGAAAGTTGGGTCTAAAAGTCAGACCCACTCCCCGGGCTCCCAGGCCCTTCCCTGGGCAGGCCCCGGGGAGCCCACACACTTCCCTGGGTTGTCAAAGCCACAGCCACCACCACCCCCTGCCTTGAGCTCGCTCACGCGCTTTCTTTGTGTCCTACTCAAGAGGCAAGGGAAATCAGCAGAATGGGGAAGTGATCGCATGTTTTAAAATCCTAGAAAGTCCCCTCAGCCCTTACATTATTTACTTAGCGGCAACTCAGCAAGATCTAGTAGGGCCGGCCCGGTTCCCGGGCTGCTTGTTTTCCATCCTGATGACTGACAGGGTTCGTCAGATGTCTGGGCCTGCCCGTCGTAACCCCTCTCCCCAAACTGCGCCAAGCTTCGCCAAGCACATACCTCGAGTCGAGGCCTGCGGTGGACAGTGCAGGCGAATACACACTGCACATCCTAATGCTGCAGTTTGGACGGGAGGAGGCCCGGGCTAAGTTAGTGGGAAGTCTTGATTCTGAAGGCCCTTAAACAGAAACAAGCGCATTCCTTTTAAGCACTTAAAAGGCTTAATTAAGCAACTAAAAGCTAGCATTCTGTGTATTCATTTAAATGACTTGGGTGACTCACGGAGAAGACGAGTGGCAGACATAATGTGAATTTGCGGGAAACAGAGCCTTTACCACAATCCAGGAGTACGTGTGAGTGCTGTCACGAGGCGGGGGCCAAACCCTTCGCTGTCCCAACTGTTAGCACCACTTTAATTTTTCTCCCCTGGGTCCAGTCCACTTGGGGACATCCGCCCTGACTTTTCCTCCCCAGCTTTGTTCCAATTTTCAAGGTTTCCCCAGGAAATCTTTTTTTTTTTTTCCACTTTTACAGAATTTATTTTACACCTATTATACCAAACAGCATTTAAACACTGACATATAAACTCCCTTTGAACTGATGGCTTCCGCCAGACGGAAAGGCTCCCCAGGAAATACTTCTGATGGAAACTTAAATTATAATTTGTATCAAAATAAGGAGAAAAGATCATAGAATTCGCAAAGTTGTGCAAGCCTGAGAAAAAAAGAGCTCAAGGTAAATTCACTATGAGATACTAGTATTTCACAAGGTATTTCATTATGAAATACTAGTCAAGCATCTAGGATCATAATCAGAAGTGGAGCGCTAGCCTGAAGCGGGGAGTATGGCCCAGGAAATACGCCAAACCCACTTGCATTTGTCTCAGGGGTCTTCTAGCCGCTCTGGATGTTGACATTATTGTTAAATTGTAACTTTTCCAGCCATAGCAGGAATGATAGGAGAGGAGTAGTTTCCTGGCCCTTCAATGGACAGAAAGAGCTGGTTCATTTCTTCCTCCTTACAATCAGAGGGTCTGACCTTCCCACACAGAGGGATACAGGGATACAGTCCCCAGAGCCATCATGACAACGCTGAAGGTTTACATACAGAAGAAAATGTACAGCAGCGAACTATTTTCCTATCTGTAACTGCTTTTTTCTTTTTTTTTTCCCCAGCACAACTTTAAAATAGTTCTCCTGGGTGCAAATTACACCTTACAGATTCCGATTTCATGCCAGTAAGGAAGGTATCCTTAAACCAGGTATCTGAACCTTTTACTTTGACAGCTAAACGTCTCTAGTCTCTATCAAAATTGAAAAGATCTGAGGGTGCGTCCAATGATATTATTTATATTTGGGGGAAGACCAGACAGCACTAAGTGAAGAACTCATTTCGTTTATTAAAGCGCATTTTTGCTTTAATCATATTTAGTACGATGTAGAAAGGAAGGAAAAGTTACACAATTTTAGAGAAGCTGGCACTGTATGTTTTAAAAAAAAAAAAAAGTCTGTTAAAAATGTCATAAAGGGACTCCTTCCTGCATCAGGTAAGGATGGGCTAGATTAGGGGTTGGTGAGCTAAGACCAACTGCCTCATTTTTACGGCCCGAAAGTTTAGAATGGTTTTTACACTTAGAAGTTATTGAGAAAAAAAAAAAAAAAAAATCAAGTATTTTGTGACATGTGAAAATTGTATGAAATTCAAACGTCGGTGTCCATCAGTGAGGTTTTATTGGAACATGGCCATACTCCTCTGCTGTTTTGTGACAGTGGCAGAGTTGAATAGTTGGTAGAGACCATCTGGTGTGCAAAGCCTAAAGGATTTACTCTCTGGCTCTTTCCGGAAAAAAAAAAAAAAAAAAAAGTTTGCCAATCCTTAGGCTGAGTGATCTCTGAGGTCCTTTTCGCCTCCAAGCTTCTAGGAAGTTTACTTCTTAGATAACCCAGAATCTTCCATCAAAGACAATGTGTGGAACATACCTGAACCTGATAATACCGTAATCCCAAAGACTCTCTTTTGTGTCAATACTCACAGAACGTACATAGAAACTTCCAAGACATTACTTTTAAAGGTACGCTCTTGGTCCTAGAAAGCAATTCTTTATAATTTTTAGCAGTTTTATCACATTAACAAGTTTAAAAGACCATCCGAAGAGTTACCAAGTAAAACAAAAATGAAAAAAAAAAAAACCCAACTCCCTTGGAATTCATACCATAAAATATTTATTAATAAGTAAAAGGATTCCCCTGCCTTTGTTATTAAAAAATTTTGAGCATCTTCGTGGATACCAATTGCCAACAATGGTTTTATATCATTCAGTCATGAGAGAGAGACAGAACAGAGAGAGAGCTGAGCAAAAAATAGGGTAGACAGAAAATGGATGGATAGTTGGATATATAAACTATCGACATAAATATAAATGTGTGAAAGACCATACCTTACAAATGGTTTGTTTAATTGCAAATCTTGGTTGTGCCAGCAGATGGAAATACAGTTGCACATACTTATACTTACTTCTTTTAAGCAAACAGTACAGATTCACTTGAATTTCATAACTCAGAACATTAGTAATGAATACAGTGCTTGTTGAGGACTACAAGAGAGAGGAAAACAAAAACTAACTGTGAGGGAAGAAAGGCAAGATCTCTTTGAAAAGCTTTTCTCTTGACTCAGTAGTCCCCCCCCTGCCTGAAAAATAAGCCATTCTGATAACAAGAGTATGAAAAGCCTCATGATTTGCAAAGTATATTGTATTTGTGGTTTAAATTTCATCCCAAGTCTCAGATTATGGCTGAGAAGTTATACGAAGTATCGTTGTAAAGCATTTCTTTGAATTTTTATAGGAAAACAAGAAAATGTTTTATCAGATCTAGGCAGAAATGCTGATCTTCATTTATAACAGTAATTACCCGCACGCGGTACCATATAGACATGGGGATCCGAAAACCGAATAGAACAAAATGCCAAGCCATACCACACGGTAAAATTCCAACTCACTTGGAGAAGTAGCAGGTGGTAACTTATGATTTCAATATAAAATCATCTAATTACGTCTTCTCAGATGTCACTATAAAGTCAGAAAATTAGATGATACGATCAGGAATGAGATGAACGGTTGTATTACTACACCACCCGCTACTTAAAAGATTAAAATAGTCCCAGAGTTCTGAAATGTCATTAGTTAAGTAACTATACAATTTCTTTCAGTCTCTTTTTAATGTAGAAAATCACTTTGTAATAAGATCTCTACACAAGGTAAAGCACAAAATAGACCAAAAAAAAAAAAAAAAAAAAAAGCACAAAAATAGACAAAATATATCTATCTTTTTACAATGAAATTAAGATGTGCCTGTGAAACACTGAGATCAAGGACCCAGCTCAGGGAGTTCGAACTGGATCTCCTTTTATAATAATTCTGTCTTTACATCTTCCCCTGAACCTTGGATGCTTATAAAACTCTTACCCAGGTAAAAGGGAGGGAACAGGTATTCCGATCTTGGACAGTAAGAAACAAAAAAGAAATAATCGCAAGGATACAATAGAAACCCTCAATCTGTCCGTTCACAAAATCCTTCCGGCAGTCGTACCTCAAGGGCCCTTACGGCCTCAAGTGTCTGTCACACAACCACGGGCAACAACACGGGCATCTCCAGATGATGCTTTTTTCCCCATCGTAAATCAATCCCGCACCGGGACGAACCACATCCAGAAAGGCTAACGTGGAAAGAGGCGTTTTCGTACGGCTGGGGGCAAACGAAGCCATCCAAGAGAATCGGGCCGTCCACACCAGCCACACGGGCGGACTTCCACTTAGAGAACTCTTCCCGCATCCCCGGCCTCCCCGTGCTCCTGTCCCGTGCAGGAACCCGGCGGGCACCCTGAGCTACACGGTCACAGCTGGGTACATCTTCTGCTCGCTGTTGGTGTGGGGGAAGGGGGCTTGGATCTTCCGGTAGCCCGTCTGCAGGCTGTCCAGGAAGGGGGGCACAGGAGTCATAGGCCCCGAGTCGTGCTGCACCGCGTACCCCACGTAGGGGGGGTGCAGGAACTGCCCCTGATGGGGCACGATCTGGGTGGCCTGCTGACAGTTCAGCACGGAGAAGTTTGTGGGCATGTTGACATACACGTTGTTCATGGTCCCCTCGGGCAAGCAACAGTTGGTCTGTGACCTCGTTGGGGGCGCCCGGGCCCCCGAGTTGGCGCTGGAGCTGGAGCTGGCAGCCGTGCTGGACTGGCGGGAGGACGACCCTCGTGAGGTGCTGGCACTGGGGATCATGGGGATGGTCTCCATCAGGCGGCTCCCTCCGGGGGCGCGGCTCTGCTGGGGCTCCTGCTTCGGCCGGAGACACCTGCAGCAACACGCTGCCACCAGTGACCCCAAAATGATGAAGGCGACGAAGACGGACCCAACGATGAGGAACGGTACGTAGATGGGGACTGAAGGATAAAAAAACGGATCATCGTTTACTGTAAGAACGCAGTAAAAATCAGCGCTTGGAGTAAGTGTGCCACGCCCATACCCGGACCCGAAGGACCCAGGCTGGGCCAGTCTCTACTTTCTAGCGGCCCATAGGATGCCCGGTCCCTCATCAAGTACGCAGGGAGGGCGGTAGGGCCCTGTAGGCGGACCGGCCCCCAAAGCAAAACTGTTAACGTTCACAGCTGAGGCTCAGCAACTGCAACACTGAGACGAATGTCCAATTTAGCAAAAATACGAATTGAATGTTTTGAGACTTCTAAAATTCCTACAGTAACTGAACTGCCTGAACTTAAGTCTGCCCTAACAGATACTTGTCGGATCTGCATAGAAATGAATTAAATTTCTGGGGGTGGCTCAGTCAGTTGAGTGTCCGACTTCAGCTCAGGTCATGATCCTGTGGGGTTTGTGAGTTCGAGCCCTGCGTCGGGCTCTGTGCTGATGGCTCGGAGGGTCTCCCACTCTCTCTCTCTGCCCCTCCCCTGCTCGCACTCTCTCTCCATCTCTCTTTCTCTCTCTCTCTCAAAAATAAACATTTAAAAAAAGTTTTTTAATATTTTTAAAAAAGAAATGAATTAAATTATTTAAGAGTGGTCCCCCCCCACATACACACACCCCCTGGAAGTTATGTTCTCTGCAGACTTCTCTTGCCATTCTTGAACTGTTATTTTTTTCACAGGCAAGTAAATCAAAAACTTAGGTCTAGCCACAGCCGTTTCCAAATCTGTAACACAAGGCACAGGGGTCATCAAAGAAGGGTTAAAAAAAGAACAAAAAACAAAATACAAAAAACCACCACACACACTTGCCTCGCTGAGGGCTGGTCCTTGGGCCGTGGGCCCCCCCGTGGGCACTGGATGGTGGAAAGGTGACGTGACTCACAATAAAGGGAAGCTAGTCCAGACACGTGCAGGTCAGCATGAAACAAGGTACCGAACAGAACAAATGTCGGGAGCAACAGGACATCTGTTCCAGGGAGAAGGGCAGCCCCCATGATCAAGAAGGGACCCAGGCAGGGCCAGGGTGGCTGGAGTAGGGCAGTTACACCCGCAGTTAACAACACTGGGTTCTGTATGAAGAACTCCAGGGAAAGCCTGCAGACCGTGGAGCGGTGTGCGTCGTGTTTAACGAGTAAGGTTGCTTCTGAAAAATAACGTACAAGCGGAAAATAAAAAGCCTGCCTCAAGTTGGCAGCGAGTTCCATTTTTACACTGTCGTACTGAGAACAATCTTTTGGAAGCTCTGGGGATGGCACTCCAGGACTTTCAGCAGCTAGATGCGGGCTGCCGGGGACGGAGAATCGGGAGACAGGAGGCTGCACGGTGCTTCAGAGCCACTTTGGAATTCTACCCCGTGTCACCGAGAATCTGTTTTCTGATGGGCTCCTGCCTGTCGCCTTGGCTTTTCGATTGGAAAATACCGAAGGACAGGGACTAGGGCTCCCAGGTCTCGGCAAAGCCTAGAGCACAGGGGTGCAGGGCAGCACTTGGGAAGAAGCCCAGCTCTGAGACTCCTCAAGTCAGTGTTATTAGAAGACACTGCCACACGGAGTCCTGGAGGAATGATGCCTTGTTAAGTAAAACGTACTTTATAGGTAGGTCCCAAAGGCTGACCTCTGAAGACTTCCTAAACCTTCAGTGCTGAACACTGTATTTATGTCGCGCCCCGGCAGCACGTAGAAACACTCGCTACCGAGTTTGCAGCGCAGAGGGTTTTCAGATGAGGGTGCTGTTCTAACAGCATGATCTCTTCAGCAGTGGACGCTGGGCTTTTCCGTATGCACGTTATAATTATCTCATTCTCTAAATTAGGATACCAGCCCTAAATGGGTAATTGGGATGTAAACAAATAAAAGCAAAAAAAAAAAAAAAAAAAGAATACTCCAGACATCACAGCAGAAACTAGCTGAGTTCAGTGTAAGTCCACAGAACGAGTTTTGGGGAGAAAGAATTGTTTTCCTTCCAGGATTTTTCATGGGGGGTGTAAATAACCACACAGAGGTAAAGAACGCAGTGCTCCCATAAAGCCTGGGCACAGCCTGATTAGACATGTTGACCGTTTTGACTGCAGAAGTCAGGGGAACAGAATGTTTAGGAAAAAGGATTTAAAAGAGTGAAGGAGGCGTCCACCTCGCAAGAAGCCAGCCGCCTTCTGGTCTGTCCAAAGTCAACCCAACTTTTTTTTCTAAACTTTTTTTTTAATGTTTGCTTATTTTTGAAAGAGAGACAGAGCGCAAGCTGGGGCAGAGACGGAGGGAGACACGGAATCCAAAGCAGGCTCCAGGCTCCGAGCTGTCAGCACAGAGCCCGATGCGGGGCTGGAACCCAGAAAGTGTGAGATCATGACCTGAGCCAAAGTCGGACGCTTAACCGGCTGAGCCACCCGGGCGCCCCTCAACCCAACTTTTTAGAGGTCACTCATGAGCCCAACTTAGCAGATACATCAAGGCAGCAGTTCTGTCTTTGGCTCCTTTCTCAAGGCTTTCTTCCCCAGTCACACGCCCTGCAAGAGTGAGCTGGAGCTTTAAGATGGCACCTTTTCTGGAACTACCCTCAGTTCTCCGCTCTTCAGACTCAAGGCAGCGGGACAAGAGGAGTAGCTTGCTAATAAAATGCTTGACTGCAAAGGGAACAGCACTGAAGAGAGCTGCCTCTTACCAGGCCCAGGAGACAGTTCTGGAAACACAGGGGCCACTCAGTGCCAAACAAAGCTCAGGTAGCTTAAACCCCCGCTCAGGGCGCTGCTAAAAAGTCCTCAACATAACCAGCTGCAGAAAACCGAGGAGACGTCCATTCTGTGTTTGCCATCCGACCTCCACCTCTACCCTGGTGCTAAATCCTCCCTCCCGTACGTGGGCGGAGACCCTCAAGGGAGGTGGTCTGGAAGGTTTCTGAAGAATGGAGGAAGTGGAACTCATCAAATTCGTTTGTGGATGTGTGCTCTCTCTTCCGCAACTTGAAAAAAAAAAAACTATTAATTTGAAAAAACCAAAGCCACGAAGAGCAAGCTTGGGCACGGTTTTAATCTCACACCTACTAAGTCTGACGTGGTAAGGAGAACTGTCCAGAAACCAGAGAGGCCCGGGCCGTGCAGCCAAGTGTTCCAAAGGATTAGAATTCCCCAGTCTGTTAAAGTGCATCACCCACAGGAAAGCCCTGAGGAGCTGCCTGCCTTCTGCGGAGCCTCTATGGACGAAGGGCCCTCGCCAAACCTCTCGCTGCGGTCGCGCCCTCACCGTTTCCCGGGGTCCCACCAAGACACTCACTCTTACTAGAAGTTAGACCTATGGAGACAGGAAGCATGGGAGAGGGTTTCAGAGGTCCCCGGCCAGGAGGAATGCGGGGCTGTCTGCACCCCACGCTGCCTTATGTTTGTGGTTTGCTTCTGAAAATCCAAGCCAAGCTGTTCTTTAGGGGGCAGGTAGGGAAACTGAGGCTCAGGGCAGTGAAGCTTAGCACAAGTTAAGAGCTGCTCCAGGATGCAGACACCCCCCCCCCCCCGCCCCCGCAACCTCCTGGTCCAAGCCCTTTTCTGAAATTCCATCGCCCCTAACTCCTCTCGGGTCTCCGGGCTCCCGGGCCCGTGGCGCGCGGGCAAAGCCAACCTTCCTCCCCTCTCGCGCTCCGACCCGCCCGCCCTACCTGCCGAGCCGTCTGGGCCGTCTTTGTCCGCCCGGCCAGGCTCGCCGGCGCCCTGCTGGCGGTCGTTGTCGCAGCCGCCCTGGTCCAGGCGCGCCTCGGCGCTGGAGCAGCAGTAGCGCAGCGCGCAGCTGCCGCAGCAGATGGTGGCGTCGCCGCCGTCGAAGCGCTCGGGGCACTGGAAGCCGATGCGCCAGACGCCCTGCGCGTCCAGCCAGCCGTGGCAGTACTCGCCGCTGGCCCGCGCCCCCGCCGCCAGGAGCGCGGCCAGCAGCAGCTGCAGGAGCGAAGCGGCGTTCCGAGGGGAAGCGGCGGGCGAGCGGCGTCCGCCCCACATGGCACCACCCTGCGCGCGGGCGGCGAGGCTGCAGAAGGCCCAGAGCGGTCTCCGGGAAGTCGCGGCCCCGACGACCAGGCTCCCGGGGCTGCGGCGGCCGGGACTGGGACGCCTTCCGCGGCGCTCTCCGAGCGGGCCTCTCGTCCTCCGCCGCGACGTCCAGGAGCCGACGACGCCGGGCTGCTGGGGCAGGGGTCCTAAGCCATCCCTCCCTCGGCCGGGGCGGGATGCCGCTCGCCGGTCCCCGGGGGCGCTGCCTTGAGAGCGAGCCCTCGCCGATGGAACGCTCTGGGCGCAGAGTCAGAGGGGCCCCGGAGCCGCCGGCCCGCAGCCCCCGGAGGCTTCACCCGCGACGGGAGCCTCCGCACGCATCCCCGAGGGGACGCTCACTCCCGCCGCCGACCTGAAGCCAGGTCGTTGCCGCGGAGGTTCGGCCTCGTGGTCCCGCGCGCAAGTCGGGAAGCGGCTCCGCTCCTTTACTGCCCTCTCGGGCGGCGAGAAGGGGCCCAGAAAGGTGGCAGCGCGCGCAGGGCTCCGGGCAGCAAGTGCAGCGGCCGGCCGCGCTCAGGCTCCCCAGCCCCGAACTCGGTCCGCATGGCTCCGGCCGCGCCGCCCGGGCAGCGCTGCCCTCCGCGGGGCGGACGGCCGATCCTCCCGGCGCACGCCGGCGTCCAGGACGTGGGCGACGGTCCGGCGCGCCCCCGCCGCGGTCCCGGGAGCCTGCCTGGCTGGCGGCGGCGGCGGCGGCCGCGGCTGCTGCCGGGCGCGGGTCCAGGCGGGCGGCTCGCCCCCGGCTCCCCCGCTCCGCCTCTCCCGCTGCAGCTCGCTCCCACGGGCGCCCGGCAGCCTCCGTCCAGCTCTCCCTCTCCCCCTGGGCGCCGCTTCCCTCGGGAGGGGCGCGCACCGATGGGAGCCTCCCACGGAAGTTTCGGTCCTCCGGGCTGCGGAAGAAGCCGAGGGCGGCAGCCGCCCGCACGCTCACGGCGCCCGGCACCAAGCCAGCTCCGACTGGGCTCGCCGCGGCGCTGCACGGCGTTCTTATTAGGGGCCGGCGGCTCCCCGGGCGCGCATGCGCGCTAGCGCGGGCTTCCCTCCTCCCGGGTACGCCCCGAGACGCCCGGAGCCCTTCACCTTCCGACGCCGGTGGGGCGGCGGGCCGCGCGGGCAAGGACGCGGCTCAAACAAACTGGGCCTTGCTAACGCAGGAACGGCAGTAATCGTAATAAAAGCAAACTGCACTTGCTTATGGAAGATCCTCGTCCTTCCGTCTGATTCTCAAGACTTCCCCCGCGAAGGGTTATAGTCACTTCCCATTTTACAGAGGGTGAAGTTGCCGCTCAGATTAAGTGTCTGTCTCAGCTTCCAGCAGCTCGCGTCCTGGCCGCGGCTGGTCACGGGCCACAAGCGTGGACGTGTGTGAAAGCGTTCGCATGCCTGGGGCTGCGCCTGGTGGGCTCCAGGCCTCCGCCAGGTGGAATGAAGAGACTTCGGTGAAAGCATTATAAATTTGGCCACTGTCTAGATGACCCGTGTCGAATTTTTTCTTTCCATATTTGGGCGTGGCGATTTACTGGATTTGAGCAGAAAGGTGCCTCTGTTCACCATTTGGCCTTACGGGTGCAGACAGCTGCAGCGGAGAGGAAAACAAGGTTCAGACAGACCAGAAATGCGGCTTTGATGAAGGAGAAATTAATAGCTTCTCCCTTGCGGAAGCTAAAACAACAGGTGCTGATGCTATTAAAGCGGCAGTGATTATTTTTAAAAGAACTAGTGACCCTTCCGACACGGTCTGGAAGTCAGCGGACCTGGTATCTAGGCCCAGCCCTACCAGTAAAGAATGACTGCATTTTCTTGGCCTCAGTTTCTTCGTCTTTAAAGTGGACCATGGGATACGATAACCACCAAGGTCCCTTTCAAGGAGGCGACTGTAGAACACAAGGCAATTTCGTTCACGGCAAAGGCACTGCTGTTCAAACAATCATGGGGCACTTGTGAATGCCTGGTAAAGGCCCAGATTCAGACATGGTTGATATCCTTCCACTCTCCCCAACAAAATCAAACGAAAGGAAAGTACCTACCCTCTTCTCCCCCACCCCCCTATCCCAAAGAACACCTCATTCTTTTCACTAAGCCTCTCTCCGAGCATTGTGCTTAAATCCATTGTTTTGGGGGAGTTATTTTTAGCTTCATAAAATTATGTATTTTTAAGTTTATTTATTTTGAGACAGAATCCCAAACAGGCCCCTCGCTGTCGGCAGAGCCCCCCACAAGGGGCTCGAACTCACCAACCCAGGGAGATCATGACCTGAGCCAAAACCGAGAGCCTGTCGCTTCATCAACTGAGCCACCCAGGCACCCCTAAAATTATGTATTTTAAATGCACCAGCCACCAACTCTTTTTAACCTAATATGTTAACAAAATTTCAATGTGAAATTATTCATTCAACAAAATCACGCTGAAGTCTTCCGGGAAGCGTATGGTCCTCTGTGTTGGGTACTGGGGATGCGTCAGGAAGCCAGACATCATGGACGTTTCCTTCAAACAGAGCTCAAAGTCTCTGGGGTAAAACAAATTGGACAAGAGACGAAGAATTGAATAGGCAAAGATAATATAAGTATGATAAAAGCTATGACTGGTGGTGTAGGTGTACAGGTTAAGCACATAACCTGAAGGTCAGGAAGGAGGGAAGGTCAAAAAAATCCAGCCCAAGTTCTGGCCCAACTACAAAGCCTGCCCAGCACACTGCTCGTCCCCACAGCGCCTCCTACAGAGGGCCCCGGGACTAACTGTGAGCTCTATACCAATCACCGGGTGCTTAGGTATCATTGTTTTCCGATGGGACCATACACTGATTTGGGGGGTGTTCAGAGGGTTAATACTTTACCTTTTTATTCCCCCTTTGGAAAAAATGAATACAAAAGAACTGTACATTTCTCCAGACAGTCCCTATCCCATACCCTTCTTCCACTATCCATTAATCCTCCAAAAACTCTGAGAACTTGTCAGAGTTTATTTATGACGAGAGCGACGTTGCCCATTTCCACATTGGGATTGCTTTGGTGACAGGGTAGGGCCACAGTTTCAACGCAATACGTTTTTCTCAAACAGTTCACAATTTAGTCACCGGCAAACCTAGAAATGCAGAGCTAGCTTGGAACAAATTCGTTGTCTTTTCTATTGTTGTGTTCCTTTATTCTTTGAAAATTAAGGAGAGGCCCATTTCGTAGTTACTTTATGTGGTGGTTGATTGACTTCAAGGCTCACATCCTTAAAACATTCTGTTCATTCCTCTGGCTTGTTTTTAGTTTTTCTTTGCGTCTCTAGTATGTCATATTGAAATTTTATAAGATGAGTTGTCAAATACTTTTTGAGCTTCTCTATGGGAGGTGCTACTGGGGGATGTTAAGTTGGCCTTGTTCCTTTCCATAAGAAATAAAAAGAAATTCCCTCACTGTCCTTAACAGACAGCCTACACTAATTTTACTACTCTCTTCTGAGAAACCATGGCTAGAAATCAGAACATATAGGTAGTAGTAATAGTAATTTATTATAATCAAAACTAAATGTCAGGCAGTCTGCCAAAGTATATTTAAACACATATGAAAGAGTGCCCTCTTCTCTTTCAAAAAGCTTAATTCTATAGACACTTGCTGGGGAAGTATATTTTCAGATAATTTTGTCTTTCGGTCTGTGCCTGTGTATATGAATAAAATGCAGTTGATTCAAATACAGATTTCTGACATATCTTCAGAAGTACAAGTAGAAAGTCATATAACTAAAGAAATGATTACTTATACCTCTGCTAACTGGAGTTGATATAAATCATATGGAGGTAATCATATTTCATTTGGCTAGCAGTTCTAAACGCTGCAAAATCTGGAGAGTTTTTCTGCAAGTTTCAGCAAGAGCAGAAGGTTTTTACCATCTGTACACCAGTCAGCAGTCTGTTTAGGAAGAATGGCTTTCACTGGGTTCATTCATTTTTTTTTCCTCCTCTTTTATAAATAGGAGTAGTATTGAAAATTCACATTTGGTTTACCAGAAGTTCTTTTAAGTTAAAAGTGTTTGTGTTAACAAATGAGACCTCAAACCCAAACAAATATGCTAATTTACATTGCTTTTAATTTTGCCTTGTGGTTACCTAACCTCATCTGAAAATAAAAATGGTCTTAAGGTTTTGAAAACAAACATCTCTCTTGTTGCTTTTAAATTTCTCATCTTTCATCCTCCTATTTTTCCTTGTAATTGATATACTGACTCTCAGAAAAGTAATTTCCATATTTTAAATTCTTTTTTTTTCCTCATCTGTCGTTAACTTTAAACATTTGACATACTTCTCTCCCTCCCCCATCCTCACCCCTAACTCCAGAGTTTTAATGAACCATTTTTCCGTTGATTTTGGTATTTACTACTGATATGTTTTCTTTTTGGAAATACAGAGTTACAAACCATCCAGGACTTCTTCCGACAATGCTGGAATATCTGAAAGGGTGGCGTAAACAAAATCAACCTGGCATCCAAAGCCTACAGCAAATATCTGCAAATCATGTAACTGATAAGAGCCTAATATCCAGAGTATATATATTCAAATCAACAACAGACAAGTGACCCAATTCAAAATCAGGCTAAGGGCTTGAACAGACGTTTTCTCCCATAACCAACAAACGTACGAAGAGATACTCAATATCATTAGTCATTAGGGAAATGCACATCAAAATCACAGTGAGATACCATGTCGTACCCGCTAGGATGGCAAAAATAAAAATAATCATAATCAGGAAATAACAAGGATTAGAGAGAATGTAGAGAAATGGGAACCCTTGTACCCTACTGGTAGGAATATAAAATGGTGCAACCACAGTGCAAGGCAGTTTGACAGTTACTCAAAAAGTTAGACGTAGAGTTACCATATGACCCTGCAATTCCATTCCTATGTATATATATCCAAAAGAAGTGAAAGTGTATGTCCCTGTATATATTTGTACATAAATGCTCATGGCAGCAATATTCATAATAGCCGACAAGTGGAAACAATCCAACGTCCATCAACTGGTGAACAGGTAAACAGCTTGTGGTATATCCATGTGATTGGAATATTATTAAGTCACAAAAGGTAGAAAGAACTGATACGTGCTACAACATGAATGAATCTTGAAAGTATTATGCTAAGTGAAAGAAGCCCGACAGAAAAGGTACATGTTGCATGACTCCATTTATAGGAAATGTCCAGAGTAGGCAAATCCAGAGAAACAGAAAGTAGATGAGTGGTTGCCAGGGGCTACGGGGGAGGGAAGAAGGACAGGGACTGCTTAATGGGTATGGGGTTTCCTGTAAGGTTGAAAATGTTCCAGAACCAGATGTGAGCGATAGTTGCCCAACATCGTGAGTGCGCTCAATGTCACTAATGGTAAAAGTTACGTTATGTGTATTTTACCACAATAAGAATCCAGAACTGAAAGAAAAAGCCTGTGCCCATGAAACTAGCTATGTGCCCATGACGTCACATGAAGGCTCTGAAGCAGGTTCACCAGTTTTAAGTCTCTGTTCTCTTAGAAATGAATAGTGCTGAAAGATAATCAGTTAAGGAGTCCTGTGACACAGCCGGGTACTTCTGAGTAGAATTCTGAGCCCCTAGGTTAATGTTGCAAATCCTTTGTTAGAGACTAACTTATATCCCCAGCCACGTTCATAGGCTGAAGCCCTCATCCCCAGTGTGACTGTCTTTAGAGACAGGGCCTTTAGGGAGATGATTAAAGGTCACAGGAGAATGGGCCCTAATCCAATAGGACTGGTACTGGTGTCCTTATAAAAAAAGGAAGAGACCCCAGGGATGTATGTGCACAGAGGCATGACCATGTGAAGACACGGTAAGGAGGCGGCCATCTGCAAGCCGAGGAGAGAGGCCTTGGGTCAAAAACAATCTCGCCAGCACTTGATCTCAAACTTCCAGCCTCCAGAACTGTGAGAAATACTTTTCTGTCGTTTCAGCCTCCCGGTCTGTGCTATTTTGTTGAGGCAGGAGAGCAGACTGGTGTACCGTGTTCTGCCCAGTCCCTTCAGCCTAGAACACCAGGAATGCCCTAAGACAACCGCGAGGGCCTCCTGAAAACGCAAGGCAGCTTGGGTCCGAGCTCTACCTACGGACCAGAGAGGAATGACTTGAGGTGACAGGGATACGCCCTAAAAACTGTGAGAAAACCGCAGGCCCATCTAGAATAAGCCACAGTAAATGCGTGCTGATTCAAAATGGTAGGAAGATAGAGTCCAACTCTTCGCCAAAGTGGATTATCACACAGATCTGGTTTCAGTTTACCCCCAGAACCCTTTATTTGTGTCCCTACTGATGTAACTGGAATTATGGTTCCTTTGGTCTTCCTTTCTAGGCCGTGAATCCTTGAAGGCAGAAGTCAAATCGTACTCACCTTTGAGTTCCCACCGTGGTGGGTGTGGAGTAGGCTCAGTCTACCCAGTCAATAAACGTTTACTGAGCGTGTGTGTGCCAGGCACAAAAATACTCGATATTGAACTGAAGCGTTAATTGTAAGGAATTTTAAACCTTACCTAAATAGGAAAGGCGTCCTGAGTATAGAAACTTGGATATGAAGTATCTGGGAAAATTAGGCTAAAGAGAAGTGGTGCTCAGGTGAAAATCCTGGTGCAGTGAGTTCAGAGGGAGAGAATTCCCAGCCAGAGACTCGCGTGGCCTCACCTACGCAGACTTAAGGTGAGAGACATTTTGCAACGAGAGAAGATGCAAGAAAGGGGCAAGCTGTGCTTGGATGTCACCACGTGAAAATCGACACATAAGCCGCCCACGGGATTGGTGCCAGCAGTCTTCACGGGTGGCAAGGGTAGCTCCGTTGTGCCGCCGTCGGTGGTCTTGACGTTGCCTCAGTGCCAGGTTTGGTTGGGGCAGTGACGGCCCCAGCACCTGCTGCAGACGCGAGGGGCATCGCTTCTGTCCTCTGCGTCTGAGAGCCAGCGGTGGCAGGAGGAAACTGCACCCGCCTCGGGGTCACCAGAAGAACGAGTTTGAGAAGGGGACGCTCTGCAGGGGGATTCTCACAACTAAGAAGAATCTCTGGGTCCGGTACGGCTCCTCCCTGCAGAGCAAGAGAGGGTGAAGAAACGTCTAATCTCGTTATGTAGCCCGGAATTCTGTCGTTTCATGTCCAGGCTAAGAAACTAGATTCCTTGAATATAATTTCCTATTATTTATGAAAATAATTCAGGAGGCACTCTGGATCACAGGTTCCTTGGGATTGCACGTTATTAAGATCATCGTTTTTATGACCGGGTCACAGGAGGGAAAAAAAAGCCCATTTATCCTGGGTGTTTAGATTTGATGTAAATAGGAATTTCCTTCATCAAAGCTGCTTCACCAGTCTCCTGGTAAAAACATAAAAAGATAAAAGGACCACTGTGCTGCTTATTTTAGCAGAAACGGAATGATGGAATTCACAGCGCAGCCTCCCGGTAATTATCCTTGTCCAAAGACTTCAACTTTTCTAAACCAAGCCCTCCCCCGTTTTATGGCTTCGACCTTCTTTTTGTACCTTTTGAATTCGTAAGAGATTTTCTTTGGCTTTTGCAAGAAGTCAATCTCTCAGGAAACAATTGAATTAAACTTCCTATTTGTTTAAAAGTCCTTGGGTAGTGGTTCACATCTGCATTTCCTCAAAATGTCTCCATTGGAAGAATAAAGAAAGAATGTTCTGCATTGTGTAGTATTCAAATGAGCAGAAAAATGTGTAATGAGTTCCATATCCTACAAACCTTAGCGTCCTGATAACACCTTAAGACTTGTTAAGTATTTCAGACCATTTCACAGCCTTACAAAATTCAAACATTTCTTGCTGGATATTGTAAGTTCTTATGTAATGTAACAGGTGCCTGGAGAGTCTCCAGTTTACTGGCCTTCATTTCTTAATTAGAAAGAAAGTGTTGTTTTCCTTTTAATGTTTTCATGTTAGAAAATATACTTGAATAGCTATAAGACTGAAGCCCAATCAGTTAATAACTACTATTTATTGAGCGTCTGGTATTGAGTGTCAAATATTGTGCTAAATTCTTCGATATCATGATAGTGTCTCTTCTAATGAATGTGTTATTAATAAGCTAAAAAAGGTTTAAATTCATCCACTTTTCTAAAATGTCCTAATGAGTTAAAAAAGAAAGCCTATGCAGAATGTCATCCAATTAATTTAATACAAGCATCGTTAGTATTCCTTTCCCAGCTTTTATTTTCAATGAACCAGTTTCTAATGTTACACACATGAGACGAAATGTCTTAGAAAAAAATGCACAAATCACTGGCATTCTTAATTTGTTACCAATTTCCGTTTTGGCGCACGGTGGTTAGCTTTTATAAGGTGCGCATATTTTCAGTTATTTTATTTCTGGAAGTAGGTCAGTTTACTTTGGAGATATGAAGCCCGGAAGAAAATACTAGAAAAATAGAAAGTGGAAAAGCACAGGAAGGTCTAAGATGATGAGGATATTCTGTCTAAAGAAAATAAGGTGAAGGAGGTAGTTTCAAAATCCTTTCAGTGGGAAGGATTATTTCAGGAGGGCGCTTAAACCTCCAGTACAGAGAAGACAGACCGGAGAAGGTGATCTTTAAAGAGCGCTCTCTAGCCAGTGTGGATGAAGAGGCTACAATGCAGATGATGAAGGAGGTAGTAGAAACTAGCCCTCTTTCCTTAGGAACCTGTTCAATAAACTGTAGCCTTGGAAGGAGGAGGGGTGTCTCAGGAAAACTGTGCCAATGGACACAGCCAGGACTAGTCAAAGTCTTGAGCTAGTATTCCTTGAATCTGACCATGCCGCGTAAAATTCTTACACTTACGATAAAGGAAACAGCAAACGAGGTTCATATTTGTTCTTTTGACATTGATCGAACTCCCTGACTTCCTCAAGCAAGTAAAATATTTTAAAACAAGCGGCATTTGGGTGGCTCGGTCGATTAAGTGTCCGACTCTTGATTTGGGCTCCAGTCACGATCTCACCGTTCATGAGCCAGAGGAGCCCTGTGTTGGGCTCTGCGCTGATAGCGTGGAGCCTGCTTGGGATTCTCTCTCTCCTTCTCTCTCTCTCTCAAAATATATAAATAAACTTAAAGAAATAGATTTTAAAACAAGACAGGAATGTTGCCTCTATTAATGTATCTGGTATCCCCTTCTGATAATATTTTAAGGTTCTGGGATCATACGCATTTTAGTGCTTCTGGGAGCGGGAGGAAAGGGGGAGTGGGAGGTGATGGGCTGCCTGGGGGTTACCTTGAGACCTAGACCGGTGTGCAGAAGTCACACGGTTCCAACACTCAAAAGCCATCCGGGGTGAGTTTCAGATGTAGGTAATTTACATTTATAGACTGGGTCAAGCAAATTCGACAGTTTAAGTGAGCCCTGAATGAATGGGAACATAAATATGTTGGGGCCAATAAATGGTCATATTTATAGAGTGCAGTAAAAGCCATATCTCTCACTCCACTTGGAGAAATCCTGCCAACTGGATTTGGATTGAATGCAGTGGTCATGATATTGAGTGCTAAAACCACAGGAGAGGTGAACTCAGCTCTTTAAACTGAACTTTCAACTTCTGTAGTACTATTTCAGATGTGCTTGAATATTCAATATCCTCTTGGTAGAGAAGGAATAATTCCAAAGACACAGGAGACAAAACAAAACAAAAAGCACAGCCAAACAAACAGGCAAAAACAAAAAAGAAAACCAAAGACACACTTCCTTTGAAACTCATTCATACATTTCCAGAATCTAAACGGGGCCGCCAAACTCTACCTAATTTTGGAGAAAATATAATCCATATGTTGCCTGATAGGAAGAGAAGGATTAAGCCAGCCTCCAAGTAATAAAAAAAATGGGTGACTGTTTCCAAGAAACAGCACTCACCGCTGTTTTCTTCATTATGGTGAGTCCTGTTTTGGTAGTCTTGGAAGTGACCCTGAAGATCAGGGCTTGGTTTACTTTCAAGTCTGAGCATCGGAATCGATTTAGCCTCCCCAGTACAAGAAGCACAGCCCCCCACTTGTCGAGTTCCTGCCCGAGGAGCAGAGGGCTCTGCCCCACGCTGGTATTACAGGGGCTGAGTCATGAACGCAGGGCGAGCTCACTAAACCGAAGATTCTTTTTTAAAACACAAGCAGAGAAGTCCAAGAGCAGTCTCCTCACCCTTTCCACGTGTCACGGAAAGTGAACGCTGCCTCTCTATGGCAGCGTTTCGACGCTCTTTGCCATATCTCCAGCTCACTGGAGAGTCCAAGATTCGAGGATAATGAAAAGTTGGAATTCTGATAAATGACACACCAAATCTTTGAACTCCTTTAATTCATGTTCGTTGTGTTAAATTTCACAAGTGGCTGTAGGTTTCCACAAACTCTGGTACTTGACTGTTCTGTCCCTAGGATGTAGGTTAAGTGGTGTAGGAGCTGTTGTTTTTAACTGAATGATGACATCTTGCCATGTCTAGTTGACTAAAGTAAGAAATCCGGGAGGTCCTTCTTTTCAGTTTTGACTTGCAAGTAATTTCAAAGTTGGAGAATGGGTTGCGAGGGTATGAATCACACAGAGAACACTTGGGTACCCCTTTACCACAGTCACCACTTGTTACCATTTGGGAAATGTGTTTTATGTCCAAACAATGCCTCCTAAAAATGGCTTCATCCTCCTCCTCCTTCTGATTTGGGACTATCTGACCTACAGATATGAGAGAAAGGACCAATAGCACTAATTGTACCTTACTTGTTAGAACAATACCAGAACCATTTTCTTTTGCTGGTCATTGATTTATACTCCCTCCCCACCACCCCCACCCCCGGTTGTCAACAAATTATTAAATCCAAATCATACGCTTGTAAAAATGCATTACTTGGGTAGCCCTCTCCTAACAGCTTGGCTAACTTTACATGTATTACAATGCTAAGCATTGAAGAATAGAATTTCAAGCCTCTCAAAACAGAGAAAAATATATGCAACCCATAAACTTCCCAAGACTTCGGGTCTCTGGCTCTTGCACTCCATCTTCTGGCTAAAAGCTGGCTGTGAGATGGTGGAGTTGAACACACCAACAACCGTTATAGGCAATTGTGGCACTAGATGTAAATGAAAGAGACGCATTAACATTATACCAGCAAAAATGTACTAGGTCCACAGGAAAAAGAGTAATACACAAGATCAGACAGGTGACTGCCGCTGAAATGACACCCCTTGCTTACCTGGAATGTCAATCTGAGAAGCCTATGCCCAGGTTTTATGACCCAGCGGTTGATAGGTAGGGGAGAATGACTGGGGATAGAGTTTGGGAGGCCAGGCATGGGGAGCCATCAGCTGGTCGTCACGATCTTTAAATTTTAGGTAACCTTTCTCCAAGTCACTGCTTCTAAATCCCTTTGAAGGGAAGGACTGAGTCCATTTTACCTTTCCATCACCCTAGATAGACTGTAGACTTTCTCGTCAAATGAGTGAAGAACGAGAAACGAATTTCTTTGCTTCTGTTTAACACATGCAGGCATGCTGTTGAGGCTTTAATCTGAAATACAAAGATTAAAGTAATGAACGATTACAGCACACAACAGCAAAATATCTAGGAACTAATAGCTTTTCTGTAGCCCCAAATCATACACGTCTATTTAGTCAGATTTTCAATTTCCATCCAAACTATTTGCAGAAACAATCTACTTAGAATCCTCATTTTAGACTTGGAATGGGTTATAAAAACTACATACTTTACATCAAAAATCAGTAAGTTATCCATTTGGCTTTGAAATATTATCATAAATCACTCTGCAGATTCCCTTTAAAGATTCCATACTCTTTGAAAGCCTGTTCTAGGTTTAATCATATTTGCAACATATCCTTAAGACAGGCAAAATAATTGTCATGTGCCAGAGTACCAACAGTCACACCAGAGTGAGACATGGAGATTTTGGTGATCTGAGGCAACATGGACACAGCCTTTCCTGCAACATGACATTGAAATCTCCAAGGGACCAGATCTTTTTTGCACAAACATTCCCCATTCTTAACTTCCTGTCTGCTTAGACTCCAGAAGACTTGCTGGCAAGTTTCACTCGGGGTTAAACTATAATGCAACAATAGTAGAATTTCCAAAGGGAAGGTAAAAATAGTAGAAAATAGTAGCTATTTATTGAAGACCTATTGTGTGCCTTAGATTGTTTATATACATTGTCTCATTTAACCTTCCCAAACCCATTTGGGAGCAAAGTTACCCTGGACCTCCTACTGACATCTGCCATTTGCCTGTAGCTTCAGCTTTGGAAGCCGGCGTCAACAATATCTCCAGCATCCCTGAACTTGTGCGTGATCAGTGGTCACAATGGTCAACTGCTCGCATAGGCTACCATCATATCTAATCCTTATAACATGTTTGTAGAAATACAGACGTGGTGTGACATTGGGGTTCGTTTTTACTGTTGAAATATAGCATTTACTTTCAAATATAGGTTAAGTGTGGGCTGAAAATCTCTTTGGGGCATTTAGAGTTTGGAATTCTATCAGTCAATTGAAGTATGAATCTCTGTTTATTATGGCAAGACTATGACAAGTGTGGAAGGCAGAAAGATTATTTAAAAGAAGGCATGTTCGCTTCAAGACACATTGTTTTTTGAGTCAACAGATGTTCATGCAAATTGAAATAATATGAGGCAGACGAATAAGGATTATCAATTATATCATAACTGTAGACTTTTGTAGAATTGTTTTTGTGTATTAGTATTCTTAACATTAAATAAAGTGACAAGTAAGAACTGTATTCATTTTTTCTTCAATTCTATGTAAGCCATGATCCCTTTAAGGAAAAATACTATTCAGAATTTCTTTTTATGCATGCTTTGGAATCAGGTGGTTAACTTTGCCACTAAAAATTTCACAGGAAAAACTCCCAAATCACTCTACAGCAACGTTCAGGATAAATCATCTCTGATCTACACATAATAAAGACTAAAGGAAGAAGAATAGAATATTTACTTAAAAATGAGCTGCTCAAATCCTTTGCTTCTCTACCAAAGGTGAAAATGGGTTCTATCTAGTATCGTAAAAATGTAGGTAGCTACCAGAAATCTAGCCGCTAATGGTGAAGAAATTATTGTTTCTTGCCCAGGATGTTGAATTTATAACATGTAACTGATAAAATCTTAGTAATAAAGCTTGTTAATGTAGTATGTTGACTGAAAAAAAAAATGACTCTAATTCTCTACCCCAACACTATTCGTAGCCTTTGCAATGTGTCTTTGGAGACCTTCCCTTGCAGAGGTGGAATCTATTTTCCCACTCTGAATCTGGGCAACTTTGCGGTTTACTTTAGCCAATAGAACGCAGCAAAAAGACTGATGTGCCGGTTCTGAGCCTAATCTCTGGCGGCCTCACTGGTTTGCACGCTTCTGCTCGCATTCTTTGAACCCTGCTGCGCCCTGAGAACGAGCTCAAAGTTCTACTGGAGTAGGAGAGACCACTCGAGCAGAGACTGTGATGGCATCCTAAACCAGTCAGCCCCCCGCTGACCTGCGAGGTGACTGCAGCCAGGTGAGTGAGCAGACTGGAACCTAGCTGAGATCCTCTGGGATCTCAGAGCAGAGAGCAGCACAACCACCCAGCTGACCAGCCGGAATGCTGAAAGATGAATGTTTATTATCGGATGCCAATGAAGTTTTGCAGTTACTATATGCCATGGAAGTTTGTGGTCGCCCAGCCCTATTGTGACAATAAATAACTGATACAGTTAATGGCTACTTTTTTTTTTTTTTAAGAACATTTCAGGCTTATTCTTTTATTCCAGAAATCCATGTTAAGACGGTGATATTTGGCTTTGGCTTCTGTGACTTTACCACCTGACCATTAAAAATTCAACCCAAAGCATGGATTCAGTGCTTCTCCGTGAGTTAAGAATGATCATCTCCAGTTTAGAACTTAAAAAACACACATGCACACAACTGAGGGTTTGGAAGATTTCCCAGGTCCAAATCAGATCTATCTGCCTCCAGAACCATGTTCTGGAGTTACAGAGCTACATTCTCTAATACAGTCTCTGGGATGAGCTCTGGCAAGAATGGAGTTGGTCATTTACAGGGAGTCATCCTACGGCCTGATGGACAATTTATTCTGGGTAGGAAATGAAGAGGGTCCATTCCATTTGGAAACTGATATCTGTGCATGAAAGCCAATTTGATTGTCTGGGAAAAGACTCTGGATGGAAGGAAATGTTGGTAATCCCACCACAGACCGGCACAGGTACTCAGGAAAAGTGTACTGAGTTCATGAAAGTTACTTATCAATGGAATATGCTTTGCGGCTTAAAGAAAGGAAATCTGTTCAAATTAGGATTTTATGTGACAGTCCTCTCTATTATTCTTCCGATGCATTCACTCTAAAATTAGGCAAGAATAATTATTTGACCATATGCTTTGTTAGTCCGCCACCTTCCTCTGATTAGACTAAGCTGACATCTGAAGAAAGGTGTTGGGAATTGAAGCAGTGTGAGAAAGACACAAAGGAACAAACTCTCTTGTGAGTAAATACTCGAGGGAAAGACAGAACACTGATTGGATAGAGAAGAGGAGTGGTTCTCAAGGTGTTTCCAGGGTCAGCAGCCTCAGCATCATCGGAGAATGTGTTAGAAGTGCCGATGCTCAGGTTTTACCTCGGACCCACGGGATCAGAGCCCTGGAGAGCTTCCATAGACCTTTTAGGTGGTTCTGACGCCCCCTGAACGTGAAGAACCACCAGGTAAGGGCCATTCAAAAGGAGCATTTTTCTTCCTTGTACGCTTTCAGTTTGGGTCTTGTGCACAGTCGAGAGATAGAACGGGACAGCTCTGACCCTCCCAGCTCTCTGCTCCCGGAGGAGGCCGGTGGAAGAGTTGCAGTCTCCCTGTTCCTTGCAAGGTCTGTGAACAATGAAAGCGGGCAGGGGAAAGGTAACTGGCAGAGGAGCCCAGTCCTTGTGGCCCCCTCGCTCCGCTCCAGCTTCCCTTACTCCTTAAGCTTAACCCTCTGGCTGCCCCGACAAGGTCAAAGCACCTTGTATGTCATGCAAAAAATATTTCCCAGCAAAGTGCTTTGCCTCCAGCTGTGAAATTGATTAGTGGCCACAAAATCCCTGGGGAAGGGTCTCTGCTGGCAGCTGTAGTTGCTATTTGGAAACTGCAGAAGAAAGGAGTTCATGAGGGAGGACAAGATCCTGTACAGGAAAAAAAGTTTTAAAGTATCTTTTCCTCTCGAAGGTAAGCAATGACACACCCAGGAGAGGAAATAATTCTACTTCCTGTATTCGAGTTTTTTGTTGGAATAGCTTAATATTTAGTTAATCGTTACAAAGCTACTTCTGAAATCAGTATCAAGAAAATTAGCTTGTATGTATTTGAGAGCTGTGGAATTAGAAGATGAAAATCAGCCGGTGCACATCCTGGGAAGGCGTGCTCCTTGTGGAACACTTGGCCAGAGTGAACTGTCTCCATGTATCCAGGAACACTGTCTGAAATATGGGAAAACCAAAAATGTCTTATCATGACAGGTTCAACTCATTACTCAGATCTGGAATTCTTTCCTTAAAATACATTGCTCTCCATAAAAGTGAGGCAATTTAATTTAATTTAATTTAATTTTGAGAGAGACAGAGATAATACAATTGGGGGAAGGGCAGAGAGAGAGAGAGAGAGAGAGAGGGAATCCCAAGCAGGCTCCATGCCACCATCACAGACCCCTACATGAGGCTTGAACCCACCAACCTATGAGATCATGACCTGAACCAAAACCGTGAACTGGAGGCTTAACCAACTGAGCCACCCAGGCACCCCATCCATAAGAATGAGTTTCAAAGGTCCAGTTAAACTCTGCAATACTTCCTACTACCACATTTCCCCCCCTAAAGCACCTTTTGAACATATCCTAATATTCTGAAGTAGAAGAGTGCTGCTTGACCCAAGAGAGAATGCATGTCCAGGCCTCAGCTACTGCACTGGGAGTAAGTTACATGAAACCGACTAATACCAATTTATGGGCCCAGATATTTTATTTTCAGTTAATACATAGCCAGTTAGATTTTTACACAGTGCAGGGGACAGAGGTAAAACCAAGATTCATAATAGGAAAATATATAAACTATGAAAAAAAAAAAACCAACAAATACAGGTATCCTAGGTGGAAAAGTTACAAAGCATACCATGGGAGCTAAGTGTTTTCTTCACAAATTACTTGACTGGGCCAAAAGTGGGGGGAAAAAAAAGTGTCTCTCACGCCCCCTGGTGTCTTCTGGTAGGACTTGCAGCGTTCCAAAGTTCTTCAACAATTCCTATCAGAGTGAACAAATTCTAATTCCCTCTTTTTATTTATGAGAGACTTTATTAATTATAAAAATAATTGAAATATCTACCTAAATATGAGAGACAGGAAAGCCTGGTGTTTGCTGATGACTGTCAGTGAGTTTACCATAAAATGGGGCTAATCAAGAATGCTAAGAGCATGAGGTCATGACCAGATGGCTGCCGTCAGTGAACACATGTCTGAACTAATTACCAGGAGGGGACAGGGACAAAGACCAAGTGCCTATAAAAAGCAGTAGAGCTTGGTGAGCCAAGGGGCCAAATTAAGGAGGTAAATCAGGAGGACAGGAGAACCAGAGTTAGGAATTTTGTGGAAAGCACAAATACAGACTAGACCATGGGAGGAAGAAAACCCTGAACGGATTGGAATTTTGAATGTCGCTCCAATCTAGTTTAGATCCTACATAGGCAATCAAATAAGCATCTATCAAAACAAACAAAAAGAGGCCATTGAGGGGCAAAAAAAAAGAAGAAATCCCATTTCAGAGAAATAATCAAAACAATGTTATCAAACCAGTAAAGAACGTGGTTTATAAACATTTGCTCTCACCGCTTGTACTAGAAGCTTCAGAAATTTGTTTAGAATTTTACAATATCTAAAGAAAATGAACAAATTAAGGACCAGACAACGGATTTTGGAAACACATTTTTCATGTAGGTGATTTTGGGCTGGAGGAGGAAATAGGATACATGACTCAGTGACTCTACTGGTTTACTGTTGCCTTGAAAGCCAAATCTCCTGGCTTTCAATTTTCCTGGAAATTCGAAAGGTAAGAATGCCTTTTTCGAGTTTTTCAGCATGCAAGTCTCTGGGAAACGGGTTTCTATGGCATGGCTATCTACACTCACAGCTCAGCAAAGATCTGGACTTCTAAACAGCCGGTTAAACTGGCAAAAAGCGAAACACATGAACGTGTGATCAGTTTGTGGGTCTGTGTTTTAAGTCTCCGTGTGTGCTCTCTGCGTATATCGATAAAACCCAAAGGAGGGCCCCTATGGGCGCGGGTGTGCATTCCTAGCGTGCAGAAAAATCACCTGGAGACCTTGAATAAACACAGATCCGGGCTGGGGAGAGTCAACCAGTGACTGAGCGTCTGATGCAGGAGATCTGGGGTGGGGCTAAGAATTTGGGTTGCTGACAAGTTCCCTGGTAACACCGGAGCCCGCACTGAAAACTGCTGCTGTGGGCGTGTGGAGCTTTTGAGGCGCTAGTTGGGTGGGTGAGGAAGGAGAAGGCTGGATGTGTCCAGAACATTCCCGGAGACGCTCCGAGGCAACCCTCTGCACAGAGCCGACCCATCCCCAGGCCTCCAGGAGCAAACGGTTTGTTAACGGGGTTCTCAGGCACTCTCCACTCTGTAGCGGATTAAAATGCACGGGCAGGCGTGGCTCACACCCCTAAGCACACGCGGGCGCCAAAGTCCCCGGCTCCTCCCCGGCGCCCCACTGTGGATGTTCTCTGCAGGGATGCAAGGAGGGTGTAGAGCGAGGGCCCCTCCCCGGCTCCGGGCAACCCTGCCCTTCCCCCTTCCCACCTGCGTTCCGCCCCTCCCCTTCCCTCCCGCCTCGCGTCCCACCGAACCCCGCCGGGCCCCGCTCCCTCTCCCACCCGCACGTGCGCCGCGTCCAAGCCCCGCCCCCCGGCTCTGCCCCGCCGGGGCCTCGCGCTGCCCTCCCCTGCCCACCTGCGCCGCGGCGGCTCCGCCCGAGCCCCGCCCCCGGCGCTGCCCCGCCCCTCCGCGCCCGGGAGCCCCGCCCCGGTCCCGCTCCGCCGGCGCCGGGACGCGCACTCGCGCCAAGGGCCGGAAAGGAGCCCGGAGTCGTCGAAAGGGAGAGTGGGAAGCACGCGCTGTGGTGGCCTGGCAGCAGCTGGGGCGGGGTGTGCTGGCGGGGGCGGCCCGTGCCCCGAGCTCTCGAGGCGCGCGGGAGGCGTGCTCCTTGCCCTCGGGCTTCTCTGGCGGGTTGACCAGCAGTCCGAGCGGAGGAACCCGCGGCGGCGCGAAGGAGGCCCCGCGCGGAGGACGCGGGCCCGGACGCCGTACGCGCAGGGGGCGACCCTCCTCCTCTGGCCGGCTTCCCGTCCCTTCCCTCGGCCCAGCTCACGCACACACCCTGGTAGGTGCTGCGCCGGCTCGTCCTCGTGGCCGCGTCCCCAGCTTCACGGGCCCCGGGCCAGGCCCCGCCTCTCTGCCCAGAAAAGGAAATTCCTAGATGTTAATAGGGGAGGCCTCCTTGTTCTGCAGAAGCAAAGTTCTTGAAAAGCGACGTGTCCAAGGGTATCTGAAGCGGTTTTGTTTATCTTTAGGGTTTTTTTTTTTTTTTTTTTTAAGTTTTATGTAACGCATTCCATTGTATGTAGGGTAGGGGCCAGTAGGGGCCCAAGTGCAGAAGTCAGCAGAATGGATGCAGCGCCCCAGGCCACGGGTGGCTGTGGCCGGCCTGTTTGGGGAGGACGTGGACAGAACAGAGGTTCCACCTCGGATCCTAGTGCTTACGAAACCAAACGGCAACAAAGTCTGAGCCATCAGCCTCGAGAGATGCAGGCTGGCAACAGGCTGCAGATGTGTTTGATAAGCTGCGTTCCACGGAGGCCTCCAAGGAAGACCTGCGTGGAAATGAGGTTCTAATAGGGAGCCTTGGGACGGGAAATCTTCCCAGATGATTTCCAGAGGGTGGTCCGCAGCTGGGCTAGTTTGTGTGTCAGGAAATCTTCTGAGCAGCCTCAGTGGCTGGGAAAAGCATCGTTTTTAGGTAACGGGCAAGACTCTGTCAGAGTAAATCATGTATTTAATAATTTTTCCCTCACCAGATAGTAACCCATAGGAAAATGACCTGTGTAACCCCCACGGCAGCGGGGGGCAGCTTCTTTATTTGCTGTCATTTGGTTCACATTGACTCAGTCCTCTCCCATCCTCCCACCCCCACCTCCTGATGGGAGCACGGCCCCCTTTCAGAGATTTCACATTTCAGGGTGTTCTTTCTACCTCTGGAAAAAGTTCCATTCTGCGTGTGCTGACCCCAAGACAGAGCCCAGGCATTTTCATCTGACCCCCCCCCCCCCAAATTCTAGTGAGGTAGTAATGTGTTTTGGACATTTACTCAAGATTTGGGGGGGTTAAGATAGCAAGTTAAGACGCCTAAAGATGCAGGCCTCGGCTTCCTTCTCTTCTCCCTCAGCCGTCCCCTAAGCAAGGTCATCTCCTGACCTAGAGATCAATGCCAATAGATCTGCATCAGAAGCCCCTTCCCTCATCACTCCTTCTGTGTGTCCAGCTGCTTCCCTGATCGCTCCGTTTGGCTGTTGTAAAAGGCTCCTCGTACTTAGCGTATCTTTGGCAAAACCTGAAAGAGTAAAATTATTTCCGGAATGTGCCCAGACCCTTGCAGGCTCTGGCCGCTGTGTGATGTCGCAACCATGGCAACAGTGGAGGGACTTAGATAAGTTGCGACAAAGGGTGAACCCCTTTTCAGTATGTTCTGCCATTTCTTGGTTCCCTCTTGGCTCACTTCGTAC
This sequence comes from Panthera pardus, assembly GCF_024362965.1. NCBI lineage: Eukaryota > Metazoa > Chordata > Mammalia > Carnivora > Felidae > Panthera > Panthera pardus. The sequence goes on along the minus strand of NW_026526654.1, from coordinate 85,340,604 downwards.
ACATCTTTTTACTGCCTTTTCCAGGAATACTGCCAAAATATTCTTTGAACGTAGAGAGGGGTTGTTGTCTATGTGAATGGCGAATACAACTCTGAAGAGTTACCAATAACATCATGGCCACTGTTGAATGGTATACCTTCTTAACCTGAAGATGATTTGTGTGCTAAGACATGTTGGCATGGCGGGCCCATGAGGGTTCTCTATCGGTGGCGTCACAGCCCTCTCTGGAGCCTGCCCCTGTCCGCAGAGGGCAGGGAGAGACCAAAGAAAGAGGCAGGCCGCTCCAGGTTGGTAGGTGACAGTTTTAATAATAGCAAAGGGAACAAACATATGAGATTTGTCTTGGGCTGTGGCAAGACGAACGGATACCTGCACCCACCTCCAGATCTTAAAACTCCTAATGAGGGGCACCTGGGTGGCTCAGTCGGTTAAGCGGCCGACTTCAGCTCAGGTCACGATCTCGCGGTCCGTGAGTTCGAGCCCCGCGTCGGGCTCTGGGCTGACGGCTCGGAGCCTGGAGCCTGCTTCCGATTCTGTGTCTCCCTCTCTCTCTGCCCCTTCCCCGTTCATGCTCTGTCTCTCTCTGTCTCAAAAATAAATAAACGTTAAAAAAAAAAAAAAAAGTTAAAAAAAAAAAAAACAACTCCTAATGAGGCCCTGAGTGGGCTCAGTTCACATATACCATGCAGGTGTTTTCAACATCACATCCACATCTCAAGGCTCTGTCCTTGGAGCTGCCTCTGGGAGCAGGAAAGACAAATGGAACCCACATTCCAAGGAAGGGGAGGGAGTGAGGAGCCTCGGAGTGCCCTGATCCAGCTCATGGGTCACTTGGTGATCACGTTCCCCAACATACCCACATACCTATAGTTTCCACTAGAAAAAGCATGTAGAGATCACCACTTAATACGATTACGATAAGGTCTGTTTAGCAATCTACTTAGAAGGATTAAGGTTGGTCAGTTTTGAATACCACTAGTATTTCTGAGTAAGAATGACATGATAGGGGCGCCTGGGTGGCTCAGTCGGTTAAGCGACTCACTTCGGCTCAGGTCATGATCTCACAGTTTGTAGGTTCAAGCCCCGTGACGGGCTCTGTGCTGACAGCTTGGAGCCTGGAGCTTTGGATTCTGTGTCTCCCTCTCTCTGCCCCTCCCCAGCTTGTGCTCTGTGTCTCTCTCTCAAAAATAGGTGAACATTAAAAAAAAAAAAAATGACCTGATACATCTACCAACAGAGTTACCTTAGGAAATGTAACGGGATGAAAATTTAATCATTGGTGCCCATAAAAAGAGTGATAAATAATATTTTACTAAATAACTTAGTGGTGGAAGGTGGGAAGTGACCATGAAAAAGGAGTTGGTTCTGAAGCATCTGAGTGGCTCAGGCGGTTAAGCCTCTGATGCTTGATATGGGCTCAGGTCATGATCTCACAGTTCATGGAATCGAGCCCCGAGTCAGGCTCTGTGCTGACAGTGTGGATTCTCTGTCCCCCCCTCTCTCTCTGCCCCACTCATGCTCTCTCTCTCTCTCTCAAAAATAAATTTTTTTTTAAAAGGAGATGATTCTGCTCTGTGTAAGAGATGAATAGGAACTTTTGAGTGGGAAAGAGTAGAAAAGGGACAGAGGGAAGTGGGGAGAAAGGAGGCAGGGACTGGACCATGTGGTTGGGATTGGAAACCAGTGTAGGGATTTATATTTAATTCTACGTGCAGTAGGAAGTCGTCAAAGATTTTCAGCAGAATAGGGCTAATCTCAGTCGAGTAGAAATTCAGAAGGTCTTTTGGAATTTCCATGGCTTAGCCGAAAACTTCCCTGATAGCACCTGTATTTTCCACTTACCAAGCTATTTTCTTAGGTTAAAAGTGAGAGCGGAGTTGCTATGCCAAAGGTTGTAGATATATTTTAAGGCATTCAGTATGTATTGATATATTTAATTCTTTATTAAGTGACTGATTAAGGACCATAATTTTATATATTTTATTTATTTATTTATAAATATATACATTTATTTATATATTTTATTTACTTATTTTATTATATATTTTATTTTCCCCTGTACTAAATGTTCTAGAAACATCATTCTTTTTATTATAAACAGAAATTTGTGAAAAAGAGAAAATAAGTTTCTTGTGTGATAAATACTCTTTCATAGGGGATATCAGTAGATACTGTGAATTCAGAATGTGTGGCACAGGGAAAGCTTTTAAATGGTGAGCTCAGGCTGAACCACCTACATCTCAGCAGCAGCCGTGCCAAGGACCTGTGTTTGAGTTAGGAACTAAGTTTGGCTGCAGGTAACTCAAACCTGACAAACAGCGGCTTAACCAAATTAGTGGCCTTACGATGGTCAGATTAGGGATGGTTTATGCTTCCAGGATGCCTTACAGATTGGACTCCTGTCTTTCCACTCATTCACTTGTAGGAGGTACCTGTTGCCTCACAGTGCATCATGGCTGCTGCGACGCCAGCATGAGGCCCACGTAGGAATGAAGCAAGAAATGAAGAGCAGTAAAACATATGGGCCAACTGGGTATGGTCCTCTTTTAAGGGCCTTTCCTGGATGCCCTCTCCCCCAGTCTGCTTTTAGATTGCTTAGCCTAAAGTGTGTCACATGGGCATCTTCCAAGGAAGCTAGGAAATGTGGTAAAGGTGATGGGACTGAGTTAATAGGGAAGATGAGGAGAATGATTGTTGGTAGACCAGTGGCAGTCTCTGTCCCGCCCCAGATGGGACCTTGGCCACAACTCCAGATGAGAAAAGTAAATCAAAATTGAAGTCCACAAACGATAAAGAAATTTTTATTAGTTACTTATTGCCAAATAACCATTTACTCCAAATGTTAGAGACTTAAAAACAACGAACATTTATAGTCTCACAGAACGTGTGGGGGCAGGAATGCAGATGTGCTTTAGCTGGGCCCTCTAGATGAAGGTACCTCGTGAGGTTACAGTCAAGGTGAGCCTCGTCTAGGGCTGCATCCCATCTGGAGGCCCAACCGGAGGAGGAGGTGTCTCCAGGCTCACTCACGTGCTCGTTGTCTGGATTCAGTTCCTCACGTGCTGTCAGATTCAAGGCTGCGAGTCCTTGCTGGCAGGTGGCTGCAGGCCTCAGCATCTTTCTGGATGATCTTTCCCGCAGAATAGCTCACAACCTGGCAGCTAGCAGTCAGCAGAGCGAGCAAGAGAGAGACCCAGAAAGATGGCCAGATGAAATCTGGAGTCTGTCATTGAACCTCATGACCTCCCACGTACCTTTGACCGTATTCTGTGGATAATTTACACAAGTGCGTGAATGCCTGGAAGCAGGAACCACTTCATGACATGTTAGAATCTGCTGATCACAATTATGCGTCTCGAGCGAGGACGCGTGGGCCCCATTTCCTTGTAGAGCTCTGAGAAGGTTGCCCAAGAGCAAGGACCATTTATTCTCCTCCCTCCTGATGCATTTTCTCCTGCCTGCTTGAGATAAGCATTTGTTTTGGAACCACACATAGCACACACAGACTCACCCCCCTTTTTGGGCCTCCATTTACAATAATTACGTTACTTAAACATTTTCTCTTGGTCACCCACCTTCGTAACTTTATATTTTTAAACTTCCACTGTTCTTCCATCCGCATCAGTTTTTTTTTTTTTTAATTTTTTTTTAACGTTTATTTATTTTTGAGACAGAGAGAGACAGAGCATGAACGGGGGAGGGGCAGAGAGAGAGGGAGACACAGAATCCGAAGCAGGCTCCAGGCTCCGAGCCATCAGCCCAGAGCCCGACGCGGGGCTCGAACTCACGGACCGTGAGATCGTGACCTGAGCCGAAGTCGGACGCTTAACCGACTGAGCCACCCAGGCGCCCCATCCGCATCAGTTTCTTGACGCCCGTGTTAGGCTACTCGAGCTGCCATACCAAAATACCACAGGCTGGGGGGTTTAAACAACAGACATTTATTTTCTCACGGCTCTGGAGCCTGGAAGCCCGTGATCCGGATTCCGTCAGGTTTAGTTTCTACTGAAGCTTTTTTCCTTCTGGCTTACAGATGTCTGCATCCTCGGTGTCCTCACGTGACATCTTCTCTGTGCACAGAGAGATCTCTGGGGTCTCTTACTCGTAGGAGGACACTAGCCCTGTCAGGTTAAGGCCCCACCCCTGGGAACTTCAATGATCTCCCTGAAAACCTTATCCAGATACAGTGACACCAGGGGCTAGGGTTCCAACATAGGAATTTTAGGGAAACCACTCGGTCCATAGCAACTCTATTATATAAATGAATGCTTCTGTAATTTTTCTCCTTCTAGGAACTGCACCTTTGCTTATACCTGTCTTATCTCCTCTTCTGTCAACTACACCTTTGCTTTACATTTTCAGAGCTGTTAATATTTGCATTCTAAGCATCGCGTGCTTCATTGAGGGCTGAGTGTAGGCATTGAAAGCCAATGAGAAGTATTTACATTCCTTTTATTCTGTATATTCCTTGCCGAGCTAGGTAGTATTTTCGTATTAACTTTCCTTCTCTACAGCTCTTTGTGTTCAATTTTACTGGCTTCAGGTCAACTAAACTGTGACAGGCTCTGAGGACAAATATATGCTCTCTTTTTTTTTAATATTTAGCCTTTAAAACAAATTTTTTTCTAATGTTCATTTTTGACAGAGAGAGAGAGAGAGAGAGACAGAGCATGAGCGGGGGAGGGGCAGAGAGAGAGAGGGAGACACAGAATTGGAAGCAGGCTCCAGGCTCTGAGCTGTCAGGACAGAGCCCGATGCAGGGCTGGAACTCACAGACCGTGAGATCACGACCTGAGCCGAAGTCGGACGCTCAACCGACTGAGCCACCCAGGTGCCCCCAAATATATGCTCTTTATTCTTCTCTCCATCTCTTTCTTTTTATATGCCATCAACTGTTCAATGTCATGCAACTTTTTATTTTCCTTTATATTCAGAAGCATAATTTTTTCAATAGTTTTTGGGTTTTACAGAGGCTTCTAATTGCCTTTCTTTTTTTCTTTCTCCCTTTTTAAAAAAAATATTTTTAATGTTTCTTTATTTTTGAGACAGAGAGAGACAGAGCATGAACGGGGGAGGGTCAGAGAGAGAGGGAGACACAGAATCCGAAGCAGGCTCCAGGCTCTGAGCTGTGAGCACTGAGCCTGATGCGGGGCTTGAACTCACAGAGCGCGAGATCATGACCTGAGCCGAAGTTGGACTCTTAACCAATTGAGCCACCCAGGCGCCCCTCTTTTTTTCTTAATAAAAGAAATACATGCCTTTTTCATGTCTTTAGTGTAATCCCACTTCTCGATTGTAGTATCTACTGTATAAAGTCCTCTCAATTATTTTCAAACATTATAATTCTCCTGCCCCAATCTGTATGGGAAAGCCAACTCTGTGTGTCCACCAAACTGTTTCATCTTTAGAAAGATGATCTTTTCCAAGCTGCTGCTGCTTTTAGTTAAAAAAAATAAAATTATAATTGTATATACATACCACAGTTGGGATGCTTCTGTATGTTGGCTATTGTAAATAATGCTGCAATAAACATAGTGATGCATATATCTTGTTGAATTAGTGTTTTCATTTTCTTTGGATAAACACACAGTAGTGGAATTACTGGATTATATGGTAGTTCTGTTTTTAATTTTTTGAGGAAACACTATACTGTTTTCTACAGTGGCTGCACCAGTTTGCATTCCCACCAACAGTGCACAAGGGTTCCTTTCTCCCTGCGTCCCCATCAACACTTGTTATTTTTCATTTTTTTAATTTTTTTTATTTTACTCATTCTGACAGATGTGAGGTGGACAACTCATTGTGGTGTTGATTTGCATTTTGCTGATGATTAGTGATGTCGAGCATCTTTTAATGTGTCTGTTGACCATCTGTATGTTGTCTTTGGAAATATGTCTGTTCAGGTCCTCTGCCATTTTTAGTAGGATTATTGGTTTTTTAATATTTATTTATTTATTTAGAGCAAGAGCAGGCTCAGCGTGGAGCCTGACATGGGGCTTGATCCTGCAGCAGTGAGCTCATGACCTGAGCTGAAATCAAGAGTCAAACACTTAACCGAGTGAGCCACCCAGGTGCCCCAGATTATTATTGTTTTTTAATGTAGAATTCTTTATATATATATTTTGGATATTAACCCCTTATTAGATATTACATGCAAATATTGTCTGCCATTCACTAGATTGCCTTTTTGTCTTGTTAATGATTTCCAAGCTTTTTATTTTGGTGTAGTCCCAATAGTTTATTTTTGCATCTGTTTCCCTTGCCTTAGAAGGCATAGCTAGAAAAATGTTGCTATGGTTGATGTCAAAGAAATTACTGCTTATATTTTCTTCTAAGAGTTTTATGGATTCAAGTCTCACACTTAGGTGTTTAATCCACTTTGAGTTATTTTTGTGTATGGTATTAGAAAGTGGTCCAGTTTCATTCTTTTGCATGTAGCTGACCAGTTTTCCCAGCACCAATTGTTACGAGCCTGTTCTTTCCCGGTTGTATACTCTTACCTCTTTTGTTGTAGATTAATTGACTGTATAAGCTTGGATTTATTTCTGGGGGTCTCTTCTGTTCTATTGATCTATGTGTCTGTCTTCCTGTCAGCACCATACTGTTTTGATTACTGTCGCTTTGTAGAATATCTTGAAATCTGGGATAATGATACCTGAAGCCTTGTTCTTCTTACGATTGTTTTGGCTATTCAGGCACCTTTTGTGGTTCCATACAAATTTTAGGATTATTCTAGTTTTGTGAAAAATGTTGTTGGCATTTTGATAGGGATTACATTAAGTCTGTAGCTTGCTTTGGGTATTACGGACATTTTGACAATATTTGTTCTTCCAGTCCATGAAATATCTTTACATTTATTTGTGTCTTATTCAGTTTCTTTCATCAGTGTCTTATAGTTTTCAGAGGACAGGTCTTTCACTTCCTTGGTTAAATTTATTCCTAGGTATTTTATTCTTTTTGGTGTGATTATAAATGGGATTGTTTCTTAATTCTTAATTTATTTCTTAATTTCTTAATTCTTAATATCTTTGCTACTTCATTATTAAGGGTATGGAAATGATACAGATTTCTGTATATTAATTTTGTATTCTGCAACTTGACTGAATTCATTAATCAGTTCTAGTCATGTTTTGGTGCAGTCTTTGAGGTTTTTTCTATATAGTGTCATGTCCTGTATATGCATGTAGTGATAGTTTTACTTTTCCTTACTGCTTTGGAAGCCTTTTATTTATTTTTCTTGTCTGATTTCTGTGGCTACAACTTCCAGTACTATGTTGAGTAAAAGTGGTGAGGGTGGACATCCTTGTCTTAGAGGAAAAGTTTTCAGTTTTTCACCATTGAGTATGATGTTAATTGTGGCTTTTTCCTATTTGGCTTTTATGTTGAGATATGTTCCCACTTTGTTGAGAGCTTTTATCATGAATGGATGTTGAATTTTTCAGTGCTTTATCTGCATCTATTGCTATGATCAGTTTTTATCCTTCCTCTTTTTAATGTGATGTATCACATTGATTTGCAAATAATGAATCACCTTCGCATCCCTGGAATAAATCTTACTTGATCATGGTGAATGATTTTTTGTAATGTACTGTTGAATTCAGTTTGCTAATATAATGTTGAGGATTTTTGCCTCCATGTTCATCAGAGATATTGGCCTGTATCTTTCCTTTTTTGTAGTGTCTTTATCTCATTTTGGTATCACTGTAATGCTGTCCTCATAAAATGAATTTGAAAGTTTTCTTCCTCTTCTATTGTTTGGAAATAGTTTGAGAATAGGTATTAACTCTTCTTTAAATGTTTGGTAGAATTCACCTGTAAAGATATCTGGTCTTGGACTTTTGTTTCTTGGGAGGTTTTTGATTACTGATTTAATTTCATTACTGTAATTGATCTGGTCAGATTTTCTATTTCTTCCCGATTCAATTTTGGAAAATTGTATGTTTCTGGGAAATTACCAGTTTCATCTAGGTTGGCCAATTTGCTGACATATAATTTTTCAAATGAAGATTCAAATAAATAGAGTAATAACCCTTTGTATTTCTGTGGTATTGTGTTATTTCTATGTCTTTGTTATTTTAATGTTTACTTATTTATTTTTGAGAGAGAGAGTGAGAGCTTAAGCGTGAGCAGGGGAGGGGCAGAGAGAGAGAGAGAGGGAGAATCCCAAGCAGGCTCCATGTTATCACCACAGAGACCGACCTGGAGCTTGAACTCCCGAACTGTGAGATCGTGGCCTGACCCAAAATCAAGAGTCGGATGCTTAACTGACAGCCACCTAGGTACCCCGAGATTTTTCTTTTTTCTTGAGGTAGGCCCATATTACTGTAAAATTTCCTCTTAGAATTGCTTCTGGTGCATCCCAAAGATTTTGAACCATTGTGGGTTTTGTTTTGTTTTGTTTTTTTTAAATTTTTTTTCAACGTTTTTTATTTATTTTTGGGACAGAGAGAGACAGAGCATGAACGGGGGAGGGGCAGAGAGAGAGGGAGACACAGAATCGGAAGCAGGCTCCAGGCTTCGAGCCATCAGCCCAGAGCCTGATGCGGGGCTCGAACTCACAGACCGCGAGATCGTGACCTGGCTGAAGTCGGACGCTTAACCGACTGCGCCACCCAGGCGCCCCTTGTTTTGTTTTTTTAAGTTAATTCAGAGAGAGGGGGTGGGGGGAGGTAAGGGCAGAGAGAGAAGGGAGGGAGAATCTCAAGCAGGCTCTGCACTGTCAGCGCAGAGCCCCATATGGGGCTCAAACTCATGACCTGCAAGATCGTGACTCGAGCTGAAACCAAGAGTCAAATGCTTAACCAACGGAAGCACCCAGGCGCCCCTGAAACGTTGTGTTTTCATTTTCATTTGTCTCCATGTATTTTTAAATTTCCTCCTTTTTAAAAATTTTTAAAGTTTTTATTTAAATTCCTGGTAGTTAACAAAAGTGTAATATTAGTTTCAGGTGTACAATATAGTGATTCAACACCCCCATACAACACCAGGTGCTCATCACAGGTAATCCCCATCACCTATTTTGCCCATCCTCCCCCCGACCCCGTAACCATCAGTCTGTTCTCTGTAGTTAAGAGTCTGATTTCCTCTTTGATTTCTTCATTGGCCAACTGGTTGTTTAGTAGGCCTGTTGTTTAGCCTGCGTGTGTTTGATTTCTAGTTTCATACCATTGTGGTCAGAAAAGGCGTTTGATATGATTTCAGTCCTCTTAAATTTATTGAGACTTGTTTTGTGGTCTAAAATGTGATATATCCTGGAGAATGTTCCATGTGCACTGGAAAAGAATGTATGTTCTGCTTTTGGCCGAAATATTTTGTATATATTGGTTAGGTCCATCTGATCTAATGTGTCATTCATAGCCACTAAACAGTCATTAGCATTCTGTCTGGATGATCTATCTAGTGATGTAAGTGGGATGTTGAAGTCCCTTACTATGATTATTGTATTACTGTCAATTTCTACCTTTATGTCTGATAATATTTGCTTATGTGTTTAGGTGCTTCCGTGTAGGGTGCGTAGATATTCACAATTGTTCTATCCTCTTTTTGGATTAATCCCTTTATTACCATGGGATGCCCTTCTTTGTCTCTTGCTACAGTCTTTGTTTTAAAGTCTATTTTGTCAAGTATTGCCGCCCCACTTTATTTTTTGCTTCCATTTGCGTGTTACGTTTTTCCATCCTTTGGCTTTCAGTCTGCGTGTGTCTTTAAGTCTGAAGTGAGTCACTTGTAACTAGTATATAGATGAGTCTTGTCTAATCCATTCTGTTATACTATGTTTTTCGATTGGAGCACTTAGACCATTTAAATTTAAAGTAGTTATAAAAAGGTATACGCTTATTGCCATTGTGTTGTTTTATGATTGTTTTTATAAATCTTCTCTGTTCCTTTCTTCTCTTACTCTCATCCTTTGTGGTTTGATGGCTCTCTTTAGTGTTATGTTTGGATCCCTTTCTTTTTTTGTGTGTATCTATTACAGGTTTTTGATTTGTGGTTACCGTGAGGTTCATATATAACATCTTATGTGCATAACAGTCTGTATTAAAGTTGATGGTCACTGAAGTTTGAATACATTCTAAAAGCACTCAATTTTTACTTCCTTCTCCATATTTTATGAATATGTCATATTTTACATTTTTTTATGCCGTATACCCCTTGCTTGATTTTTGTAGATGCAACTAATTTCACTATGTTTGTGTTTTAACCTCTATACTGGCTTTATAAGTGATTAATCTAGTACCTTTACTATATGTTTGCTTTTACCTGTGAAAATTTTCTCTTCCATAGCTTCCCTCTAAGTACGGCCTTTTATTTCCACTTAAAGAATTTCCTTTAACATTTCGTATCTCTCCTTCTATTCGGAATGATAACCTTACAAGGTAGAGTCGTCTTGGTGTAGGTGTTTTTTCCTTTCAACATTTTGAATATATCATGCCATTCCCCTTTGACCTGCAAAATTTTCGCTGACAAAGCAGCTGATGGCCTTATGGGGTTTCCCTTGTATGTAACTGTTTTGTCTTGCTGCTTTAAAAATTCTCTCTTTATCATTACTTTTTGCCATTTTTATTATTATATGTCTCCGTGTGGATCTCCTTGGTTTTATCTTGTTAGTGGCCCTCACTGCTTCCTGGACCTGAATGTCTGTTTCCTTTCCTGGATTAGGGAATTTTTCAGCTATTATTTCTTCAAATAAGTTTTCAGCCTCCTCTCTTTTCTCCTTCTGGGATCCCTAAATTGTGAATCTTAATATGCTTGATGATGTCCCAGATTTCCCTTAACCTATTCTTGTTTTTTATTGTTTTTTCTTTTTGATGTTCAGCTGGGTTGCTTTCCGTTACTCTGTCTTCCAGGTCACTGCTGCTGATATCCTCTAGTCTGCTATGGATTCCCTCTCTAATGTGTTTGTTTTTTCAGAGATTGAATTCTTCAGCTCTGCCTGGTTCTTTTTAATATTTCTTAAAAATTTCTGTTGAGTTTCTCACTGAATTTATCCACTCTTCTTAAGTCTCGCGAATATCTTCACGGCCATTACTTTGAATTCTTTATCAGGCATGTTGCTTGTCTTTTTTTTTATTTGGTTCTTTTACTGTGATTCTGGTTTGTTTTTGTTTTGTTTTGTTTCCATTCAGGACGTCTTCTACTGTGTTTTCATTTTGTCTAACTCTGTGTTTGTTTCTATGTATTAAGTAGGTCAGCTTTAGCTCTCGGTGTTGAAAGTAACGGCCTTGTATAGAAGAGGTCATGTGCTGCCCTATAATGCGATCCTCTTGTCACCAGACCCAGGTGCCCCAGGGTGCCCCCTGGACGGACTGCGTGCACCCTCCTGTCATGTCTGGGCTGCAGTTGTCTTTAGCGCAGCCGACTGCAGGGTCCCACTTTTCCTGGTTGGGTGCACCTGGCCGGGCTTGCTTCCTGTGCCGTTGAGGGGCCTGTGTGCAGCCACTGCTGGCTCTTGAGTGGGCTTTAGCCAACTTCAGTTCTTTGAGTTAACTCACAGCCACGGCTACAGATGCGCCGAAGGGCAAGGCTTGTCCCCGACACAGCCAGCCAAGAGGCCACTGCGGGGACCGCGGGCATGCTGGCGTGTGGTGTTGCTTTCCACCCCTCCCTCCGCAGGAGCCGCCGGGAGTGGTGCTGGCTCTGGCTGTGGCTTCCGCCGGCTGTGGCAGGGCAGGAGCTGCTTTGGAGGGACACCTCCAGGGTTGGGTGGACTGGATGGGGCGGGTCCACAGGGGAACGTCCGGCGGGCGCGTAGTGCTAGCAGGGCAGACGGGGAGGGTAGTGTTGTCTCCCACGCGTGTCCGGCTAGCTAGGCTGGGCGGAGGGGAAGAGAAGTGGCACCCGCCCGTGCTTGTGTTTCTGGAGAAATGTCCTGTAGGTCTTTGCCCTTCCAGCACGTGTTCTGAGATTACTCAATAAATCTCTTTCGTGTGTACTCCATGCATTTTAAAACTAGTGCTTCTGTGCTGTGTCTCGGGCTGAGTTATTTAATATCTTGGCTCTTTCAGGATGGGGACTCCATTTCCTGTTGCCCTCTGGCTTTCCCAGAGTTAAGCCCACTGATATTAAAGTACCCAGAGTTAAGCCCTGCTGATTTTAAAAGTTCCCTGAGTTAAGTCTTCCTGGTTTTCAAAGCCAGACATTATGGTCTCCAGCCCCGAGTGTGCCTGTGTGGGGTCCGAGCCTCTCATTTTTTCATGCTTGTGATGTCCCTCCCGTTTGTGGTTAGTCTCACTGGGGGGTTCACTTCCCGGTGGCGTCTCTGCCCCTCCTGCCCATTGGGTCTTGGCCTCTTCTCCATGATTAGCTGTGGAAGGACTGTCCTGACCGTCTTCAGGTGTCTTCAGAGTTAGTCACCGAGGTGTAGCTGTTATTTCGGTACGTACATGGGATGGGGTGAGCTCGGGATCCTCCTATTTTGCCCTGTTCCCCAAATTCCTATTAGCATTCACAACACTTTTTTGAGATACATACTATTTTATCCTCCTTTTACAGATCAAGAGACCGAAGTACAGAGTGATGAAGGTAACTGGCCTGGGTCACGTGGTGGTGACCATCACCACCAGTTATTCCTTAATGACCTCTGTTTCCTCTCTGGATGCTTCCAGCAGCATTTCTTTGGTGTATGAGGTTGTGTATACAGCTGTCTCTTCTTTTTCATCTTGGTCCCCATCAACAGGTTCTTTTCAGCAAGGACTGTGCCTTTCTTCAGCCTTGTAAGTACTCTTCCAAATGCTTTTCACGGATTCCCCATCTTCCCTGTCCTGTCCCTTCCTTTTTGTACTCACTCTTAGTTCGGTGTTGAACATTCTCGATTGATTCTCTACATTTCCTATCTCTTCTTTCATAACCTCTTCTTTTTTCTCTGTATCGTAGGATATTGACCAAACTCTATCTTCCAGACCCCCGTTTGTATTTACTTTATCTTACAATATTATTTTTAATTGTCAGGAACTCTTCTGCATTTTTTACTTTGTCCTTTTCATACCATTCTTTCTTTGTTTTATGGATGTATTCTCAAAAATGTCTGAATGCATAATTGCAATTTTTTTTTTGTTAAAACGTGTTTTAGTTTACAAATTATTGGTGTAATTTTAGAAGTGATTTGGAAACACTTTGCCTTTCTATTCTGTGCTGTTGATTTTCTAAAATACTGATTAAAAGTGGCAGGATGTCTCTGAAGAGAATTGCCTGTGAAATACCATGACGGGCCATTTTGGAGCAGTACGGTGAAGTGTTTGAAACAAAGACATTGCAGCCGGAGTGCCTAGCTTGGAATTCTCACGTCATCATTTATAACTTGAGTGACCTTGGGAAAATTACTGAACTTCTTTGTTTCACTTTCTTCATTTGTAAAATGGGGATATTAACACCCCCTGCTTTGTAGCACTGTTGTGGTGATGAAATATGATCGTATGTGTAGGGTGCTCAGGGCCTGGGACAGAGTAGGGCCTATATTAAGCGTTGCTCCTGCCACTCCTGTGGTAATAACTATAATCATGATGATAATGAGGGTGAGGATGAAGAGGTGGGACACTGCTTGTGAGACCTTAGAGTCCAGCAAAGTGAATCAAATTGCTTTGCAAAGTAAGCTATGAAGACTTTTTAGTTTGTGTGGCATCCTGAGAAGTAGAGTTAAAAGGCTAGAAAAACAGGAAGGCTGGGTGGGAGATGAGAAGTGAGGACAGAAACTGGGCTGAAATTGGCAGTAAGGAAGCAGGAGTCCAAGAAGGGGCTAACTGGAAGCTGACTTTGGCAGAAGAAGCCAGAAAACTCACAATGATAAAAGTACATACCATTCTAAGTCTCTTGTTTTGCTGGTCCAATATGAGCTGGGAGGGTTAACCCCAGCAGACCTGGAATTGACCTGAACTGTTGTACTGAGGACCATACAGGGCACTAACCCCTGGTCAAGCTACGGAATGTGCTGTAGGGAGTGATAGTGTTTCTTTGTAACCGTGGGTCTGATGAGTTTGTACCAGCTTGTCAGCGTTGTTTACTGATAAAGGTAAGAATCATGATCTGCACCTTGTCTCGGTGAGACCCGCTTGTCCGCAGGGCGCCTTGCTATGTGGATTGGTTCTATATCCAATCAAGAGCATGCCTAGAGGGCATAAGAAACAGCTCGGGGCGCCTGGGTGGCTTCGTCAGTTAAGCATCCGACTTCGGCTCAGGTCGTGATCTTGAGGTCCGTGAGTTCGAGCCCCGCGTCGGGCTCTGCGCTGACAGTTCAGAGCCTGGAGCCTGTTTCGGGTTCTGTGTCTCCCTCTCTCTGACCCTCCCCCATTCATGCTCTGTCTCTCTCTGTCTCAAAAATAAACGTTAAAAAAAAAAAAAAAGAAACAGCTAAGGTTATATTTTGGACTCTGGTTTTGAGATTTTCCGTGCACAAGTCAGTAAATTCCTATCCGAGACAGAGAAAGGGTCTGCACTGGCCCTCACAGAGGGAGATTCTGGGAGCTGGTGCCTGGCCTCTGGGAGCTAGTGTTGCTTTGGGTCCGCATCTGACTGTGATGTATTGCCTTACTTCAGTGCTATTGCTAAAGTATATCCTTTTCCTGCAATAAACTGTAAATGAGAAAGCTTTGTCACGTTGAGTCCTGTCTCTTTAGCAGTCAAACTTAGGATGACCACTCCATCCCTGTTTACCCAGGGCTGTCCTGATTTTAGCACTGGAAGTCCAACATCCCAGGAGAACCATCAGTCCCAGGCAAACGGGCGTAGTTGGTCATCCCAACATTTGTGCAAGTATATTTCCCCTTCTTCCTTACCCACTCCCACCCCATATTTCAAATATTCAGTTAAAAAAAAATTCCGTTAGTTGTTTTGTGTTTGGGACATTTAAGCAAATCAAAGAAAAAAGACAGTGCTCCAAGTTTAAGTTGAAGAAAGGTAGAGAGAAGGCAACAGCTTCAAGGGGTTGAAAAAGAAATCAAGGATTCTACTTGAGGTGAGAAATGGGAGAGGAGATGAGTAGTAGAAACCAGATCTGAGGATCTTTGGATGGATTGAAGAAGGATGCCGTATTTTCCCTAGTAGTCTGACTGTGGTTCTATCTAGTTTTATTTGAACACCAGAGGAAGGAAGGATTTGAGCAGCTGGAGGAGGCGAGAGCACCCAGAACTGCAGCCTTGAGCGGCGCGATTGGAAATGTAGCAGTGCTCTCTCCCTCCTTCTGTCACCCGAGGCCCATGAGGAGGGGACATCCGTGGCCGTGGCCACAGGGGTATGGGCCTCAGGTCAGCAGAAAAGATTGATATTCTTGGAGGGGGGATTCCCTTCTGGGAGCATGGCAGCTGCATGGGATTCGCGGGGTCCCTCTTGCTCGTGCCCAGGACACGTTGGGAAAGGCAAGGTCAGGGGGAGAGGCATCTGGACAGCTTCACTGCCTGGCTCATCGCGGAGGGGGGCGGGGGGGGGGGGTTTACACTGCATTTGTTCTCCCTAACGAGGAAAATTACAACTTTCTAAATATAAATGACACATATAAAAGGGGAAGGACTCACTTTTCTAAGAAGGTGTTGGTGTTGTTTCCCCTAAAGGCACACAAAATTGTGACTAAGTTGGCTTCTCAAAGTCCTTGGGTCTAAGTTTATTATCTTGTTTTAGGGGCATAAACTGGTTGAAGTAGGTTTGCTCTTATTTTCAACTTGGAAGTCCAATAAACTGTGCTGCCCAAAATGGGAAAATAAATTGTAGATATTTAAATAACTGGAGATTTCTTAATCCTGGGTCCTTTTTTTAAAGTTGAGATATAGTTGACATAACATTATATTAGTATCAGGTGTACAAGGTGATGACTCAATATTTGCAGATACAGCAAAATGATCACCATTATTGTGACTTACTGGTCTAGTTAACATCCATCACCACACATGGCTACAATTTTTTGTGGGTGTGGTTAGAACTCTTAGGTCTACAGCAACTTTCAAATATACAATGCAGTATCATTAACTGTATCGTGTTGTACATTGTATTCCCAGGACTTATTTATGTAATGGGATTGTTCTTTGTGTATCACCTAGAAAATTCAGTAAGTTTTGACTAAAATCATCTGCTATTTTCCAAAAATGAGTTGTAGATACATAAAAGGGACTGACAGAGCAGCCATTTATATAAAAATAATGCCATTCAAGATGGCAGACAAGTAGTTTTGCATTTCTAAGAAGGATCACTGCCTAAAGTATCATTTGACACAGTGTCATGCAATTTATGATGGCGGGGGCATTTACTCCAATCTGAAAAACATGATTTCTTTTTCAATTAAAAATAGGGCACCTAGGCAGCTCAGTCAGTTGAGTGTTCGACTCTTGATTTCAGCTCAGGTCATAATCCCGGGGCTGTGGCATTGAGCCCCATGCCAGTCTCCACGCTAAGCACGGAGCCTGGTTGGGATTCTCTCTCTCTTTCTCTCTCTCTCTCTCTCTCTCTCTCTCTCTCTCTCTCTCCCCCCCCCCTCTCTCTCTCTCCCCCTCCCTCTCTCTCTCTCCCCCTCCCTCTCTCTCTCTCCCCCTCCCTCTCTCTCTCTCCCTCCCTCTCTCCCTCTCTCTCCCTCTCCCTCCCTCTCTCCCTCTCCCTCCCTCTCTCTCTCTCTCCCTCTCTCTCTCTCTCCCCCTCTCTCTCTCCCTCTCCCCCCCCGCCCCTCTCCCCTGCTTGTGTTCTAATATATATATATGTGTGTGTGTGTGTGTGTGTGTGTGTATGTATATATAGTAATGAAAAATTAAAAAAAAATAACCCATCTGGGCACATTATACTCTTTCTTGGCAATTCTTTTTTTTAAGTTTTTATTTATTTTTAAAGTTTTATTTATTTTGAGACAGCACAAGCAGGGGAGAGACAGAGAGAGAAGGAGAGGGAGAATCCCAAGAAGGCTTTGTGCTGTCAGTGCAGAGCCCAACGTGGGGCTCGATCCCATGAACCATGAGATCATGACCTGAGCCAAAATCAAGAGTCAGACACTTAAGCAGCTGAGCCACCCAGGTGCCTCTTTAAGGCCTATTAAGAGGCACCCAGGTGCCTCTTTAAGGCACCTATTAAGGTGCCTATTTAAATTTTAATGTACAGTATAATAATAGTTTCAGGTGTACAATATAGTGATTCAACACTTCCAAAAAATACCTGGTGCTCTCACAGCAAGTGCACTCCTTAATCCCCATCAGCTATTTCATCCATCCCCCCACTACCTCCCTTCTGGTAACGACCAGATTGTTCTCTGTAGCTAAGAGTCTGTTTCTTGGTCTGCCTCTCTCTTTCTTTCTTTCCCTTTGCTCGTTGGTTTTGTTTCTTAAATTCCACATACGAATGAAATCATGTGGTATTTGTCTTTCTCTGACTGACTTATCTCGGTGAGTGTAATAATCTCTAGCTCCATCCACATTATTGCAAATGGCAAGATTTCATGCTTTTTTATGGCTAATATTCCATTGCATACATATACCACTTCTTTTTTTTTTCCCTTCAGATCTAGGGTTAGGGTTAGGATCAGGTTTAGGGTAAAGGTTAATCTTAGGGGCCAGGGTAAGACTATGTCCCTGATATCCTGGTATTCTTTACATAAACCTGTGACCGTTTACCCTGAGGTGCTAGAAAGGAAGCATCAGTTATGCCTCTGACAATAGTCTTCGATAGCAGAAAATATAAAAGTCCAACATTATAAGACCTTTTTGATGGCTAGCAAAAATTTGGACTTGAACTTATTTTTTTTTTAATGTTTTTATTTTTTTTGAGACAGAGAGAGACAGAGCATGAACAGGGGAGGGGCAGAGAGAGAGGGAGACACAGAATCCGAAGCAGGCTCCAGGCTCTGAGCTGTCGGCACAGAGCCCAATGCGGGGCTCGAACTCACGGACTGTGAGATCATGTCCTGAGGCGAAGTCAGACGCTCAACCAACGGAGCCACCCAGGCGCCCGTCGAACTTATTTTTTTTTAATCTTTTAATGTTTTTATTTATTTTTGAAAGAGAGCACGAGCAGGGGAGGGGTAGAGAGAGAGGGAGACACATGGAATCCGAAGCAGGCTCCAGGCTCTGGGCTATCAGCACAGAGCCCAACACAGGGCTCGACCCCATGAACCGCGAGATCATGACCTGAGCCAAAGTCGGACACTCAGCTGACAGAGCCACCCAGGGACCCCTGAACTGGAACTTATAAAGAGAGAATTAGTCATAACATACAATAATATTGAAACGCTCATACATTCCAATGTTAACATAAGGGGCATATGATTCCACTCTTGTCTGATGTATCTATAGATGTGTGTATACGCCCATACACATAAACAGGATCATAGTAAACATGCTATTTTGAAGCTTATTTTTGTCCCCCGCCTTATAAAATGTGAATATTTTCTCATTTGGGTAAATACTCTTTTACAACATGATTTTGAATGGTTTCTGGGTATTTAAAATAAGATTATAATGAAATTACATATAATTTTTAAACATTTAAAAAAATATCTTTTTTTTTTTTTTAACGTTTATTTATTCTTGAGACAGAGAGAGACAGAGCATGAACGGGGGAGGGGCAGAGAGAGAGGGAGACACAGAATCGGAAGCAGGCTCCAGGCTCTGAGCCGTCAGCCCAGAGCCCGACGCGGGGCTCGAACTCGCGGACCGCGAGATCGTGACCTGGCTGAAGTCGGACGCTTAACCGACTGAGCCACCCAGGCACCCCCCAAAAATTAATATCTTAGTTAATATACAGTGCAATATTGATTTCTGAAGTAGAATTCAGTGATACATCACTTAAATAAAACACCCAGTGCTCATCACAAGTGTCCTTAATATCCATCACCCATCTAGCCCGTCTCCCCCCAACCACTACCTCTCTCCATCAACCCTCAGTTTGTTCTCTATCATGAAGAGTCTCTTGTGGTTTGTTTCCATTTATTTCTCCCTCTTCCCATATATTCACCTGTTTTGTTTTTTAAACTCCACATATGAGTGAAATCATATATTTGTCTTTCTCTGATGGACTTATTTTGCTTAGCACAATACATTCTGGCTCTATCCATGTTGTTACAAATGGCAAGACTTCATCTATTTTGATGGCAGAGTAATATGCTATTCTATATGTATACAACTTTTTTTCTGAGCTAACTGGTATATTTTATTTATTTAAAAATTTTTTAATTTATTTAAATTCAAGTTAACATACAGTGTAGTCTTGGCTTCTGCAGTAGAACCCAGTGATTGATGGTTACAAATAACATCCAGTACTCACCCCAACAAGTGCACTCCTTAATGCACATCGCCCATTTAGCCCTCCCCCCCCCCCCCCCCCACCTACCACACCTCCAGCAGCCCTCGATTTGTTCTCTGTGTTTGGAGTCTCTGATGGTTGGCCCTCTCTGTTTTTATCTTATTTTTCCTTCCCTTCCTTTATGTTCATCTGCCTTGTTTCTTAAATTCCACATATGAGTGAAATTACGTGGTATTTGTTTTTCTCTGCCTGACTTATTTCACGTAGCATAATCTACTCTAGTTCCATCCACCTCATTGAGAATGGCAAGATTTCATTCTTTTTTTTAACACAGAGTAGTGTTCCATCGTGTTTGTGTGCGTGTGTGTGTTGCTTCTTTATTCATTCATCAGTGGACATTTGGACTCTTTCCATAATTTGGCTTTTGTTGATAGCAATGCTGTAAACACTGGGGTGCATGTGCCCCTTCGAATCAGCGTTTTGGTATCCTTCGGATAAATACCTAGTAGTGCAGTTGCCAGGTTGTAGGGTAGTTCTATTTTTCATTTTTTGAGAAACCTCCATACTGTTTTCCAGACTGGCTGAGCCAGTTTGCATTCCCACCAACAGTGCAAAAGGGTTCCCCTTTTTCCACACCCTCGCCAACATCTGCTGTTTCCTGAGTTGTTAATTTTAGCCATTCTGATAGGTGTGAGGTAGTATCTCACTGTGGTTTTGATTTGTATTTCCCTGATGAGGAGTGATGTTGAGCATCGTTTCATGTGTCTGTCGGCCATCTGGATGTCTTCTTTGGAAAAGTATTCATGTCTTCTGCCCATTTCTTTACTGGATTATTTGGTTTTTGGATATTGAGTTTAGTAAGTTCTTTATAGATTTTGGATACTAACCCTTTATCCAATATGTCATTTGCAAATAGCTTGTCTCATTCCATTGGTTGCCTTTTAGTTTTGTTGATTATTTCCTTTGCTGTGCAGAAGCTTTTTATCTTGATGGAGTCCCAGTTGTTCATTTTTGCTTTTGTTTCCCTTGCTTCCAGAGACTTGTCTACTAAGAATTTGCTGCGGCAAGGTCAAAGAGGTCGCCGCCTGTGTTCTCCTGTAGGATTTTGTCTCACATTTAGGTCTTTCATCCATTTTGAATTTATTTTTGTGTGTGTTCTAAGAACGTGGTCCAGTTTCACTCTTCTGCATGTCACTGTCCAGTGTTCCCAGCACCACTTGATGAAGAGACTGTCCTCTTTCCATTGGATATTCTTTCCTGCTTTGTTGAAGATTAGTTGGCCATACATTTGTGGGTCCATTTCTGGGTTCTCTGTCTTGTTCCATTGATCTATGTGTCTGTTTTTGTGCCAGTACCATACTGTCTTGATGATTACAGCTTTGTAATACAGCTTAAAGTTCAGAATTGTGATGCCTACTGCTTTGGTTCTCTTTTCCAGCATTACTTTGGCTATTCGGGGTCTTTTGTGATTCCATACAAATTTTAGGATTGTTTATTCTAGCTCTGTAAAGATGCTGGTGTTATTTTGATAGGGGTTGCATTGAATGCATAGATTGCTTTGGGTAGTATTGACATTTTAACAATATTCTTTCAATCCATGAGCGTGGAATGTTTTTCCATTTCTTTGTATCTTCCACAGTGTCTTTCATAAGCTTTCTATAGTTTTCAGCATATAGATCTTTTACCTCTTTGGTTAGGTGTATTCCTAGGTATCTTATGGGTTTTGGTGTAATTGTAATGGGATCAATTCCTTGATTTTCCTTATTGGTGTATAGAAATGCAACCGATTTCTGTACACTGATTTTATATCCTGTGACTTGGCCGAATTCACATATCAGCTCTAGAAGTTTTTTGGTGGAGTCTTTTGCATTTTCACGTAGGGTATAATATCTGTGAGAGTGAAAGTTTGACGACTTCTTTGCCAATTTGTATGCCTTTTGTTTATTTTTGTTGTCTGATTGATAAGGCTAGGACTTTCAGTACTATGTTGAACAACAGTGGTGAGAGTGGACATCCCTGTCGTGTTCCTGACCTTAGGGGGAAAGGTCTCAGTTTTTCCCCATTGAGAATATTAGCTGGGGGTCTTTTATATATGGCCATTATGAGGTTGAGTAATGTTCTTTTTATCCCTACTATCTTGAGGGTTTTTATCAAGAAAGAATGCTGTATTTTGTCAGATGCTTTTTCTACATCTATTGAAAGGATCATATGGTTCTTACCCTTCCTTTTATTAATGTGGTATATCACATTGATTGATTTGCAAATACTGAACTAGCCCTGCAGCCCAGGAATAAATGCCACTTGACCATGGTGGATAATTTTTTTAATGTACTGTTGAATTAGATTTGCTAGTATCTTGTTGAGAATTTTTGCATCCAGGTTCATCAGGGATTTTCGCCTGTAATTCTCCTTTTTAGTGGGGTCTTTAGTTTTGGAATCAAGGTGATGCTGGCTTCATAGAATGAGTTTGGAAGCTTTCCTTACATTTCTATTTTTTGGAACAGTTTGCTAAGAATAGGTATTAACTCTTCTTTAAATGTCTGATAGAATTCCCCTGGGAAGCCATCTGGCCCAGGACTCTTGTTTTTCGGGAGTTTTTTTGATAACTGATTCCATTTCTTTGCTGGTTAGGGACTATTAAAATTTTCTGTTTCTTCTTGTTTCAGTTTTGGCAGTGTTTGAGTTTCTAGAATTTGTCCATTTCTTCCAGATTGCCCACTTTGTTGGCATATAATTTTTCATAGTATTATGTTATAATTGTATTTCTTTGGTGTTGATTGTGATCTCTTTTGTTTGTGATTTTATCTATTTGGGTCTTCTCTCTTTTCTTTTTGATAAGTTTGGCTAGGGGTTTATAAATTTTGCTTATTATTTCAAAAAAAAACAGTTTTTAGTTTCATTGATCTGTTCTACTGGTTTTTTCTTTTTTTTTTTTTTGGTTTCTATATCATTTATTTCTACTCTAATCTTTATTATTTCCCTTCTTCTGCTATTTTTTGGACTTCACTGACTGCTCATTTTCTAGCTCCTTTAGGTGTAAGGTTAGATTGTGTATTTGGGACCTTTCTTGCTTCTTGAGATGGGCCTGAACTGCAATGTATTTTCCTCTTAGGACTGCCTTTGCTGCATCCCAAAGGGTTTGGACTGTTGTGTTTTCATTTTTATTTGCTTCCATGTATTTTTTATTTCTTCTCTAATGACCTGTTTAGCCCATCCATTCTTCAGTAGGATGTTCTTTAACCTCCATGTATTTGAGGACTTTCCACATTTTTTCTTGGGTTGATTTCAAATTTTATAGCATTTTGATCTGAAAATATGCATGGCATGATCTTGATCTTTTTGTACCTTTTGAGACTGACTTGTGACCCACTATGTGATCTGTTCTGGAGAATGTTCCATGTGCACTCAAGAAGAATGTGTATTCTGCGTTAGGATGAAATGTTCTGAATATATCCATTGTTAGGTCCATCTGGTCCAGTGTGTCATTCAAAGAGATTGTTTCCTTGTTGATTTTCTACTTAGGTGATCTGTTCAATGTTGTAAGTAGGGTACTAAAGACTCCTACTATGGTTTTATTACCAATGAATTTATGTTATTTATTGATTTCTGTATTTGGGTATCTCCAAGTTGAGGGCATAAGTATTTACAATTGGTAGATCTTCTTGATGATCGATCCCTTAATTATGATACAATGCCACTCTTCATCTCTTGTTACAATATTTGTTTTAAAATCTAGTTTGTCTGATATAAGTATGACTACTCTGGCTTTCTTTTGACATCCATTAGCATGGTAGATGGTTTTCCATCCCTTCACTTTCAATCTGTAGGTGTCTTTAGGTCTAAAATGAGTCTCTTGTAGGCAGCATATAGATGGATCGTGTTTTTTATCCATTCTGATACCCTTTGTCTTCTGATTGGAGCATTTAGTCCATTTACATTCAGAGTGATTATCAAAGGATATGAATTTAATGCCACATGCTACCTGTAGAGTTGGTGTTTCTGGTGATGTTCTCTGGTCCTTTGTAGTCTTGGTTGCTTTGGTCTTCTTTTTTTTTTTTTCTCAGAGAGTCCCCCTTAAAATTTCTTGCAGGACTGATTTAGTGGTCATGAATTCCTTTAGTTTTTGTTTGTCTGGGAAACTCTTTATCTCTCCTTCTATTCTGAATGATAGCCTTGCTGGATAAAGAATTCTTGGCTGAATATTTTTCTCATTCAGCACATTGAATATTTCCTGCCACACCCTTCTGGCCTGCCAAGTTTCAGTGGACAGGTCTGTTGCTAACCTTAGGTGTCTACCCTTGTAGGTTAAGGACCTTTTGTCTGTAGCTGCTTTCAGAGTTGTCTCTTTATCTTTGTATTTGCAAGTTTCACTATGATATGTTGTGGTGTTGACCTGTTTTTGTTGATTTTGAGGAGTTTTCTGTGCCTTTTGGACTTGAATGCCTGTTTCCTTCCCTGGATTAGGGAAAATTCTCAGCTATAATTTGTTCAAATAAACCTTCTTCTTTTTCCCCACTCTTCTTCTTCTGGAACTTCTATGATACAGATATTGTTTCATTTTATTGAATTACTGTTACTATTGGATTACTATTGAATCTTCTCTGCTTCTTCAATCTTCATTGTGACTGTATCCAGCCAGTTTTGCATCTCAGTTACAACATTTTTTATTTCAACCTGACTAGTTTTTAGGTCTTTGATCTCTGCAGCAAGGGTGTCTCTGGTAGCTTTTATGCTTTTTTTTTTTTTTTTTCAAGCCCCGCTAGTAGTCTTATGACCGTTGTTCTAAATTCTTGTTCAGATATATTGTTTATATATGTTTTGAGCATGTAGAGACTGTGATTTCTTCTTGGCCTTTCTTTTGGGGAGAATTCCTCTGTCTTGTCGTTTTGGCTGTTTCTGTCTTTTGCGTGTTTTAAAAGCTTGTTATGTGTGCTGCACCTGAGAATACTGCTATATTAAAAAGGGGTCGTACACGGTCCAGGACCTGGCACTTCAGGATGTGTTTCTGGGGTGTGCCGTGTGCAGTCTGCTGTTGCATTTTGGCTGCTCTTTCCCACCGGTCAGTCCTCTGCCGAGCTCCTCCTTGCCTGCAGTGGGGAGTGTTTGGGCCTTTCACTAGGTGTGCTTTGGTTTGTTTGTTAAGATAAGACTTGCACATGCCATGCTGTCTCCCTCCGACCGTGGAGATCCTTTTGCCAGTCTGCAGACTGATTTCCTGGGTGTTCCAAAGGATCTGACCTCACTACAGCTGTGTTTCTGTATTTATATTTAAAGTGCATTTCTCGCCACTGCCGTATTGTTGGATCTTGCTTTCTTGTTGAGTCTGACAATATCTGAGTTTTATTTGGAGTATTTAAACCATATATATTTAATGTAATTATCAGTGTAGGTGGGTTTAAATCTACCAGCTTTGTTTATTTTATTCCTCTTATTTCCCATTCCCCCCCCCCCACTTTCCCTGCCTTCTTTTTGATTATTTTTAGTATTCCATTTTATCCAGTAAAATGTTTTATTAGACATACCATTTTATTTAAGCTTTTAGTGGTTGTCCTACAATTTACAGTGTACCTCTTTAATTTTTCACAGACTATGTTTAAATAATATGTCATGTAAGCTATAGTGTAAAAACTGTATGGTAATATTCTTTCCTTTTCTCTCTCCCTTCCTTTGTGCTATTGTTGGCATATGTTTTACTTCTACATATGTTATAAACCCTACAATACATTGTTACTAATTGTGCACTAAATAGAAACAAATTTTTTAATTAGAAAATAAAATTCCTTATGTTTATCCAAGAATTCACCTTTTTGAAGTTTTTTATTCCTTTGTGTAGATCAGATTTTCCATCCCTTATTACCATGTTCTTTCTGCCTGAACAACTCCCTTTAAACCTCTTCTTTCAGTTCAGGATTGTTAGTGATAAACTCTCAATTTTTGCCTGAAAATACCTTACCTTCCCCTTTCATCTTGGAGGATATTTTCATTAGCTATAGAATTCAGGTTGACAATATTTTTTCTTCTTTCAGCAAATTTCCTTTTGGGCTTCTCTGAGAAGTTAATGGTCATCTATTTGCTTTTCCTTTCTTAACTTTATAATGTGTTTTTTTTTAACCTTCTGGCTAATTTTGAGACTTTCCTCCTCATCCTTGATTTTCAGCAAATTTATTATGCTTGGTTTGTTTGTGTGTGTTTAGGATAGCCATGGGTTGGCTATGCTTCTCAGATCATGCTTGGAAAATTTCCCACCTTTATTTCTTCAGTGATTTTTTTTCCTGTTACTTTCTCTATCTGCAATTCTAAAAATTGCATGTAAAACTGTTTGATATTGTCTTACAGGTAATTGCTCTTTTTCAGTTTTTGTTCAGCCTTTTTCTTTGTGTTTCAGTTTGGATAGTTTCTACTGCTGTGTTCAAGTTTATATATATACATAGATATATATACATATATATCTATGTATATATATGTATAATACATATACATATAATACATATGTATATATAATACATATATATATTTGATTCTGCAGTGTCTAATCTACTAAACTTATTCAATAAAATTTTCATATTGTATATTCTTTTCAGCTCTAGAAGTTTCATTTATTTCTTCATTTATGGTTTTAATTTCTTTCCTCATTGTGCTCATGTTATCTTGAAGTCCTCAAACATAGTTGTAATAGTTATTTTAAAGTTCTTGTCTGTCAGTTCCATTACCTCTGTCAGTTCTGGGACTGCTTCCATTGACTTTTATTTTGGTTACAGATTCGGTTTTCCTGCTTTGAATATCTGTTTGAGTATTTTTGACAAGATGTTGGACATTGTTACTATTACACTAAGGTGGATCTGTTTTCTGCTCTTAGAGGGTTTGTTTTTCCTTCCAGGCAGCTAAATTAACTATGGATCCCCCTAATGATTTGGATGCTTATTTTTAAGCTTTCCTAAGATAAGCTTTGTTAAAGTAAGATTATGGGTCTATAGTAGTTCTTGTTCTAAGTGCTGGCTTAGCCTTACTATTAAGGTATGGCTCTGGGGTCTTTGTGGAATATCTCAAGTATTCATCAAGCCCTTTCTACCCTATTTGGTTGAATATTGAATCCTGTAGAAGTTGTAGGAATTGTTCAGCTTAAATGTCTCTGGTAGCTGTCTTTGCCATCGTCATTGAGTTCCACTCCACATATATGTAGGTGAGCATCTAGTTATTCACTCTGTGACATCCCTAAAGAAATGTCTACAGCTCTGTGTATAGCTCCTTTCTCAATAGTACTATAACCAGAAAATATCAGCTGCCTCAGCCTCCCCAAATTTTTAGCTTAGTTTCCCCAGTTCACTGAGAGTACTGTGCTTTGCTTAGGTACTACTTTCCTGTACCTTGGTCTGGAAAATGCCTCTAGGAAGAAAGCCTGGGAAATAGTATGGCTTTTAATTCCTTTCTCTTAGGGATTATATCCCTATGCTGCCCTTTGTCCAATGTCTGAAAATATTTTTCTCATATATTTTTCCAGTTTTCTAATGGTTTTAAGTAGGAAGGCTTGTCTAGTACATTATGATTGGACATAGAATTACCCTGTATTATTTTTAAAAATAGCTTTATTGAGATTTAAATCACCAATTCATCCATTTAAAGTATAGGATTCAATGGTTTTTTAATATATTCATTTTAACATGGGCAACTATTACTGCAGTCAATTTTAGAACATGCTTATCACCTCAAAAAGAAACCCTGTACCTTTTTGATATTAACCCTTTCCCCTTCATCTTCCCACCGGCACTAAGCAACTACTAATCTCCTTTATATATCTATAGTTTTGCTTATGAACTTCCCAATGGAATATTATATGTGGCCTTTTATGATTGGCTTTTGTTTTTTTACTTAGCATAATGTTTTTAAAGTTTATCCATGTTATGCATATATTAGTATTTCATTACTTGTTATGGTCAGATAATATTCCATTGTACGGACATACCACATTTTGTTTATCCATTCATGGATAACTTTTTGAGATATTAATTAGATTTTTCTCCCCATGTTTTTCTTGTTGTCTCCATTCAAACAGTTATCAGGCTTTTTGGATTATTTCTTCAGAGGAGTCCTTTGATAGGATAGAAAATAAAGGTTCCACCTTTAAAAATTCTGGTTTTTGCTTTTAAAGACTCACTAAATAGAATGGGTGTGAGAAAGGGGACTTTGGACTACAGGAGGAATTTGAAAGCTATCTGTTCATTCCCTCAGCGTGCCCTGGAATGATAATGTGTTCCCGGAGAGGAATGTCTTTGCTGGTGATGTTAGACCACATGTGCAATATTTTGATTTATAAGAAGTATGTATTTGGTCAAGATGGTCATCTGAATGACCAACATACATTTCTCATATATATTTATTTGGTCTTTGTCCATGGTTCCTGGCCCATAGCAACCAAAACCCTTGGGATTCCCTGAGTGATAAGAGCAATGAGAACTTCTTTTGTTTTATTATTCAGTGTCTTGTCATCAGTTCCTGAAAATGCTTTGGACCCTTAGAGGCGAGATGCTGTCTTTTTATTCCTAATCAATCCCTTTCTATCACAATTGGGTTTATGTTAATGAAGTTACTTTTAGAAAGCACCTAAGGATGGGGCCTGGTTGCCAGGGGAACCAACAATAAATAGAGGGTTGGAACTTTGAGTCTCACCTACCCCTTTCTGAGGAGGGGGAAGGAGTGGAGTTGAATCAGTTACCAATGGCCAGTAATTTAATCAATCATGCCTTCATGTAATGAAGCCTCCGTATAAACCCAAATGAAAGGTTTCAGAGAACTTCTGGGCTGGTGAACCAGAATGTTTCCATGTGTTAACATGCTGGGCCCAAACTCCACTGAGACAGAAACTGCTTTGTTTGGGACCTTGCCCTGTGTATTTCTTCATCTGGCTCTTGAATCATATTCTTTCATATTATTTAATATCCTTTGTAATAAATTGGTAATCTAATGAGTAGATGGGTATTCTGAGTTCTATGAGCTGCTCTAGCTAATTAATTGAACCCAAGAAGGGTGTCATGGGAACCTTTGATTCATAACCAGTTGGTTAGAAGCACGGGTGATATTCTGGACTTGGGATTGGCATCTGAAGTGTGTATGTGTAGGGAGGGGCAGTCTTGTGGGGCCGAGTCCTTAACTTGTGGGATCTGATGCCATCTTCCAGGTAGATAGTGTCAGAATTGTTGAATTGTAGGACACCTGGCTGGTATCTGAGAATTCTTTGGATGTATAGGGAAAAAAGCTCTCCCACATCTCAGAATTAGGACCCAGAATCATTAACAGGCGTGGGATTTCCAGCCTCCTCAAGGGTTTCAGTTTCCCATACCTGGCTCAAAAGCCTCATAAAGTGACCAAAATAAACCATTTGTTTTAGTGGTGACCTGTGTGGGAAGACGACAGAAGAACAGAGGGGTGTCCCGATGCTGTGCACTGTATGAAACCCTGGAAAGTTGGTAGACGCCTGAGGCACAGTCCCAAGAATGATTGTGGTTGAATTTCCTACCAAGTCCTAATGTAATGGACATTACATTCAGTGTACAGAAAATGGGATATGCTGATTCCTGCACACTGATTTTGAAGCCTGAGATTAGGGTATTTTCCACCTGTTTGAGTTCATTGAAATCAAGAGTACCGCGCAGATATTGTACAAGTAAAATATGATTCAAAGTGACAGGACATCCTACTTAGAAAAATATTTTATATTCTGCCTTTGCACGCTCCGCCTTAGTCTGTGAGTTTTCAAAGTACAGAGTTTGTGGGTGACTCGTGTGCAGTTAAGTAAGGGAGGCTTATTCATCATGACATTCTTTACCTTTTCTCCCAAAACAACTTTTACCAGAGCTTAAGTTTTGGTGAAACAGAATGCTTTTAATTTTATACTTCAGACTGAACTGATTATCTCACAACCACAAAAAAGTAAACAAGTTAGGTGAAACATTGAACGCAAATTAAAAAAAAAAGCAAATAGGCTTCCCCCATTATTTGTATCCAAGGATTGTGACTCCGTCGATACATAAATAACAAATTGGCCAGAGCCACAAGAAATGAGCATTTGGGGGCGTTGGCACGTTCCACAGTCTCGGGGAAGGACATGAGAACACAGGATGTGGTCCAAACCTCACTCGTAGCTGGACTCAGAAGAGATCGGACTATAAGCTCTTACTGGTTTTGATTTTAGTAGCGTCATAAGAACGGACGAGTTCTTCCTGAGTAATCACACCTTGTTCTAGCTGAGAAAATGCGTACCCACCTGAAAGAGTAAAGCACAGAGGAGTCTGTTAGGAGCACTAACAGGGAACATTCTGTTGACAGAAAGCAAGACTCCTACCAGACTGGGCCTCATCGGCCACATCAGCCAGGCCCATGACGGAGGCGGGAAAAGTGGTGAGGTGATGAGGGATGGTAATGGAGCGGCTTGCAAATTTGGCTGTGTTAACATACCCACTCCTGGGGCCACAACTGAAGGAAGGAAAGTGATTTATGTCCATGTGGCACTGGATTAACTGAAATCGCTCCTGCGTGGAAGGAAAGACAGGTGGTCCCAGCCTTCCCTGCACAGTGTAATCGCCTGGGAGCTGGTGAAATCCCAGGATCCGGCACCGACACCAGACCAGTGCTTCTCAAGTGTGCACCAGAATTCCCGTGGTGGCCACCGGCCCCACGTCCAGAGCGTCTGGTTTCACGAGTCTGCCGCGGGGCTCAAGAACTGATCATTCTGACAACTGCCCAGCCGAAGTGCCTGCCGCAGGCCTAAGTGCCAGGCATGGAGCATCACCGTTTGGGCCGATTTAACCACCAGCTGTGGGTGGACACTGTTATCAGTAGCTTCCAACCCCTGGGGGTTTCCTTCCTCCTCTTTCCTTCCTCCTCTTTCCTTCCTCCTCTTTCCTTCCTCCTCTTTCCTTCCTCCTCTTTCCTTCCTCCTCTTTCCTTCCTCCTCTTTCCTTCCCGCTCGAACTCCATCACAACCTCAAGGTGGAAGTTTGCCCTTTTTTTTTTTTCTCTTTTCCCCTGTTTTTATTCTTGACCTGAGCCTTCCAGAGAGCAGGAGGATCTGAAAAGAATACTTCAGATTTGGCCTGAAAGTATATTTCTGCTTGCTTCTGACAAGACTCGTATACAGAGAGGACCTTTTGTGAGCTGAAGTGGCCGCATCACCCCATTCAAAGCTCCGGGTGGTGTTTTAGAATTTTCTTTTGTACGCTAGTGATCTGTTGTGACTTTTTTGACTCATTCTAAACATTTAAACCTAATTTTCCTAAAAAAGGTCCCCCAAACTATATAAAGATCTGGCCTCAGAGAAGCAGGACCTGCTGCTACACCAGAGTTAAATGGTGTCTTTTTGGAAACTGGGCCTGGTTTTCCTTCCAGCAGTGTTCCCAGGGAGGAGTGAGGGCTGAAGAGGGACAGCAGGGACCATGACCCTCCACCTGCCCAGCCCGCACCCCTCAGCCTGACAGAGATGCGCCATCAGGTCAGCGGCTCAGTCTGACGAACCTTTACCTTCTGTTTGCATCCAAATGGGGAGCTCAGAGGAAGCCTCCAGCTCTTGGCCTCTCCCACTTTTGTCCGTCCTGACAGACGGAAAGTAACAATGGGGCCCTGGGCAAAGCCCTGGATGGACCCCACTCCTGAGCTTCCCCTGGCTGGCTTCCCAGTGCACCTGCTTCCTAGATGCTCAGCCACAGCCAGAGTCCAAGGATAGAGGGAGGGACGTAGAGGTGAAGGATGAGGGAATTTTCAAGCAGCCAGAATCCAGGGGATGAGGGATAGAGGACGGGTGGGTAGGGGGGAAGCATGAGGGAATTTTCAAGTCATTTTTTTCTTCACCTGGTAAAACGTCTAGCAGATTTCAGAATCGACCATGTCATTTCTCATTATTTTGGCATGATTGTCTTGTTTAATGCACTTCATTAGAAATTGAGGAGTCTGATCAAATCTTAAAGCCAGAATTTTCTGGCTCAAGAAAGAGTTGTTAATTGCAATTAACAAAGAACTTCCCCTTCTATTTCTTATTTGAGGAGCTCAGAGCACTTTACAAATTCAAGCTAATATTTTGGTGTACAGCAGAAAAATATACAGGACCCCCAAACCCACAAACTGCCTGAGGGACTTCAAGCAATAAAAGATAATGTTGCAGAAAAAACACCTCAGAAGCTCTTATAATCCTGTAAGATTTCTAACCTTTCAATAACATTCTCTGTTTTAATATTTTTAAAAAGTGGGTCATGAAAATACAATGTTTTTAAAAGTAACTGAAATATGTTTTCCTGTTTCTCATATACATTCAGTCAGTGATATTTTCAGGACATTCATATTGGTTTTGTAGTGGTTTTAGGACAGTGTGATTACTGCGTAAAACACCCGTCTATTTGAGTCCAGATACACGTGTCCGTTAACACTCCACACTACCTATCATGACCCCGGTAGCATGAAATGCCAAAAAGGTAGAGACAGTGCAGCTCAGGGACGGTAACTAATATGCCTGGAGCCCCACAGCCAGTCACGAGGCAGAACTGGGATGTAGCTGCCCATCTGTCTGGTTTCCGTGTCTCTTCTCTGGAGCTCGACAATGTGGCACTTTGGAGTGAGACAGACTGAGGCTCCAATCTGGCTTCTACCCATTTCTAGAGATAGAACCTAAGGCAAGGGACAAATTTGCCGAACCGTTTCCTTCTCTGCAAAACGAGGATCCATCCAGTTAACCTGCCATTCAACAAGGATTTAATAACTGTCTCCACATGGTGGCTCCACATATTCAGTGCAGTGAAGCCCGAGCATTTAACAGTGGCCCAAGTCACAGTTTTATATCCATAAATATGGGCTCCATTTTGGCCATACTTATAGTTGACGTCGGACAGATGGAAGAAGGAATGGCTATTTGTTGGTACGTATGATTCTGCTTGGAGACTCTTCATTAGTCAATTAGTTCATTCATCCGATGAGATTTGTATAGTGTGTCTACTATGTACATGCATTCTTGGAATGAATTAGTAAAGCAAAAATCCTTGTTATGGAGCTTACCTTCTAGCAACAGAGATACATAAATAAGTACATAATAAGCGCATAACATAAAGTTAATCATATGGTGCCCAAGAATGTACTGAAGAGCTGTGAACAACAGAAAAAGCACTTGGACAAAAACGTGAAGGAAGTGAGAGAATGAGTGACACGGATAACATGAGGGATTTGCTTTCTAGGCATAAGTGTTGGCCAGTTCAAAGGCCCTGAGGCGAGAGCATTCCTGATGCGTTGTGAGAAGAGCACAGAGGATGGAGGGGAATGAAGGAGGAAGAAGATTAGATGACACTAGGAAAGTAGCGGGGTCCAGACCAAGTAGGTCTTTTTTGACGTTGAATCTGATAGCCACTGCGGGATTTCAAGCAGAACGCTGATGTGCTTGTGCTGACGTCATTTTAAATGCGTCACTTCGGCTACCGTGTAAGAGTCACGGGTAGGAGCAGGAGATGGGTTAAGAGGTTGTTGAGGTAGTGCCGGTGGGTGATGGTGGTCCAGACCCGGGTGCCAGCGGGGGTGTGCGTGGCCAGCGGTCGGTCTCTGAGCACAGCGTGACGGCAGAGCCATCTACTACGTTAGAGGAATTAAGAACGACTGAAAGGATCGTGGCCCGAACAGTCGGAAGCGTGAGGTGTCTTCAAGCGAAGGCGGCAGATGGGGCCGGCTGGGGGGGAGAGGAAGCCAGGGGCGGTTTTGGACATCACTGGTGGCCTCGACTGGAGGTGTGCCAGTGGCGTGGCAGGAGCGAAGGCTTACTGGAG
Organism: Panthera pardus; assembly: GCF_024362965.1. Classification (NCBI taxonomy): domain Eukaryota; kingdom Metazoa; phylum Chordata; class Mammalia; order Carnivora; family Felidae; genus Panthera; species Panthera pardus. The sequence continues at coordinate 85,307,617 of NW_026526654.1, read as the reverse complement.
CGGGTTCAAGAGAGACTGGGAGGAGGGGATTTGGAGACCCCGGGGACAAACGATGTGATCCGGGGCCGTTGCTGCAAAGGAGCGCGACGGAATGAGGCGCACTCTAATGGGTGACGTGGGGTCCAGAGGAGGTTCTGCTTTGTGAGACCACCTTTTGGAGGCTGGTGGGAACGATCTAATAGAGGAGCGTGGGAAAGTGGTGACGTAGAAGGTAAATGAAGGAGCGGCCGGAGCGAGGCGCTTGGGCGTGCAGGAGCAAAGGGAGTCAGAGGCAGGCGCACGGGAGGGAGAGCCAGTCTGCGCAAACAGGCGGGAAGGCAGGGCACGTGGCAGGTGAGGTGGTGGCGGGAACCCCTGCAGGTTCATTTCCGGTGCGTTTTTCTCAGCGATGGAGAAATCAAGGCCATCAGTTGGGAGAGAGGATGCGAGGGATGCCACCCAAATTTGTAAGACATCTGCCATCCTTTGTTTTCTTGTCCTCGTTCATTTTTTTCTTTTTCTTTTTTTTTTTTTTACCTTTGGTTCCCTTTCAACTGCTGTTTCCTAAGTGTCCCTAGGGTGAGGGGAAGGCAAAGTGGTGGGCACAGGACAGGAAGAGGAAGCAATGCATGTGTGTGCAAAAGACAAATAGCAGTGAATCCAGAGACACACAAATCTGTGATATAAAAAATAGACAATAAGGGACACATGGGTGGCTCGGTCTGATAAGCGTCCAGCTCTTGGTTTCGGCTCAGGTCGTGATCTCTCACTTCGTGGGATCGAGTCCCACGTCAGGCTCTGTGCTGATAGTGCAGAGTCTGCTTGGGATTCTCTCTCTGCCCCTACGCTGCGGATGTTCTCTTTCTCTATGTCTCTCTCTCTCTCTCTCTCTCTCTGTCTCTCTCTCTCTCTCAAAATAAACAAGCTTAAAAAAATAGACAATAGAATTTTAAAATCCTACAACTTTCAACAAATACGTTGGTCAGAAAGGAGGGGACAGTTAGTCTCCACAAACACCACATGTTCCTTTATTTGTATCACCTTTTGGTTTGACTCGTTCTCAGGATCGTACTCAGCACTCACGTTACCAGACACGAGTCACATGGGACCTAAACATTTCATCTAGGCACTTCTTGGACACATTTCTTTTTGAAGGAAGGGAAAATGAAATAACTTTTAAAGGTTTTCATGCCCAATGTGGGCCGTGTTAACATCACACCCCCAATAAGGGTATGTAAGTTTTCTAAGGGTGTAAATTATTTGGAGCCAGGTACCACTTTTCCATTTAAAACGTTAGGCTGGGAATCCGTCAGAAGGTCTTGAAAACGTGAGGATGTTAGATTTAAGGATGTTATCATTGAGTGGGAGGCCAGGAATTACTCTTTCAGACCACACTTGCTTTAGGCCAAGCACATTAATTTCATGAATCCAATGGAGCCCTCCTTCTGTAGGAGAACTACCTTACCTTTTAAAACATATGTAACGCTACAGGTAGTTTCCTTTTTGAAAAAAATTGTGGTAAAATACATGTAACGTAACACTTACCGTCTTAATGAGGGTTAAGTGTACAATCCAGGGGCTGTAAGTACATTCAAAGTGCTGTGGAACCATCACCAGCATCTGTCTACGGACCTCTTTCCACCTTCCCAAACTGCAACTCCATACCCATTAAACACTGAGTCCCCGTTCTCCCATCCCCGGGCCCCCGTTGACCCCCAGTCTCCTTTCTGTCTCTATGGGTTTGAGGACTCTCAGCACCTCATAGCAGTGGGGCCATACGGTACTTGTCTTTTTGGGTCTGGCTCCTTGCACTTGGCATAATCTCATCGAGAAGCACCTAACGTTGAATTACTCCTCCTCCTCGTCCGTAGGTGGAGTCTCAGCTTTGCGGCCTGCTTCACGGCACCGATACTCACGTGGGGCGCTTCGATCAACAGATTCATCCTGGAAGACCACCTTGTGCAGCTGGCTGGACAGAGGCAGCTGGAGGTGTTCTGTCTTCACGCTGTGAGTAAACCGATCATAACCTGGCTTTAGTTCATCGGAAAATGAAACAGAACAAAACAAGTGACGAGGTGCAAGAAAAGAGTCTTCCTCACGTTTCAGAGGGTGTTCATATAGTTCAACTGAAGTTGAAAATTAATACTATCCACACACTCAACAAGGTGCTTCTTCTAAAATAGGGTTGTGCTTGTGAACGTTTCTTTATTATACAGCTCTCCCAACTGTCCTTCACCGGTAGTTGAACTGAACGACCAATGTCTGGTCCGTCTTCTGGCCTCCCAGAGCACCTTAGAGATTTTATAATGTGTATTTTAAAAATCTGTGTCTCAACTTCCTGTTCTAATGGCAAGGCCATCACTTACGCTGGGTCAAGACTCTGAACCATGTCTATCGGGAAGGGTCAACTCTAGCAAAAGAGCTACCTTCTCCGGTTCCCAAGGCTTATTGTGACACTACACCGGAAGCCCCAGGTTCAATACTTTCTAAATTCCACAGAGTGGGTAAACATAGCCGCATAATTAGAGAAGTCCATGGTTTTTTCTTTTTTTTTTTTTTTCCTCTACAAGCTGAAAGATGGGGTTGAAAAAAATACCCAGGCGGCCTAACCTAATCTGCTTTCTCACTCCTAAGATGTCACTAGGCCATAGTGGGGCCTTCTGCTGTTTTGGGATTTCCCATGTATCCTGACATTTGCAGGGACTTGAGGGGCTCACACCCCGCGTGATAAACTGTAGCTGCTTTCGACAGCCGTAAGGGCGCTCCGATACCGTGTCCTCCTGCGGGAAGAGGGTCTTCCCTAGAGCCAGCTTTCCCTTCGTGGCTCAGAGGAAGGTTTCGAGGGATGCCTGAAGAAGCAGCTCCTGGGGCGGTGCGGCTCAAAGGTTATTGCACGACAGGGGTGGCCTTTGGAATAGTTGGCTACTGGCTTCCCCCTCTGAATTCCCCTCTAGAATGAAGGTTACCCACTGATAATGTCCTGAACCAGATTTTTGTTTAACTTAAAAAAAAAAAAAGGATTTTACTTTTGCTCATATATCTAGGAGCTGAAGAGCATTTGGCTCTGGGCTTTCCAGAATCCATTTACTCATTTGCATTCCCTCCTCTCCCTCTCTCTCCTCTGTCTCCTTCCCTCCCTTTTCCTTTCCCTCTCTGTCTATGCTAAATTTGACACAGATAAAACATTTACACGGTTAAAAATTGTAAGAGAAAATATGAAAAGTAGAGAATAAACATTGTTTTCCTTTCCCCATCTTCCTGGTTCCTCACTGGTAATCTGTTCTTTACTGGTAATCGCTCGAAGTGCTTTCTTAGCTAATTTTGCAGAGGTGCTTTCTAAGAAAAAGTGCTCATATATTATCATCCCTGCCCTTTGCACTAAAGGTTGCATATTGTACGCGGCGTCTGACATTTGACTTTTTCGGCTAATACATCCTGGAATCGTTTGCATCTCAGTATCCAGGGAGCTCCCTAACTCCTTTTCACAGCTAGAGAGTATGTTAGCATGACAATGTGCCACAGGTATGGTTGTTCCTAAGTGTTTGCTGTTCCAAATACTGTGGTGGTCCCTACCGCTGGGACCTGTGTGAGTATTTTGAGGATGGGAGGGAATGGTATGTTCCCAGAAATGGAATTACCGGGTCAAAGGCCATGTGCAATTATATTTCTGATAGATATTGCCAAAGTAACTGCCATAATTCTTTACTTTCCCATACTTTCACTAACCAAGGGTGGCCAATGATGATGGATGAAAAATATCCTTCCTGTGTACTTAGGATTTTCATTTCTTATTATGAGTAAAGTTGAGAATATTTTAGTATATGTGCTGCCGAAGCGAGCAAAGTTGAGAATATTTTAATGAGATTAAGAATCTTTAGTATTTCCTTTTCTGTGAACTGTACTTTGCTTATTTTTCTATTGCTTGGGGGTGGTTGATCTTACTGATTTCTAGAAACAATTTATCTATTGGGGAGGTTAGCCCTATGTTATGTGAGCTTTCTTTTTGCACATTTATATCGTGTTTATCGTTTTGGTTTGGTTTCTTTTTTTTTTTTTTTTTTTTAAATTTTTTTTTTCAACGTTTTTTATTTATTTTTGGGACAGAGAGAGACAGAGCATGAACGGGGGAGGGGCAGAGAGAGAGGGAGACACAGAATCGGAAACAGGCTCCAGGCTCCGAGCCATCAGCCCAGAGCCTGACGCGGGGCTCGAACTCACGGACCGCGAGATCGTGACCTGGCTGAAGTCGGACGCTTAACCGACTGCGCCACCCAGGCGCCCCTGGTTTGGTTTCTTACTGAGATTGATTTTGCATGTGATAGAATGCACAGATCTTAAAAGTGCAGTGTAATGAATTTTAACAAAGGTATTTACCTAGGTATCAATCTCCCAGATCTATTTTTTATATCAGTACTATACTGTTTTGATTGCTATAGCAATATATATTAGCTTTAGAAGAGAATGTAATATAGTGTAATAGCTTTGTAATATAGTTTGAAATCAAAAAGTGTGATGCCTCCAGCTTTGTTCTTTCCCAAGATTGCTTTGGTTATGTGGGGTTTCGTGCAAAGTTTAGGATTTTTTTTCTATTTATTTTTTATTTTTTTCTGTTACAACATCATTAGAATTTTGATAGGGAGTGCATTCAGTCTATAGATGACATTGGGTAGTATGCACATTTTAATGTTAACTCTTCTGATCCATGAATGCAAGATATCTTTCCATTTATTTGTGCCCTCTTTAATTTCTTTCATCAGTGTGTTACAGCTTTTGTTATTTAGGTCTTTCACTTCCTTGGTTAAATTTTTCCTTTGTATTTTATTGTTTTTGATGCAGTTGTAAATGGGATTGTCTTCTTTATTTTCAGATAGTTTACTGTTAGTGCATAGAAATGCAGCTGATTTTTGCCTGTTGGTTTTATATCCTGCAACTTTCCTGAATTTGTTTATTCTAACAGTATTTTGGTGGATTCTTAAGGATTTTCTATCTGCAAGCTGATATCATCAGCAGATAGAGATAATTTTACCTCTTCCTTTCCAATTTGCATGCTTTTTTTTTCTTGCCTAATTGCTCTGTCTAGGACTTTCAGTGCAGTATTGAATAGGAGTGGTGAGAGTGGGCACCTTCGCCTTTTTTTGTGATTTTAGAGGAAAAGTTTTCAACCTTTTACGATGGAGTGTGATGTTATGTGTGGGTTTGTCATATATGGCTTTTATTCTGTTGAGGTGTGTTTCTTCTATACCCAGTCTGTTGAGAGCTTTTATCATGAGAGAATGTTGAATTTTGTCAAGTACTTTCTCTGCATCTATTGAAAAACCATGATTTTTGTCTTTTATTCTATTACTGTAGTATGTCACACTTACTGATTTGTGGATGTTGAACCATTTTTGCATTCCCAGAATAAATCCCACTTGATCATGATACGTGGTCATTTTAACGTACTATTGAATTTAAGTTAGCTAGTATGTATTGAAAATTTTTGCATTTATATTCAACAGGGATATTGGCCTGTAGTTCTCTTGCAGTATCCTTACCTGGCTTTGGTATCAGGGTAATGCTGGCCTGGTAAAAGGAGTTTGGAAGTGCTCCTTCCACTTCTATTTTTTGGAAGAGTTTGAAAGGGATCGGTAAATGTTCTGTAGATTTCACCAATGAAGCCATCTAGTCCTGGACTTTTATTTGTGGGGGGTGTGTCATTACTGATTGAATTGCCTTGTTTGGGTCTATTCACATTTTCTCCATTTTTTAAAAGTGAGATATAATTGACTTATAACGTTTCATTTCAAGTGTACAACATAATGATATGTATAATCACCACAAGTCTAGTTAGCATCCATCGCCATACATAGGTATAATTGTTTTTTCTAGTGATGAGGACTTTTAAGCTCTCTTTTAGTATTTTTAAATATACAAAGTAGTAATATTAACTGTAGTCACCATGCTTTATATTACATCCCCATGACTTATTTTATAACTGGAAGTTTTCACCAATTTCATTCTTCATCAATTTCACCTTACCCCATCACCACCTCTGGCAACCACCAATCTGTTCTCTGTATCTGTGAGTTTGGTGTTTTGTTTTGTTTAGATTCTACATATAAGTAGAATTTTTGTCTTTCTCTATCTGACTTATTTAACATAATGCCCTCGGGGTCCATCCGTGTTGTCACTAACAGCAGAATTTCCTTCTTTATTATAATTGAATAGTTTTCCATTATATATATACACACACATACTACATTTTCTTTATTCATCCACTGATGGGCATTTAGGTTGTTTCAATATATTGGCTATTGTAAATAATGCTATAGTGAACATGGAGGGGGGTGTGCAGATATTTCTTTAACATAGTGATTTTGTTTCCAGAAGTGGAATTTCTGAATCATATGGTATATCTAATTTTAATTTTAACTGTTTTCCATAGTGACTATACTAATTTTCATTCCCAGCAACACTGCATAAGGGTTTCCTTTTTTCCACATTCTGCTAACACTTGTTATTTCTTGCCTTTTTGATAATAGCTGTTATAACAGCTGTGAGGTGATATATCATTGTAGTTTTGATTTGCATTTCCCTGATGATTACTGATGTTGAGCACCTTTCCATGTACCTTTGGTCATCTGTATGTCTTTGGGAAAATGTTCATATCTTCTGATAGTTTTTAATTGGATCGATCGGGGTTTTGCTATTGAGTTGTATGAGTTCTTTATATATTTTGGATATTACTCCTTTATCAGATATGATTTGCAAATATTTTCTCCCATTCTGTAGATTGCCTTTTCATTTTGTTGATGGTTTCCTTTGCTGTACAGAAGCTTTCTCGTTTGATATAGTCCTACTTGTTTATTTTTGTTATTGTTGCCTTTGTTTTTGGGGTCAAATCAAAAAAAATCACTAAGACCATTCAAGGAGCATACCTTCTGTGTTTTATTCTAAGAGTTTTAGGGTTTTAGGTCTTACATTCAATCTTTAATCCATTTTGAGTTAGTTTTTGTGTATGGTGCAGATAGTGGTCCAGTTTCATTCTTTTGCATGTTATTGTCGTTTTCCCAACACGTTTATTGAAGATAAACGTTGTATATTTTTGGTGCTTATGTTGTAAACTAACTGACCACATACGTATGGGGTATTTCTAGATACAAATTTCTAGATACAAATTTTTGGATTGTTTGTTCTAATTCTGTGAAAAATGCCATTGGAATTTTGCTAAGGATTGCCTTGAATCTGTAGTTTGCTTTAAGTAGTGTGCACATTTTAACAATATTCTTCTAATCCATAACCATAGAATATTTTTCCATTTGCTGGTGTCATCTTCAGTTTCTTTCATCAGTGTCTTAGAGTTTTCAGCTTGTAGTTTCTGTGTCTCCCTCTCTCTCTGCCACTCCCCTGCTCATGCTCTGTCTCTCTTTCTCTCTCTCAAAAGTAAATAAACACTGAAAAAATTAAAAAAAAAAAGGAACACAACTGGTTTTTGTATATTGATTTTGTACCCTGTGATACAGATTACTGAATTTGCTTATTCCAGCAGGTTTTTTGATGGAGTGTTTAAGGTTTTCTGTATATAATATCATGTCACCTGCATATAGTGACAATTTTACTTCTTCCTTTCCAATTTGAATGAACTCCCTCCCCCACTTTTGTTTTGCTTAATTGCTCTGGTTAGGACGTACAATATTATATTGAATAAAAGTGGCAAGAGTGGGCTTCCTTATCATGTTCCTGATCTTGGAGGAAATGGTTTCAGTTTTTCACTGTTGATTATGATGTTAGCTGTGAACTTGTTATATGTTGAGACCTTGTCATATGTTGTCATAGCTGTGGCCTTTATTAAGGTACATCCCTCTGTACCCAGTTTGTTGAGAGTTTTTATCATGAAAGGATGTTGAATTTCATAAAGTGCTTTCTCTATATCTCTTAAGGTAATCATGATTTTTATCCTTCATTTTGTTAATGTGGTGTATCTCACTGATTAATTTGTGGATGTTGAACCAACATGTTATTGTTGAATTTGGTTTGCTAATATTTTGTTGAGGATTTTGTGTGTATGTTCATCAGGGATCTTGGCCTATAATTTTTGCTTCTTGTACTGTCCTTCTCTGGTTTGGTATCAGGGTAAGTGCTGATCTTGTAAAATGAGTTTAGAAGTGTTCTCTTTTCTTCTATTTTTTGGATGAGTTTGATAAGGATTAGTATTAATTCTTCTTTAAATGTTGGGTAGAATTTACCAGTGAAACCTGGTCGTGGACTTTTGTTTATTGGGAGGTCTTTGATTACTGATTCAATTTTCTTACTGGTAATTGGTTTGCTCATATTTTCTATTTCTTCATGATTCATCTTGGTAGACTGTGTTTGTTTCTAAGAATGTATCCATTGCTTCCAGGTTGTCCAATTGTTGGTGTATAATTGTTCATAGTAGTGTTTTATGATCCTCTGTATATCTGTGGGATCAATTGTAATGTCTGTCTTTTCTTTTTTTTTAATTTATTTTTTTTCAATATGACCTTAACTTTAAAAAGCCTCAGGGTACAAACACAATAAAGTCATTCATTAAAATATTTAAAACTGATGGCAACATAATAACAGTTGTATTCCATACTGCTTTTTCGTCTTGGCAGGGCAACTAATAAGACAGGGTTTGGGTTTTTTTTTTTCTTTCTCAAATTTTTATTTAAATTCCAGTTAGTTAACATACAGTGTAATGTTAGTTTCAGGTGTAGAATTTCTGATTTATTTGAGTTTTCTTTTTCTCTTCATGAGTCTAACCAAAAGTTTGTCTATTTTTTGAAAAACACAGTAGTTAATTGATCTTTTCTATTGTGTTTTTGCTCTATTTCATTTATTTCTGCTCTGCTCTTTGTTATTTTCTTCCTTCTGCTAACTTTAGGCTTAGTTCTCCTTTTTCTAGTTCCTTAAAGGGTATCATTAGATTGTTTATTTGAGATGTCTTTTGTATCTTAATGTTGGCATTTATTGCAATGAACTTCCCTCTATAGAGCTGCCTTTGCTGCATCGCCTAAGTTTTGGTATGTTGTCTTCCCATTTTCATTTGTTTCCAGACATATTTTTATTTCTTTTTTGACCATTGGTTGTTCAATAGTATATTGTTTAATCTCTACAAACTGTGAATTTTCCAGTTTTCTTCTTGTAATCGATTTCCAGTTTCATAGCATTGTGGCTGGAAAAGGTGTTTGATATGATTTTAGTCTTCTTAAATATCTTAAGACTTGTTTGGGGGCTGAACATATGATCTGTCTCAGAGATTGTTCCATGTGCCTTTGAGAAGAATGTATATACTTTTGCTCTGAGATGGAATGTTCTATGTGTATCTGTTACGTCCATCATCTAACAAGACATTTAAGGTCAATGTTTCCTTGTTGATGTTCTGTCTAGGAGATCTATCCATTAATGAAGGTGGGGTATTAGAGTCCCCTGCTATTATTGTATTGCTGTCTATTTCTTCTTTTGGGTTTGTTAATATTTGCTTTATATATTTAGTATTCTTATGCTGGGTGCATAAATATTTACACGTATTATATCCTTTTGTTGGATTAACCCTTTTTTCATTGTGTAATGCCTTTCTTTGTCGCTTGTTTTTATTTTAAAGTCTATTTTGTCTGATATAAGTATAGCTACCCTAGATTTCTTTTGGTTTCCATTTGCGTAGAATATCATTTTCTGTCCCTTTGCCTTCAGTCTCTGTGTGTCTTTACATCTGAAGTGAGTCACCTGTAGACAACATATAGATGAGTCTTGTTTTTTTTAATCCATTAAGCCATTCTATTTCTTTTAATTGGATAATTTAATCCGTTTACATTTAAAGTAATTACTCATAAGTATAGGCATACCTCACTGGTACTGCAGGTTTGGTTCCAGACTACCATAGTAAAGCTAATATTGCAATAAACCAAGTCAGATGGATTTTTTTGTTTTCCCTGTGCTTATAAAAGTCATGTTTATACTATACTGTAGTCTTAGTGTGTCATTGCATTATGCCTTAAAAAATGTACATACCTTAATTAAAAAATAACTTACTGCTGATGACTGATTACCACCACCTGAACTTTCAAGTCATAATCACTGTTGACAGATCACCATAAAAATAGTAGTAATGAAAATGTTTGCAATACTGTGCAAAGTACCAAAATGTGACATAGAGACATGAAGTAAGCAAATGCTGTCAGAAAAGTGGTGCCGATAGACTTGTGGACACAGGATTGCCACAAAACTTCAATTTGTAAAAAGAAAAGGTGGGGAAGAAAAGCAGTATCTGTAAAGTGCAATAAAGCAAAGCACAATAAAACATGATATGCCTATGTGTAGTTACTGCTTATTTTTGGCTCTGTTGTTTTTTTGGCTGTTTTGGTTGTGTACTTATTACCATTTTGTTTGTTGTTTTGAAGGACCGTTGTCCTTCATTTCTTGCTCTCTTTTTTGTGATTTGATGGTTTTTCTGTAGTGGTATGCTTGGATGCTTTTTTCTTTATTATTTTCTTTGTGTATTTACAATAGTTCTTTGCTCTGTGGTTATCATGAGGCTTACCTAAAATGATTTGTAACAGTCTGTTTTAACTTGCTAGCAGTTGAAGCTCAAACGCATTCTAAAGGTCTGCATTTTTACTTTCCCACCCCCCCTTTGTTTTGTATGTCAATTTTTTGTTGTGTTCTATTAACAAATGATTGTAATTATAGTTATTTTTTACTACTTTTGTCTTTTAACCTTCATATTGATTTATCTATAACCTTTTCAACATTACATTATTTTGAATTTTACTATATATTTACATTTACCAATGAGATTTATACTTTTCATGGTTTTCTGTTGATTAGTGCCCTATTGTTTCAGCTAAAGAAGTCCCTCTAACATGTCTTGTAAGGCCAGGCCCGTGGTGATAAACTCCTTTCTCTTTTGTTTCGAAAACTCTTTATCTCTCCTTCAGTTCCAGCTTTGTCCAACAGTATTCTCGGTTGGTAGCTGTTTTCCCTTCAGCACTTTGAATATAGCATGCTACCCCCTCTCGGACAATAAGTTTTGTGTTGCAAAATCGGTTGATAGCATTGCCTTGTGTGTGACAAGCTTCTTTCCTTTTGTTGCTTTCAAGATTCTTTGTCTTTGATTTTTGACAGTTTCATTATAATGTATCTTGGTGAAATCTTCTTCGGGTCATACCTGATGGGGATCTTTCCGCATCATGCACCTGGATGTGTAGACATATACTTTAAAGTCTCTTGGGTAAATACCTAGAAATGGAACTGTTGGGACATGGGATAAGCTTTTCTTTAAACTGATGAGAAATGCCCAGCTGTCCAGACTGTGTTTTTCAACATCTGTACTTGTTGTTCATCCTTGCCAACGCTTGGGACCGTCACTGCTGAGTACTCACCAGGTGCCAAATATGTGGGTCTTGATTAATCACCCCATTCATTTATTTTATATTTGCCCACTTACAATTTTGCTTCTTCCTAAATAAAATCAAAAATGTGTTTGGGCCTCTTTATTCAGGTCACATCACCCGTTGCTTTTGACCCTTTCCATCTTGGTTAACAAAGTACTCCAAATATAGCAGCCATTCAGTATAGTTAAAGACTTATTCTTTGCCTTATAATTCCTGTATAAATATTCCAGATGCAGAGAAAGCCCACCTAAAACTCCAAGACAGACCAGGCTTCATGGAAGTGCCTTGAATAGAAGAAAAGGAGCATGGCACTTTTACTCAGAAGAACACCCGGGTTATGTCAGACAATTGGAACGGATCTCTCCCTGGAGATAGGTTAGATATAGAGATAAAAAATATTAGTACACTTTGAGTCCTAGCATTTGGTCTATTCTTCTCTCAAGGCCATCGGGTCAGGACCAGTGGGAAGAAGCAGCAACTGTGGAAGCGAACACTGTAATTTGGTGTCTTCTTCCCAGGCGGTGGGAGGAAGGGAGCATTTCTAGAAGCAGCCCTGGTCTTTTTCTCTGGCGGTGCCCTCCCCTGACCTCCTGTATCCCCAGCTTCGTCTAGTGGGAAGGACTCAGAGAGAGGAGCTGCTTCCCCTGCACGTCTAAACCTTTCTGCAAGAATCTGCAGGGGAAAGTGGCAGAGATTAGCAGATTCCTTGGCCCAGAACAGGTATCTGGGTGTCTGTCCACCAACCACTAGAAGTTAAAATAAAGTCAGCATGCATAAGCTTGATGCACCATCTGTTAGAATAATAGCAAGGGAGGTTGTGAAAAGGACACACCTTTCTTTCAAAATATGTGGGGTGAAATGGAAATGTGATTTTCCAAAACGAGCCATTAAAAAAACCCACAAAACCTTTTGGTGACCAGACATGAGAAGAGAAAGCCATAAGGAGGTATCTCAAATTGGTTTTGTGTGTGTGTGTGTGTGTGTGTGTGTGTGGGATGGGACTGTGTGTAGGGCACTGGAAGCCACTAAGAGGGTCTTGTCTTTCTCTGAGTGAGAGAGTGAGAGGAGAGGTCATAGGAAGGCAGAGAGCAGGGAGTGCTGTGGTCTGATTTACCCTGCCAAAGCCTCCTCCCTCTGACTGCTATCTGGAAGGCCAGAAGCAGAGATACCTGGTAAGAGGCTTCTGCAATAATCCAGGAGAAAGAAGATGGAGGCTGGACCTGGTCAAGATGGTACAGGTTGTGAGTAGTGATCAAATTCTCAGGGTTTTTTGTTTGTTTGTTTGTTTGTTTTGAAGTAGGAACAGTAAGATTTTCTGACACGATGGGGGTGGGATAGGAGAAAGAGGATGTGAGAATGACTTCAGGATTTCTGGCCTGAGAAACTGGAAGAATGAAGTTGCCATCCGCTGAAAGGAGGATCTTACGGGAAGCTGGTGTGGCTGGGGGTGTGAAGTTCAAGAAGCCTGCTGACATGCACTTAATAAACTTGCGGAATCATGACCAGTATGGAAGTGCCTGGGAGGGGAAAGGTAGAAAAAGAACAAGGAGATCAGGTTTTTAACAAAAGTCAGGATAAAGGGAAGAGCCTCACCTCTTTTGAAACGCTGTTGGAAGATGAAGTTCTTGAACTCTGCCTCTTTCCATCTTACGAACTTCTTCTAGTATCGTTCTGTTGCAGGTATTTCTAATCCTGTATCGTATGGGAAAGATAAAAAGAACACGAGCTTTACACAGTGTAAGCAACAATTTCTCCCTCTTGGGTAGCTGGACATCCCTTGACTACAGGCTGTACGATGAGATGCGATGCATTGTGCCCAGCCTCCGAGCGAAACCAGAGTCTTGCTTTCCCAGCAGCTACAAGGCGTTACCAGAGGGGGTGCTGCAGCCGCCCCGAACACTGCCGACTCTCCGTGCAAGTCTGTAGATCTGGGTGTGTGTCTAAGTTGCAGGGGCCGTGACTCTGGACGAGTCAATCTGCATGCATTTTAGCCAGACAGTTGAAGGTTCAGAGGACTGAGACGTGATTCCGAATGACTTTTTCTACCATGGTCACTAGTTGGGAATCTTGATTCTCAAGTTTTCAGCTGTGTGCTGCCTCCAACCCTCACTTCAATCAGAGAGACCTAGGACTACCTGTGCCATTCACAGCAGTCGTAATGGCAGAGTGGATGTGTCCTGTCAGTGCTTGACCACAGGTGTGCGTTTCTGACTGAAACCGACAAGACAGTGCTCTCCCTTTCTGTGGCAACTTGTTTTCATTAGGGTCTCTATCTGTATTCATGCACTCATCATTCATCCACTCCAGTATTCTTTAAGTTTCTTTGAGCCACAATTAGATACCAAAGCAAAAATAGACATTGTTTCTACTTTCTCTTTTTTAAATTTTTTTAACATTTGTTTCTGAGAGAGAGAGACAGAGCATGAGCGGGGGAGGGGCAGCAGAGAGAGAGGGAGACACAGAATCTGAAGCAGGCTCCAGGCTCTGAGCTGTCAGCACAGAGCCCGACACGGGGCTCGAAGTCACAAACCGTGAGATCATGACCTGAGCCGAAGTCGGACGCTTAACCGACTGAGCCACCCAAGCACCCCGGTTTCTGCTTTCGCAACGCTTCCAACGTATATAGAGAGACAGTCAACAGACAAGTACACGAATGAGCCATGTCAGAGGGAAACAGGTATGATGGAAGGGGCCCCACGTGGCACCATTCCAGTGTGAGGCAGAGGTAGAAGCTTCCAAGGGTGTTAGCAAAGCCTTCTCTGGAGAAGTGGAATTTGAGCTGGGGTGAAGGAGGAGAAGCCGGTTAGTGACGGAGGGTGTGGGAGATCATTCTGGACAGAGGAGACCCACTCTGGGAAACCCCTGTGGTGGGAGGGGCCAGTAAGCATGACCTGAGAGACGCGGGGGAGATGGGGCTGGAGCAGGCCATCTGTGGCCTTGGGAGGGGTCTGGCAGGCGCTAAGAAGTGACACAGAGGACAGCTCACGGACTCCTGGGTAGTCATAGCCGCTCACATCCCCAGACAAGTACAATTAAAAAGTGCAAGAGTTTAGGCTGGTAGTGAGACTTGGTGGTTTATAAATTTTAGGCTGGCTGAGACAGAAAATCACGGGAAGAAGGAAGATTGGGTGATTAGGAGAAGTTATTAGAGAGGTCAGTGGTCAAGTTTTGGGACAAAAACCATCAAAGAATGTGATGCCACACACTTCAAAATTGTATTATAAAAGAATTAACAAGCCGGGGTGCCTGGGTGGCTCAGTTGGGTAAGCCTCTGACTTCAGCTCAGGTCATGATCTCGAAGTTCCTGAGTTCCAGCCCTGGGTCTAGGTCTGTGCTGCGGGCTCAGAGCCTGAAGCCTGCTTTGGATTTTGTCTCTCTCTCTCTCTGCCCCTTCCCCGCTCACGCTCTGTCTCTCTCAAAAATAAGCATAAAAAAAAATAAAAAAATAAAGAATTAACAAGCCTAAACACTATTGTATACTTGAAGAAAAACACGTGTCTAACTGGTATGCTTCAATTTTAGGAATTTTCTAAGCTGTTCCCTAAACAAAGGAAGCTGCCTTTCTCTCTAGTCAGCAGCTGTTCTACTGATATTTTAACTTAAAACCTGTGACTGTGACGTCACTGTGTTGGCACTGCATTGAATCTCTTGAAATCCTTTTGGATTAAAGTAAAATTATGAACATGTAACAAGCGAACACTTTACCATGCTCTTTGTATGTTAACTACAAAGTTTATCTGTCTCAGGTGTATCAGGAAATTACTGATGGGAAGTAACTTAACAAACGAACAACGAAGGAAATGTAGCTAACAAGATATGGCTTGAATGTTGGAAAAGAAAAGCCATACTTTATTTGACAGGTTCAGAAGTCCGTGATTATTCGTTATAAAAAAGCTTTACTTACTATGTGTCTATCTAACAACATTTTTGGACATCACAATGTAAGGAAAGGTGAAGAGTGATGGAGGAGAACATTTTGTAAAGCAGTTGAAACAGAGGCACAGGCTATATTTGCTGTTTACTCGAAAATGAACAGTTTTTGTTTTATGGAAAGAAAGTTCAAGGTAGAGTATAAACATCTTCTAACACCTGGGAATGGGTTATAAATAGTAAAATATGGTATTTGTCACTTATGATTTTTCTATAGAATAAACAATAGAACTAAATTGTCAAGGAAGTACGCATGAGACATAAATAAAAAGATCCGTACATAAATACCAGCATGTGGCAGGTAATTTTCTAAACACTTTATATGTATTAGCTCTTCTATTCGTAATTCTGTGAGATAAAGTGCTGTCATTTGAAATGTAGATTGGTACGTTAACATTAGGTTGAATTTGAAATCTTACACATTTTATATAAAATAGATATTAAAATGACACCTAAACCACATCAGTTTTCATTACAGCATATATTTGGAACTTTCCAAACTCAAAACCATGCCCGGCTCTAAAGCAGATAGAGAAATGCTCAGTTTGGCTGTCCAGAAAAGCCCTCCCCAGATCATCAGGGCACCCTTCAAGCCACCACATTTTCTCCTCGCTGCACAGCAGGAAGCCCCCTGGGGGGGGGGGGGCGGGGGCAGCAACCTTGACAGATGAACTTCGCTGTGCTATGAGTATATAGCAGTTCATTTAAAAATGCCATCTCAGGGGTGCTGGGTGGCTCAGTCAGTTGAGCAACCGACTCTTGATTTCAGCTCAGGTTTGTGGGGTGGAGCCCCACTTAGGGCTCCACGCTGAGTGTGGAACCTGCTTAGGATTCCCTCTCTCTTCCCCTCCCCGCTCACGCGCACGTACACACTCTCTCTCTCAAATAAACAAACATTAAAAAAAATACAAATGCCATCTCAGATAAACAATTTGGAAGAATTAATTGAGAAATTAATTCTTAAGAAAACCAAATTTATGCTTTTTAAGAAATACATACTATCCATATTATACATGTGCCCAATGAGGTGTTTTAAGCCAAGTTTGATACAACGTGAAAGTGCAGGTGGTTAAGAGGGTAAAAATGGAGTGTTTACGGATCCACATCTACCCCTTATTGCCTAATAGGAGAGGGCCATCCAGGAAGGTTTCAGATGCCACAGGGCAAAAGATGACTACCTCATTCTGACGTTTCTTACCCGTAAGAGTTTGAGTTCTGAAATGGAGAAATGAATGGTGAGCTAAGAAAGAGCAGAAATGACGCAGCTGATGTGCCGAAGAGCTCATACTGAGATATTTGTAATGCCACGTGCTGGAATTTAACACCTTTAAAAAAGTTTAACACACTTTCAGGAAGATTCGAAAACTCAGGCTCCAAGTTCCGCAGTGACACCAGCACAGAAGACACGCTTGTGCACGGTCCGCGTGTGGCCCATTCTTCATCTACGTGACCGCAGTTAATGCCCAGTCGGTTACTTTGTTCCTCAGTAATTATTTCCGAGGTTAAACTGAAAAACTTGTGGATGGGATGCGGATTAGGATGTAGTGAGGAATAGTTAGGAGAAATATATTGCACGTTAAAATGTAGTAGTTTAAAATTTCCCCAGATCGAGCACTTTATAGAAAGGTTTTTTTTTTCTTTCCAGAAAGAATCTCATCCAACTTAATAGAAATACTTATACTCAGAGATGGAATAAAGCAATGTGAAGAAAATTGCATTCTGTAAGCAAAAGAAAGTATGGAATGAAACAGGACCAGTACGTATTGCACTGGGGAAATCGATGCTGTGGTATAGATATGAAATGCTCGCTTTAAAGAATGTTTTCATGTTTATTTATTTATTTTGCGAGACCGCGAGGGAGAGAGAGTGTCCCAAGCAGGCTCTGCACTGGTAGCACAGTGCAGACGTGGGGCTCGATCTCACCAACTGTGAGATCGTGACCTGAGTCAAAATCAGGAGTCGGATGCTTAACTGACTGAGCCACTCAGGCGCCCCTGAAATGGTTAGTTTAGGTTGGGAGTCTTCAACGTATCCCAGTTCGGTTGAGGTTTCTGTCTCCCTACTGGCCACAACTCTGCTAGTAGGAACCCTTGGGTACTAAGTAAATAAATGCCTTTGGGGCAGCACATCCTGGAACACTCCGATTGGAGGTGCCCCCAAAATGGGAAATGCTATGTTTCCAGGGTTTTTTTTGTTGTTGTTGTTATAATTATTTTTTAAAGTCTGAGATCTGTTAATACAAAGGTGGGTATGTAACTATTAATTACATTAGAATGGTTTCCTCCCCAAATGGCAAAACCTACTGAATGGAAGATAAGATGTACCTGTGGGACTGTGGAGAAGACATTCTGTGCCAGGGCAGAATGTGTATGTTTCAAAATGTGATGAGATCGGAGCCATGGAGATATTCTAGGATTTGTGAGCCCGGAGACACTGGTTTTATCTCACCCCTGCACAACTTTACTCGCATTCCAAAGAGCGGGAACCCATGATCCGTCTCCTTCTCTTCCCCAGGAGAATTTGCTTACATTAAGGAGCAAAGCCTCTCTCCTCTCTCAGCAGAGAAGAGAGGAAAACTGCCGTTCTCCTGCACAGACTCCCAGGTTCATAGTCTGGGGCTTCCTCCGCTGTGACATACCTTTCATGCCAGGAGGGCTGTCCATCCAGCTCTCCTGGCATGACCCCAGCAGGGGGGCACCAAAGTGGCTGCTGCCACGAGTAAGCACTACTGGCCTGTCTCTGCCCTGAAGCCTCCTGCTTTCAGGATCAAATGAATAAACATGCATATTACAAACGTATTAAGTACTTTCTCTCCACCTCCCATCGCTAACTTTGGTTGATGAGTTAATAGTGATATAAAGGGTTCTTCAAATGGTTTCTTAAAAGACAATTCTTGCTGAAGGTGGAATGAATGAAAAGACCCCCTCCCCCACACTTGTGCAAGTGCGCGCGCACACACACACACACCACACGGAAAGAGAAAAAGAACCTAATATGTTTGGGGGGGGGGATTTGAGAAAGATTCACTCCTCTGCTTTGGGGTCTATAAATAATTACATTTGCCCTGATATATAGAGGAATTAAGGAAGAGTTGGACATTAAAAAGCAAAATTAGTATTATCCCTTCTAGAATATTTCTTTCTCTAACTTCTTAGTTTGAAATTTATGATGTTTATTTTTTAATGTTTATTTTTGAGAGAGACAGAGAGACTGTGAGCAGGGGAGGGGCAGAGAGAGAGGGAGACACAGAATCCGAAGCAGGCTCCAGGCTCTGAGCTGTCAGCACAGAGCCCGATATGGGTCTCAACACCACGGACCGGACCGTGAGATCAGGACCTGAGCCGAAGTCAGGTGCTCAACTGACTGAGCCACTCAGGCTCCCCTATGATGTTGTAAAGCCCTGTTGTTTATGTTACACATTATGTACAATGATCGTGTACAAGTTATTTCTGATTTTTAAAGCTTGTAATTTCATGGGTTCTTTATCTGTAACATTAGGGATTTCAGGGATTTCTAACACCTTAGTTAAAAGCTTTTTATTCCTGTTGGATTTGGTAAGAAAAAAAAGGGGGAGGGGAGTTTCTGTCATCTAATACCTAAATATTCTGGGGGAACTATATTTAATAGATTCTTATTTCCCATGTTTTTAAAAAGTGAAGAATGTCTTTCTAATTTGAACATCTTCCTCCTGTTTCTTATTTTGTTATTAGTTTTTAATCTGTGATCCTCTGGTATCAGATTTTGGTTCCTCTAAAATGGACAGAAGTCCCACTTCTAAAGAGTAAGTGGATGACCTTTCAGGAAAGATCATGAACTAGGTAGTTCACTACCAAATTTACCTCTCATGTATTTTGATAACATCTTTTTACCCCCCCAAATTGGTTGCTGGGAAATCTACGGTGGTGAAAGGCAGAAGACATTTACTTCTAAAAGTCCCATGACTGTTAATATTCATAAAGTGGCAAATTTTCAAATTCAACTTAATTTGAAGATCACATAATTGGAAAAGAAGAATTAACCATGACAGTATATTTTTTTGGTTACTACCTTAATTTTCAACTTACGATGTCCATAGTAGATTTAGAATCAGGCACACAATAGGGACTATGAAGAAACCCAGCCAGAAGTGTGGACAAACCAGGACCACACTGACCTGCAGATAAATAGAAATAAAGAGTATTTACATAGGAATCTTTTAGTTTGTCAGTATTGAGTACCACGTGTAACTTTCAGTTTCCCTTCTCCTCCACAAAAACCTCGAGATGCAGGTGTGGATGCAGTCATAGGAGTCTAGAACTACTCAATCAGTATAAGTACGTAAAACCTAAATATAGTATCAGCTAACTTAATTCAATAGTATATTCTATAAACAGTCAACCAAGTAAATATTTTGATCAAATAAGTTTTATCTCAGGAATGCACGCGTGGTTCAACCTTATGTTACCTAGCAATACAACTTTACTTCTAGACATTGTGTGTAAGACAGTTGTGCCATTCTAGTCCCCTGCGAAAAATCACTCTTCTCTCTGCCTGATCAGTTGGTAGCTAACTGATCACTTTAGTTGAATCAGGACTGTACTGATTTAAGACTGGGTAAGGCTCTGTATTGTATATATTTTTAATTTTCTGTATATGCTGATGTTTCAACATCTTAACAAAAAACCTTTCTGTGTGGAGACTGCCCCTCCCAGAGCTAGTCAGTTCTTACAGATAGTAAGATCTCAGCGGGGAGGATGCCTTTGATCTGCAAACTAATCCACAGCCCTCTCTCCTCTATCTGGCCCATATACCCCAGGAGGCATTATTCCTTTGCCATAATCATTCCAGAACCAGGTAACAGGCAACTAGAAACCACCTTATAGTCCAAAGCCTGCAAAAAAATCATTTAAACTAGCCATTCCTGGGCTGTTCACCCTGCTCTGCCTTGCCTTTCCCATGGAAGCCCCAATAAAGGCAAGGCCTAAGCACTCCTCAGCTCCTGTGTTCCTCCTCCTGACCACCCTGGTCTCTTTCCCATGTGGCATGCTGTGATTTATCTTTAGGACCTGTGGGAATAATACATGTTATTAAAATGGCTATAGTAAGTCCTTACCAGTAAGTAATTACTTTAAATGTAAACGCATTAAATTCTCCAATCAAAAGACATAGAGTGACTGGATAAATAAGAAAAGATCCAACAATATGCCACTGATAAGAGACTCACGTCAGCTTTCAGGCCACATAGGCAAAAGTAAGGGGATTGAAAAAAATATTACAAGTAAATGGTAACCAGAAGAGAGCAGGAGTGGCTATATTAATATTAGATAGAATAAACATTCAGGCCAAATCAGTCATAAGAGACAAAGAAGGTCACTATATAGTATTATGGAGGTCAATTTATTAAGAGGATATGAGAATTATAAGTTTGTTTGCACCTGACATTGGAGCACTTAAATATTTAAACTATAAACAAAACCGAAGGGGGAAATTCACAGCAATATAATAATAGGGAGTTCAATTCCCCACTTTCAACAATGGAAAGATCATTTGGACAGAAAATCGATAAGGCAGCAGCTGTCCTCAATAACACAATAGACAAAACGGACCTTATAGGCATCTTCAGAACATTCCATCCAACAGCACCAGAATACACATTCTTTTCCAGTGTACATGGAACATTCTCCAGGATAGATTACATGTTGGGCCACAAAGCAAGCCTTAACAAATTTAAGAAGATTGAAATAACATCAAGTATTTTTTTCCCTGATCATAATTATATTTAATTAGAAATCAGTACTAGGAGGAAAACTGGATAAAATCACAAATAATGTGGAAATTAAACAACACACTACTGAATAATCCAACGGGTCAAAGAAATCAAAAGGGAAACCACTCATGCATCTCTGGAATAAATCCTACTTGATTGTGATGAATGATTTCTTTAATGCACAGTTGCATTTGGTTTGCTAATATTTTGTTGAAGATTTTTGCATCTATGTTTATCAGAGATATTGGCCTGTAGTTATCTTTTTTGTAGTGTCTATCTGATTTTGGCATCAGGGTAATGCTGGCCTTATAGAATGAATTTGGAAGTCTTCCTTCCTTTTTTAGAAGTGTGAGAAGAATACATATTAACTCTTATTTAAATGTTTGGTAGAATTCACTTGTGAAGCTATCTATTCCTGGACTTTTGTTTGTTGGGAGTGTTTTGATTATCAGTTCAGTTTCATTACTTAGTAATTCATCTGTCCAAATTTTCTTTTCCTTATTCAGTTTTGGAAGATTGTATGTTTCTAGGAATTTATCAGTTTCTTCTAGGTCGTCTAATTCATTGGCCTGTAATTTTTATAGTCTCTTATAATCCTTTGTATTCCTGTGGTATCAGTTGTTATTTCTCATTCTATATTTCTGATTTTATTGACTTGAGTCCTCTCTCTCTCATTTTCTAGATGAATCTGGCTAAAGGTGTATCAATTTTGTTCATCTTTTCAAAGAAACAAACTCCTGATTTCATTGATCTTTTCTATTTTTGGTCTTTATTTCTTTTATTTTTGCTCTAGTCTTTATTACGAACATTACTTTGAATTTTTTATTGGGCATATTGCTGATTTCAGTTTCATTTAGATCTTTTTCTGTAACTTTGTCCTGTTCTTTCATTTGGTACATATTCTTCGGTCTCTTCATTTTGTCTAACTTTCTGTGTTTGTTTCCATGTATTATTAGGGAGGTCAGCTGTGTCTCCTGGTCTTGGAAGTAGTGATCTTGTAGAAGAGAGGCCCTGTGGGGCCCTGCAGCACAGCGTTCCCTGGTCACCAGAACTAGGTGTTCCAGAAGTATCTCCCGTGTGGGCTGTCTGCACCCTACTGTTATGGCTGGGCCACATTTGCCTTTAGCCCCATCAGCTACAGTGACCTCCTTTGCCTGCTGTGGACACACTGGGCAGGGTTTGGTCTCTGCACTGCTGAGGTCCTGTCGATCAGTGCGATACACCAGATTAACAAGACAAAGGATAAAAAACTAGACAGTCATCTCAGTAGATGCAGAAAAGCACTTGACAAAATGCAACATCCATTTGCAATAAAAACTCTCAACCAAGTGAGTTTAGAGGGAACACAGCTCAACATAATTAAGGCCATATAAGAAAAATCCACAGCTAACATGATATGCAGTGGTGAAAAACTGAGAGCTTTTCCTCTAAGATCAGTAACATGACAAGGATGTTCATTTTTACCACTTTTATTCAATGTAGTACTGGGAGCCCTAGCTGCAGCAGTCAGACAATAAAAAGAAATAAAAGGCATCCAAATTGGTAAGGATGAAGTAAAACCGTCACTGTTTGCAGATGGCATGATAGTATATATAGAAAATTCTAGACTCCGCCAAACAACTATTAGAACCCATGAATGAGTTCACTAAGGTCACAGGATATAAAATCAATGCACAGAGATCTGTTGTATTTCTGTACACTAAGAATGAAGTAGCAGAAAGAAATTAAGAAAACCATCCCACTTAAAATTTTATTCAAAAAGAATAAAATACCTAGGAATAAACTTAACCAAAGAAATGAAACATCTGTACTCTAAAAACTGTAAAACATTGATGAAAGAAATTTTAAATGACACAAATGGAAAGATATTCCATCCTCATGGATTAGAAGAATTAATATTGTTAAAATGTCCATATTACGCAAAGCAATCTGTAGATTCCATTCAATCTCTATCGAAATACCAATAGTACTTTTTACAGAACTAGAACACGTAATACTAAATTTGAGTGGAACTACAAAAGACACCAAATAGCCGAAGCAATCTTGAGAAAAGAACAAAACTGGAGGTATCACGATCCTAGATTTTGATCCCTACAAGCTATAGTAATCAAAACAGTATGGCACAAAATAGACATGTAGATCAATGGAAAAGAATAGAGAGCTCAGAAATAAACCCCTGCTTATATGGTCAATTAATCTATGACAAAGGAAGCAAGACCATAAAATGGGGGAAAGACACTCTTTTCAATAAATGATGTTGAGAAACCTGGACAGCTATACACAGAAGAATGAAACTGAACCACTTTCTTACACCATACACAAAAATAAAGTGGATTAAAGTGAGACCTGAAACCATAAAGCTCCTGGAAGAAAACATAGGTGTAATCTTTTTGACATCAGCGCTAGGAACATTTTTCTAGATATGTTTCCTCAGACAAGGGGGGGGAAAAAGCAAAAGTCAACTATTTGGACTACACCCAAATGAAAAGCTTTTGCACAGCAAAGGAAACCATCAACAAAACAAAAGACATCCTACTGAACAGGAGATATTTGCAAATCATATATCCAATCAGAACCTAACATCCAAAATATACAAAGAACTTACAGAACTCAGCAACAACAAAACTAAACTAAATTGGACCCGAATAGACATTTTTCCAAGGAAGATTTATAGATGGTCAATAGAGGTTTCCTGAGGGAGGGGCCGGGATGCTGGAGCAGCATGGAAGTTCTCTGCTTCTCTCGTCCCTGAAATCCAACCAGATGAGCACCAAGCCATTTTGCACACCTAGAAAATTGATCTGAGGATGAACACGACAATCTGCATAACTTGAGCCACAGAACTTGGCAGAGAGGTAAACTGGGGGAGAGAGGCCATGGAGGGTAGAGAGCTGTTTTTGCAGAGAGAGGACAGAGAAAGGGGGCAGAGTACAGGAAAAGCACTCGCGCTGAAAGTAGCTGGAGGGAAAGAGTGGAAACAGCCACAAGTAACTGGACAAGAAAGGGAGAAAGGAGAGGGTTTCAATACCATTAGGGCTCTATGAACAGGGGAGAGCAGTCAGAAATTCCGCAGCTCAATACCTGGCAGTGCTCTGGTGGGAAGGGCGAATCCCCGGGAGCAGGCAGTGAGGTCCGAGGTCTGGGGGCTACGTGGGGAGAAGCAGTTCCCCTGCTAGGAGGGCATTTGGTAGAGGACCTCCCCACAGGCAAAGGTCCCAGCGGACCCCAGGGAACAGCCACGTTTGCTGGCATTGAAACAAAGATGCCAGGATGAGGTCAAACCTGGTGCCGGTTGTGCGTTGTGATTTACCACAGCCCCTTAACCTCTTCTGTGCAATTGCACGAACTTCTGCTGGGGCGAGCCGGCACCCAGCCATTGCTCAGTGAGACCCTCCCCCAGAGGGTTGGAGCAGGTCCAAGCCACAGGGCCCTCAGAAGTGGGGGGGGTGGGGGGGGGTTGGAAACAGCCCCGTCTGAAATAAAATTCTGGACGGAGGTGCTGCGCGGCAGGATGGCTTGAATGCAGACAGTGTAGAAGCAGGGAGTGGACAGAAAACAGAGACATAGGAGGGTTGCTTGACTGCTGGTCAGTGAGAGTGCGGTGTTCCCGTGCCAGACTGGGAGGCTGGGTAATGCCATTTTCCCCTCTTCCACACACGTGCATCCGTCCATCCCCCTAAGCTAAGCAGAGCCACCTAGTGGAGAATCGAGCCGTTACACCAAGCCCCATCCAACTGCACCAACCAAGCCCTAGAGGACCACAAGTCTCTCCGCCTCCTAAGTGTACAGATACACGGTGCTTTATAGTTTGGCTTCCAGGGCAAACTGGACGTAATTTCGTTTCGATTTCATTCTGTTCGCTGGTCCATCTATTTGGGTTTTTTTTTTTTCCTTTTTTTTCTCTTAATCTTGAATACAGAATAAGAAAAAATTTATTTTTATTTTCCGTTTTTATAAATTTTTAAAAATTTTTTACTATATTTTTTTGTAAACTTTTTTATTCTACTTCCTACAGACCAATAGACACATGAAAGGCTACCTCACATCACTAGTCATCAGTAATCATCAGAGAAATGCAAATCAAAACCGTAGTGAGACATCACCTTGTATCTCAGAATGGCCAGAAATAAATAACAAATGTTGGTGAGGATGTGGAGGAAAAGGAACCCTTGTGCATTGTTGAGAATGTAAATTGATGCAGCCACTGTGGAGAACAGCATGGAGGTCCCTCGAATTTAAAAAGCAATAATGTATGATCCAGTAATTCCAGTACTGGGTATTTACCCAAAGAAAAAGAAAACACTACTTCAAAAACATATGTGCACCCCTCTATTTATTGCAGCATTATGTACAGTAGCCAAGACATGGATGCAACTTAAGTGTCTATCAGGAGATGAATGGATAAAGAAATGGGGTGTTTGTGTGTGTGTGTGTGTGTGTGTGTGTGTGTGTGTATTATTTTCATAGTAAAAAATGATATCTTGGTATTTATGACATCACAGGTAGACCTAGAGGGTATTATGCTAAGTGAAACACATCAGACAGAGAAGACAAATACCCTATGATTTGATTTACATATGGAATCTAAAAACAAATGAATAAACAAACAGAAACAGACCCATAAATACAGAGAACAGTCTGGTGGTTGTCAGAGGGTTGGGGATGAGAGGATTGGTGAAATGGGTAAAGAGGAGTGGAAGGTACAGGCTTCCAGTTATTGAATGAATAAGTCTTGGGATTAAAGGTAAAGCGTGGTGAATGAATATAATCAAGGATATCGTAATAGCATCGTATGGTGATGGAGGGCAGTTACACTTGAAGTGAGATAGCATAACATATAGAGTTGTTGAATCACTATCTTGTACACTTGAAATTAAGTAACACTGTATGTTAATTATACTTTAAAAAGAAGGTACAACAACAAAAGTTCAGAAACAAAAGAGGAAACTGGAAAGTATCTCTGGACAAACAAAAATGGAAACACAACATATCAACACTTATGGGCTGTGGCAAAAGCAGTTTTAAGAAGGAAGTTTATAGTAATAAATGTTTACGTCAAGAAAAAAAGATCTCAAACGAGCTAACTTAACAACTTGGGAGCTAGAGAAACAAGAACAACCAAGCCCGCAGCTCGCCAAAAGGAAGGAAATAATAAAGAATAGAGCAGAAATAAATAAAACAGGATTCTAGGACAATGGCAGAATAGGAAGCATTGGGGAGCTGTCTGCCCCCCGCCCCCGACAGTAATTGCACTCCTAGGATGTGTCTGTTATAATTGTTTTTGAACCCTGGAATCTGTTGAAGGCTTGCATATTCCAGGGGGTAACTTGCAAAATTAAACTGTGTTTAGTTTTGGTCCATTTCAGCTCTCTGCCCAGTAGCAGCTCCCCATCATGTACTCCCAGCCAAGTGGCACATATTTCTGAAGCATCTCGCATACAGGTTAGGGGAATTTGGCTGAGGGAAAAGGACCCTGTTCTCCAAATATCGGAGGAGTCTGCTCTGATCACGTACTGCTGCTCCTGATCACAGAGGTGCAAAGAGGCGTAGTGTTTTCCACAGTGGCGGCACCAGTTTACACTCCCACCGACAGTGCTCAGCAGTTCTCTTTTCGCCACGTCCTCACCAACACTTGTCATTTCCTGTATTTTTGATAGTAGCCATTCTGACTGTTCTGAGGCGATATCTCTTTGTGGTTTTGATTTGTGTTTCACTGATGATGAGTAACGTTGAGTGTCTTTTCATGTGTCTGTTGGCCAACTGTATGTGAGACTCTTGACTTTTGTATGTATAACAAAAGTAATCAAACTAGGTAACTTCAGCACAAATGGAGTTACTTGCAGGAGGTTTGTTTTTACTGGTTTGGTAAATAGATTTCCTGCATGCTATGCCAAACTCAGAGTGGAAAACCTTTTCTGTGACGTGTGCGTGACGAAAATCAATAGATCTTCTGTATGTAAACACTTTGCCTTTGCTAGCAGTCTTGGCAGTTTTGCCAAGGGTAAAGAGATGATTTATGAATAGAAATAAAAATCACAGGAAAGGAAGAAATTAAATATATCTTTGCTACAAGCGTCAAGGAGTTTTCACTCTCAGGATCTGAGTATATTTTAAGAACTGAAACAATACATATCCTTAACACCCTGGACCCAGAAACGGGTAGCTCAAGCCCAGAGTAACTAGCTTATTATTGTTTGGCTCTCTCAGTGGAGAACAGCTTTCTTCTAGACGTATGCATGAAAGGTGTATTGGGGAAATGATTTTTAAAGGAACTG
Source organism: Panthera pardus (assembly GCF_024362965.1). Taxonomy (NCBI): domain Eukaryota; kingdom Metazoa; phylum Chordata; class Mammalia; order Carnivora; family Felidae; genus Panthera; species Panthera pardus. The sequence continues at coordinate 85,280,294 of NW_026526654.1, read as the reverse complement.
AGGAACAAGTAAGAAAAAAATATTTCATTTAATATCTAAACAACAAACTGCATATTCCTTCACCTTAACACTCAACTTATGCTTAAAACATTCAGAAAAGTACAAGATTTAAAATGATAAATTTTAGTTTGTTTTTGTGTATGATGTAAGAAAGTGGTCCAGTTGCATTCTTTTATATCTAGCTGCCCAGTTTTCTCAACATCATTTGTTGAAGAGAATGTCTTTTTCCTATTGCATATTCTTGAAGATTAATTGGTCATATAATAATGGGTTTATTTCTGGGTTCTCTATTCTGTTCCTTTGATCTATGCGTCTGTTTTTGTGCCAGCACCATACTGTTTTGTTTACTACAGATTTGTAATATATCTTGAAATACGGGATTGCGATACCTCTAGTTTTGTTCTTTTTTCTCAAGATTGCTTTGGCTATTTGGTATCTTTTGTAGTCCCACTCAAATTTAAGGATTATTTGTTCTAGTTCTGTGAAAATGCTGTTGGTATTTTGATAGGGATTGCACTAAACGTGTAGATTGCTTTGGGTAGTATGGACATTTTAACGATATTTATTCTCCCAATCGATGAGCATGGAATACCTTCCCATTTGTTTGTCATCTTCAGTTTCTTTCATCAATGTTTTATAGTTTTCAGAGTACAGATCTGTCACCTCCTTGGTTAAGTTTATTCCTAGGTACCTTCTTGGTTTTGGTGCAGTTGTAAATGGATTGTTTTCTTAATTTCTCTTTCTCCTACTTCGTTATTAACATATAGAAATGCAGTGGATTTCTGTATGTTGATTTTGTGTCCTGCGACCTTACTGAATTCATTTATAAAGTCCAGTAGTTTGTTTGTTTGTTTGTTTTTTTGGTGGTGTCTTCAGTGTTTTCTACATACAGTATTATGTCATCTGCAAATAGTGACAGTTTTCCTTCTTCCTAACCAATTTGGGTGCCTTTTATTTCTTTTTCTTGTCTGATTGCTGTGGCTAGGACTTCTAGTACTATGTTGAAAAGAAGTGGTGAGAGTAGATATCGTTTTCTTGTTCCTGATCTTAGGGTAAAAGTTCTCAGGTTTTCATTAAAATTCTCAATTTTAATACAGAATTTATGACAATATAAATATTCTCTCTTAAAATGGGAAAAAAACAGCCTATCACCATTCCCTTACTACAGCGCTTATTCCACCACATTATGAATTAAGGCTCATTTAAATATTTTATGATTTTAACAGCTTTATCAAGGCATAGTTTGACTTAAAATACACTGAACATATTTAAAGTGAACAATTTGATATGTTTGGCATACATTATACCCATGAGCTCATTAACACAAGCAGGAATATCACCAGCACCCCCAGAAGTCTCTTTATCCTTCAGTGTAAGCACTCCTTCCTGCCCTCGTGTGCCATTTACGACCCACCACCCCTGTCTCCAGTTTACTATTGATCTGCTTTCTGTCACTATAAATTTGTTGGAAATTTCTATAAACAGATCCATACAGTTTGTAAACTTCTTGGCCTGGTTTATTTCTCTCAACATAATTATTTTGAGAGCCATCCAAGTTGTTGTATATGTCAGCAGTTTATTCATTTTTATTGGTGAATAATAATTCAGTTGTATGGTGATTTGTCTTTTTATTCACCAGTCAATGCACTTTTGGGCTGTTTCCAGTTTGGGTTGCAAACAAGGCAGCCTTGAATATTTCTATTCAAGTCTTTTTGTGGACGTATGCTTTCATTTCTTTTGGGTAAATATCAGGGAGTGGAATGACAGGGTCTTATGGTATATGTATGTTATACTTTTTTTCCACTTTTTTTAAAGTTTAGTTAATTAACATACAGTGCCATATTGGTTCCAGGATTCAGTGATTTGTCACTTACATACAACACCCAGCACTCATCACAACAAGTGCCCTCCTTAATACTCATCACCCATCTAGCCCCATCTCCCCTCCACCTCCCTCCATCAACCCATGATTTGTTCTATATCATTAAGAGTCTCTTGTGGTTTGTTTCCCTCTCTTCTCTTATCCCCTTCTTCCCATATGCTCATCTATATGAAATCATATGGTATTTGTCTCTCTCTGATTGACCTAATTCACTTAGGATAATACATTCTGGCTCCATCAACATCATGGCAAATGGCAAGATTTCATTCTTTTTGATGGCTGAGTAATACTCCATTGTGTACATATACCACATCTTCTTTATCCATTAATCGGTTGATGGACGTTTGGGGTCTCTCCATAGTTTGGCTATTGTTGATAATGCTGCTAAAACATTGGGCATTATAGCATGTTAAATACACGCTATAACACATATGTTAAGACCTTTATGAAACTGCCAAACTGCTTTCCAAAGCATTTTACATTTTTTTATTAAAAAAATTTTTTTTTAACATTTATTTATTTTTGAAAGGCAGAGAGAGACACAGAACACTAGCGGGGGAGGGGCAGAGAGAGAAGGAGACACGGAATCTGAAGCAGGCTCCAGGTTCTGAGCTGTCAGCACAGAGCCGGAGAAAGCATTTTACATTCTTATGCGCAGCATATGAGGGTGGCAGTTGCTTTACCTCCTCAGGGACACTTGGTGTTGACATTTTTATAGTTGCAGCCATTCTCATAGTTGTGTGCTGCTGTCTCAGTTTAGTTTTAATTTGTATTTATCTCATAACTAATGTTAAGCATCTTTTCTTTTCCTTTGTTATTCATATGTATTCTTCGGTGAAGTATCTATTTGAATATTTTGACCATTGTATAATTTGGTCATGTTATCTTTATTATTTCCTTTCTTCTCAGTTTGGGTTTCATTTGTCCTTTTTCTAGTTTCTTAACATGGAAGCTAGAGCTGATATTTGAGAACCTTCTTTTTTACAGACATGATTATGGTGCTAAAAATTTCCCTCTAAGTAATGCATCAGCTACATCCTATAAATTTTGATATGTCATGTTTTCATTTTCAGAGTTCATAATGCTAGTTTCCTCTTTGACATATAAATGAAGTGTGTCTGTTGCCCTTAACTCCTGGGTTGACTCTTAAACAGCGAATGTGCGGGGTGAGACTTTCAGAGACCCAGCAGAAAAGAGATGGCAGGTTGAAAAACCAAGCAAAGACGTGGCACCCACCCAGTGCTGGGGAGACAGAGATTGTAGTTTAAGCCTTGCCAAATGGGAATGCCCTTGGTAAACATTCGGGGTCTTCCCGAGATCCCAGAAAAGCCATGGCCTAGATGTAAATGCCTCAAATTAGAAGAAAGTACTACCTACACCATGGAAATAATAACTACCATGGCCTCAAGGGAAAACAAAACTTCAAACAACCCTTGACCCTATCAAAGTCTTTCCCTGATACTGTGCTTCTCACTTCTCTATGGCTGCCTCTTCTTGAGGGTTTTGTCCCTCAGGTCCAGGCATTTCAGCAGCCTAGGACTCTGAATTCTACCTCCCAGTAGAATCACTCCCAGTAAGATCACTGGGAGTGATCCAGTTATCTTCCCAGTAAGATCACTGCATTCACTTTGGGCTTCTTTTCTTGCACTACAAGCTGAGAAATGCTTATAGGGAAGGAGCCAGGGTAAAGAAGGAAAGGATGGAAAAGGCTTCCCTTTTTTTCAAGAATCATTCCGAGTATTATCTCTGTTCGTTTCTAGCCAGTGTCTTCAAACAATTCTTATATCTTGTTTAGTTTTCAGAGTTGTTTTTGTCAGGTTCATCCAATCCTGGCCACTTGGTCAGGCTAAAACAAGAAGTCTCTTAAAATTCTTATTTCCTGGGAAGTGGGCTGCCATGATCCAGGGGTACAAGGGTCATCTCCCATTTCCACAGAGAAAGACAGGAGTGTGAAGGATGACCGTGTGGTAGACAGACCACTGGGATTGAACCGGACAACTCTGGACCTGTGTTTCTCCATTTGGCAAGTGAATAACTTTGGACCAAGGCTACCTCTAGTCCTAAAATCATAATTCTGTGATCCATTTTGTAGGCATCATAGGCCTATTCCCCATAATAGGTATAGACAAAGTAGAATTTATAAATATGTAAACAATTGTAAAAGTCTAAAAATTATATCACCTCTGAGGTTTAACATAAGTGAAATAAAAGTTTCTAATATTTAGAAGCTGGAGCTTCTGGAGGTCCAAGGAATGTCCATTCTGGTAAAACATTTCAAATAAAAATGGTTTCTTAGTTGCCATACATTCCTTATAACAAGTACCTAATAATTTAAGCATATAGCACATTAACATGAAAAATATAACTACAATATTAGCTATTTTAGATGATTGTGATTATAGCTTTTATCAGTTAGGCACAAAAGATAACAATTTTGGAAACCATAGCTAAGTAATTTTGAAGTTTGAAGTAATGCGATTTCGATAAAACAATATTATAACTAAAACTTCAACCAGAATTTAGTTGGGTCACCAGCTATTTCTAATTGTGTTGATTTCATCTTTTCTTTCCAAATTACTTTGAAAGTAGGCAGCAGACTGTTATTATTTAAAAAAAATTTTTTTTAACGTTTATTTATTTTTGAGACAGAGAGAGACAGAGCATGAACAGGGGAGGGGCAGAGAGAGAGGGAGACACAGAATCTGAAACGGGATCCAGCCTCCGAGCTGTCAGCACAGAGCCCAACGCGGGGCTCGAACTCACGGACCGTGAGATCGTGACCTGAGCCGAAGTCGGACGCTTAACCGACCAAGCCACCCAGGCGCCCCACAGACTGTTATTATTAACAAACATAAGTTTTCATGAGGAATGTAAAGCATACTCACCACTGACAGTTACTAGAACTAACCTGTCCTGTCATTTCAGGAGCAACAGGAATGGTGGGCCATAAGAAAGAGTAAATTGCAAAAAACACCAGCCATATAATTATGCTTCCCCAAATTGCCAGATGATTAAACTGCAGAAAGAAAAATATTACAGAAACCCTTCAGCCTTTTCCATTTAAAAGGAAGAAATTATTTAACTCTATCAACTGTCCGGGCCATATGTTCTCACGTGAAGAAAATGACACTCTTTTGATTTCTTGACACTTGAGCTTTCCTTTCTAACATCCTTCTCAAAATAAAGTTTGAACAGAAATCGAGAGGGGTAAAAATTTGACCTTATCGTATATGTCCTGCATGAATAATTCTGGGAAAATGGCAGAAGTTGTGATTCTTAGACTGAATGAAACTGGAGGGTTTTCTGTGCATATCAAGTCCCTATGTCAGTCAGATCAAGGTAATCTTGGGTGAAGGATCACTGTCTGTGCCTGGGGCTAGAAACTGCCGAATTCTTAATGGTAAATGATAAGAAGGCAGGTCCTTCTGTTGATCTGATCTGTTGCCTTGTATGATTTGTGTTCGCAGAGGAATCGTCATGACATGAGTAGGAGACCTGTGCTCTAAACCTGGTCGTACTGGGTACCTCAGAGTTATCATCTGTGCATAAATCAGTGATTTGCTAGATGAGATAATCTCTTAAGGGTTCAAGTGCTGTCATCCTAGTAGGTACTGCTCATTGCTTCATCCTATCTGAACAACAAAAATATGGAGGGAAAAACCCCAATCTGCTGTTTATTAGAGTATTTATTGTTACTTGTTTATGAGTCACTTTCAAAGGCAGTTTTTTTACACTGTTTGGAAATCATCTCTTACTCAAAGGATTTCTCTCTTGTGGTCACGTAGGAGATGGTGGAGAAGAGCATCCGCTCAAGAGTGTGAGCTTTAAACTCTTCTAACACTTGAGTGCATTTTCATGTAACCATTCCCTTAGAGTTGGCATAAGCATGAGCCGCAATGTGAGGCATTCTGCGTGGCTTGGATCCCAGGTGGGTTTCTGTCGGGACCATCCCCTGGGGGACAGCAGTAAGCCACCATTGCTGCTCTAAGATCTATCCTGTTATCTCTGCCCTGGCTCCTTCTCTGTACCTAAATAGTGGCTTGCAGAATCTTCTTCCCCAGTGAAGAAGCACAAGCTCCCTCCTGGACTCTCCACACAGGGCAGAGCAGCCTCTGACCAAACGGGAGCACCAGTCCCTTTTCTTTGCTGCCCTGATCCCCAGGCTCCTTCCTAGCCAACATGTGAGCTGGAGGGCAGGAGCCTGGTAGCCTGTAGGCCAGAAGAGACCTCTGTGTTTTGTTCAGTCTGCTTTGGCCTTGAAATGATGCCGTATTCATAAATGAGATTCACCGTATGTGGGTAGTGTAAGGTCATCGTGGATCTAAGAAACATTCATACTGCAGGGAACTTAATAACAATTAAAAGGAGGAATAGAAAATAACTGCTTGTTTATGTTACATTAATGCAGTATAATACCACATTTACAAGTGGTGTGCCTTATGAATTGCTAATAAAATAATTTTTGTTCGACACACTTCAGTCCCACCTTTATGTTGATGTTCAGTTGGGGACAGGAGCAGTGAGAACTGTGTTGATTACACAGGAGCAGAAACTCATGATATGCTACATAATCTTAGCTCTCCAAAAGTGACAGACCGGTTAAAATTCATTTTCTGTCATAAACTTTGGAGTGCAACTTGGAAAACAACTGATTTATAGGTGTATATGTACCTACATATAGATTCTCTTAAATTACTGATCAGTTTATAAAAACATTCTACGTATCAGAAGTTCCACTTTTAATAATATCCTAGGGAAATTATTACTCGTGTCTGTAAATACACAAGTACATCTGTGTTCATAACAGTACTGATTATATATCATTTACAGTAACAGAAGTTAAAAAACAATTATTCTAAAAATATAAATAAGTACCCAAGTGATAAAATATTATACAGTCATTAAATGAGGTATAAATGTTAAAGATATGGAAAAATGTTAAAGATCTAGTGTCTAGTGAAAAAAAGCAAATCATAAACTATTAGGTACATTAGAATTCTATTTTTATGAAAAATAAATAAATAAAACAAAGACTGAAAAATAGAAACCAAAATGCCCATGTCATTGACATTGAAACGTATAAGCAATTTTTATTTCTTTCCTTTTCTGTATTCGCTAAATTTTCTATTATAGTTCTGTACTTGGATAATAATAATTAAGGATCTCAATTAATATCATGATAAATTGAATCTATTTAAGATATAAGGCAGGGAAATGAATTTTTAAAAACATTAGATGATTAACATGGCATCATCAGCTTAAATCATCATTTCGATATGCAAACCAAAAGAAGGTAAAATATGAAGAACAGAACAAGATGCTTATTTTCTAAAGTTTAAAAAGTAAATCAACATGCAAACAACTATACTGGACTGAAGAACTACCCTGAAGAATACTCACTTTATTCCAAGATAGTGTCTCTAAACCAGCTTTCAGACAAACAGTAACAACTACATACTGTGCAAAGAGATGGAAAGGGGAAATAGATTGGGAGAATGTATTAAAATTTCCATTAGGGTCCACATCACCCCACTCCCTCCCTGACTCCCCCTACCCCCGACCCCCCTTCTCCATGTCCAGTGAACTCTGGTGCCATAGTTGCTAATTGCTTTACTAGCTTCTAATTAAGGAGAGAATGTATTGCCTCTCAGTAAGTGCTTCATATTTAGAAGCCCTTCAGAATATGACAAAAGCCATGCTTCTATCATGACCTTATATTTACATTCTTTATAAATGGAATGGAAGATTTCTTTCTGATTAGAAATCCAAGTGCCATCGATAAAAAGCACAGTTGAACGAGGGAGATTGAAATCGCCGTAAAAAGCATTTTGCTTATTCTTGGCCTTTTGCATTTGGACATATACATACTTTAGAAATAGCTCATCAGGCATCTGGGGCTTTTGATTGGGATTACAGTAAATCTATAAATCAATGTGAGGACAGCTGACTTCCTTTATAGTATTGAGTATTTCTCCATTTAGACGTTCTTAATGTTTCCAATCAAGTCTTATAATTTTCCTCAGAAGTCATGGATGTCATTTGTTAGATTTATTCATGTTTTTCCTATTTTTGATACAATGGTAAAATAGTATGTAAATTTTTTATTTTCCAAATATTTATTGTTGGTATATTGAAATAGGATTTCTAATTTTTTAAATATTGGCCAATATCCAGCAGGCTGCCAGCCTCTCTTAGTAACTGTAATATTTTATCTGTAGAATTTTTTTGTGTTTTCTGCGTGCACACTTGTGTCATCTATGGTTGAAAACTAGCTTTTCCCCTTTCAACGTCTTGTGCTCCTCCCCTTATCTTACTCCTCCACGATGGCGAAGAAAGGTGGGAAAACCAAGCACCTTTCTTACTTTTCATCTATTCTTAATCTCAAAAGAAAAAAAAAAAAGCTTTCAGTGTTCCATTAAGTATGATTTTGTCACAGTGTGGGTTCCTGTGCAGCAATAGACGTGTGATACACTCGGTGTTTAAAGTCCTGCTTTTGAAGCAGACTTTATGTCCACTCTTCTCACTCTAGACTCAGCGTTGCAGCTAGCCTGCGTCGTCCCATCTAAGCTTCTCCAAAACCTTAAGGGTGGCAAGGCACTGGCCCCTGCCTACCGCTCCAAGTCCGTCTTTGCCATTATCCTGAACCTCCCTTGCCCGCCACACGGTTTGCGCTGGGCTTTAGTTCCACTGGCCGCCTTTAATTCCCTGAGAGCATCAAGGCAGACTCTACCTCCCTGGAGGTTTACTCCATTCCTCCAGCTGCTGTGTTTTGGCTTAGTGCTTCCTCCAACTCACTGGCACTGGGAACAGCATGATGTCACCATGCTGCCCCCGCCAACTCTCCCATTTCTCCCCTGACATCTCATTTTGAGGTTTTTAGCATTGGTGCCGTCCCCTCTACTTCTTTGGTTGCTGTGCTGAACTGATTTTGCCATAGTTTGTTGTTGCTGGTTTTACTGTGTATATTCATTTTTTGTCTTAGGAGGTTGAGATTCCTTTATATCAATTTACTCGGGCATCTTAAAAGGAATATCATTTATGTTTGGATGCATGCATGTCTATGTGTGAGGAGGTCTGAAAAGAAGGAAATTTACTATATGCGTATTTCCAAATAAATAAGAAAATACTACCTAACCTCATTTGATGTTTAGGAAGATACAACACAGAGTTAAAAGCCACGCCCATTATCATGAAGTAATAACGACAACCAGCTAAAGTGAAAAGAGGCAATATGCCAATAAATTGCTTCTTACGTAGAAGAAAACATGAGGAAAAACATGGTTTGTGGTTTTGTTGTTCCAACATGTGTTGTTAAATGAAAAAAAAAAAAACCAAACATGCAGAGGAATATGTTTCCACTTGCAGACCAAAAGAATAACATACAACATTGTGAATAAGACACAAAACTCAGAAGCCATAAATAAAAATATCAATAAATTTAACTACATAAAACCAACATGCAGAATACATGCATGACAAAAATGGCATGAAAAATAATATGCAAAACTGGAAATACATTTATGTAACAGATATGGGGGGAAAATTAACATCCTTAACACATAAATATCTACTACTACTAATAAAAGGACCAACAACCCTGTAGGACAATTGGTAAAGTAATTCAACAAACTTTTATACACACACATACAAAAGAAATGAAAGGGTTTTTTTTTACTTCATGCACATACGCTATCCTCAAAGCAAAAACTGCAATAGAATACCATTTTACCTACTCGATCAAAAAGTGTGGTAAGACTACCGCCAGTGGGGGGCTTGGGAAACTGATATTCTCATGACTAACTGTGTACAACCTATTTGGGGGATACTTTAGTAATAATTTCCGAGATTCACAGTACTCTCTGATCCAGCCAGTTACCCTTCTAGAAATTTATCCTACTGATCTACCTACCCGTGGGCGTAAAGAATAGACTCTGCAACACTGTTGATAATGGCAAAGGACCCAGAACAATCTTTCCACTAATAGGAGACTAGTTAAATACCATCACCCAGGTACGCTGTGTAGTGAAAAAACAAGATATAAAATAGCATCTCCCTACTTGTGCAAAAGAAGAGAGGATAATATACATTAGGTACATGTATTTCACATTCCTACAAATTACATATGTGTGTGTATATATACACACACACAACACACATGCATATGCAACCACTGTTCCTCCTTGGAAAAAGTATGGGAGCATGAGGGAGATTTAAAACTTATGGAATTCTTATAATGCTTGAACTTTTCAATTAAAAACTAGAAAAAGCGATTGAATCATATGGGTAATCTTACCGTATAAATGAAATTTCCAAGAAACAAATAGTCTGTAGTGTAACCCCCTTGTAAGACCATATCTGAAAAATGAAAAAGTCATTTATTTATTTTTATAGAGTTTTAAATATAGATTTGAATTTATTTTTACCAAAGGTACCCATATTGGCCACCAAAAATGTTTCTCAATTGTTGGTCATATTTCTAAAGTGACAACGATGCTCGCTTCACCTGTCGTTGTGACACTTTTCCATTTCTCACTCCAAAGATATATTAAGCAACAAATGAATCAGTAAATTGCAAGGAGCACATGAATGTGATTATTAAACCTAGTTTCACATGCAAATAAGCCATCTGGGAAACCGAAAGTCCAATCCAATGAGTGACGCTGGAAAACAAGATTAGGATTTTCAGGATTTTGAAATAACACCTCTGACACTATTCCTTTCCCAGGATTACTAAAATAATAAACCTAACAGGTAACTTAAATTTACAATGGAATTTCATAGTCTCTTCAATTATTGCTAAATCTGCTATAACTAATGAATTTCATTCTGTATAAAGAGTCAAAACTATCTCAAGATTAGGATGATTTTTTTTCACTTATTTTCACTTTTTATTTTTATTTTTTTAATGTTTATTTTTGAGAGAGAGAGACAGAGACAGAGCATGAGTGGAGGAGGGGCAGAGAGGGGGAGACACAGAAGCAGAAGCAGGCTCCAGGCTCTGAGCTGTCAGCACAGAGCCCGGCGCGGGGCTCCAACCCAGGAACCGCGAGATCATCATTACCTGAGCCGAAGTCGGACGCTTAACTGACTGAGTCGCTCAGGTGCCCCTTATTTTCCCTTTTTAAAATTCTCGAATATATACTGGTGCTTCTGGTCCTGGTTGATATGGAAATATTGGGGTGCAAATCCCTGATCTTAATACCAATTCAGAAGCTCACTCATTCCATTTTCTCCTGATTAAGAACTCACTAAAAATACACAAGGCTCATACCCTTTCTTAAAATTATCTGCAGTGGAATATTAGGGCATCTCATTGACAGAACCTAGAGGTAAATATGTGGGGTCACCTAGGGAAGTGACAATGAGTCTGGATTGTGTATAGACCTAACTTGGTGAGTTTTATTGGGAATGGGGTGACAGTATAGATGAGAACAATCTTTTAGCTGCCTAGAAACAGGGAGAAAACTGCAAAAAAAGGAAAAAAAAGGCCATATTGACTTATGTTGTCCAACTGCATATTCACAAAGGGAAAAGAGAAAGGGAAGCTTTGTTGGGTCACCAGGGAAACTTCCACTATGCACATGGTGATGTGAAACAGAGATTCTTTTCCTTCTGGATACTGTACAAAATCAATGATGCAAATAGAGAAAACCTCCACAGAATCTTTGTCGGGGTAACTATGAGACAAAAAAAAAAAAAAAATCCACAATCTCAGAAAGCTAATTAGAGTTTCGAAGCAGCTAAGGTGAGCACAGAAGCTGTGCTTGGTAAGTGATGGTCAAGGCTCCAGGGTAAAGCAAATATCAAGCTGGCTGAGGGCAGCAGACCTCGGAAAATATCAGCAAAAATACTCCCCTTAAAAGAAACTTCTTCCAGTAGCTGGGAAAGAAAAATCTGGTTTCTTGAGGAATAATACAGAAGTAGCAGGCACAGCATCAATAAAAAGAGACTGTAGGGAAAAAGGCAGGATAGTCTATTCTACATGATTTATATGGTTATTATCCACTATACTATACTATACTATACATTTGTGTAATGTATAAAATATGTTTGCAAATGGTTTGAAAGCAAATAAATAGAAGACCAGCAAAACTTATTAGATGATGTATACTCACCAAAGGAATTTTGGAAAAAAACCTATTTTACCCAGCTAACAAAGAAATGATTGGAGAAGCCAGAGCAAAAAAGGCTTGTTGTGAGCATTTGATATGTTAATTGTAGAATTAAAATGAAGAAGGCAAAACCAAAAACAAACATAGTGTTAGAATAATCAATATGATTGTGGTTATTCAGTGCCCAGACAATGTGGAAATGATGTTAATTCATACAATATCTGAGGGCATATGTGAATGAGACGGGAAGTAGAGTAAGTTTGCAGATTGTCTCAACTATAATTAGGAGTCAAATAAGAACATTCAAAGCTAACAATCAAGTAATGGAATTATAAGTTTATATAAAGTGTAAAGGTTTACCATGTGCAAGATAATGGGATGCTAGAGGAAAGGGAAGGGAAATGGAAGAATGGGAAACAAAATTTTTTCATACTTGGAAACAAATGGATTTGTCCAAAGAAAGAGAGCAATGTCTATTAAACTTATAATAAAAATAAGCATAAGAACAAAAATCCAAACCTTCCTGAGTACCAGAAGACAGTACACAAGGAACTCACAAAGAAATCCAACCGCATAATTAAAGAGTAGAAAAAATATATTGAAACAGGAAATGTGAAATCTGAGATATTGCAAAGAAAACCTATTTTTTGAAAAAAAAACATCTCTCTGATTATATGTCAAGAACAAAACAGTTCTATACTGTATACAAGCAACAGGCCTTAAAAAAAGTAATTCATAAAGTTTGAAAAGCAAATTACAGGAAAGGAAAATACAAATTAAAAGCATACAACATGGTATTAATATTAATTAAGAAATTGAGGGTGAAGAGAATTAAACAAGCACTTTATAATGCCAAATGGTACAAAAGGCAATGAATGTGAAACAACTTGGAGTACTGGAAGAACAAATAACATTTCTACACCATAAACTATGAGAAATTAAAAGGGAAACAAATATTTTAGTAGGAGAAGACTTTCACTCACCTTTCTCAGTACATGACAGACCAGTGACAAGAAAATTAGCAAGACCAGGACTCTACCTGCCACCCATGAAGAAGTAGCAGTACTTTTCCTCTTGCTATAGTCAATTAGAAAATTGGATGGGGGGCACCTGGGTGGCTCATTCGGTTAAGCGTCCAACTCTTGATTTCGGCTCGGGTCATGGTCTCATAGTCAAGAGATGGAGCCCTGCTTTGGGCTCTGCAGTAAGCATAGAGCCTGCTTGGGATTCTCTCTCTGTCTCTCTCTGTCTCTCTGTCTCTGTCTCTCTTTCTCCCTCTGCCCCCTCCCCTGATTATGTATGCGCTGTCTTTCCAAAGAAGGAAAGAGAATTGGATGAAACATATGAAATAATTTCTTCAGACATTGGGTAAAAAGCAGCACCGGACTGTGATCCCTGAGAGACGGGTAAAGAGACCCACTCCTGCCCTTGCTTCCATACCTGGAGGCAATTTCTGGTCTGTGCAGGGAGGAAGAGCCCAAAGATGGGTCAACACTTTGGCTAAGTTAATGAGACAGAGATTGGACCTTAGAGAGGTGGCTGGAATTTGTAGAAATGAACACTGGAAATGAGGGAACTATGCAGAGAATGAGCTCCAGAAATTCTTTGGCTGAATGCCAATCTGTATATGGGTACTGAGAAATTTCACAAGGCCACCAACGAGCAGTTACTGTGGGAAACCAAGTTACCACAGAACTGCGAGTCAAAACTTGCCAGATCTAATTGCTAGAAATTACTCTTATTTCCATGGGCCAAAGTAAAGAGACCTTATTCAATATATGAAGCATTCAGTAGACACCTAAGAAGAGATAACCCTTGTATAGGAACTAAATTACTTCTTAAGTAAAAGATACTCTAGACTCACTTGAAGAAGAAGAAAAACAAATCTTAGAACGATCAAACTATTCATAAGGAATGTAACTTCCTGTAAAACCAAAGTCCAAGTATTTAAATGTATACAACAGAAAACATTCAACAGCATAAAATTCACAATGTCCAGCACCCATTATAAAATTGCGGTCTATGAAGAAGCAAAACTTTGAACCACAGCCAGGAGAAAATTGGCCGTAGAATCAATAGAAAAAAACAGATACTGCAGTGAATTAGCAGAAAAATCTTTTAGATAGCTATTACAGTTACACTCAATCATTTGAAAGAAAGCAATGAGAGAAAGATGTAAAAAAAGACCCAGTGAACTTAGGCAAAAGAAACTAAAAATGAACCACAGAGAGAACAAAGATGGTATGAATGAACAGAGATGTGGGAAATATCAAGAGTTCCAATAGATGTGTGCTTGAAGTCCCAGAAAAAAAGGAAAGAGTGAGAGAAAAATATATATAAAAAGAAATGATCAAATTTTTCCATATTTGATGGAATCTATAAATCAGCAGACCCCAAGAGCAATCTCCAGAAGGATAAATGCAAATAAAACAACACCAAAGCATGTCAGTATCAAATTGCTGAAAATCAGCAATGAAGAGAAAAATCTATAGACTACACAAAAATAGCAAACATAATAAATACATGAAGAGAAACAAATAGGAAAAATATCAGACTTCCCAATGAAATAGTGCAAATCAGAAGACAGCAAACATTTTTCAAGTGTTGAAGAAAATAAACTTCCAATCTAGAATTCTGTACACAGAAAATTTTTTTCAAAATTGAAGGCAAAAGTATTTTGAGAAACAAAATTTGAAAGAATATCCATTTCCTTTAAATTTAAGAAGAATTTAAATTATCTTTAGATGCTTATGTTAGAAAAGGAGGCTACAAAATCAATGACCTAATCTTCCAACTTCAACAAGTTGGAAAGGAGCAAATTAAATCTCAGTTAAATAGAAGGGAAAGGAATAATAAGAGTAGAAATTAATACAATAGGGAAAAAGACAAACAGTATATAAAATCAGTGAGACCAAAGTTGGTCTTTTTTTTTTTTTTAATTTTTTTTTTTTTTTAACATTTATTTATTTTTGAGACAGAGAGAGACAGAGCATGAACGGGGGAGGGTCAGAGAGAGGGAGACACAGAATCTGAAACAGGCTCCAGGCTCTGAGCTATCAGCACAGAGCCTGACGCGGGGCTCGAACTCACGGACCGCGAGATCATGACCTGAGCCGAAGTCGGCCGCTTAACCGACTGAGCCACCCAGGCGCCCCCAAAGTTGGTCTTTTGAAACTATCAATAAAGTTATCTAGCTGCACTGATCACCACAAAAAAAGAGAATTCAAAATTACCAATGTCAGTAATGAAAGAGAGAATTATCAGTAGTTATCAGTATGGGTATCACATATAATAAGGGAATACTATAAACAAATGTATGTCAATAAATGTGACAACTTGGATGAAAATCTCAAATTCCTTGAAAGATACAAATTAACAAAATAGATTCAATAAAAAAAAAAAACCCTGACCATCCTTATATTTAATAATAAGATTAACTTCATAATTAAAAACTTTCCTGGGGCTTCATCAGTAAATTCTATCAAATATTTATGGAAGAAATAATACTAATCTTAAACTTTTTCAGAAAATAGAGACAAGGGAAACACTGCCCAAATCAAGAAGCAAGCACTACCCTGATTCAAAATCCAGACCAAGAATATTATGGGTTAAGTCAGACAAATATCTCTCATAAACTTAAGTACAAAATCCTTAGCAAATATAAACAAATCAAATCTGAAAATAATCACCTTAAGAGATGCATTTAAAAATAATTTGATCAAATCCAAAATCTGTTCACAATAAACAGCTTCAGCAAACTAGAAATTAAAAGAAACTTCCTCAACATGCTAATGGACATCTATGGAAAAGCTAATATCATAACTAATGGTAAAAGGAATTTTTCTTCTTAATATTAGGGAAAAAAACAAAACATGTCCACACCTACCACTTCTGTTTAAAATTGTTTTGAAGGTCATAGACTGTGCATTAGTGCAAGAAGAAAGGAAAGAAAAGAAGAAATAAACCTCTCTTTATTCACAATGTTGTATATATAGAAAATACTAAAACGGCAAAAAAACAGTTACTAGGAAAATTAGTGAATTTAGCAAGATCACAGGGTGCAAGTTATTGTGAGAAATAAAATGTATTTCTATATGATAACAATGAAAAGTTGGAAAATAAGATATAAAAATAACACTTACAGTAGCATCCAAAACTTGCATAGTGATGGATAAGTTTAACAAAAGTTGTGCAAAGACTGTACATTAAAAACTACAACAAATTCCTAGGAGAAATTAAAGACAACTTAAATCATTGGAGAGATATACTATGTTCAGGAACTTGAAAACTTGATAATATTAAGATGTCATTTCTCCTGAAGGTAATCTATAGACTAAATTGCAATCCAAACCTCAGTATTTTTAATTAGAATTTCAACTGATTTTTAACAATTTTTATTGAAACTCAAAGGACTTAGAATAGCCAAAATTTTTTCAGAGAAGTTATATTACCTGGGTCGGGATTTAAATATGAAGTATAATTATCAAGACAATATGGTCTAAGAATAGATTTATGTCAGTGAAACATAGAGATTCCAGATACAGATCCATTCATACAGCTTCAAAGATGCCAACATAATTCCATGGGAAAAGCACAATCTTTTCAACAAAAGGTACTGGAAAAACTGGCCATCAATAGGCAAAAGATAAATCTCAACTCTTACATCAATCCATAAACAAAAATTAAGATCAGAAAACTGAAAAACAAACTTCTAAAAGAAAACAGTATTAAGTGTTTGTAATCTTGCAGTGAGCAAAGGTTTCTTAGGATGAAAACAAAAACACAGACCATAAAAATGTTTGATAAATTGGACCTAAATTTAAAACTTCTGACTTTAACAATATTAAGAAAATTAATCAAGCCATAGATTAAGGTATAAAATTACAGTGTATACGTGACAAAGAACTCTTATCCAGAAAGAACACTAGCAACTCTGTGGGACAACTACAACAATTCAATTAAAAAATGGGTAAAGTACTTGGGAAAAAAAAACCTCCCTCAGAGGAGGTATACAAATGGCAAACAATCACATGAGGAGATGCTCTATATCATTAGTCATCAGAAAAATACAAAATAAAATCACAAAGAGCTAGTGTATAATATTTTAGTGATGTTGTAAACAGTAAGTGAGACATGATAAAATGGGGTGAACTTATGCACATTGGATTTCTAATTTAAGATTATTTGATAGGAAACAGTCAAACATGCAGAATCTGTATGTACATCATACATGTAGTCCCTGATTTATGTGTATCCGAATTGCAAATGGCCTCCCTATAGGATTCGCTTCTATGGTAACAGAACCTTTCCGAGGCTTTTCTGTGAGGCTCTTGTGCTCAGGTCTTGATACTTGCACCCGCCACCACTCCTGCCTTCCTGCCTTGAGAGCCTATAAACCACAGCTGCTGGAGGTACCCAACTGCACCTTGCACCCGACCACCTCGACCTCTGTGAACTCTGAGAGGGTGAAAATAGTGGTATCTGAGCAAGTCAGTGACACCATTGGAAGTAAATTAAGGGGAGAATGCATCCCAAATTCTAAATTTTTAATGACCTTTTGGAATATAAGATTTTCATTAGCTATAAATCACCAGAAATACAGTTAATACCATACAATGCAAAGCATATTAAAGCATTAAAAACAGTGCAAACGTTTTTACATATATGTAAAATCATTCCTTGCCTATTTCTTTATTTCTTTACACTTGTACTAGAGCAGTAATTCCCAAACTTGTCTGTACTTCGGAATCTTCTGGTGAGCTTCACAAACCACTGATGCCTGTGGCCGAACCACAGAGATTGTGATTCAGGTCGTTTGGGGGTGGTTTGGGCTTCTGGAATTTTTAAAAAAATCTCTCACTGATTCTGACGTACAGACAAGTTTGGGAACTGCTACATATACTAGAAAATGGTAGGGATGATGATCCTCTCTCTCTCTACTTACTTTCAAAGTCCTGCATTAATAGATGTCATGTGATACAAGTTAAAACATAACACTATGTAGATAATGTAAGTTTGGTCAGTTACATTTAGTATGACACATTTAGGCTGAATTTACAAAGTAGGAACCTGGAAACACTGGTTGTCATTTCACAGAACTCCCCGATGGTGAGTGAGAGTTTGTGATTACGTGGTTTGCTTGCCTGTTAGGTACGGAACGCCTTTAAATTTGAACATGTATTATACCTATTTGTGTGGTGTTGTGGGCAGTTAAGTAATTCAGTCCCATTAATTTGTAAGGAAATTTGCAAAGATTATTTTATCTTAGTTACTCCTCTGTCCCACCCAGTAAGCACAAATAATCATAATTGTTTATTTCTTGTAGAGAATGTAAGGGTGTTGTGTGTGTGTGTGTGTGTGTGTGTGTGTGTGTGTGCGCGCATGCTGGGGGACATTTTACATGTTATGAGATTGAAAATTTTAGTGAATCTTAGAGAAAAATGCTTAAAAATGAATGTTTTAAAAAGAATTACTGTATTTTTAAAAATTGTTTTAAAAGCACATTTTATTTTACTTTTGAGAGAAAGAGAGACAGAGTGTGAGCAGGGGAGGAGCAGAGAGAGTGAGAGACACAGAATCCGAAGCAGGTTCCAGGCTCTGAGCTGTCAGCCCAGAGCCCAGTGTGGGGCTTGAACTCACAAACCCTGAAATAATGACCCAAGCCGAAGTCGGATGCTTAACGGACTGAGCCACCCAGGAGCCCCAAGAATTACTGTATTTAATACTTGACATTTAACAAGAGAAATTCCGTAAGATACAAATTTAATAAAACCATAGTATTTCTTGTTCTGGATTTGCATTCATTATTACCACAGTGGTTCAAATTCCTTTCTCCATTTTGAGGATGAGCTAAGATCCCCCAAATATAGTCTATTTATTGTATACAATAAGTCTTTACCAGATTTATTGACACATAATTTACATACCATACATCCACACATTCAAAGTGTGCAGCTCAATGGCTTTTAGTATATTAACAGAACCAGGCAACTATCAGCATCATCAGCTTGAGAACACTTTCCTTCCCTCACAGAAGAAACCCCAGACCTCTTGGCTATTACTGCCCCATCCATCCCCCAGCCTTAGGCAAACACTAATCTGCTTTCAGTCTTTATATGATTTGCCTGTTCTGAACATTTCATGTAAATAGACTCATATAATATGTGGTCTTGTGACTAGCTTCTTTCACTTAGTGTAATGTTTTCAAGATTCATCACTGTTGTAGCATGATCGATACTCCATTCCTTTTTGTTAATAAACACTATTCCATTCATTGTATGTATATAGCACATACCCATCATATATCCATTCATTGATTAATGAACATTTGGGTTATTACGAATAAAGCTGCTATGTGTACAAATTTTTCTGTGGCATAGACTTTCATTTCTCTTGGGCATATACCTAACAGCGTAATTGCTGAATAATACGGTAACTCAATGCTTAACCATTACAGGAAATGCCAGACCGTTTCCCAAAGGGGCTACACCATGTTACATTCCTGCCAGCGGTGCATGAGGGTTCCAGTCTCTACATCTTTGCCAACAGTCATTGCTGTCTGTCATTTTGATGATAGCCACCCTGATGGACATGAAGTATTACCTCATTGTGGTTTTAATTTGCATTTGTTTAATGATTAATGATGTTGACCATCTTTTCATGTATTAGTTATTTGAATATCCTCTGGGGAGAAAGGTCTATTCAGATCTTTGGCATGTTTTAAAAATTGGGTCTTTTTGTCTTTTTACTGTTGAGTTGTAAGTGTTCCTCATACATCCCAGATAGAAATCCTTGTTATAATGTGTAAATGCTTTGTTCTATTCCGTGGGTTGTATTTATACTTTTTTATTGAAGTATAACTGACATACAATGTTATATTAGTTTCAGGTGTACAACATATTGATTAGACAATTCTATTCATTACTCGGTGCTCACCACAGTAAGTGTTAGTCACCATTTGTCACCATAAAAAGTTATTACAGTATTACTGACTCCATTCTCTATGCTGTATTTTTCATCTCCATTTATCTATTTCACCCATTCCCCACCTACCTGCCATCTGGTCACCAACAGTTTATTCTCTGTATTTGTCTAGCATTTTGTTCAATTGTTTTATTCAATTTGTTTTGTTCATTTGTTTTGTTTTTTAGATTCCACACGTAAGTGAAATCATACGGTATTTGTCTTTCTCTGACTTAACTTCACTTAGCATAATAACCTCTAGGTCTGCCCATGATGTCACAAGTGGCAAAAAAAAACACCAAAAACAAAACAAAAACCTTGTTCTTTTTTATGGCTGAGTAATATTCCATTGTATGTATATGTATGTGTGTGTATGTGTGTGTATGTGTGTGTGTACACACATACCACATCTTGTTTATCCATTCATCTATAGATGGACACTTGGGACGCTTCTGTATCTTGGCTATTGTAAATAGTGCTGGAATAATCCTAGGGGTGTGTATATCTTTTTGAAATTCTGTTTTTGTTTTCTTTGTGTTAATATCCATTAGTGGGATAGCTGGATCATAAGGTGTTTATATGTTTCATTTGTGAGGAACCTCCATACTGTTTTCCACAGTGGCTGCCCCAGTTTGCATTCCCATCGACAGTGCATGAGGGCTCCCTTTTGACCACATCCTCATCAACACTGATTTCTTATCTTTTTGGTATTAGCTATTCTGATGGGTGTGAGGTGATATCTCACCATAGTTTTGATTTGCATTTCCCTGATGATCAGTCATGTCGAGCATCTTTTTATGTGTCAGTCGGCCATCTGGGTGTCTTCTTTGGGAAGACATTCAGGTCCTCTACCCATTTTTAATCAGATGCCTTTTTTTTTATGTTGAGTTCTTTTTGTATTTTGGATATTAACTCCTTATCAAATGTATCATTTGCAGATATCTTCTCCCATTTACTAAGTTGCCTCTTGTTTTGTTGATGGTTGCTTTTGCTGTGCAAAATCTTTTAGTTTTGGTGTAGTCCCACTAATTTATTTTTTCTTTTGTTTCCCTTGCCTGATGAGACATGTGGATAAGTGTGTTGCTAAGCCTAATGTCCAAGGATTACTGTTATATATTCTTTTAAATTTTTTAATTTCAAGTCTCACATTTAGATTTTTAATCCATTTTGAATTTATTTTTGTGTATGGTGTAAGAAAGAGGTCTAGTTTCATTCTTTTGAATGTAGCTGTCCAGTTTTCCCAACACCAATTTTTTTTTGATTTTTAATGGTTTTTATTTTTATTTTTTTTTATGAAATTTATTGTCAAATTGGTTTCCATACAACACCCAGTGCTCATCCCAAAAGGTGCCCTCCTCAATACCCATCACCCACCCTCCCCTCCCTCCCACCCCCCATCAACCCTCAGTTTGTTCTCAGTTTGTAACAGTCTCTTATGCTTTGGCTCTCTCCCACTCTAACCTCTTTTTTTTTTTTTTCCTTCCCCTCCCCCATGGGTTTCTGTTAAGTTTCTCAGGATCCACATAAGAGTGAAACCATATGGTGTCTGTCTTTCTCTGTATGGCTTATTTCACTTAGCATCACACTCTCCAGTTCCATCCACGTTGCTACAAAAGGCCATATTTCATTCTTTCTCATTGCCACGTAGTATTCCATTGTGTATATAAACCACAATTTCTTTATCCATTCATCAGTTGATGGACATTTAGGCTCTTTCCATAATCTGGCTATTGTTGAGAGTGCTGCTATAAACATTGGGGTACAAGTGCCCCTATGCATCAGTACTCCTGTATCCCTTGGGTAAATTCCTAGCAGTGCTATTTCTGGGTCATAGGGTAGGTCTATTTTTAATTTTCTGAGGAACCTCCACACTGCTTTCCAGAGCGGCTGCACCAATTTGCATTCCCACCAACAGTGCAAGAGGGTTCCCGTTTCTCCACATCCTCTCCAGCATCTATAGTCTCCTGATTTCTTCATTTTGGCCACTCTGACTGGCGTGAGGTGATACCTGAGTGTGGTTTTGATTTGTATTTCCCTGATGAGGAGCGACGTTGAACATCTTTTCATGTGCCTGTTGGCCATCCAGATGTCTTCTTTAGAGAAGTGTCTATTCATGTTTTCTGCCCATTTCTTCACTGGGTTATTTGTTTTTCGGGTGTGGAGTTTGGTGAGCTCTTTATAGATTTTGGATACTAGCCCTTTGTCTGATATGTCATTTGCAAATATCTCTTCCCCTTCCGTTGGTTGCCTTTTAGTTTTGTTGGTTGTTTCCTTTGCTGTGCAGAAGCTTTTTATCTTCATAAGGTCCCAGTAATTCACTTTTGCTTTTAATTCCCTTGCCTTTGGGGATGTGTCGAGTAGGAGATTGCTACGGCTGAGGTCAGAGAGGTCTTTTCCTGCTTTCTCCTCTAAGGTTTTGATGGTTTCCTGTCTCACATTCAGGTCCTTTATCCATTTTGAGTTTATTTTTGTGAATGGCCAACACCAATTATTGAAGAGACTGTCTTTCCCCATTGTATATTCTTGCCTCCTTTGTTGTAGATTGACTGTATAGGCTTGGGTTTATTTCTGGAGTCTCTATTCTGTTGATTCATGTGTCAGTTTTTATGTCAGTGCCATATTGTTTTGATTACTGTAGCTGTGTGGTGTATCTTGAATCTGGAATTGTAATACATACCTCCAGATTTGTTCTTTTTCAAAAGTGCTGTGGCTCTTCAGGATTTTTTGTGGTTCCGTACAAGTTATAGGACTATTTGTTCTAGTTGTGTGAAAAATGCTATTGGTATTTTGATAGGAATCACACTGAATCTTTAAATTGTTTTGGGTATTATGGACATTTTAACAATATTAATTTTTCCGACCACAAGCATGATATATCTTTCCATTTGTTTGTGTCAATTCAGTTTCTTTCACCAGTGTCTTATAGTTTTTGGAGTATAAAGTCTTTTACATCTTGATTAAATTTATTTCTAGGTATTTTATTCTTTTTTGTGTAATTTTAAATGGTTTTTTTTTTCTTAAATTTCTATTTCATTAGCAGGATATAGAAATGCAATAGACTTCCACAGGGCACCTAGGTGGCTGAGTTGGTTAAGTGACCAATTCTAGACTTTGGCTCGGGTCATGATCTCATGGTCATGAGATCAAGCCCTGCATTGGGCTCCATATTGTGCATGGAGCCTGCTTAAGATTTTCTCTCCCTCTCCCTCTTCCCTTCTTCTTCCTGTCCCCCCCAAAAAAAAGAAAAAGTAAAAAGAAATGCAACAGATTTCTTTATATTAATTTTGTATCCTGCCACTTTATTGAATTCATTTAGTGATTTGGGAGGTGTTGTGAGCTAAACAGTATTACATCTTTCAATCCACAAATGTTGGATGACTTTATGTCCATTTAAGTCTTCTTTAATTTCTTTCAACAATGTTTTATAATTTTCAAGGTATAAATTTTGAACTTTTGTTAAATTTATTTCTAAGTATTTTCTTCATTTTTATGCAATGGTAAATAGAATTGTTTTCTTAGTGTCACTTTCTGTTTTCTTATTGCTGTTGTCTAGAAATAAAATTGAATCTTTGTGTGTTAATCTTGTACCCTAAACCTTAATTTATCTTTAATAGTATTTTAATTTTAATAGTATTTAATTTTATATATACATATATATATATATATATATACACATATATATATAAAGTCATGTCATATACAAATAGAGATCATTTTACTCTTTCCTTTCTACACTGGATGATTTTTATTGCATTTTCTTGCCCAACTATACTGCCTAGTATTACCAGAACAATGATGAATAGAAGTACTGTAAATGATATTTTTTCCTCTTTTTTTAAGCATAGTTATTTATTTTTCAGAGCGAGAGAGAGAGAGAGCATGCATGCGAGAGGGAGAGGGAGAATGAGCGGGGGAGGCGCAGAGAGAGTGGGAGAGAAAGAATATGAAGTATGCTCTGTATTCTCAGCGTGGAGCGTGATGCTGGGCTCAATCTCACAAACTGAGATCGTGACCTGAGCTGAAATCAAGAGTCAGACGCTTAACCCACCAAGCCACCCAGGTGCCCCTCATTCTTGATTTTAGGGGAAAGCATTCAGTCTTTCACCATTAAACATGTTAACTGTGGGAGTTTTGTAGATGTCTTTTATCAGATTCAGAAAGATCAATTCTATTCCTACTTTAGTGAATGTTTTTATCATGAAGATGTATTGACTTATGTCAAATGCTTTTTCTGAATTTATTGAGACAATCATGTAATTTTTGTCCTTTATTTTTATGATGAATGACATTATTTTTGTGTGTTAAACCAACCTTGCATTCCTGAGATAAATCCCATTTGGTGTTTTTGTGTGTACCCTTATATATATTTCTAGATTTAGTATGTTGATATTTTGATAAAGATTTTGCATCTATACTATTTTATGAAATTTATTTTAAAATCATTTATGAAAAGACAAGATGGGATAATGCATTTACACTGTCTTATATGATTACATAATTTCCTTTATCAATGCTCTTTGTGAACTGGGTTTACTTATTTTTAATCTGAAGAACCTCCTTTAGTATTTCTTGAAAAGCATGTATTACAGTAACAAATCCTGTCATTTTTCTGTTTATATGAGAATGTCTCTGTTTTGCCTTCATTTTTGAAAAATTATTTTGTTGGGCATAAGATTCTTGGTTGACAGGTTTTTTTTCTTTCAGCACTGCCTTCTGACCTCCATTTTTGTGTGTGTGTGATGAGAAGTCATCTGTACGTCTTAACTGGAGCTCCCTTGTCCATGAGCCACTTTTATTTCTCTGCTTTCAATATTTTCCTGTTGTTTTTGGCTTCCAACATTTTTGCTACATGTGTCTGGGTATGGATCTCTTTGCATTTATCTCACTTAAAGTTCACTGAGCCCCGTGGATGTACAAATTAATGTTGTTCAGCTAATTTGAAGCTCTTTAGCTATCATTTCCTTGAAGAGTTTTACTACTTCATTCCTTTTCTCCTCTGGTTCTTATACCCCATTTGCCTATATTGGTGTGTTTAAAGGCTTCTCATATTTCTGAGTCTGTGTTCATTTTCCTTCATTCTGTTTTTCTCTCTGGTTTTCAAATTGCATACTTTCCATTAATGTAGCATCAAGTTTCATAATTCTTTCTTCTTCCAGTTCACATTTACTGTTGACCCCCTCTAATGAATTTTTCATTTTGGTTATTAAAACTTTTCAGCTCCAGAAGTTTCATTTGGTTCTTTTTTATAATTTCTGTCTCTTTTTTGATAATCTGTTTGATGTGCCTTCATACCCTCATACCTTTAAGGATTTCTTATGGTTCTTTCAACATGTTTGTATTGGCTAATTTGAACTCTTTGTAACTCTGACATGTAGGCCCTCTCACAGGAAGTTTCTGTTGCCTACTTGTTACTGGGTATATGGGTCATGCTGCCCTGTCTCTTTGCATGTCTTGTACTTTTTGGTGTTGCTGAAAACTAGACATCTTACATAATACACTGTAGCTACTCTGGATACTAGTTTCCCTCCCCTGTCTTCAAGGCTTATATTTGTTTTGATGTTTATTCTGTGATTTGGCTGGCTATTTTAGTTGAAGTCTATTTCCCCTGTAGTATGAAACCTTGGTATTGCTCCTTGGAAGGTGCAGCCCTGAGCAGGCACACAGTCACCTTGGCTTTATCTGGTCTGTATTGACACTCCTTTTCCCTGATTTTTCCATTAAGCTACCTGACTCACTTGGTATGACACCAGTTGTTAGGCTCCACTAATTACCCACAGGATATTCTATTGTTTTTGACAGTGTTCTAGGGCATTAATTGTACAGCAGTCTGATCTGATTAAATTCAGGCTGGGATAATTTTGAGACAGGTCTTTGAGGTTTGTTCTCACCTCAGGAGGGCTATTTTTATCTGTTTCTGTACCTGGTTCTTTCTGAACCAGGCCTATGGTTTAGCTTGTTGGTCTCAATTAAGAAGAATTATTATCTTTGAGAACATCCCTAGACTTGAACTCTTCCCCCAGTATGTTTCAGTCACTTCCTTTGGAAAGAGTTTTGGGGCTGTCTTTTCTTATGTACCACCCGTTACCATAGGTAAAACCTTATTGCCACTATCTTTGGTGGTAGTGAGGTTGTCGTCACTGGTCTTCTTGGCTTGCCTTCCCAGCAATCTCCTGGAGATTCTCTTCCCTACAAGCAAGCTGTGGTGAGAGTGATCATGGATCCGGTATTCTTAGCCTATTGTGCCTGTTGTAGAGACTTTGTCCTATGGACATAGGTTGATTGGAAAAGGAGAGCTCTAACCTCTTGGCCACACTCATCAGGAATTTGGCCTCTTCAACTCAAAGTTAGGGGCAGGGGATAAGAAATGCCGGTGGCCTGGCTCTCCTGTGAGATATTGTAACATTGAGTGATCATTGAGAATACTAGTATTCCTACCCTCTTGGCCACACTTGGCTGTAGTGGAGCTTCCATCAAGCTAGGTTGTGATTAAGATAGGGAAGGAGTAGGTCATGGCTACAATGCCATAGACTCTCAATGTTCTTACTGAGTAGTAGGTTTGCTTGAATAAATGTTTCTTCGTTTGTCTTTAGGACACTATCCAGAGAAGGTGCAGAGTCACGTTTTCATAATTTTGACCAGTTTTGCTTATCTGGGTGGGAGGCAGGTCCAAGGAGCTCCTCACAACTCCATCCTAAAGGAACTTTTTGTAAACTTGTGATTTTGCTATAATTTGTTACCATTTGAAACTTTTGTCCATTGTTTTTACAGTGAAGGCCTTTAGCTATATTAATGGCAGATCCTTTCTTTTAAATACCAACAAATAACACATACAACTCAAACTCAATGTTTAAAAAATATGTCCAAGATAAAGGATATATTTCTAGTAACACCCAATGAAAATTAAATCTGGTTAAAGAAAAATAATTATATTTCACACCTTACTTTATGGCTGTGAACCCATTACACAATAGCACACTTCATAAATATATTTGGGGCGCCTGGGTGGCGCAGTCGGTTAAGCGTCCGACTTCAGCCAGGTCACGATCTCGCGGTCCGTGAGTTCGAGCCCCGCGTCAGGCTCTGGGCTGATGGCTCGGAGTCTGGAGCCTGTTTCCGATTCTGTGTCTCCCTCTCTCTCTGCCCCTCCCCCGTTCGTGCTCTGTCTCTCTCTGTCCCAAAAATAAATAAAAAACGTTGAAAAAAAAAATTAAAAAAAAAAAAAAATATATCTCCTACATTTAGATGTATTGGACCCACGTTAGTCTGTAGAAAAACTTCATACATAATGTTATTTGGAAAATCGTGTATCAGGAAAAGGAGACTTGGTCTAATAATAAAGCGTATTAAACTTGTGGTATAGTCCAAATTGTAGCATCAAGTTTGGAAAGTGAAATAAGAAAATAGACATAAATTTCAAACTTACTAATGGAGGGCACCTTGATTCATTAGAATGATTATGCTTTCTATCAGACCTGCCAACTCAAATATTTCTTAAAAACGAACAATAAGAGCACTAATTCTCAATTTACTTATGTCAGACACAAAGAAAATGCTTTCTAAAGATCAACTGTTAAGTGTCAGCTGGACTGTAATTTTATACATATTTTAAAATTCCCTTTTTGTTGCCTTCAGGTCTTTCTTTGGAAACAAACACACACGCGTGCGCGCGCACACACACACACACACACACACACAGAAATACTGGCCCCAGTGAGAAAAACATGCTCTTTGTTGAATATATGAAACAATGAAGCCTTTACCATGCTCCAGCATTTTCATGGGCAACCAGAAGAGAATGAAGGAATGGACCAAAGCATTTATGCATTGAAACCAAAATACCTAAAAGAAAACAAAGCAAGAAAGTTATGATAGTATGTTGGTCTAAATCTAAAAATATGTGACATTAGGAAATATACTTGCAGTTTGAAACACAGTTATAAAGCCAAAATGTTTTCCTAGATATGGAAAAATTCCATTTCTTCTACTCCTAAAAGAAATGACTATGAAATTAAAGGATATTATTTGAAAACTCATTAAACATAAATGTGTAGGATTCAAATATAGAATATTTGTTATAAAAAGTATAAAAACCTAAATTATCCAGTGAAAAAGAACCAGAAGTAGTAATTTGTAAAAGAAATAAAAATATTTTTCAATCTTTAAACTGTAGTGTTTTAAATATAATTTCTTTCATGTAATACAATCTGCACCTTTACATCGACACCCAGATTTTGGTCAAAGTAAATTTTAATAAACCATATACAATTTTCTTAAAGGAAATATTAATAATATAAAATCTCTAGGGTCAAACAAGAGTACATTGGTTAGGAGATGGTAGAACAACAGCAAAAACAAATCTTTGTTCTTTTGGTTCTAAATGTATCAGTTATTTTTATGTTTGCCAGGAAGACTTACAGATAAAGGACTAGAGGAGAAAAATACGTGGAAGAAAACATATCTGTCCTGTGACCTAAATTTCCTGAAGTAAAGCTGTTTTTAGGAAAGAATGTAAGAAACTGGTTTAAAAACACAACTAGTGCCAAACTGGAAAACCTCAAGGTTCATGGAACATTGGGCAGAATACATAGAAGTTTCTGTCTCTGTGGAGAAAAATTATCCTTGGACTTAGCACAACTCCTGTCCTTCCTAATATTAAAATGCAGATCCAAAAGGGCTAAATTGTTTCCAGTTAACGTGCTGGTATTCCAGAACAAAACTCAAGAATAGTCATGGTGATACAAAATAAAAAACTTTTGTGCACAGCAAAGGAAGCCATCAGGAAAACAAAAAGGCATCTTACTAAATGGGAGAAGATATTTGCAAATGATTCATCCAATAAGGAGTAAATTTCCAAAATATATTTGTAAAAAAACTTGTACAACACACACACAAAAACACATAATCTGATTTAAAAATGGGAAGAGAGGGGCGCCTGGGTGGCTCAGTCGGTTGGGCAGCTGACTTCGGCTCAGGTCATGATCTTGCGGTCTGTGAGTTCGAGCCCTGCATCGGGCTCTGTGCTGACAGCCCAGAGCCTGGAGCCTGTTTCAGATTCTGTGTCTCCCTCTCTCTGACCCTCCCCCGTTCATGCTCTGTCTCTCTCTCTCTCAAAAATAAATAAATGTTTAAAAAAATTAAAAAAAATAAAAATAAAAAAATAAAAATGGGAAGAGGATTTAAATAGACATTTTTCCAAAGAAGACTTACAAATGGCCAACTGACACATGAAAAGATGGTCAACATCACTAATCATCTGAAAAAGGCAAATCAAAACCACAATGAGAGACCACCTTACACCTATCAGAATGGGTAGAATCAAAAAGACAAGATATAACAAGTGTTGGTGAAGAGATGGAGAAAAAAGAACCCTCGTGCACTATTGGTAGCAATGCAAACTGGTGCAGCCACAGTAGAAAACAGTATGGAGTTTTCTCAAAAAATTACATCTAGTAATGCCATATGATCTAGTAATACCACTACTGGATATTTACCCAAGAAAACCAAAAACACTAATTCATACAGATACATGCACCACTATATTTACCGCAGCATTATTTGCAATAGCCAAGATATGGAAGCAACCCAAGTGTCCATCCGTACATGAAGGGATAAAGAAGACGTGGTATGTATATACAATGGAATACTGCTCAGCCATAAAGTAGGAGATCCCACCATTTGCAACAATATGGATGGGCCTAGAGGGTACTATGATAAGTGAACTAAATCAGGCAGAGGATGACAAATACCATATGATTTCACTTATATGTGTGATCTAAAAAATAAACGAACAAACAAAAACCATAAGAAATCGATACAGAGAATACACTGGAAGTTGCCAGAGGAATGGGAGAGTGGAGGCATGGGAAAAATGGGTGAGGGGGGGTGAGGCTTCCAGTGTGGAATGAGTAAGTCATGGGGATAAAAGGTAAAGCACAGGGAATATAGTTAATGGTATTATAATAGTGTTGTATGCTGACTGATGGTAGCTACACTTGTATAGAATAGATGTAGGTAGAATAATGTATAGGCTTCTTGAATCACTGTTTTACACCTGAAACTAATGTAGCATTGTGTGTCAACTGTACTTCAATCAATCAATCAATGTAAAGGGAAAAAATATATTCATGGTTATACAAAAATATCTATCACGTAGGACAAATCCAATTCAGAATTATCAGGCATTAAAAAAAAAAAGGCAGAAAAACACTACCCAAAATGAGGAAGTAAAAATTAATTAAATCCAGCCTACAACCAACACACATATTAAAATTTGCAGATAAGAATGTTGAAAGAGTATAACTCTATTCTTTTCCTTTTTTGAAACAGTATTTATTCTTTATGTTCAAAAGCTTAGTAGGGAAGTAGAAGATATAAAAAATTTCCAGATAGAAATTTAATGGATTAAAAACTATAAATTTTGAGATAATAAACTTACTAGACGGCAGTAATGCAGATTCAGCATTGCAGAAGAAAGAATTAATGGCATAGATATTGCAGAAGTAATTGAAGACAAAATGATAACAAAACACCCAAACAAAACAAAATTTAACAGAGAGGAGGATGTATAAAACAAAGGTATAGGTTCAATGAAGTTTTGGACAACTTCAAGTGATCTAACATATGTATAATTGGAAGCAACAGAAGGAGAGAAGATAGGCCAGAAAAAATATTTGAAAATACAATGGCTGAAAATTTTCCAAATTTGATGTAAACTATAAACCAAGAAACTTTTTTTGTAAAGGACAAGATGGAAAAAAAACTATTTTATTCTTTGGGGGCCACAAGATCTCCATTACAACTATTCAATTCTGCTGTTGTACCTCTACGATAATCATAATGAATTTGTGAATGAATGGTCATGGCTGTTTCCCAATAAAATTTTATGAAATCAGGCAACGGACTAGATTTGGCCTATAGCCCATAGTTTGCTGAACTTTTTTTTTTTTTTTTAACATTTACTTATTGTTGAGACAGAAAGCATGAGCGGGGGAGGGGCAGAGAGAGAGGGAGACACAGAATCTGAAGCAGGTTCCAGGCTCTGAGCTGGCAGCACAAAGCCCGACACAGGGCTCGAACTCACGAACCGTGAGATCATGACCTGAGCTGAGTCAGACACCTAACCGACTGAGCCCCGAGGGGCCCCCTCATCTTCTTAGTATAAACCTACAGATCCAAATCCTCAGTGCACCCCAAGCACAGGAACCATGAAGAAACAAGTCACCACAATCCAATTGCTCAAATCTGGGGGGAAAAAAATCTTCAAAGCATCCAGATGAAAAAAGACACATGAAAGGTATAAAGTGAGGATGACAGTAATTCCACATCAAAACAATGCAAGTAAGAAGACAATAGAAATTACTGAAAGAAATAAACTGTCAAACCTAGAATTTTATGCCAACCAAAAATAACTTTCAAAAATGAAGGTCAAATGAAGACTTTTTGAGTTCCATAAAAACTAAGAGTTCACTGCCAGCAGATTTGCACTACAAGGAATGTTAAAGGAAGCTCTGCAGGCAGAAGGAAATTAGAACACATATTAATGTGAATCCACACAAAGGGTAGAAGATTACTGGAAATGACAAAAGTATGGGTAAAGATCTAAGTGTTTCTCTTACTATTTAAGTCACTTTGAAAAATAATTGTTCAAGCACAAGTATTAATATGGTGTGGGGTTGTTAACATATGTAAAAGTAACATGTATGACAACATTAGTCCAAAGGTCAGAAGGAGAGAAATGGAAGTGTACTAGTAAGGTTTTTATACTGTATGTGAATTAGTGTATCACTTGAAGTCATACTACACTAACTTTAACAATACATGGTATAAACCCTAAAGCAAATTCTTTAAAGAAAAGAATTATAGCTAAGAAGCCAACAAGGAGATGAAATGGAATTCACAAAAATTAATCCAAAAGAAGTCAGAACAAGAGAAAACAAGGAAACAAATTATAATTAGGAAAAATCAAAAATGTATAGAAAGATGGTTAAATTTGAACCAAAACACATCAATAAACATATGAAAATGTAAATACTTTAAACATGCAGTATAGAGACGTAATATCAGACTAGATAACAAAGACTACAAACTGCCCACTAGAAGACTCAAATAAATAAATAAATAAATAAATAAATAAATAAATAAATAAATAAAAATAAAAGGATGGAAAAGATATATCATAAAAACACTAAAAAAAACTGGAGTTGTCATATTACTATCAGACAAAATAGACAAGATCAAAGAAGAAAATAATAAAGGTAATTTCATAATGAAAAAGGGATCAATCAAGACAATATAAGAATCCTAAACATTTATACACCTAATAACAGAACTGCAAAATACATGAAGCAAACCTGATAGAACTTCAGGGGATATAGATGAATCCATACTTTGGGTTGGAGATTTTAGTTCCTCTCCAACTGAGTAATTAGACAGAAAATTAATGTAGAAGAATGTAGAAGTTTGAACACTACGAAGTTGACCTCATTTAACATTCTGTCCAAGTAAAGATGAAATACTTATCAGATAGACCATATTCTGAGCCATGAAGTAAGACTCAATACAGGGGAAAGTGGGTGTTGGGCACTGAGGAGGGCACCTGTTGGGATGAGCACTGAGTGTTGTACGGAAACCAATTTGACAATAAATTATATTATAAATTATATAATTATATTATAAAATTATATATAATACATATTATAAATTATATATTATAATTATATTATAAATTATATTTAATATATGGGTGCCTGGGTGGCTCAGTGGGTTAAGTGTATGACTTCCCCACTCATACTCTGTCTCTGTCTCCCAAAATTGAATAACAGTTAAAAAAATGTTTTAATTGTATTTAATATAAAAAAAAGACCCATGTTTCTTCCAGGCATCTATATATTTTTTTAATTGAAGCACAATTAACATAGTGTTATATTAGTTTCAAGTGTACAATATAATGACTAATAATTCTAAACACTATTCAGTGCTCATTATGATAAGTGTACTCTTGATTCTCTATTTTACCCATTCTCTTACCCACCTCTCATCTGGAAACCACCAGTTCATTCTCTGTATTTAAGAGTCTACTTTTTGACTCTTTTTTCCTTTGTTCACTTGTTTCTTAGATTCCACATATGAATAAAATCATATGGGATTTGTCTTTCTCTGACTGACTTATTTCACTTAGCATTATACCCTGTAGGTCCATCCATGTTGTTGCAAATGGCAAGATTTCATTCTTTTTATAGGTGAGTAATAGTCCATTGCTTATATATACCACATCTTCTTTACCCATTTGTCTACTGATGGACACTTGGGTTGTTGCTTCCATATCTTGGCTATTGCAGATAATGCTGCAATAAATATATGGGTGCATAGGGATTAATATGCAAAATATATAAAGAACAAGTAAGTTTTTTTATGAGCGTAAGTTCAACTCAATACCAAGAAAACAAATAATGTGATTTAAAAATGGGCAGAGGATGGTCATGCAAGCTGGTGCAGCCACTCTGGAAAACTCAAAAAACTAAAAATAGAACTACCCTACGACCCAGCAATTGCTGGGATACAGGTGTGCTGTTTCAAAGGGACACATGCACCCCCATTTTATAGAGCACTATCGACAATAGCCCAAGTATGGAAAGAGCCCAAATGTCCATCGATGGAGG
Source organism: Panthera pardus (assembly GCF_024362965.1). Taxonomy (NCBI): domain Eukaryota; kingdom Metazoa; phylum Chordata; class Mammalia; order Carnivora; family Felidae; genus Panthera; species Panthera pardus. The sequence continues at coordinate 85,246,680 of NW_026526654.1, read as the reverse complement.
AATGGATAAAGATGTGGCATATATATACAATGGAGTATTACTCGGCAATCAAAAAGAATGAAAGCTTGCCATTTGCAACTACATGGATGGAACTGGAGGGTATTATGCTAAGTGAAATTAGAGAAAGACAAAAATGATATGACTTCACTCATATGAGGACTTTAAGAGACAAAACAGATGAACATAAGGGAAGGGAAGCAAAAATAATATAAAAACAGGGAGGGGGACAAAACATAAGAGACTCTTAAATAAGGAGAACAAACAGAGGGTTACTGGAGGGGTTGAGGGAGGGGGGGATGGGCTAAATGGGTAAGGAATCTACTCCTGAAATCATTCTTGCACTATATGCTAACTAATTTTGATGTAAATTAAAAAAAAAAAAAAAAATGGGCAGAGGGCCTGAATAGACATTTTCCCAAAGAAGACATACAGATGGCTGACACATGAAAAGATGTTCAACATCACCAGTCATCATGGAAATGCAAGTCAAAACCACAATGAGATATCAATTTATACCTGTCAAATGGCTGAATGAAAAAAACTCATGGAATAACAAGTGTTGGCCAGAATGTAGAGAAAAAGGAACCTTCATGTACTGTATAAATGCAAATTGGTACACCCATCGTGGAAAACACTATGACAGTTACTCAGAATATTAAAAATATAATTATCATGTGGTCCAATAATCGCACTTACTGTGGTATTTACCCAAATGGTACTTACCCAAAGAAAGCAAAAGTACTAATTTGAAAAGATACTTGCAGGTGTCCATATATTTTTAAAGCTTCACTAATGACTGGGATGCAGTTAGGTTTACTCTAAATCTCAACTCCGTGATCCCAGGAAGAAAGCATTCCAGAAGAATCGCTTGTCTCCTCTAAAAATAGGCCTGAGTCCCTCATTTGTATTTTCCAGGATTGGCCCAATGCACAGCATGCCTCCTGAAGCTGCTCTGTGCACAGTTTGTGGGACCACACATGGTGCCTTGCTTCTTTTTCTTTAGTTTCCCTCTGCCACATATTGTTATTTAAATCTCAGTTCCCTAGATAAACTAAACTACAAGGTAAATGATTGTACAAGGCTGCATTCCTTGGTTTTTAAATTATTTTTTTTAAGCATCAGAAAAGGAAAAGAGGTACCTTTGGAGTTGAGATGAAAACCTGCATTAAATCTTCTGTTTACCTTTGTGTTGAAAATTTTCCCTGCCTGAGAAATCCTATAGAGTTGTGGGCACCTAAGCAGGCTCTTCTCACTGCAACACTGTTCAAAGATTCCCAGAGTAAGAGGTGGTAATGAAGTGAAAATCTACATAGAAAACAAGGATTTATTAAAAAGAACTTTTAGTCTGTAACTAAATTAATAATATTGTAACAATGTCACTTTCCTGACTTTGATAATGTATTACTACTCTTAAGATATCATTATGGGGGAAGCTAGTTGAAGGATACACAGAACTATTTTTGCATCTTCTGGGAAGTCTTAAACTATTTAAAAATAAAAATTACTGGGGTGCCTGGGTGGCTCAGTCGGTTGAGCGTCTGACTTCTGCTTAGGTCATGATCTCCTGGTTCCTGGGTTCAAGCCCCCCACAGGGCTCGGTGCTGACAGCTCAGGGCCTGGAGCCTGCTTCGGATTCTGTCTCCTGCTCTCTTTGCCCCTCCCCCACTTGCACTCTGTCTTTCTCTGGCTCTCAAAAGTGAATAAATAATAAACAATTTTAAAAATAAATAAAAATAAAAATTATTTACAAAGAAGATATTAATAAGTCACATAGATTCAAACACATTACCAAATCACGACTTAATTTTCTGATCCAACCCTTTGGTTCAGGAGGTTACAACTGTGTAAATGTTGCTTTATGAGCATAAAATGAATACGTTTTTTCTTCTGTTTAATGAGGTAAGACAAACTGACTATCTAGATATTTTAACAATAGGCATAATAGTGCCCAATATATCTACCAATAATGACATTCGTATCCCTCATAAGAACTAGTTGTTTACAATTTTTTTAATGTTTATTTTTGAGAGCGAGTGAGCATGAGCAGGGGAGGGGCAGAGAGAGAGGGAGACACAGAACCTGAAGCAGGCTCCAGGCTCCGAGCCGTCAGCACAGAGCCCGACACGGGGCTTGAATCCACAAACTGTGAGATCATGACCTGAGCTGAAGTCAGACACTTAACTGACTGAGCCACCCAGGGGCCCCAACAACCAGTTGTTTTCTAAGCTAGTTCACTTGACAGGACTGGCACATAGTAATTACTCAGTAAATACTTTTGTGAATGTTAGATTAAACAAAAATATATAAAAAAATTCTTTATCTTGATAATAATCAGAAACAAAGAGATGTTTCCCAGTCACTTACTCTTCAAATATTTTATTAACAATCATTATGCCAGCGACCGTATTAAATGAAAAGTACGTGACCCTTTAAAAAGTTCTGGACCTTGTCAGGGAGGGAACGCTGTAACAGCAGATACAGTAACATGAGAAAAATGGGGAAGTAAGGGAAAAGTTTAAGAAGGAGAAAGGGGAGAAAATGAGAGGAGAGGAGACTAGCAGGAAGACGGAAGTGCGTGAACTATGTCCATTGAGGACTGAGAAGTGCTTTCAGAAAGACTCCTTGGATAAAGGACACTTGAAGCTCACCAGAATTTACATGTTTCTGCTCCATTTGGTTTCAGTGCCTTTGCCAGTTTAACCAGGGATTCTTCACAAAGAGCAACAAGGCTCGCTGAGCGAGTGCTTTTCACACCTCTGGGCCTCTTATGTTTGCTGTTGTCTCATTGGCCAAATCAAGTCACATGACCAAACCCAGAGTCGGTGTGGGTGGGTACACCAAAGTTGTGGATGCACCAACTGGGGGAGGTTTACTATAACAATCTAACACAACACGCGACTCATGTAGATTTTCTAGAATTTTGTACAAAATATTGACAGCAACTAAATAAAGCATTACTTCCTTTTCAGTTCTTTTGTTTTGTTTTGTGTTTTGACTCATTGCACTGGCTAGGACCTACATATGATGTTGAATCGAAGTGGTAAGAATGTCCATTCTTCTTGGCCTTAGGGGAACAGGTTTTGCCTTTAGGTATGACGTTAGCTGTAGGTTTTTCAGAGAAGCACTTTCTTAGTGCTTCTCAGAATGAGTGATAAATTCTCTCAAATGTCTTTACTGCATTTGCGGAGATGATTATATGGTTCTTTCTTTTATATCTTTTTTTTTTAAGTTTTTTTTTTAGAGACAGCATGTGCGTATGCAGAGGTGAGGGGCATAGTGGGGGAGAGAGAGAATCTTAAGCTGGCCCTGCGCTCAGCACAGAGGTCATAACCTGAGCAGAAATCAAGAGTCTGCCACTCAACTGACTGAGCCACCCAGGTGCCCCTTCCTTTTAAATCTTATAAAAAGGTGTATTACGCTGAATATTAAATAGTAAACCAAACTGCATTTCTGAGATAAATCCTAATTTGTCAAAAAGTTTTTTATATTGCTGGATTTGATTTGCTAGAATTTTTTGCATCTGCAATCTTGAGGGATATGGGATTGGAATATTCTATTCTGTCTGGTTTGATATCTGGGTAATACTGCATCATAAATGAGTTGGGGTATTTCCTCCTCCTCTCTTTTCTAGAAAAATTTGTCTATATTTGTTTTGTTAATACTTCTGAAGGTTTTCTTTAATATATGGGAAGGTTTTTAACTAAGAATTTAAAATTTTTTAATAGATATGGGGCTATTACGGTTATCTATATCTTCTTGGGTGATATTTAGTAGTTTGTGTCTTTCAAGGAATTTGTCAATTTTATTCAAAATGTAAAACAGGTCATAAATATTCTTCATATTTGCTGATAGTCATTTGTTATCTGTAAGACCTGTAGACCCCTCTACCATTCATTCCTAATATTGGTTAATTTCTATCTTCTTTTTATAGTGTGCTTGATCAGTCTGAATAGAGATTTATCAACCTCATTTGTCTTGTTTTAAGAACCAGTTTTTACTGCCTTTTTTTTTTTTTTTTTTTTTTTTGCTTTACACTTATTTTAATCATGCTGTTTTCTTTTATGTTTATTTTGCTTTGTTTATTCTGGACTTCTTTGAATCTTCCTTTTCTAGTTTCTTCAGGTTGGAGCTTGATGTTAGACCCTAAATTACTGGTATAAGCATTTAAAAAATGTAAATGTTCTCTAAGCACTGCTTTAGCTACATCTTACATAATTTGAAAATTTTTGTTTTTTCTGTTCAAAATATCTCCTAAATATTCCTGCGATTTCTTCTGTGACCATGATGTATTTAGAAGTGTGTTCGTTAATTATCAAATATGTGGGTGTTTTCCTAAGGAATTACTGTTATTCCTTTATTGTTTATTGTTACTGCTATGTAGTTTAAATCCACTGAGATCAAAAGAACATCTTCTGTGTGATTTTAATCCTTTTCAATTTACTAAGACTTGCCTTATCACTCAGCATGTAGTCTATTGATGAATGTTTTATATGCAACTTGAAAAGATTGTGTATTTTGCTATTGTTGAGTAGAATTTTCTATAAATGTCAAAGGAAAGTTCTTTTACTGAGGTATAGTTGACTCCTAATGCTACATTAGTCATACAACATAGCAGTCAACAACTCTGTACATGATGCTGTGCTCACTTCAAGTGTAACCACCCCTTATCACCACACAACACTATTATGATATCATTGACTGTATTCACTGTGCTGTACCTTTCATCCCATGACTTATTCATTCGTAACTGGAAGCCTGTATCTTCCACCCACCTTTATGCATTTTGCCCATCCCCCAGCCCTCTGACAACTACCAGATTATGCTCTGTATTCATGGATCTCTTTTGGCTTTGTTGCTGTTGTTGTTAGTTTGTTCACTTGTTTTGTTTTTAGATTCCACATATAAGTGAAGTCATGTGGTATTTGTCTTTCTCTGACTTATTTCACTTAGTACAATACCGGCTAGGTCCATCCATGTTGTTACAAATGGCAAGATCACAGTCTTTTTTTTTTTTTTTTATGACTGAGTAATATCCTTTTGTGTGTATATACATCGTCTTTATCCGTTCATCTATGGGTGGGCACTTGGGATGCTTCCACGTCTGGGTATTGTAAATAATGCCACCACAAACATAGGGGTCCACATATCTTTCAGAATTAGTGTTTTCATTTCTTTGGGTAAATAACTAGTAGTAAAATTACTAGATCCTGTGATATTTTTATTTTTAATTTCTTGAGGAAACTCTATACTTTTTTCCACAGTGCTTGCACCAATTTAAATTCCTACTAATGGGGATTTTCCTATTGGTTCCCTTTTCTCCACATCCTTGCCAACACTTGTTATTTCCTGTCTTTTTGTTATTAGCCATTCTGATATGTGTGAGGTGATATCTCATTGTGGTTTTGATCTGCGTTTTCCTGATAATCACTAATGTTAAACATCTTTTAATGTTGTCTGTTGGCCATCTGCGTGTCTTCTTTGGGAAAATGTCTATTCAGGTCCTCTGCCCATTTTTCAATCACATTTTTTTAATGTTGAGTTGTATAAATTCTTTACATATTCTGTATATTAATTCCTTATTGCAATGTCTTGCAAATATCTTCTAGGTTACCTTTTTGTTTTATTAATGGTTTCTTTTGCTCTACATTTTATTTTGGTAGAGTCACAATCGCTTATTTTTCTTTTGTTTCCCTTGCCTGGAGAGATATATCCTTAAATATGTTGCTAAGGATGATGTCCAAGAAATTACTGCCTATGCTTTCTTTTAGGAACTTTATGGTTTCAGTTCTCACTTTTAGATCTTTAATCCACTTTGAGTTTTTGTGTATGGTGTTAAGAAAGTGGTCTAGTTTCATTCTTTTGCATGTAGCTGTCTTGAAAAGACTGTCTTTCTTCATTCCTGCCTCCTTTGTCATAGATTAATTGGCCGTTTAAATGTGGATTTATTTCTGGGCTTTCTATCCTGTCCCATTGACCTACGTATCTGTGTACGTGCTGGTGCCATACTGTCTTGATTACTATAGCTTTTTAGTATATCTTGAAATCTGGAATTTTTATGCCTCCAGCTTTGCTGTTCTTTCTCAATATTGCTTTGGCTGTTCAAGGTCTCTTGTAGGTCCATACAAATTTTAGGATTGTTTGTACTAGTTCTGTGAAAAATGCTATTGGTATTGATGGGGACTGCCTTGAATCCATAGATTGCTTTGGGTAGTCTGACATTCTAATGATATGAATTCTTCCAATCTATGAGCATAGTATATCTTTCCATTTCTTCGTGTCCTCTTCAGTTTCTTTCATCAGTGACTCACAGTTTTCAGAGTATGGTTCTTTCATCTCATTAGCTAACTTTATTCTTAGATATTTTATTCCTTTTGGTACAGTGTAAATGGGATTATTTCCTTAATTTCTCTTTCTGCTGCTTTATTATTTGTGTATAAAAACATATTTCTGTAGATTAATTTTGTATCCTACAACTCTATTGAATTCATTTACTCTAAAAGTTTTTTTGGTGGCTTCTTTAGAGTTTTTATGTATAGTGTTGTCATCTGTAAATAGTAACAGCTTTTCTTTCCATTTTCAATCTCTTATGCCTTTTATTTCTTTTTCTTATCTGATTATGTGGCTAGGACTTCCAGTACTATGTTGAATAAAAGTGGTTAGAGTGAACATCATCGTCATGTTGCTCGTCTTAGAGGAAAAGCTGTTTTTCACCATTGAGTATGACCTATCAGGTGTGGGTGTGTCCTACGTGGCCTTTGTTATGTTGATGTATGTTCCCTGTAAACACACTTGAGAATTTTTATCATGAATGATGTTGAATTTTGCTAAAATTTTTTTCTGTATCTATTGAGATGGTCATATAATTTTATCCTTCGTTTCGTTAATATGGTGTATGACATTGATTGATTTGCAAATATTGAAACATCCTTGCATCCCTGGAATTAATCCCACTCAATCATGGTGAATAACTGTTTTAATGCATTGTTGGACATGGTTTGCTAATGTTTTATTACATATTTTCATCTATGTTTATCAGGTGTATTGGTTTGTAGAGTTCTTTTTATGCAGTGTCTTTGTCTGTTTTTGGTATCCAGGTAATGCTGGCTCATAGAATGCATTTGGGAGCTTTCCTTCCTCTTGTTGGGATGGTTGGAGGAGAAAATTGTTTGGTAGAGTCTTTAAATGTTTGGTAGAGTTCACCTGTGAATCCATCTAGTCCTAGACTTATTCGTTAGGAATTTTTGATTACTGATTCAGTTTTGTTACTAGTACTGTGTTCAGAATTTCTATTTGTTCTTAATTCAGTTTTGAGAACTTATATATTTCTAGGAATTTATCCATTTCTTGGACGTGGCCCAATTTGTTGGCATATAATTTCTCATAATAGTCTCTTATAATCCTTTATATTTCTGTGGTGTTTATTACTTCTAATTTCTGATTTTATTCATTGGAGTCCTCTTTTTTCTTGATGATTCTGGCTAAAGGTTCATCAAATTTGTTTATTTTTTCAAAGAACTAACTCTCGGTTTCCATGATCTTTTTTATGTATATGTATGTATGTATATATGTTTATTCTCTGTTTCACTTATTTTTTTTCTGTTCTTTATTATTTCTTTCCTTCTACTGACTTTGGACTTTGTTATTTTTCTGGGTCCATGACATGTAAGCTTAGATTGTTTATTAGAGATTTTTCTTATTTCTTGAGGTAGGTGTGTATGGTTAGAAATTTCCCTCTTTAGAACTTCTTTGCTGCATCCCAAAGATTTTGGACTATTGTGTTTTCATTTTCATTTGCTCCGTGTATTTTTTAAAAATGTTTTAACGTTTATTCACTTTTGAGAGAGACAGACACAGCACAAGCAGGGGAGGGGCAGAGAGAGAGGGAGACACAGAATATGAAGCAGACTCCAGACTCCGAGCTGTCAGCACAGAGCCCAGTTGGGGCTCGGAATCACAAACTGCGAGATCATGACCTGAGCCCAAGTTGGATGCTTAACCAACTGAGCCACCCAGGCATCCCATGCCTCCATGTATTTTTTAATTTTCCATTTGATTTCTTTCTTGACCTATTGGTTATTTAGTAGCATGTTGTTTAAAATCTAAGGTTTGTGCTTTTTCCAAAGAGTTTTTTTCTTATAATTGATTTCTAGTGTCATACTATTATGGTTGGAAAAGATATTTGATATGATTTTAATCTTACTAAATTATTGAGACTTGTTTTGTGGTTTAATATATGATCTACCTAGGAAAATGTTCCATGTGCGCTTGAAAAGAATGTGTATTCTGTTGTTTTTGGATGGAATGTTCTGTATGTATCTGTTGAGTCTATCTAGTCAAATGTGTCATTAAAGACCCTGTTTCTTATTGATTTTCTGCCTGAATGATCTATCTATTGATGTAAATGTGGTGTTAAAGTACCTACTATTATTGTGTTGCTGTCAGTTTCTCACTTTATGTATGTTAATATTTGCTTTATGTATTTAGGTGCTCCAATGTTGGGTGCACAGATATTTATAATTGTTATATCTTCTTCTTGGATTGATTCCTTTATCATTATGCAATGCCCCTCTCTGTCTATTGTTACAGTCTTTATTTTAAAGTTTATTTAATCTGGGGCACCTGGGTGGCTCAGTCGGTTGAGCATCTGACTTCGGCTCAGGTCATGATCTCATGGTTCGTGAGTTCGAGCCCTGTGTCAGGCTCTGTGCTGACAGCTCAGAGCCTGGAGCCTGCTTCAGATTCTGTGTCTCCCTCTCTCTCTGCCCCTCCCCTGCTCACGCTCTGTCACTCTCTCTCTTTCAAAAATAAATAAACATTAAAAAAAAAAACTTTAAAGTTTATTTAAGTATTATGGCTTTTTTCCCCCCATACCATTGGCATGGTTTGTTTTTCCATCTCTTCACTTTCAGTCTGTATGTGTTTAAGTCTGAACTTTCTTACAGGCAGCATATAGATGGGTCTTTTGCTTTGTTTTGTTTTTATCAATTCCATTATCCCTTGTCTGTCTATTTATTTTGAATATGAAATTTATTGTCAAATTGGTTTCCATATAAAACCTAGTACTCATCCCAATAGGTGCCCCCCTCAATGCCCATCACCCACTTTCCCCTCCCTCCTACCCCCCATCAACCCTCAGTGTATTCTCAGTTTTTAAGAGTCTCTTATGCTTTGGCTCCCTCCCTCTCTTTTTTTTCCCCCATCCCCTTCCCCATGGTCTTCTGTTAAGTTTCTCAGGATCCACATAAGAGTGAAAACATACGGTATCTCTCTTTCTCTGTATGACTTATTTCACTTAGCATAACAATCTCCAGTTCCATCCACGTTGCTACAAAAGGCCATATTTCATTCTTTCTCATTGCCACGTAGTATTCCATTGTGTATCTAAACCACAATTTCTTTATCCATTCATCCGTTGATGGACATTTAGGCTCTTTCCATAATTTGGCTATTGTTGAAAGCGCTGCTATAAACATTGGGGTACAAGTGCTCCTATGCATCAGCACTCCTGTATCCCTTGGGTAAATTCCTAGCAGTGCTATTTCTGGGTCATAGGGTAGACCTATTTTTAATTTTTTGAGGAACGTCCACACTGTTTTCCAGAGTGGCTGCACCAGTTTACATTCCCACCAACCGTGCAAGAGGGTTCCCGTTTCTCCACATCCTCGCCAGCATCTATAGTCTCCTGATTTGTTCATCTTAGCCACTCTGAGTGGCCTGAGGTGATATCTCACTGTGGTTTTGATTTGTATTTCCTTGATGAGGAGTGATGTTGAACATCTTTTCATGTGCCTGTTGGCCATCTGGATGTCTTCTTTAAAGAAGTGTCCATTCATGTCTTCTGCCCATTTCTTCACTGGATTATTTGTTTTTCAGGTGAGGAGTTTGGTGAGTTCTTTACAGATTTTGGATACTAGCCCTTTGTCCGATATGTCATTTGCAAATATCTTTTCCCATTCTATCTGTTGCCTTTTAGTTTTGTTGATTGTTTCCTTTGCAATGCAGAAGCTTTTTATCTTCATGTGGTCCCAGTAGTTCATTTTTGCTTTTAATTCCCTTGCCTTTGGAGATGTGTCGAGTAAGAAATTGCTGCAGCTGAGGTCAGAGAGGTTTTTTTCCTGCTTTCTCCTCTAGGGATTTGATGGTTTCCTGTCTCACATTCAGGCCCTTCATCCATTTTGAGTTTATTTTTGTGAATGGTGGAAGAAAGTGGTCTAGTTTCATCCTTCTGCATGTCACTGTCCAGTTCTCCCAGCACCATTTGTTAGAGTCTTTTTTCCACTGGATATTTGTTCCTGCTTTGTCAAAGATTAGTTGGCCATACTTTTGTGGGTCCAGTTCTGGAATCTCTATTCCATTGGTCTATGTGTCTGTTGTTGTGCCGATACCGTGCTGTCTTGATGATTACAGCTTTGTAGTAGAGGCTAAAGTCTGGGATTGTGATGCCTCCTGCTTTGGTCTTCTTCTTCTTCAATATTACTTTGGCTATTTGGGGTCTTTTGTGGTTCCATACAAATTTTAGGATTGCTTGTTTCAGCTTCGAGAAGAATGCTGGTGCAATATTGATTGGGATTGCATTGAATGTGTAGATTGCTTTGGGTAGTATTGACATTTTAACAATATTTATTCTTCCAATCCATGAGCATGGAATGTTTTTCCATTTCTTTGTATCTTCTTCAATTTCCCTCATAAGCTTTGTATAGTTTTCAGCATACAGATCTTTTAAATCTTTGGTTAGGTTTATGCCTAGGTATTTCATGATTCTTGGTGCAATTGTGAATGGGATCAGTTTCTTTATTTGTCTTTCTGTTGCTTCATTATTAGTGTATAAGAATGCAACTGATTTCTGTACATTGATTTTGTATCCTGCGACTTTGCTGAATTCATGTATCAGTTCTAGCAGACTTTTGGCGGAGTCTATCGGATTTTCCATGTATAATACCATGTCATCTGCAAAAAGTGAAAGCTTGACTTCATCTTTGCCAATTTTGATGCCTTTGATTTCCTTTTGTTGTCTGATTGCTGATGCTAGAACTTCCAACACTATGGTAAACAACAGCGGTGAGAGTGGACATCCCTGTCGTGTTCCTGATCTCAGGGGGAAAGCCCTCAGTTTTTCCCCATTGAGGATGATATTAGCTGTGGGCTTTTCGTAAATGGCTTTTATGATGTTTAAGTATTTCCTTCTATCCCAACTGTCTTGAGGGCTTTTATTAAGAAAGGATGCTGCATTTTGTCAAATGCTTTTTCTGCATCAATTGACAGGATCATATGGTTCTTTTCGTTTTTTTTTATTAATGTGATGTATCACATTGATTGATTTGCGAATGTTGAACCAGCCCTGCAGCCTGGGAATGAATCCCACTTGATCATGGTGAATAATTCTTTTTATATGCTGTTGAATTCGATTTGCTACTATCTTATTGAGAATTTTTGCATCCATATTCATCAGGGATATTGGCCTGTAGTTCTCTTTTTTTGCTGGGTGTGTGTCTGGTTTGGGAATCAAAGTAATGCTGGCTTCATAGAATGAGTCTGGAAGTTTTCCTTCCCTTTCTATTTTTTGGAATAGCTTGAGAAGGATAGGTATTATCTCTGCTTTAAATGTCTGGTAGAACTCCCCTGGGAAGCCATCTGGTCCTGGACTCTTATTTGTTGGGAGATTTTTGACAACTGATTCAATTTCTTTGCTGCTTATGGGTCTGTTCAAGTTTTCTATTTCCTCCTGTTTGAGTTTTGGAAGTGTGTGGGTGTTTAGGAATTTGTCCATTTCTTCCAGGTTGTCCAGTTTGTTGGCATATAATTTTTCATAGTATTCCCTGATAATTGCTTGTATTTCGGAGGGATTGGTTGTAATAATTCCATTTTCATTCATGATTTTATCTACTTGGGTCATCTCCCTTTTCTTTTTGAGAAGCCTGGCTAGAGGTTTATCAATTTTGTTTATTTTTTCAAAAAACCAACTCTTGGTTTCATTGATCTTCTCTACAGTTTTTTAGATTCTATATTGTTTATTTCTGCTCTGATCTTTATTATTTCTCTTCTTCTGCTGGGTTTGGGGTGTCTTTGCTGTTCTGCTTCTATTTCCTTTAGATGTGCTGTTAGATTTTGTATTTGGGATTTCTCTTGTTTCTTGAGATAGGCCTGGATTGCAATATATTTTCCTCTCTGGACTGCTTTCACTGCATCCCAAAGCATTTGGATTGTTGTATTTTCATTTTCATTTGTTTCCATATATTTTTTAATTTCTTCTCTAATTGCGTGGTTGACCCATTCATACTTTAGTAGGGTATTCTTTAACCTCCATGCTTTTGGAGGTTTTCCAAGACTTTTTCCTGTGGTTGATTTCAAGCTTCATAGCATTGTGGTCTGAAAGTATGCATGGTATGATCTCAATTCTTGTCTACTTATGAAGGGCTGTTTTGTGACCCAGTATGTGATCTATCTTGGAGAATGTTCTATGTGTACTCGAAGAAAGTGTATTCTGTTGCTTTGGGATGCAGAGTTCTAAATATATCTGTCAAGTCCATCTGATCCAGTGTATCATTTAGGGCCCTTGTTTCTTTATTGGTCCTGTGTCTAGATGATCTATCCATTGTTGTAAGTGGAGTATTAAAGTCCCCTGCAGTTACCATATTCTTATCAATAAGGTTGCTTATGTTTGTGATTAATTGTTTTATATATATGGGGGCTCCTGTATTCGGCGCATAGACATTTATAATTGTTAGCTCTTCCTGATGGATAGACCCTATAATTATTATATAATGCCCTTCTTCATCTCTTGTTACAGCCTTTAATTTAAAGTCTAGTTTGTCTGATACAAGTATGGCTACTCCAGCTTTCTTTTGACTTCCAATAGCATGATAGTTCTCCATCCCCTCACTTTCAATATGAAGGTGTCCTCAGGTCTAAAATGAGTCTCTTGTGGACAGCAGATAGATGGGTCTTGTTTTTTTATCCATTCTGATACCCTATGTCTTTTGGTTGGAGCATTTAGTCTGTTTACATTCAGTGTTATTATTGAAAGATATGGGTTTAGAGTCATTGTGATGTCTATAGGTTTCATGCTTGTAGTGATGGCTCTGGTACTTTGTGGTCCTTACAACATTTTACTCACAGAATCCCCTTAGGATCTCTTGTAGGGCTGGTTTAGTGGTGATGAATTCCTTCAGTTTTTGTTTGGGAAGACCTTTATCTCTCCTTCTATTGTGAATGACAGACTTGCTGGATAAAGGATTCTCAGCTGCATATTTCTTCTGTTGATTTCCTGCCATTGAAGATTTCCTGCCATTCTTTTCTGGCCTGCCAAGTTTCAGTAGATAGGTCTGTCACTAGTCTTATCAGTCTCTCTTTATATGTTAGAGCATGTTTATCCCTAGCTGCTTTCAGATTTTTCTCCTTATCCTTGTATTTTGCCAGTTTCACTATGATATGTCGTGCAGAAGATCGATTCAAGTTACGTCTGAAGGGAGTTCTCTGTGCCTCTTGGATTTCAATGCCTTTGTCCTTCCCCAGATCAGGGAAGTTCTCAGCTATGATTTGTTCAAGTACACCTTCAGCCCCTTTCTCTCTCTCTTACTCTTCTGGAATTCCTATTATACAGATATTATTCCATTTGATTGCATCATTTAGGTCTCTAATTCTCCCCTCATACTCCTGGATTTTTTTTATCTTTTTCTCAGCTTCCTCTTTTTCCATAATTTAATCTTCTAATTCACCTATTCTCTCCTCTGCCTCTTCAATCCGTGCTATGGCCGCCTCCATTTTATTTTGCACCTCATTTATAGCATTTTTTAGCTCCTCATGACTATTTCTTAGTCCTTTGATCTCTGTAGCAATAGATTCTCTGGTGTCCTCTATGCTTTTTTCAAGTCCAGCAATTAATTTTACAACTATTATTCTAAATTCTTGTTATGTTATATTGCTTAAATAGTTTTTGAGCAATTCGCTAGCTGTCGCTACTTCCTGGAGTTTCTTTTGAGGAGAATTCTTCTGTTTTGTCATTTTGGATAGTCCCTGGGGTGGCCTGGAACTGCAGGGCACTTCCGCTGTGCTGTCTGGAGTAACTTGTGTTGGTGGGCGGGGCCGCAGTCACACCTGATGTCCGCCCCCAGCCCACCGCTAGGGGGCCACAGTCAGACTGGTGTGTACCTTCTCTTCCCCTCTCCCAGGGGCGGGACTCACTGTGGAGTGGTGTGGCCCCTGCCTGGGCTGCTTGCATGCTGCCAGGCTTGTGGTGCTGCTTCGATGGGATCTGGCCGAGGGCAGATTAGCCAGGGTGGATCCTCAAGGTGCACAGGGGCGGGAGGGGCAGGCTCAGCTCGCTTTGCGTGGGTGGTCCCCTGTGGGAGGGGCCCTGCAGCACCGGGAGGGAGGCAGGCCCGTGGGAGGGATGGATCCACAGAAGCACAGCATTGGGAGTTTGCCTGGCGCAAGCAAGTTCGGTGTCGGGAACCGGTTCCCTTTGGGATTCCGGCTGGGGGATGGGCGAGGGAGATGGCGTTTCCCAGTGCCTTTGTTCCCCACCGAGCTGAGCTCTGTCATCTGGGGCTCAACAACTCTCCGTCCGGTGTCCTCTCACCCTCCCCACTCTCCGAGAGCAGAGCTGTTCACTTTTACCATTCCAGATGTTAAGTCCCGCTGGCTGTCGGAACACACTCCGTCCGGCCCCTCTGCTTTTGCAAGCCAGACTCGGGGGCTCTGCCTTGCCGGGTGGGCTGGCCGCCCCTCCACCGCCCCGGCTCCCTCCCGCCAGTCCGTGGAGCGCGCACCGCCTCTCCGCCCTTCCTACCCTCTTCCGTGGGCCTCTGGTCTATGCTTGGCTCCAGAGAGTCCGTTCTGCTAGTCTTCCGGCGGTTTTCTGGATTATTTAGGCAGATGTGGGTGGAATCTAAGCGATCAGAACGAGGTGAGCTCAGTGGCCTCCTATGCCACCATCTTCCCTTGAATCTCCCGATGTCTGTTTTTAGATTTTACTTAAATCCAGGGGCACCTGGGTGGCTCAGTCGTTAAGTGTTCAACTTTGGCTCAGGTCATGATGTCACGTTCGTGGGTTCAAGCCCCGCACTGGGTTCTGTGCTGACAGCACAGAGCCTGGAGCCTGCTTTGGATTCTGTGTCTGCCTCTCTTTTTGCTCCTCCCTTATTCATGCTCTGTCTCTCTCTCTCTCTCTCAAAAATAAATAAAAGTTAAAAAAAATTAAATTTTGTTTAAATCCAAGTTAGTTAACATTATTATAATGGTTTCAGGGTAGAATTTAGTGATTCATCATTTACATATAACACCCAGTGCTCATCCCAACAAGTGCTCTCCTTAATGCCCCTCACTCATTTAGCCCATCTCCCTACCCAACACCACTCCAGCGGCCCTCAGTTTGTTCTCTGTATTTAAGAGTCTCATGGTTTGTCTCCCTCTCTGTTTTTAATCTTATTTTTCCTTCCGTTTCCCTATGTTCGTCTGTTTTGTTCCTTAAATTCCACATAGGAGTGAAATCATATGGTATTTATCTTTTCTTAATGGAGCATTTAGACCATTTACATTTAAAGTAATTACTGATAGGTATGTACATATTGCCATTTTGCTCATTGTTTTCTGATTTTTTTTTTTTTGTAGTTCTCTGTTCCTTTCTACTTCCCTTGTTCTGTTTTCTTGTGATTGATGTCTTTCTTTAGCATTATATTTGATTTTATTTCTCTTTATTTCGTGTGTATGTATCATAGGTTTTTGGTTTGTGGTTACCATGAGGTTTGTATATAACTTCCCTAAGTATATAGGAATCTGTATTAAAATGATGGTTACTTACATTTGAACACATTGTAAAGGAATTTCGTTTTTTCTCCCCCCTCCACATTTGATGTGTATGTTATATTTTGCGTTTTTTTGGGAGTCCTCTTTTTAGATATAATTGGTTGTATTTCTTTGGTCTTTAACCTCAATACAAGATTTAGAAATGATTGTTCTACTACCTTTACTGAATGTTTGCTTTTACCCATGAAATATTTTCTTTTATAATCTTCTTCTAATTATGGCGTTTTCTTTCCCACTTGATTGTAGGTTTTTTCCTTTCAGCACTTTGAGTTTCTCATGTCACTTTGTGTTCCATGCAATTTCTCCTGAAAAATCAGCTGTTAGACTTATGGAATTTCCCTTGTACAAACTAGTTGCTCTTCTCTTACTGCTTTTAAAACTCTGTGTCTTCGGGCACCTGGGTGGTTCAGATGGTTAAGTATCTGACTTTGGCTCAGGTCCTGATCTCACGGTTTGTGAGTTTGAGCCCCACGTCCGGCTCTGTGCTGACAGCTCAGAGCCTAGAGCCTGCCTCAGATTCTGTGTCTCCCTCTCCGCCTCTCCCCTGCTTGCACTCTATCTCTCTTTCTCAAAAATAAACATTAAAAAATTTAAAAAAAAACCTCTATGTCTTTAATCTTCGACATTTTAATTATTAGTGTCATGTCGTAGACCTCCCTGGTTTCACTGGAACTCTCTCTGCTTCCTGAACCTAGATGTCTATTTCCTTTCCCAAGTCAGGGGATTTTTTGCCTCTTATTTCTTCCCATAAGTTTTCTGCCCTTTTCTCTCTTCTCCTTCTGGATCCCCTATAATGTGAATGCTTTTTCACTTGATATTGTCCAAAAGATCCCTGAACCTATCCTCATTTTTAGAAACTCTTTTGTCTTTTTGCTGTTCGGGTGCTTTCCATTACCCTGCCTTCCAGGTCACTGGTCTGTTATTCTGTTCCTCCAATCTGTTGGTGATTCCCTCTGGTGTATTTTTCAGTTATTGTATTCTTTCAGTTACTGTATTACGAAGAACCTGATTGGTTCTTTTTCATGTTTTCTATCTCTTTGTTGATGTTCTCACTGAGTTCAACCACTCTTCTCTCCAATCTGGTGGGCATGTATTTGACCATAACTTTTTTTTTAAATTCTGAGAGAGAGAGAGAGAGAGAGACTGACTGTGAGTGGGAAGGGGCAGGGAGAGAGAGAGAGAGAGAGAGAGAGAGAGAGAGTTCCAAGCAGACTCTGCGCTGTCAGCACAGAGCTCAATGTGGGGCTTGAACTCCCAAACCATGAGATCATGACCTGAGCTGAAATCAAGAGTCAGATGCTTAACTGACTGAGCCACCCAGGTGCCCCTACTTTGAATCCTTTATTGGTTATCTCCCTTTCGTTTAGTTCTTTCTCTGAGGTTTTTGTCTTGTTATTTCATTTGGAGCGTACTCCTCTGCTTCTGTATTTTACTTGACTTTCTGTGTTTGTCTTTGTCAATTAGGTGGAATAGCTATCCTCCTAAGCCTGAAGGGATGGTCTTGTGTATGGCTGTCCCCTGTGTAGATTGTGTGTGCCTGGTGACTTTGGCTGGCAGGAGCTGTGGCTGGCACGGGATGGAGTCCCGCATGACTCCACGCTGGGGCTGCCCTGATAAAATAGATGAAGCTGAAATGGGATTGGGTTGGAGTGATCCTGGGCTCTTGGCACAGAGGGTGTCCTGGCAGGACAGCTGAAGCTGAGGTGAGTGCAAGGCAGGACCTGAGGCTTTCCGCGCCGAGGGTACCGTGGCAAGACAGCGAAAGCTTTAGTGGGCTTGGGCTGGGGTAGTCCCAGGACTCTTCACACGGAGGGGCCCCTGGCGGGATGACTGAAGCTGTAGTGTGTGCCGGCCTGGGGCCCAGGGCTCTCCACGCAGAAGGAACCCTGGCGGGACCGCTGCAGGTGAGGTGAGTGCAATCTGGGTGTCTCAAAGCGCTCACGGGAAGGGGTGCCCCGTGGGGTGGCTGGCGCTGAGGTGGGCGTGGGCAAAAGGATCCCAGGGCTCTCTGCAGAGTGGACACCGTGGCAGAGCCGCTGGAGCTGAGGCAGGATGCAGGCCAGAGGGTCCTCAGGACACTGCACGGGGGGTGCCCGGGAAGTCCTGTGGGCCTCGTGCGTCTCATGGCGCTTGGTGCCTCTGTCACCTTGGTGGGGTGACTGGGGCCGGTGTAGACTGATGTCCCGGGGCTCATGGAGGTGGTCGGCTGGCTCGGGCACCAGACCCTGCTCATTCGGGAGAGTTTAAGCCTCTGAAGGCAAGAGTCCATTTACTTAACTTGCCACTTAATTATATCAAGATCTGCTTCATTTCTCCTTAGTTTCTAATAAGCTGTGTTATTAGATTGTTACATAGTTAGGATTCTTAGGATTTCTAATTATTGGGATAATTACAGTGTAATTATAAATGTGGTTCAATCGAAATCTACCATGGTCCTGTTTTCTTCTGTTTGGTGCAGTCTTCCGTTTTACCTTATATCCTGACTTCTTTTGAAGTAATTGAATATTAAGATTTTATTCTATCTCTATTATTGGTTCATTAGCCATAACTTTTGGGGGTTTTAGTTCTTTAAAATTTACAGTATACATATGCAGTGTATCACAAAATTCAAATAATACACTCCCAAATCCCTCCTCACATTCTTTGTGCTATCTTTATCATACGTTTTAATTCTAAATTAATGACAGTTCCCAGAATACATTATTAATTTTGTTTTAAACAGTTATCTGGCATCATGATTGAAAATGAGGGGAAGAGGGAAAGTGTCTTATAAATTCCCACATAATTAACATTTCTGTTCCTCTTTGGACAGATCCAGATTTCATCCTGATGTACTGTTCCTTTTGTTTGAAGAGCTTTCTTTCACATTTCAGGTATTACAGGTCTTCTGGTGAGGAGTTTTCTATTTTCTTGGTTCATTTTCAAAAGACATTTTTACCGATGGATTTGTTTTCCTTCTTTCAGATCTTTAAAGATATTCCATTGTCTTCTGCCCTGCATGGTTTTCAACGAGAAATCTGCTTTTATTCGCACGTTTGTGTTCTGTACACAGTATTGGTTTATGTGGTTGATTTAAAGATCATTCTCTTGGCCACTGATTTTCAGCAATTTGGTTATAAAGAACATTTGTGTGTTTCTCTTTAGGTTTCTTCTTCTTGGAATTTGTTGAGGTTCTTAGATTTGTGAGCTTTCATCAGATTTGACATTTTCGATCACTGTTACTTCAAATATTACTTTCTTTTTTGGCGACAGCCTCCCACTTTACAGCGGTTCTTTCCCTAGCTGCGGGTAGACTTTTCTCATGCAGACACAGAGCAGAAGCACTAGTTCGCAGGGGCCAGCTACGGATCTCCGGCGTCACGCTGTCTCTCTCTCTCAGTATAGTTCCCTCTGGCGTTCTAGCTGCCTGGGTCCTGCACTCCAACCTCTGTGTCTTCAACTCGCTTAGACACCTGGGCTTTCTTCTGGGTCCATCTTCCCGCATTGTGGCCTGGAAGAGGCCTTCTCTCAAGGATCACAGTCATGAGCAGCCTGTCGTTTAATGTTTGAAAATCATTATTTTATAGACTTTGTCTGATAGGTTATTTCTGGCAGGAGGTTTCCTATAGCAGTTAGTCATGCGCGGAAGAAGCAGCAATAATACGTGACCTCCAGAAATAGTATGACAACCGATTTAAATTTAGCTCTCTCTTATTGCCAGTAACTATGAAAAATGTCTAGGCCTCCTCTTTTTTCCCCATCTGCAAAATATATTTATAATGAGATAAGATTTAGTAAGTCAATGGCTATTAATAAGTCATCATATATTGTCCTAAAATGTCTATAATTTTAAGTTTCCCACCGTAGCCCTCATTTTACTGTTTATAAAAAAAAAAAGTTTCTGTGCTTTTGTTCATTAAAGAAAAAAATAAGACTCTATTGACCAATATCTGTGGCCATGCATTCATATGAATGTTCTTCTTTTTTTTAATTTTCAAAAATGTTTGGGTTTTTTTTGTTTGTTTGTTTGTTTTGAGAGAGGGAGAGCGAGAATCCCAAGCAGGCTCCTTGCTGTCCGCACAGAGCCCAATGTGGGGCTTAATCTCATGACTGTGAGATTATGACCTGAGACAAAATCAGGAGTCAGACACTTGACCGACTGAGCCCACCAGACACCCCCATAATGAATTTTCTGACAGAGAGGAGAGACTGTGCCACTCCCTACCGCAGTATGTAACGACACTTCAAAAACAATAAACAAAGAAACAACACATCGAGTGTTGTCGTCCGTGACCAAGAGCCTGGTAGCGCAACTATGTGTATGACCTCAGGTTCATGGGTGTAGTGCACTAGCCAGAAGCGCCTGGAGTTGACTTGTAACTGTTCCTAGCACTAGACATCTTTGTATCATCGGACACTTAATGACTTCTGGCCGGGGACTTGTGTCTGTGCTGTTTCAGAGTTTAAGCTCCTAGAAGACAGAATTTTAGGGATTAAGGCACACAGCATCCAGACGGTAACATGACTATGACAGTGCAGTACAAAAGAAAAGTCATGATATGCTCACCGGGAGCCTATTTTTTACGCTAGGTTTCCCTAACTGCTAATCTTTAAAGTAGAATTAATAATACAAGAAAAATAAACCAAAAATTTTAAGATGAACTTAACCATATTGTTTATTCCCAGTGTTTGAATTTAAAATGAGTTAAGTAATGGTATGGGATTGCTTAGTTGTAGAAAATTCCATTTATTTATTACATTTATTCTTAACACAGGACTCGATATCAAATTCATCATTTCATACAAACACAGGATGATATATTTACAAAAGGACAAATTTTCTTCCAGGTTTAAAAGGCCATGGAGTTACACTATGAACACACACCCACATATACAAAGATAGATAAATATTAATTATATGTATTAAATGGAATTGGTTGAGGTAGAGTTCAGTAATAATTACTTGGCTTAAAAGCCTGAAAACATTGTGCAAGCATTCAGTAAGGAGATTTTGGATGTATTATCAAAATACATTGGTACAAATTTAATGCAGTTGCTATAGAATGATCTGCTATGATTGAAACCATGTGTGGAGAGCTTGGGCTTCTGCGGGATGTGTCGCAGCAACAAAGGCTCTAAAGATGTATTTGTGCTGCCCGCTATGTATACAGATGATTGACTTAGATACACTTCCCAGACGTAAACAGTAAAGGAATGTCACTGAAGTTTCGCATGCTATCAGATAGAGACAGGGAATGCTTACCACATTGTACAAGCCGATGCACCAGCGTTCAAATATAATCTGCCCAGAAAATCCATTAACAAAGGCGAACCAAAGCTGAAAGAGAAGAAAGTTCATGAAGTTTTGTATCAATACTGACCTAAATGTTTCCATTCACTGAAGTACTTAAAATACTATGCTTTATCATTCTTTTTTTCCCATGTCATCAAATGGAATTTTGCCAGAATGTAAATAAAATCAAGCTTGAGTGTTTGAGCTTAACAGAAGGGCAGTACATTTATTTTAGAATTTTTA
Organism: Panthera pardus; assembly: GCF_024362965.1. NCBI lineage: Eukaryota > Metazoa > Chordata > Mammalia > Carnivora > Felidae > Panthera > Panthera pardus. Next base: position 85,225,361 of record NW_026526654.1, on the reverse strand, counting down.
TTTCATTCTTTATTTTTTGATAGAGAAAGAACAATAACAATTTCAATGAAATGCTTAGATCTGATGGTCCAATAATGCATTGTTTCAGTGAAAAGATCTCTGCCCCTCTGTGTTTACTGCAGCATTATTTACGATGGCAAAAATGTGGAAACAGCCCAACTATTCACCAGTAGATGAATGGATAAAGGAGAGGTGGTATATATACAATGGAATATTAACCATGAAATAGTGTGAGATCCCACCATTTGCAGTAACATGGATGGACCTGGATTGTATAATGCTAAGTGAAATAAGTCAGAGGAAGACAAATACTATATGATTTCACCCCTGTGTGGAATTTAAGAAACAAAAGCAACCAACCAACCAACCAACAAAAAAACCCAGACCCTCAAATATAGAAAACAGACTGGGACTTGCCAGAGGGAAGGTGAATGAGAGGATGGGTGAATAGGTGAAGGCGATTCAGACTATACTTCTCGTGATGAGCACTGAGTGACGGACGGAATGGTTGAGCCACTATGTTGTACATCTCAAACTAATATAACAATGTATATTATTTATACTCGAGTAGAAAAATTTAAGGCAAAGGACTGGGAATAACTAAGACAATTTTAAAAATATATAGTGAGAAGACTCACTCTACCTGATGTTAAGGCTCATGGTAGTGCTACAGAATTCAAGACGGTGTGATGTTGGCAGAGGAACAGACACAGAAATCAAGGATTTAGAGTAGAGAACCCAGAAACACATAGTATGTATCTACATGAGTATGTCCAACTTATTTTAATTGTGGTAAGAACCATGACCAGTTTTAAGTGTACAGTGCGGTAACGTTAAGTATATTCACATCGTTGTGCAACCAGTCTCCAGAACTTTTTCATCTTGCAAAACTGAAACTCTGTACCCCTGAACAATTCCCCATATCCCTCAACCCTCAGCCACTGGTCACCAACACTCTCCTTTGTCTCTCTGAATTTGACTATTTTAGATACCCCATGTAAGTGGAATCATACACTGTTTGGCTCTTTGTGTGTGACTCATAGTTAGCCAATGTCCTCAAGGTTCATCCATATTATAGTATGTGTCAGAATTTACTTTCCTTTTAAGGCTGAATAATATTCCATTGTATTTATATATCACATTTTGGTTATCTCTTCATCTGTCACTGGACGTTTGGGTTGCTTCTGCTTGGGTATTGTAAATAATGGTGCATTAAACATGGTGTGTAAATATCTCTTCAAGATTCTTGCTTTCAGGGGCACCTGGTTGGCTCAGTTGGTTAAGTGTCCGACTTCGACTCAGGTCATGATCTCGCGGTTTGTGAGTTCAAACCCCGCATCGGGTTCTGTGCTGACGGCTCAGAGCCTGGAGCCTGCTTCGGATTCTGTGCCTCCTGCTCTCTCTGCCCCTTCCCTGCTCTCTTCTCTCTCTCTCTCTCAATAACAAATAAATGTTAAAAAAAATTAAAAAAAAAAAGATTCTTGCTTTCAGTATTTTAGATACATACTCAGAAGTGGAATGGCTGAATCATGTAATTCTATTTTTAATGTTTTGAGGAATCATCATACTGTTTTCCATAGTGGTTGCACCAATTTTTATTCATACCTGCAGTTCACAAGGGTTCACTTTCTCCACATCCTCACCGACATTTGTTATTCTCTGGGGGTTTTGTTTTATTTTTTAATAGTAGCCATCCTAATTGATGTAATACTTGATTATGGTTTGGATTTACATTTCTCCAATGATTAGTGGTGTTGAACATTTTCTCACATGCTTGTTGGCCATTTATATACTATCTCTGTAGAAATGTCTGTTCAAGTTCTTTACCCAACTTTATATCAGATTGATTTTTTGTGGTTGAGTTGTAGGAGCTCACTATTCTAGACATTAGCTTATGAGATATGTAATTTGCGAGTATTTTTCTCATATCCTGTAGGTACTTTTACTGTGTTGACTGTCACAATCAACACAGAGGTTTTAACATTTGATGTAGAACCACTTGTCTGTATTTGCTTCTGTTGCATGTGCTTTCATGTCATGTCCAAGAAAATGATTGTCAAACACAGTGTCATGAAGATTTTCCATTTTATTTTCTTATAAGAGCTTTATAGTTTTAGGTATTATTTTTAGGTCCTTAATCAATTTTGTTAACTTTTGTAAATGGTGTGTTTGATTATTTATTTAACTTGCATATGGATATCCAGCTTTCCCACCAGCATTTGCTAAAGGGACTATCCTTTCACCATTATGTAATCTTGGTGTTTTCGAAGATCATTTGGCCATATACACTAGGATTTATTTCTGGGTTCTTTATTTTATTCCATTGGTCTATATACCTGTTTTTATGCCAGTAAAACACATTTTAAGTACTGTAACTTTGTATATGTTCTGAAATTAGGGAGTATGAGACTTCTCAGTTATTTTTCAAGATTGTTTTGGCTATTCAAGATGCTTTAAGGGGCGCCTGGGTGGCGCAGTCGGTTAAGCGTCCGACTTCAGCCAGGTCATGATCTCGCGGTCTGTGAGTTCGAGCCCCGCGTCAGGCTCTGGGCTGATGGCTCGGAGCCTGGAGCCTGTTTCCGATTCTGTGTCTCCCTCTCTCTCTGCCCCTCCCCCGTTCATGCTCTGTCTCTCTCTGTCCCAAAAATAAATAAAAAACGTTGAAAAAAAATTTAAAAAAAAAAAAAAAAAAAGATGCTTTAAGACTCTGTATGAAAAAAAAAAAAAAAAGACTCTGTATGAATTTTAGGATGCATTTTTCTATTTCTCCAAAACATGGGATTTTTGTAGGGATTGCATACAAATCTGCAGATCATTTGGGGTAATACTGTCATCTTAACAATATAAACTTTTACAATCTATAACCATGGGATGTCTTTCCATTTATTTGTATCTTCAAATTATTTCAGCAATATTTTGTAGTTTTTGGTGTACAAGTGTTTTTCCGCCTTGGTTTTCTTAATTTCCCTTTTTGATAGTTTGTTATTAGTGTATATAAATACAACATTTTTGTATGTTGGTTTGTATCCTGTTGCATTATTGAATTTATTAGTTCTGATCATTATTTTCTGACATCTTTAGGATTTTCCACATATAAGATCGTGTCCTCTGTAAACAGAGATACTTTTACCTATTCCTTTCTGATTTGGATGTTTTTCTTTCTTCCTTCCTTTCTTCTTCTTTTTTTTTTCTTTTGCCCAAGTGCTCTTACTGGGACTTCCAGTACTGTGTTGAATAGAAGTGGTGAGAGCAGGCATCCTTGCCTTGTTCCTGATCTTAGAGGAAAGACTTTTAGTCTTTCGCCACTGAGCACGATACCAGCTATGGGATTTTCATATATGGCCTTTATTATTATGTTGAGGAATTTTTTTTTCTTTCTAGCCTGTTGAATGCTTTTATCGTGTAAGAGTGCTGAATTTCATCAAATGCATTTTCTGCATCGAGATGATGTGTTTTTTTTTTTCCTTTGTTGACTGATTTTCATATATTGAACCATCTTTGCATTCCAGGATATGGTTTCTATTCCTTTTTTAATGTGCTGCTGAATTCAAGTTTGCTAGTATTTTGCCAAGGATTTTTGCACCTGTATTAATCAGGGATATAGGTCAGTAGCTTTCTTGTAGTGTTTTCTAGTGTCTTGTAATGTAGCTTTGGTTTTATAGTAATGCCAGACTCATAAAATGAGTTTGTGTTTGTTTCTCTATAATTTTTTGGAAGAGTTTGAGGTAGATTTTAATTCTTCTTTGAACGATTGGTATAATTTGCCAGGGAGGTATTTGATTACTGATCTGATCTCCTTACTAGTTATACTCTGTTGATATTTCCTATTTCTTTATTACTTGCCCAATTGATTTTTTACAAAGGTAGAAAACCAATTTAATGGAAAGATAAGCTTTTCATCAAATATCACTGAAGTAATTGAATTTCATGGGCAAAACAAATAGAAAATCTAAACCCTCCACTCTGCACAAAAATTCACTGAAAATGGATCATGACATTAAGTGTAAAACACAAGACTTTTAGAAAACTACACAGAGGAATGTCTTTGGAATCTAGATCTAGGCAAAGAGTTTTTTGACACAGAACCAAAGCATGATCCATAAAAGGAAAAATTGTAAATTGGACCACTTCAAAATTAAAAACTCTTGTACTCTGAAAGACTCTATTAAGATGACAAAACAACATGATACAGACTAGAAGAAAATATTTGCAAACTACATATCTGCCAAAGGACTAATGTCTAAAATATGTGAAGAACTCTCAAAAATTAACAGTAAAAAATCAATTTAGTTTTTAGACAATTTAGACAAAAGATGGGAAGACACATTTCAGAAGATGTATAGATAGCAAATAAGTATATGAGAAGATATTTAACATCATTAGCCACTGCAGAAATGCAATTTAAAACCACAATGAGGGGGCTGCGTGGGTGGCTCAGTTGGTTGAGTGTCCAACTCTTGGTATCAGCTCAGGTCATGATCCCAGAGTCATGGAATCAAGTCCCAGAGTTGAACCTGCTTAAGATTCTTTCTCTCTCTCCCTCTGCCCCTCTCCCCTACTTACACTCTTTCTCTAACATAAAATAATTAATTAAATGAAACCACAATGAGATACCCTAACAATCTATCAGAATGGCTAAAATACTAAATAGTGATAATATCAAATGCTGGGAAAGATCCAGAGAAACAAAATAACAGATACTTTGCTGCTAGGAATTGAAAATGGTAAAGTCACTTTGGAAAATAGTTGGGAGTTTCTTTAAAAAAAAACCAAAAAACTAAATATACACCTACCATATGATCCAGCAATTGTACTCTTGGACATTTGTCCTAAATAAGTGAAAACTTATGTTTGCCCAAAATCTTTATACAAATGCTCTTCAATAAGTGGGTGATAAATATTATGGTCTGGAACAAATGATTGATACAGGGAACAACGTGGATCAATCTGAAGGGAATTATACTGACTAAAAAAAAATCCAATCTCAAAAGGTTATATACTACACAATTCTACTTTTATAACATTCTTTCTTTTTAAGCTTATTTATTTATTTTGAGAGAGAAAGCATGTGGAGGGGGAGAAAGAAATTCAAGCAGGCTCTGCACTGTCAGTGCAGGGTCCAACATTGGGCTTAATCTTGCGAACTGTGAGATCATGACCTGAGCCGAAATCAAGATCTTGTCTGATGCTTAACCAACTGAGCCACCCAGGCACCCCTACTTTCAGAACATTCTTGAAAGAACAAGAAGGATAGGGATAGGGAACAGATTAGTCACTGTCAGAAGCTACGGCTGGATGTGGATATAAAGGGGTAGCATGAGTGGGATCCTTGTGATGGAATAGGTCTGTATCATTGGGGCCGAGGTGGGGTGGTCTGTCTCGATTTCTGTGATGGTTATATCAATATACACATGGATAAAAGTACATAGAATCACACAAGTGTGGGTAAAGCTTGTGAAGTATGAATCTCAGTCAGTTATATCCTGGTTTTGATAATGTCCTAGAGTTATTCAAGGTGTTATCTTTGGGGAAAATTGGGTGACTGTTTCATGGGACCTTCTAAAAAATATTTTTGGAACTTCCTGTGAACCCATAATTATTTCAAAGTAAAATACTAAACAATATTTTTCCATAGCCAAATTTAAGGCTTATACAAATGCTTAAGTCAGGATGGTGGTTAGAAGACTCAAATTTACCAAATAACTTTGAGCAAAAACCTAAAGCAGAATTGTGTAATGGTAATTTAAATGATACAAATATGGGGAAAAAAACAAACCACTAAACTACCATGCATGATGTCAAAGAAAGACCTAACTTTTTCATGAAAGAAAGCATATCTTTTCTTACCTCAATAACATATAACACGACATTTTTGTAGAAACAATATAATATGCATTTTGTCACTCGAAAATAATTCCAAGCTCCATGAACCAACAGAAGCTTCTCCAAGTAGCTAAACTAAAAGAAGGAAACAACAGTCAGGGCAAGTTCAAATGAAACAGCAAAGTATTTGTTAGACCCACTGTTGTAGAATACATACAAAAGACTGGAGACAGATGGGGCAGAAATAGGAAAATGTCCATTTACAGTTCTTGGGCTAACATTCATTCTTGGAAAAGTATAAAATGGCACACACCACGGCATGACATCTTCTCTACAGTCAAAGCTGCTCTTGGGTCAAAGCAAGATGGAGGAAAACAAAATGTGGCTTAAAGTATTATCATTGCTGTGAAATAGCCTGTTAATGGGGGCCTGAGCATGAATCAGTTCAGTCTCCTGCATTAGTGACTTATTAGTATATATTTTTGAGAGAGAGAAGGAGACAGACAATCCAAAGCAGGCTTGGCATTATAGGCGCAAAGACCAATGTGGGGCTCAAACCCACAAACCGTGAGATGACGTCAGGTGCTCAACTGACTGAGCCACCCAGGCACCCCTACCAATAATTACATTAAATGTAAACAGTCGAAACACTTGGAAAAAGACATAAGGTGACAAAATGGATAAAATAAATAAGACCTATCTATATGCCGCCTACAAGAGACTCACTTCAGACCTGAAGACACATACAGGCTGAAAGTGAATAGATGGAAAAAAAATATGCCATGCAAATGGAAGTCAAAAAAATAAAAAGTGGGGGTAGGGGATACAATACTTCTATCAGACAAAATAGACTTGAAATCAAATACTGGAGCAAGAGACAGAGTGGGCACTATATAATAATAAAGGGATCAATACAACTAGAGGATATAATTGTTGTAATGATCTATGCACCCAACATAAGAGCACCTAAATAAAGCAAATATTAATAGACACAAAGGGAAACCTTCACAGCAATAAAATAATAGTAGGGGACTCTAATTCCCCACTCACATCAGTGAATAGATCACCCAGGCAGAAAATCAACACATTAGAATGCCAGATGGACTTAAATATATACAGAAAATACCATCCAAAAACAACACAGTAACAATACACATTCATTTTAAGTGCACATGGAACATTCTCCAGGACACATCATGTGTTAGGCCACAAACCAAGTCTAAATAAATTTAAGAAGATTAAAATCATACCAAGCATTTTTCTGACTACAACTGATATGAAGAAGCTAGACATGAAGCTAGACTAGAAAAAGCACAAACACATGGAGCCTAAACAACATGGTACCAAACAGCCAGTAGACCAATGAAGAAATCAAACAGGAAAATAAAAATACATGGAGAGGAATGAAAATGAAAACACAATGGCCTCAAATCCTTGAAACTCAGTAAAAGCAGTTATAAGAGGAAAATGTGTAGCAATATAGGCCTACCTCAAGAAACAAAACCTAACCTTACAACTAAAAGGAAAAACGAACAAAATCCAAACATAGCAGAAGGAAATAATAAATACCAGAGCAGAAATAAATGAAAAACAAGAAAAAACATAGAAAAGATCAATGAAATCATAACCTTGTTCTTTAAAAAGATAAACAAACTGATCAACATTTGGCCAGTCTTTTTTCCATCAAGGAAAAAAGAGAGAGGGCTCAGATGAACAGAATCAGAAATTAAAGAAGAGAAATAACATATCACAGAAATAGAAAGGATTATAAGAGACTATTATAAAAAATTATAAGCCAAGGAGTTGGACAACCTAGGAGAAATAAATTCCTAAAAATATTCTTTCTTCTTTTGGAAGATTGTGTAACAAAATTGAATTGGCAATCAAAAACTCCTAACAAAAGTCCCAGAGCAGATGGCTTCAGAGGTGAACTCTACCCATTCTCTTCAAACTATTCCAAAAAACTGAAAGGAAGGAAAGCTTCCAAATACATTCTCTGAGGGCAGCACTACCCCGATACAAAAACCAGACAAAGACACTACAAAACAAAACAAAACAAAACTATAGGTCAATATCTCTGATGAACAAAGATAACAGAAATCCTCAACAAAATATGAGCAAACTGCATTCAACAATACATTAAATATAGTAGGATCATTCACCATAATCAAGTGGAATTTATTCCAAGGATGCAAAAATAGTTTAGTATTCACAAATCATCACACACCACATTAATTAAATGAAGGGAAAAAATCATATGATCATCTTAATAGATGAAGAGAAAGCATTAAATATAATACAGCATCCATTCATGATAAGAACACTCAACAAAGTAAGTTTAGAGCGAACACATGCCAACATAATACAGGCCATGTATGTACAGGCCATGTATGTACAGGCCATGTATGACAAACCCACAACTATCATCATACAGAATGCTGTAAAACAGAGTTTTTCCTTCTAAGATCAGGAACAAGACAACAATGTCCACTGTCACCACTTTTCTTCAACATAGTACTGGGAGTCCTAGCTATAGCAGTCAGACAAGAAATAGAAATAAAAGGCATCCAAATTGATAAGGAAGAAGTAAAACTGATAGTATTTGCAGATAGCATGATACTCTACATAGAAAATTCTAAAGACTCCACCAAAAAACTATTCAAACTGATAAATTAATTTAGCAAGTTGCAGGATACCAAATTAATATACAGAAATCTGTTGTGTTTCTATGTACTATTAGCAAAGTGGCAAAAAGAGAAATTAAGAAAAATTGAGAATTAAATTAAAAAATTATAAAATACATAGGAATAAACTTAACCAAACAGGCAGAAGTCCTGTGCTCTGAAAACTATAGAACACTGATAAAGTAAACTAAAAAAGACACAAAGAAATGGAAAGCTATTCCATGCTAATATTCCATTAATTTAGAAAAATTAATATTGTTAAAATGTCCATAGTACCAAAAGTAATCTACAGATTCAATACAATCCCTGTCAAAATACTAAATATTTTTTACAGAAATAGAATAATCCTAAAGTTAGTATGGAACCACAGAAGATCCCAAGTAGCTGAAGCAATCTTGAGAAAGGAGACCAATATATCTTTCAAGATATATTCCAAAGCTGTGATAATGAAAACAGTATGGTACTGGCACAAAAATAGACACAGGTCAGTGGAGCAGAATAGACAGCTGAGAAATACCCCCATGCTTACATGGTGAATTAATCTACAGCAAAGGAGGCAAGAATATGCAGTGGGGAAAAAAAAGTCTCTTCAAAAAAATGTGTTGGAAAAACTGGACAGCTACATGCAAAAGAATGAAACTGGACCACTTTCTTACATGATGTGGAAAAATAAACTCAAAATAAAATGACCTAAATGTGAGGCCTGAAACTCAGGGCACTAGTGATGAGCACTGCGTGTTGTATTTGATGAATCACTAAATTCTACACCTTGACTAATATTACACTGTGTGTTAACTAACTGGAATTTAAATTTAAAAACTTGAAAAAAGGAAAAAAAGAAAAGAAAGGCAGTAATCTCCTGGACATTGACCTTAGCAACACTTTTCTAGACATATCTCCCCAGGCAAGGAAAACAAAAGCAAAAATAAACCACTGGGACTGTATCAAAACAAAAATCTTTTACACAGCAAAGGAAACCATCAACAAAATGAAAAGGCCTACTGAGTGGGAGAAGACATTTGAAAATGGTGTCTTTGAAAAGAAGTTAATATTCAAAATATGTAATGAAGTTACTCAACACCAAAAAGCTGCAAAACATCCAATTAAAAATGGGCAAAAGTGGGTGGGGGATGGGTTAAATAGGTGATGGGATTCAGGAGGGCACTTGTTATGATGCACACCGGGTACTGAATGGAAGTGTTGGATCACTATATTTACACCTGAAACTAATATTACACTGTATGTTAACTAACTGGAATTTAAGTACTTTTTTAAAAAATGAGAGGACAACAGCCACTTTTGCGAAGAAGATATATGATGGCAGGCAAACATGAAAAGATTCTCAACATCACTAATCATCAGAGTAGTGGAAATCTGAACCGCAATGAGATATCACCTTACACCTGTCAGAATGGCTAGAATCAAAAAGACAAGAAATCCCGAGTGTTGGTGAGAATGTGGAGAATGGGGAACCAACCCTCTAGCACTGCTGGTGGGAATGCAAACTGGTGCAGTCACTGTGGAAGACGGTATGGAGGCTCCTCAAAATATTAAAAATAGAAATACCATATAATCCAGTAATTTCACTACTGTGTATTTACCCAAAGAAAAGAAAACCACTAATTTGAAGATATACGCGCCTCTATGTTTACTGAAGCGTTACTGACAATAGCCAAGATAGGGAACCAACCTCAGTGTCCATCAATAGATGAACGGATAAGGAAGATGTGGGGTGTGTTTGTGTGTGTGTTTGTGTGTGTGTGTGTGTGTGTGTGTGTGTGTGTGTGTGTGTGTGTGTAATGGGAATATCAGACATAAGAAAGAATAAACTCTTGCCATTTGTGACAATATGAATGGACTTGGCGAGTGTTGTGTGAAGTGAAATAAGTCCAACAGAAAAAGATAAATACCATAAGATTTCACTTACAATGTGGAATCTAAAAAGAACAAGCCAAAAAAGGAGAAATATTTCCCTGGATCCCCAGGATACCTGATACTGGCCAGCCTGGTGTGTGCACAGTGTTTAACAGTTCAAGGCTTATGTCACATATAACTGCTGAGATCATCGGAAGCATGTATCCCGACGGCATTTAGAACAGTTTAGGACAGGATCAGGAGAGCTTGGTGTGGTCATTTCCCTGTTTACAGACACAGGTGCTTTGATCATAGTTTACTGACTCTCGTAACCCAGATACTCTAGCACATAGGAGCCTTAGTTTTCCCTGTTGTAAAACTAGAACACTTAATCAGAATGGATCGGATTCAAACACTGGGGTAATACACTCCTCATCTATGCTGTAGAATCCTAGGAATCCGTTTTGTTACCACCCAAGTTTCAGGCACCTGCTTACCTGTGGACAGGGTACTAAATCATCTAGCCTCTCAAAGACGGCCACCACAAGAATAGCCCCAGCAGGGATGTTCTACTCAAAGTATGGGGTTATTCCTAGGGAGCTGTTCAAGAATTACATGTGGCTCCCGAATTCACCAAGAGTGAATGAAAAGTCTTATTGTTAGTTGCTCAACTGTGGTGAAAATATTGTATCCATTAAAAGCTGATCTTACATTGATTAAAATATTCTTCAAAAGTCAAAATATTAATATGTAGAAGCAGGAAGTGTTCTTATTAAACAGCTTGGATATTACAAATATGCAGGGGCTGTACATCACAGGCCACACACTCTTCTTAAATGCATTCCGGTAAATGGTACCGCTACTGTGGAAGGCAGTTTGGCAGTTTCTTACAAAACTAAACATACTTTCATACTTTTACTATATGATCTAGCAGTGGCACTCCTTGGTATAAATCCAAAGGAGTTGAAAATTTATGGCCACATACAGAAACCTGCACATGGATATTTGTAGCAGCTTTATTAATAACTGCCCAAAGTTGGAAATAACCAAGATGTTTTTCAGTAGGTGAGTGGATAAACAAAGTATTGTACATCCAGAAAGTAGAATATTATTCATCACTAAATAGAAATGAGCTATCAAGTCATAAAAGACATGAAGGGTACTTAAATGGATATTACTAAGTGAAAGAAGCCAGCTGGAGAAGGCTACATGCTGTATGAATATGACATTCTGGAAAAGGCAAAACTATGGAGATAGTAAAAAGATCAGGGGTTGCCAAAGTGAGTTAGTGTAGAGGGAACGATGAATAGGCAGAGTGCAGAGGACTCTTAAGGAAGTGAAATTACTCTGTATGGTACTGTGATGATAGATACTTGTCATTATACCTTTCTCCAAACCTACAGAATGTACGACACCAAGAGTGAACCCTAATGTAAGCTGTGGACTTTGCACGATGACGGGTCAATGTAGGTTCGTAAGTTATAGCAAATGTCCCATTCTGGCAGAGGACGTTGATGGCGGGGGGAAGGCTGGTGGGGGTAGGAGCAGGGGATATATGGGAACTCTATATCTTCTGCTCAATTTTGCTGTGAAGCTACACTAAAATATACAGTCTATTTTTTTCCATATCTGCCAAGGGGCGGTGCCTACTTGTAAAAAGCAGAAATTGGGAGATTATAAGTCTTCAAGAAATATTCATCAAGAGATGCCACAAAGTAAAGCACACATTACAGATTGAAGAGACTGGGGATTTATAGATTATATCAGCAGAGCTACAGACGCTCAGTGGTATCAGTTGGACCAAATCCATAACTGCTCGAGAAAAGCCTTTTTGCTGCAAACTGTATAAGGACAAAACTTAACCCCAAATGTTCTGGTAGTTGCATACGAAGAGCAGCTTAAAGAGTGGGGTCGACCTCATGCACTCGACGTGCCCACACCACTGACCTGTGCGATGGCAAAATCTGAGTTGTTGGTGGCCTGCATGCCCTCGTTCCCACTGATTCCCACACCCACGTGGGCCATCTGGATCATCCCAACGTCATTGGCACCATCCCCGACGGCAAGAGTGATGGCCCCTACGTGCTTCTTAACCACGTCGACTATTTCTGCCTTCTGGAGGGGAGACAACCTGGAAAAGAAGACAGAAATCACCACTTTTTAGTGTTTTGTGTTGGTTTGTTTTACTTCACCTTGTCGTAAAAGCCTTTAACATGGAGTCAACGGTAATCTGCACCTAACCTCCTTTAAATGACAGCTACTGATACATTTTCCAATACATTGATCAAGCTTTTAACAGATATAAAAACGTTCCACCCACCAATCTAAAATAAATGAATAAACAGACAAAAAGCAGAATCAGACCTATAAATACAGAACAACCTGATGGCTGGTGGAGGCTGTGGGGTGAAGGGATGGGCAATGTGGGTGAAAGGGGGTGGAAGGTGCACACTTTCAGCTGGAACAGAAGTCCCGAGAATACAAGGCACAGCATAGGGAATAGAGCCAGTGATACTGTACTAATGTTGTGTGATGACAGATGGCAGCTCCCTTGTGCTGAGCGCGCGTAACAGACAGATCCAGTCACGTGGTACACCTGAAACTAACGTATCCTTGTGTAGCAGCTACACGCAAAAATTTTTCAAGTTCCCTCCCCCACCCACCCAAAATAAGAAGTAAAGCAAAGAAAGCACACAGTAACTTCTTCAACATCCCCAAAGAAGTACACAGTGTCAGTTGTCTCGTTTACATGGAGACAAACTCTTCAATTTGCCATTCTCCCCACCGCTCCCTGTCTCTAACACCGGCCTGCTATCTTAATTCACATCATCTCGCTACATGAGAGCAAGAAGTGAAGATCTGTTTCTAAACCTGTATAAAGGCATTTCCCCCAAAGGATAAGTATGTGGAGTAGCCTAGGAAAATCAAACTACCCTCAAGTGAACTTTACAAGGAGACAGAGAAACATGAAGATCTCAGTCAGGAGTCTGTGGTGACAATAACAATCCAAAGGTAAGTGATTGAAAATAACAGATGTTTGCTTCTTTCCCGTGGATGTGTCCGGTGCAGATGAGGATACTGTTGATCCTTTCTTTGAACCCAGACAAGCTACGAAAGCAAATTTCGTATTCCTCAAATATTTCAGACTAGCAGACCCTGTCTATACAAAATACTTAACAGACATTCCAGGGAAAGAGAAACAAATTTTTTTCTCTCTTATTTATCACTTATGTATTCATTCACTAAATAAATTGGCTACATACCTCTCTCCAAAATGATCAGGGACACACAAAGGTTTTATTTTCTAGTAAGTGAGTGTTCATCCCCTTCCCACAAAACAGCTCCTAAAAACTAATTCAAATCTCAACCTTTCAAATTTCAGGTGAGATTGTTAACAACTGAGGAGATAAAGTTCCCTTGACTAGAACACACTCCACATTTTAAGACAGAAGCACAGACGGAAAACCTTTGGTTTCATAATGAGGAAAATGGGAGTTAACATTAATACACCGTAGATACAGTGTGAAAAGTTGCCGAAGTAGAGGATGTTCCGGAAACCATTTGTAAGTTTAGTTTCCATCTAGAGACACTGTTTTGGTTTTTTTTACTGGAATAACTACAATGATAATAGCTTCACCATTTTGTCTGGCAAGTACTTTTATATTTAAACTATGATATTTGTGAAGAAAAAAAAGAAAACGTACCTCATATTAATACCAAATTTGACTCTTCATCCTGTCAAATCTTAATTCTATCGTTTGAGCCAGTGAAGCTCTCCAAATATGAAAAGAGAACTACAGGGACCCAACTAAGCCTTCTCCTCCCCTTGCTAAACATCCTTGAATCCTTCAGTCCTTTTGTGAGGTGGTTCTGGGCCTTTTGCCAAAGCTCCACATCAATTCTGATCAGTTGCTGGCAAGATGTAGAGAAAGGGGAACACTCATACACTGTTAGTGGGAATGCAAACTGGTACAGCTACTCTGGAAGACAGTATGGCGGTTCCTTAGAAAGTTACACATAGAACTACCCTACAACCTAGCAGTTGCACTATTAGGTATTTACCGAAAGGATACAAAAATACTGAGTTGAAGGGGCACGTGCACCATGATTTATAGCAGCATTATCGACAACAGCCAAATTATGAAAAGAGCCGAAATGTCCATAGAGGTGGCACATTATATATACACACACATACGTGCTATGGAATATTTCTCAGCCATCAAAAAGAATAAAATCTCACCATTTGCAATAATGTGGACAGAGCTAGAGTATATTACACTAAGCGAAATAAGTCAGAGAAAGACAACATATTTCACTCATATGTGGAATTTAAGAAACAAAACAGATGAACATAAGGAAAGGGAGAGAAAACAGAGGGAAGCAAACCATAAGAGACTCTTAACTATACAGAACAAACTGAAGGTTGCTGGAAGGGAGGTGGGTGGGGGTGGGCTAAATGGGTGATGGGTATTAGGAGGGCACTTGTTGTGATGAGCACTGGCTGTTATATGTAAGTGATGAATCACTAAATTCTGCTCCCAAAACCAGTATTAGACTATATGTTAGCTAACTAGAATTTAAATTAAAACTACAAAAAAAAAAAAAAAAGAAAAAAGAAAAGAATAGAACTGGATTATCACTATTCTGATTTTGGATCTCCCTCCCATACATGAAAATAAATCCTGAAATAATAATAGTCTTTTAATACCTATCTGTTAAATGAGCTTAAATTAATAAAACACTTTAGGTCATGTTTCCGGGTATGAGTATTAAGCCAAATTACCCTAATCTTGAAATTTTAGGGTTATACCCAATTGATGATCTTTACATTCATGTCTGGCAAAGTTTATCTTGTCATTTTATTGGCTGAAAAAACATATATACCCCACAGCCATCTATTCACAAAAACCGAAGGGTGAAAAGTCTACTCAGGATAGGAAAAAAAGTCAATATGCTGTTTCAGGACACAAAAATAATAAGAAAACACAGTCCTAAAACACAGTTTGAGAAATTCAAAACAGACATTAACCAGCTAATTTCTGTTCTTTTCATCTGAATGAAAGATGAAAGTATAAAAACCTTCCAAAACATAGTATTTCACGTGTCAACACTCATTGTGATTTTTAATCTATAACATGGAACCAAATAACAAATTCAACAACAATGTAGAAAGAGCACATAATAGATTCCAACCTATAAAACAAACACTCTAGTCACATTTGACTTGATTTAAAAATTGTAGTATTTTTATCTTCTGTTTTCATGGAATTACAAAGATAACTAAACCAATTGACTGGAATAATGTCATGGTTTTTCCATGGCACACACTACTGACTTCTTTATCAATACAATCAGTGTTAGAAATAAAAAATAAAATGGTTTCCATTCAAAATTTGTACAATAGGTTCAACATATTATATGGCATAGATACTTTCTTGTATATAAAAACAAGTTTTCTTGCTATATTTGTGCTTGGAATTCTCTGCGTAAGTTACTTACAGGTAATCTCATATGCATTAATTATTATTTATTCAGCAAATACTGATGTCCCTACATACGAGCCAGGCACAGTTCTTGATACAGAAAATAGTGCAGAGAATAAAATACATAAGTATTCCTGCCTTCATGAAGTTTATGTTCCAGTGGAGAGGAGACAGACAATAAACCAAGTAAGTAAAACATAAATTATGGCATATGGTGATAAGAACTTTCTTTTAAGTTTCTTTTTCAGTCAGTGCAGAGCCCGATGCAAGGCTTGATCCCATGAACCATGAGATCATAATCTGAACTGAAATCAAGAGCTGGACACCCAACTGACTGAGCCACCCAGGCGCCCCGATAAACTGAATTTTCTAGATTAGATTTTTCTCTCCTAATTATGTTTACCTGAGTGCCACTGATTAAGCAATTGTAACAAATACCATATGACACCCTCCAAGTATCTAAGCTTTTTTATTTCTAAATGACTTCAGTAAGCAAATTATTGGTCAAAACTTTAAGAAAACTTTCTATACCTGTTAATGGCATATAAGGATATTCGACAGTTTCCTTCAGAAAGTAAACAAGTATAAAACTGGAAAATGTGATTAAGAACAAGCATTTCAGCCCATCAGAAAATGCCCAAAGGTGGAAAAGAACTCGAGACATATTTATTCATGAAAATCAGAGAAGTGCAGCAAGTTTGTGACCTTCGTCCTTAGAGGTGTTCCTGTTCCCCTGACCTGGGAGTGAGGGAAAATCTGCAGATTTACTACCCAAGACACGGCGGACGTGGTTTGGAGCAGATAACGAACACCCACATCTTAACCAATTGGGGTGGCTCTCTCAGTTCAGGGAGGGCAGCAAACCAGCTAGAAATGTAACAGGGAGATCGTGCAACAAAAGAATCACGGGAGGGCTGAGGTCAGCAACTTGCCTGTATTCCCAACTGACCACTAAAGTAAGGATAGGCAGGAAAGAGCCCAGAGAGGCTTTCATGTTGTTGTGCCTCTGAAAGCATTCCTCCAACCAGCATATGGCCCTAGCATCAAGGGTAGGAGCGTCAGACTATGACTTGTCTAGGCACAAACTTGTCCAAATAATTGCGTGATGACTAAACTCTGCAGGCACAGGAGAAACTCCTGGGAAGGCAGGCTTAAGAAAAAAAAAAAAAAAAAAAAAAGGCTGAGGAAAGATACCAGTAACTGCAAATGAACAGGGAAACATACTTCACAGTCTGAGTCCAGGCAAGTTACGAAAACACTGGGCCAACAAAATGCAGAAGAATAAATTAGAATCCAGATAAACTACACTGTATTTTTCCACAATAGCCACTTTTACTCTAAATAAAACAAAATCACTAGATGTGCCAAGAAACTTAAGGGTATTTGTTTTCATTCCCAGTGAACAAAGCAGCCTGACTGAGAATAGACCTGATATGAGTTAGCAAAGACTTCAAAGCAGCATTATAAATATGCTCACAGAATTAAAATATGTTCAAAGAAAGAAAATTATGATAACTATGAGTCAACAAACAGGATATCCCAACAGAAGAATGGAAACTATTAAAAAAAATTAGAAACTCTGGGATGAAGTGAACAATACACTTTGTAACTTAAGATCAGATCTGAGTGGAAGAAATTAGTGAATCTGAAGTTACATCAATAGAAAATACGCAATCCAAAAAGAAAGGAGTTGAAATTGAAAATGCAGTGGCAGTGCCACGGGTCTGTAATCAACATCAAGCATTCAATCATACATGTGATTGGAGTCCCGAAGCAAAGGAAACAAAAGTAGCAAAAACAAAAACAAAAAACAAACAAACAAAAAAAACCCTGAGAAAATAATGGTTGAAAACTTTCCAATCTGGTAACAACAAAACAAAACATTAATTTAGGGATCCATTGAATCTGAAGTAGAATAAATACAATAAGAACCACATTTAGAGCCAACATAGCTAAATGAATGAAACCCAGTAACAAAGAGAAAATCTAGAAAGTAGGAAAATGACACATCACATACAGGGTAACAACAGCGTGAATTTCTCACCAGAAACAAGGGAGCCAGAAGACAAGAGAGTGACAAAGTACCAAAGAAAAAAAATCAACCGAGTATTTTCTTTGATAATAGCTTTAAGTTAGAAATCAATAACAGGGAATATACCCAAATGTGTGAGAATTCGATACTTTTAAATAGCCCATGAGTCAAAAAGGAAATCAAGAGAAATTAGAAAATACCGTACTTTGAACTGAATGATAATGAAAACACAACATATCAGAATTTGTGAAATGTAATTAAATCAGTGCTTAAAGATTTATATCTTGAAATGCTTATAGTAGAAAAAAATTTTAAATCAGTGATAAAAGTTTTTACCTTAAGGGAATGAGAAAAAAATGAGTTCAATCCAAAGTAAGGTGAAAGTAGAAAATAATCCAGATGAGTATATATTATATTGTCTATCAGAATATTATATCGTTATATATTATAATACACATATATCACATCATATTAATGTTATATACACATAACATTACATACACATTATAAATATATATCAGAATATAAATAAAAAACTGGACAGACCATGGAGTTGGCCTTTTGAAAATATCAGCAAAACTGGTAAAGCCCTAACTAGACTGATCAAGGAAAAAAAGAGTAAATTATCCATATGAGGAAGGGAAGGAACACCACCACACGTCACACAAAAGTAACAAATAAATAAAGGAATATTGTGAAAAACTTCATGCCGACAAGTTTGACAGCTAGAACAAATGGACAAATCCCTTGAAAGACACAAATCACAAACTTGAAGAAGTAGTAGAAAATATTTGCTTACTAAATTGAATTACTCATCAGAGCCTTCCTACAAAGTCCAGGCCCAGGTGGCATCATCAACAGTGAAGTCTGTCAAACATTTTAGGAAGAAATCATACCAAACACTACAGAAAGTATAGAAAACAGGATGAAGAAACACCTCCCAAATCAGTTTATCAGGTTAGAATGATCTGATAACAAAGCCACTCAAAAACTTGAGATAAAACCACAGACAGATGTCTTTCATGAGTACAGACTAGAAATTCTTCATGAAATTTTAGTAGAATATACAGAAAAACTCAGTCATAAAAGTTTGCAGCCATGAACAAAGTGAGAGACAGACTCTCCTCTCCTCCTCCACCACCACTCCCTCTGCAAAGTACAGTTTCAGCCAGGTCCATTCCAAATTGTTTCCATCATTCAGGATGTACCTCAGTCAACAGACTTCAGTTTTGTATTCATTTATGTTTACTGTTCCTCCAATGGGGACCCTTAAAGGGATGATGGGACTAAGGGGAAAAACTAAGACACTGGACCACATAAACCTGGATAATTGAGAGTTGGTGTCGCGGTGGGCTGACAAGTGACCCCTGCAGGAGCTGGACAGGGAGGAGAGTGAGGTCAAGTTGGACATTCCCCTGCTCCTCCCTGCCACATCCGCTCCAGGTGGCTGTCTGTCTACTACCGCTCACTGCTCCTCTAGAGGCAGCCGGCTCCGAAGGACTCTTTCCGTCCAGGCACAGTGACTACTCCCCTCCTCCAATCCCTTTGGACCTAGGGGTAGAACAGCTCTTCCCACTGTTACCAGCATGTATACGATCCCTTTGTTTTCATCTCAGGCTGCCGGCAGCAAGCATCTTTCAGAGCCAAGCACGATGTCCCGTTTGCTGAGATTTATGGGAGAAAGCAGATGTGAAACTTCCCCTGGATGCAGTCCTATGAAGATGCGAGGTCTCTCAACCCCTAAGTTGCTGCCAAAAGGGGATCTAGCCTGGGGATAAAGCCTGCACCAGACGGATCAAAAGGGAGACAACATTGGAACCCTACAACAAACCACGAGTAAAGCCAGATTTAGGACCAACCACCACTAGGTCACTGCAAGCCAACTGCTGGAATGTCCATCCTTTGTGGCAAAATTAGCCCATGTTTTCTCTCCTCTTCAATGATGTCCTTTCATTGCTTCCTCCAGCATGAGTAGGAGGTTCAGGTGGAGAGACCGCGAACACTCCTTAAAATATTGTTAGAATGCAAAATGAAAATGGTTCCATAAAGTCTAAATAGTGAAAAGAAAAATAATTCTGGCGAACTGTTGATAAATTTGCTTGCTTCCCTTGAAGTTGGCTTTGCCAACAGAATTTTCAACTATGTGAGCTAATAAATTCCCTTTTAGCCCAAAGGCGAATTTGACTTAGCTTTCTGTCATTTCGGTTCTAACTAATGGAAGGCTATGTCACAAAGAATCCTGAAGGCTAAACTACAGTCGTGACAAGTGAGAGTGCAATAAAGAACAGAACCTGCCGAATTCTTGTAGCTGATGCTGAATGAACGTGAACAAAGAAGGACACCGGGGGGAGACATTTGAAGCATACAGGGAACCTGACGACTGAGAAACCGTCTAAATCAATACTTAGAAGTCCAAGGCATCAAAACGTCTTCATAATTGGCCCAGTTAATATTTTTATTCAGGAGAAAGGAACAATTACTCTGTACTTAGTTTATTTTCTTAGCTCCATCCATCTTTGTTGTACATGATTCCCCTTTTTAAATTGATGTTTAGACTTCCAGTAACACCGATAACTTCACTTCTCTCTAGGTGTCAGAATTTTTTCAGATATGCCCCTCACTATAAATAGAGGACCTCTGGGGCACCTGGGAGGCTTAACAGGTTAAACGTTCGACACCAGCTCAGGTCATGATCTTAAGGTTGGTGAGTTCAAGCCCCATGTCGGGCTCTGTGCCGACAGCTGGGAGCCTGGAGCCTGCTTCGGATTCTGTGTCTCCCTCCCTCTCTGCCTCTCTCCCACTCATACTCTGTCTTCTTGTCCGTCTCTCTCTCAAAAATAAATAGATCAACATAAAAAAATAGGGGCGCCTGGGTGGCTCAGTCAATTAAGCATTTGCCTTTGTTTGGTTCATGTCATGATCTCCCGGTTTGTGAGTTTGAGCCCCATGTCAGGCTCTGTGCTGACAGCTCAGAGCCTGGAGCCTGCTTTGGATTCTGTGTCTCCTTCTCTCTCTGTCCTTCCCCTGCTCATGCTCTCTCTCTCTAATAAGCATTAAATTTTTTTTAATAGAAATTATTTATTTATTTATTAAATTAATTAAATAGAGGACCTTTGTTCTTACTGGAGACACCTTTCATCTGGTCAATACATCAATAATTTATCATTGAAAAATTATAATCTGTTTTCTACTACATCTTAAGCTTGACGATTAGAATTAAACTCAGATATCTCTCTCCAATTTGAACATATATTTCATCAATAAGGAACTTTTCCTCTACAAAAACTCCTATTTCCATGTCTACAAAAACTCCTATTTCCATGTCTACATTTTCTTTACATGTTTATGTTAAATATAGCAGGGAAGGGAGAAGAACAGTGAATATATCCTTACCTACAACATAATACCGCTCTACATGAGAGGGCCAAATTGATAAAGCTCCTCTTAACTTCAGGATGGAAGGCATACTTCAGTGTTTCACCATCAATGATGAGGGCCAGGTCATTTTCTTCACCTAACAGGATTCCAAGATCTTGACAGTTCTGATTAACTGCTTGTTGTGTTGCCTAAAACAGAGTGGGGTGGGGGGGGGGGACCACTTATTTTTCTCATTTTATATATACATATATAAATATAAATAAAAGACTTTCTGAATCAATATGGTAGGCAGAGGCATACTTTTTACCTCATTCTTCCCTTCAAGTATCTCACTGAAATGAAAAAGTAAATAACATGAAAAGAAGAGTGACATCATAGATGACCAGCGAAATGCCAAGAGAAACCACAGTGAGATACTACTTTATACCTCTTAGCACAACTAGAATCAAAAAGCCAGACAGTAAATGTTGATCAGGATTTAGAGAAACCCAAAACTCTCAAACACTGCTGGCTGGAATGTAAAATGATATAGCCACTTTGGAAAATAGTCTGACAGGTCCTACAGATGGGTAAGCGTGAGTTCACCAGATGACCCAGCAACACCACTCGTAGGCTTCTACACCCAAGACAAGTGAAAACCTGCGTCCACACAAAACTTGTACGTGAATGTTTATAGCAGCACCATTCACAATTGCCTAGAAGTGAAAACAACCTGATGAATGGATAAACAAAATATTGTATGAATATCCATACAATGGAATATTGTTTAGCCATCAAAAAGTTATGAGGTATTAATGCATTCTACAACATGGACGAACCTTAAAAATACAGTAACTGAAAGAAGCCAGTCACAAAAGACTATGTTATTATGATTCAATTCACATGAAAGTCAAGAATAAGCAAACCCATAGAGTTTGAAGCACACAGG
Source organism: Panthera pardus (assembly GCF_024362965.1). Classification (NCBI taxonomy): domain Eukaryota; kingdom Metazoa; phylum Chordata; class Mammalia; order Carnivora; family Felidae; genus Panthera; species Panthera pardus. The sequence goes on along the minus strand of NW_026526654.1, from coordinate 85,203,179 downwards.
GACCCTGATCCATCAAAGTAGATTAGTGGTTGTTTAGGGCGGGGGAAGGAAGATGAGAGAAATGGTAGCTAAAGAGTAGGGAGATTCTTTTAGAGGTGATCCAAGTGTTCTAAAAGTTGACTGCGGTGACGGTTGCATGTATGTGTGAAAATATTAAAACAGACCGAATTGTACACATTAAACATAATTTTTGTGTGTGATGTGGCTCATATCTCAATAAAGCTGCTTTTCAAAAGGTATAGAAGAGTGAATTCATATCAGCTGGAAAATACAAATGGGTGCTAGCATACCAGAAAGTTCAGAGAATTTTTTTTTTAATTTTTTTTTTTAACGTTTATTTATTTTTGAGACAGAGAGAGACAGAGCATGAACAGGGGAGGGTCACAGAGAGAGGGAGACACAGAATCTGAAACAGGCTCCAGGCTCTGAGCTGTCAGCACAGAGCCCGACGCGGGGCCGGAACCCACGGACCGTGAGATCGTGACCTGAGCCGAAGTCGGACGCTTAACCGACCGAGCCACCCAGGCGCCCCGTTCAGGGAATTTTTGAGAAAAATGTCAAAGGTGGGAACACAATAATGGGAGTGAACTCTACACAACTGAGTCTCCGGTTTCTAAGGGGGAAGTATAGAAGTTTTAGAGACTCATTGTTCAATTTAAGATATGTGGGAGTCACCTCCCTTAGCTTATTTTCCTCAGATCATCCTTCCTTTCTTTCATAATTCACATAAACTGTTGAAAGCTCAAAATTTTAGAGAAATGACTCCCCATGCCAGTAGCAGAGTAGAAAATTCAGATAGTGGAGTATTTTAAGGAAAATACATAACAAAACTATAAGTCATGCAGATTAATGCTAAAGAAAATTCCTTCATCAAATACAAGTGAAATAAAAATAGTATCAGTTACCACTTTCTGTTGCAAGATTAGTGAATAAGCGTGCCAAAAGATTTCTTGACTGTTGCCAACTCTTTCATTTCTTCGACTATGTGGAATGAGTGCCATAAAATACTAAATCATATTTAAAAGCTTATTATTTAACTATTTTGCTTAACTACACTTTTCAGTTCTATTCAGTCATCTGTAGAAATCAGAGGTTTTTTTTAATGATCTGTACTTTTCTTAAACATGTTAATGAATGAAATTTTAACAAGATGTGGCACCTGGGGAAAAATTTTAAAACATAACAGGTATCAAGCTCCAAAAGCTTTAATGAAACAATCCTCCTTCCTATTTTCCTCAGAAGGCCTTCATTACTCATTACTCAAATGAAATTACTGTGTTTCCTGAAATAAAAGGTAATTTAATAATCCTTGAATTACCAAGGCCTTTATATAAACCTGCAGGTCTAAAAACAGATGAAATTCAGACACTTAAAATTTGATTTCGTACTGTGTAAGAGCTATAATATATACTATACGTGTATCATATTCAACATTTCCACTTCTGCTTTTTCCACACAGTGGACTACATATCCCATCAGTGATCTCAAATGACTGCAGTTATTTTGTTGACCCCAAAATAATCTGGCAAAATTGAAGTTTTCCTATACGCTAATAACTCTTCTCAAACTTCATTTCATCACTGAACACAAAACTTGGTGCTTTTCTGATTAATATATTGCTTTCAATTTTACAGTTACTTGGAACACGTAAATGCTTGCAGCTAAAGCTTAACAGTCTTAACATCTAATTTTTTTCTTCCACTCCTAAATTATTCGTTTTTCTTTACCAGTCCTCCTGCTGCCAATGTTGACAGGAGTGAAGATAATTCCTCCAACATGGTTCACTCTAGAACATGACTACCTGAGCCATTTGCCAACGTTAATTATGTAAAATTCTGCACAGCACAACCTGCAGCACATTATACGGGAAAATTGCATTATCTGCTTCATTATGTAAAGCAAGTGTATCAGTAATGATTATTTAGGAATAATGAGTTCTGGTTTTTTATAATATTAATTTTTTTTTGATGTCTTGAAATGAGTGGTGAGCTTGCTTGCTAAGTGGAAAATGACACTCCTTCCCAATTTTTGTTATAATTGGAGGCTCCGTTTTTCTTTTGCAGCATCTTCAATAAATGTGTGAATATGAAGCATTGAGATTGCTTTAAAATCTCTACTAACATGGTAAATTTTGTTTGTAATGTAATTTATTACAAATTGGTTTCCATACAACACCCAGCGCTCATCCCAACAGGTGCCCTCCTCAATGCCCATCACCCACTTTCCCACTTTCCCCTCTCCCCCACGCCCGCATCCACCCTCAGTTTGTTCTCTGTATTCAAGAATCTCTTGTGGTTGGCCTCCCTCCCTCTCTGTTTGTAACTTTTTTTTCCCCTTCCCCTCCCCATGGTCTTCTGTTAAGTTTCTCAAGATCCACATATCAGTGAAAACATATGGTATCTGTCTTTCTCTGACTGACTTATTTCACTTGGCATAATACCCTCCAGTTCCATCCACGTTGCTGCAAATTGGCCAGATTTCATTCATTCTTATGGCCAAGTAGTATTCCATTGTATGTGTAAACCACATCTTCTTTATCCATTCAGGAATAATGAGTTTTGAAAATGACATAACTCTAAAGTTTACAAGAACTTAAAACATAAGAGAAAATCTTAAAGAAACAAAGTACCAAGATCACCATGGAAATCACAATATGGAAGTGAAATAGAGTTTTCACTCACAAGACTAGCTTCTGGAAAATTCTAATTATGCAACCAAGACCCACAAAGTCACAAACTTTGTAAACACAAATTTGAACACGTCTCAGCTGCCTTTGCTGTGTATAATTTAGAGAAATAAAAAGTATAACTCAGCCTTCATCTAATATTTAACAGTAGAAGAGTTAAAACATAACATTTTATTCTATATTTATTATACTCTTAAGAGACTTATTAAAGACTAGGGGTGCCTGGGTGGCTCAGTCAGTTGAGCATCTGACTTCGGCTCAGGTCATCATCTTGCGGTCCGTGAGTTCGAGCCCCGCATCAGGCTCTGTGCTAACTGATCTGAGCCTGGAGCCTGCTTCAGATTCTGTGTCTCCCTCTCTCTCTGCCCCTCCCCTGCTCACGCTCTATCTCTCAAAAATAAATAAAACATTAAAAAAATTTTTTTTAAATTTAATAAAATAGTACAAAGGCTATACACAACCCTCAAAGTATATGCAAACTAAATTGAGAAATAAAGGAAAATATTAGAAAAGATACCACCATTATTATGTGCCATGAAGAGTTAACCATAATGAGAAAGCTGAAGTGATATATCAGATAACATAGCCTTAAAGAGAAAATATTACCAAAAATAGAGACATTTCATAATGATTAAAAAGTTAATTTTTCAGAAAGAAATAACAATTATATTTCCTAACAATAGAGCCTCAAAATATATGAAGCAAAAATGGGTAGAATAAAAGGGAGAAATATAAAATTCAAAATTACAGTAGGATTTTAATAATTCTTTCAGAAATTGATAGAATGGCTAGAAAGACAATGAGAACAGTTTATTACAACAGTGACTCAGTCACCGTGACTCAACTGATATTTGCACATAGCAATTTTACTGAAACCATATACTCAAACATAAAACAAGTCTGAATGGATTCAAAGTGATTAAGACCAATTAAAACATATGTCCTTTGTCCAGAATTAAATTGAATTAAAAACAAGTAACAATAAGACATCTAGAAACATGCCAAATATATGTAAATTTAACACACTTCTAAATAAGCCATGGGTCAAAGAAGAAATTAGTGAAAATTGGATATTTTGAAATAACCTTATTGAAAATTATAACACTAATATTTATGGAATACAGCTAAAGCAATGCATAGAAGAAAAATTATGGTTTTAGTGCTTAAGTTAGAAACTATGTTGAAAAATAATCGCCTGAATTTTCGCCTCGTGGTAGGCAGGATTTTAAGATTCCCACCCACCAATGGGCATGCTCTATACAATCCCTTCCCATTGACCTCAGCTGGTAGGCTCTTTCAAAAGAGGTATTAAAGGTCAGAGACAAAAGGACAGAGATATTCCAAGCTGCAGCACATGTTCTTTTGTTGGCCTGGAAGTAAACTGCCATGTTGCAGAGAGAGCCACAAGGCAGGGACCTACGAGTGACCTCTAGTTCCCGAGAGCAGTCCCTGGCTGACAGCTAGCAAGAAGACAGGACCTCATACAGACACAAGGAAGTAGATTCTGCCAACCAACTAAGGGAGCTTCAAAGTGGCTTTTTCCCCAGTTGAGACTCCAGATGGGGACACAGCCAGCTGACATCCTGATTTCAGCCCAGTAAGACACTGAGCCGAACCAAAACATGTCAAATTCCTAACCCGTGAAATCCGTAAGACAAAAAAATTTATGTTGCTTTAAGCTGCTAAGTTGGTGGTCATTTGCTATGCAGCAATTGGAAAGTAACACACTGTTCTAAAATATAGTGTATTAATAGAAAATTTGAGATACAGTTAAGGCCAACAGATCAGGAGACAATTGCCGTTGAAAAGACAATTTGTGATACTCACAGATCCCAAGATACAGAAGCAAATAACACAGTGGAGATGGTGGGGGGGGGGGGGGGACACATGGGACAGCAGGACAGCACTGAGTTCAGTCAGAAGGCAAAGGGAACAGAAGGAAAGTGTGGGCAAGAACCTTTATTGTGCTTTCCACAGAAAGGAACAGGTGAGACAGGGTAAGCAGATGTAGGATTTTGCGAGTTTGAGTAATCTCAGTAGGCTCTGGGGCTTAGGGCAAGTGGATAGTGGCCCAGAATGTGAGAGCCCGATAAAGTAGGTGGTAGGGGTATGGGCTCTGGATTGGTTGGTTTGCATAAGAAAGGCACATTCACTGGGCAAGCTGTTTACTAGCTCTGGGAGTTGCTTAACCCTGGAGGGGAGGGACCTTCCCAGTACCTCCCCAGCAAAGCCCCCAGTAATAGCAAAACATCAGAATAAAAATCATGAAAGCCAGGGTTAATATATATACACCTCAAAAAGACTGAAGAACAAATTAAAAACAAAGCAGTAGATGGAAATAAGTAATAAAGACAGGAGTAACAATGACATTGAAAACAGACAAAATATGGAGCAAATAACAAAGTCAAAAATCTGGTTCTTTGAAAAGATCAACAAAATGGGTAAACCCATTACTATACTGATCCAGAAAAAGAATATAAATTATCACTATCAAGAATTCAGAATTGGGGCGCCTGGGTGGCTCAGTTAAGCACCTGACTCTTGATTTTGGTTATGATCTCACAGTTCAAAAGATCGAGCCCCGCATCAGGCTTTACACCGACAGTGCAGAGCCTGCTTGGGATTCTCTCTCCCCCTTTTTCTTTCTCTCTTCTCTCTTTCTCTCTCTCTCTGCCCCTCACCTGCTCATGCTCTCTCTTCCTCTCTCTCCCTTTCTCTCTCTCTCAAATTAAAGTTTAAAAAAATTAAACTTTTGGTATTTTAGGAGCAAATAATTGGAAAATTAAGCTGCACATACAATTCCAGTTCCAATATAGCCACATACATAAAGTACCTAGTGACAAATTTAACAAAATATAGTTAAGATTTTTAGTTTAGTGGTACTTGTCTATTTTTGCTTTTATTGCCTGTGCTTTTGTTATCATATCCAAGAAATCAGTGCCAAGTTCAATGTCAAGCAGGTTCCCCCCTATGATTTCTCCTAGGATTTTACAGTTTTGGGTCTCTGTTTAAGTATTTAATCCATTTTGACTTGACTTTTGTGTATGCTGTAATGTAAGAGTCTGCTATGGTCTGAATGTTTGTGTCCCCCAAAATTCATATGTTCAAATCCTAATGCCCAGTGATATTAGGAGGTGGAGCCTTTGAGAAGTAATTATGTCATGAAGATTAATGCTCTTATGGAAGAGACTCCAGAAATCCCTAGACCCTTTTGCCACCTGTGGACACAGCTTAGAAGGCACCAGCTATGACCCAGGAAGACAACCAGCACCAGAACATGACCATGATGGTGCCTTGGTTGTGGATTTCCCAGTCTCCAAAACTGTGAGAAATAAATTTCTGTTGTTTATAGGCTAGCCAGTCTGTGGTATTTTGTGATAGCAGCCAGAATGGACTAAGACAGGATCTGATTTTTTTCTTTTGAATGTGGATATCCAGCTTTTCCAACACCATTTTTCGAAGGGACTGTCCTCTCCCCAGTGTGCATTCTTGGCATCCCTGTAATCCATATACATGGGTTATTTCTGGACCCTATTCTTTCCCATTGGTCTCTGTCTTTATGTCAGTACCGTACTGTTTTAATAATTGTAACTTTGTAATATATTTTGAAATCAGGAAGTATGAGGCTTCTGGCTTTGTTCTTCATTCTTAGGATTGCTTTGGCTATTTGGGGTGTTTTGTGATCCTTATGAATTACAGGCTGTTTTTGCTATGTCTATGGAAAAAAAAATTGGAACTTCTTGTGTGTGCAGCTGCAGCAAACATTAAGTATGGCCAGATTAGCATAAAACTTTACATTAAAGGCCTTTAGCTCAATTTCTATTACCAGATTCATCATGTCCAGCTTTCAACAAAAAATTACAAGACATGCTAAAAGGCAAGAAAAAGCACCATATCTGAAGAGCTAAAGCAAGCATCAGAACCAGATTCAAAGGTAACACAGATTTTGGAAGTATCAGTGAATTTAAAATAAACTATGATCGAGGCTCCTGGGTGGTTCAATCGGTTAAGTGTCTGACTCTTGATTTTGGCTCAGGTCATGATCTCACCGTTCGTGATAGCACAGGGCCTGCTTGGGATCCTCTCTCTCATGATCTCTTTGCCCCACCCTCACTCACAGTCTTTCTAATTACATAAATGAACATCTTTTAAAAATAAAATAAACTATGATTAACATGTTAGGGACTGTAATGGAAAAATAGACAATATATGGGGAAGATAAGCAGAGTGATGGAAACACTTAAAGAATAAAAATGAAATGCTAGAAATAAAAAACACTGTAACAGAAGATTGCCCTTATTGAGCCCAACAATAGACTGGACACAGTCTACAAATTGAATTATGTAATATATAATTAATTAATTAACTAATTAATATAATTAAGCTTGAATTATGTCAACAGAAATTTCCCAAACTGAAATACAAAGAGTAAAAAGAATTAGAAAAAAAATCCCAAATGAAATATTCAAGAACTGTGGGACAATTTAAAAGATCTAACAACATACAGTCAACTGGAATTCCAGAAGGAGAAGAGTAAGAGAACAAAACAAAGAGAATTTTAAGTACTAATGACTAAAAATGTTCCCAAACTAATGGCAAACACATAACCATAAACCCAGGAAGCTTAGAAAACACCAAGCATGATAAATACAAAAAAAAAAAAAAAAAAAAAAAAAAAATCTATACCTAGGCATATCACACTCAAACCACAAAATCAAAGGCAAAGAAGAAATGTTGAAAGAAGCCAGAAGGGAAGAATAAAGTAAGAAATAGCAGGCTTCTCATCAGAAACTACACAGTTGAGAAGGAAGTACTGAAAGAACAAGAAATACCAACCTAGAATTCTATATCCAGTGTAACTGTCCGTCAAATGTGAAAGAGAAATAAAGACTTTCTCACACAAAACCAGGAAATTCATCACCAGCTGATCTGCCCAGTAGAAATATTTTTAAAGTTTTTTCATGGAGAATAATAATGATATGTGTCAGAAACTCAGAACTACATTTTAAAAAAAGGATGAAATGGAATAGATGAAATCTATTTAAAATTCTTTAAAGTGAGTATGAAAATTATACAGTAAAAAAAATTAACAGAAAATAAATGGCAGAAAATAAAGGGCAAGGATGTTCAGTATTGGATTCCAGAATCCTTTCATTCTTGCAATGTAAATGCCAGGTATCTACTTAAACTTCTGGTAAAGACTGCTATATGCACGTATTTTTCTTTTTTTTTTTTTTTTTTTCATTTTTAAAATCAAGTATCTGAGTGCTGGGTTTGGTATGATGCTGGGAACAGGGTGATGAAGGACTAGCCTAAGAATGAGGCAAGAAGTGGGAACCAGAGGGGTGCCTGTGTGGCTCAGTCGGTTGAGCGTCCGACTTCGGCTCAGGTCATGGTCTCATGGTTTGTGAGTTTGAGCCCCGCGTTGGGCTCTGTGCTGACAGCTTGGAGCTTGGAGCCTCCTTCAGATTCTGTGTCTCATTCTCTCTCTGCCCCTCCCTTTGTGCTCTGTCTCTCCCCGTCTCTCAAAAATAAAAAAAATGTAAAGAAAAATCTTTAAAAAAAAAAAAAAAAAGAAAGAAAGAAGTCGGAACCAGAGGTAATGTTCCAGTGGACTTGAGTGGGAGTTCAAGACAACTTACATAGATTTTAAGGTGTTGGGGAACACTCAAGTAACAAATTGGGTATACTCGTATTAAATAGAATTTTTAAAATCACTTACCTCGAGTGAGTTTGAATTCAATCGAATACAAGGCATTTTAGTTGATAACAGTTTACAGGAATATGCTACAAAGTGAGAAAGAAAGAGGTCACATATTGCTTTCCACGAGTTCATGTTTTTAATGAAAAATCTATTTATATTCTCTATTCACCATACTGTCTTACAACTAGTTCAAAGTCTAGAGGCTTATCACAAACACTGAGCAAGGGATTGTGGAGGGAAAAAATTGAAACATCGCTTCATTTTTATCTTAATCAGCAATTTAAGTAGAAATGGTTGGGAAACGGCATATAACTAATGGCTAAATCTGTACCTTTAAATGCCTGTGGATTTTTATTTTTATTATCTCTCTGTGACATGAGATTCAGTTCATACCGTGTATCAATTCCACGTCCTGAGGAATCCAAGTTCTGTTGTATCAAGCCACTGCGTCAACATATTGTTCCTACTGTACTGATAAAATCCTAGGTGTGGCTAAAAGAAATAAACCCACCCAGTGCTCAAAGCATTCAACGTGATGATCAAAGTATACACCTCAGGGGCCACCTGGGTGTCTCAGTTGGTTAAACATCCGAATTCCGCTCAGGTCATGATCTCACAGTTCTCGTGGTTCGAGCCCTGCATCGGGCTGTGTGCTGGCAGCTTAAAGCCTGGAGTCTACTTTGGACTCTGTGTCTCCCTTCTCTCTGCCCCTCCACTGCTCCATGTTTTCTCTCTCTCTCTCTCTCTCTCTCTCTCTCTGTCTCTCTCTCTCTCTCTCTGTCTCAAAAATAAACATTGAAAACGTTTAAAGGTAAATTTATACAATATCACTTTTTAAAATTTTTTTAAGTTTATTTTTGAGAGAAAGAGAGCATAAGTGGGGGAGGGGCAGAGAGAGAGAGACAGAGAGAGAGAGAGAGAGAGAGAGAGAGAGAGAGAGAGAATCCCAAGCAGGTTCCATGCTGCCAGTGCAGGGCCTGACATGGGGCTCGGGCCCATGAACCGTGAGATCGTGACCTGAGTCAAAATCAAGAATCAGATGCCTAACTGACTGAACCACCCAGGCCCCCCAGGAGATAATCATTCTTAAATGATCTTCCTCATCAGTTATTGGTTCATCTGATGCTTCCTGTGTAAATCGTGGTTTTTTTCCCTAAAGAATGCAGTGATCTTTAATTTCTGTTTTGAAGCCTGTGGATATTCGCTTTGCATTGCTACAGCAGTTTTCAAAACCAGAGTTTCTAAACTCTTCTAAGAATTCTAAAGATTCCCTGATACATTTTTTAAATGTTCACTTATATTTCAGAGAAAAAAAGGGGAGCAGGAAAGGGGCAGAGAGAGAGGGCCGATGATCCGAAGCAGGCTCTGCACTGACAGCAGAGAGCCCAGTGTGGGGCTTGATCCCAGGAACCATGAGATCATGACCTGAGCTGAAGTCAGACACTTAAATGACTGATTTAAGGCGCCCCAAGATTTCCTGATAAATTTTATTGCAATGTTCATGTTTCCACTTTGACTTTGTCATAAGTTGCTGACAAAGTTAACTGCCTAATGCTGTCAGTTTCTGTACCAGCATGCGGGTTGGAGAATTAATATTTGTGTCAGACACAGACAAGCCAGCCTCCACCTGTGGGTTCCAGTGCTGCCCCCAAGAAGAAACTTCTTCTGTCCTGAAGCTGTTGCTGCTGCTGGCTCTATATAAACAAAGGCTAAAAAGTCTCCATATAGAGAGGTTCCTCAAGAAGTTAAAAACAGAACTACCCTACTACCCAACAATGACACTACTAGATATTTACACAAAGGATACAAAAATACCAATTCAAAGAGACACACGCACCCCAATGTTTACAGCAGCATTATCAACAATAGCCAAATGGAAAAAGCCCAAAAGTCCATCAAATGGATGGATGAACAGATAAAGAAGAGGTGATACATATATATACATACATATATATGTATATATATATATATATATATATATATATACACACACATACACATACACATATATATGTATACACACACACATATAATGAAATATTACTCAGCCATCCAAAAGAGTGAAATCTTGCCATTTACAATGACATGGATGGAGCTAGAGTGTATTACGCTAAACAAAACAAGTCAGAGACAACTACCATGTGATCTCACTCATAGTGGAATTTAAGAAACAAAACATGAAGTAGGGGAAGGAGGGAAAAAGAGAGAGAGGGAGGCAAACCATAAGAGGCTCTTAATGAGAGAGAACAAACTGAAGACTGCCGGAGGGGAGGTGGGAGGGGATGGGCTTACCGGGTGATGGGTATTAAGGAGGGCACTTGGAATGAGCACTGGGTGTTATATATTAAGTGATGAGCCACTAAATTCTACTCCTGAAACCGATACAACACTATATTTTAACTAACTAGAATTTAAATAAAAACTTGAAACAAAAAGTGTCTGAAATAAAAAAATAAACAAAATTAAAAGTCTCCATATATTATGAAAATTTAAATCAGTATGCAGGCACTGATGGCTTACTCGTACCCAGCATCATATTGGGTGCAAAGGAAGATTTACGACAGGTATGTATTATAAGCCTCTTAAAACCTAAGGAATCAAAGCTAACACAAAAGAGGGAAAAAAACAACATACTGGTAAGCCAAATATAATAGTATAAATGCTGTTGAGGTTGAGAAGTAGCAGATTGTGTTGAACTGTGTTATCAGAAAGCTTTCAGGGGAGCCTGGGTGGCTCAGTCGGTTAAGCATCCGACTTCGCCTCAGGTCGTGATCTCACAGTTCATGGGTTTGAGCCCCATGTCGGGCTCTGTGCTGACAGCTCAGAACCTGGAGCCTGCTTTGGATTCTGTGTCTGCCTGTCTCCCCGCCCCTTCCCCGCTCACACTCTGTCTCTCTCTCTCAAAAATAAATAAACATGAAAGAAAGAAAGAAAGAAAGGAAGGAAGGAAGGAAGGAAGGAAGGAAGGAAGAAAGAAAGAAAGAAAGAAAGAAAGAAAGAAAGAAAGAAAGAAAGAAAGAAATTAAGAAAGAAAGAAAGCTTTCAGAAGTTAATAGAACTAGTAGTCTTAGAAAACAGACAACAACGTGACAGGAGTCCTCAAACCCGATCCTGACATACTGATTCCTGAACGTATGTCAGTAAGTAAACCTCCCGCCAAGTCCTTGATCCAATTTTGCTCGTAACCAGTAACAAGACTGTTGAGTCTTTTAAGTGCACAGCGTGAGCCAACTTGAGCTCCGTGAGAGATGGCAGTAATGAGAACTGCCACAACATTCACAAAGGCAGCGGCCAACATTTTCAAAGCCCTCGTTGGACCCAGTATTTCAGAAAGAACCGTACATGTGCATCTCATTTAATGGTCACAATCACCAGAGGTATCATGGTTCTCTCCATTTTAGTAATGAGGAAATTGAGGATTAGAAAAGCCCACAAAAGCACAAGCTTGTAAATGTAAAGGCAGAAGATTCAGGCTCAAAACGTGGTCCTTGTAACTCCGAAGTCTGTGGTTTTAAACCACTATGCTCTAGATTATCTTTGAAAGATACAAAGATGTCAGCTCTCAGACACAGCTCAGTCTTCGTTTTGAATCCAATCCCCAGCCATTCAAACTCACGAAAGTAAGGTGAGAGCTCTCTAACCAAAGGCTATTGCATTTCTTGGAAAAGAAAATGGCCATGAAAGCCTCTAAGAAAACAAATGATATCAGCATGCTCTTCGGTTTCTATCAAGGCTCATTGACTCCATTTTTAGCTGGTCTCTGCAGGCGTAGCCTCTAAGGGAGGACAATAAAATTCACTCTGGGACCCAGTACTCAAAAGGCGTCAGGGGACTGTAGGCTGCATTCAGGCAACAGACGTGTTTTGCTTTGCCCTTACAGAATTTTATACATTTGAGCCCACATCTACGTATCAAGATATTTCGCATCAAAATACAGAATTCTGAATCATCTTCTAAAAACAAAAAACCTGTGCCAACAGCGGACTCTCATTTCCAAAAGGCAAGACTACACCGACTGTCCCTGGGGGGCCAGTGTTCCCCCTGTGGGCTTCCTCCTCCGACACGTGTGTACTGCCCCTCACTCTGGTCCTGCCTGATTCTTCCAGATGTTTGCAAGCCCTGCTTTAAGAAATTACAGAGTTTGTTTCCTTTCTTCCTTCAAGTCCACCAGAGTTACTGTACATTTTTTTTTGAACGGATGCAATTTAACATGGCGGTTTTCTAAGAATCCATTATTCTGAGCAAAGAATCCTTCAAGTGAATTACAGACTTCTAACAAAAATAAGTTTCATTCAGTAAGGATAAAAATTCCGCTACTAATAACAATGGCTGTGTCTCATCTGGGTAGGGTTTCAGCCCTGAGCTGAGGGGACAGTTGAAGGCTTAGGAGAAACAAACAGTCCTCAGGTAGCGAGCGGGTTTGTAAAGAATGATAGGGTGCACTTTAGGAAGACAGGAAGAGAGCAGTCATTCTCCTTTGTGGTGCTGGGTCAGCTGAGCCCCTTCACAGGATATACACTGAGTTACTGCGGTCACTGAGGTCATGGTTATCAAGAAACATACCAAGTCACACTAAAGCCAAAACATGGGAGAGCTGGCAAGAGGAGAGCATATGCGTAGTGTGTCCTCAGATATTTGCCAGGTGGATAAATGAGTGACTGCGTCGTCCTCTGAGTCCTTAATAATTACACGGATATCTAGCATTCGTGAAGGACTTGTGAATGCCGCACCTCAAGCTAAGGTCTTCACAGAGACTACCTCGAGGCATCCTCACAAGAGCCCTGTGAGGTTAAAAATATCATCATCATCCCCATTTCACAGACAAGAAGAAGGTGATGTTTAGAGACGTTCAAATCGATCCTTCCAAACTGACCAACCCTGCACTGACTCCGTGTTCCCTTCCAGCCACACCCTATTTCTCTGCTCCCCTTCACAGCAAAACTCTTCGAAAGACTCCTCTGTGCCCACTGCACCCTCATCAGTGAGGGCTGACACATCGGCCCACCAGATGTACCCCGATTGGTCCCTCCTCCCCTTCCCATCACATCCTGGTGCAAGTCGCCACCGTCTCTCGTCTAGACGTCCGCCAAGGCTCGCTGCCTGATCTCCTGACTTGATCCTGCCCAGCCTGCACACGGTAGCCAACAGATCTTGTTGAAACGCAGATGAGACCATATTACTCTCCTGCTTGAAAGGGTACACATTTCTTACAGCAGATTCTCATCTCCTGTCTTCTCTGCTTTGCTCCCTGTACTCCAACCACACCGGCCTCTCGACTGCTCCTCGAGCACACACAGGCCCGTACCAGGGCCATGGCGCTCACCATACTCCTGGCCTGGAACACTCATCCCAGGGACCTTCCCGATGCTTGCTCCTTCTTTCCTTCTTTCCATCTCCTTAACAGACGTTCTATTTAATTACCTTCTCCACCTCTTGCTATGCCTTTCTTTGTTTTTATTCTTAGCACCGATTGTAATATAATACGTAGTGATTTGCTTATTAATTTTATCTCCTCTACTCGTATATAAGCTTCATGAAGAAAGACAGTATTACTCAAGTTTTCATTCCCAGCTCCTAGAGTGTCCTCATATCTAGTAAGTGTCCGATATTCATTAAATGAACGAATGCAGAGTAAACAAATGAGTGGAGACAACAAGTGAAGGGTGTCTGGTGCACACAGACTCATTTTATCATATATGCTCATCTAAACAGAGCTGGATGCCATGATGATTATGAAAAAAACATCATAATTTCAATTCCTTGTCACCACTGAAATTTGAATATGCACAGCTAACAGTTAATTTTTCAACTCCTATTCTGCACACCTCAACCCTAAGACACAATCATACAGTAAAGTTAAGGGGGAAAGGGGCCAAAAAAAAGTGACATTGGGGCTTGGGGAAAAAACAGCTGAATATTCTAATAATCAAAATATTTATGAATAAACATATATAATACAAAGATAGGTATACACATTATAGAGAAAATATGCCATAACTTCAGGTTTCCAAGGAAAGGAACAAGAAACTACATACTACTCATGTCAGCATTCTGCAGTCTCTATTTCAACAATGTGAAGGAGACACAACAGTTTGCTTTCCTTGGTTTGTTTAAATTTTTTGCCATGCGATGGCAAGGTTCCATTGCACTCCATTTTCCCCAAAGACATATAAAACAATTACTTGAAGGAAGCTCATTCATTCTTGATACTAGGATATATTTAGAATACCTGTTCAACCAGATTTTTAAAAACTTTGTATCTATTACCTATGTTAATTGCAGTTTCTTGTTTATCTCCTGTCAGGACCCATATTTTTATGTTTGCGTTCAGTAAAGTTGTTATCGTTTCTGGAACACGTGCTTGAAGGTGATCTTCAATGGCTGTGGCACCAAGCAGCAGAAATTCCTAGACGTTTTTTTCAAAGAGATATTTTTTATTATTAGTTAAGATAAAAAAACATTTTAAGACGGAATAAATTGGGCAAATTTTGACAAAAGATACGCATTCTACTTATTATGTGAAGTCCCATACCTGTACACACACGCATACTTTTTTCTTGTCTCTTCCATTGGTCTGTTTGTCCCTAGTTTGTTACAGTATGAGGCAGTGTAGCATGATAGTTAAAAGCATAGACTCATGGATCCATGTCTTAACTCTACAAATCACTACAAGTTATGATCTACAAACGATCATAAGCACATTACTTAAATTTCCATGCCTTCATTTCTTCATCTATAACTGGCAAAGTAGGGGGAAAATGACTCAGAGAATTATTGTGAGAGTTAACATTTAGAAAGTGAGTAGAATAGTATCCAACGTATTATAATTAGGAAATTAGGATCTGAATAGACATTTCTCCAAAGAAGATACACAAATAATCAAAAAACACATGAAAAGACGTTCAACATCATTAAAGAAGTGTAAATTAAAATCACAGTGAGACAACCGCTTCGTACCCAGTAGGGTGGCTATACCAAGTTATAGATAGTAACAAGTGTTGGCAAGGATGTGAAAAAATTGGAACCCTCATACAGCGGTGGTAGGAATGGAGAATGGTGCAGCCACTTTGGAAAACTAGTCTGGCAGCTTCTCAAATGGTTACATGGAGTTGCCATATGACCCAGCAATTTCATTCTCAGGTATATTCAGGAAATAAGGAATGCCCACATGAAAACTTCCATGAGTGCATACAGAAGCATTATTCACAAGAGCCAAGTGGAAACAATCCAGATGTCCTTTGACAGAAGAATGGATAAACAATTGTATACCTACACAATGGAATACTATTTGGCACTGAAAATGAATGAGATACTGGTACGTGCTACAATATGGATAAATCCTAAAAACATTAAGCTAAATGAAAGAAACAAGTCACTAATATTTATGATTCCATTTATATGAAATATCCAGAGGAGGTGAATCTACACAGACTAAAGGAAATTAGTGCCTGCATGGGGCTGGGCAACAGAGTAGGAGGGTACCAGAGAGTGAATACTAACAGATATGGGGATTGAGAAGGATGTTGAAAATATTGTGTTCATTATGGTGATGGTTGCACAATTCTATTGAATACAGATATTATGCAGCTGAATATACTAAAAACTGTAGATTGTATACTTTAAATGGAGGAATTGTATGGTATGTGAATTATATCTCAATAAAGATGTTGTATTAAAAAAAAGGAATTATTCAAAGGAAATTTGAGGCCAGAGAACCTCAGAATCAAGTCTAATTCAATCAGCCAATATGTCAGATTCATATTTTACCAATTGAGTGATACTGGCAACACGAAAATTAATTACTTTAGCAGTTACTAAGTAATGATGTACTTACTGACTATCGATACAAATGTGGAGATTGTCTCTCTTACTCTTACCCAACAGGAAACAAATTTAAATTTTATGAGTGTCCTAAGGAAAAATATTCAAGAAGAAAAGAAGTGCTACTGGCCACAAGAGCTAGGAATATCAGAAAATCCCTCCCTATAACTGAAAACAAGTAGAGTCATAACAATGTGCATGGAATTATCTATAAGAACCAATTTCACACAACTAGTTGACCCTGACACATCTTTGGTGTTATATTCCAGTAGTTACCAAAAAGTCCATAGAGAGTAGCCATATAACTAATTAACATAACATCAGCTGGAACTGTGGAAATTAACACAAATCACCAGGCAGAATATTAGACACTCTTATAGCTAAAAAAAAAAAAAAAAAAAAAAAAGATGTAAAAGATCTGTATGCTGAAAACTATAGAAAACTTATGAAGGAAACTGAAGAAGACACAAAGGAATGGAAAAACTCTCCATGCTCATGGATTGAAAGAATAAATATTGTTAAAATGTCAATATTACCCAAAGCAATCTACACATTCAGTGCAATCCCAATTAAAACTGCACTGGCACTCTTCTCAAAGCTAGAACAATCCTAAAATTTTAATGGCACTACAAAAGACCCTGAATAGCCAAAGTAGTATCGAAGAAGAAAACCAAAGCGGGAGGCATCATAATCCCAGACTTTAGCCTCTACTACAAAGCTGGAATCCTCAAGACAGTATGGTAGTGGCACAGAAACAGACACATAGACCAATGGAATAGAGAACCCAGAATTGGACCCACAAATGTATGGCCAACTAATCTTTGACAAAGCAGGAAAGAGTATCCAATGGAAAAAAGACAATCTCTTTAGCAAATGGTGCTGGGAGAACTGGAGAGCAACATGCAGAAAAATGAAACTAGACCACTTTCTTACACCATACACAAAAATAAACTCAAAATGGATGAAGGACCTGAATGTCAGACAGGAAACCATCAATACCCTAGGGGAGAAAGCAGGATAAAACCTCTTTGACCTCAGCTGCAGCAATTTCTTACTTGACACATCTCCAAAGGCAAGGGAAATAAAAGCAAAAATGAACCACTGGGACCTCATCAATATAAAAAAGCTTCTGCACTGCAAAGAGAACAATCAACAAAACTAAAAGGCAACCGAATGGAATGGGAAAAGATATTTGCAAAGGACATATCGGACAAAGGGCTAGTATCCAAAATCTGTAAAGAACTCACCAAACTCCACACCCAAAAAACAAATAATCCAATGAAGAAATGGGCAGAAAACATGAATAGACACTTCTCCAAAGAAGACATCCAGATGGCACATGAAAAGATGCACAACGTCATTCCTCATCAGGGAAATACAAATCAAAACCACACTGAGATACCACCTCACGCCACAGTGGCTAAAATGAACAAATCAAGAGACTATAGATGCTGGAGAGGATGTGGAGAAATGGGAACCCTCTTGCACTATTGGTGGGAATGCAGACTGGTGCAGCCACTCGGGAAGACAGTGTGGAGGTTCCTCAAAAAATTAAAAACAGAACTACCCTGAACTACCCTGAACTACCCAGAAATAGCACTGCTAGGAATTTACCCAAGGGATACAGGAGTACTGATGCATAGGGGCACGTGTACCCCAATGTTTATAGCAGCGCTTTCAACAATAGCCAAATTATGGAAAGAGCCTAAATGTCTATCAACTGACAAATGGATAAAGAAGATGTGGTTTATGTACACAATGGAATACTACGTGGCAATGAGAAAGAATGAAATATGGCCTTTTGTAGCAATGTGGATGGACTGGAGAGTGTTATACTAAGTGAAATGAGTCAGGCAGAGAAAGACAGATACCATATGTTTCACTCATATGTGGATCTTGAGAAACTTAACAGAAGACCATGGGGGAGGAGAAGGGGGAAAAAAGAGAGAAAGAGGCAAACCATAAGAGACTCTTAAATACTGAGAACTGAGGGTTGATGGGGGTTGGGGGGGAGGGGAAAGTGGGTGATGGGCATTGAGGAGGACACCTGTTAGGATGAGCACTGGGTGTTGTGTGGAAACCAATTTGACAAGAAGTTATATTAAAAATAATCAAAATGGGGGCGCCCTGGTGGCTCAGTTGGTTGAGTGACCGACTTCGGCTCAGGTCATGATCTTGCAGTTTGTGAGTTAATGCCCCGCGTTGGGCTCTGTGCTGACAGCTCGGAGTCTGGAGCCTGCCTCGGATTCTATGTCTCCCCCTCTCTCTACCCCTCCCCTGCTCACTCTCTGTGTCTCTCGGTCTCTCAATAATAAATAGACATTAAAAAAATTTTTTTTAAATAATCAAAATAAATAAATAAAATTAAAAAATAAACACTGTCTGTTTGCCAGGCACTGTGTACATGCTGGAGACCAGCATTCAGCTGATGATTCACCTAATAACATGAAGAAACCAGTCAGCTTGAGGCCACCGCACTCCCTGACCTTGCCACCCATCTCACATAACCTGGGAAAGGCAAACTTACCTGTTCTTTTTCTTATCCTATGAATTCCTTACTCTTTTCCCACTTATGACTTCCAGACTAAAACTAAAACTAAAATATAAAATACATCGGTTTGATTGAAAAATAATTGCATAGTAATACTTGTACAGTCTTTCAAGTGCCAGAGGCCAATTTCAACTGCCCGGATTTCTTCCCGGTATGTGGGAGCAACAGACAACTTGCCGGGAACATAAGGAAGAGGAGGGTTACATAAATCAGTCTCCTTGCTGTGCTGCGTCAACAGATACGGAGTAATCACCTGTGAGGGTTATTGCGGCACATTCATGTAGTTGGTGTGAAGCTAGGTTAGGTTCCTAATCTTTCAACACACAACTTAAAAACAAAAACAAAAACATAGACCCAATGATGTCAAGAAAACCCCCGAGTCTAAATCTGCTTTGGCTGTGCTCCTGCAGGAATAAAATGCAGAGTTCATGGAACCAAATGACAAAAGAACCCAAGTCAAGAAACTAAGATAAGAATGGACCCAGGAGCCACAAGATCCCTGAGGCCACAACAAGCAAATTCACAATGACCCTCGAGTGACACTCAACAGTCCAGGGTGCAAGAGATCCCCTGGAACAGTAACCACCAGAGAAGAGCACAATAAAATTATATTCATCCATGTAATGAAATACCATGGACTGATCTAAGAAAATAACAGAAGAATATCCAGTGATATGGAAAAAATATCCCCAATTTATTGCAAAGTGAAATTTTTCATGATTCAAGCAGTATTTTCATGGGGAAAATTCGATGGAGATTTTTTTTTTGGCGGCAGGGCGGGGGGGGGTAGATTTTTACTTTTAATTTTTATAGGAAAAAATTTGTATATGTGTATTAAATACCTACAGTGGAACACCACACATATATGAAGAAAGAGACTGGAAGATTATACACTAGAACTTAGTCATTAGCCCAACATTACAGATGATGGTTATTTACTATTCCAGCTTATTTTTCTGTGAAAAACATGTATTTCTTTTGGAATGGGAAAGGTTATTCAAAAAAAAAAAAAAGGGATAACAAGATTGAAGTAATTAGGATATGATTTGGAAAAGAAAGAAATAGTTTTAATATTTTACAAGATATATCTTATGAATCGGCAGTACAAAATGTATACTTCTGAAGAAAAAAAACCACAATTTAACTGAGTTTTTAAAATTACATCAAGACATGAAAACATCGATGAGTGCATGTTTTCAAAACTTTGACTTGGCCTGTAGCATACACATGGGGTATGTTACCTTTTCGATACGATCGTAACATTCTTCCAGACTCTGCCTTCTGTCCTGTATGACTGTACTTGCTTTTTTATACTCCATCAACCACTGTTGATACTGTTTCTCCGTTAAATCTGTATAGGCAATGCAGAGAGTTCTCAGTCCTGTAAGAAAGAATGGAATACAACCTGATCAGGCCATCAGTCAGTGATCAGGGAGAAGTAGAGAATTTGAAAACAAATCCAAAAGTGTTAGAGGTCACGGGAATGTGAAGTCCTTCCAATGGCCCTACCTGATCTGTCCCTGGCTGCCTTACTGATTGATCTTATCTCCTCCCCTCTTCATTGCTTTCTTACTGGTCCTCTTCCTGCTGGTCCTCTTACCTCCCCAAACTTGCACTTCCTCTGCCCTTGTCCAGGAATCTTTTCCCCTGGAAAGCCACATGGTTCTCCTTCCCTCTCTTCAGTTTCTGCCTAACTCAGCCTGCAGAGAGAGCAACCATCACGCTCTGTTCCCCTATCCTGCTTAAATTTTCTCCATGGCACTTATCACCCCCCTGACATTATCTATTATTGGCCAATTCCCTCAGGGCATGAGCTGTCTATGTTTTGTTCACTTCTGTACTGGGAGCTCACAACAGCGCACGGCACTTAATAAATACTCAATATCTATTTATTGAAGGAAGGAGAAGATGAACGAGGCTTTAGTTTTTCAATTTCCAAGTAAGTCAAACAATTGTTAAAATAACAGAATATGAATTTAAATCCCATTTTGTAAAGACTTACTGGGAAAAAAATTAGAAATCATATTTTACTCTAATATTTTAGGCTAACCCCTGAAAAGCATTCAAATAGTTGGGGATCCCCTAGAAATGAACTCATTACAGATAAGCTAAAGAAGTTGTTATATTGTTTTGAGCTCCATTACAATACAGTTCCTATATGCTTCTACCTGTTGTAACCTGCCTACAGCTCACATCTATTTTAAGATGGCAGTAAAAGGCCCAAAGTGCAACCTTGCAAAATACCAACACTTCTAGGCAAAACACATGGCTGTGGGAAGCAGAAGCTTATAAACTAAAATGATAAAGGGGGATACAGCTTCCAGGTATTATTAGCTT
The DNA here is from genome assembly GCF_024362965.1 of Panthera pardus. NCBI lineage: Eukaryota > Metazoa > Chordata > Mammalia > Carnivora > Felidae > Panthera > Panthera pardus. Next base: position 85,182,080 of record NW_026526654.1, on the reverse strand, counting down.
TACTCTTACATGATACGATACCTTGCTTTTTCAACACTTCTATAAACTTTTTAGTTAGTGTTGTTCTTATTCAAAACTCACTCATGAAATTTTCTTTTTAATTAAAAAAAGTTTTAAGTGTTTATTTATTTTTGAGAGAGCGAGAAAGAGACAAAGCGTGAACAGCAGGGAGGGGCAGAGAGAGAGGGAGCCACAGAACTCGAAGCAGGCTCTGGGCTTGAAGCTGTCAGCACGGAGCCTGAGGAGCTCGAACTCACAAGCTGTGAGATCGCGACCTAAACCAAAGTCAGACACTCAGCCAACTGAGCCACCCAGGCGCCCCCTGAAATTTTATTTCTTAAGAGATGGGTGATAAGTCAAAATCAGAAGGATAATAAGAGAATGGCAGGAAAACATTGAGTGTGTCTGCTTTCTGAGTTATATGCACAAAATAGGTAACTTTTTCTCTACTATGGGCCAAGTTCCTAGTACAACAAATAGAAACAGATAATAGATGTCTTTGTAGACACTGCTTTTGGAATAAAGGAAGAACTTCACAGTAGAAACATACTTTTTAGTGTTTGCTCCTAAGCATAAAACACATGGAGAGAGAAAGAAGGAAAAATAATGTCTCAACAGGGTTTGTTTGAAGAACCATTTACTTTTAAGCAAACAGAAGGCATTACAAAGTCACATATATGAATGAGCTCCCCTTGCCAGCCAAGCATCAATGACATACATTGTTTATAATTTCAATATTTAAGAAGAGCATTTCAAAAGGAAACATCATTCTAAACAATTTTCACTTACCTTCTTTGGCAAAATATTCCAGATGGGTTAATGTCTCCTTCACAAAGAGAGAGTCATCTGAAAGTCTCTCATAAATCACTGTATCCTATAAAAAAAAAAAAAAAAAAAAAATTCCTGTGACTAACATCTTATCTAAGCCTGACAGTCCAAATTCTAAATACTGCATTACAATTTTATTGTCATATACAATAGATGTGAGGAACTCAAGCAGTCCCAGGGAAGGCACAATTCCAAAGAGGATACATTACATACAGAGGAACAGAGGTAACAGACTTTTCACTGAGACAATGCAAGTGATAAGCCAGTAAAGCACGATCTTTAAAGAACTGAAAGAAAAAAATTGTCAACCTGGAATCCTATATTCCGCAAAAATTTATTTCAAAATGAAGGTGAGAGAAAATAAAGATGAAATAAAAATATTTTTCAGACATAAACAGGCTGAAAAAACTTACTGCCAACAGATGCATGCTATAAGATATGGTAAAGGGAATCTGTCAGAGAGGAGATTATAGCAAATAGAAACATGAGTCTGAAGAGCACTGAAAATGATAATGACATGAGTGTGTGTCACACACAGTATTTTTCTTATTTATTTTAACAAGGATAATTGCTTGAGCAAAATTAATAACAATACACTGTGAAGTTTATAACATTTATAAAATTAAAATGTCTGACAAGAGCACAAAGATTGGCTGGAAACAGATGGAAGTACAGAATTGTAAGGTATATAATCACTCCAAGACAGAATGTAATAAATTAAAGATGCCCACTCTAAGACCTAAAACAACTAATCAAATTTTAAAAAGGAGAGATATAGGAATAAAAAAATAAGTAATTCTTGTCATAAATGAAAAAAGAACTGGAACAAATAGAAAATAAATGACAAAATGATGTGTTTAAACCTAGCTGTATCAGTAAGCACATGTAAATGGTTTAATATCCAGTTAAAAGGCAGAGAATTCCAGGATGGATTAAAGATAAAAAACAAAACAAAACAAAAAACAACCAACTACATGCTTCCTAGAAGAATCGTACTTTAAGTATGAAGACACAAATGGGCTAAAAAGAAAGAAAAAAATATACCATAGCAACACTAATCAAAAGAAGCCTGTGATGGCTATGTTATAACCAGACAATAGAGAATTCAGAGTGAAGAAAATTGCCGGGGATAAGGAAAATCATTTTGCACTGACAAAAGGGTCAATTTCATCAAGAGGAATTGGCAATCCTGAATGTTTATACACCTAATGACATAGCTTCAAAATGAAGCTTAAACTAATAGAAGCAAATGCAATGAAGGAAAAGCTAAAAGAACTTGAAGATGAAAAATCACCATTCAGACACAATGATATTTGGGGATTTTAATATCCCCCTTTCAATCACTGATAGAACAAGTAGACAGAGTCATCAAGGATATAAAAGATTTGGATGATAGTATCAACCAACTTAACTAATAGTTATAAACTACTTTATCCCACAACAACAGAATACTCAGACTTTTTATGTGCATACAAAACATTTAACATTTGATAGGTCATAATATGAACCATAAAACAAGTTCCAATAAAATAAAGGATTCAAGTTATATAGAGTATGTTCTCTACTAAAACAGAATTATGTTATAAATCAATTAAAAGAATAGCTCTAGCAAATGCCCAAATATTTAAAAACACATACTTAAAAAGAACCCATGAGTCAAAGAAGACATTAAAACAAAACTTAGAATATTTTGAATGAATGAAAATGAAAATGCAGCACATCAAAATTTGTGGCATTCTGCTAAAGCAATAATTAGGAAATGTATAGGACTAAACATTTGTATTAAAAAAGAAAGAAAGAAAGTTCTCAAATCAAGTTCTGCCTTAAGAAACTATAAAAAGACTGAGGTGTTTGGGTGGCTCAGTCAGTTGAGCATCCAGCTCTTGATGTTGGCTCAGGTCATGACCCCAGGGTGGTGGAATTGAGCCCCACATTGGGCTCTGCACTAAACGTGGAGCCTGCTTAAGATTTTCTCTCTCTCGGGGCGCCTGGGTGGCTCGGTCGGTTAAGCGTCCGACTTCGGCTCAGGTCATGATCTCGCGGTCCGTGAGTTCGAGCCCCGCGTCGGGCTCTGTGCTGACAGCTCAGAGCCTGGAGCCTGGAGCCTGTTTCAGATTCTGTGTCTCCCTCTCTCTGACCCTCCCCCATTCATGCTCGCTCTCTGTCAGTCTCAAAAATAAATAAACGTTAAAAAAAAAAAATTAAAAAAAAAAAAAAAAAAGATTTTCTCTCTCTCTCTCTCTCTCTCTCTCTCTCCCCCTCTGCATCTTTCCCTTGCTCACACTCTCTCTCTGTCTTTAAAATAAAAAATAAACTAGAAAAAGAGGAGCAAATGAAGCCACAAGTAGGCAAAATAATAGGAATAATAAAGAGTAGAAGTTAATGAAATAGGAAACAGAGAAACACTGAAGAAAAATCAAATCTGGAAGCACTTTCTTCAGGAATATCAATAAAACCAATAACTAGCTAGCCTACCATATGATTTCACTCATATGTGGAATTTAAGAGATGAAACAGATGAACATATGGGAAGGAAGGGGAAAAGAGAAGAGCGGGAAACAAACCACAAGAGACTCTTAACAACAGAGAACAAAGTGAGGGTTGATGGAGGGAGGTGGGTGGGGGATGGGCTAAATGGGGGAGGGGCATTAAGGAGGGCACCTGTTGGGATGAGCACTGGGTGTTGTATGTAAGTGATGAGTCATGAAATTCTACTCCTAAAACAATACTACATTCTATGTTAACTAACTAGAATTTAAACAAAATCTTGGAAGAAAATAAGTAAATAAAAATGGAATAATTATGAGTTAAAGAAGCTACACGATAAGTCATATATCCTATATGACTTTATATAAAATGTAATAAATGCAAACGAATCTGTAGTTGACAGAAAGTAGACTGGTATCAAAACGTATCAAATTATACACTTTAAATAATGTGCAGTTTATTTTACCTCAATAAAGCTGTTTTTCTTTCTTTTTTTTTTAATTTTTAATGTTTTATTTATTTTTGAGACAGAGAGAGAGACAGAGCATGAGCAGGGGAGGGGCAGAGAGAGAGGGAGACACAGAATCAGAAGCAGCTCCAGGCTCCGAGCTGTCCACACAGAGCCCGACGCAGGGCTCGTACTCACGGACCGTGAGATCATGACCTGAGCTGAAGTCAGACGTTCAACCGACTGAGCCACCCAGGCGCCCTGTAAGCTGTTTTTCTTTTAAGTATATATGGCTGTGAACAAATATATACGTGCTTTAAAAAAAAGGATTTACAGAGGCAAAGCTATTTCCTGAGAGTCACCAAATCCAAGCACTTTGGGCTTGAAATGGGGATCAAAATTCCTGCTCTAAACTCTTAGCATCAACAATCTACTCATTAGTTCTCAACAGACCAACTAAGTGACAACAAATTTTTCACTGACATTAAAGCTTAATAAACTCTGGTGTGGATCACCATAAATTTCAATGACTTGAGTCTTGGGGAAGCTTTGGGGCTACCCAGAAAGGACTTTTCAGCCTTGGCTGATGCTGGCAACGACCAATGGTAACAGCAGATTCAAAGTAACATTGAAAAATAATTGCAAAGTTGTAAAAGGCTTCCTGCAAGTTGTTGAAACAGAGGGAAGGCGTTAATACGAATGATGAATCATGATACTTACAGCCCCTTTGCAGTACAGCCGGAGCTTTCCCGTAGGAGTTCGGACAATTACAGACATCCTTTTTCTATTACTGAGACAATATGAAATGCATTATTGGTTTCCATGTTCCTCAGTACATGGTGCTAACACACACACACACACACACACACACACACACACACACACACACAATCCAAGTTAAAAGAATTCTCAGAGTCCTCCGCTGACCATTAGTGAAAAGGCCAACATGTTTCTTGCCAGCCTCCATTTCTTTTTTCTTTACCTGTTTCTTTAAACAGATTCTAATCTAAATCTCCACCTTCTACTACTACTGTTTCTCAGTTACTATCCTTTTCTTCCATGGAAATTTATTAGCACAAATATATATACATATACGTGTGTGTATATATATATTTACATGTTAATTACATAGCGTAATATGTATAACATATTGTGTTTTATATTATTACTATTATGTATTATGTAATACATATATAATGTAACATACACGTATCATGCATTACACATATAAGACATAAATTATATATACATATAGCATATATAATATAATCACTTACGAACTGATGAGGAAAGAGGAAAGCTTCCCTGGTTGTGTATTTTTCAGGCCTCACAACATCTCTGTCAAGTAGACCCTCCTGTACCCACTCTGCTGCACAGAGATGTTCAACTGCTGGCTTGAGAGATGCCAGTTATTTTTCTGTGTAGTTCTGTCCTCTGGATTTTTTTCCTTTTTGTTTTTTTATGATTATAGACAGAAGTTAAACTCATTGCTTTCATTCCTGAGTTAGCAGCCCAAATAGGCTTGAAGATCTCCCCTCTCCTCCTTATCCCACACCCTGCCAAAGTAAACTGGCCAAAATCTTTTTTTTTTTTTTCCTTTTTCCTCATCTTGTCATTCCCTAACCTTAACCTTGGATGGCTCTCCATGGCTTACAACAACTTTTCAAGAGACTCAAACAAACTACCTGCAAATCAGCACCTTCTCAGATATTCATCATATCCTACAATGCTACGTGTTGCACAATCCAGCGGGGGGGAGGGTCCCAGTGAGTAGCCCCACACCTGAACACTTGAGCTAGGAAGCATCTCAATAGGGACAGGGGCCAGCAATTGCTCTAACTGCCTAGCTGTCAGAATGCCACTAAAGGCAATTGAGTCATTCCAGTGTCACCCAGCTAGGAGCTCGTACTTTAAGGGCAGGAAACGAGTGCTCTGGTAGTAGTGACAGTCAGATATGAAGTAAAGGGAGAGCTAGAATCAGCACTGAGATACATTTTCTTGTAATACGGTTTTTAGAAGAAGCTGTCCTCAAGAGACAAGTTGGTAACAACAACTTTTCTGAGGTTCAAAGCTTTTTTTAAAGCATGTCACTGGCCAATAAGTCTTACTCATATGTGGATCTTGAGAAACTTAACAGAAGTCCATGGGGGAAAGGAAGGGGGAAAATAGTTACAAACAGAGAGGGAGGGAGGCAAACCACGAGAGACTCTTAAATACAGAGAACAAACTGAGGGGGGATGGGGGAAGGGGAAAATGGCTGATGGGCATTGAAGAGGGCACCTGTTGGAATGAGTACTGGGTGTTGTATGGAAGCCAATTTGACAATAAATTATATTTTTAAAAAGATTTTTAAAATCACCTGGCTTTGGGAAGAACGAATTATTCCTTTCCTAATTTTCTAGCATTTCTCTTTCTAATTTTTCAGATTCCACATTAGAAATGCTCAGATGGTCTAAGAGACTGAGACTCTGTGAGTCTTTAAAACAGTGCAATGAAAATAAAATCATCACCAATGTCCTCACAATAGGCTATGGGGACCAGGCCACAGTAGCTGGACCAGAAGGCCCTCTGAAACCCAAGAGAAGAGAAGACAATGTGGATGCACATTGCCTCCTTTGGGGGTAAAAAAAGGAGGTACTTCACTGTCTTATGTTTAAAGAAATCATTTTGGGTTTATTTGTAAATATAATGTCCAATATTCATCTATTCATCAAGTGTTTATTGAGCACTTACTGAATACCACATTCCACAGAAGGTGACTCACGCGTTCCTGGGATCCCGAGTCTAGTTGGCGACACAGTCAATAAGTAATAACCCGGATGTGAAATCTCAAGTCTGACTCTGACGAGAGCTGAGAAGGAGAGGTGTGGGAACCCCTCTCAGCTACAAAAGGGGATTTGGCCTAATGAGGCCTAAAGAAGTGAGCACCAGGCTCAGATTTAAGGCTCGATGGAAGCTGACCAGAATTTCATGATTCTGCATTAAAGCTTTGATTTACATTTCCAAATCCTAACTGCAGAGTCATGGAAAGAGCCCTGGAGAAGACATGAACAAAATGAAAAGGTAGCTTACCTAGAAAACTCCAGGATGTTAAGAATTTCAAATGTGAAGTTTTCTCCCATCTATAGGAAGGTAAGACAACATATTCTTACCTGAGGAAAAAAGTACTCATCTTGCAAAACCTCTCACTCTCCCAGTCGGAAACAAGTTTTACCCGACAACTACACATCTTTTTCAAAACAGAAATTTCCTTACAAACTTGATGAAATGATGGCGCCCTCTTCTGGCAAGAACATTGTTTGCAAACTGGGGAATAGTTAGAAAAATGCTTCTCAGAGTGCAGATTTAAGGCTGAAACACCTCTTTTCAGTATAAAGTCAGCACCACGAGAAACAGTTTATAAACACTCTCATGTTGTAAGGGGACGTGGAGACCATCAACAGACAGAAATGGAAAAACAAGTAAGTCCTGTCATAAAGTCACACGGTTCAAGTGAAATCCTTAATCCTTAGATAATTTGAAGAGATAAGCATGGAAAGAGACAGCATGCTATAAAATTTTATATCAGTAAAATCTGAATTCTTTTCTAAATTTTTCCAGTTACAGCTTCTTGACTTCCTGTAGCCATGATCAGTTCACCAAGAAGGCAGTGCAGAATTTCAAATAATTAGAGAGTGGTCCATGTGGCATGTACTCTGGGTATAAGGATGAATCATTCAGTCCATTCTGCCAAGGGCTGAATGTCTAGTAAACATCCCTAACCACTGCATTATTACTAGAAAAAAAAATTAGTGAGTTGAGCATCATGTTTGCATTGCATCAGTCCTTCCCCATGATATTAAAGGCTTGTGGTAAGTGGTCATCGAGACAAAATATATATATATATCGTACATAAATATATATATAATATATATATTTATAAATAATATATATTATATATATGAATAAATAGAATGAACAAATCAACATAATAACAACTCACAAAAAAATAGTTGGAAACATTTCAATTTTTCATAGAAAAAAAGTAGTGTATTTCTTGAAGATCTGATGATTCTGACTCTTTGGAATAGTTCACTTTCTCTGTGCTTTCTCACTAATTCCGGTTACTTTTCATACATTAACTCATTTAGTCCTCACAAGAACCCTGTGACACGCACGATAGGGGAACTGGGGTAGACACAGAAGGAACACACTTGAGACAAATGGCTGGGAAGGTGTGGGCCAGGTGGGCATCCCAGGCACTGTGATCCCAGAGCTCCCAGACTCAACTACTCTACTGCGTCTCTCTGGAAGGGGCACGTGAATCATGAGAAGGTAAGATGCTACTCACAGCATTTATGGTGACAGAGGATGGCGTTCTTGTAGTAAAAACAAAGCCAAGTTTCTTCATTCCTTTCACTAAAGCTGCTTCATCTACCAACAAAAAGTCTGTATTAATGGAGACTGAATGAAGATATTAACGCTGAATTTAATTTGATACAGATTTCTATTCTCCAGCGCTAAAATACCATGACATTTTTTTAACTTGGCTTTTTTTTTTTGGGGGGGGGGGCTCCAAATGCACTTATCTAACTACCAGATAGCGTTCATGAAAGAGGAAATCTGCTTAAATAGACCCCTTTCAGTGAGGCTGAGATCTATTTACCGGCCTAAATTCCTTTCTTAGTCCTCATTACGGTTTTGTTCTACAAGCCATTGATAGAATGGCCACAAAATGCCGCAGTGCCTTAACCTTACTCCTGCCTTGTTACTGATTATGACTAAATGTTCCACCGAGCCCTAGCTCAAAGAGCCGTCTCCACCAACGTCCTTAGGGCAGTCTTTGGGGGTGTGGGGAGCAGGATCCCCAGCGCTGCAGCGTGGCTCAAAACCGCACAGCACCATCAACAGCCCTGATCCATAAGGACGGCTGAGAAGGAGCGACGCAGGGGCAGGCGGGATCAGTGACGGCACCACCTCTTCTCGGGGTTCATCACCTACCGGGTGCTCCAGGAGCACGCGACAGACACCTACCTGGGGAGGAAGCCTGGTAGGTTATATTACCTCCGTCTCTCTCAGGAACAACAGTGTGACACACACATAACAGGGTGAGAAACTCCTTTATGTAATCTCTCGTGGGCTACAAAAAAGGCACAGAGCCAGTGAGTCTCTTCCAACACCGGTGGCACAAGAGTTAGATACAGTCTGCAGGTAGCAACAACTGCGGTTTTCACCTCAGGGACACAGGGAGCCAAGCGCTGACTGCAAACCGCATCGGGCACGCGGAATGTGTTTGCACAGTGGCTACCAAGGCAGACCGTGCAGGGCCGGGGAGACCTCAGGGAACAAGATGACCCTACCCTCTTGGAGCTTCTCTCCTCCCCGGGGGAAACAGGTTTTCTCAAAGCCGGAGGAAATAAGTAGGGGTCGTCACAGAGCCAGGAGGGGCGTATTTTAGGTAGGTGATGGGGGGGGGGGGGGGGGGGGGGGGGGAATTGGAGGACATAATATCTAAACTAAGACCTAAGTGGAAAAGTTAGTTAGCTGTGTGACTGTGACCTGTGACCGTGGCACAGGCTACACAAAGGGGATGGACAGCACTTTCAGAGGCTCCGAGGCAGGAGACAGAGTCATAGGTTGGCGAGCTTCAAGTTTGTGTGACTCCAGCGTCTTGAGCAAGGGGAATAATGACACAGAATCAGGTGGGAGAGAAAGCCACAGTGACGAGCTAGGATTTTATCTTAAGTGGCGTGCCAGTCCTCCGAAGGTTTTGAAGCAAAGGAAGAACGCGAAAAGATTCATGTTTTAAAAGATCACTTTTAGTTTTGATGGGTGGGGCGCCTGGGTGGCTCAGTCAAGCGTCCAACTCTTGATTTCCTCTCAGGTCATGATCTCACGATTTGGGAGTTCAAGCCCCACATGGGGCTCCATGCTGACGGTGCAGAGCCTGCTTGTGATTCTCTCTTTCCCTCTCTCTCTGACTCTGCTTGTGCTCTCTCTCTCTCTCTCTCCCTCTTTCAAAAATAAATACACTTAAAAATAAAAATAAATAAAAATAAAAGACCACTTTTATTTTTGAGAAGACCAAGATTTCAAATCAAGTAGATCAGTATTTTAAAATTGGTAAGTGAAGTTATTGGTAAAATACAATAGAACCAAAGCACTTAAAAGCATTCAGAGATTTTCTTACACAGATTGCTACACAGTAAAATGTTCTTGAGTGATGTTTGGACTCATTCACACCAGTTAGTTTGGCACTCCCCTCATAACATCAGTATGGAATCCGCTGTTCACTATATTAATATCAAAAAAATTTCAAGACCCTCTCTTTCCTGGCTCAGAAAATTATACCTTTTAATAAACCATATATATGTTTTAAAGTTATGTAGCATTACCATGTTGACATGGAGTGAAAACAGCAGACTTACGTGGCCATCCTCAAAGTTCTGCAACAATGTTGGGTCGTTAAATGCACCGGATTCTGTGATGACAGACGGTGATGCACTGAGGAAGAACAGAGAAGATTTACTGTAATTAAAAGTTCCTGACAGAGCCAGTCAGGGATCAAATGGACCTAAAGTGAACACGCAGCCCCATCTTCTGATTTCAGGAAGTTACACTATGAAGCCTACAGAATTACGGGGGATGCTTGAACAACATGGACTGCGCAGGTCCACTGACACACAGATTTTTCTTGTACAATATGGTAAATGTATTTTGTCTTCCTTGTAATTTTCTTAGTAACACTTCCTTTTCTCTAGCTTTACTTTGAGAGTACAATCTATAATACGTGTACAAAATATGTGGTAATCGATTGTTTACATTATCGGTAAGGCTTCTGGTCCAACAATAGTCTCTGAGTAGTTAATTGGGGAGTTAAAAGCTATACACGGATTTTCAACTGCCTGGAGAGGGTCAGCACGCCTAACCCCTGTGTTGTTCAAGGGTGAGCTATATAGTAAATATTTAAGGTTCTGTCAAATTATACATCCTCTCAGCCCTCAAGTTGCAAAATGGCATTAGAAAATGCCTAAATCTGTGTTGAAAACCATGTAATTATACAGAGTTTAAGACAGAGTAACCATAAAATCAATAAATCAATAAACCAATCAATTAATCAAATTGATTAATCAATTAATCAATTAATCAAAACCAATAAATAAAGTCTGGATTCTGGGTTCTTTGACTATCACATGGGAAAGATCCATCCAGGGGAGATTTCTGGGAACTGCCTTTGGAGATCTGGACAAGGGATAGCTGTGTTACCATATATCAGAACTCCAGTACTGACAAAAAGCCCCTTACAGGGGAAAAGGAACATGGGCAAAGTAGAAAAGAATGTTGTCTAGTTACCTTAGGTTGTCCAAAACGGTATCACTTCTGTTTGACAGATTTCTGAGGGAAAACGAGGGAAGTTATAAGGCTATAAATATAAAAAACTTCAGGAATTCTTAAAAAAACACATAAAAAAAGCAGATATAAACCATATTTTTAAACAACTGCCAGTTTTCATTTAAGTTTCAGTCTCATTCAGATATAGCTATGTTATTAGAAATTCATTTAAGTTTTGAAGTAAATAAAGACTTACTAATTTGTTTAAAAAATGAGAATTTTCAACAGAGTATGGCAAAAAAAAAAGCCACTTACCCATAAATTATACCTGCAATGGTACACTTCTTCAGTGTCATAATATTGCAAGTGAGTGTTCCTGTTTTATCAGAAAATAAATATTTTACCTAAATAAAGAAAAAACAAACATGATAAACAACATAAATATAAAAATTAAGAGCAAAGACATTTAAGTTCTTTTCTTTAAATCCTCAAAATATTTGAACATTTAGTAAAAAAAAGTTCAGCCTACAAGAATTCTGCCTTTAATATTTATGCTTCTTTCAGAGGTTCTCTTTGTTTTATACTGCGGGTGAAATTTTATGTTAATATGCAAAGTAAATTTCAAGCCATCAAACCTAAGAAAATCAAAACTCCAAGTTCTTTTTCTTGCCACGAGAAATCTCATCAAAGGTCTCTAGAAAACATTAAGTGTGGGAGAGAGGGAAGATGGCGGCGTAGGAGGACGCGGGGCTCACAGCGCGTCCTGCCGATCACTTAGATTCCACCTACACCTGCCTAAAGAACCCAGAAAACCGCCAGAGGATTAGCAGAAGGGAGTCTCCGGAGTCAAGCGCAGACTAGAGGCCCACGGAAGAGGGGAGGAAGGGCGGCGAGGCGGTGCGCGCTCCACGGACTGGCGGGAGGGAGCCGGGGCGGAGGGGCGGCTCGCCGGCCAAGCAGAGCCCCCGAGTCTGGCTGGCAAAAGCGGAGGGGCCGGACGGACTGTGTTCCGACAGCAAGCGCGACTTAGCGTCTGGGAGGTCAGAAGTTAACAGCTCTGCTCGGAAAGCGGGAAGGCTGGAGGACAAAGGGAGGGAGAGCTGCCGAGCCCCCGGACGACAGAGCTCAGGTTGGTGGGGAACAAAGGCGCTCGCCAGCGCCATCTCCCCCGCCCATCCCCCAGCCAAAATCCCAAAGAGAACCGGTTCCTGCCAGGGAACTTGCTCGCTCCGCGCAAACACCCAACTCTGTGCTTCTGCGGAGCCAAACCTCCAGCAGCGGGTCTGACTCCCTCCCGCTGCCACAGGGCTCCTCCTGAAGCGGATCACCTAAGGAGAAGCGAGCTAAGCCTGCCCCTCCAGCCCCCGTGCACCTTGCCTACCCACCCCAGCTAATACGCCAGATCCCCAGCAACACGAGCCTGGCAGTGTGCAAGTAGCCCAGACGGGACACGCCACCCCACAGTGAATCCCGCCCCTAGGAGAGGGGAAGAGAAGGCACACACCAGTCTGACTGTGGCCCCAGCGGTGGGCTGGGGGCAGACATCGGGTCGGACTGCGGCCCCGCCCACTAACTCCAGTTATACACCACAGCACAGGGGAAGTGCACTGCAGGTCCTCACCACGCCAGGGACTCTCCAAAATGACCAAACGGAAGAATTCCCCTCAGAAGAATCTCCAGGAAATAACAACAGCTAATGAACTGATCAAAAAGGATTTAAATAATCTAACAGAAAGTGAATTTAGAATAATAGTCATAAAATTAATTGCTGGGCTTGAAAACAGTATAGAGGACAGCAGAGAATCTCTTGCTACAGAGATCAAGGGACTAAGGAACAGTCACGAGGAGCTGAAAAGCGCTTTAAACGAAATGCAAAACAAAATGGAAACGACGACGGCTCGGATTGAAGAGGCAGAGGAGAGAATAGGTGAACTAGAAAATAAAGTTATGGAAAAAGAGGAAGCTGAGAGAAAGAGAGATAAAAAAATCCAGAAGTATGAGGGGAAAATTAGAGAACTAAGTGATACACTAAAAAGAAATAATATACACATAATTGGTATCCCAGAGGAGGAAGAGAGAGGGAAAGGTGCTGAAGGGGTACTTGAAGAAATTATAGCTGAGAACTTCCCTGAACTGGGGAAGGAAGAAGGCATTCAAATCCAAGAGGCACAGAGAACTCCCTTCAGACGTAACTTGAATCGATCTTCTGCACGACATATCATAGTGAAACTGGCGAAATACAAGGATAAAGAGAAAATTCTGAAAGCAGCAAGGGATAAATGTGCCCTCACATATAAAGGGAGACCTATAAGACTCGTGACTGATCTCTCTTTTGAAACTTGGCAGGCCAGAAAGGATTGGCACGATATCTTCAGTGTGCTAAACAGAAAAAATATGCAGCCAAGAATCCTTTATCCAGCAAGTCTGTCATTTAGAATAGAAGGAGAGATAAAGGTCTTCCCAAACAAAAACTGAAGGAATTTGTCACCACTAAACCAGCCCTACAAGAGATCCTAAGGGGGATCCTGTGAGACAAAGTACCAGAGACAGCACTACAAGCATAAAACATAGAGACATCACAATGACTCTAAACCCGTATCTTTCTATAATAACACTGAATGTAAATGGATTAAATGTGCCAACCAAAAGACATAGGGTATCAGAATGGATAAAAAAATAAGACCCATCTATTTGCTGTCTACAAGAGACTCATTTTAGATCTGAGGACACCTTTAGATTGAGAGTGAGGGGATGGAGAACTATTTATCATGCTACTGGAAGCCAAAAGAAAGCTGGAGTAGCCATACTTATATCAGACAAACTAGACTTTAAATTAAAGGCTGTGGGGCGCCTGGGTGGCTCAGTCGGTTAAGCAGGCGGCTTTGGCTCAGGTCATGATCTCGCGGTCCGTGAGTTCGAGCCACGCATCCGGCTCTGTGCTGACAGCTCAGAGCCTGGAGCCTGTTTCAGATTCTGTGTCTCCCTCTCTCTGACCCTCCCTCGTTCATGCTTTGTCTCTCTCTCTCGAAAATAAACATTAAAAAATAAATAAATAAATAAATAAATAAATAAATAAATAATAAATTAAAGGCTGTAACAAGAGATGAAGAAGGGCATTATATAATAATTACAGGGTTGTTCCATCAAGAAGAGCTAACAATTATAAATGTCTATGCGCCGAATACCGGAGCCCCCAAATATATAAAACAATTACTCATAAACATAAGCAACCTTATTGATAAGAATGTGGTCATTGCAGGGGACTTTAACACCCCACTTACAGAAATGGATAGATCATCTAGACACATGGTCAATAAAGAAACAAGGGCCCTGAATGATACATTGGATCAGATGGACTTGACAGATATATTTAGAACTCTGCATCCCAAAGCAACAGAATATACTTTCTTCTCGAGTGCACATGGAACATTCTCCAACATAGATCACATACTGGGTCACAAAACAGCCCTTCATAAGTTTACAAGAATTGAAATTATACCATGCATACTTTCAGACCACAATGCTATGAAGCTTGAAATCAACCACAGGAAAAAGTCTTGGAAAACCTCCAAAAGCATGGAGGTTAAAGAACACCCTACTAACGAATGAGTGGGTCAACCAGGCAATTAGAGAAGAAATTAAAAAATATATGGAAACAAACGAAAATGAAAATACAACAATCCAAACACTTTGGGACGCAGCGAAGGCAGTCCTGAGAGGAAAATACATTGCAATCCAGGCCTATCTCAAGAAACAAGAAAAATCCCAAATACAAAATCTAACAGCACACCTAAAGGAAATAGAAGCAGAACAGCAAAGGCAGCCTAAACCCAGCAGAAGAAGAGAAATAATAAAGATCAGAGCAGAAATAAACAACATAGAATCTAAAAAAACGGTAGAGCAGATCAACGAAACCAAGAGTTGGTTTTTTGAAAAAATAAACAAAATTGATAAACCTCTAGCCAGGCTTCTCAAAAAGAAAAGGGAGATGACCCAAATAGATAAAATCATGAATGAAAATGGAATTATTACAACCAATCCCTCAGAGATACAAACAATTATCAGGGAATACTATGAAAAATTATATGCCAACAAATTGGACAACCTGGAAGAAATGGACAAATTCCTAAACACCCACACTCTTCCAAAACTCAATCAGGAGGAAATAGAAAGCTTGAACAGACCCATAACCAGCGAAGAAATTGAATCAGTTATCAAAAATCTCCCAAAAAGTAAGAGTCCAGGACCAGATGGCTTCCCAGGGGAGTTCTACCAGACGTTTAAAGCAGAGATAATACCTATCCTTCTCAAGCTATTCCAAGAAATAGAAAGGGAAGGAAAACTTCCAGACTCATTCTATGAAGCCAGTATTACTTTGATTCCTAAACCAGACAGAGACCCAGTAAAAAAAGAGAACTACAGGCCAATATCCCTGATGAATATGGATGCAAAAATTCTCAATAAGATACTAGCAAATCGAATTCAACGGCATATAAAAAGAATTATTCATCATGATCAAGTGGGATTCATTCCCGGGATGCAGGGCTGGTTCAACATTCGCAAATCAATCAACGTGATACATCACATTAATAAAAAAAAAGAGAAGAACCATATGATCCTGTCAATCGATGCAGAAAAGGCCTTTGACAAAATCCAGCACCCTTTCTTAATAAAAACCCTTGAGAAAGTCGGGATAGAAGGAACATACTTAAAGATCATAAAAGCCATTTATGAAAAGCCCACAGCTAACATCATCCTCAACGGGGAAAAACTGAGAGCTTTTTCCCCGAGATCAGGAACACGACAGGGATGCCCACTCTCACCGCTGTTGTTTAACATAGTGCTGGAAGTTCTAGCATCAGCAATCAGACAACAAAAGGAAATCAAAGGCATAAAAATTGGCAAAGATGAAGTCAAGCTTTCACTTTTTGCAGATGACATGATATTATACATGGAAAATCCGACAGACTCCACCAAAAGTCTGCTAGAACTGATACATGAATTCAGCAAAGTCGCAGGATACAAAATCAATGTACAGAAATCAGTTGCATTCTTATACACTAACAATGAAGCCACAGAAAGACAAATAAAGAAACTGATCCCATTCACAATTGCACCAAGAATCATGAAATACCTAGGAATAAATCTAACCAAAGATGTGAAAGATCTGTATGCTGAAAACTATAGAAAGTTTATGAAGGTAATTGAAGAAGATTTAAAGAAATGGAAAGACATTCCCTGCTCATGGATTGGAAGAATAAATATTGTCAAAATGTCAATACTACCCAAAGCTATCTACACATTCAATGCAATCCCAATCAAAATTGCACCAGCATTCTTCTCGAAACTAGAACAAGCAATCCTAAAATTCATATGGAACCACAAAAGGCCCCGAATAGCCAAAGTAATTTTGAAGAAGACCAAAGCAGGAGGCATCACAATCCCAGGCTTTAGCCTCTACTACAAAGCTGTCATCATCAAGACAGCATGGTATTGGCACAAAAACAGACACATAGACCAATGGAATAGAATAGAAACCCCAGAACTAGACCCACAAACGTATGGCCAACTCATCTTTGACAAAGCAGGAAAGAACATCCGATGGAAAAAAGACAGTCTCTTTAATAAATGGTGCTGGGAGAACTGGACAGCAACATGCAGAAGTTGAAACTAGACCACTTTCTCACACCATTCACAAAAATAAACTCAAAATGGATAAAGGACCTGAATGTGAGACAGGAAACCATCAAAACCCTAGAGGAGAAAGCAGGAAAAGACCTCTCTGACCTCAGCCGTAGCAATCTCTTACTCGACACATCCCCAAAGGCAAGGGAATTAAAAGCAAAAGTGAATTACTGGGACCTTACGAAGATAAAAAGTTTCTGCACAGCAAAGGAAACAATCAACAAAACTAAAAGGCAACCAACGGAATGGGAAAAGATATTTGCAAATGACATATCGGACAAAGGGCTAGTATCCAAAATCTATAAAGAGCTCACCAAACTCCACACCCGAAAAACAAATAACCCAGTGAAGAAATGGGCAGAAAACATGAGTAGACACTTCTCTAGAGAAGACATCCGGATGGCCAACAGGCACATGAAAAGATGTTCAATGTCGCTCATCAGGGAAATACAAATCAAAACCACACTCAGATATCACCTCACGCCAGTCAGAGTGGCCAAAATGAAGAAATCAGGAGACTATAGATGCTGGAGAGGATGTGGAGAAACGGGAACCCTCTTGCACTGTTGGTGGGAATGCAAATTGGTGCTGCCGCTCTGGAAAGCAGTGTGGAGGTTCCTCAGAAAATTAAAAATAGACCTACCCTATGACCCAGCAATAGCACTGCTAGGAATTTATCCAAGGGATACAGGAGTACTGATGCATAGGGGCACGTGTACCCCAATGTTTATAGCAGCACTCTCAACAATAGCCAAATTATGGAAAGAGCCTAAATGTCCATCAACTGATGAATGGATAAAGAAATTGTGGTTTATATACACAATGGAATACTACGTGGCAATGAGAAAGAATGAAATATGGCCTTTTGTAGCAACGTGGATGGAACTGGAGAGTGTGATGCTAAGTGAAATAAGCCATACAGAGAAAGACAGATACCATATGGTTTCACTCTTATGTGGATCCTGAGAAACGTAACAGAAACCCATGGGGGAGGGGAAGGAAAAAAAAAAAAAAAAAGAGGTTAGAGTGGGAGAGAGCCAAAGCATAAGAGACTGTTAAAAACTGAGAACAGGGGCGCCTGGGTGGCGCAGTCGGTTAAGCGTCCGACTTCAGCCAGGTCACGATCTCGCGATCCGTGAGTTCGAGCCCCGCGTCAGGCTCTGGGCTGATGGCTCGGAGCCTAGAGCCTGTTTCCGATTCTGTGTCTCCCTCTCTCTCTGCCCCTCCCCCGTTCATGCTCTGTCTCTCTCTGTCCCAAAAATAAATAAAAAACGTTGAAAAAAAATTAAAAAAAAAAAACAAAAAACTGAGAACAAACTGAGGGTTGATGGGGGGTGGAAGGGAGGGGAGGGTGGGTGATGGGTATTGAGGAGGGCACCTTTTGGGATGAGCACTGGGTGTTGTATGGAAACCAATTTGACAGTAAATTTCATATATTAAATAAATAAATAAATAAATAAAAATTTTAAAAAAACATTAAGTGTATATATAGATAGAAAGATATAGACACACACACACACACACACACACACACACACACACACACCCCAAAACCAGATAAAGACATTATAGAAAAAATTTACAGGCCAATATCCCTGATGAACATAGATGCAAAAATACTCAACAAAATATCAGCAAATCAAATTCAACAGTACATTGAAAAGATTACACAACATCATCAAGTGGAATTTATTCCAGTGATACAAGAATAGTTTAAAAAATCAATGATATACCACATCAATAAAATAAAGGATAAAAATAATACAACCATCTCAGGAGATGCAGAAAAAGCATTTGACAAAATTCAACATCCATTTATGATAAAAACTCTCAATGAAGTAGGGGTTAAAGGGAACAAACTTCAACATAATAAAGGTCAATATGACAAGCCTGAAGTTAACACCAATGGTCAACGGTGAGAAGCTGAAAGCTTTTCCTCTGAGATCAGAAACAAGAAAGGGTGCCCACTCTCACCACTTTATTCAACATAGCATTGGAAATCCTGGCCAGAACAATTAGGCAAGTAAAATAAAAGGCACCTAAATTAAAAAGGAAAATGTAAAGCTGTCACTATTTGCAGAAGACCACACCAAAAACTTCTTAGAATGAATGGATTCAGTAAAGCTGCAGATTACAAATTCAACATACAGAAACCTGTTGAATTTCTATACATTAATAATGACTGTTAGAAACATTAACAATTCCATTTACAATTGCATCAAAAAGAATAAAATACCTAGGAATAAATCTAATCAAGGAGGCAAAAAACCTGTGATCAAAGAAACTGAAGAAAACACAAATAGAAAGATATTCCACACTCATGCATTGGAGAAATTAACATTGTTAAAATGTCCATACTACCCAAACCAACTACAGATTCAATGTAATCCCTATCAAGATTCCAGTGGCATTTTTCACAGATTTAGAACAATAATCCTAAAATGTGTATGCAACCACAACCCCAAATAACCAAGGCAATCTTGAGAAAGAACAAAGGAGGTATCATGCTTCCTGATTTCAAACTATATTACAAAGTTATAGAAATCCAAACAGTATGGGATTTGCATAAAAACAGACACGTAGGTCAATGGAATGGAAAAAAGAGCTCATAAATAACCAATGAACATACGGTCAATTAATTTACAACACAGGAGACAAAAATGTGCAATAGGGAAAGGAGAGTCTCTTCAATAAATGGTGTTCAATAAATAAATGACAATCTCACCAATAAACTTGACAACCACATGCAACAGAATGCAGCTGGACCACTTTCTTATACCATGTACAAAATTAACTCAAAATGGACTAAATACTTGAACACAAGACCTAAAACCATAAAACTCCTAGAAGAAAACATAGGTAGTTAAGTTCTTTGACATCAGTCTTGATGATTTTTTGGATTTGACACTAAGAACCAAGGCAGCAAAAGCAAAAATAAATAAGTGGGACTACATCCAATTAAAAAGCTTCTGCACAGCAAAAGAAATCATCAGCAAAATGAAAAGGTAACACAATGAATAGGAGAAAATATTTGCAAATAATATATTTGATGAAGGGAGTTAATGTCTAAAATATATAAAGAACTCATGCAACTCAACAGCAAAATAATCCAATTTTAAAAATGAGGAGAGGATCTCAATAGATGTTTTTCCAAAGAAGACATACAAATGGCCAACAGACCCATAAAAAGATGTTCAGCACCACTAATCATCAGGGAAATGCAAATCAAAACCATAATGAGATATCACTTCACACCTGTTAGAACAGTTATTACCAAAAGACAATTAAGTGTTGGCAAGGATGTAGAGAAAAGGGGACTCTTGTGCACTGTAGGTGGGAGTGTAAATTGGGGCAACCACTATGGAAAACAGCATGGAAGCTCATCAAAAAATTAAAAACAGAACTACCATATGATCCAGCAATTTCACTTCTGGGTATTTATTTGAAGAAAATGAAAACACTAAGTCAAAAAGATAGATATACCCCTATGCTCATGGCAGCATTATCTACAATAGCCAAGATAAAACAACCTGTCAATGAATGAATGGACCAAAGAAAATGTAGTGTATATGTAATACAGTAATAATTATACACACACACACACACACACACACACACACACACACACACACACACACACAAATTGAGCCATAAAAAGAAGGAAATCTGGCTGTTTGCACATGAAAGGACTCTGAGGGCATTATGTTGTGTGAAATAAGTCAGACAAAGAAAGACAAATGCCACAGGATTCACTTACTTGTGCAATCTGAACAAGAAAAATAACTAAACTCGCTACAGAGAACAGATTGGTGGTTGTCAGAGGCAAGGAGTGAGCAAAATGAGCCGTGAGCAAAATGGGTGAAGGGGGTCAAAAGGTACAAACTTCCAGTTAGAAAATAAATGAATCCTCAGGATGTCGTGTATAACACGGTGATTGTAGTTAATACTACCATACTGCATGTTCAGAAGCTGCCAGGAAGATAGATCTTAAAAGTTCTCATCACCAGAACTCTGTAACTATGTATAGTGACAGACGTTAACTAGACTTATTATGATGATCGTTTTGCAATATATACAAATACCAAACCATTATGTTGCACACCTGAAACTAATATAATCATAGATGCCAATTATACTCAATAAAAAAAGGAAAAGAGGCAATGTTAAACCATTTTTTTATTATCATGGTAAAGTGCTTTTGGATAAAACTTACCGTTTTGACCATTTTGAAGTGTTATTATTGAACACATTGACATAGTGGTGCAACCATCACCACCATCCACCTCCAGAACGTTTCTCATCCCAAACTGAAACCTCCTACCAATTCAACAATACAATGACTCCCCATTCTGTCCTCCCTGCAGCCCCTAGCAACCACTATGCTACTTTCTGTCTCTATAAATCTGACTATTCCAAGTACTTCATAGAAGCTGAGTCATGTTCTATTTGTGTCCTTTTGTGTCTGGTATATTTCACTTAGCATAATCTTCAAGATTTATCCATGCTGTAGCCTGTTTCCAGATTTCATTCATTTTCAGGACTGCATAATATTCCACCGTATGTGCAGACCACGTTTTGTTTAATTATTTATTGGACGTTGGAGTTGTTTCCACCATCTGCCTATTGGGAATAGTGCTGCTTAGAACGTGTGTGTATATAATACCTGTTTGAGTCCCCACTTTGAATTCTTTTGTGAAAATCCCCAGACGTGGAATTGCTGGAACATATGGTAATTCTAGGTTTCGTTTTCGGAGGTTTCTCCACAGTGTTTTCCACCGTGACTGCACCATCTTCCATTTCCACCAGCAGTGCACAAGGGTTCATTTCTCCACCTCCTCATGAACACGTGTTCTCTGGTGTGAAAGTTTTACAGTCGGTGTCCTGGTGGCGGCCAAGTGCTATTTCATTATGGTTTTGATCTGCAGTTCCTTAAAGATCAGGGATGTTGAGCATCGTTTCAGGTGCTTATTGTTTGTTTATATACATTCTTTGGGAAAATGTCTATTAAAGTCCTCTGCTATTGAGTTGTACTAGTTTTTATACATCCTGAATATTAAACTTATTGTCTTGTTTTCATTTATTTCTGCTCTTATCTTTATGTATTACCTACATAAACAATGTAATTAATTTTTTTTTAACTTTTTAAATGTTTATTTACTTGTGAGAGACAGAGTGTGAGCGGGGGAGGGGTGGGGAGGGGCAGGGAGAGAGGGAGACACAGAATCTGAAGCTGGCTCCAGGCTCTGAGCTGTCAGCACAGAGCCCGACGCAGGGCTTGAACTCACAAACGGTGAGATCATGACCTGAGCCGAAGTCAGACGCTTAACCGACTGAGCCACCTAGGCGTCCCAGTAGAATTAATTTTCAAAGCTTGAGTTCCAAAGCCAGTTTTATTATATTGAATTACTACTCTAAAGTAGCTAGAGTCGACTGACAAGGCAAGAGGGATAAACTGATTTTTTTCCCAACTGTCAACAGAAAACATATGTTCTAAAGGATTAGCAAATGATCAGATTTTCACGAGCAGAAAAGTTGCTAGAAAGCTGATTATTCCATCCTCCTTCATTTTTAGTTTTCCAAGGTAAAAAGGTTATTAATGGTGTTCTCAGATCAGGCATTTCCAAGAGCCAGAAATATTCGAAGATAAATATTTACTGAGAACTCACTATTCAAATGATACTATACAATGTGACCATAAATTAGAAATCATATAAACTAAATACTGGTTAATTAAATCCCTTCTTCACACTGGGTACTGTGCTGAGTGTATTACAAATACATTATCTTATTCAGTCCTCCAAACAACCTTCTGAAGTAGTTGCTATCGACAGGCCTGAGAGGCATCAAGGCCAGCAAAGTTACCTAAGAAGCCCATGGTGACACTGCTGGTAAACAGTGAGACCAAGGTTCACTCCCAGGAAGTTTAACTCCGAAATTCTGCTTTTTATCATAATTTACATATTGCTTCCAATTAATTGAAACATGGGAACTTATAATATTATTAAAAAAAAACATTAATAGCAAAAATAATTACAAAAAAGTACCAATCAGAAGTCCCATCCTTCCAGGTACCATACGACTGTGGGAGTTAGTTGAGTTTTTCCAGCTGTCCTGAGGTATAACTGACAAATAATTGTGGGAGTTTTTAAAAACAATTTATACTTGTAAAGCTACCACTGTCACTTAGAAGGCAACCAACTGTCCATTGGTAACCTGGCATCATTCCTGCCCCTTTCTGTTGTACTGTAGGGGCTCATGACCTGAGGGTACATTTCTCCCTATCTCCCAGGATTCCAGTTTAGATTCTACCACCGAAAGGAACTTGCAGTCAAGAATTACAAGCTGCATCGTTGGCCTATTGGCAGCTGTGGGCAGATGCATGGGTTAGATGGGTATGAAATTTTGCAGCAGGCTCCAGATGCTTCCCTGTGGGTCCTCTGCCGTAGGGAAGCAGGAGCATGGCCACCAGTGGCGGATGCCCAGGTTCCTGTGACTGACTCCCTGAAAGCTAACTGAAAACTTGAGAGCTAACTGACGCTTTCACTACCTGCCTCTCCAGCTCTTCTACTCTTTCATAAGCACATTAATAACCTGTATTAGGTCCGTTCGACTTGCAACCCGTGATGCGTTATCAATATTTTTAGCTAATTATACTTTTGAAGCTCCACATGGGTATCATGTCAACTACAGCTTATGGCTGAATTCGCACTTTAACTTTGCACACGCTCTCCCTAGATCCACCTTCTTCAAAGTTCTTGTCACATACCCAGGCCCTGAAGGGGCCCTCACCTGCCCAAGCTCTTCGTTAAGATTGGACGTTCTGGCCATGGCATAGACGTTATTTCCTTCATAATGCATATCTTCATCCTGCAAGAAATGAGCAAAACAGCCAAGCCACGCAGTCAGAACTAGGCTCAAAACGTCTGCAGGTCAACTGGGCTGCCACTGGTCTTCTGACATGGCTGACATGAGAAAGAATTCAAAATGGAGCCTAGAATACTAAGAGAGTCTTGGGTGCTAGTTTCTCACACGCTTTGGCAGAGCTGATTCAGGACAGCCAATGCTACACAGAAACAAATACCAGTGTGTCGTTGGTTTGGTATTGGAAGACTTGGCTTCCAAATCCCGGCTCCGCCTCAGACGCTCCCACAGAGTGTCTGAGATCCTGAGTATGCTTTGCAGCTACTACATCTATAAAATGGGAGCGATAACACGGATCTCACAGCGCCACTGTGAATTTTAAATGAGAATACACTTAAAAGCACTCTGTCTCATTTTGTGGTGGTTAAAAATAACACTACCCTTCAAGTGATGGTAATTCATTGATACAGGGAAACATTTTAGTAGGACATCTAGCAAAAAATTTATTTCCACAAAAAAATCTTTTTATTTTTTTTCAACGTTTTTTGTGTTTTTTTTTTTTGTTTTGTTTTTTTTAAATTTTTGGGACAGAGAGAGACATAGCATGAACGGGGGAGGGGCAGAGAGAGAGGGAGACACAGAATCGGAAACAGGCTCCAGGCTCCGAGCCATCAGCCCAGAGCCTGACACGGGGCTCGAACTCACGGACCACGAGATCGTGACCTGGCTGAAGTCGGATGCCCAACCGACTGCGCCACCCAGGCGCCCCAAAAATCTTTTTAAATATAACTAAAAATTGCAAATGCACATTCAAAGTAGAAAATTTGCTCAGTCACATGATACTAAGTATCAATTTAAGTGAATGCATGGTTTTCACCTAAGAAATCTTTTCCTTAGTTTCAAGTCATTCTGGAATGGCTGTTTCTGTCACTCTTGCCAACATACGTAAATCTATTGTAAGTCTACTGGACTCTACTCTTCTAGAATATCTTAAATTTTAATGGGCCATCTCTTTGCAGTTGCTACTAAGTCACTAGCTCTTGAATCTTTCTTGTCAGCTAGGAAAAAACATATTAAGAAACAGTGTCCTCAAGAGTGACACAGAGAGGCCCAGGCACTGTTGAGTCAGGCTGACCCTGATGTTTGGCTCTCCTGTCAGGAACACAACTCGCCTGTGCACCATGGTAGGAACTCAGGCACTCTGATTCTTAAAACCAAAGCCACAGGTCAAGAGAGAACTTTAAAAAAAAATTTTTTTTTTTTTACATTTATTTATTTTTGAGAGAAGAGAGAGACAGAGCACAAGTTCAGGGAGGGCCAGAGAGAGAAGGAGACACAGAATCCGAAGCAGGCTCTAGGCTCTGAGCCATCAGCACAGAGCCTGATGCAGGGCTCGAACTCACAAACCGTGAAATCAGGACCTGAGCTGAAGTCGGACTCTTAACCGACTGAGCCACCCAGGCGCCCCGAGAGAGCTTTTTTAAATTTTCTGATTTTCATACTCACCCAGTTTATAAACAGGGCCTGAATATATTTCACAATTTCCAGAGTGACCAGCAGGCTAATGGGGATGAGATTGTGATACAAGATGATGAACACCAATATGTCAAACCCTAAGCTGTGGGAGCTGTAATCTGTGGAAGAAGATCAGAGGAATCATGTCACAGCTTCAGGCAATACCTCTATTCATCTTTGCATTATTACGTTTTAAAATTGTGAAAATTTCTCCACGAAAATTACTATTAAGGGTAAAATTAAATGGACACATAAAATAGTTCTATTTTTTAATATAGTTTATTGTCAAATTGGCTTCCATACAACACCCAGTGCTCATCCCAACAAGTGCCCTCCTCAATGCCCATCACCCACTTTCCCCTCTCCCGCACCCCCGTCAACCCTTAGATTGTTCTCTGTATTTAAGTCTCTTATGGTTTGCCTCTTTCTCTCTCTGTAACTTTTTTTTCCCCCTTCTCCTCCCCCATGGTCTTCTGTTAAGTTTCTCAAGATCCACATATGAGTGAAACGTATGGTATCTGTCTTTCTCTGACTGACTTATTTCACTTAGCATAATACCCTCTAGTTCCATCCACGTTGCTGCAAATGGCCAGATTTCATTCTTTCTCATTGCCAAGTAGTATTCCATTGTATATATAAACCACATCTTCTTTATCTATTTGTCAGTTGATGGACATTTAGGGTCTTTCCATAATTTGGCTATTGTTGAAAGTGCTGCTATAAACATTGGGGTACACGTGCCCCTATGCATCAGCACTCCTGTATCCCTTGGGTCAATTCCTAGCAGGGCTATTGCTAGGAGGGATAGTTCTAGTTTTATTTTTTTTTTTTTTAATTTTTTTTTATTTTTTAATATATGAAATTTACTGTCAAATTGGTTTCCATACAACACCCAGTGCTCATCCCAAAAGGTGCCCTCCTCAATACCCATCACCCACCCTGCCCTCCCTCCCACCCCCCATCAACCCTCAGTTTGTTCTCAGTTTTTAACAGTCTCTTATGCTTTGGCTCTCTCCCACTCTAACCTCTTTTTTTTTTTTTTTTTTTTCCTTCCCCTCCCCCATGGGTTTCTGTTATGTTTCTCAGGATCCACATAAGAGTGAAACCATATGGTATCTGTCTTTCTCTGTATGGCTTATTTCACTTAGCATCACACTCTCCAGTTCCATCCATGTTGCTACAAAAGGCCATATTTCATTTTTTCTCATTGCCACGTAGTATTCCATTGTGTATATAAACCACAATTTCTTTATCCATTCATCAGTTGATGGACATTTAGGCTCTTTCCATAATTTGGCTATTGTTGAGAGTGCCGCTATAAACATTGGGGTACAGGTGCCCCTATGCATCAGTACTCCTGTATCCCTTGGATAAATTCCTAGCAGTGCTATTGCTGGGTCATAGGGTAGGTCTATTTTTAATTTTCTGAGGAACCTCCACACTGCTTTCCAGAGCGGCTGCACCAATTTGCATTCCCACCAACAGTGCAAGAGGGTTCCCGTTTCTCCACATCCTCTCCAGCATCTATAGTCTCCTGATTTCTTCATTTTGGCCACTCTGACTGGCGTGAGGTGGTATCTGAGTGTGGTTTTGATTTGTATTTCCCTGATAAGGAGCGACGTTGAACATCTTTTCATGTGCCTGTTGGCCATCCGGATGTCTTCTTTAGAGAAGTGTCTATTCATGTTTTCTGCCCATTTCTTCACTGGGTTATTTGTTTTTCGGGTGTGGAGTTTGATGAGCTCTTTATAGATTTTGGATACTAGCCCCTTGTCCGATGTGTCATTTGCAAATATCTTTTCCCATTCCGTTGGTTGCCTTTTAGTTTTGTTGGTTGTTTCCTTTGCTGTGCAGAAGCTTTTTATCTTCATAAGGTCCCAGTAATTCACTTTTGCTTTTATTTTTTTTTTTTTTCAACGTTTTTTATTTATTTTTGGGACAGAGAGAGACAGAGCATGAACGGGGGAGGGGCAGAGAGAGAGGGAGACACAGAATCGGAAACAGGCTCCAGGCTCCGAGCCGTCAGCCCAGAGCCCGACGCGGGGCTCGAACCCACGGACCGTGAGATCGTGACCTGGCCGAAGTCGGACGCTTAACCGACTGCGCCACCCAGGCGCCCCTCACTTTTGCTTTTAATTCCCTTGCCTTTGGGGATGTGCCGAGTAAGAGATTGCTACGGCTGAGGTCAGAGAGGTCTTTTCCTGCTTTCTCCTCTAAGGTTTTGATGGTTTCCTGTCTCACATTCAGGTCCTTTATCCATTTTGAGTTTATTTTTGTGAATGGTGTGAGAAAGTGGTCTAGTTTCAACCTTCTGCATGTTGCTGTCCAGTTCTCCCAGCACCATTTGTTAAAGAGACTGTCTTTTTTCCATTGGATGTTCTTTCCTGCTTTGTCAAAGATGAGTTGGCCATACGTTTGTGGGTCTAGTTCTGGGGTTTCTATTCTATTCCATTGGTCTATGTGTCTGTTTTTATGCCAATACCATGCTGTCTTGATGATGACAGCTTTGTAGTAGAGGCTAAAGTCTGGGATTGTGATGCCTCCTGCTTTGGTCTTCTTCTTCAAAATTACTTTGGCTATTCGGGGCCTTTTGTGGTTCCATATGAATTTTAGGATTGCTTGTTCTAGTTTCGAGAAGAATGCTGGTGCAATTTTGATTGGGATTGCATTGAATGTGTAGATAGCTTTGGGTAGTATTGACATTTTGACAATATTTATTCTTCCAATCCATGAGCAGGGAATGTCTTTCCATTTCTTTATATCTTCTTCAATTACCTGCATAAGCTTTCTATAGTTTTCAGCATACAGATCTTTCACATCTTTGGTTAGATTTATTCCTAGGTATTTTATGCTTCTTGGTGCAATTGTGAATGGGATCAGTTTCTTCATTTGTTTTTCTGTTGCTTCATTGTTAGTGTATAAGAATGCAACTGATTTCTGCACATTGATTTTGTATCCTGCAACTTTGCTGAATTCATGTATCAGTTCTAGCAGACTTTTGGTGGAGTCTGTTGGATTTTCCATGTATAATATCATGTCATCTGCAAAAAGCGAAAGCTTGACTTCATCTTTGCCAGTTTTGATGCCTTTGATTTCCTTTTGTTGTCTGATTGCTGATGCTAGAACTTCCAGCACTATATTAAACAGCAGCGGTGACAGTGGGCATCCCTGTCGTGTTCCTGATCTCAGGGAAAAAGCTCTCAGTTTTTCCCCGTTGAGGATGATGTTAGCTGTGGGCTTTTCATAAATGGCCTTTATGATCTTTAAGTATGTTCCTTCTATCCCGACTTTCTCAAGGGTTTTTATTAAGAAAGGGTGCTGGATTTTGTCAAAGGCCTTTTCTGCATCGATTGACAGGATCATATGGTTCTTCTCTTTTTTTTTGTTAATGTGATGTATCACGTTGATCAATTTGCGAATGTTGAACCAGCCCTGCATCCCAGGAATGAATCCCACTTGATCATGGTGAATAATTCTTTTTATATGCTGTTGAATTCGATTTGCTAGTATCTTATTAAGAATTTTTGCATCCATATTCATCAGGGATATTGGCCTGTAGTTCTCTTTTTTTACTGGGTCTCTGTCTGGTTTAGGAATCAAAGTAATACTGGCTTCATAGAATGAGTCTGGAAGTTTTCCTTCCCTTTCTATTTCTTGGAATAGCTTGAGAAGGATAGGTATTATCTCTGCTTTAAATGTCTGGTAGAACTCCCCTGGGAAGCCATCTGGTCCTGGACTCTTATTTGTTGGGAGATTTTTGATAACCGATTCAATTTCTTCGCTGGTTATGGGTCTGTTCAAGCTTTCTATTTCCTCCTGATTGAGTTTTGGAAGAGTGTGGGTGTTTAGAAATTTGTCCATTTCTTCCAGGTTGTCCAATTTGCTGGCATATAATTTTTCATAGTATTCCCTGATAATTGTTTGTATCTCTGAGGGATTGGTTGTAATCATTCCATTTTCATTCATGATTTTATCTATTTGGGTCATCTCCCTTTTCTTTTTGAGAAGCCTGGCTACAGGTTTGTCAATTTTGTTTATTTTTTCAAAAAACCAACTCTTGGTTTCGTTGATCTGCTCTACAGTTTTTTTTAGATTCTATATTGTTTATTTCTGCTCTGATCTTTATTATTTCTCTTCTTCTGCTGGGTTTAGGCTGCCTTTGCTGTTCTGCTTCTATTTCCTGGGATAGTTCTAGTTTTAATTTTTTGAGGAACCTCCACACTGTTTTCCAGAGCGGCCGCACCAGTTTGCATTCCCACCGACAGTACAAAAGGGTTCCCGTTCCTCCACATCCTCGCCAGTATCTATGATTTCCTGAATTGTTCATTTTAGCCACTCTGACCGGTGTGAGGTGGTATCTCAAAGTGTGGCTTTGATTTGTATTTCCCTGATGATGGGTGACACTGAGCATCTTTTCATGTGTCTGTCTGCCACCTGGAGTTAAGTCCCAGTTAAGCACCAACACTGTAATAGGGCGTGTGCCAAGCGTCAACATACAAGATCTAGCAAGAGACAGACCCTGCTCCCAGGGAGCTTTGGATGCAGCTTGAGAAAGGAAGATGTGTCAGGAATTACGACACAATGAAATCCATGATAGTGCTGAACACGAAGAGTTGCAACGACACAAAATGGAGGGCCCAGAAAGAGGGTGCACAAAAGAAGGTGAGCCCAGTTTTGAGGAAGGGAGTTTGTTAAATGGAGATGAAAGGAAGAGCATGAAGAGGACATTTTATTTAGCTGGAAGTACGTGCTTGAAGACAAAGAGATAATTAATGGTTTTTTAAACTTAGGAAATGAAGGAAAGTAAAGCCAAAAGGAAAATAAAAAAATAAATATCATACTTTGTAAAACCTAGTGATGCACTCATTTTTAAAGAGGTACATGTATTTGAGAGAGTAATTTTCCAATAAAAGTTCAGTCTAATTTCCCAGAAATTTACTGAAAAATATACAGAAGGTATTCAGGAGACATATACAGACTGCTTTCTATAGGTCTTTCTGAAAACTTACATCTCAATCTTATGTATTAAATTTATATGTTGAGTTACAACTGAAAAGAACTAAACAAATTGATTTGTTAGATTAATTAAGCACAAATATGTATACTGAGAGACAAAATTAAATAATTTTAAGTTAAAATTTTATATTCATTTTTCCTAAAAGGGAACACACCTGTAACTCAGAACGATTGTAGTTAAATCTAGATTTCTAAATTCCATCAACCTAAAGGTCAAGTTTAATTCACTATCATATCAATTCAAATTCTTATCACCGTGAGTTTACTAACTTTCCCTTATTTGCCATGATTACACTTTTATACTTACTATGCTACCTTATGGTCATAAATCATTCTTTTAGGAATACTAGAGGCAGATATTATTAGGACCGTTTTTTTGGACAGAGAAGTTGAGAAAAGATCTCTAGTGCTTTGCTAAATGTATTAATTACTGAAAATGCAGTTATAGTTTAATTACCTAATACCTTTCTCTTCTTTTAGCCTAGAATATCTTGGGCAGAGTGATACAGTCCAGAGCCAATAACAGATTTTTATTCCAAATAAGCCAGTAACTTCCTCTGTGCTTTTTGGTAAATATACAGAATCTATTTCACTTTCATAAAACAAGGGGCTGGGCTAAAAAACAATAGAGTTCTGCTTCTAAATATAAAAATTATTTCTTTTACTTAAAAAATTAATTACTGAGTTCCTATTATGAAAAGGCACTGTTCTTGGAGTTAAAGATACAATGATTCCTGTCCTCAAAAATTCACAATCTAGCTGGAAGGATGGGGCAAACAATGATTATAAAACATGGAAATGGAATGATATCTATTAAGGACATCATTATAGAAGCCAAAGAGGCCTCCTAACTAAGAGAGGGAGATAAGATATAGGAAATGCTGCTGGAGAAGGTAATGCCTCATCTTGGACTGAAATGAGAAGAGACAGGTATCCAGTCACGAAGAGACCAGAGGTGCATTGAGGCAGAAGGAACTGTAGACAAAAGGCCTAGAGATGCTGAAGCAACTGGTGGATGGAAGGATCACGAAAGAGAACAAAAGTCAGTCTTCTGTGAATACAGACTAAGTATCAGATGATGGAGATAGGACCAGATATGAAAGTCCTGATGTGCCATGCTAATAGCCAGAGGATAAATAATTTCGGTTTTGCAAGACATACAGTCCCAGTTCCAACTACTCAACTCTGCTGTTGTAGCACTGAAAGTAATCACATGTAAGGGCATCTGGGTGGCTCAGTCAGTGAAGCATCTGACTTCAGCCCAGGTCATGATCTCATGGTTCGTGGGCTCGAGCCCCCCATCAGGCTCTCTGCTGACAGCTCACAGCCTGGAACCTGCTTTGGATTCTGTGTCTCCCTCTCTCTGCCCTTCCCCGACTCATGACCTGTCTCTCAAAAATAAACATACATTACGGGCGCCTGGGTGGCTTAGTCAGGTAAGCATCCGACTTTCGCTCAGGTCATGATCTCACAGTTTGTAGGTTCGAGCCCCACATCGGGCTCTGTGCTGACAGCTCAGAGCCTGGAGCCTGCTTTGGAATCTGTGTTTCCTTCTCTCTCTGCCCCTCCCCTGCTCATGCTGTGTTTCTCTATGTCTCTCAAAAATAAATGTTAAAAAATAAAATAAATAAATAAGCATTAAATTTTTTTTAAAAAAAGAAAGAAAGCAATCACATGTAATACATAAACAAATAAATATGGCTGTGTTCTGATAAAACTTTATTTACAAAAACAAACAATGGGCCATCAGGCAGTGGTCCACCACACCATTGTAAACAACAGGATACAGTGAAGCTACTGCATGCATTCATAACTACTTTTTACATACATCTTTCTGGAAACTGTATAAAGAATGAATCTGAGTGGAACTTGACTGAGGGCTGGGCAAACAGTTGGAGAACTGTGGCAGTAGTTCAGGGATGAAAAAGAGAGTGTGCACAGACAAAATATTGAAAAGGTGGAATCAATAAGACTTTGGAACTGATTGGATGATGAAGGCCATGGGGATAGAAGTGGGGAAAAGAGGAGGAAGCGAGGAGGGGTGAGAGTGACATTTATGTTTCCAGCTTGGATGATGGTTGGATAGCAATGCCTACAATTTACATGGAGAATACTGAAAAAAGACACTCATTTGGGGAAAAAAAACTTGAATTTAGTTTTGTACATTATGTAAGAAGTCTACAAGATATCTGGAAAGCAATGTCCAGGCATCATTGAGTTAATAATTCATAGAGGTATCTGGGCTGGAGGCAAGCAGGTAGAAGAGAAATCAACTAATGGATGACAATTGAAATTATTAAAGCAAGTGAGCTCTCTTAGGATTTTCTTGGATAAAACAATCCCTAAGAAGCTGGTGAAGGCCATCCTACAGGAAAAAACATGCACACATAAATATATGCCTAAAAGTGTCACAAAATTTTCAGGATTTATGGACCCAAGTTGAGGCATTCCTGGTGAACACAGGATCCTGCAAAACACCAGCATGTAAGAGATGGATCAAGGTTTTCATGAATCAAGTAAGGAACAGATGATTTGTTTGCTTGTTTGTTTTTAATCAGAAGAGGGTGGGACGCTTGGGTGGCTCAGTCTGTTAATCCTCCGACTCTTGGTTTCGGTTCAGGTCATGATCTCACGGTTCATGAGTTCAAGTCCTGCATCGGGCTCTGTGCTGACAGTGCAGAGCCTGCTTGAGATTCTCTCTCTCCCTCTCTCTCTCTGTCCCTTCCCCACTTGCTCTGTCTCTCAAAATAAATAAATAAACTTTAATAAAAAATAAAATAAAACTCAGAAGAGGGTGGCAGAAATCCAATTAAATTCCACTTAAATGACCACTGGGTTTGGCAATTAGGAATTGCCTTGAGGCACAATTCCAGTAGACTGGTTGAAATGGCTAGCAGATGGGAAGGGACCAGGAGGTAAGAAAATAGAAACAGTGAGGGTTGTGTCTCCTTCAAGAAGTCTGACGAAGAA